>NC_139742.1:8191515-9584022 GCF_964211835.1 Anser anser | reverse complement strand
TCTCTCTCTTTTCTCTCCGAGTAGCCGGGGTAGCACACGACAAAGCTGCAATAAACTCTGCTTGAGTATTCAGGTGTTCCAACACAGCAAAACCAAAGTTTTCATATTATTACTATTAATTATTACATTAATTTCTAAGGCATCAATCTCCATACTATCTGAGACCCGTGACATAAATTTAGCACAAAATTAGCATACATTAGCTAAATTAATGTAACATACCATATGTGGCAAAAAATAACGAAACATAATGTGGAATAAATTACAATAATTTAACATTGACTCTCAGGACTTGATGAGACTGTAAATCTTCTTTAAGAACTAGGATTAAAGCAAGAAACATGAAAAAGTGGATTCATTTTACAAAGGAACAGCCTTTGCAAATGCAGCGTTTCGAAACACAGTTAATTTAGTGAAAGGTTTCATCCAATTTGCCACTTAATAGCATTGCTTTGCAATTACAACATTCTCTTTCACCCAAAGCACCTGCAGCCCTTTGCAAATAATAATTCATTTTCCCTGTGTCTCGCAGAGTATCAGCGTCCTCGGGTTTCACATGGGATGGAAACAAGCGGCAGATAAATGAAACCATTTGGCCAAGCCCGGCAGAGGCACAGCTACACCCCAGTGCTGCTGCCCCCAGTCCCGTGCCCCCATTACCCACCCGCTTGCTGCTTCTGCTCACCTGGGGCTGGGCAAAACCCCTTCCCCGCACTGCTCAAACACGGCCCTAATGTCTGCGTGCCTCTAAGGGCATGAGCACAGCGTGGAGGTGCTGGGCTGCAGGTGGCTGCCCCAGCTGGGGCTCGAGCTGCTGCCTCTCACTGCCCTCCTGCTGCTCCAAGGGGAGGTTACCTCTCGTTTTCCCCCCACTGGTTTGTTTGAGGAGGCATCTGGCTTTAATGGAGGGGATGTTTTTACCGCAATAACCATGCAGAGCTCAATTTCGCTCCTGCTGAAGCAATCCTCCCCGCTAGCTTGTGATTTAGAGCTGACAGAAAGCCCGTTCTCCGGGTCCCCATCCACCTCCAGACCATAACCCTACAACACATGGAAGCCGTTAACCTATTTCTCCATCCCCGTGCGGTCTGCCTTTCGCTCGGATGATCGGAGGAACACAAGCAGCACACGGAGCTTTATTGCAACTGCTGCACACTCACGTCTGCTGGGAAGGCACACGATTGCAATTTCCCCTCCACGTGAAGCATTTTGCTGCCATTAGCTCCGGAGAGCCACGCTCCTCCGCACCTCCAGGGGAGGGAGAGAGGAGGCAGAGTCAAGACACTGCCCTTGAAGAATGCAGCAGCGAGTATATTAGTCATAGGAAATCCATTGCTCAAGATGATGAATGCCCTTCCCTGCTCTGCTGCTGGTAGTTTTCAGAATTAAAACTGGGACACAAGTTGCAGCTCCGTAAGGACACTAATTTACGTGGTGAGCACACTGGTTGCAAACCACAGCACAGTTGGTCTGGCCTCTGGTGAGCTCTACCCTTTCCAGCTCCCCCACACCCCCAAAATTTCCTTGGCACATGACGAACCACGGATAGCACCGGCGCACACCTTCCCACTCTGTACTCTCTCCCCTGCCTCTCAGAAGCAGCCCTAAACTGCACCCCCAAGGGAAGGGAGCCCCTGTGGGATATCTGCCACCCAAGCAGAGGGGGGGGTTGTTCACCCCAGAGGGCTCAGGGATGAGCACAAGAGCCAAAAAGTAGCTGATGGGGAGGATGAGGGGACCGGTCACTCCCCAATGCTCACCTGCAGGGTAGCTTTGAACCCCCAGCTGTTTGAAGCCCAACAGAAATGTTGGTTTTCAACACGAAACCAATCCTGCACCAATTCAGAGGCAGGTAACAGCGGGGCAATTTAATCAACTGCTCCAGAACCTTTCAGCTTCAGAGCGACAAAATGCTTTAGCGGAAACATAGCAAATGAAACGTTCCCAAACTTCCGAAATTCAGATCTGTGTTTCAGACAATCAGCTGAATTATGACACAATGCCAGAAAGTGGCAATGCTGGAATTTTCTGAGGGGAAAAAAAACTTAAAATTGTGCTCGCTCCCAGTTCGTCACACATTCGATAGTATGGCAGACATTTTAAAGCTCTAGAGGTGATGAAAAATATTAATGATAATCTTAGGTGAGCAGTAAAATGCACACTCGATTTATTAACAACATCTGTGTATTTTCCACCGTTGGGATGTTGGATGGGTACAAGCTCCTCTGCAAGACATTTTTGTTGTGCTTTGCTGAAACAAGTGGAGAAAGGTTAAAACCAACAAACAGTGCCTGTACTGGAAAGAGCCTGTGAAATTCGGTAGTTATTCATCAATTTAAAACAATGCAGACTGCGATTGAAGGAACTATTATAAACCCAGGAAGGGTAGCGTAAAACCTCAGAATTATTCATCAGTCCCCAACCCAGGCCTCTGCTCGTGCTTTTTATCTTGCAAATAAGATGTCAGATCTCTGGAGGCTTAATTCAGTCTCTGCTTCCCCAATTTGGTGGACCATATATAACGATTTGCCATTAAATATCCCACATTCGCAAATTTCTACATTTATTGGCTTCATTTTAAAACATCATGGCTATCTTTTTATGTCAGCAGGAGATATGACAGAGCTCTTCGATGAAGAGAACTGACTATAAAAGGTGCTAATAAAGAAATCAATCTAACATTATAGCATGTATTTAGAATTAATTCTACCTGTTCTCCCCTATCCCCCTCCACTCCAAGCAACAGACAGCAGCTAATAATGGCAGGATCATCTGAAAAGGTATATCCCTTGATTTAAAAACTGATGTGTGTCAGGGTAATGGGATTAAAAATGAATTGCTGTTTCTAATAGCTTCCCACCAGCATCTATCTCACTGTCAGGGCTTCCCAAACAACAGAACACAAAGGCTCAGCCTGAAATTAGCCCATTCATTTTAAGACTCTTCTTAATGGTCTTCCAAATGAATTCCCGCTATTTTGCGACATAATCTTAGAATTAAATATCAGCTAATTTATTTTTTTATATACTGATGACACACGAAGGGGTTCCTCACTTAGCAACGGTGCCTCGCAGATTAAAACAAAGTGAATCCTTACGGGGAGATTGGGCTCCAGGAGCTTTCCTTGCTCTCTTAGCAAAGAGCAGCAGACACCAACCCCTCTCCCTGCCCTAAGACACAGGGCAGAACCTCATACGGGGTGCTGGCAGGATGACAGAGAGCAGAAATCCCCTTAAGGAACATCACCCCTTTCTCCCCTAGCCAAGGATCAGGACCTGCTGGGATGGCAGAGAAACCAGAGGCAGGTGGGGCTGCTGGCTCAGGCAGGCGGCACCGTTCTCAAATTTATATTCTTGTGTACTCCAGCTTGTGCTCTCAATTGACAATCATGTCCTGTTCTTAACTGCAGCCTTGACACCACTCTGTTTCTTTGCTGTACAAATCTGTCAGGGGTGCTGGCTGAGAAAGTACATAAAAGCATTTTTTTCTTCCATTTGCTTGAGTCTGAGAGTTTTTACATATCCGGAGAGAAATAAAAAGATGATGAGTCTTTGATACTCTACGGCACATCTTGTGCAAAGATCACTTAGTTTTTTCGTGGCATCTACGAAGTATCTCCTGACACTTTCGAAGGGGAGGAGGCAGTCTAGGAAAAGGTGCAGGTGGAGACAGATCCAAAATAGATGCGAGCCAGTGCCTCCCCTCCTGGCTCCTCCACTGTGCACGTGGCACAAGGAGGGCTCGGGCTAAGGCAGGGTAAACGCATCCATGCCTCATGGGTGGAAATAAGCCCTGCGGGTACCGAGGTCTGAGGAGCTCCCGATGCAGAGGGCAGCTGGCGCAGCAGATCTGATGTGCACCCAAGCCCTGATCGAGTCCAGGCTTTCCCAGTTCTGGGTGCAGACTGGGACTGGGGACTTGCAATTGCAAGAGCCATCCTCCTGGGTACCAGAGGAGATATTGGAGGAGCTAATTGCAATTTCCTCCTTCTCAGGGATTTATTAATAAACAGTGCAGGAAAATATCCTCTTTCCAATTATGACAAGTACCTTGAAGGTATAGCGTTCTTTTAAACAAACATTAGAAGCCTTATTAAATCTAAATTAAATGCTCACTAAGGGGCATTCATTGACAAAAAGTGTTTCCAAAAGTAATGAGCAGGTCACCTCACTTGTGCATTACTGCTCAACCTTGGCTTCCCTGAGAGACAGCCCCAGATAATGCACCAAATGCTCGGCTGATGAATGACTCTGACAAAATGCTCTTGACCTTAGGAGGCACTCCAAAATGATGAGCAGTTAACGATGAAAGGCTCCAGAAAGAAATTGTTTTAATTTCTGTCCATAACACACAATTTTCAAGCCATTGCTCAGGGGGAGGGGGAGAAGAGTACAAGGGAAAGAGGGAGGCAGTTGTATTTCAATATTTAACAAAAACACAGGTTAACAGCATCACCAAGAAGTGCTGTGCTTTCGGTTAAGAGATGCTATAGGGGATGCACACTGCTTCCCTAAACCCCCTCTAAATGCATGACAGACATAACCAGTGAGTCTCTCCTTGAAATCTTCCGTGGGTGTTCCTCCTAACACTCCCCACCCTCCTCAGCTTACAGCTGTCCTCATGGCCTGCCAGAAGAACCCTCCTTCCTGGCCAAGGGGACACCAGCTATGTGACATCTTGTCCCGTCCCTTCATGTTGTGCCACCCTGCATCCCTTCTCCCCAAGCTATGGCATCATCCCAGGTGTCTGAGAGAGTCCAACACCTGTTTGTCAGCCTGCAATTGCTCCAGCCCCTGAAGCACTCACTTTTCTCCCATTCTGAAGGCAATAAAAATAATGAGAAGGCTGATTGTGCCATCTGCTCCTGAAGATTTTCACCTGCTCCAACAAGGCAATTTGTTTTCCTTGACTCCATCAGCCACCATCCCCTGGGCAGCAGCAGGGAAACCCAGAAATCTGGGTGCCTTTTCCATCCCATATGGGCTTTTCCTGGTGCAGGGATCAAAGCAAGAGGTTTGCAACATGAGAAAGAGCCATCAAGGTGCATCCCTTCACCTGGAGGGACAGAGCAAAAGGAGAAGTTGGGAAAAGAGAAAGACCTGGCCTCAAAAGTCCAGCTGAGATTGACATGGAAGAGTGGTTGCAAGAGTGACGAAACCCCCATGCTCGCCAGCAAGGCTTGCCAGCAGAGCTGCAGATCCTCAGGGAACCGAGCTTGGTGACCATGGCACTATGTGCCTCCCTGGAGCACTTTGTACATGGGACCAAGTGCTCTTTGGTAAACAATACTGAAACATCACAGCTTGCCTTGGGAATACTGATGTTGCACACTTGATGCCCTGGTAACCTCAATGCTGAGAGCTCAAAGCCTCCCCCAAGGTCACCAAGAGAGGCAGTGGTTGATCGTGGTGTGACCCTTCACACCTCCCGCAGGAGCCTCCATCTCCTGCTCCTTCATCCATCTCTCCAAGGAAATGAGAGAGGTTTTTTCCTCCCTCGTAACTGAATGCAGCAAGATGTATTGGTTCAATCTAAAGGCACAGCAAATAGTCACAGGGCCTTGGCTCCAGAGGGATTTTTGGTCTTTTTTATACCAACTAATTACATTTAAACAAATTCTCACTGTTGAGCTTGTTGGAAAGTGTCAGCTCCTGTTTTTGTCATCTGGCCTCACAATGCTCATTCTGGCTGCGTTTGCCTAGCACTTTCATTAACCTTTCAGGGCATTTTGCTTATGAAACAGTGGGGGAAAAAATGTGCTACTTTGCTTTAAGTTTCAGTGCAGTTGCACTTTAACTGGCCTGTGTCCTGAGTTTTGAACTGGCCTAGTCTTCATTCTGCATGTTCATCTATGTCCACTCATTACAAAGCTAATGCCTCAGAGACATGCAATGTATACACTTCCCTCCCTCACAAAAATAATCAAAACACCTATTCTTTGCCTGAAAGGCAGGACTCCACCCTATTCCTTAAAGCATATGGTCTTTTGTGAAGGGAAAATGAAGTTGTAAAATCTTTTGGGAACCCTTCATAGCACCTAACTGTAGGCATCTAACTCAAAAATCTCAGTGGAGACCTTAATCATCTTAAGACAGAAGAGAACTGAAAGGAGTAAATGCCTCCATAGGGCTATTCTGAGTCATGGGAGACAGGGTGGAAGGACCTTGAAAAAAAATCAAGTCCATTTCCCTTCCTCCAGGCAAGATCAGCTCCACCAAAACCACTCCTGACAGATGTTTGTCTGATCTCTCCTCCAGAATTTCTTCTGCTGCTATTTTAAGCCTATCACTTTGCGAGCACAGTGAACTTGTTAAAAAAAAGAAAATAGAGGCCTCTTCCTCTCCATGGAAAATTTGAACATATCTGGTGAACTGCCTTTCCCTTCAGCCTTTTCTTCTACAGAAGCAACAAACCCTGTTCGTGTTGCTTTCCTCTATCGGGGTGATCTCTGGACCCTTCACTCTGTTCATTTCTTTTTCCGCCCCTTCCTGTGCCTGATGCCTGCCTTAGAAGCTCTCAGCTTCTCACTGGGTCCCGCCCATTTCTCTTGCTCTGCCTTCCAACTACACACAGCTAAGTCAGGAATCTAAAACAAGACTTGGCAACACCCCTTCAAGAATTATCTGAAATTGCTGTGTCTCATGCAGCCAGAAGGAGGTCAGAAAAGCCGTGCTGGTTTTGCCTCATGATTCTTCCCAGGATCTGTGAAGAATGGAGGAGATTCATGCAGGATTTCACTCTGATCTCAACATCCAAAAGGGATGAGACACCACAGGGCCGGCAGGTTTTAAAAAAAGTTTTTAAAGGCTTCTGACCTTAGGTGAGGGCTGCTAACTTCAGTCTTTCATGAGATCCATCCCTTGCTTACCAGAAGAAAATGTGCACCACTGGCAAGAGAAACTTGAAGGAGAGTGGTGCTCTCCCAAGCTCTCCTCTTGGAGCATGTTTCTCATCAAGCTCCTCTGCAGCCTCCTAGGTCTCATCCTCCTACAGTTTTGTTTCCTATTATAAGGAACAGCCAACTCCACAGCCCTGATTTATGCCCTCTGCCTCCAGGCAATAACAACCACTTCATCACTTCCTCCAAAAACACAGGAAAAACTCCTTGAAACATGTGGCTCTTCCTGACCCAACACGTAGCTGAGGATGTTCAAACCCAGAGTTTCTTTGTAGTGATGGTGATGAATGGGCTTCCGAACATTTCAGTCACAATACCTCCATCTGGTAATGTGAAAGCGAGTGGGGAAGGAAGATCTGAGGATAAGGCCATGGCACACCTCATAAGTCAGGCTATGCAGAGCCAGAACAGCCAGCTTTGAATTGCAAAGTTCCCCATGCTGGGGAAGGATGCAATCTATCTTGCAATGAAATAAACAATGGGTAGATGCTAAAACTTCTGCAAAGCTGATTTAGGGGTCCCAGAGCTGATTGTCTGTAGGGGAGCTGCCTGCTAGCATCCTGTGGGATAGATGAGCCTTTCTGAAAGCATCTCTAAACTCATTCCGGGGTCTTTCTTTTGCAAGAGAGAGGACTAAAGACAAATATTCACTCTTCTAACCCCCTGCATATGCAAGTATAAAAACAAGAGAAGGAAATAGATGTGCATGAGAAGAGAATCACCTGAGGATGAAACTGGCAGTCTGATTCAGGTGGGCTCCACCACACCTCTGGCAATCCCCTGCAACCCACCTGTGTTAGGTTGGTAAAACACATTCAGTCACTTATTGGAAGTTCAGCCTTTCTTGCTCCTGCAGGTAGAGAAGCCCCTGTGCTGCAGGTGCTGCACACTGATCCCTGGGGATGGGGACATCAGGAGCAGGACAAGGAACAGCTCCACACCATCCCTGGCCACAGCTCTGCAGCCCATTAACTGACAGCACGCAAAAGAAGGGCTCAGTGCAGAGCTGCAGAAGCATCCATTTGAAGCTTCATTTCAGCTGCTAAAAATATGCAAGAGCTGTGTCTCTCCTTCATGGTTTTCCCCTTACAAGACAAAAACCCTCCTGCTAATGGCTTGTAATCTCTCTGCCATTCCTAGTGGCAAAGAGCTGGTGAGTCTCAAAGGGCAAGGGAGCTGACTTCTGCTACTTCTGCTCTCACAGATGGGAAACATTAGCACTGACGGCTTGAGCTGCACAATATGTTTTGCTCTGCAAGGAGAGAAGATGGTGCTGCAGGAACAGCACAAACGAAACCGCAGAGCAGTGCAAGCCACCAGCTCAGAGCTGAGCAGGGAGGGAGCTCTGTCCTCGCTGGTCCCCTGGCAGCAACCTGGCTCAACCCTCTGCCTTCTGCCCAGCATCTCCCCTACCCCAGCAGGGAGGCTCCTCCTGCCCAGCAGAGCCTTCCCGAGGGCTGCAGTCATCCGGAGGTGGTGCTGGGCCATCGCTGCACAGAAGGATGAGCTCGAAGTAATCTCCTCCAGCAAGATATGGAGGCAGGCTTTTGGCCGGGATCCAGGTTTTTTATTAATATCCCAGGCTGGGGGAAGGGAAAGCTGTTCTTCCTTTCATACAGAAAGAGCTGAGAAGGGGGGAGAGACATTTCTGCTTGAGCTTCCCGCAGCCTCCAGGCTTTTGCTGCCCTGGAGGGTGTCTTGTGGGCATGTTTGCGGGTCAGCAGGAAGGCGTGGAGTGATGAATATTGACCATGGAAGGACGTGTGTAAAATTCCTTTTTCATTATACACACTGGTAGCTGGAACTGAGGGGAGGAAGTTTGCTTATTTATTTTTAATCCTAGCTTGTGAAGGCACCTGACTCCTGGAGCAAGTGCTCCAGCCAAAGCAAAGAAACTGCAGAATTCTGGCCAGCTTGGGGAGTTTTAGGATGGAAAGCGCTGTTATCATCTCTGCTCTGTGCCCAGGGGTGCAGCACGTGGCCAAGAAGGGAGGTTTCATCCCCAAAGGCTGCTCAGCCAGCCCACAGTTCCCCACAGGGATCAATTTGTGCCTTAATTTGAGCATCAGAGCTTCAGCCATGGCAAACAATCTCTGCCAATTATTTGTTTTAAGGCAGCCAAGATGCCCCAAAGCCTCCATAAGAAATTTTAAACGCAGAACTGCTAGTCAAAAAGGAAGGATTTGGGGATTAACAGAAATATTAACAGCAGGAGAGAGGCGGAGGATGGTCCCATGCACTCCAACTTCTGCAGGTAATCAGGTAATGTTTATTTTTAGGCTATTTTTAACCTTTTCCTTTTTTTTTTTTAAACAGAGGTTGGGGGTAAGGCTCTAGACTGTCACAGATGACACCACTAATTTGGATTTCAGGAGGCCCTCAAGGAAGATCTCTGGTGACAGCTCTGTTTTTATTTAGCTACTAAAAAAGCCAAGGAGATAGAGGAGAGCCCCGAGGGCAGAGCAGGAGGACAGACCCACAGCCAGCCCTGGACAGGCAAGCCCAGGTGCATTGCATGGAAAGTTCATCTCCAAGGAGCATAAACCAAGGTGACACCGGGAAGCAGGCACCCTACCTTTGGAAAATGTCACCTCATTCCAGGAGCATCATGTTAAATCACATAAGCCCTCCTTCACAGGGACTCGCGTTTCCCATGGCAGCCACAACAGCGTTTTGGATGCAGAGGGGCTGCTTCCCTGCTCTGGAAGGCACCAGGATGCCCCTGCCATCCTGCACCTCCCCGCTTCGCTTCCCACTGCCTGCACAAGGGAGGCAGAAAAAGCACACTCCTCCTTACAGGGCCTTTGTGGACTGTGAGATTTAATTTGCCTTTCTGGGGGATCAGCTCCTCTCCTCTCAGCAGCTCCATATGATTAACCAGTTTGAATTTTCATAATGCCATCACTCATTCAACGGATACATAATGGGCTCTTGCTGAAATGAGGCTTTCACATACAAACAGCATTTAATCTAGGCTTAGTACTTCTTCCTCACAGTTAAATGCTGCACCTTTATTTTGTCATCTCCAGCAGCAGCACATCGCACTCCCCTGCCTAAGCACACTAAAGCCACCAAACACCAGAAACCCAGGATCTTAATGAGCAAACAACCAAGCCCCAGCCAAAGTCCCAAGTTACCCAGGCAGAGAGCACAGTTGTGCTTGTAAATAAGTTGCAAGCAACAGACAGAACAGCATTTTTTAAAAAAAATGTCTGCAGGAACAGGAGCACATTTTCTGCTCCTGTGTGCCCATACTGCTTGTGACATGGAAAAGACACATCCCAGGCCAAGTCTCAGCTCCAGGAGGCTGAACCTGTAAGTGAGCTGCTTTGAAATCAGTGCTCACAGGGCTGGGAAGGGCACGTTGCCACCCCTCCTGCTGCCCCTCCAGCTCCCCAGGGAGTTCGGGGCAGGAAAGCAAAATTGGAAAAACAAGTAAAATCTTCTACCACTCATTAACCACGCTTTTGAGTTTATTCTCACCAGCGAGCATCTGTGCTTACAACAACCCCCTGTCCAAATACAAGGGAGATGTTTGGCTTAGAGCTGTTACAAAGAGCCAGACAGTTCAAATTATACAGCTAGTTTGTACTACTCAGAGACTCCTCTTCAGTCACTTTTACAGGCTTTAATAGCTATGATTCCTAACCCATCCCTTGTTTTTTACATGACAGCATGTATTTAAATATATGTACACAGTTTCTCTACAACAAAGCCCGAGTTCTTGAGAAGCAAACCCTGTTGTTAAAGATCCCAACATTTGTCTTGAGCATCAGCATATTGTTATGTTTTTTTTTTTAAAACCACATTTTTTCAGCACTGAGACCCAGAAGTGGTCAGAAGGGTGGGAGTGCATCCTAGCCTGCAGTCCTGATGCAGGCTGGATTCTCAGGGCTGGCATGAGGCTGTAGCTCTTGCCTGATTGCAGGGAAATGCGAGCCTGCTCGGCAGAAGTCAATACTAAAAGCACAAGTTCACCCTGCCCTTAATGGCTTGTTATACCAGCAAAAAGTTTGTGCCCAGCAGTGCATGAAGATTTCTTGCAGATTTTTCTCAGTGCCAACCTTTAAAAATTGTCTCATTTTCTGAGCTCCTCAGGCTCATCCCCGTTTCACAAACAAGAGCTGCTTCATTTCCCACGAGCGTTCCCACTCCCCACCCTGCCCACTGTGTTCTCTCCACAAGGCTCACACATGCCCACCGCCTCTCCATCCCCAGCCCTGCCGTCCCACACCTCTCAGCCCTCTCATCACCGAGGGAATGAAATCCACCAAGCAGTGGAATTGCTCCTCACTGTCCTCATCCCCAGCTCCAGCAGCACCTGCACTCGATTCAGCACTTCAACCTCTCACCCAAGCCTTCTGTCTGCACATACCTCATTTTTCAGTGCACCAGGCAATTTCAGATCAGTCTCTTCCACCTTGCACTGAGACAATTCAGTCCCCAGGTCCTTATTTAGGAGGCTCTTAAAGCAGTGACCACATTATGTATTCCCCCCCTTGTCCATTGAACTACAGCTCTGCTGTCCGCTCTGACAGGGCTATGGGCTTTACTTCCATGAGATAAAGGAGTCTGCTTTCCTGCCCCGATAAAATAGCACTGGTTGCACAAGGAAGAGGTGTCACTAGATCAGATCAGCCCATAATACATGGCAGTATCTGAGATGAGCCACTACTTCAAGTTAGAGACTGCAAACCCAGGAGTCAGACTCGAGAGGAAAACAAGCCAGCAAGTTATGCTTTCAAATGTGTTTGGACCTACTAATTCAGCAGCTGCATTTTCAAATCCAGCAGCAGCAGGAGGCAGAGGCTGCATGGCATGAGTATGCATTGGGCCTGCAGGATCCCAGGAAAGTCTTGCAAAAAAAACTCCACACTGAATCACTCCAGGCCAAATAAATGTTGAACAACAAATGCTGTGAGCACAGGACAAGTTACTGCTGCTGTGGCCAACACAGTGAACTGCTCCATGGGTACCTTCAGAGCATCAGCTCCTGCAGCTGGAGGGATGTCTGGTGGGACTAAGAGAGAACCAGAATTGCCCCAAGTAGCTTGCAAGAGACATTACACTGGCCAGTTCTGCAAGATCAGCAACCTCTGCTCTGTAATAATCCCTCAGCTGGAAGTACAAAGTTCCTGCTTAGTGTCCTGGAGAGCAGCACAATGGAAAGAGCAAATTACAGAAGCCAGGACAAAGGCTGGGAGAGAAGTGTGCAAGGAACAGTCTATTAATACCTGCCTGTGCTGTCATTGGCTTTAATCAACATTAACAATCCCTCACTGTCAAGAGCATTTCCACTCACCCTCTAATTTTAAATAATTATTATAATAAGGATTCTACTAGAAAATGTTAGAAACAAATTCCTTGTCACTGAAACTGTCTAGGAATTGAAAAACAAACCAGCAGAGGATTTTATCAAGCACACATGCAAAAGAAAAGAACATTAGCTACCGCACTGGAAAAAAAACATTACTTGTCATAATATATTAGGTGTTTCATTACACATCCTGCTGAAGCTGCTAACGCATGGAAACCCAGCTAGTGTGTGGGAAGGAGAGACCTGAAGAGTCAACTTCTTCTAGGGCAAATAAGATTCGTTCACTTTGTCCTGCTCGAATGAAACAACCATCAGAAGGACAGACTTCTAGCTCAGGAACTCGAGGATCACTTTTTTGGGTGCCTGGGAAGCCACCCACCCAGCTGCACGCAGCTCGTGAGGGTGTGAAATCCTTGACGCACATCAGCATCACCCATCTCTGAGTTAATTTTGGGCATTGACTTTTCTCTCATTACTTTAATTCCATCTTAAGGACATCCTTGCCTTTGAACTATTGCTGCTGTAACGCAGCTTCATGGGGCTGGAAACTCTGTGCCAGGAGGGGAGTAGTAGTGCAAGCCTAATTAAGACAGAGGAAGAAAGGCTGTAGTCTCCCTGATCAATTAATCGATTTCTCAGTCACATAGCACACTGATGGGGGCTGCCCAGTGAGCTGGGCAGTTGGGCTGTCCAGGGAAATGAAGCATGAGCCCAGCACAGCAAAATATTTCTAGGCTGCAACAGGAGGCCCTCCCCAGCACCCCCACGCCCACTTTCCTTACCCCACCACCACTTGACTCCCAGGGCAGACACCCTGCAAGGATGCTCATTTTAGGAAAAAAAATGTATTTAGCTCTGTTTTAGAGTTGCAAAGCACAAGAACTGGTTTGTCTCTATTCCTTCCCTCTCCCTAGGAAGTCTGGATGGAAAACGAAACCAATTAGTTGCATAAAAACAGAACTGCAACATAAATTTAATTATTTAAGTACTGTAAAAAATACCAGAAAAAAGTGGTGGCTGCAAATGTTGCTCTCTACAGAGAGACAGAATTTTGTCATTAAGAATAACCACGATGTACAATTTTCCACTGGTGCTACCAAAGGTGTTTAAGTACTTCCCCACATAGCACAGCAACAAGATTACAATATAGACAAGATCACCCTTCCCATTTCATTAAGCATGGACATGAATCCCAGAGGCGATAACAGTTTGCTTAAAACCAGAAAAAAACAGGAAAGAACCATAAATCTCAACTCAGTTTCCTTTTAGCTTTTCCACGGGCTCAGCTCTGTTCCTAAAGAGCTACTCTTTATGTGCCACCAGCTTCTCCTCTGCATTTTACTGTCCTTGAAAACAGGGACTCCTAGCTTTGGCTTAAATTTATTATTGATAATAAAATAAATAAGCAATCATTGCAAAAAGCCCTAAAAGGCTTTCATGCTTAATTTAAATGCACCAGTATAACATTTGGAATAATCTCATGAATAGATGCAGAAACTAAGATCACGTAAAATAACATCAGCAAATTATCTAGTTGCCAACACAACTTTCTGATAATAAAAGGCAGCTCAGGACAATTTACCATTGTTTAAGTTAATTTATTTATCTGCACATAATAGCAGCACAGCCCTAGGGAAAATACAGAGGGGGAAATAATTGGAGTTGATTTATTTGTATTTGTTTGCTCTGAATTGGAGCAAAATAAGAAAGGTAGAATATTTTACAGAAAAACATTCCACGAAGAAACGATATTCTTTTGAAGGAGCTGGTTTTTGGTTGTGAGTTGCCCACCAGGTTCTTCGGAAGGCAGAAAGGAAATTGGGCAGCAGCTGTCCCACAGGCACCAGGGAACAGCCGTTCCCCTTCCCAAAGGGGCAAGATCCATTCTTTCATTCAATAAATCCATTTTTTTGCTGCCAAAAAATCATGATTTTTGTAGAAAGGCTATTTTCCTGCTAAAATGCCAACCCAATCTGGAAATAACAGAGCAGGCCCTGCTAGTGGGAAGTTTGAAAAGGTTAAAGAAAGCCTGAAAGGGGTTTGGAAACACATGGCCACCTCTATGGGAAAGAAAATGCATCATTTCAGAGGTAAAACACAACCACCTGGGCTCTGCAGCCCACCAGACATGTTTTTTTTAGAGCATGCAGAGAAGATGCATGTCTTCACCTGCTGCAGGCTTGACAGGAACACAAGATTTGGGGAGAAGAACAGAAAAGCTCATTCTATATTCAAGACTTGATGCATTAAAGACACCTATTTGCAGAGGAAACAGAGAAAGGTTCCTGCACACATCGTGGTATTTGAACTGATTTTCTCAGAGAAGAAAGTATCCTCCAAACTGACTGCTTTTGGCTGGACTTTCTTGTAAACCCAGATCAGATTTAGACTGAGAAAGATGTACATGAATTTCAGAAAAGCAGAAGGCAGTGCTCCCTTAATTGCCAAGCTGGGAATCTGGTGACAAAACCAAAAAAAGAATGAAATCTGACATGTAATTTTGGATTAGAACTTAGCAAAAAACCCTCCTACTTAGCTCCTTGCTGCAGAAGCTTGCCATATGAGAGCATGTCATTGCTCCTGAGCTGGAAGAGATGCTGCCAAAACGCTCACCAGAATCACCAGTAGGGCAGCACAGGCTGCTCCTGTCTCCCCTGGGAGAACTGGGATCACCCAAGCCCTGTGTGGCTCCTGGCTTTAATTCCACCACCACAGCACAGTCTGCAAGCACTTGGCTTTCTATCTAGAAAGAGGTCACCTTAAAAAAAAGAGCAGGACCACACACTTAATATTTTGCTAAAGTCTTGCTTCTGCATTGAAATCTTCACATGAGCAGTAAGACAAGTTTATTCGTCTAAATCCCATGCCACTGCTGATTCCCTCTGTCCCCACCCAGCCCCATCCCAAAGCTGGGTAAGGGCCAGAGGGGATTTGGGAGGGGATTTGCTCTCCACCTCTGCAGGGCCCCCATCGAGTGCCCTCTCCAACAGCACACAGCTTCAAGCCAGCCTCATTTCTGCTGCTGCTCAGCTGTGCACTTGGGAACTCAAAGCTGTAAACCCTTTCAACAGTATGTTTGTTGTTTTCCTTCCACTGTTATCCATTTAACATCTTTATACATCAAAGCAGGCTATTTATAGTTGCCTTCTGGAGGCAGATCTGAACGTCTCCTTTGGCTGTAGCAGGAACTCTTAGCCATAGGCCACATCAAGCGAGCACACAAACTGAGAAAGATCTGTCTTTATGTTGCAAAGAGGGCTACTCTTTCAACTCTGCCTATAGACAAAGCCAAGCAGGAGCAAGGAACCCAATTCTCCCAGGGACTCTCTGCCTCATCTGTGAAAACAAAGTGCCTCGCATTTTCCTAGCACTAGGCTCTGCTCTAAGTTTTGTCTTGGCAAGAACATTTCATTGCCAGACTGCCAAGGCTGAGATTGCCATTAATGATTTAATTTGTACACAGCTTCTCAAATTGTTTGGGCCTAATTATTCCACTAGGTGGACCTGCTACTATTTGCAGTGCCATGTGCCACTAAAGGGCTGGTGGTCACTGCCCTGGGACAGGTCTCAGGGAGCAGGAAGACGGCCCCAACACAGAGCAGCTCTGAGCAGTCCTGGCTCAACATCCTAGAGCATCAAAGTTGCATTACAATTTCTTCCTTGGTCCCACATCACCATCAGATCTATGGGGAAACAATTCCCTCCAGTCCTTTGCTTTAATTGTGTGTTACAACACCATTTAAATTAAGCTATGGCAAGACCCGCACACAGCTGCCGTGGGGTGCTCCCAGGGCTGCCTCTCCCCTGCCTGTTATTGAGCAGAAAAACACAACAGGAAAAAAATTTGCAGACTCTGTGGTTTGCCTTGTTTTTGTGTCAACCCAGCCACACTTTCCCTGGGAACAGCTGCAGTGCTGCAGGATGGATGTCCATCTAAACAAGACAGCAATCTCTGTTGCCTTTGGCATGTAGGTAAGCTGCCCCATTGGCATTCCTGTTCCCCATCCATCTGAGAGATGCAGATGGCAGGCCTCATCAATATTTTATTGACCTCTGCCACCATCTAAAATCCCCAAGCAGTTTAGTTTCTGCTTTCCTAAGTCTACTGAAATAGAAAGTTTACCCAGAGTGATTTTTCAGCCAAGATGACTGAAGACGGAGTCCTCAACTGAACTCCCTCCACTCTCCGATGGCACAGCCATTTTCAGCTCTTTTTACTTGAAAGTACAGAAGAAATAAAAGGACTGGGCTCTCAGACACGCAGGTGAGCACAGTTGATCTCTACCAGTCAGGTGCCTGGACCAGCACAGGGACTGCTGGAGCCCGGCTGAGTGTTACTAGGAGGGAACAAACACAGAGCTGGTTCCTGTGACATCCCAGGGCCCATCCAGAGAAATGAGCAGTCCAGGGAGCCTGTGCAAGTTAACTCCAAGCTGCTTTCAAGTCTTAGAGAACCCTACGGCTTGAGCAAGAGTAAAAGCACTCACAGTGTTATTAAATGCAACTAAGAGAGGGTTTAATGCCATGCCTAGGCTGATGCTGCCAAGGGCAGCTGGGGTGCGTTTAGCACAGGCTGTTGCTAATGGGCTGGAAGCCTGGCACCACGGGGATGTACACACAATGTGCTCAGCACCTGGGTGTCCCTGCTCTGACCATGCTGGTGATGAATGCACACCCAGACTGGAGAGAAGCCAGCCCACCTTGCTGCTGCAGAGGCAGCCCTCACCTATCCCTTAAGATCACATCACCACCAGCAATCAAAGGCTGGAGGATGGACATCAGAGGTGGCTCTGGAGAGGCGCAGTTCATTCCCTGACACAGCACCCCCAAACTCAGGAGGCAGGCACCAGCAGAACCAATGTCTATGGGCTGCACCCTCCAGACAAGGGCTCCCACATCTCTGCCCAGCTTTAGAAATCGAGCAAGAAAAGCAAAGCGACACAGCCAAGGTCACACAGACAGTGGAGATGCCAGGTACTCACCAAGACGCAGGGCTCCTCTTTGGTCCGACTATCAAACAGCAATCACCCCCTGCAGCCTGGGCCCAGGCACAGCTCCAGCTCTCTGGTCAGAGGCAAACTCCCACCCCCAGGAGCTAGGCTCTGCTTCTGGGGGGGGTATTTCACTGCTTATGCCAAGCGGGAGCTAATTAGCCTCCTTTCTCACCAATTTCCTTCTCACCTGTTTCTTTTGCTGATCAGGTACCCTCTCAGCCTGTTCAATTAGCACCCTCTCCTCATGGGGTGAGGGTGGAGGGGATGCCTTGCCAGCAGAGATTTAACCCTTCACTGAAACCCATCCGGAAAGCCCACAGGCACCAAAATGCCCCTCTCCCCTTGCACCCGTGGCAATCAGGCTTTGGTACTGGGGGTCCTGCCCTGCTCACCGTGATGGTTCCTTGGCTGCATGGTTACAGTTCCCAGCTGGCATTTACTTCTCAAGGCAACACCGATTTTATAAACTTACACCTCTTATGCCAACAGGAGCAATTTTGTGCTTTGTCAGATTTGCGCAGCATCAAGCAGAAGGTTTGATGCAGGAGATGGGGAATTACTTGATTAATTACTTACACAGACCTCCCTGAGATGTCTGGACACTGAAAAGAACTGCTTTCTTTTTTTTTATTTTGTCCTTTACAGCTTAAGATTCTGCATAGCGTCTGCTGATGAATGGTAATTCATGAAGCCCCCATAATTTAATCTCCTGCAACCATCTACCCACATCTTGAGCACTGCCAACAAGAAATGTTGTTTATGCAACTGTGGCAATTTATGTTCATAGGGATGCTCTAGGGCATCCTGAATAATCTAATCTTTAGATGTGATTTGTATACACATTAATGCATGTGTCTTTATAGACAGCACCTTCGTCTCTTCAGCTAGACGTTAAATTGACTAAAACACAGCCCCCAGAACCCAAACCCAGTTCCTCTTGAAAACCTGTGGATGCTGGTGTTTGCTGGTCTGTCCGCAGGGATCCCTGTGCTGGTGGCTCGCCACCAGGTAGATCAGGAGGCCACCAACTGGGGTTCGTTGTGTGGCAAGGAGCTGTGCTGAGCCCCATCCTGGCTGTGCGCTGAGCCCCTGGGCAAGCACGGCGCACCGTAGCAGCATCCCTCCGCAGCTCCGCTCCTCGCATTTTCCCTGAAATAATTATCTAGAATCCAAAACCTGATCAACGAGTGGGTGACGTGGCCCAAGAAAAATACACAGCTGGGAATGCACCAGTACGTCTGATTTCTCCAACTCGCGTTATAATCCTACATCATACTTTATAATGACTCACCCTCCGTCTGTGTTTTTGCGCTCCTGAAATATATTAATGTCAGCTTCTTTGCCCAGTGCTGGGCATTAAAGGCACTGCTGGATTTGAACTGTAATCCTTGAAGCAGAAGTGTAATCCAAGCAGGACGAGCGCGCGTGTGTATAACTGGCCAAAACACCAGATTAAAGGGGCAGCATCTGCCTCAAAACCTCCTCAGGAATTCCTATGCTGCTCAGTGCGAGGGGATGAAACAACTCAGTAGTTTAATTTTCATTTCAAACTAACCCAAATCCGCATTTCTCATCTTCTCCCTGAATTTTGGGGAGGATTTCAGGAACCCATTGGGCAGGTTCTCCCTCCCCTGCACACGGCTGCTCCTATGCCCCAGTTTGCTCTGCTGTGGGGGCAGGCAGGGTCCCACATCCCAGGGACATGAGACCCCATCCCAGCCCTGCTCTCGTGAGGTTTGCAGTGAAAGGCACCAAAAATCAGGGGCGATTTTCTTGGCACTTGCACGTCCCTCCCAGGTTTCGGGTTGGCAGGAGGAACGATGAGTGAGAGGCGCCTGCAGTTTGGGGAGGCAGCGGGCCCGGGTGGAACAGCTTTCAATTATCACGAGCCTCAGACACGGTAATGAAAATAGCGTCCTGCAGAGCTGCAGCCTCTACCAGCAAGGACAGCTTCTCGGCGCAGGCAGCACCCCGTGGTTTCTCAGCTGTGGGGCTGCGTATCCTGCCTGCACGTCCCCACGTCGGGCTGCAGACACGGCCACGAAAGAGGACAAACTCCCTGAAGCAGAAGGGACGGGGCATATTTGCACCAGCTGAAGGTCTGGCTGCTGGGTGCCGTGCTCTTGCTGGATCTAGGCACTGGTGGCTGTTGCCTGCACCTTTAGGAACAGATGCCGCCCCATGCTGGAGCTCCTCTCTCCCCATGCAGGAGCAGGGATTGCCCTGCTCCAGGGTTTATTCTCCTGGGTCAGAGACTGTAAGCCAGAGCCCCAGAGAAAAACCACTTGGTTTTCCATGCACCCTGTGCCTTCCCCACCTCCACCACCTCCCTGAACACTGTCCCTGGCCGCAGGGTAGCAGCAGAAGCACCCATCTGCACATCCTCATCAGTCGCTTTTTGTCTCCTTGTCCGTGCTCCTCCTGGCACCCTCATTTGCAATTTCCCCATGTTTTTGCTCTGTTTCCCTGGACTATAAATCAAACACCCGAGAAAGGCAAGCTGGGCTGACAGAAGACATCAGCAATAAGCCAGACAAGACAAGAGATACCATGGCAGCAGAAAACAGGACAGTGCTTTAATAATAGCATCTATTTTATTTATCATGCCATCTAAAAGTTCTTGCCGTCTGCGTCTGAATACTGAGTGCCAGGGGATGGGAAGGACAGCTGGAATATAATAAGAGCTGACCTGAGCTGTTGTGAGGAGCTGAAACAAAAGATGAATAGGGAAGAGCCTGAACGATAAAAAATAACCTCAATAATACAGGTCTTCAGGTGCTGCCTGCTCTTTCTCAAATCTTTCGTGGCTGATGCACAGCGATCCAACACCACCTCCGGACCTGCCTCGCCATTTGGGGTTGACATCTGGGATGGGGTTACTGGGTACTCCATTATACCTGGTACTATTACTTGCACCAGGGCCACAAGGGTGTAAAATGCCACCGTTGATCAAGGGAATCTACCACATGCTTAGCATGGAAGAAAGGGAAAACCCAAAGGGCCACTGTATGGCCACCAGACCCCTCAGGCTTACAAACCTTCCTGGAAGGACACGCGTGGCCCAGACCCACTCCCCCAAAGCATTGTCCTCAAGCTTTGCTGCTGCCTGGCACACAGCAAAATGGAGCAGGACCTTCTAAATATAGAGGTTTTCTAATGGCTGCAAGTGGTGAAAATATCCCGGCTCCATTTATCTTTGCAGGGGAGCACTATGGGGATTTAATAATTAAACTGTGCGCATCCAGTTGCTATGGAGCTCTTACCAGTCCCTGCATCCATCATCCAGAGGAAAGTGGGTCAGTGTAGCTTTTCGCAGCCACCGGTTCCCAAATCTGGTTCCTTCCTCCCAGACCATTGCATTGGTGGAGGTGACCACGGACTGCAGCAGGCTCGGTGCTGGGTGGGATCCCACAGGGGGGCCCAGCAGCATTTTGGGGCTCCTGGTCTCATGGCTATAGCATGGACGAGGCCATGGGAATCTCCACCACATCACTGCGACTGAGCTCTGAGGTTGCAAGGAGCCCTTGGAAAACCTGCCTTTGTTTTTCATCTCTTCAACACCATTAGTCGTAACACTAAAAAAAAAAAAAAAAAAAAAACAGGTAGAAGAAAAACCTTCCTAGCTGAACACCACAGACCAGGTTGGTTGCTCCTCCTTTCCTTCAATTTCTGGCTGCAAAATTCCAAGGGAAATCTTGGAGAAGTTCTTCCTGGAGATAGACGTGCTCTGCTTCACTTACCTTCATTTTTTGTGAAAAGAAGTGAACAGCCCTGCTACCCTGCGAGCGATTCCTTGGAAGAGAGTATTACAGACAAAACACATCCGTGCTCCTTCCTTCAAACCACTCTGGGAAATACACGTGGATTTCCTGATCACCTTTAGCTGGGTTTACGTAAAAGGTCACAGCAGCTGCATCCTCCCTGGATCCAGGGGAGGGGAAACCAAAACAGACAGCCGAGCAGCTGTCCTCAAGGTGGTTTTGACCTTATCAGACGTAGGCAATGCAGGATAGCACATTAAAAAAAAAATTAAAAAAAATATTGCTGGTGCAATTAGGCAGATGCCTCTGAGACTGGGACACAGAAAGCTCCTGCGCAGCCAGCATGGGCTGCGACGTGGGCTGGAGCTACAGCACGTCTGAAAATTGCCAGGCAGTGGAAAGCAGTGGGATATGTGCATATATTACAGGATTAGTGGTAATCTCCCAGACCCCTGTTTGGAAGAGTCAGAGGGATACGTTATTATTACTCATGTTCAATGCAAGAACTTCAAGATTTTCTTTAATCAGCCGTACCACTGGTGATGATTAGTGTTTTGCTGGCTCAAAAATACGCCAAGATGGGGTTTTGGCAGGCAAGCCTGTCCCGAATTATCACGGGGTGTTACAGACCCGCTTGCTGAGCCCGTCAGGAGGAGGAACGTGGGGCAGTGCCAGGCTCCTGGGAGCCTCCTGCTCCTGCTCCTATGGGGCCACGCAGCTCCCGTGGGACCACAGGACAGGATCAGCCCAGTCCTGGCAGGCCAGGACTCTTCCCATCACTTTAATGTAGGCTCGGGGTGGAGGTGGCCCCATAAAAGCCCTAACGAGCACTGCATGCAGCAGAAGGACACTGAGGGATTTCATTTCTTGCAAGTGCCCCCAGCTCCTTGCCAAGGTGGTCATTTACAAACCTCGTTAGGCCACAAAAATAAACCGGCTGGGTGCTCCGGAGCACCGCAGCTTTTATGCAAACACAACAAAGGTCTCTTTTTGGATGTCAGCGGTGAGAGCTGGAAGAGGAAGGGGGCCATAAAGAAGTGATGGATGGAGGTGTGGGAAGGAGAGCCTTCCACCAGGAAGAGGCGATGTGGGAGGCTCTGCCCGGTCTCAGGCATCTGCTCGGTCTGGGAAAACAGTGTCAAGCGGCTGCCAGAGGTTTGCAAGGCCCAGAAGGGTGCCTGGGGACAGGGCAGGGCCTTCACAGCCTCGGCACGAAGCTGGGGCATCGCAGTCGCTGAAGAAGCAGCCGAATAAATCCCAGCCCCAAGCCCGGGCTCCTTGCGAGCTCGCTCCCCAGGGCTGAGCCGGGACTGGACAAAAATCTAAGCAAAATGCAAAGTCCACTTAATGAAGCTTAATTAAAACGTGGAGCCTGGTGCCGGCCTGCAGCTGCAGGCGCATCGGCTGTGCCATTAATACCGGAGGGTGCTGGCAATTAGCGCAGCGCTGGCAATTGCTTGTTTGCTGCTCGTGTCGGGCTTGCTGTGGGTTTTCTCCTCGGGAGAGGGCTGCAGACCCCACGCACCCCCTGAGCCGCTGCAGACTGGGCCCGGCTCCAGGTCAGAACTGAAATGTTGTCAAAGGTGCACCCAAGGCACAGCCAAACTGCAGGGAAAAGAGAAAATTGCCGAATTCTAATGTAAAGACTAACAGCGCAACAGAAAAAAAAAATATTCCACTCTTTGATATTTTCTAAACAAAGGGGTAGCCCCAGAGGCGAGCTCAGGCCCTGCCGGGGAGGCGGAAAAGCACATTGTGCAATTCTGAGAGTTTCCAGGGCTGTTCTTTGCTCCTGAGGTTATACCTCGTACATTTATTTATGTGCCGCGGACTTAATTAGATGTTCTCCTGTCTCAGGCGGCGGCGAGATGAATCAGCACTCCCGCGCCCTGCAAGGTCTCTGCTCGGAGCAGCCCCGGCTTGGATGGGGGCTCGGAGGGGAGGCTGCTCTCGCCCCACACAGGACCCTGTCCCAAATCCGCCCAGCACCGCATCGTCTGCTCCGGTTGCAGCAACGCTGCTGCCAGAGGATATGAGCAAAGGCACCACCACGCTGGCTGTCGGTTGCATCTCAGGCACAAGAAGCCCAAGGCCCCGGGGGCGGTGGGCTCGCTGGGGCTGGGGAGGGGTGTGAGCGGAGCCCGTCCTGCCTCTCCTGCCCCTCGCACCCCAGGGATTTGCTGCAGATCAGCTGGAGCTTATGGTGCTAAAACTTGTCAGGCAGAAGAGCCAGAAAAAGCAGATGAAAAGGCTCCTTGTGATTAATCTTTTTTTTTTTTTTAATTCTGCCTTTGCTGATTATGTTCTTCCTCCTGCCCACCGCTACTTGAACACATGTCCCCCACTTCCAAACCCCTTCTGGCATCAGTATCACACCCCCTTTGCAGCACCAGAGCCATTTATCCAGCGCCCCCTCCCCATTCATCACGCCCAGGTGTGCACCCACAGGGGCAGGGCTAGGGGCACCCTGCTCACACCACAGAGGTGCTGAGCAGCCCCCATCGCTTCAGGGCCATGGGTGGGCACCCGTCTCCTGCAGGCAGGTCCCTGAGGGCGTCCCGGTGCAAGTGCAGAGCACCCAGAGCTTGTGCAGGTGCTGCAAAGGGGCCCTGGCTTCTCCGTGCTGTGTTCTGATCTTCTTCCAGCAGAAGGACTGTTCTCTTGCTGTTTTTTTATAAGCTATGCCCACATGGTCATGTTCAAAGTGATGCAAGCCTGAATTAAGTTTTACACATTTTCCCCACTATCTGGTTTCATTTTTCTTCAGCGCTTTCCTTTAGCATTGCCAATATCACGTTATAAAGCAAATGCGTGACTCTGTCAGCCAGATGCCTGAACTCCAGCACATTTATCAGCTACCAGCAATTCCTCCTGGCTCCAGAGAGGGGCTGGACACAGGTTCCTGCTCCAACAGCATGCAAGGGGCACGGAGCACAAAGCAGGTGCCAGCGCCTAGGGTACAGCGCAGGCTGCAGCCATTCTTCCCAGCTCTCTGTTGCTTCCATTTGGGCAGGGTTTGTAGCTAGCAGATGGGAGTGGGCTGCAGCATTATTTGATTGCTACCTATTTATGGCAGTCTCACAATATTCTGTTCAACCAGGGCAAGAAGCCATTCGCAGAGGGTTGGACATGTGAGTGGGAAGTCGTTAGGAGCCGCTTTTCTTCCGCCCAGTGGTTATGCAAGAGAGGACGGGGTGTCCCACCTGCAGCATCGGCTGGAGCTCTGCCCTGCGGAGGCAGGTCCCTTACGGGGCTGCAAGGGCCGTGCCACCCACGTCTGCTGGGCTGTGGTGGCCTCCCAGGGACGGAGGAGACAAAGCACCAGCGTGCCCACCCGGCTGCGGGTCCTGCGCTGCACGGTGCTGCAGGGGGGGTTGCAATTTGCTCCTCGTGCAGCCGAGCTCACTGCAGGCAACGCTCCACCAAATGCGGTTGGGCTTGCGCAAAGAGTCCTCACATTCATGTTTTCAGGGAGAAATTGGGATTTGGCAAGGGAAAGCAAAGAAGAACAGAAGTCTGGCTAAGCGCTCATAGCATTGCTGAACTGCACTTACACACCAGCCTTCTTCACGCCCCGTTACACTTAGATGCTTTCCCAGGGCAAAACCTCCTTAAAAATAAGAAAGCAGTGCACACCAACCCAGGAGAGCACAAAGCCTGTTGGTGAACCCCATAGGCATGGGGATTTAAAGCCCTGTGCATGGCTCTGAGCATCCCCTGCACCTGCATCCAGGTGCCCGCAGGCAGGGGGACGGAGCAGGGACCGGCTGCAGGAGCTGGGGTCAGAGCAGCCCTCGCACCGCACCGGGGCTGCTGCTGTTATTACTTCCACGGCAGAGGCAATATGATTTATTGAAGCTTTTTTTATTTCCCAGTAGCTCATCCAGTGCTGTATGTGTAAGGAAGATAAACTGTCTCATTACTGTCCTGATCTCTAATCATGTCACATTTTCAGTTACTCTGCAGTCACGGTGACATGTTGGTGTTTTGGGCTGCTCTGATGAAGGGGAAAAAAAAAAAAAAAAGAGGAGAAGGAGTAAGGGAAGCTAATGCAAATGTGATTCTGACTCCAAACTAGCATTGTCCTGGCTTTCCCTGGAAGACCAACACACACTTAAAGGACTCTGCTTGGGCCTGTGGTGTCACTGGAGGCAAGGCGACTGTGGTGTGTAATGTTATCTGCATGCACACAGAAAATTTGGGGGTTTCCAAGTGGCACGTGCTGTTCTGCATGGAGTCAGTGCTCATCCAGATCGGGGGGGGAAGCTGAAGCTCAAATCTGGTGGAGGCGCTGGGTTATTGCTGCACGTGGTTCTTGCAGGGGCCGTGGGCTGGTTCACCCCCCTGCACAGCCCTGGGACAAAGGGACATCGCCTGCCCCAGCACAGACACCTCCACCTCCAGAGGGCCTGACAGCACAGCACAGACTCGTAAAGCCTCCAGGAATCCGAATCAAGAAGAAAAATGGGATTTTTTTTTTCTCCCTCTGCATAGGGAGGCGACACATGGAAAGGGGGAAAACCCTGAACCCAGCCATCTACCTCAGAGCCAGAGGGGTGCTCTTAGAGAGGCCTTTTATCTCCTCCAGCGATGAACTCTCACCTCTACAAGCACGCTAACAACACACTGCTGTACTGACGGGGTTTTTGGTCCCGATGGTGGAGTTCCTCCTTGGGCTGGGGATGCTCCGGGTGCAGCGAGGGCTGCAGGCACAGGGGCGAGCAGCGCTGCGGGCTCTGCCTGCAGGGCCTCTGCATCACCTGCCGGCAGGATGGCTTTCCATATCTAGGGCAAATGCTTTACACAAAATACTTGGTTTTATTCCTTTTTTTTTTTTTTTTTAATTTTTTTTTTTATGCTATCATTAAGCAAGGGAATAATATGACCAGATGCTCTGAAAGAGACTGCTGGATTCATCAGCGAACAACAGAGAAGCTGTAATGATTAAACATATTACATAGTGAAAGACAACAGAGGATTAATTTCAGCACTTAATTAGAGTACCTCTAATCTTCCCTTCCATCACGATTTTCCTTCTCTTCCCTTCCCTACTTTGTCCACATGTGCTTCCAGAGAGCGTCCTTCAGGGAAGAGGGAGGTGTGAGATATGCCAATGTTTATTTTAACAGCTCCTTTTTTAGGGATCTGCTGCGAACACGCTCCTCCTGTTGAACAGGCTTGTTGCTATGGGGTAAAGTGATCCAAGTTCCCCAGTTTTGTACTTTTTCTCCCCTGTGCTTACATGCAGCCCCTGCTCCTGGCTGGCCATACAGCAGCACTGGAGGCACCCCTGGGAGCGCTCCCATGGCACAGCTGCAGCCTCAGGAGCACCCAAGGGCTCCCATGAGGATCAGGGCAGGGTGTGAGTGTTTGCCCTAGCAGCATACTTCCAATAGTGATTTAACAGATGGGAATTATAATATTAATACCGCATCTAATATTTAAAATGCAAAACATCTTAGAACAACGCTGAGGACTATCAGGTCTGGTAGCCTGTTTCCAGAAGCAGCGACCGCTGTGTGCTTTCAGCAGAAGGCAGCACAGCTCCTAACACAGCCCATTAGGTAGCATCACCCCTAGGACAAATCTCTGCCTGACCCTTAGCTGACAACCATCATGTGCCCTGGTGCACGAGGGCTGACTGCCCTTACGCAGCTTTTATCCCATCTGCTTTAACTTCAGAGGCTATTTTTATGCCCGAGACTGGAACGTTTTACAGTTCTTTATCCCCGATTTGCTCGTGCTGGGGATGCTCGCCCTGGCTCCCAGCCGGCCATGGGCAGCGCTCGCCTGCTGCTTGCTGGGGTGGCGAGGGGGAGCGTTGCACGGGGTGTGAGCATCTGGCAGGCATGGAGCAGCCTCTACTCGCTCTCATTATCATAACGCAGTAACGATGTTGGGTAATTAAAAGTCTGACAGTTTTTTCCTGTGCAAAACACCGGTTTATTGAGTTTTTGAAAGAAAGTGTTATGGCTAAAATCTGGGCACGGGGCCCTGCTCGTTTGCAGCAGCTTTCCCTCCCTCCTGTCTTCCCAGGTTCCCAGGATGTGCCACAGGCACCTGCACTTGAGCAGCACTTGTGTCTGTAGCTGTTGGGCACTTCTGGAAGCTCTGCAGGAATGTGGGACCTGCACAGCACCCTGCCTTTCCCAGGGCTGCTTTCCCTTGCAGACACGAGTGGGGTTTTGAACTTGAGCTTGGACTTCTCCTCGCTGCAACAAAAAAACTGCGTGTGGCTTCAGGAAAATGGATTTGTGCTGATTCTGCCTGCTCTGTCGGGGGAAATGACAAGAAAGCAGAACTGTGGAATTTCTGAGACATTTCTCGGCTCTTGCCCGAGCTCTTCAATGCAGCCTGTTGGTCAGCAGCTGAAGGCTGCCAGCTCTCGAGCAGTGTTTGCAAGAGGAAATCTTGTTTGAGAGCACAAATATTTGTGCTCAAAGACGCTGAGCCTAACCTCACACCTTTCCTTCATGCAAACCCCTCCTGGATTACAGGACTCACCCGAGTTTCACTTCCCACTTTTCTCCCCAAGCACTGCCCAAACCCTGGCTCCCGGGGCCACCAGATCCACGCACATTCCCTCACCACGGCACTGCAGAAAGCCCCGTCCCTGCCTGCATCCTTTCATCCATCCCTGCACCCAGGTCACCCCATGCTTCTGCCTGCTCATGCTGCTGGTCATGAGAAGCACCACCAGGAGCCTGGTGCCACCGCCGGGCTTCCCTGAACCTTGCTCCTGCAGCTGAGCAGGGCTGACTGCCCTGTGCTCATGGCCAGCATCAGTGGCAATTAGTGCTCAGCTGCTAATTTAAAATCCCAGCACAGCTCTCGAGACTCACCCTTGCGGCTTCACATTGCAGAATTGCAATAAAACTTTAATTGAATGCCTCCTGCACAAGGGGACCTCCCTGAGCTAATGTCAGCCCCTCCGAGTGACCCTTCGCAGCCACAGTATGTCTATTTTATTATGGCATGCCATGGCCAATTTGATGGGAAAAGGAGACTGCTCGGGCCGCAGAGAGGGAACGCTTTAACATTCATTCAAAGTGACAGTGCCCTAGTGCAATATGACTGGTAAATGCTAAATTGCCACAGATGGCAGATTTATGTTTCCTTTCCCCAAGGTCCCTTGCCTGCCTTGCTGGGACTCGATGTGTGTCTGAGGGAGGACCCACACTGCTGCTGCAGGTGTTGCTTGGCCTGTGGACACTTTTTTTCTTTGTAGCTGGATCCTCAGAATGTATGATCCTCAGAAATGTGAAAGCATGCATAGAAAGGCATAAAAAAAATATCCTGGAATTGATGAGGTCTTTAAAAGCCAGTTCAAAAAGCCAGGAGGAAGGTGAGAAGCAGAGCTCAGCCCTGGCCTGTCGAGAGGGAGCTGATTCACTGCGAGGCCACCCCAAAGCTCCGAGGACACTGGGGGCCAGCAGGGAGGAAGCAGCCTGTGGATAAATGGAGAAGTGGTCCTGAGCCCCCGCCTGGGTGCTGGCTGGTGCTCCGGGATGCTGCTCCCTGTGCTGGGGTGCAGCTGCTGCTCGGGGTGCCTTGTTCCTCCCCCTGGGGCACAGCAAAGTCACGAAGCTGCCCCTTCCCGGAGTGGCCGTGGATGCCTGCGCAGCGAACGCCTTATGTAAGCCCTCCTTTGCATTCCTCCTCTCGTTCTTTTTTTGGTTTTATTTGACAGATTTGCTTAAAAAACAGCGTGGGAATACAAATGACATGTTCAATACAGATCAGCTCACGGCTTTAAAACATCCCAAAGAACATAAGCACCACATTATCAGAAGTCCTCGGCGCAGGCTGAGAACAAAAGCCCGGCGCACGGCGCACGGAGGGGCGATGCTCGTCGTGCACGGTGCTGAGCTCTCCTCGCAGCTCTGCCCCTGCCAAAGCCGCTTCCCTCGCCGTCTCCCCTCGGTGAGGAGAGCCTTCCTGGGGTGATTAGACAAGATTCTTAATGGCCGTGAACTTGTTCAGCCTGCCGGGCCTGGGGACTGCTTTGCAGGAGGAAGAAGCCGTTTGCGGTCGGTTAAAGCTCGGCGCAGCTGAGGTTTTGGTTAAAGCCTGCTGCAGACAGGCTACGTCCCTCCTGTACGCTCTCCGGGTGTGATGTGGAGACAGCCGTGTCTTCTAAATGGCTTGGGACCCATTTTTAAGAGGTTTTAGGCAAATCACTTAATCCTGCCTTCACCCCAGGACTGGGGAGCCACCGTGGCTCCGGCGCTGCCTCCTCCTGCTCTGCCCCAGCTCCGCAGACGCTGGGAACAGCTCGGCCCTGGGCTTTCCAAGAGGCCGCCCACCTCCCTCTTTTTTTGGGCCACCGGCAGCAGACGCACCCGAGGAACCCAGGCGAAGTCTGTGCAGCTCAGTGCTTTGTAGGAGAGACCCATTTTTCTTATGTACTCATGTCTTGGAGCTGCACTCCTCCGGTGAACAGCTTGCGCAATACAGCGAATATAATCCATGCCCATCTGGCTTTTATTTATTCATGACGGGCCTGAGCCTGCAACGTGCTGCCGGAGGAGCTGAGACTTGCAAACTCCTGCCAGCCCCTGCACAAACAGAGGGGCTCAGCACCTCCCCTCATCTGGCAGGGACTTATCCAGGGTAAATTGATATAAGGAGGGATGCGCACATTTGTTTTTATAGTTACTGTGCTGTAAAAGTGGACTTATTAGGAAATCAGCCCATAATTGCCCTCTTAATGATTCTTACTCGTCTGCACTCATTCACAGAGAGTTATCTCTATTGTGTTAGGTATAAAAAGTGTCATTGGCATAGTTTATGACTTTATTAAATCCAAGGATTTAATATTAATAGCTATCATCTCCTCAGCTATATTTCCCTAATGAAGGAAATGTGTGTATTTGTCTAGGTCCAAGGTAATTTGTAAACACAAAGTATTAAAAGGCTCAACAATTCCAAAAAGTTTTAATTGGAAACTCACCAAATTGCTTGCAACATCTTAATGCTTCAATATGGAACTCCCAGATAATGAGGAGCTAATTAAGGGGCCAGGATTCATTTTTTTATGATAACTGTCTCCATATGGGCTCTGCATTCGGTGCTTGCAGAACTAATGAAGGTCAGAGAAGTAACAGCAAAGAAAGAAAGGAAAATTTTGAGCTCTCGGTGTTGTGACGATGCTAAGCAGCTGCCAGCATTCCTGCCCGGGTTGGAGGCCAGGTGCGGAGTGAGCGGCACACAATGGAGTGGGACCGCCTGGCTGTGCACTATCGCAGCACCGAGCTGTATTTCATAGCCCACAGGTGCTCCCGATGGGCTTTGCTGCTGGTGGGAAAGGATGTAGGGATCCCGCGTGTCAGAACAGGAGCTCCCCCATGCACACAACGCCAGCTACGCCTGTACCAGATGCAGCCTGAAGCACTGCAGGACTCCCAGGGTCAATCTCTCCACGGAGGTGCCGAGCCCATTGCTGGTGCCCACGCTGGCCAGCACCAAGCCAGTTTCCAGGAGGCTGTAGCTGTGCAGGAGCCGTGCCATGCCCCAAAGCTGTGCCAGTGTCCTCCAGGACAAGCACTGTGGCTGCAGGGAGGAGGCCTTGTCCCAGGGTGAGGGCCAGAAAGGACTGGGGCTGGGGGAACTGCAGGAATGGAAGCCAGCCTCGTGACAACACGAGCAGATATACTCCATTCATCCCCAGCTGGAGAGCAGTGTTCACCCGACTCAAAGGACAAAGGATAGCGGAAACATGACAGGCGAAATTAAAGCTGCTGTTGTTTGCTCAGATTCCTTGCCAGGACTCGTAGGGCTGGGAGCAGACCCTGGGCGCTACGGAGCCCTCTGAGCACAACGCTCCTCGCCGTCCAACTGAAACACCCACAAATACCTTGTAATACGCTTTTAAATTAATCCCTTGTAAAATATTAACAACACATAAACAGACATACAAATGTATGGTCAGATGTTTTTCTGAAGTAACTCGCTGACTCCCATGACTAAATTTGGACCAGCAAGCCTCGTGCACCAAATAATTAAGTCATAGGCTATAGAAAGCAATCCTCTGGGACGTACTTGTCTTTGACTGGCTCATCCACTTGAAAAGTAATACATACCATTAACTATATGACCATATGGCATCCATTTATAGAATATTGCACTACAGGCAAATAGGACAAAGGTACACCCCTTAAAGCACTTTTCTCATCTCATTAACTTTGGGTACATGTTACAGAAGAGCTGCTCTGCCTTTGTTGTGTTCAAGGACATTTTGTGCTGTTGAGTCTTGTATTAAACGAATTGCACTAGGAAAATTAGAGTCTAAATGTAGCTGTGCCCTAAAGCAAACAGCATTATTTTGCCTTTCTGTAATTCAATTTATTTTTTGCAGATCAATGTTTTCAAGCAAATTTGTTCTTTTGTCCTCAAATCTTGCTTAATGACAAAACTGACTTTGGGTAATTTGGTGCACAAAGAGGCCCGCCAGTGCTTTGGTGCTAGCAGGTTTGGGTGGTGCCCTGCTATGCGCATCAGTATACCCGAAACAGCCACGTGCACCTCCCTGGAACTTCACAGATTGGCTCGGACAACCTCTGTGAGCACCGACAGACGTCCTCGAGAAGACCCATCTGGTGCTCAGCGTGATGCGCTCAGCTCCGTGGCTTGCAAGAGGGCAGGAAGCAGAGTCTGCAAAGCCCAGTTGCTGGGACAATAGGCTACACCGAAAAGCAGTCCTTTGTGTCCTGCAGCTGACAGTGGCTACGATTCAACACTTCAGAAAGACTGTGCGGGAGGAACACCCCGACACACACAGAAGCTGATCCATGAGCACGCTCGGCTTGCTGCAAAAGCTCAGTCCTTCTTGTAGGCATCTGCCCCACTGAGTCCTGCAGCTGCTGCATCCAGCTCTAAAAATTATAAACATGCTGTGCTCCCTTTAAGTTAATTTGCACTGAAGAAATGCATTTGTTAAGTAGAAGTGAGTGTAGGTGCCTTAAAGTATTTTGGCTTAATAATAGCTTTCTCTTGTACACTGAAAATCAATATTGCTGCCAAGTACACTGTGGGTCTATCCCCCTTTCTAGCTTCTTGGAGGGAAAACCACTGCTATATATTGAAGATCTCCACAAATGTGATGGTCCAGTGCACTAGAAACATAGTTTGTAGTAGAGAAATGAGTCCTCAGAGATGTTCCCATTCTGGATACAGCCAACATCTCAGTAAGAGGAGCAGTGCTGACACAGGGCAGTATCTCAAACCCATGTAACTAGCTCAGACATCTGCATGTGGAGGATCATTCATTGCTCATGGTTTAATCCAGCTCTGGGAACCACTTAATGTCTTTTTTTTTTTTAATTTCTTTCCCCTCTCCTCCTGCTGAAGAGCCCAGCAGGGACCTTCTGCAAAGGCTGAGAGGTTGAAATCCACACACGCAATTAGCAGCAATCACCCATTGCTTATATTCCATTTCCTGACATCGGTGAGCCTCTCTCCTTCCAAGGGCGCGAACACTCCAGTCTGTTGAGTTTGAAGGCTGAACCTCAGCAGCGAGCGTAGCTGTTCACATACCACTTAGCTGAAAATAGGCTGCTCAGAAAAAGAGGCAATAGTCTAATGGCACCTTTGCACCGTTTGCAGGGCTCCCAAGCACACCAGCTGCACGTGAGCTGTAGCACAGGGGCTCCTTAGCTGGGCAGCGAAGGCAGGATGAGGCCTTTCCCTTTCCCCATGCAGTGTGGGAGCATGCTAAGCATTGTTCTGCCTGCAGGCACCTGCAGGGACCCAGGGCAATGGCAGCAGTGACCCGACTTGGTGCAGGGTTCCCGGTAGAAAGAGCCCTGCCCGTGGGGAGAGCACAGGGTAGAAACGTGTGAGGGGATAGCAGGGACGCGTGGGATTTATTAAAGGTGCTTGAGATGAGCACGTTAGCATCCGGCATCCTCAGCTCCAAATATTAAAAGCTTTAGGAGTGTTCAGCTGGAAAAATGCCCTGGATCATCTCGAGGTGCGTGCTGCTGTACTGCAGCAGTCTGCAACGCCGTGAGGTCTCCGCCTTGGCAAAAACAGGATGAATGATTGTGTGGAGTGCTCAGGCCCCAGCAGCAACTGGTGCTTGTTATAATAAGCATTGCGGTGCTGGCTGCATGAGATGGAAGACTTTTACTGGTGTAAGACTAGCAAGATCACGGTGAGAAGCGCTCTAAGTGCCTGAGAAGGAAAAGGACCCAATTGCACCAGGCAGCTCGAGGAGAGTCCTGCAGAGGAGAGAGCCAAAGCCTCCAGCCTCTGCTTCCCAGCCGCAGCTGGGCATCAGGTAGTACTTGATTCCAGACATAAAGAAAGTCAGGACGGTTGCTCAACCATCACCCCGAACCCCACAATACTTCCTGTATCCTGCCCCCATGCACCTGGCCACTCGTACACAGAACACGCAATGACCAAAGCAGGGAAGTCTCCTAATATTTTTATTGTTCCTTAGATAACTGTGGATAGTACAAAGTTTTCCTCTTAAAAAAAATTAATTACCTTCACACTTCCATAAACAGAGCTTTCCATGGGAATCTGATGCCACAGAATTTCCACGGAAGCGATTTCCAACCACCATAATGCTATGTAGATATTATAACAGTAAGAGAATATTCTTGTAATTATCAACATGAAATTGGTTATCTGTGTATAAGGGTGAACACTGATCTTTTTTTCTTTTTAGAAACAAAACCATCATTTATTAATCCAAACTACATCATTGCATTTACAACATTCATTGCATAAACTGGACATACGAAGTTTTGCCACCTCTGGTAAATAACAGACATACATTATACAATATATTTGCTGAATACATAAGTTCAAACAATATGGGTACAACAACTTGTTCATAATACATACTTAAACCATCGTGTTTAATAGTTACTAAGACACAGATCCATGAGCTACTTCGGGTCTCAGCACAGTTAATCTAAGTGACAAGAACACAGTTGAGAGACAGTAGCTGCAATGGAAGGCGAATAAAACTAACCTGTGATAGGTCTTGTTCAGACAGCGAGAGCTCCTCACGGGTCAGCTTTTCTGCTTAGAAATACAAATCACACATCCATCACAGCTGACCGCGATGTCGGAAAATGTCCATGCAACCCACACACAGAAGAGAGCGAGTCTCCCAAGGATAAACTTCCAACAGTCATTGCCTTACTGCTTTAGTATGTACTATAGATTTGCTATCGGAACAGAAACAAAACAAAACCCCAAACTTAAGTGGTTCTTCAGGTGCAGTTCCAGCTGCAAGTACATGGTTAGTCGTGAGTCTATAACACAGGGCCAGACTTCTGGAAATGTAGAGGTAATGCTGATCTGTCAGGTTTATGCTGAATAATCCTCCATGACGTTGGTCTTAATTTTGGCAGCTGTTTATTTATTTACTTATTTAAAGTGTGTTTCCTCGATATTAGTATTTCTTTTTAATTCGTTTCTCCCTTTTTTCCTTTTTAATTTTTTTTTTTTCTAAATCAGTTTCTAAACAAGGATGGACTACAACTCATCGGACCTGATGACGTGGAAGAGGGTGACATTGTAAAGTATTTGGTGCCCGTTGTTCCAGGCATAGAGGGCCCGATCCTTGGGGTTGTAGTCCAACATGGAAATGTGCGAGTACTTGTTTTGGAACGGGATGTCGATGTACTCGTAGGTGGAGGCGTTGGTCTGGTAGGCGTAGTGCACCTTGGTGCCTCCCGAGTAGCCGTTGGTGACGTAGAGCGTGCCGCAGATGATGAAGGCCTCCCCGGCGCTGCGTTTCGGGTAGCTGGTGTTCCAGGTCTGGAGGCTCTGCAGGGTGTTGGGGTCCAGCTTGCTGATGACGATGTTGCCCGCGTTCTGGTTGGTGGCGTAGACGGCCCACAGCCCGTTCTCGTCCACCATGAGGTCAATGTCCGAGTGGCCGCCCCAGGCGTAGTGGTACATGTTGTTGTAGCCGGCATAATCCAGGCTGCGAGTCTTGAGAATGGTCTCTGTTTTCAAGTCAAACCTGATAATTATGTGGCTTTGGTATTTATTGAAATAGATAGAGCCGTTGTAGACCACTTGACCGGTGCCTGACCATGGGTGAGGGAGACGGTGAGAGGTAAAGTTGTCGGTATTCATGAAATCTGCCATGGATTTGTATTCGCGGACGAAGCGGTTGTTGTGGTAGCTGTCCATGTACCAGACCTGGGCGAGCAACAGAAAAAGGTGGGGTTAGGAAAGAGCAGAGAGCTGCCCGAGCCCTCCACCAGGGAGAGGTTCTTCACCCCCGCACATCTCCCTAGAAAATGAGCTGGGTGCTAAATCTGCGAGGAGGCCAGCTTCATCGAGCCACCCGCTGGAAAACCACGTGCCCAAAGCCTGTCACCTGCGCCCAGAAATAAACCTCAGCCTGCCACCCCAAATCAGCCAAGAAATCAAGTGAAGAGCGAAGCTTTCCCAGAGGTAAGCCGGCATCTCCCCGGGGGCTGGCACTGTCCTTCCAGAGGGCAATCAGCATCTTTCTCTGGCTAAACCCAGCACATTACATTGATGCTGCCTCTAAGCCCCATCACAATTGCACTCAGTAAATTATTGCAGCTGCTGTGCAAAGCTCCGTTAATTTGGCACGCAGAAGCAATGAACGTAATCGCTCATTGTCAGGGAAATGCAGGCAAAGTCCATATTGGTTTAAAAATCATACACTTCTGCATCAAAAGCTTACACCGAGGCTGCTGAAATACAAAAGACAAAGACATCAAAATCTTGCTATCAGGAGATGGGGGAGAGATTTTAGACCATGACTTAAACACCGGTTCACTGGGGACAGTGTCTAGACTTCTTAAATAAAACAAAAAGAAAAAAAAAGAAAGAAAAGCAAAAGCTTTCATCATTTGAAATCAATTCAGAGGCAAAGAAGAAAGAAGAAATATCCATCCAGCGAGTGACATCCTGTATGCCTTTGCTGCCTAAAGACGAGATAGCTGCTTCCTATAAAAAACGTTTAGGAAGGTAAAGAGGTAAATGAAATAGCAGTGGGGAATGCCTTTAAGGATGCAGATTTGGGTAATGTTGTAGTGCACGCTCCCTTTGCAAACACCTTGCAAAATCTGATCATACCAGAGCCTCAATACAGCTGTCTCCAGGGTCCATTAGAGCAGCAGACAAACATTTACACATGCCTATGTGTGCATACATGTTTGGGCTGCTGTATTTGAAAGGCCAAGTAAGGTCTGCAAAAACTTTGTAGGAAACTTCAGACCTCCCTCCCAGAAACACTGCAGAGGTAGAGAATAATCCTGTGGCAAATTGCTCTGGTCTTCACACCTCCGCTGTAGGCTTGAGGATGGCTGTCAAAGCACCAGAAGAAAACCACACATATCCCCGAGCCCACGGCAGAGAAGTACCTGCAGCCTGGGAGAGCTTCTGCTGTTGGACATGGTGCTGGAGAGCACTCTTTGGTTAATGAAAAGTCTGCATTCAACTAAATAGCTTGAGAAATTACAAAAAAATCTTGAAAACTGACTGTATCTCTGCTGCTCCTGTTTCATTATTTGGCATTAAATAATTCCACGTGTCAGTGCATTGTGCTCAGTTTTTGGAGAGACAAAGAGAAGACCACAAGAGCAGACCCTGTATATCAGGCTGGTGCTGCAAGGTGGCAGGATCCGACGACATTTCGTGCTTTGGAGAAGCAGAGATTGATCGGTAGCAGTGCCTCGTCGTGCCGGCTGGCTCTGAGCAGCCTTCTCCGCACTGTCCTGCCAATACACATCAATCCCGGCGCTCAGCATCCACCTGCTGTCTCGCCGCTCCTGCGAGACTTGCAATTGTGCCTGGCTGTGTTCAATGATTTCATGACACGAACAAATGACCATGAAAACCACCAAACACCTCCCGGGGCCTGGCGAGGGAAGATGGATATGATAAAGTGCCAGTGTCTCCCCATCACCGGTTTCCCACTCCGCCAGGTAGCCAATGAAGTTCACTTGGGTGATTGTGTTTGTAATAAAATTCGCGGTAGATTTATACATTATACACACACACACACGCTTGTGAAGCTTGAGATACAGTCCAGAGAAAACTGCTTATGTACTCTCACAACAAAAACACACTGCAGAAAAAGACATGGGCAAAAAAAAAAAAAAATCCATTTTGAGATAAGACTCTCTGAAGACATGGGAAGATCTTTAGCACGTAATTAATGTACTTCAGCTGCAACCCAGCTCTCCCTTTACAGATGTATAAATCACGCCTAACCCTGTTAGTGCCAAGGGATGCAGCAGACACAGCCTGAAGGGGACAACTCCGTCCCTTCTGATGAGGAAAACAGTGTGTGATGTGGGTAAAACCTTCCCGTTCTACTTCCAAATTAGGATCTTCATGGGGTGATGCTTTGTTTAATAATTGCAAAATAAAGAGGTATTATAGTGGGGAGCCAAGCTGGCTTGCTGGAAGGAACTAGCCCGACATCCCAAGTCACTGCTGCTTCATCGCTGCACACTTCCAGGCACACGGAGCCACCCCCAGCGGTGGCTTCTGCAGAGCATCCCTCGTGCACTCTTAGCTACAGAAAGCCGATCGCAGGGCAAGCTCCCAAAATAGCTGCCCCGACACAGCCCTTGCCAGCGCCTCTATCTTTTGATGAAGGCTGCTTCACGCAGGAGGGAATTGCCATGCAGCCAAGGTCTGTGGTTTCTGTTTTGTTTTGCTGCCTGCAAATCCTCAGCAAACACTCGAGATATTTTCCATTCCATCAGTCATGGGAAGCCTGGATTGATTTTCAGCCAGTTATTGGCCTCCTACCTCTTTGGGATCAAAATTGAATGGTCTGAATGAAAAAAAAAAAAGGAAAAAAAAAAAAGACCAAAACAAAGCAAAACGAATCTCTCTCTGGCTGCAGTCAGTTAAATCCTCACAACATTGCAGGTGGAGGACAGAGGACAAACGGAGTTTGATGACAGTACTGGGGACACAGGCAGCAGAAAAGCAGCAGGGGCCAGCACCATGGGCCCCTCCGCTCTTCCCCAGCTCCCTCCGGGCTGCCAAATCCAGACAAGACACCCAATATTTGATCTTCCATCCCCAGATTTGGTGATACGTCTGAGACCAAGCACACGGTGGCCACAGTGAGGTTCACCTGCTCTGGGAAGGGACCACGGCGTGGGGCTGCTCCCCCCTCATCCTCCTGCCCTTGCCCACCCTCAGCCGAGGTCGGCAGAGCTCCACAAGACGGATTAGGCACCATGGGGCACTACCAGGGATTTGATGCTGGGATTTAAGGAGCTTTCCACGGATTCGGTGGAGGGGGGACCACGGGGACGTCGCCACCGCGCTCTTACCTTGTTCTCTCCCTCCGGGGCGAGCGGGTCCGTCATCCACGATCCGAACCGGGAGCCCGAGGTTTTAATTGTGATGGGGTCACTGATTCCTGTCAGCTTGCCACAAGCTGGAAAAAGAGTGCAAGGCTGGTGAGCACCATTTCCAACACCCTCCGCGGCCCGGGCCCGCGCCTTCTCGCGGCGGGTCTCTGCCTGCCAGGCCCCAGCACAGGGTGCTGTGCCCCGCTGATGGGAAGCCGGTTTTTATTTAATTAGAGGTAATTAGGCTGAGAACAACTGCCGGGTGCTTTTGTTTGTTTCGTGCCTCTTAATAACAAGTGTCCTTATCACACTGCCCCAAGAAAACAAGCTTTCCTGAAGCAGCCACGCTGCTCGAATGGGAAATGAGGAGAGTTAGCCAGGGTCGAGCAGCCAGGTGGAGAAATTAGCTGAATAGCTCTGCTCATTTCTGCCGTAATAGAGTGGGTGCAGCCAAGATAAAAAGACAGACGTGTCTATTCCAGCCCTGCTGGAAACGTGCATTTGTTACAGGTTATGCAGGGAAGAAGAAAAAAAAAAGGTGGGAAATTATAGGCAATATAAATCTCTTCCTCGCGAAGAGCATTTACCAGCTTCTAGCAGCCACCTTCTCTGCTCTCAGCCATGTCTGCTCGCTCAGGAGACACCTGAGACCACCAGCCCCCCGTGGCAACCCTGCTGGCCCCAGGAGGGGACGTCGGGTGCAGCAGAGGACGGAGGCCACACGGGAGCCTCCAGGGCCCAGCCTCAGCATCGCCCCGATGGGGACGTGCACCCACACAGCACCCCGGGGCTCGGAATGAAGGGCCGGGTTTTGAAGCACTTCACCCTGTTGGTTTCATGCCCCTGAACTTAATGTCAGCACATCTGCAAGTCCGGCTAAGCGCCTGGCTGCGTTTTTAAGCCATAAATACCAGGTGAGGCAGCAGCACCTCTCCCCTGTGAGCCTGCTATGCTGGCAGCCCATGGCAGCTAATTTTCCTTCCACCTATCTGTCCCCTGGCACTGAACCCAGCGTCCCTTTTGGGACACCCATGAGTAGATGCCCGCAACGCTACAGCCTCAGCATCGCAGGCAGCCCTACACCAATTAATTTCCTCTTTACATCGATATCCCCACGTTTCAGCCAAGCTGCCATTCCGGTCTCCCAAAACGCCAGCACTTCAGCATATGTGCACGACGTAATGACAGGCAAAGAGACCAAGCTGGATGCGGCAGGAGGGGCTGCAGCCGGTGCTGAAGGCTCTGTTGCTACGGGAGCAGGCATTTAAAATCCGGACACATTCCCAGACTGGCGGCAGCATCTCCTGCCAAGGTCAGCGGTGCAAGGGGACGCCGGCCCCTGGAGTTCACCAGGTGTTTCTGGTTTCTCTCCTGGGATGAGGATGCCCCTGGGATGCTGAGGAAGGGGAAGGTCGCGGTGCTGGGCTGGAGGGGATGCTCCAGGTGCTGGGTTGGGATGTCTGGGGCTGGGCCAGCAGGTGGGAGCCTGCGGGGTGCTGCTGAAAGGCACGGGGAGCTGGGCCAGCTCGGGGCAGGGTCCTTCTGCTCGGTCACCAAGTACGTGCCCCAGGAGCTCTGCACTACCCACCGGCTGCCCTTCTCCTCACCCTGGTCTCATCAGCCCCCTGGGCTCCCAGTTACGGCCACGGGACACATCCACATACCACAGCTCCGAGATGAGGGGCAAAGGGGCCACCTTAGCCTGGGACATAAAACAGATGAAGATTTGCCTGTTCTGCACCAGCATGACATGGCCATGGGCACCATCAGTCTCGCCACAGCCTTCAGACACCAAGCAGCCAAAGAGATCTCCCACCAAAAAGCAGAGAGCTTCCCTGGCCTCACCGAGCCATGGCAGGGGGAATTTGTCCTTCTGCCTGGCTGATGCATTCAAAGCCTCTCAGCTCAGGCGAAGAGCAAGGTATTGACAAAGGGATGCAATGGGTTAAAATAATAAATGCTTAATGTCTGGTAAATTCCCATTGCAGAGGACCAGCCTTCCTCTAATCACAGATCTGCTCAATGCTGCCTTCCATTATCACCGCCCTACATTGCTGTCACTTTATCTCTTTCCTTCCATTTCCCTGGAGAGAAAGGTTGTATAAAAGCTCATTGATCAAAAAAAAAAAGGAAAAAAAAAAAAGGAAAAAAGCAGCAGCAGCTGATAAGGGTAAACTAGTGTTGTTTGAACGTAGTGAGGCTACATCTCATACACGTTTAGCTGGAGGCACATTCACAACAGCTCTTCAGCAGTGCAAGAGGGCTGCTCTTACGCAGGGCGAGGTGTTTTCTGTCTCAGAGAAAATCTACGAGAGGCACTTATACAAGAGAGAAAGTTTGAAAAGGATCCTGGAGCCAAGTGCTTCCTGGCCCCTGGTGAGCTCGGTCCACGCAGCTCTCATAGGGTTACCAGCCCTGTGGTCCTGAGCTCGGGGCCAGGGTCCTGCTTACAGCCCTGCTGCTTCCACCGCGCTCTGCAGTGTTCTCGTACGGCTCCCAGACCGTCTCCCATATTTCATTAAACACAAGAAAGGCAAAGGCTGCGCTCACCGCTTATTTTCCTTCTGGGACCTTTTGACGCCGAAATGCTACAAGCATCTCGAGTCGCTCAGGGATAAATGTGCAGGAGGGAAGCGCGTTCTGGTGGCCGTGCCTGAGGGCACGACGTGGGGGAAGCCTGTGACCAAGGGACTTGGGGGCACTCATGGAGGGTCTGTTTTCACTCCCCTTTCCCCAGAACTATTTGGGGCCCACGGGGGTCTGCGTGTCCCCGTCCCTGGGCATCAGCACAGATCAGCCTCTCCCAGGACGACTCTCCAGGACTCCTTCCTGCAACCCCAGAGAGCAGCAAGGAGATGCCACCACCACGCACATCCCCTTCCTCTACCCACACCAGGAATTTTCCAGCAGCAGCAGACACACTTCCAGCCAGTTACAACGAGCACCGCCATCCCCCCAGGATGCTCACACCCCCGCTCCGTCTTTTTCCTAAGCTCCAGCCCCCCGGCGACGTTTAGCAGCTCAGGAACAATTTCTCCACCAACGCAGCCACCGCACCGCCACCAGCGCTGCCTCGCGCTGCACTCGGGCTGTTCCTGCCCAGCCAGGAGCCCCCAATCCCAAACACACTTGGGACAGGCTGGCAGGACCCTGCTTCTCCAAAAAGGGAGGACACGCTTGCTCTTCCCCATCTCTGCACCAGGACTGTGGGCTGGGATTTTTTGCAGGAGCTGGGGAAGGCTCGTGCCACCAGCAAACGCGAGCCTGTGGAGTTCAGATGAATCAAATTCCCCCTTGACTCGAGGAATGACAGCCTTTCCCCCATTTGAAGGCTCCTCTCAGGAGCATTAATGGAAACGTTAAGATCCCAATATAAATAGTGATCTTTAAGAATGTAAACAGAATAACAGATTGAACGTGCCATTATCGATTTCTTTTTCCCTTCACACACATGCCACGGTCAGGAAGTGTTTTCACTATTGATCCATCAATAATGCTTAAGAAACCCAAAATACCAAAAGGACCTTGTCTAAAGAAAATGCCGCTGCACTGTTGAGCATCAGTGCTACCTGGAGGATAAGGAGAGGCGAACGGGACAGGAGCACAGCACATCCCCTCTGCCTCCCTTGTCCTGTGCTCCCCGGTCCTGTTTTTGGTGCTCTGAGCTGTATCCTGAGCTCTAGCAGGCCAACACACACCAGGTGAGCAGTGCTGCTGGCCCATGCAGGAACAAATTTAAGCTAAAACAGGCTACTTGAGACTCCAGCGCATCCCTCTGAGCAGATAATTTGCAGCTAACAACAATCCTCAGCAAACAGGGTCTCATCGTGTGCCAGCAAAGTGCCTGTAAGGTTGTTATCTGAATTTAACTCAATTAACTACCATTTTCACTGGTTTACACTCTGGAGTGATAAACAACATTGGAAATTCAGTCTGTGCTGTTTGCTGCTAAATGACCAAATAAATCACCCTCCCGGGCCAGCAGCAAATGCTCCCGGGTGCACCCTTGCAAGACTCAGCACTGGTCTCCGTGAGCAGCCGGGGGGGGCTGCAAAGCCCCAAGGCACAAAAGCTGCCCTGGACAGCACGGACACAGAGGGAGCAGACAGGCAGGGGGAAAAAGAAGGGGCAAAGCCAGAATGCCTAAACAAAACCTCAAAGAAATACACAAAAAAAATCCCCAAACTTTCTAGAAAAGGTTGCCCACCAGATCTCAGCACCCCACCTGCCTCAGTCTTAGCTGGGCTGGTGACCTGGCCGGTTGTCCCAGCTGGAAGAACTGAGCATCGGGGGACACAATGAGCCAGGACAGCACGGCCCAGAGCACAAGGGGCTAATGGTGCAAGATCAAACTCGGCTATTTTGAAGCCCTGAATGGTTTGGGAGCAATTTCTTAAAGCCTGCCCCGGGTCTGTGGGAGGATCATCACAACATCCCTCTCTCCGGTGGAGCCAGCCTGGGCTGGGCAGCTCCAGCAAAGCCCACTGGAGAGGGGCTGTGAGGGATTTATTTAAAGACCTGGCCCTAGGAAGGCAATTGCACAGCCCAGATTCAAATCCCTGGTCCTGCTGCTGTTCCCCCTACCCATCAGCGGCAGCTTCTCCTATTCCTCAGGAGATGGGCTGAAGGCTACAGATGCAGCAAGTGGATCCTTGGCACCATCTCCCCCAACCAAACCCAGCCCTACCCTCCAAAATTTCACTGGCGAGGTAGCTGAAAAGGGGAAACGCAGGGAGGAGGCTGCTTGCAGGGGCGTGGAGGTGTCTAGAAACAAGCAAAAGCAATTCCAGCAGCGGAGGCACGAGAGAAAGGAAACGTTACCTTGCCAAGGGTACACAGTTCTGAGAAGAGATCAGCTCTTTCTTGAAGTTACCTGAGAGTGTAATTTCATATGTGCTACCAAAATAGACTGCAGAGCAGTTAATGTGTTTAGATTACCTAAATTGCTTAACGAGAAAGTCAATAATGTAAGGAGAAATTAAATCAAGCCAATGAGCGGCAGGGAGCCCTGCAGCGGCGGGAGGCAGCACCCTCCTTCCCCCCTGCCCGGGGGCAGGACGTGGATTTCGGCTACAGCCGGGACCCCTCGGGCGGGTGCTTGGGCAGCCAAATCCATCCGAAGGGCTCGGGGGCATCTCCCTGGTGCTAGCACTGCTATGACCCAAGGGGCTCCCGGCTCTTTTGGGGAGGGAGGAGGCGGGGAGGGGTCCCATCCTGCACAGTCCGCACCGAACGCGAGCCCGCACCGGCTACACCATCATGCTCTTCTCGACAGTGGTTTGCAAGATGCAAAAGGAAAAAGGAAAACTGGGTCCCCGCCTGCACGCTCGCTGCTTAAGCGGGGTGCAGAGACATTTGGTAATGTGCCAGCTCCAGTTAGCAAACGGGTTGGACACCGATGCGTAAGCGGAACGGGTGCATGTGTTTGCTGTGCATAAGCGTTGTTTAAGAGGCCGCGTGTCGCCGCATTTCACCGCCCGCTTATGCAAACGCTGCAAAGAGTCACATGCCTACTTACGGGCCCGATCCTGAAGCACTTGCACCATGAGCAACATCAGTCGTGCAAGTAATCCTCAGCAGGACTACTCCCAGGACGGATGCTACTTATAGCGCAGGTAGTTGCAGGATCGAGCCTGGCCGGGCGAGCTCCTCTCGCAGCCAGGCGAGGCACCGGGAGATGTCCGGTCTAGCATCTCTGTCTGCAGACGTGACGTGTGTTTTAACATCGATGGTGTTTAGCCAGTGCCACCATGTTGTTCTGAGCCTACCTAATTTTTGCATGCATGCACGAAGCCTTTCTTCAAGATTTGACACTCTGTTCTGAAGCTCTTCGTAGTCATAGGCGCCAATCTCTTCCTGGAGTTCGTTTAGAACTGACGTCAGATTCTGGACCTCCTCTTTAAACTGCAATACCAATTTTGCATCGGCTTTGTACTCTTCCAACACTGGTATCAAAGGCCTAAGTTCCTCCATTTTCGCTTTTATTGCCTGCAAGGTTAAAATAAGCTTGGTTCAGTGCTATGCGTGCAAAAATCTGCAACACTCTGCCTTGACCTGGTTGCTTCCTACGTGAGTGCAATGTTCATATCCCAAAATTATTATCATTAAAATTATTTAAATTATTATTTTGGTCCAAATGATGTATTGGAAAGAACATATTAAACAGGCTGCAGAACACCAAAATATTTGGGAAAGGCCTTTATTTGTCATTTTTAGAATGCAACATCTTAGGGTTACATGCTTCAGATCACATACACAAAGAGTTCTTTTTTTTTTTCTTTCCAAAAAATAAAATAAAATAATATATATGCATTGACAAGGGTTTCAAACTATTCATGAAATGCATCTACAATTGCATGCAAAGGAAGATCTCGGTTGTGTGGTTCAAGGTTCCTTAGTGAGATATGGTGCTAATTTGGAAAATAATCAAAAAAATAAATGCATGGTGCAAAATGCTCTGTGGCCCTCTTTTCATGGTTACATGGGAGTGAACTGCTTCTTCAGTCACTGCAGCATTGAAAAAACTTGCTTTTAAGTTAGCCCTGTAAGCAAGAAAATGAAATACTGTTGAGGATCTAGCTCACTAACCTGCCTTATATAGATAGCCATTCATAGACAAATACAGAACTAAAGAGAAAACAAAACAAAACAAAACAAAAAACAACACAAGATCTCCAAACCACTCATATTTTAACGCTGGCATTAGCAGAAACAAAATGCTGTGGCTGTTATTTAAAATGATGCTTTGGCAGCAAATCATACAAAAATTCCTTACTGTTTTCAGGCCTGCTATGAAGAACACAAAAATCCAAGTCATTACCAAATTTATTTTGCTGCAATGAAAGCTTGTTTTTGTTTTTTGTTTTTAATTAAATGAAGGCCTTGTTTAAAGGCACAGTGTGCAGCATTTTGTTAAGGATGCTTTGCTCCAGCAGCTAATGAGTAGACATAAATATGCATGCACCTACCCGTTAATGAAGCATGTCAGTGTACAGGGTATACCTGGCGCTGCTTACACCAGCCAGAGCAGCGCAGGGGAAGGCTCAGGCTGTGACCTCTGCCTGCCTGGTGAAGCAGCTCCGGGGTGGACAGCATTAGAAACTGGCCCCCAGCCTCGTTTCTTTGCCTCCTATTTAAGTCAAAAGGCTTTCCCTCCTGTGGTTTGCACGTGGGGAATTTGTTTGTTTATTTTCTTAGTGGCTCGGGCTACCTGGTGCAAGCTCCCTGGCAGGCGTTGGGGAGCATTAAACTCATCTGAATGGAGAAGAACAAAAAAAAAACCAAACTCTTGCTCCACTCAGAGAGCTGGGCCTGGCATCCTGGCTGCAGAGCTAAACAGGGTCCTGGGGATGGGGAGTGGAGGAGGCAGAGCTGGTGGAAAGTTTTAAGAGCTTTCTTCCCAGCTTTTTATCACATAATCTTGGTATTTCAGCATGTAACGTATCAATTAAGAAATATCTGGTTTAAAACACCAGTCAGCTGGGCAGCAGGATGGGGATCACTGGGACCTGTCCCCAAATTTCACTAGCAATCTTCCCAATTTGTGCTTAATTCTTAATCCAATATATTACAGAAGTGTAACATTACAAATAGTAATGGCAGTCTCTTTTGGGCAATTTCATTTGGTCTCAGCCAAGTTCTGGAAAGCTGCTGCATTGGCAGCCTCATTTAAATGGCCATTTTTTCCTCCTAATTTGCGTGACACCAGGACAAAAGGCACATCACTGACCAGAAGGCGCTGGCTCTGCTGCCAACATCCTTATTCAAAACTGGACATTCGCACCCCTGAAGGTGCTCAGTTGGCCAGCCTGATGACAGCTGAATTTGTGAATCAGTGAAAAACACTGATTTTTTTGGGGGGGTTGTTTGCTTGACTGATTGCCCCACTGATGCAACCCCGCCAAGGAGGGCAGTGAAGGGGCGAGAGCCTGGCGTGTAGAGAAGTGAACACAAAGCCTCTGCTCGTGGCTCCTCCCAAGGGGAATTGGAGCCGGGCAGGCGTGGGGATGGGGACGGGAGGAAGCCCCAGCTCTGCCTGGCCTCATCCTGCCCAGGCTCTCCCACCACGGAGCCCAGCCTTGTTGGGGCACCACCAGCCTGTGGGTATGGGAATGTGGCGATAAAGGCTTTTACCCTGCAGAAAAATGCTCTGTGGCAGAGGAAGCAATGCTGCAACCTGGATCTGGCCCTGCTTTGGACAGGAGGGTGGCTGGGTGGCCACGAGCACAGTGAAGCAGGGCTGGGGACACAGTGCGCGCCCCGCGGCATCTCCGGCCACGGCTCGGTTAGTGGATTGGAAAGCACACCTACCTTAAACTGCCTTGCCAGGTGCTGCTTGTGGCTTTCTTCCACTTGCTTGAATTTGGATTCCAGTCCCCTCATCTGGTTTTCCATCTTCTCCACGTACTGTAGGTCTCTCTGAGTCCGCCTGTCCAACACCTCTATCGACTGGGACATGTTTTGCACCTGTCAAACGAGAAGGGACTTGTCACGCACAAGGCACATATTCAGCAGCAGGGCAGCGCTGCTCGCGGCCGAATGCAGATGCTGACATTTTCCCCGAGTCAACAAAGCTAAAGGGCAATCAGCAGATGCATTATTTACTGGCTAATCAACAGCATCTCCTCATATTATGACCCCACGCTCCAAACCAGAGCAAAGTGGTTTCATAAACGTTTATTCTGCCGTGCTGCAGAGAATAACTCAGCGATCCCACGTGCAAATGAGGGCTGTAGTCAAGTATGAGGTGCATTAGTGGTAACGGCCTCTTTCGGTCTGGAAGAGCACCCGACGCCTGCTGCTGCACAAGGAGAGCCTATTAGTTTAACGGGAGCACATCTGACTCCGAGAAACGCCTCTGCTGAGATGCACGTTATCATTTCTTCATGCATGTAAGTGACACTGATTGCCTAAGTGCAAACTTTCCTCCCAGCTAGTAAAACTCGGTTACCCAAACAGCCCTACGGTTTATGCAGCGTCTGTCACAACGAATCCAGCTAGAGGCGAGGGCGCCCCGGAGCTGGGGAATAACGGGTGCATCCCTGCCCCGCGGGTGGGTGCTGTGCCGGGCACTTTCCTGCGTCCCCCTGTGTGCCCATCTGGCCCTGCCGAAGGAATGATGCAAGGTTTGGCCGGGCTCCTCGTGAGAAAAAGCTGCTTGTGGCGGAGGTGTAAGGAACGGGGTGAAATGATAGCTTGAATGACCCGATTTGGAAGGCCGGCTGTCCTCTGACTTACTAAGAGATTTGCTTCTCATTTTTCAGGCTATGAGAGGGCAAATGAAGCTCTGACTTAGGCAAGTACCTAAGCACATATTTAGCATCAAGCAAGGGGTGCAATTAAAGGTCTTTGCATCGGGGAGGGTTGTGTTTGTACCACGGTTGGTACATTCTGGGGCTCATCCCACGAGCAGTGCCCCCACCACTGCCACGGTACCCACAGAAATGCCCCGGCCCTGACGGCATTTGCGGGGACAATGCCTGTGTTCAAAGCGAATCAGGCATCCAAGCACGGCGCTGCACGGTGCCTAGCATCAAAGGCCTCCCGGTTCAAGCCTCTTCCTCTGTGGGCGTCTGAGCAAAACCCAACTGTGAGCCAAAACCATCTCCGCGAGTCGCTTCCGAGAGCCCTCCAGCTCCGCTCCAACTCTGTCCATGATGGGGCAAAAACGCAGAAAGCTGAGACGGGGAAAGAAGGGTGTAAGGGCAGCGCTTCCTCCAGCAGACCACACGGTGCTGCTGCGACTTACCTTAGAGGTGGGAAACCCGCGTGCATCGGGCTCTCGCAGCCTGCCTGCTGAAAGCAGCGCAGGTCAAATGCCAACTTTCGTGTCTGCATCTCCAAAGTGATCAAAAAGCCCATCGCTCATGCACGCCGACAAGAAAACTATTACAGGGAACCATTAAAAATGTATGGGCAGCTGGTATTTCAAAGGCCAGCGGCGAGGAAACGTTTTGTACGACCAGCGCAACTGCTCTGGGTCTTTAATAGTCGTCCTCAGCAGAGGTGAAGGTATTTGTCAGTCTGAGACCCTCCGCAGCACCTGGGCTGGAGGGTGCCCCTTGGAGGGAGAGGAGAGGCCTCAGACAAGCATGACTTGCCTGCAATCCCTCCTCTTAGACATCCTTATCCTGTTAATCCAGTCTATTCTCCTTTGAGTCAAGCCATATCTACGTAGCAGAATTGTTTCAAAGGGTCGGAATAGGAACGACTTGTTGGGGTCGCACAAAATTGATCTCATTTAGCCCACTCATGCCCAGCCCCAACTTTAGGCCAAGCAATCAGACGAGCAGCGCTGCGACCATACCATGGTGTGCACCATCACCCGGCCCTGCAGGTGCTGAGCAGGGGGCTCCCGGCGCTGCTCTCGGACCGCGCAGAGGGAGAACAGACTGTGCTGGGAAGTGAATCAGAGCAGCTCGCTCAGGCTCCTGCTCTGAATCACCTCTGGAGGAGCCTGCCTCTCCCCCGACGGCAGAGGAAATTAGCCTCCTCGCAGGGCTCTAAACTCAGATCTCTAAAATTAGCCGCCGTGCTATTTTAGGGATGTGTTTTACAAGTTCAGACTCTCGCTATTTGTTGCCTGTATTGTTTTCAGCCAGGCGGGATTCTGGCCAGACTGGTAAAAACTCAACCTCCGTCATTCCTAATCTCTGACAGTAATGCGTGCTTCATCATCTGGAGATCTACTTGTTTTCCTTCATTAGCATATTAAGCCCTTGATCCAGCAAAGTACTTCGGCACATGATTAGATTTCAATGAGACTGCTCACAGCTTAAACTTAAGCGTGTACATAAGTGCTCTAATGAACTGAGACCTGAGGATATTGTCTCAGATTCCCTCAGCTTCATCCATTAGCTACTACCCTCGAACAGCAGCTAAAATGCTTTTCGCCCCCACTGGCTGAGCGTGCGCTCTCAACGTGAAACCTCATTTTCCATCAAGCTGATGAGAGAGAGAGGTACCTGTGATTGTCTTGGGGAAAAGAGTGCACTTTAGCATTCAAAACAGAAAACTGATACAGGCAAAACTTCCAGTTCTGTTCTTGTCATCTTCGACAAGAGGTCAGGATGACTTCTTTGTCGTCTTGAATCACAGACCAGTCCTGACCAGCTCAGGAAGGCAGTTCAGAGCCCGTTTTGGGGGTCTGAGGCAGGATGAATGCTTAGCTTGAGCTTGGGGTAGCTGGACAAACTGATGGAGCAATAGCTTGAGACATCTTGAGGGAGATTGTTGTGGTCTACAGGAAAAAGTGGCAGAGAGAGGGACTCAGCCAAGGGATCGGTACAAGAGAAGTCCGTTTTATAAGGATTGTGGAAGGCTGAGCAGATCATTGTCCTCTCTAAATAACACCTCAGAGCGAGTATCAAAGGAACAAGAAGAACTGTTTAAGCTGGAAATCAGTGCTGGCAAAGAATAAGCGTTGGCAGGAAACGAGAAGTGGTTTAACTGTCAGAGGAGGAAGTCCTCCCAGATAACAGGGCCAAAAAAAAATAAAAAAAAATCCATTTGAAGATAAAACATAATCTGTTCGTGAACAGGATTTCGGTGACGGCTGGGTTTGGACGCAGCCCAGGATCTGGCCTCAGCACCTGACGCACGGAAGGCAGGAAGGGCTCCGCGCACGGCCGCCAAGGATGAGCTCAGACACCTCGGTGTCAGAAGGCGGCCTGAACAGTTTGTGCGGTGGCGAGCAGACCTCGCTCACCTTAGCTCACTCGCACCTGCTGCTCCTCACACTGACGGGGTGCCCAGGAATCACCTGCAAGCAGCAGGACCCGTGCCCATGTGCTGAGGGGAGCTGGGGTCTCGGCAGCTGGGAACCTCAAGCTGCCTTTGGCTGCTGGTGCCCCTGTGCAGAGATTTTCACTGAGGATGCTGTAACTGCCTCGTGTACACACACACAGAAAAGCAGCTTTCTTCTGGCCCACAAAAGCAATGCCTTATTATTTCTGTAGGTGAGTGCCAGGTTTCCTGCTTTGAAAATCCAAACAGAAATACCTCTCTGACACATTATGCTTCTTCATCTGCTGGCAGAGAGAAATCCGGAGGTGAGAGTTTTCCCATCACAAAACTAGAGGTAAAATGTCAGACTGGGGGAAGAAGCATCCAGGTCTGAAATCCTTCCTGGGGAGCTGGGAGCTCTCCGCTGCAGTTGCGTTTTCCTATAGGGATTATCATTTCAGCCTCGATCAAGATCAGATGTCTGGCACCAAGAGCCTACTCTTTATTTTGGGGTTTTGATATAGGTTAGCGTAGGAGTGAGATGCAGACAGATCCGCAGGCAGGTAGCACATCCCCAGAACACATGCCTTCACGTACCGCTCCCCCCTCACTTTATCCACTCGCAGCCGGAGAGCTGCCCAAGGGAAAAAATCCCTGAGCGTTTCCACCCTCCGCAGTGCACCTGCTGGTATCCCAGGGCTGCTACACCCTGCTCGCCTGCCCATTAGCAGAGGGCATTGGGTCAAACCCTGCTTGTTTTCTGCATGTGAGCAGTTCTGGGAACACGAGCGGGCTCTGACTGCCGCAGCAGCTGCTAGCACAATGCCTGCTGCCTCTCAGACAAATGTGCTGCCGGACCAATTGCCGGTATTGCTTAGAGAAATAGAGGCTTGAGTGCGATTATTTTTAGAAGCCTATGACATACAAAATTGCTGTTTAAGGGCTAAGTGTTTTCTGTCTGAGTTTATTGTCCTTATCACATAGGAGAATCAGTTAAGTGTAGGTTTAATGCTGTTATGAGTTCCTAATACATCAACTTCCCGAGAGCATCAGGGTGGAAGTTATTTTGTCATGCACAACACACGCCAACGTAGCATTAGGGCACAAAGGATAATTACATATCCAGCACACGAGTCCACTTATATTTTAAAGAGAAGAGGACCATTTCGCATGAAACGGCATCTCTTCAATGAAATCTATTATCTAGAAAATTTCTTGTTATCAGGAACGTTTCCCTAATGAGATTCTTTGATCTCTTCGGACAGCAGACTATTAAAAACTAATCAAGTGGATGTCAACATTAGAAAGAAAACCACTAACTGCCATTTCTATAATATTTGATGTTGACAGCTTGTACTGTTCTAGTCGACCTTTTTTTAATATCAGCTCCGCTAAGAGTGCATGGGCTTTGGTTTTTTAATTCTATCTCCTCTCACCTTGTTGAGGCTCATCCTTTCAAACTGCTTGTGTTAACGTAATGAAAAAAATAAAAAGTAAGTCACATCCTTTTTTTTTTTTTTAAACTGATGTGATTCAATATCATTGCTTTGATCTCAGCAGTTTTAACCTGACCTCAGGCCATGGTCCCTTTTCCTCCGTGCCTCAGAAATATTTAGATATTTGTCCTCCTGGCTGATTATTCTCCACTGCATGCCTGGGGACAGCAACAGCACGGGAGGGCTGGCCCAAGGGGGCTGTCTTTTCTGGAAACGAAGGCTCAGCCCAACTCTCTCGTGTTTTTACCCCCTGTGCCACGTCAAACCAAACCACCTTGCCCAGAGCGGGTCAGCCGTTACCTTTTCTAATAGTTGTCTCAGCTGCTTTGTCCTGGCATCACGCGAGCACATCGTCTGTTGAGGTGCCACCACTGTGCATATACAACGTCCCTCGCTATCCTGGGCAGAGCTGTAGACCTGCCAGCTTTCCTCTGGGTTGGTAGGCAACACCTAATTAACACAGGGAAAGACGGGTTAAGTCACGGAGGGAGGGGTGGGGGGAGCCGATGAGGAAGAGGAGGGAGGAAGCAGCACGGAGTGAGAGATACTGGGGCTGTGAAGCAAGCGGAGGGAGCTCCTCCGAGGGCCCAGCCGGCAGAATTCACTTGCAATGCAAAAATATGGATTGGGGACAAATAAAGGAAGGGTCTAAAAGGGAGAGCAAGAGCTGAAGCAGACAGGGCAACGCAAGTGGGGAAGCAGGGACAGGAGGAAAGGCGTGCCGCAGAGAGGGTGGGTAGCGTGCTGTAAGGCACCGAGCGCACCGGGGTGCCGAGCTGGTGGGAAATCCGCTGCCCGGCTGTCATTACAGAGCACTCATCTTCTCCTTGACACCGGGAGAAGGATGTGCCCGAGCTAACAGGGGGCGTACGGTGTCCTGGCTGAGAGCTGAGCAGTGATCAATGAGCATCTGCAGAGCTCTCCTGGAGCCGGCGACAGGAAAATCAGCTCTTCTGAGGAAGCAGATACCAGGAGTTACGTTTCCCCCGTCCTCTGCCAGGTTCACCAGGACCAGCCACTTCTCTCCAAACGTTCTGTGGGTTCCGGACAGGGAAACCCTGGTGCTGTGCCCCACGAAGCACGCCCGCAGCAAAGGGATGCAGGATCGGTGCCTCCGTCAGAGCTTCCAGGACGCAGCACAGAAAGGGAGCCCAGCCCCAAACACAGCACATGCCCCAGCCCCCCCGTGTCCCTTGTGCTCTCCAAAGCTCTCTGATCTTAATTTCCCTTTGATCTTGCAGCACTTTGCAAAATACATTATTTAATCACAATTCAGCCTCCGCTCACTTTGAAGGTACCACTGTTTTGCCAACCGAAAGGGAAATGTTCTTTCTACAGTTTTAATATATTACAAATAACCTTGCAAATACCCATGTGGACAGACACTCACTGAGAGACGGCTAGCAGACAAACAATTCGATTCTCTAGCAAAAGTAACCAGAAATAAAAAAAAAACAAAAGGTCTCATCATCCCCGGTAAAATGGAAAAAAAAAACACCCTAGCTTCATTCACAACCAGCAGAGTCACTACATTAAATACTCATCCTGGAACAGCAGAGCTGAAATACGTTAGCTCTTTTCTAAGGCACAAGCATGCAGCCTGGAGGCAAAAGATTCCCGTTTTTTCCTGCTACGGGAAGACAAGACGGAGGGATTGTTTTCCTCAGCCATTTCCAAAGTGGCAGGACCAGCCACCGTAGCAGCCCTCCAGCACAACAGGGACAGGAAACATAAGGCACGACCGAAATACACCGCAACTCCTCCGCTGCATTTTCCATCCCATTAACGGCTATTGATTAAAGGCAGGGAAGCAAATGAGACCTTGCGGGACTTGCACCTGCTGTCCCAAGCTGCTTCGCCGGGCGACGGCAGAGCAGCGCCGAGGGAAACTTTGCGATCCTCTGGCTGGAGGCAGGGCAAAGCCCCCCCACTTTGCCCATGGCTCGGGATGGGTGAACCCCAGAGCTGAACTGGGGGCGCTCCCCGCACCGCCACCCCACTCCCCCATCTCCTGCCAGCCCCCGCGACCCCAAACCGACCTGACCGTGCCTGCACAGCGCGGGGGGGGCCCTGGTAAAGCACCCCCCCGGGGTGATGCCCCCATCACCCGAGGGGCAGCAGCGCTGCCTCCCCCCCCCCCCCCACGGGGCGCTGCTCTTTGCAGCGGGGGGGGGCTCCCGCTGGGTCTGCCGGGGGGGGGGTGGCAAGGACAAACCCAGACGGCCCGAGGGGGGGTCCCGGGGTGGGATTTAGGCAAGGAAGGATTTTGGCGACCCGGGGGGCACCCGGGCGGGGGGGGACCGGGCGGCCGGGGGGAGCGGGGCGGGAGCCGGGGCGCAGCCACCCCCGGAGGCAGGGATGCTCCGGGCAGACCCCGACCCCCCCAGGCCCCCCCCGGCCCCCCGCACTTACTCCCGTGCTGCGATCCAAGGTGCCGCCCGAGGCCGCCGTGAGTTTGGTGGTGTTGAGCCCCACGAGGGAGGGCAGCGTCTGCGACATCCAGTTGGTGATCATGGCCATGGTGCTGAGGACCACTCCAATCTTGAGTAAAGGCACAGACATGTCTGCGGGGGGGGGCGCCGCGCACCCTTCATTCTGCACCGGCGCCGGGCTCCATGCCGCTGGGGACGGGCTGCGCCAGCCGCCCGGCCACCGCCACCGCCTCTCGCCGCCTTCCCATCGTCCAGAACCTCGCCACGGCCCTGCCCGGGGCTACCGAGGATGCTGAGGGTGTCGGAACCGGTGTCGGAACCGGTGCCGGTGCGGGAGCCGGTCCCGGAGCGGGGCTGCCTCCCTGCGCCCGCCGCCACCGGGCGCGCCCCAGCCGGAGCCGAGCGGCTGCAGGAGGAGGGACGGGACCGGGAGGGAGGGGCAGGGTGGGTAGGAGGGGAGGGGGGGGGAGGGAGAGCCCAGCCTAGCCGGAGAGGCTGCGGAGGGCGGGTGGGAGGCAGAGGGGAGAGAGGGAGAAGGAGGGGAGAAGGGGTTTGGGGAGGGGAGAAAGGGTTTGGGGAGGGGAGGGGGGAGCGGGGAATTTGGGGGAGGGCGAGAGATCTGCTTTTGGGGAGGGGTAGGGGAAGGGGGGAGGGAAAGGTTTAGGGACGGGGGGGGAAAGAATTGGGGAGAAGGGGGTGGATTCGGGGAGCGGGGAAAAGGAGCCGGGGAGAGGAGGAAAGATTTGGGGTGAAGGGGAAAACTGGGGGGAGAAGGGGAAAGAGGCGGGGAGCCGGTACGAGGTGGTGGTGGTGGTGGGGAAAAAGAGCTGGGGAGAGGGGAAAAGACCTGGGGGGGGCGGGGGGGGGGAGAAGGCGGGAGGAAAAGAGCCGGGGGGGGGTCTCGGGCGGGGGCCGGGGCCGGGGGGCGGCTCCCCTATGCGGCGCGGCGCTGCGGTGCCCCCTGCCGGCTGCCGGGGGGGGGGGGGGCGCGGGGCGCTGCGGGGCCAGGGAGCGGGGCCGGGGGGCTGGAGGGCGCACAGCCCCCCCGGGGACCCTATGGAAGGCCCCCCCTGCCCGAGAGGCTGCTTCTGCGGGGGACAAAAGGGAGCTGCTGGCCACCGGGGGGAGTCAGGAGCAGCACTCTGCAGCCGTGCCCCCCCTGTGAATACTCAGGTGCAGGGGGCTCCCCTGCAAACCACGAGGGGTGGGACCCAGGGGTGGCACTTGGTGGTCGCCAGGCCTGCAGCCCCCCCCCCCCCCCCCGTGTTGTGGTGTATCGGAGCATCCCCCGCGTTCCTGCGTGCCCCCTCGCCAGGCTGCAGCCTCAGCCGTCCGCCAGCACCGTGACACGCCACGCTGGAGCTAAACCAAAATGTGCCAGGAAATCAGCCTGCCCTCCAGCTGGCAGTGCCACCCCTAACGCTGCTCTCGCCCCGCTCCCAACAGGCAGGGTTGTATGGCCAGGGGGGGTGGGACAGCACTGGGTGCTGCCAAAATGTCCCCCAAACGTCCTGCAGTTTGAAGAAACCTGGCTTTCTGTGCCTGGTGCGGCTCGGAGGCAAACCGTGGGCTGTTAGGCTGTGAACAGGGTGGTGGCTTTGCCCCATGCGGCTCCTCTGCACCGAGACAGCACTCGTTTGTGACCCAGGTTTCCCAAAGGGGTTCGCAGAACTGTCCCGGTGACTTCAGATCCTCAGCCAGCAGAGAGCTGAGGTCCCCTGCACGTCCTTCCCTAAACTGACCTTAATCACTCAGTGCAAAACAAATCGTGAAGTTGATCCCCCGGCCCTCTCCAGAGGATAGAAGTGATGCCCCTTGCTCCACCAGCACAGCACCAGCCTCAGCACGATGGAGCAGCCACCAGGGCCCTGCTCCAGGACCCCCTGCACTGCCCCACAGCCTCAGCACCCCCAGCCTGGCTGGGCCCCGTGGGGGTCTGATCAGACGAGGTCCAAATCTGCCTCCTTTGGCACCGTTCCTCCCGTGGCACAGCTCCTGGGGGTGGTGGGTGTCACAGCTGTGAGGGCACTGAGGGGCGCCCCAAGGCTGTGACCCCCCTCAGGACTTCCTTGCCACACAGCACCCAGGCCAGTGTGCAGAGCAAATCCCAAATGGGGAAGTAGGGAACCATGCCCTGAAATGCGTTCTCTGCAGAGCTGGCGTGTCCCTAAAGGGACCTTGCCCCTGGCTGGGGACCTGGCCCTTAGCATGGGATTGTCCCAGTGCCCCCCAGCACTGCTGCTGTGGGCAGAGAGACCAGGGACGGACGGCAGCAGAGTGGAGCTGTCTCTGCAGCGAGCGCAAGGGAGTTTCAGTGAAGCACTGAGCATACATTTAGCAAGTCCACCAGGTGGAGAAAAAGAGATGAGTTACAGCGTGAGCGCGGACGCCAGGTCGGATGCTGCCCCTCTGACAGCGCAGCAGCAAGATGGGATGCTGCCAGCTGGGTGGCACTGCCTGGTCAAGTCTGGGATGTTGTTCCCTGTCCTCACTTCCCAGCACCCTTAACCCTGTCGCCCCTGCCCTTTTCCCTGCTGTTCAGGACAGACCAGCGCTATCCCCAGTAAGCCAGCCAGCCGACGGGTCCGTCTGCTGCGCTGAAATCAGTGAGAAAACCACTCCTGACTCTGGGGCAGAAACTGTCCTGCTCCGGGCTCCTGAACTAGCTAAACTACTTCCATCCCATGAGATTGGTTGCACCCAGAAACAGGTCTTCCTCGAGTTTTTGGGCATCCCTTCCATGGCAAAACTGCTGTCAGCTTGTGCACAGTCGTGCCTGTGAAGGTGGTCAGCACCAAGGAGGTGTTTCAGGTGTTTCAACCTGTACATGAACAGGTTCTTCAGGCAAAAGCCTTGCATGACTTCAATATTTTAGAAAAAAAAATTGCAGCTCCTGTTCTGCCTCAGTTCAGCCTGTGCTGCTCTAAGCAGGTGCTTGTGCTGTGCTCAGCACTGCACTGAGACCCTGATGGCGTATCTGATATCATACCACGTAAAACACTGGAGAGCTACACTCAAATCATCCCAATGTTCATTCTGAAACTGAATTTGTAGGTAAAGTTTGTCCCTCGTATTTGCCTACTCCAAACACATGCAAAGGACTTAGACCTACAGACCCGTTATCATCTAAAGTTGTATTCAGTGAGGGAAAAAGCACTCCTGTGCCTTGCTGGGGATTCCACCAGGACTGAAGAAACATTCGTTTCCTGACACCACACACACCTGATTTCATTCACGTGCCCTCAGATGCTGGGCAATGATTAAAGCTTCTGCAGGCGGGGATGGCAGGGCTCAGAGGAGCAGCAGCCACCGGTCCCTGCCATGCAAGGAGGGGCCCAGCACCACGACCCCCATGCAATTCCCCAGCCCACCCCCAGCAACCAGCAGCGCTGCTCTGGCCGCCTGGCGTGGAGCCCTCTGTGCCAGCTCAGGGAGAGGCTGCGTGTGCAGAACCGTGGGAGAAATCAGTCTGAATTTGCTTCTTTTGCTTCGAGTATTTGTGAAATAGCCAAAGGAAGCAGGGTCCTGGGAGTCTTTGCTGCTAACATAAGGGGCGTTAAGGGAGGGACAGCATGAGACCCACGGTTCTCCCATACCTTTTCAGAAAGGTCGGTGCCTGAATGCACTGAGAGCTGAGCAGGATGGTGCTGAGCCCTTAGGACACAGCTGTGCCGACAGAGAGCCAGGGCCCTTCCCCAGAGCCTCTCGGTGGCAAGGCCACGCAAACTTAGCCCACGGCAGTAGGGCCGAAGCAGGACCGGGCACACAAGAGGTCCCCAGAAGTGTCTCCGTTTTCCTTTCTTAGGGATGAAAGGTTTTCAGAGGCGAGAGGTGGTGCTGGCTGCTAGGCACGGAGATGCTGCTGGTCACCCCGGGCTGTGCTAGGCCGTGGGCAGCAGGAAAATGACTTCGGTCACTTCCACGCCCAAAGCAAACGACCTGCAAATGTGGAAAGCTCTTTCCTACCCCAATGGCTTCCCCAGTTTTAAAAGCCTAGCAAGAGAATAAAACCGAAGAAAGCAAAGACAACAAAAAATACAGTAAGGGCACGAACCTGCTGCAGGAGACCAGCATTCACTGACGGGCCTTTCAGGATCTGACCCTTAGAGAGCAACTTTCCATCGTAACATCTGCCGAAACCTCTTCGGTACCAGTTTGCCAAGCTGGTCGAGTTCAACCTTTCTCCTGATCGCTTTGCTTTGTATCACCCAGGGCACTGCCTTGAAAAAAAGGCTCCTGATGTCCCTGAGTTGTCCCTGCCCTGATCTGTGTGCTACATCCACCCTCCCTGCAAGACCCGTGCGCTGGTGTGCACCTCGCAGGTGCCCCGAGGAGAGGAGGGCTGCTGAGAGCAGCGAGCGAACAGCAGGAGAGGACGAACAGTTGGGGAACAAAAGATGCTACTCGCATGCACGTTTTCTGAGCAGAGAAAGAGGAGGACAGAGAGATAAAAGCAAATGACAGAGTCTTCTGAAATAGCTGCTCGGTGGAAAACTCCACTGCTTGGAAGGTTTGTTTTCCTGGGGCAGTGCAAAACGGGACCGGGTGCTGCAAGGAGACCCACGAGGGTCAGCGCCCGCAGAAACCCCACGCGTGTGCGTGTGCGCGCGTGTGTGTGTGCACACACGGCGGTCATTGTCTCCCTCTCCTGGCTGGTTCAGAGAAGAGGTGCTGGAGTCTCCCTCACCACCAAGCTTTAGCGGAGCTGGTGCCCGCAGACCCCGAGCAGAGCGCTCCGCTGGTGGCGCGGGGAGCCAAGGGGGCCGCCTTCAAATACACACGCCAAATTTTAGCAGCCTCGGATCTTGCTGTTGCTCCAAGCTGGCTCGGCTCAGCTGGCACCCAACATCCGCAGCAGGGACGGGTCCCGCCGTGCTGGTTGCCCGCAGCAGCCAGGGCAGGGCCCAGCACCTTCCCAGGGACTGCGGCTTTCTGGAGCCATGTAACTTCAGGGATTCTGCTTTGGCGCTGGGGTTAAGGGTCTTTTCTTCAGAACTCTTTTCTGTAGCTGATGGACAGGCTGTGAACCTGCCTCTGGTGGTCTCTGCTGACCCTTTGCATCCCTCCCGGCAGCCTGTTGTTCCTACTCCTGCCCCACCTCCAGGTGCTGCAGCTCCTGCAAAGCCACGGGGACTGTGTGGAGGTGGCGGAGCAGCAGGGTGGAGGGGACCCACCCTCTACCTGCCGTCACACACGGATGGGGAGAGCACCCCATGAGCTGGGGCGAGGTGCTGAGCTCCCCAGCACCGGCAGCAGAAAGCCCCGGGGATGCTGAGCAGCTCTGCGGGGAGGGGCACAAAGGGGCTGAAGGGAGGAGCAGGGGCTTTGGGCTGAGGTTAAGGAGCCGTCAGGGCTCCGAGCCCACCCCGGCATCACACGAGGCATCGCTGTGCCCCGCTGCTCTCTGCCTGGAGCTGGGGGGGCTAAGGGGAGGAGGACGATGTCGTCCCCCCCCCCCAACTTAGTGAAAGTTCTTCCTCTTCCCTCGCATTCCCCATCACCTGTGCTTGCAGCAGGGGGTGTCCGAAATCCCTCTGCACCAGTATATGGGCACTGAAGAGCTCCAGGTCCACGTTTCCTTGACCTTTCAGCTGTTTTTCTCACTTCTGGCTGTTTTTGTCACTCATACCAGCTTGCCTCAGCCCTGGAGCTGGATCCTGCCACCTCGACACCGCACCAGCACACCTCCTCCCATCACGGGCAGGGTGTGGATGGACAGACAGGGAAAGCAAAGAAAGAGACTGGCACTTAAAGACCCCAACGTGCTCTGGAAGCAGTGTCCCCAACGCCGCAGGTGGCAGCTGCACCTTGCCCCCGGAGCAGCCACATTTGGGGTCAGGCAACCCAACGTGCTCCAGAAAGCCCCTGCAGGAGCTGGGACACCTCCTGCACACAAAACACTCAGCAATATTTCCCTTTTATTGTCCCAAGGTGAGTAGAAACACGCTTCTGCGGGAGGAACATGCTCTTTGTGTTACACTGCAACCGAATAATCCCCTTTGCAGGCCTTCGCTTCGCTAAATCTGTGTTTAGCTAAAGCTGCTCTTGACATTAAACCCGTGCTCTAACAGAGTGCCAACACGCGTCAGAGCCCCTGGGCGAGAGCTGAGCCCGTTAAAGTCAGCCCAGGTTTCACGGGCGCCTCAGCGGGCTCCTGTTACTCCAATGTTTTGGTTAGGAAGGATGATTTTTTTTTTGGCGTATCTCCCCGGGTCAGCCGCATGCCTCCAGTCAGAAAGTGCCTGTGCATCGAAAACTTGCCGGGCGCGCTGCTTGCTCGGAAACACGGCATTGTTCCGGGCTCGTTGGCTGCAGAACGGTCCTAGACCAAGGGCTGGGCCATGCTCTCGTCCTGCTGCCCATCTGCCCAGGAGATTTTTTTGCATTTGGGCTGATTTTGGATGGGGAAGAGGGCTGGAAGCCAGGACCTGGGTCCTGAAAGGGGAGGAAGCTGCACAGGGCCAAAACCCCAGACAGAGCCATCAGGAGGCAGGGGCTGGGGCTCAGCTCTGGGATGGTGGCAGCAAGCAGTGCCTATGGCCTGTAAAAGAGGGAGAATCGGGATTTTGAGGTGCTTTTCCCTTGTGGTCAGGATTTGCTGGTGCTAAGACACAGCTTTGGCTCTGTGCCTCAGTTTCCCCAAGTGCAAGCTTCAGGGGGAACAGCCTGACCAGATCGACCTCTTGGGTACCCTTTTCCAACCTAGGCCTCCCCAAAAGCCCGGCAGAGACACCCGTGGGCAGCACACCCCAAAGGGATGCTCCTCGGTGTCCCTGTCCCTGCCCTGCCCCCGTTTATTTGTGGCTTCCCCAGGGCAAAGCCGAGCCAAAACACACCACTCGTAACTCGGGAATTACCTTCATCCACAGCCGGTGCAGCCTACAGTCTGCATCCATCTAATTCACTCGGATCGTAATTAGTTTTGTATTACTTTCCGCAGTGATGCTAATACTGATTACAAGGACTGATAACTTGAGCAATAAATACAACCCGGGGCTGAAAATTACCTTCCTTTTTTTATTGGTTAAAGCCGAAGTTAGCGAAATGAGACACAAATTGGTTTATGAGATGAGGCAGCTGCCTCCTGTTACAGGCTGCAGATTTGCAGCTTAATCCTGCCACTTCCATGTGTGTCTCCCCGCCAGCGGGGGGGAAGAGTCCGGCCACCAAAGTGGGCACGGGAAGGTCCCCATGGGTCCCACGGCCAGGCTCTGGGGTGGGGACACGCAGGCACATTCCCAGCCCGGTGGGGCTGGCAGCGCTCCCCCTTCCCCCAAAAACAGCCCTGAGAGACCCAGCGAGCATTTAGGAAAATCAACGGCAAAGTTCTTTTTCACCTCGACTCGCCGAAGCCCTAAACGTTTAATCCGTCCCCGCTCCAGGAGCACATTTCTTCCCGTGTGGTTTCAGGGATTGCGGGGTGAGCGTCAGGGCACCAGCTGCCCCGCCAAACTTCGAGGAACGCAGAGAGCTTTCCCTGGAGGTATCCTAGCAGAGCCAGCCAGCACAGGGAGGGACAAAACGATGGGGTGGACAGACGGACAGACAGCATCCTGCACCCCTGCCTTTACTACAGCTGCCCACACCCGCTGTCCTTCTGGCAGCTCTGTCCTGCACGTTACAAGCAATGTGGGGCGGGGGGGGCAAATCCTTAGAGTGTAAGTTGGCTCTGCTCACTCATGGCCACCCGGCGAGCTGAACCGGGCTCTCCTGGAGAAGAGGACCAGGACAGAAAGCCCTGTGTTTTCCCCAGGAAGCCCCAGCCTTGGGCAGCGAGAAGGAATTACAGAGCATCGTGCAGGTCTGGCTCCCGCTGCCCCCCCAGCACTGCCTGCCAGGGGCACGTGGGGGCTCCTGCAAAGGGCTGGGATGGAAGGGAGCGTGTAGGGGCAGCCCCCCCTTGTTTCCCAAAGGAAAACCTACCACCCACCTCAGGCAGGTCCCAAAGCCCCTGCCAAAACTGGGGACGCAGCCTGCAGTGTGTGCATCGCCCGTGCGCTCTCAGCTGTGCACAGGCATCCTTCCTCCCGCCCGGGTGGACCATCAGAGGATGCTGCAGTGCCAACATGTTGAAGACAATGCCCTCCCCTCCACAAGAAGAGCTTTTCAGGCATCCAGCATGGTGCCGGCTGGAAGGACAGTCACGTGCTTGCCCCCTGCAGCCCCTTTTAACAACCGTCCCCCTCTCCATTTCTTCCCTTCTTGCGTGCTGGCATGTCAGTGCCACTGCAAGGAGGGAGAGGAGAGGAAAGCAGGGGCTTCTGCACCATCAGGGAATGCTGCCTGAATCAGCAACCTCTCCCCCCTGAGCCTCGGTCCGTCCTCCCCCAGCACGGGATCTCTGTAGGGGCAGGCAGAGTCTCCACGCACGTGATGGAGACATGAACCCGGCCCCGAACTAAACGTGGAAGACATGGAGCTGGGCGGTGCCTGGGATGAAAGGCATATTTGGGGATTGCATCTGGCAGCTGTGCTACAGAAGTGAGATGCTAAAACTCGGCGAGGGCTCCGCAGTGCCAGGCGAGGCAGCAGGCAGGCTGGTGGGACTGCTCCGCGGGGCCTGGCAGGAGGTGGCTACCTGCAAGCACTGAGTCCTGGCCACCCCTGTGAGCCAGGAAAATGCCAGGAAAGTGCCCCGGCCAAACCCAGCTGGGCAAAGCCACGGCTTCAGAATAGGCTTTGAGCCCCTGCCGGTGGCAGGGCAGGGCTGGGAGGTAGCCAGCAGCGCTCAGCTCTACAGCTCGGGGGGTTCACTCCCCGCTCCCCCCCGCTTTAAAGTTGGGTGAGAAGTTGGCACGCAGCGCTCACAGAAAGGGAAAGCAGGAGGAGGAGGAAGTCGCCAGACACAGAGGCATCCTCAGCGTGAGAGGTGGTAACTCGGCCTCCTTGCACAAACCACCGAAGCAGAGCAACGCGGAGTGACAAAGCCAAAAAGGGGGTGGCAGCACCCGGAGGGGTGCACCAGTGGCATCCCCATGCCACGGCCGCTTTCCCTGGGGCAGACGGCAATGCTGCAGGGGAAGCGGGGCAAGGGGTGACCCCACGGCACCGCTTTGCTTCCCCACACCTCTGCCAGGCCCCGGGCCGGGTGCTGAGCCCCCTTTTTGCCGATTCCCGAGCGATGCCGTGGGATCGGTGGCTGCTTTGTCCGGCGCGACGCATGCGCACTGCTGCGTGCCTCCTCTCGCACACAATGGGCTTCTCTCGGGCACTCACTCACAGCTCTCCTTCCTTCCCCCCCTCCTCCTCATCCAGAGCCTGGATGTCTTCCCTCACCCCCCTCCCCGGTGAATTATTCCCCCCCCCCCCCCAATCCCTTCTCTGGAGGGCTCCATGCAATTAAGGCAGCTCTTACTCGAGCTCTTGCTGGGGGCAGCAGAAATACTCCGAGGGTGCAAAGCCCAAAGGCTTCAGCTACGGAAACTTCAGCACCAGGGCAGCGACAGGAGAGAGCATTGTCAGCAGCAGAAAGGAAGAAATAATCTACATAAAGCATCCAGGATGAGAGCCCAGCTGCTAATTGCTCCTACACTAAGAAGCCTCCATTCCCCTCCTATTTATAGCGTCTTTTTCTCTTTTTTTTTTTGCTTCTAGGCAGCACCACAATTAACCCCACAATCTAGAGCATCCTCTTGCAATTACTTTACTTCATTTCCCACTGTCCGTAGGAAAAAAAAAAAAAAACCACAAAACACAACCTCGCTGCCTCCCTCTCCCCAGTGATGTTAAAGAAGTCAAATGGAGTTTTTATTTCCACTTGCCAGGGACGTGGCCGTGTGCCTCCCCTCCTGCTCCCTTCCACCCCCCCAGCCCCACTACTTACTCGGTGCAGGGGCCAGGAAAGTAAAGGCAAGCATTAAAATCTGGTGAGAAAAAGGGGGAAGGGCTGGGGGGGCAATAAATAAGATGCTTCTCTCTCCCACAAGCCTGTCACAGATGGAAACGTTAAGGGATGCTTAAATGTCCCCTAAAACCCGGTCAAGCTGCCCCCACGCCAGCTGCTGCACGGGCAGGGATCACCACCAGACACTCCCAGCGCATCCCCGTAGGGACACGGGGGGGACATGCGGGGACACGGGACACGCAGCCCCAAACTTCCCCAAGCCGTAGGCAGCGAGGGGCCACGGAGCCCCCCCAACCCACGAACACGAGTGGGGCTGTGGGGGGGCACCGACGGGCCCCGTGTCCCCTAGGGGGGCTGCAGGAGACCCCCCTGCCCCTTCCCCACCCCAGGCAGCCCCTCTCCTCCCCTCCCCAGCCCCCCTCTGCCCGCACCCCCACCCTGTGCCCCCCCCGGCCCCGCTGCAGGTGCACCCACGGCACGGGCTGCAACAAAAGGGGGGGGGGGGCTGGGGGTGCAATTTCCTACTCGAGGGGGATTAAATTTTATTTTTCTTTGAGCTCTCGAGGTTTAGCAGAAAATGGCGTTGGGGAGAAAAAGGTGAGGGGGGGGGTGGGGGTGGGGGGAGAAAAAGCAAGAGCGAAACCTACTTGAGTGAGTTCTGTGCCCATCAGGATGAGAAAGAAGAGGGTCAGGAGCTTGCTTGCCGGTTGCATGTCTCGCACCCCGCTCTAGGCACCTTGCATACAGATCGCCTCCGCTCCTCCCGGCGAGCCTCCCTGTGCCGATCACCGAGCGCCTCGCTGCCTCCTCGCTCCCTTATTGTTAGGATTGTTTTAATTAAAAATAAATGTACAAAAAAAAAATAAAGACAACGAGATGCAATTTAAAAAAATAAAATAAAATAAATCGCTGATTCTCCGGGCGGCTCTCAGCACCCCCAGGAAGCAATGCAAGAAATCTGCTTAGCAGAGCCTTCACTTTGCATATTTATTGGGATCCCAGGTTCTCTCCTCTGCTCTCTGGCAATTTTTTTTTTAATGGCTCCCCTGCTAGAAAGACATTTGCGAGGAGAAATTCACCGGAGCACGAAGCGATTATCCCTGCTATTGCCAAAAGTTTGCCGTGAAAAGGGGGGGGGGGGTGGGTGATGGGGAGAGGACAGGGATTAAAAAAAAAAAAAAGGGGGAAAGGAATTGGTAAGGCTGGCTACTGGCAGGGGATGGCTGTGGAACAGGATGTGACATCAACTAAGGCGGGGGAAATTTAACTAAACACGGCAAAGGGAGAGGGGGAACGGGCAGCCGGCGAGCGGGAGGCTCGGGGATGGGGTGGGGGCGTTTACCCCCTCCCCGCCTGCACCCCGGGGCAGAGGGGCTCCTGCACCCGAATTACCAGACCCCCAGGCAAAGATGCGTGCCCAAATCAAGCCCTCCCGGAGGGCTCCGAACATCTGCTGGGAGGCTCAGACCCGAGCTCACGACAGCAGTAGGGCGGCCGCCCTCTCACTCAGCATCCTCTGCACCCACCGCCCTGCCAGGGCTCTGCCGGCAGCACCCTTCCCCTCCCCTAGGGGCTGTTCCCCTCCCTAAGGTCCCCAGGGGCTATGCACCCCTCATTTCTCCCTCACGCACCCTCTGAATGCTTTCCAACCCACGGTTTTCCCAGGACCTCATAAATGCTATTAAGCCTCTTAGCATCTGGCACTGCAGGTGCCGAGCATCACCTCCCTGTCTCGGAGGTGAGAAATGCAATGCAGAACTTCTCTTAATGATCATCGAGTGTGTTAATAGAAATCGCTTGCTACCGGCCCCCAATTAACAGAGGCCCCACAAGAGGATTTTTCCCTTCCTTGATTGCTCCTTGCAAAGGGTTTCTTCTTCTGCAGTCCCATGGCACAGGTCACTGCAGGAGGGGGCTTTGGGCTTCCCATGGGGATGAGCTGACACAGGGCATCCCCCATGCCCTGAGATCATAAGGGGTGGCAGTAGGCAGAAATTGAGGAATTTGCAGCCCCCTGACCCTGGGCTGAGGTTCAGCAGGGATAAACAGCCAAGAAAAAAAAAAATGCAGAAAAGCTTCGATGTGTTCCCATCAGCAAATGGCCAAGGGAAAGCTGGGCTGTGGGCATGGCTGCTGCATGGCCAGACCTCCCTGCAGGGGGTTTCACCAGCACCATACATCAAGAGAAATCAACAGATTAGTTTAGAAAGAGCTCAGAAAAAGGCACTCCAGAGAGCAGCCGCAGGAAAGCTGGCGTGTCTGGCTATCCAACATAGATCTCTCTTTAATATACTTCCCCCAGCACCTCCCTTTAAGGTCAATGTTTTATAGCCCATAAAAACAGAGGACCTTTAAAGAGCATTAAACTCCCCTTGACTTTAGCAGGAGGAGTGCACAGAGGCCAAAAGCATCAGTTGCCCAATGGGATCTGAACACGCCCTCCCCTGGCACCTTACCTCGGGCATCATCTGTCCCCAACTGGGACCACAGTGGGATGCCTGCCCAGATCGGCTCCAGCACAAGGCAGGGGAAGGCTGGAGAGTTACTAACAAGTGGTACCAAAAATGCTATGAAATGGTATTTTTCCCCCCAAGAAAACCACAACATATTCCCAAAGTGGAATCTCTTTTCTTTTCCCCCCTCCTTTGCTTTTATACACACCCAGCTTCATTGACTTTCAGGGTAATAGTCACGGCTTGCACCTGGGTAAATGACAAAAGCATCAGCTGTGTAATTTAATTTATTCCTCTTTTACACTCTTTCATAATTAACGTCAAGAACCTTGTTTTAGAACTTGGGCTCCGGGCTCCCAAGGGTGAGGCCCTGTAGAGCCACCCTCCAGCCCTGTCCCTCGGAGCTCCCCTCCCAGGACGTAAATCACAGAAACCAGGAGAAATGAAAGGAAAAAGGGGCCCGGTGTGACACAGCCGAGGAGCCTGGGAACACAACCCAGATCCTTTGACTCCCGCGGTGCCTTAACCAGACTTTGAAAAAATACCTCCAGAAAGTTGGAAAAGGTTCAGAGCTGTGAACGTTTCGGGGTCTGGAGCACCTGCCCGTGGCGCCAGACTAAAGCAGCTCCAGCTCTCCCACCAGCTAAAGGGAGTGCTACGAGGAGGCGGCCTGGGGGGAGCTTGCTGTACATGAAGGCTCTTTTATCTGACAAAAAAAAAAAGGTGAAGCTGGAGTCCACAGTGTGGAGTGGAAGTCGGAAAAATTCTGGTTAGAATTAGGCCCTGTTTTTCCCTCGGGGGAGGGTAGTCAGAGCGTGAAACCGCCCGGCTGGAGGCACGGTGCCCCCGCTGCTTGGCACAGTGAACTCAGAGCCAGGAACCCTTCTGAAAGAGGCATCCCGGCCCCTCCAGAATTACAGTGCAGTCAATGAAACTCTGCTGTGCGATGCAGGAGAGCAGATTACGGTGCTGGCGGTTTCCCTTCTGAATCAATAAGTCACAATTTTGGCCAGCGCTCTGCTCCCTGGAGCCTGCTGCCCCCCTGCCCTGGGTGCTTGCATGGTGCGGGCAGGGGGCGGCGATGGTCCCGAGTTGAGCTGGTAGCAACATGTGGAGGGGACGATCACACATTTTCCCCTTCCAGTATTGACTTGAGGATGCTGAAACTCCCCCGGAGTCCTGCTGAGCTCCTGCCTGCCCCTGGCAGCTGGGTTTGGGCTGCTTTGTTCCCTTCGCAGGCGTTGCGGAGCCACGTCCACGGCTTTCGCTGCAGAGGGCTCTTCATTCGCATGGCCTACTTCTCTCTGCCCTTTGCTAGGCTCTGGATCTAAAGCACAGAACTTTCTATTTTCTCCTGAAAGAGCGACGGTGTCCCTTGCTGTGAGCTTTCCTGGTTCTGCCATCTCCTCTCGCCTGCTGTTACGGCTCTCTTAAAAACCTCTCGTGCAGCCAAGTGCCTCTCGCTCGCTAGGATCCGGCTCTTCCTCCCCTGCTGGGATGAAGGCTATTCCAGGTGGGGTGAAAATAGCTTCTGCGATGCTTTGTTAACTACAGAAATGCACATTTCAGACAATTTTTTCAAAAGACCTAATTTCACACTCATTTGTCACGTCCCTTGTATATATTCACTGAAGGCACCTCCCCATCTTTTTTTTTGTGCCTTTTCCCTTGAAATTTTGGTGTCAGGAGTGCCAGGGGAAACGTCTAGCGCAGGCGTGGCTGTAGAAATGCTCCATGAGGACAAGCCAGCTTCTTGCTGCTCCCTGCATGGGCCTCTCCTGCAGAAAGCCACAGGGAAATGAATATTTTCCAGGCTGCGGGTGCCTGCTCCACACCTGCACATTTTTCTGCGTGGATGCCAAGGGAAGCCCCGCACTGAGGGGGGCTGCCCCAGGGCCACCAGCCTGGGGGGCTTTAGAGGATTCACAAAACCAGGGCGGGGAGAGCTATGGCAGCACTGATACAGCCAGAGGACAAAAGAAAGTGAACTCAGTGGAACAGGAGAGATCTTCCACTTGGGATGGTTTGGATGAAGCACTGGAGACTCTCAGCAGCCCCAGGCTGGCTGCCATGGCCCCAGCAGCCCTTCACCCCTTGCATTTCTCTCCTGCCCCCAGTGTGTGTGACCCCAAGGAGGGATGGAGAGCAGCGAGCGACTCTGGGAGCAGCCACAAATAGTTCGCACAGCCAAAATCCCCCCCAGGGGGAAGCAGGCCGCCACGCTCATGGGACAGATGTGGTAGTGGCTCCAAGGGAGACGGCAGGATTTGGACAGGCACTGGGGAGGGCCAGCTGCCCTTTCTCCCTGCAAAAAAAACAACAGGCAGGAGAGGCTGTGCTACCTGGTGATAAATACCCCCACTGAGTCATGCAATTGAACTACACTTGACAACAGCTCCAATCAACACAAAACCCAAGGATTCTGCTCCACGGACACATTTAGGTACGTACATTTGTAAAACATTCCCGTCTCCTCCCCTGCTCTCCACTTGCACCCTCGGGGAGTCCGGATTTTTCTTGTCCCTTCCTGAGGCTCCTGGCTCGGCCGGAATTTGTTGGTGGTCTACATGGGCTGCCAGTGAGAAAACTGACTTTCAAAAGAGACCCAAAGTATCGATCCCTTTGTCAGAAAGCTGCCAGGGGATAGAGGAGAGATGCCTGGCATGAGCATCACTGTCATGGGGCTTCAGCGCGTGTGACGGGAGGACTCGCTGCAAGGACCCCTCGGGGAGCACTCAGTCAGCAGGCAGCGAGGGCTCTGTAGCATCTGATACTCGAGGAGCAGGCAATCTATCCTCAGAGGAAATCATACGTGTGTGAGCCTCCTGAATAGCCCATTTCATGCAGACAAACTCAATGATGAACACGGGATGTTTTCTTCTGGCAGCCGGGATGCCACCGTGACTGTCTGCGTGATGGATTTCTCCTCATCTTCCCTTAGGAATCACCTTGGGATCCCAGCTACAGATACTGGGGGAGAATTTATCTGGTGGTGTTTTTTACTGACATCAGTAAAAAAGAAAGCAAAACTGTTGTTTCTTGGAAAACTGGCCCACTCTGGTAGAAGATGTTAATAAGGACAGTACGGGTGGAGACACCAGACAAAGCTGTTCCACCCCGCTCATCCAGCCTGCCTGTGGTCACCTGCTGCCCTGTTCCTTCTTTTACAAAGTGGAAGCATTTGGGGAAAACAACCCCCTTTTGCCGCAAGTTTACACAGCATGTAGTCCAAAGTGGCTCTGGGCCATGACCCAGTGCTGTGGTCCAAGCAGTAAACCTAAATTAACGCATTTCCTCCTGCTTCATCACCAACTTCTGTGGCTTCCCTGGTGAGGGTGCTGGCTCGGCCGGGCTCCCTCTGTGCGGGGAGAGGCACCAGGAAAGACGGATGTGCTCCTTTAAGGCAGGGCTCCATGTACCTCGGGCAGAGCATCACCATAACGTGATGCGGCAGTTGCTAAGGTAACAGCACCAACATATTTTTTCATGAATAGCAAAGCAAATTGTCATGGAACAGTAAAACCCACATACATTGCCAGGATATACGTTCCGTTGCCCCAGGGTTACAAGTATTTACAGGCTGTTTATTCTTTTTTTCCCCCATCCTGAAAAATGATCCTACATGTGCCCATGTGCTATTGATGTCCACAGACATCTTGCTTGCCCCTGCCCTTGCGCACTGACAACAGAGGCACCAAACCGATGCTGTGCGTTCAGTCAATGCACGGGAGGGGAATTCATCTGGGTCAAAACGCCCCTAGGTTTGAGGTCACTCTTTGCTTTGCTCCTCGGCTGACCAAATGTTCAAAAAGTGGCCCCTTAGTGCCTCCTGGTTCTCATTGGGAGGTTTTGCATTTGGACCCCAGGTGCAGAGCTGAGGGACCCCAGTGGGCAACAGCCATGCCCATTCCCTGCCCTCGGATGAAGACAGCTCTGGGGCCAGGCACACACCTCCTTGCAGATCGGGCTGGGCTGGGTCTCTGCTCCCGGGGGCTGGCTTCCAGCCCGGGTCCTCCTGCCAGAGCCCAGCCCCTCCTGGGAGGTCCCCTCCTCACCTTCACCAGCCGAGGAGAACCCGCTGAGGATGCACAGAGCGTGCCGGTCACGAAGGCGGCCTGGCAAAGGCAGGGGTTGAGCTCAGAGCCGTGCTAACACCCCCAGGTCCCACGCAGGCTCAGTCGGAAGGACCACGAGCAGGAACAGGGCTCCTGCCTCCCCCCGCTGCAGCTGGAGATGCGAGGCTTCAGCAAAAGCCTTCATTCCTGCGTGCCCCACAGCCGCGGCCTGCTCACAGCATGGCTGCAAAGTGTGTGTCCACACCGACACTGGAAAAGCTGCCTCGGTGTCTGCCCACACCCTGTAAGCAACCTAGGGCCTACTTCGGCTGGTTTCAGGCAAATAGCACAGGTTTCTCTTAGGACCTGATCTCTTGGGCTGCTGATCCGAGGTCAGGCAAGGCCACATCCCATGTCTTTTCACCTGTTGTCTCAGCACCGGGGATTCAAAATGCACCCAAAGGACAGAGGAGATAGGAAAGAAATGCAAGTTACACATATGTATCTGAAAAGATGGCTTGCTTTTTATTATTATTATTTTTTTTTTTTTTTTAATTTCAGGAAACAACTCTCATTCTCTGCAGCTCTTCACCTTCCTGCTCAGAAGCGGGTAGAGGAGCAGACACTGCCAGACTACAATCCATCCACTAATGCTTCAGGGAGACCAGGCGAGAACAGGTCAGAAAGCAGCAGTGTGCAGCAGGAATGGTAAGAACCAGCCTTTTACATCAGAGACAAGAAACAATCCAGCAGCTGAAGAACCGGGGAGGTGCAGGAGACAAAGAGTAGGAAAGGAAGTGGAAAAGAGCTCGGTGCTTGGTTGTACCTGGCTCTTTCAGCTGCCACCGTAGCAGCAAGGAGGGTCTCGTGTGTCTGTATGGGATCTGCCTCGGCCTGGGGGGCTTCCTAATTAAACTAATGAGTATGATCTTCCTCAGCCCTACACCTCCCATCTCGGCGAGGGGCCGACTCCTGTCCCCGTGCTGCACCACGTCTCGAATGGTCCTAATGCAAAGTCTGCTGCTGGCTGCAGTGCCCCAGGCAGGACCAGGCTGGTTACAATCCTATAATTGGTCCTGAGTTCCCTTTTTCTGGTGCAAACCACATGCAGATATTCTGCCTTTGTGGCCTGGTGGTTTCCTGGAGTTTTTACAGGTGTAGCCAAAATTTCCAGGTGGTTGCACAGCTAGTTCCATTAGAAGCACTGCCTTTTCCTTTGTTTGCCTTTACAGTTGTATTTTTTCCTCATCAGACAATTCGGTCCAAAGCTCACAGTTGGAAATTTTGTTTCACTGCTTTTAAAGAGTAGAGCAATGCCTCTCCTGGCCTCTTCATTACCGAAATAATTCAAGGACTTGAGCAAGAAAGATAAAACCCCACGGCAGGCAAAGCAGGCTCTGAAGGGCACAATTTTCTGAGCCAGCTGGCCACGACTGCCGGGCATCACCTTCCTTCCCGGCACCGTAAAGGGCTTTGTGTTTTCTTCTTTTGTACCTGACACATTCTCTCCAAGAGAAAACAAAATCCACATTAGCAGACTTTAAAGGGCTCGTGAGCTTTTCTGCAGCCTCGAACCCGCACGAGGACCAACACTTGGTGACAACAAACCTGACTGCTATCCCAGCCGGGCCAAACCTCCGGTATTCTCAGGGTTTCTGACACCTGGAGAGAATCAGCACTTTCTGCCATGGTTTTGTATCAACAGGCAGGGTCAAGGAGGATAATAGCTGGCGTCAGAGGCTCGGCGAGCTCGATTCATACCGGGAATATAGCCTTGTACAGCTTAGCAGCCAGATCACTTCTGAAATAGCACTAAATTGTGCGTGCTTTCTTGAGGAGCCACTTGCTCTCTGAGAGGCTCCTCTAAAAGGTGGGAGTGAAGTCATTTTGCAGTTTGCCTCTTTCCATTTATTTGTGACACATAGATAACAGGATGAGGACTTCATGGGGCTGTCAGGTGCGTGCCCTCCTGCAGCTCCGTGGTGTCCCTGGGTGCAGCCCCTGGTCGGATGCTGGCTGTGATGCTGCTGCTGAGGGCTCTGCTCGCTCAGGTAATTCACAGCTCCTGCAAAGCAGCAAGAAGCCTCATGAAAGAAACCCAAATGAATCAAATAGAAAAAAAAAAATTAAAAGAAAAACAATGCACTCCTGAATTTCCAGAAGTGATATTGGCTCATTGGGAGGGAAGTGCAGACAACAGCTTATGTTGCTAAAAAAACAAGTTTGCACTGTTTTGGGTTCAGCGTTTTAGCCAACTGCTAAGAACTTTAGAGTAAATCTCAGCATTTCCCAGGGCCCAGATTGCATATTGGACCATATACCCTGAAATGTTTTTATTTAATTTGAGTCCACATTATGCTGCCTACATATGGTGACACACACATTTCATTTTATGTAGCAGATGCTGCTTTGCTATTGAGAATGTAATATACTGAGTACATTATAGTATCATTTGGTTTAGGGTAACTGCGGTGTTTTTCAACTCTGATTAGCCTTAATTTTAAACCTGATTTCCTAAGGAAATGAAGCTTATGAGATCCTGCTCTGTATGCATGCTCGTGCGTGCCCATCATCCATCCACTTGCCCATCATTCTCCTGCTTCTTTTGAGCTCGCAGGGCAATCTCAAAGCAGGATGGGAAAACCTGGTGAGCTCCCCCTAACTCTGCACAAAACAACTTCACGTGGGAGATGAAGGTCGCGATACAGGTTCACGAGTCCTGGGAAATGGAGCTGACCCAGCGCTTTCCCCTGAACCGTAAGGACTTCTGAAAATTAGAGAGCTAAGGGTAATAAGGACACTCTCCAATAGCTTCCAGAAGGAGGTATCAGTCAGGCTGAACTGTGCAGCTCTGTGCAGAGACAAAAGCCCATCTCAGTCTTCATTAGAAGCTGATTAAGTCTCCAAGTGATTTCCGCTTTGCTGACCTCTCTGCTGGACCCACGGGCCCCAGGTTTGAGCTGCAGAGACCGGGTTCCCATTCTGGTGGTGATCACGTTGCATCAGGGCAGTCCCAGACACCAAGACGGGTGCTACATGGCAACAGCTCTGACTGGTCTGTTAATTGCATCCAACACATCCACTCCTTTTTGCAGTTTTTTTCCTCAGATTTAACACTTGGATTTGCTGAGATCTTTTAAGAGGCAGCAGGGCACAGCTGTGATCAAAGCGAACTGCAGCGTGAAAATGCAATGTTTTTTATGGAGCTAAAGTAAGTAGTGTTTTGCAATTCTCTGGCACTTTTCAGCAAAATATCACATTTAGCATGTTGAAATAGCACCCGTTTGCTGCACCTGCTGCAGCAGAGGTGCTGCCCGGGCTGTTGCACGGCCCTGCATGTGTGAACTCTGTCTTGTTACAGCACAGACTCCAGCAAGTGTGGCCATAAACAGCACTTAGTGATGCATAATATATGAAAATGGCTCACGCTGAGCTTTTAGATACAGAAGGATTTTTTTTTTTTCTCTTAATACTCTTACAACATTCTCCTGCAGCCATGGAAGCAGTGTCATAAATATTTAAAAGGAGGTTTAAAAGACCCAATCTGTGCAGACTGAATATTTATGGCCCCCAGAACCCTGACCTTTAGATTTAGGGTAAGGCACACATAAACCAGCCTTATTAAACCGTACACCACAGGTCAGCCTGGGGATCAGGTCAGAACTGAAAGCTCCTTCTGGGTACTTAGCATTTTTCAAGTTCCCAGTGGTAAGCAAGCAGAGTGCAATGAAGAATGACTCTATTTGAAGCCCGACGAGATGCCTGCCGTCAGGGGAAGAGATGGGGCACACAAAGCCCAGCAAGGCTGGTGCAGGGATGCCTGGTGCCAGCCCAAGCAGTCCCAAGAGAAGATAATTAGCACTGGGGTAAATCAACAAATATTGGCCACGGTGTTGGATGCAGAGAGAAAATGCAACGCTGGCTGCTCCCAGAGGAATTGCTTGCAATTCTGGAGAGTTTGTCTGGCCTCTGCTTCCTTCGATTTGTCCCTCTATAGCACTAAATCCCCGGTTACACAGAGCCGGGTGTGTTCAGCTGAATGAGGACCTCTTTGCCTTCATTCAGGTTTTTCTAGCAGACCCGCTGCAGCTAAATACTTCAATCAGAGCCAATCAGAGATTTTCAAAACCACCATGCCTCCCAGCTGGCACATCTTTTTTTTTTTTTTCTTTTTTTGTTCCGTTTCTCGAGAATTATGACTCACACTCCGTGTTTTCAAGTTAAAGCCTTGCATTCCCTCTGCACGCTCAGCCCAGTGCCTTCCTCTTCCAAACCCCTGCCCGAGATGGAGCCAACGGGAGGGGGACATGAGCTGCAGGGACACAGGGTTTGGAGGGGGGTGCAGCTAAGGGAGTGCACAGCATCCCTGCGTTTTTTGGAGCCAGGCCTTCAAGAGCTCAAAAGCCCTTCAGCTCTGCATGTAGTCAGGAGTTTGAAATGCTCCTCTGATGTATTTGCATATTTAAAAATAAGGGAGAGGCAAGAAGATAAAAGGGAAGAGTCTGTGCACGGCAGGCAGTGACCTGCTCACAGGGAACACAGAAAGCTGCTGAAATCCCAGACATGGTACTGGAAAACAAAAACTCCATGAATTTTATATCAATTTTTTTTTGCTTGTTCTCGGCCTGCTCCCTCCCTCTCCTTTTCTTGATTTTGTGCTCTCCCTCCCCCGGGAGAAGCAGCCCACCTCCGGCACAGCAAGCTGCAGGCAGAGGGGGCTGTGCTGCCCCAGGGACAGGCAGGGGGGGGCTGCAGGTACCCAGCAGGAGGCTGCGGTGGGCTCCCTGGGTTCCTGCACCCAGGGGTCCTGCCCCGCAGCCCCACGCTGCAAACCCACAGGGTCCGGAGCCCAGCGTGGGGTGTGCTGGGCAGCCCCAAACCAGCACTGCCTGTTGGCTCATGTGTACGTGGGGCCAAAAATATGTGACTGACAGAGCCACCAGATATTTGACATCCACAACGCTCCTGGCAAAGTCCGTCGTGGTGGAGGTGAAGGAAAACGGGCAGAGGCAGCGGGAAGGATGCTCGGGTTTCTGGCGGTTTGCGCTCCAGCTGGGCCACGTGCAACAGAGCCCATGTGTTAAATAACCCGAGCCCAGCGTGGATGAGCAAGGAGCAAAGCTAAAGTGCCACTTAGAGCTTAATGGGGTTGGTAACAAGTGCTGGTTGCTCGGTTTGGACGTCGCATTTTGAACTCATTTGCAGCGCGATGCCAGATGAGCACCATTCAGATGCCACTTAGAGTCCTGCGGGAAGAGTTACTGCAGGGAGCGTTTGCGGCTGGGTTTTTGTGTGTGCTGCCTTGTTTCCAAGCACAATTTTCCCGTCTAGTCAGTGGCTGGTAATAATCAACAGGGCAAACATGCTTCTCTTGCTTTGCCGATGACGGGCTTTCTATGATTTGTGTCCACTTCTGTGAGGCGTTCCTAGCCCTCTGCTATATCGCTGCATTAATCCTGCTGCTGCTAATAACCATCTACAAGGTGTACGCCACAAGTTCTCCAAGGGAATTGCACATCATTTTTCTGATATTCCCAGATTTGTTAGCTGGAATTGATCCTGCTGCTCCATTAGCTGGAAAACAAACAAACCCACAGCCAAGCTGGCTGCATGCTTATTGCTAGGAACCTGCTAGAAAAGACAAAAGATCCAATATTGCCATTAATAGGTCCACAGGGGCATTTTGAGAAGAGCTTCCATGTCCTCACTTTGCTCTGAACCTTCACAAAGCCTTCAGTGCTTCCTTCTGGCCTGAGCCAACAGCTGCTGCAGATGATCCCTGCGCTCCCCAGGCTTGTTCCCCGTGGGGACCCACCGGGATCTGCTTTTCTCCTCCTGTTAGTGTCCTCCCAGGACTGCTGACAGCTTGGAGAGTTGCAAGGGGAAGCCGGGACATCTCTCTGTCTCAGCTCCTTGCACAGACATCGGGTCAAAGAAGCCTTTCACCATCCCAGGCTCCAACCAGTCCCTTCATACAGGGAGCAAAGGAGCAAGCCTGGGGGCTTGGGTCTTTCTCTACCTAACCCCTGTTATTGTTGTTTTTTGCAATCCCAATGAAATATCCTTAAAATTTATCTTCCTCTCCACCTCGGACAGTGCCAGAGATCCCGGGGGTGCTGCTGGCACGGAGGCATCGGGGCTGCTTCGCCTGCTTCCCCAGGAAGCGCTGCCGCCTGCCAACCCGGCCAGAGATGGTTCCTGCAGCCTGGGGAGCCAGAAAGAGTAACTGCAATAATTCCTTTTGTATGTAAATACTTGGAAGGCGTTCAGATGGGCAGAGCTGCGTGGAGCACAGAAGGCCTTGGCAGGTGCAGGAAGGATCCGTTAGTGGGGGCGGCCATCAGACGCCCAGAAAGGGGTGCTGGCTTTTGGGGGGGGTTAACACCTGCTGGGGTCCAGCTCTCATCTGGGGTGGCAAAGGCAAGGATGAAACCTGAACCCCTGGAATCAGACCTATTTGTGGTCCCGGGAGGATCTGTCCCCATCCTGTTGCATTTGGAAGCCTCAATGCAGAGGGAAAGGTTTTCTCACAGACGTCCTGAGGGAACCCCGGGGAATTTTTGTCACCTGAGAATTCAGGAGCAGTCTCACTGCCTTGTTCCCTGGGGTGTTCAGCAAGCTTGCCTCCTGCTGGGGTTGTTTTCACAGGCTTGTTTTCACCACAGGCCACCTCTGAGCCTGGTGGTCTCAGTGGCCGGAGGGGACGTCAGGGACTTGCCCTGTCCCCAAGGATCCCTCCTGGGCTTGTACCCTCCATGCTCCAGCTCCTGGGATTTCAGCGCCTGCCTGGGAACGAGCAAGGAGCTGATGGAGTTAAGCCATTTACAGAAGGCAGGAGATGATATACATCAGCAGAGCAAACCTTTATGGGTGTTTGGCTAGCAGCTCTTTGTAGGCACTTGGCACATTAGCAGGGATGCTGCCACTTATTGTGTAATCGTCAGCTTAAACCCTCTCCTTTTATTCCCCTTACTCCGCAATACTCAAAACAGAGCAATAAAAACCCCACCCGAGGGCGACAAATAATCACCTTTACCATTTGCCCCTGAGCCTGATGTGCTCGCTGCTGGAAAGCTGGCTGGGAGCGTGCCAAGGGCTTGTCTGTGCTGCCTGGGGGGTGAGCAACACAGGGACACCCCACATCTCTGCCGCCCCCCAGCTGGGATGGCAACACCCCAAGTGGGTGAAGGGGAAGGGGACAGTTTGGAGCAAACACGCCCAGGCCACCTGAAAAAAACCTTTCTGGTTTGAAACTGGTCCCGCTTTCCTTTTCTGTCCACAGGGGTGAGGCAGAGCCAAGCCTGCAAAGGGAGCTGGGCTGGTGTTGTCTCTGGCTCAAAGGCTCTCCAATAGCAGTGGTTTTTAAAAATTAAATGCTGGCGTCCGCTTGTATTTGCATTGTGTAACGTCCTTACCCGATGCAATCACTTCAAATCACTGTTCTTCAAATCCTCTGGGGCATCTGCAGCGAGCAGAGTGCCCAGGTCAAGTATAAACCTTCTGGTTTATTTGGGAACGCGTGTGTCGGTGTTACCACCGCATTAATGAGCCGCGTAAATCACGGCCAGTTGTTAAATAACGAGGGGGGGGAGGAGGGGAAGGCAGGAGGGGCTCTGTACCTTTTGCAGGCAGAGCTTTGCAGCTACAGGAATGATCTGTGTCGGTGTTACAACTTGCCAGCTTGGAGGACATAAGTTTCCCATCCAAATATTGCTTCTTCAGAGGCTTTTGCTGCTCCCAAGGGATCCTGCAGAAATTTGTAAAGCCCAACTTCAGCATGTCCTTAGAAGGGTTTTACAGAAGGCTAATATGAATGCAAATTTTGGTTATTAATAACAAGGCAGAGGGAGGCAGGCTGCTCGTCTTTTTGAGGCTCTCCCTGCAAGACTGGGATGCAGAGGTCGGACTCGGACGCCTGTCGCTGGCTCCCAGACGCACCGGGATTTTTCTGGTTTGCCCATCACCCTTCAGTCTGCACATGGAAAAAGCCCAGTCCCGACAGGCATTTGTCACTTCTGCATAATACACTGTTATTACTTTAGTATTAAAGCAAAAGACAGGGGGGGAAGTGGGAAAACAGACATATTGCTTGGCTGCAATCGTATTTTTTTTTTCTGGCTGCCTTCCTTCCGTCTCCGGCTGTCCCTAAAGCCAACATCCTCTCCAGCCTCAGAGCCTCACCAGAGCCCTGCAATGCAGACGGGTAGGATGGGTTTGTCACTGGATAGGATATTTTGGAAGAATATTTGGAAGAATAGGATGCTATGTGCCAGACGGGTGGCACAAGGTATTGCAGCCAGACCCACAGTGCAAACCTGGACCAGGAAACTTCCACAAACACACCTTTACGCCACGGTAAACAGCTGCTGGATGGGGAGGGAGTGTGGGGCTGGTACTCCATTTTTGCCTAAGAGGCTGCTCATGACACTTGTAAAAAGTTTATATTTCCTATCCATTTTATCAAGGAGGTTTTATTTCCTCTGTGTTTTCCCTCCGCAAGATTGACACTCACATTTCTGGTGGAAGCGCTTCTTCACTTGCTGCAGATGTGCTGAAATCTTAATATAGCTTAAATCCTCTCTGCTCCCTTTCCTGAGAATACAAACCGGGATGGTATAAGGCAGAATTGTTATTTTAGTTACCACTCTCCTATGTCACCTTCACAAATCCATCATAATATTCCTGCATACAGGTTGGAGTGAATTACCGTTGGCAAAGGTGTTTTGGGAGCTTTGAGTTTTGATGTGACAAATCAGGTGCGATAAAAAAAAATATAATAGTTCATAACAATGCCATCTATTACAAAAAAAAAAAGCAATAATAATAATATATATATAAATAGGGGTTATTTCTATAATGAGCTTTAAGTATTTCAGTATTACACAGATTACTGGAAAAAAGCTGGTAGGCACCATCAGCTGCGTCCCTCCTGCAGAACCTGACCTCCTCACTTCCCTCCAGGCTGTGGACACAGCCTAACGAAGGCACCAAGGTAACTGGGAAATGAACACATCACGCAGGGAGACTGTTTGGTTATGGAACTGGAGTGGCTGAACTTAAATATGCTCAAAAAGCTCGGGAAAAAATTGGGGTCGGAAAGTTGTGGGTTGGGCCCACCCCAACCCACCCCTGATAAAAGGGACTCAGGTGTCGCAGTGAATCATCCCGAGGCACAAACCCGGCTTACTGGAAACGAAACACCTGCTAGAGAGACGTCACCTGTGCACTGATCTGCAGCCTTCCCCAGTCTGATCTGAAACACCCCGCTGAAAACAGGAAGAAAAATGTTAGGTGCATCCAGCAACACCAGGACAGAGTTTTCCCTTCTCTCCTTTTTCTCGGTGTCAGATCATTTGGATCATTCCCTGGGTCATTTAGATGGAGGAGACGTGTGTGCTTGCACTTGGTCAGGTCTGGAATCAGTCATCCACAGGGTAAAGAGTGACAATATTTCCTGCCCACGTAATCTGCCACGTGAAAGAAATGAGGCTTACGTGGTGCTTGGGCTGAGCTGATCTTTATTTCCTGGGAAGACACATTCCCTGAGCACATCATAATTATTGACACGAAGGTTCAGAACGGCGTGCTGCTAGGGGATGTCAGCCACACGAGCAGATCCCATCTGCCCTGCTCCAGGAGCTGAGCTGCCACCTGGGCTGCCTGGGGTTTGGCTGGGATTGCCTGTGCATCCCCAACCCGTGGGGATGGCATCTGCAAATCCCCGTCCTGCAGGGCCCCAAGGAGGCCGAGCAATAAAGCAACGATGGACCCCATCTCTCTGGCAGGAGGTTGAGCTGGCCCTCAGATTGCAGGTGGTTGTAGTGCAGCAGGGAGGGCTTCAAAGCGGGGGGTCCCTCAGCACCCCCCTTCCAGCCAGCTACAAAGACGACGACCCTCCAGGTTTTGGCTGTGCCAGGGTTATGGGGTGTGTGTTGATGACAAGGCGGGGATATGGGTAGAAGCATGGCCAAGCTGTGCTTGCTCATAGTCAAAAAACATATTGGAAAAGCGCTGCTTATTCCAGACAGCTCAGAGCCAGGCAGGGAAAAATGGCTGAAAATAAAAACCCTGCCCATGTGTTTTGCCCCAGCTCCTGACCAAGCCAGCCTACTATGGCATCTCTGGAGCAGTGGGATTCCTCAAATCCAGCCTCCCTTTCCCCCAACAGCTCCCAAGCGAGGTGAATGAGTGCCTTGGAAAGGAGGGGGAAGGAAAACACAGGAACTGCAAAAGAAAAGTGGTTTCACCATTTTGCCCCTTCATTACTTAACACAGCTCGCACGCCAAATTTCTGCAGAGAGCAGCAGCCGCGGTTTGAAGCCCGACAGAACCCATCAGCACAAGAGCCGTGGGTTGTGCTCCCCCGATTGCCTCCATCACGCCTGCACCCGGAGCAGAGCCCCCACTTGTTTCACTTGGCAGCCCCCTGCGCAAACCCAATCCATTTCCACCTCCGCTGGCGCGCAGCCCCGCTGCACGTTTTCCTCCTTATATCAAAGCTGACATTTGCAAATTGATCTATTTATACATAATCCCTTCTTCTGCTGAGGTGTTTTTTTAACCGGGCTAGAACGAGACAGACACTCATTTTTTTATTTAATAGCGAGATTCCATCAATGCCTCAAGCTGCGCATTTTGCACCCGCAGGAGTCGGGTATTTACGTGCCGGAATAATGAACCATCAGCTGAGGGGCTGCAGAGTGACAGGGACGTTCTGCGTTTTATGGCCTTTAGTGAAAACAGTCCCCAGTCAATAACTACCTATTTTCTCGAGAGAAGACCCTATTTGCAATCGATATTTTCAGGGGAACCGTACACTCGGAGCAGGGCAGTGGCACAGGGTGAGATGTCGCTGTGTCGGAAATAGCCAACATCAGGCATTGATCTTCATCTAGATGTGGCTGTGTGGGACCCAGAGCTGGAGAAATGTAATAACAACCTGATTTTCTATTTTCTCTGCTGAGATGAGTAGCTTTGGAGCTCCATTATCGCACCCCATTTCTGTGATTTAGTTTTAGGGTTTTTTGCATGTCAAATGCTGCTCCAGACACCTGGCAGGGAGCAACCTCAGCCCTGGAGCACACTGGCGGCAGAGGGACATCACCCCGAGGGCTCCCCTGCTCACCTGGTCTGGACCCAACCTGCCAGACACAAACAGCATGGCTGGACAAGTCCCAAAATCTTCACAATTTGAGCGATTCCAACACCTGCAATGGAGGAACAGGAAGGGAACTTGCCCCAACCAAGCTGCTGACAACCTGCTCCTCTGCTACACCATCCTCGGGCAGCTCAGCCCCACATTTCTGTGAGATCAGGGCCAGGCACTGGATTCATTTTTACCAAAAAACCTATATTTGCTGATGAACTCTTCCCAGAAGCACAGAGCAAACTTCAGCGTAATGCAGGGCTTAAAAACTCCAGCAGCTGTAAGCAGGAGATGTTTTGAAGCATTTGATAAAAAACTAGTCCTTACTTCCAGGCTGGCAAAGTTTCACTTTATATTTCTCCCTCTATGGAAGATTTTAGAGTAGGGAGGATTTTGAATACATCCACATAATGCAGCTTCAGACAGCAAACAGGATTAAAACCCGACTCCAGAAAACGAAAGGAAGTCAGATTACTTGTCAAAATTAAATTTGCCTTTGGATGCCATTACTTCCTACATTAAAAACCTCTGGGGATTAGGAGATAAAAGAGCTAAATCCAATCTGGAGACAGGCTCAGAGGAAAATGTCAGCCAGCCGGTAATCCAGGCTCTTTTCTTTAATAGGATCTTCCCGAAGTCAAAGAAAGTGAGAATAATTATTTAATTCCATTTGGAAGCCGGGCTTCCTTATCGACCCGGCTCAGCACCACTGTCTCCGCGGTGAATCAGCCGGTGGCCCAGCCCTCGCAGCTCCACGAGGTGTTGGCTTCGCCCTCCGTGCAAAACGGGCCCTGCAGCTGCTCCGTGCCCTCAGCACCAGCATCCGAGGACCCAGCAGGATGGGGCCGTTCCTGGCAGGTTCCCCTCTGTGTTCTGAAGCACGGAGCCAACCCTGCAGCCTGCCCCAACCATCCTCGCCCCCAAAAGACTGTAACCATGGTTGCACAGCTATCTGCAGGCACGGTTATCTGCACGGCCACACGTGCACTGACACGGGGGACGATTTAATTTTTTGGTGGGGTACAACAGCCACGAGGAGCCCCATGCCATCCGACGTGCTGATAGATTCACGCCGAAGTTTTCTTTAATCCAAGCACCAGACAAAGCTCCTCGGCCACCACCGTGGATGAAAATCAGCGATCAATAAGCATCAAAATGCCTTAGGGCTTAGGGAGAGACCTGAGGCGAGCAGCGGCGGTGGTGGAGGCGTGCTCTGGTTGCCAAAGCCGGGGAGAGCAGGAGATGGACTGCGCTTTGGGGTCTCGTTTAATGAGGGCCCGGGTGACCCTGGGAGCTCAATAGGTGGGCGAGAAGCAAATACTTGCTATGAGAGTGCTATTTTTAATAGGAGAAGGAGAGCGGGAGTCTCTGGAGCTAGAGAGATCACGCGCTGGAGTTCAGCTGAACGCGTGTCAAACTGCAGGTCAAGAACTGTTTATCCACAGACACTCGCTGCTCTGAAAAGGAAACAAAAAGCAGCCGTGGAAAGAGGCGGCGGGGCTCTACCAGTGAGTAGGGAGAACAAAGGCTCCACCAGCCCCTGGTGACTTTGGGTCTGGAAAACGCACCTGCTCGCACAGGGAGGGCAGCTGGGGGCTGCTGGGCGAGGAGGAGGGTACGGGACATCTAACGCTTCCTGCTGGGACGTTACAGGGGTCTGTGCAGGAGCGGGGCTGACAACCCCCACCTTGCCTCAACCACAAACACTGCCAGACCCAGGGGACTCCCCCCCCTCACCTCCCATCCGAAATTAAAGACTTGCCGCTAGCCTTCAGCTCATCAAAATTACGCACATGCAAATGGGAAGGACGGCAGGGCCAAACGCAGCATCTTCAGATGTCGTTTGCTTAAACCAACACACCCCCAGGCTCAAACGAGGGGCAGTGAGGGAAAAAAACTGCAGTGAGGCCGGCCGAGTGGATGCACTGGAGGGGACTCGAGCTGGCAATGAGGGTTTAATAACACAGGAACTGGTTTGGGTGACGTGCCCCCCCCCCCCCCCCACGCCTGGATGCCACTGCCAGCTTTATCCCTTTATCCGTGCCAGCCCTGCCTGTGCCACTTTTGACAAAGCAAAGGTGGCCTGTCACGCCTGATGCCTTTTTTTTTTTTTTTTAATTAAACTAGCTGTAGGGAAATATAACATTTTCCTTCAGTAATTCATCCCCACGGCTCCCCTATTTTGTCATTTTAATTAAAGCCAGCCCCAGCCACAGTTTGGATGTTTGCAGCGATTAGTATTAAATCAAGCTCAGGCCTCGGGGACTGGTCCCTCGTCTGCTTTCGGTTGGGTTTTTACAGCAAAAACCAACAGGACCTGGGGCTGAGTGCCTGAAAAGGGCAGCACAGGCACCGAGGCAGAGATCCGGGGCTCGGCCGGGGCAGGATTTTGCCCCTTTGGTGGCGCTGCCCCTGCCTCTGCTCACCATGGCCAGTCCCAACCGAGCTGGAGTTTCACCCACGTACCCTGACTTGATTCTTCTCTGGAGGAAGCACTCCGTTTTAATTGTTTCTCATTAAACACACCCTCACTGCTCACCTTGTATACACAGAGGGATAGAGAGTTGTTAGGGTTTAATATAAGGGAGGCAAAGGGGCTGGGAGCTCAGCTGCCACCCCAGCCCTGCCCATCCTTCCCTCCCCTGCAATCCCTGCCAGCACGTGCACCTCTTTCAGCCGGAATTTTTAACGCCCAGCCTGAACCTGCCTTTCTTTGAGGTTAAATAATTTGCCCGCAGCTGCTTTAATCATTGTTGCTCTGTTAATCGTGAGTTATACGGTATTCAGAGATTTTGTTAAGCCCACAGCTTCGGGGAAAGGTAGTTACTTGGGTCTCACACATTTCACTTGTAAAAAAGCTCTCATGTTAGCCTCGGAGGTGTCAGAGCAAAGGTGGAGAAGCGTGACCCGTGAATCAGCTAATGGCTCAGAAACAAAGAGAGGAACAAAGGAGGAAAACACCCAGGAAGGATTTGTTAAATCTAATTTCTCCATGATTGCTTTGCCTGGGCCCAGTTCAGAGGATTTCTGAGCAGCAGCAGGGTGGTACTCGGTGTTTTGGGTGACTGGTGGAGCCCAGGAATTGCCGTGCTGCCAGGGCACAGCTCCGCCACTGCCACAACCTTGAGTTTCGCCCCCAGCTGCTTCTTGGCAGGGAGCAGCAGCTGGAGGTGCACAGGGCCAGACCCAGGTACAAGCCCCCCCCGGCTGCTTTTTGACCCCCAGCAGATCCCCCTGGGGCCAGCACCCATCCCCACAGCCCCCCCAGGGGCTCAGCTCATTTTAACAACCCAGCTGCTTGTTGGGAGAGGGCGGCTGAGCCCCGTGCCTGCCCCAGAGGCTGGAGCCAAGGGGGAACCCAGGCTGGCAGCACAGTTACCCGAGCAATAAAACCCTAAACAAACACCCCAAATCCACCGGCTGAAGCCACGCAGGGTTCTGTGTGCGTATGAAGGTGAGAAAGCTCCCCCAGGATGTCAGGTACCTTTGCTTGACCTTGCAGATGGGCACAGGAGGACGCTCGGCGCTCGCTGCGGCACGGGGGCGAGTGGCGGCCAAGGGGGGAAGCAAAAGGCAGGCAGCGCTGCCAGCTCTGCCCGCCCGAGCACCAGCAGATGGAAGAAACAGGAGGAAGCATCGCAGAGTGAGTCAAGACTGTGATTTTGCACAAGGGAAAACTGTTCCTCCTCCCCACAGCAAAAAAATAAAAAAAAATAAAATAGTCGTCTTGTCAACAAATCTTCAGGATTGTGCAGAACACGAGCGGGTGACGAGCCCTCACAGGGACACCTGAAACAGCACCAGCTTTTTCTAGCTGGAATTACACTGGCTTGGTGAAAACGTACACAGAATTAAAAGCTATGGAAACCAAGGGCTTCACAGCCAGAAGCAGGAGTCGTGCTTCGGTTTCTCATCCCCTGCGCAGTCAGAGGAGGAGAGCAGCTGCTGCCACCCCCTGCTTCCCCCCACGGCGCTCAGCACCGCCAGCAAGCTCCGGCCCATCTTCCCTATGAGAGCCACATCCACCACATCTGCCTCACCTTGACCCCTAGAAAATGAGATTGTGTATACAAAGAAATCGAAGTCTGGATACAGAGACCCCAGAGAAATGACAACCTTCTCTAAATGCCAAGTGAAAAATAAAAATACTTCGGTAACAACCCTAGCCTCAGAGGGGAAGGACCAAAACGCTTGCACAAACCAAACCTAAAGGTGGAGGAAGATCCCAAAACTCCTCTCTTCCACCAGACTTCCGCAGCCTCCTTGGTAATGACTTAGTACTTAATTAAGAGTGGTTAAAGTTATTCGTCACACCTGACTTAGGCTTGTCTATGAGGAGAAAAGCTGCGGAGGCTTTGCACAGAGGAAGGTGGTTTAACCCCTTCCCCCCCCCAGCATCTCCGACCTGCTCCCCGGTCTCCTCCCGGGGCTCCGCACATCAGCAGCAGCCAGTTCCCAGGTGTTGGGAAGGCTGGGTCTGATCCAGGTCCCAGTCCACGTAGCACAAGCCAGGCAAGCCAAATCAAAGGACTGCAAAGCAAAGTGCTCATCCACAGGGTGACTGTGGCTGCAGAGCAGCAGATGCAGCCCAGACCTGGCGTGCAAAGCTGGGCGTGCTGTGGGCTTGCAGTAAACACCCTGCGACCTGCTTACTGACCCGCCTGTCTTGGGGTGAAGGGATGTATTGCACACATCCACACGGCTTTATGTAAGGGCTACAGAGATGCTTAAGAATAAATTAAATGCATCCAACTCCCCTCAGAACGATGAATCAATCTCATTTGCATGTCTCACCCACAACTCCCGAAGTGCTGATGCTGGGAGAAAGTTCCTCCAGTTTTCTTTTTTCTCCTTGTCTGTCCTCACACGCATTTCTCCAACCTCCCTCGTGTCTTGGGCAGCCAACGCCACGCTGCGAGGATGAGATGAGTCAAACCCCCTGGAGGAGGGTGGGCACCTGCCCACATTTTACCACTTTTGTGAGGGTGTTTTACAAGCCCACAGCATGCACAGGCTCGTCTGCTCTGCTCATCCCCCCACACTGCCATCCCCAGCGATTAAGGGCTCGTAGCCCTGGCTCGGGCTGCCCTGTGGGGTCGTCCCCTTGCTGCTCCCCTCCCACCCCACCCTAGCCAAGAGCTCACCTGTTTCCAGTGGGCAAAGTGTGTTCATTGATAGCAAAACAGCTCATGGTTGCTAAATGTGGGTGTTCTTGCACTGACCTGGGACAATCAGCACTCCTGGTTAAATTAGCACCAGGGCATTGTTCCGCTCTGGTGCTGCAGCCACCTCTGACCAGAATTGAGTTTTCATTGCCAGATATTTCCGTGCCTTCCTACCTACCACATCGCCAGTGGGACCTGACCCCCCATCAGCTACTAAAAAAAATTCTGCAGATACTTCAGGTGCAGAGACTCCGGGCTCCTGCGTTTTATTGCAAAGGAATCAGTTTTGCATTACAAAGGCCAGCGAGGAAACCTTTCTGTGCTGGGTCTGCAGTTCTCCTCTTGATGCTAACACAAGCTATAAACCGAGCTCACTGAAAGCCTAAAATATTTACTGATCATCCTACTTCTGCTAGCCACGTGGAAGTAATAGCCATGGAGTAAACCAGAGAAAAGATCCATTTATAGCTCTCAGGGAACATTTTTCCCTGAAGGAAGATACCACCTCTCCCCCAAATGTATGAGCTTTGGTCTCCCAACGTACACGTGACACTTTTTTTCTCCTTTTCTCTCCCAAAATCAACACACCTGCTGGCAGCGAGGATGGAGGAGAAATGCTGAGGACCAGGAGGAGACGTGCACCGCAGGCACTGGCGAAGCTCTCGGGGTGATGTGGCTCTCCCTTTACCCACTGGTAGAAATCCGGAGGTGTAAATGTGTGCACCTAAGGAAGCGAATGAAAGGCTGAGCCTCCTCTATTTAGGCCAAGTACATCTCCAGGGTGGGATTCTCACCGCGGAGCCTCAGTGAGCAGCCAGGATGCCCACTGGAGACACAGAACAAGGAGCTAACCGTGCTGAGCGACGTCTGTGTGTGCCTGGGGGCTGCCAGCAAGGAAACTCGGCATGAAGCCGCCTGCTGGACGGGGAGCAGAGGAAAAGAGTTATGGGGGGGATGCTGCCTGTGCTAATTGCCAGTTCAGAGATCAATACAATTATAACCCTTGGGCATACCGCCTTTGGCTTACCGGGAGGTAACGCATTTCTGGGATTTCATCCTAATCCCTAATGTTTATTATCACCTGCTTCCAAACTGAAATCTGGGTATTAAAGGTGGTCCTCGCGGAGGGGCTGGCTGCACAGTAAGGGGGCTGTGACACGAGGTGGCAGTCCCCAGGGCCATGTCCCTGCCCCGTGGGGTCTGCCTGGGGCTCACATCGTGCTCATCCACGGGCATAGGGCAGACACCAGAGCCCCCGTGCAGCCCAGCACCCTGCAGCTCCACGCCTCTTTCCACAGAAAGACTATTCACAGGCAGTGAATAAAAAAAAATGATGTAGTACCAGCTTTACAGGGTTGGCTCGCTGGTACGGAGTAGGAGGAAGCCTTCAAACCCCAGCACTCATTACGAGCCATACATCCGCGGCTGTTGTGCGTAATAGTCTGTTCCTAATGAAGCTTGAACTGAAGCCAGTGAAATCGTACAAATGTAAGAGAGAGGGGAAAAAACAGGCCTGGTGCTTTAAGTCTGCATTAAATCTTGCCTGCTGAATAGCTGTTAAATATCACGGATCGGTTTGCACCTGTGGGTGATGAGAGGCAGCAACCCTGCACCTGCTGCGTTTCATGGTCAGGCCCAGCACGCCAGGTATCTGAGACATGGGCTGCAAAATACCTACCTACACGTGTTGGTAGACATGATCAGCATTGTATGAAATTCTTCAATGGTTTTGCACAGTCTGCTGAGCCACTGTAATGAGGAGGAGGAGGAGGAGCATTTACACAAACCTGCAGTTTATGAATGTGCCATTTATACGCTAAACTTGACTGCTGTTTATCGGACTGGATCTGGCAGCTCAGAGTGAGCTGGAAACAGCAAATCACTTAGTACATTGCCTCCAAAACTAAGCTAAATAAGACTCTGGGGAGCAAGGCAGTCCATGGTCACTGCCTCCATCATATTCTTTACTCTCGACATGTTTTTTTTCTGCGGTTTACATTACAGTGAGGCTACAGAAGCATCTGCTCCAGTCTTTAACTGTATCAGCTTCCTAATAGAGATGCTCTGGTTTTATTTTCTTTTAATTTTTAAAAATTTTAATTTTCTTCTCTGAACATCAATGGAAAGAAAGATGCAATGTTGTCAGAGGTGTGAGTGGAGAGAGAATATTTTATAGGGCTGCTCACCTATTCCTGTACAGCCTCTGCCTGCACAGCTTTGCCAGGGACTTTATCAGGCACTTCATCCAACTCCCAGATAATCAGCGGCCTTGCTCTTAGTAGTTACCGACCCTCATTTGGCACCACCTCACACTTGAGGGCTCTGGAGGGGGCTCAGAGCAATTCCCTGCAGTTGCGCCCACAAAGAGCTGAATTTGGGGGAACGGAGCTGCGCGGGGTCTGCACTGCTATCCGCTTCTGATAACAGCAGCACTGCGAGGGCAAGGTGCACGAGCCCCGTGTTTACTCACATCCGTGTGCTCATCAGGTGAGGAGCAGTGCAGTGCATAATCTTCTGTGACAAACAGATTTTTCCCCAGGAATCTCATAAAGGACTTGGAAAGGACATTTATGGCTTCATAAAGCACTTTGCTAACGACTTGCTTTACCACTGCTAAATCAACTGAAATCATTTAGCACTGTCCTCCTGTAACTTTCCACATTTGGTCTACAGGGGAAGAAAAAAAAAAAGAGTGCTGACATTTGCAAAACACATCTCAACCCATATTAGATGGTGTTAATTAAAATGACTTGCTGGGTAATGAGCTACAAGGGAAAAAAAAGAAATCAATCAGAGGCTTAGCGCAATTAAAGCCAGCTAGCCCAGCTCTGCGCCAGCGTGGCGGCACCAGCACCCCTGGCATGGGGCAGATCCTGCATCCCCGCAGCATGACGGGCTGTGATGGGGCTCGGGCGTGTCGTGGGACTGAAAGCTCCAGTGCCAAGGGGCAGCCAGGGCCTCTGCAGCCCTCTCCTTCCAGCATTCCTCGCCCCATCCCCGAAAACAGAGCATTTCCATCATTGCTGGAGACTGAACACCGTGCATGTGGTGCTGAGCCCGGTGCTGCCCTGCCTCACCTGCCTTCACCCACAGCCAGTGCCTCAAGACCTGCATCTGATCAACACCGGCGGATAAGTCTAAGAACAAGAAAAAAAAAAAAAAGCAATGGGAATAGGGAGGAAAAAACAACAGTATGAAGGAAATGGGCTATTTCTTCCCCCAGAAGGTGCCTTTCAGGTGGTTAGGTCGTGGTGCAAATTAACAGTGTGCTGGGACACCATTGCAGGCATTCTGTGTATTTGGAGACTGAATTACCAAATTAAATGTGACCCTGTCTCCAAAGAGGGGAATTTCAGTGCTGTTCTGTGGGGGGAAGCTTAGCCGTACTGTCTCTAAGCATTTTGCAGCTTCTGCTCCAAAATTCATGTAAACGTCTGCCTTAGCTTAAGTGCTTCCTCAACACCGGCGTTTGCCGAGCAGGGGCCTATTGCAGGCAGTGCAATACAAGGCTTCTGCTGCTACAGCTCTTATTAAGTGTCAGAACAAAATGGGCAAAACTTGCTCGTAAAAGGAGCCCAGCTGACAGCAGCAGGGTAAGTGCTTTTTATTCATCTTCCAAAAAGGTACTTTCAGGCGAGCAGCAATAAAACCTCCCTGCTTGGCCCAGGCCAGACGATGCTGTCCTGGAGGACGATATGCCAAGACAGGGAGGAAGCTCAGTCTTGCAGGCGTGCCACCAAGCCCATACAGCAAGCAATAAATAACCATAATGGGCCCTTTTCACTGCTTCTCTCTTGAGGCTGTCACCCAAGTCACCAAACTGTGGAATTGCATTCACCATTTTAACTGTTTCTAAGAGAACTGAGGACGGAGTTAAAATCGAACAGAAGACGCAGTTTTCTCCTCTATCCAGCTCTCCTCACCCTGCATGTTCAGTCACAGCCCAGAACCATAAAATCACAGAACGGCTTGACTTGGGAGGGACCTCAAAGATCCTCTCGTTCCACCCCCCTGCCACGGACAGGAACCAATACACCTTTCCAATTTTTAAATAAAGAAGTTATCACTGCACGAGTGTCCGGGCACCTCCCTGCTCTCACCTGCTGTTCTGTCCTCCCTCGTCATTTCTTGCGTGAGCAACAGGAGCCAGGGCAGAGCAGACCTAGGTCGGCAGGCAGATAACTGCAGAGGAGGATGAGCATCTTCTGCTGCAGGGCCAGGGCAGAGCTCTCCTCCCAGCTTGCTCTTGCTCCATTACTCTGCCTCTAACAACGAGGCACAGCTGGGATGGCTCTGCAGGAGGAGAAGCCCTGGGTGAGCCTTGACCAGAAAGCCTTTCCCCTGCTCACACACACACGTGGCAAAGGGGAGTAGAAAATCCCTACTTGTCATCAGCAGCAGAGCAGGCACAATCAAGGGGAGCCAGGATTTCAGCTGCCAACAACAAGTGGCATCATGGCACGGATCCTTCACTTCATAACACGGACCCAGATAAATGATAAGCACTGCCAGAAAGATCTGAGAGAAGGCAACTCTCTGGCCAGCCAGACCAGAAGAGAACTTTATTTATTCCAGCAAAGCCCCCGGTGACCATCAGAAGGATGGTCACACACACGCTTCAGATTTAATTTCTCTAAATGATGCATTGTTAGGAGGGACGGGAGCTGTGGAACCGCTCCGGCAAGTCTGTTTGCAGTGATATACCGAAGGCAGCTCCGAAATATCATAGCTGTGATACGGCACTTCAGAGGACGGGGCGGATCATCGATCCAGATTTAGGCCTGTGTAAAAAGCAGCTCATGTGCAGCAGCACACGCAGCACACCTTTATGAAAACCCCTCCACCTCCCTGCCGACAGTGACGAATTTCCCTGCGTTTCCCCAGCGAGGGACCGGAGTGCCAGCCATCCCTCGGGGGAAGGCAGACCCAGGGAGACAAGTCGGATACAGATCGGGAGCAAAGCAGAGGGGGGGGGTTATAAAGCAAGGGGGATGTAGCAGAGCTTGGACAAAGGTTTTTGACAAAGCCGAGTACCCCCACAGGGCTGGGAGAGCACCAGGTGCCCCCGTCGCAGACAGCCCCAGAGGGATGCGCCCCCCCCGCAGCATCGCCGTGCCATGCCTGCTCTTCACACCTCGGGAAGACTGAAGCATCTCCCCCACACGTTCACAGCCAGCAAAAGTGTTCACATTCTCTTAAAGGAAGACTCCAAGCAAACAAACGGGAGTATAAGCAATTCATCACCGTCTGAAAAATGATTCTCTTTGATTTGTGAAGCTCTCAAAGGGTAAAATAGGGAAACGGGCATGCTCGGTCACACCTGAGCTGCCTTCGGCATAGCTCCTCTTTGGGGATGCGTGGTCATTTTTAATTACCTATGCTAGAGGGTATGTTTGGGTAACTGCAAGAAAGATGGGAGGATATATATATAAACCCCCTTCTTTTCAGAATGAATTTTTACAGAAACCGAGCCAAGTGTACACCGTCACCCTTGTACCCAGACTTGAAAGACTCCAGATCTAGCACAGGGACATTCGCTAAGGGAAGATGGGAGCTCCTGGCTCAGAGCAGCCGCTACCAGAGGCACCAGGGAGACTCCACCGTTGTCTCTTCCTCACCACCAACTGATTCTGTCCAGGAGGGCGGTGCAGCTGGGCATTGTGTCAGGAGCCAAAGCACTGGGCATGTGTCAGGAGCAGCACGTAACCAGCACTGTGAGAGGGGTGAAAAAAAGAATCACTCTTTCCTGTAAACTTAGCAGGACTCTTCAGGAAAAAATAAATATAAAATTGCCTGTGTCATTAAAAAAAAAAAGTATGGCTTAAAGAAATCATCAGAGGTAGAGACGCCAGAGAAGCCTGTTGCCTTCTGAAAACACTTATCAGCATCTTTGTCAGAAAGAAAGCTTTATTCTCTTCCTTGATAAACTACCATGAATGATGGAATGCAGAAATAAATGATGAATGAAATGCCTTAATTAAATACAAACTGAGAGCAACTTGGGGCATTGTATTTTAATTCAGTCCTTTGACAGCACTTCATAAGCCTTAGGACAACATCTCACATTTTGTAATGCAAATGAGCTGCTACACTGGTAACCTTCACCCCCCAACAGGAAAGATGGGAGAGCTGAGAGCTTTGGAAAAGACACCTCCCAGGAGCCAAGTGGAATTTGCCTTTTTTTTTTTTAATAGGAAAAAATGTTGGGGTAAGCAGTTTCCCCAGGACTCAAGAGGCAAAGTCCTGCAAGCTGCGAGCACCCTGGGCAGCCCAGCCAGGCTATGTGGGATTCCCAAGGAGCTGCTGGAGCAATCCACCGAGACCATGGCAGAGGAAACTCCATCGCCCTGGGAGGAAGCATTCCCACGGTCTGGGACCATAGGACGTGGGAGAAAACGTGCACTGCAGTGCATGAGGTGCTGCCAGAGGAGGGACTTGCCCGAGCATCACGGACCTGGCTGAAAGGCAGGAAGAGTATGAGCAGAAGGGGGTCACAAAGGTTTAGGGTGACAAAACCCATTACAATTCTAGGAACTGTCTTTTTAAACAATTTCAGAGACTTGCTATGTTCCACCCCAGACACCAAACCTACACACCCTTCTGGGATTAACGTGAAGAATAGCTGCTCAACCAATGCTGGCATCGCCTACCATTAACGTGTAGGGGCCAATTAAATTATCAGTGCAGTCAGATTGCAAATGCCTCTCACAAAGCGATATTTCACCTTCAGTCCCCATCATCATGCAGTGCAAAAAAAGAACAGAAAGAGCATTCCCTCTGTGGGAATTTTCTTCTTTTCTCTCTCTGCTAGTCCTTCCAGATCTAATAAACAGGGCTAATAGACAGCTACATCCAAAGATTTACTGCATTTAAGCCCGACACAAGGATCCGGAGATGTAGCCCTTAAGCACTGATTTGTATTCAGCACGAGACGCTCGCTCGGGGAGCAATGCCAAACTCAGTGCTGAAATACCTGATTTCACAGTGGAAGACTTAAAAGGCTACGAGCACAATGTCATCAGAGAAGGTCTGAACTTGTTCATGAGTTTTTTAATAAGACTCTCAAGCTCCCCGTTTGGGTTACAGGAGGATTTATGGGTTTAGAGAAGAGCTCTTCTCAAGACGTTTTATCAGAAGTTCCAACAGGAAGGGAATAACTCCGTGGCAGACAAACGACAGCGCCAGGGCTGGTGACAGGAGCTGGCTCCCACAGCTGGATGTGCTCCCATCTGAATCCCCTCCAGGGCCTGAACAACACCCCTCTTTCCCAGAAAGGGTAAAGAAGCAGGAGGCTCATCCACAACCCGCATTGTGTTCATTTGCCTCCAATAGTTCAAGCTTTTAGGTACTACAAGGAGCCTAGAAACATTTCCAAGCCTTTTTTCTCCCAGATGTTAGGAAAAAGAGCCTCCAGGATCTCACTGATTTGGGGCTCATGCAAAAAGCAGGATTTGAGGTCCTGCAGAAGGGCGGGCAGATCCATTCACACCCTGCTGTGAGCACATCTCCCGCATCCTCCTCGGAGGCACTGCGGTGCCCATCACTGCTCACCTCTGGTGGACAAAGTGACAGCTCCTTGCTCCGCCATCACTATTAATCATCTCGTTAATGAAGGCTTGGAAAACCAGTCCTGGAGATGGGGGGAAGGGAAAGAAAGGATGAGATCAGCAAACTAATCCATCTCTAAGATTTTTTTAAGCTTTTGACTATAGATTTCTTCCTTCCAGAGTCTGCCAGAGCAGGGAGGGGGTGAGACCTGTGCAGTTAAACAAATCAATTGATGAATTTTCTCCATGACATTCAAGGGCTGAGTCCTGGGCTAATCATAAAAAGGCACTGCCAGAGGATTTTAATAAATCCCCTTAATTAAGTGATATGTTTTAGAATTAAATTATGATGAAAACTATAAATCCTTTCCCAATGAATGGAGTTCAGTGTGTACAGAGGGAGCAGGGCATCCCTCTTCTATCTTTCTGTTTTTCCCCTCCTTAATACAACAGGATTCAAACAATTAATTATCAAACAATACAGGAAGCCATGTCATTTATCACCCTGCAATCCAGCCTTTTGAGAAGTGAGATTTAACCTTGCGCTAACTAATCCTGTGCCGGCAGAACAGTTTAAGGCTTTTTCTTCCCCCTTCTTCCTTCCTCTCCTCGCTGAAGGACTCCAGGGCTAGTGCCCTCAGCTTGCCAATGCCCCTTTGGAAACCTTGTCCCTCTGCCTCACCTGCGATGCGGTGCTCAGCCAGCCAGCCCCATGGACGTGCAAGCAGAGGTGGTGTTTGCACCACTTGGTGCTCACAGAAAGCACAGGGAGCTGCCTTCGTACGTAAGGAGTTCATACAGGGAGAGCTACAATAAGATGGGGCGAGGTAGATGGGTCACTTGTCCCTGACCCCAAGAGACTGTGCCCGTGTGCCTCATTGATAGTCACAGCCAACAATGGCACCAAGCTCAGCTCCAGCAGGAACAGCTTGGTGCCCTGCTCCTGCCCTTGCAGGGACCCCTGGTCACACAGATGGTGCTTGCCCGCAGCTCTGTGGTACACGGCTTCCTGGATTGAGAAACATCCCTGTGGGACCGAGCTCAGCATCCCACAGGGCAGGTGAATGGCTGTCGGGCAGGAAATTGCAGGTGGGGCAAGAAAGATCCCGGTCTGATCCCCTTGGCCAGAGCCAAGGGCAGGGCAGAGGCATTCACTGCTGTAAATTGGCATTAAGGGATAGAGGAATGCATTAAAAAAGGAGCTGATGGACAGAGGAGAATTACAGCAGGACCCCAGAGGAGGGAAAGGATGGTCTCAGCACCCTCCCCATGCTTCTGTGCTGATGACTCTGCCAGGGTTGTTTCTCAAGAGCTGGTTTATCTCCTACACTGAACACAGCGCTCATACATTCAGTACAGGGAGACCTTGACCCAGGACAGCTGAGAGCAGGAAAGAATAGAGAGATGTAAAGGAAAACAGTTCTGGAGAGGGGGGAAAAAAAGTGTATATAGCACAAAGCTTTACCTGCACAATGGGTTGCTTTAGCTGTAGCATTGTTATACAATGCAAAAGCTGCCATAATGCAGTGGAGGGAGAGTCAATATGAACTGGAGAGAAACTTAACAAGAGAGATTGCTCCCCAAGACACAGCCTTGTCACAGCTGATGCAAACAGAGGCTCTTTGTTAGCATATTTACCTTGCTCCACGATCATTTACTTGCTGCATAAATAGAACTGTTCATTTTCTTCTCCCAGCCAGCTCTTCTCCTCCGTGGGGATATCAGTGCAAATAGCTCAGGGTATCAGGCCAATGTAATATCCTTTTCCAACAAGGCTGCCGGTAATTGCAGGAAGAAAAGGAGAAGACAAAAAAAAAATCAGTTGTAATAGCTGCTGAAAAGTTGCAATTAAAGCAAAGAAAATACGCAAAAGGAATAATACAGTACTAAGAAAATAAAGTAACTAATAATAGGAACTTCCTTGATATTGACTTATCTGTAGCTGTAGTAGGACCAGTGCCCTGCTGCTATTTCTGTAACCTCCAGAAGCTACACCAAGAACAAGAGCAGCACTTAGCACGCAGCCATTGCTTTCACTTTTCAATACACCACTCCATCGCTGAGCAACTTACCAAGCAGCACAACAGCCAGATGAATTTTTCCAATTAATCTCCTTCTGAAAGAGAAATAACTTGGGGTCAATAAATTCACGAGAGAGTTTTCCACGTTCATCTGAAAATGCCTGTTGTTCAATAAAAACCCTGAATGCTGATAGGATTTATCAGTTTCCAAATGCTACCAGCACTAAACCTTTTGGCTTACCTCTACTTCAAACTATCCACAGGGGAGCTTCTTGCCCCCTCAGTCTGCAGGGAACAAGAGGGGGAGCAGCTGCTGGCATTTTATGGGGCAAAAGCAATCAGGAGCTTCACCTGGCGAAAGCCTTGGTTTACTACCACCTGTCTCCGAATTGCCCTCTCAAATCTTGGTAAATACAGCAAGTCTGAATACTTTCCAGGGCCTCCCACCCTGAAAACATTTTCTGGGGTTTTTCATTAACTTTGCCACAAACACCACTGGTTACAGAACAGAGGTCCTTTGCACAGGGACATTCAAAAGTGTCACCTTGAGTGGCATGTACGCACGTCACCTCTGTATTGCCAAGCAGCCCACAGGGCCTGTGCAGGTGCAAAAATCCCCTTTAATCATGAGAAATGATAAAGTGGGAGAAAGAAGAGCAGTATCTGCTGTTTATCCATCCCCTAGTGAAAGAGAGAATCAAAACATTTCCCCATTCAAACTCTCTTGAAAGACGGCAACTGGTGAAATGTAACTTGCTGCTGGTAAAAACACAATTGTTTTCAATAATTAATATACAAGATACTTTAAAGAAAAGCAGAGGTCTCGTGGAGTGGAAGGTGCAATTATTGTTTCATTAAAGATTGATTGCGTGTGCGGCCATTCATTTGAATAATGGCGCTGCTGACACCTTAAATGGAATGATAAATGAGGTTTGGTGTACTGCTGTGACTTGATACACAAGTTGGCTCATGGATGCTAGTGAGAAACAGCAGCATCCCTCCAGCCCCAAAGGTCACCTGAAATATTAAAGAGCTGAAGATCAAGTAACAATGAATAAGGTCGAACAGAATGTTACGGTGACAGGACTGGAATTAATTGGGTGATAATTGTCTTACATTTTTGCCTTTATTTTTAGTTTATTTTTCTTATGAAAAGAACCCAGAGGCATGGCCCCGCTTGGCAGTGAAATGCAGCGCGCTTGCCACCAGCCGCAGCAGAACAGTTTCTCTTCTCGGGGGGAAAGCAAGGTGCCCCCAGCAAGCGGCAGGGGCCATCTGGGAAAGGGGCTTCCTAAATCCCAGCTCTGGGCTAGGTGGGATGCTCATCATTCCCATCCCAGCCCCAAAAGAAGCCTGGAGGGCAATGCTCGCTGAGAGTACCCCTACTGTCACCCAGAGTGTTTGTGCTTGAGATAAAAGTGTGGTTCCCACGATGTTTTTCTCCAGCTGCTTGGCTGGGGAGAGCAGAGGGGGTGGGAGCGTTCCCCTCGTCTCCTTGGCAGGGCAGGGGGCAGACCAGGGCCACCGTCCTTCTGCAGGCAGCGAGGCTTGCAGGGCAGGAGTTACAGGAAGAACAAACACATGTTGGAAGTAAATGCCTTAATTATATTCATGATCGGTTTTGCCCTAGTCTGCAGCACTGAGGAGACCCCCTTCTATCAAAGTCAATTAAATGGATGCTATTCTACTAAAACCTAGCAATAAAACAAGGGCTGTACATATCCATTAAACTGCAGTACATATCCATTAAACTTGCTTTTGCTGCTGCAGTTCATTTACTGCCAGGTTTTGGACTCGATTCTGATCTCATTTACGTGGGTTTTACCCTGGTGTAATAGCAGAGACTTCTCAAAGTCAGTCCGGCTGATTTACTCCAGCCTGGTACAGATATTGACACAGTTACAAAGGGATGAGACAGATACTTTCATTTCAAAGACCTGCAAATAATCTTTGAGCATCAATAAACCCCAGAGATTAATGGCTTGCTAAGCAGCCAGGTTGCCCTACAGACGCTCACACACACACACATCTAAATGCAACTCCTAAAACAAATTTCTCCTGGAGACAGGAAAGCTTTCTCCCCGACCACCCCAGCAGGATCCGTGCTGATGATGCCCTCTGACTTCATGCCCCTTCTGTCCCCACGGGCCCTGGGGACAAAAGCTGGAGGTGACAATGCGGGGGGCAGTGCTGGGGCTGGGTGGGCTCTGAGGGCCCGGCCAACCCAAAGCAGGTCGTGATTCCGTGCTTCTAACAGATTTTTTTTTTCTCTTTTATAGGAAAAGTGGCTCAATGCCTGCTTGTGTCAGGGGGCGTAACGCCCATACGGCCAGGACTGACTTTCTGTTTTAACAGACACCAAGAGCATCCCTGGATTTTATACCCTGCTGTCATATTCTATAAATTTATCTTTTATATACATACTGATGCTTTTAAAATAAACCTTCAGAAAAGCATCTTCAGCTCCTTCCCTTCAATCTCCGTCCACCCCTGGCCTCTCGTGGTGTCCCTGCGCAGAGGTGACATGCTCCTGCCCTTGTCCCCAGGGACCCTCACACAGACAGTGCTGGGGTGGCACCTGCACCTCCGCCAGGCATGGCACACTGCATTCAGAACAGAGCGGTGTGATCGGGGTGAAATTTAACATTTCATAGCTGCTTTTTGTATTTCAAAGGGCTTGCAGGCAACCCGCTCGTGCAGTGCAGCCCGGAAGCTGAAGACGAGGTGGTGAAGTTATCAGCACTTTAAAGACGCCTTTGCTTTCTTCAGGTTTCCTTAAGGAGTCTCACGGTAGTTTTCTTAAAGGGGGCTGAAGATAACAGGGAAATGGCAGCACGTGTAGAAAAGGGAAAGGAGAAATCCGTGTTTGCCTGTAGGCAGAGCAGCAGGGAGGTCAGGCAGGCAGGGTGGCTCGTTCTCAAACATCCACACAAGTTAAAAGCTTGAGTCCCGGTGACTTTCGCACAAAGTTAGGAAGATGCCTTTGAAAATATGATGCACGCATCCCAGAGCATCAGCAGCTCCGTCCCCATCCGTCTTTAGCCTCTGTGGTTCTCACTGCCCTGCTCCGATCAGCTGGAGACGCACGGAAGGACACGCACAAGGGGAGACAGAAACCAAGGACGTCCTGGTTTGGGACGATGTGCTGGGTGCACCTTTGGGGTGACCCACACTTATGGCTGTCGTTTTGCCTTAAAAGCAGCTGCAAGCACAAAGCTATAACGCTTCACGGCAATAAGCAGGGATTTAATGAACTTGACAAAAAAAAAAAAAAAAAGGAAAAGGTCACCACGTCCTTGTCTATTAATGTGGCCCTGCAGAAAGACCCAGTGACTAATTAAAACTGTGGGCTTCGCAGCCAGGAATACTAATCTTTATATCTGCACCGGCCTTAATTATCTGCCTCTGCGTGCTTCTTCATGAAGTGGGAAAACAACCCATATTCAATCTAATTGGCTTAATTTTTATAACTGTGTTCCCCCCTGAGATCCATTTCTAAAACAATTTGGACCATTCTTTCAATATCCTTTTCTTATCTCCTTATGATCATCTCATTCACTCTAATTTGGAAAGAGGCCCATGAAAGACAGAAAAAAAAAAAAAGAAAAAAAAAGTCTTTTTTGCTTTACAGAGTGCCCAATGTGAATTTTCTGACAACAAAACTTCGAGTTACTTTGGGCTCTGCTAAAGACAAAAGGAAAAAAAAGGAGGTGAGAGCTCTGAGATTTATGGCACCCAATGAAGGCTCTGTACATCGTGATTTACACAGCCACAGCAGCGGGTTGAGTCTGGAGAGAAAAATGCGTGGGACTCTACGATTTATGAACACCCACCTGGCATTTTCAAAACTCTCGAGCAGCAAACTATCAGGTCAATAATTCTGCAAGTGATCAGCACTGGGCACTAGGTCAGGTACCAGACCCATTACAAACACCTTTGTGCCCATTTATTTACTTGTTTAAACCGCCTTAACACCAGGACTCAGCGAGGACACGCTCCGGGCCATTGACAACTGGATGCTCCTGCAGGTTCCCAGGCACGGCTGTAACCCTACTTTCGTGGCCAGCTGCACTGGGCCATCAGGCCAAGGCTTTATTTTGGCAGTTTCACCTCTTGGGGTTGAAGTCTTCGTGGGCCCAGCCCTGGGACTCGCCAGGTGCCCCAGCGGGCACGAGGCAGGGACTTACACACAGATAAATAGCAGATAAAGAGCAGAGGGAAAGAACAATTTGGTGTGCCAGGCGTGGCAGCTAGGGAAGGTTCCCAGCGGTGGCAGGCAGTGGCGAGCTGATGAAGAGGAGCAGGGAGGAAGGCTGACTCAGAGGTGTGGCGTGGTGGAGACAGGTGAGGTGCTGAAGGACGAGGACAGTAACGAGACAACTCTTAGCATTACGGGAGGGTAAGTGGTTAGAGGTGATTGTTAGCACAAGTTTCCGGACTGTTAGCATGCTAATGAAGTTTTTAATAACGTGTTAAAATTTTCCTCAGTCCTCCACTCCGGCAAATCACACCGCTTCTGTGGGTGGGTGGAAAGGGCTGCCCTGGGGCCATGCAGAGCTTCCAGCTGGTGAGGCCACGCGTGCAGCAGAGGAAGGAGGCTTGGCTCCAAAACCAAACCTGCCTGAACCCCCCCGAGCTCCCTGCAGCTCCTGGCACCGCTCCCTCCGCAGGAGAATCTGCTTTGCTACTTGCGCTATTTTATTGCTGGCATTTATTTGTTGTTTGGCGGATTTTAGTTTTCCATAAGCAGACATGGCTGGTTAGAAATTCAGCAGGGATAAGAGATGCCTTATAGGTGCCAAAAAGGAAATATCAGCAGATGCTACGCACAGACTGAAGGTGCCACCGAGCTTCCTCTGGCTCCCGTGCTGCTCAGGAAGCGCATCGCCTTCCCTCGCTCCCAAACTCTGTTTAGTGAATGAAACTCATTTTCTCGTACAGCATTTCACAAAGCTTCCACCGGTTACTGGCTGAGGATGGGCAGTAAGACAAAAAACCCTCTCCCTCCATCTCTGGGAAAAACAGCTTTGGATAATATTGATTCCTCCACTCCTTAAATTGTTTCGCTTTTGTTTCACACAGGTGGCTCCTCCAGCCTCGTCTGACACACCGTCAGTACAGACACACAGAGAAGATGATTACACACGGTTCCTCCTCAGTCCTGGCATTGCTGCAGGTTCGGAGACGTCTGCTGCAAAGGGCCGAGCTGCCACCTGAGCACTGGCCATGCCACGGGACCGGGGAACGCAGCGACGGCCCTGGCCTGGTGCCTCTCGTAAGCTCCCCTAATTTCATTTTTCTTGCTGTGATTTATGACACGGGGAGAAAGGCCCTGCTCGAGCTATTTCTGAGGAAGGCGCTGGGGGGGTTGCAGGCAGCTTCGCTCTTTGCACCAAGCGGAAAGGGGAAAGCAAAGCCCTGCTGTGGCTGCAGCAAACGGAGAGGCACCGCGCAGCCCCACAGAAAGCAGGGGCACGGAAACTTCGCACCAAAGGGCTGAGAGCTGTGGATGGCAAAGAAAGTGCTCCTCTTTCCCTGCCTGCCTGGCAGCCAAAATTATTCATCACAAGCGAGCAGGCAGTCACAAGGCTGCGTTTCTTTGGTATTCAAGCATATGGGCAGAGGCTCCATCGCAGCAATAAATGAACCTCAGCAGATTCAGGAAAGCAGCTGAAGCCCGGATCTGGACAGGGACAGGGAACTTTCCCCATCTCTGGGGAGCCTGGAGCCCTCTCCCCTCTGCATGCCCCGCAGGGACGTGCAGGAAGCGGAGCCCATCACACCCAGGGGCACAGCCCAGGCTCGCTGCTGGCCCAGCCGGGGGACGCTGGGCACCACGGGGACCCGGTGTTCTGCACATCAGCAAATGCATTCACAAGTAAAACCGACACAAGTTGAAAGAGATGTTTATCCCCTGTGGCATCCCACACAAGCCCCGTCACAGCCGGACCTCCTGAACATCCTCCTGATTGATGAGTATCGACCCGGAGGTGGTTCGCCTCCCAGCACTCTGGGTTTGGAAGCCTGCCTCTAAAAAGTGAGGGATGCACGTGCACGGGCCTGTGCTGCTCGCCTCCTCCTGCATCGCCCACGTCCCCGAGACGAGCCTGGTGCAGAGGCAGTGCTGCAGAAACGGGGCTGCTCCTGCACTCAGGATTTGAGCCTCACCTGGTGCCACGGGACCCGGCACCGCAGCAGTCAGTAGAGCATCGGGGTTCTGCAGCAGCTGGGGAGAGGGCTAAGACTTTGGTTTTATCGAGTGCAGTCAAGAAAGCTTCTTCACGCGATCCTCTCTATAAATCATCTATACAGCACCTATAAATCTCATCAGTCAAAGGCAGCAATACTCGATGATTTATTTTTACAGCTGGCTGAAAAATCTCCTTCAAAGTACCCCTTCTGGGAGAAAATGGCTTTTTAACAACACGGAGATCTGCTAAAGTTTCTCACTTTGAAAAGTTTCCCATCCAGAAAAGAGCAGTTTCTGGAGATTTCTGGAATTTTGAACGACGAAAGGGAAATCGAATATTTTGTTTTAGGTGTTCTCCCTCTTCCCCACAAGAAAAGGGATAAATATTTTTCATCCCTGTGTCAATTTACATTAGTGGCTCTGTTTAGGCTCTTGCATTATAGGGCTTCCATAGCTTTATGAGACACAGGAAGATCGCTGACCCAGGGAGAGTACAGCCAGGCCTGAAATAAAATGGATGAACTGGGAGAAAATGAGACAAAAGGAACAGGGTGCAAAAGCTGCAGGCTTGGAGAGGGCGACGGGCTGGGACCTGAACCTGCGCCGAGTCCCTTTACTGACCTGAACCTCCTTGTGCCCTTGACCCCATCACTTAACCCACGCTCTTTACAGGAGCTGTGAGCTGTAGGGCTGCTGCTCCCACCCGTCCCCGGTTCACTCTTGCTCTCGTAGCTCCAGTTTCTGGTTCCTCGTCCCCACAGTGGCCCCTGCACTCAGCCAAATCTTTAGGGCCGCTGCGATGCACGGCACCAGTCACCACATAACGAGATGGCCGCTGCTCCCCACCTTCGTTTCATTTTCAGACTTGATTACCGAACTCGTATTTCATCCAGATAATTTACGGTGTCTTGGCTGCGAGCAAATGGGCAGTTTATTATCTGCAATTGGCCTCTGCAGCAGGGTGGTGTCTGTTCTTGTACCGCTGGGCTCGAGCTCGGGGTTTTTTACCTCGGAATGATATTTCTAAGCCCTTTCCCAGGCGAGGGGAGATAGCGAGTTTGTTATTGATAGAATTTCCATTTAAATTGAGGACGTTGCTCAGCGCAACACGTGTACCAGTTAAACGAGACTCCTCCAGCAAAAAGCAGAAAATTATATGATGGGGAAAAAAAAAATGTCGGGAAGGGGAGGGAGGAAGGGAGAAATCACAAAACCTAATATGAAATCCAGCCGGATATATGTCTGCAATAAAGCATCTAGATCTTAATAAGGCTGTGGGTAAGGCTCGGATTACACTCCCAGCTCTCTATGCTATCTGCTAGTCAGCAGCTGCTTCTCTTGAAAGCTCCTTTCTCTGCTTGCCAATCCGATTAGCTCTCTAGAAAATTAGAAACAAAACAACACAAAATCCTTCGCTTTTAGAAAATAAATAGAAAGGCAGCCATGAGAAGGGGGGCGGATCAGCCCCGAAAAGTCTTTTCAAGTGGGTAATGACATGGGACAGACGTTTCAGGTGGTTTTCTTTTTCATCTCACATTTTAATTTACTCTGTAATTAAAGGGAGGGATGCAGGGAACAGGAGGAAAATGCTTCCCTGCGGGGCTCTGCCCGGCCTTTCCAGCCACTTCCCCAGGCACCCAGGGCTGCACCTCCTCTCCTGCATGGCCCCGCAGCGCCAGCTCTGAGCCTCTTACCAGCAGGTTAAGGGGGTCCTGGTGCCCCTCACTCGGTCGGAGCCACCGGGGCTCTGCTCCCAAGCTAAAACGCACAAAGCCCTGGATAACGGGAGGGTTTCTAGCCAGGAGGACTGGGCATTTCCCGGTCTGATCGCTCTTCTCTCCCAGCCCGCAGCTGCTTTCTGTCGCCAATCAGAAGAAAAATGCTGTGCAACGAACCCGTGCAAGCAGCGTTAGTCCCTGCAAAAAGGGGAAACCGTCCTGCATCTGGCCCAGGAAATGCACCCAGGCTCAGGCCCCCTGCACTGCGCAGGCGAAGCTGTGCCCGCTCTGAGTTCCGGGGATGGAGAGGTGACACCGGGGCCGTGAGCTGCTCCCTAGGACTGATGTGCTGAGCCCTGCTCCGGCTCCTGGCTGCTCTGCTCCTCCCGGCAGCACAGGATCCACATGATGAGCTCTTTTTTTTTTTTTTTTTTTTGCCGTTTGCAGGGTCACCTCTAAGTCTAAATCACAGGTGTGAAGCAATCAGCTCCATATTGTACGTTGGCGGTTGCTACGGGGGAAGAAATGATTAATTTATCACCCATTCCAAGATCTGAAGAAAGAAAGATAGGGAGGGAAAGACAGAAAGAAGGAAAACAGAAAAAATAAAAAATAAAAAGAAACAGCCCCAAATAATTCTGCCCGAGCTGCGCGGCGACATTATTTATGGTCCAAAACTTCCACAACACTCTGAATGTAAAGCAGGATCCCCAGCACTGATAAGATCGTGCCCTGATCGGAGGGAAGAGACATCTGAGGGAGGGAAATAATGGCATATTTTCAACTAGCCAGGGAGATTGCAAAAGGATTTTAATTCCGAAGATGCTGAACAAATTGCAGGTGAGACTCTATGAGAATAAATAGTGTCTGGTCATAGATCAGCACAACTTGACTTTCTCCCCCTTATGGTAAAGCGCTATCAATCTTTAGAGGGGAGGGAGGGAAAAAAATCAAGGTGGAAAATGAATTATTCCTCAGACCTTTCTCCTCACGTGGGAGAAACAGGAAAACCTTGCACTCTGCAATGTGTGTGACCCCGAGGAGACGGGGATGCTCCTTGGCACGAACCCCGGGGGAGCAAACGGCTTCGTGCAGCGACGTGGCGTGCCGGCTGGAAAGGGCGATGCTGCAGTGGGTGGTGTGTGTGGGCTCCCCGTTACTTCATCTACAGCACTGAACACAAATATTTTGTTCCCGGAGCATCGCTGACCTTATTAACAATATCTAATAGCAAATAGCTGGCTTTCAACCAAGGGTCTCAAATCCTTGCGGAAACATTTATTTAATTAGACGACACAGCACTCAGCAGTAAGGATGGCTGTGTTTTGCCATACGCCAAATGGAAGAATTAGAGGAAAAAGGGAGCAAAATATGGAGAGGTGAGTTGTACATCCCCCTCGGGCGTGCTAAAAATACCCACGCATTTGGAGTTCTCCAGGCCCTGGGGAAACACTAATTAATCCTTGGGGGGCTGTGGCAGGTGGAAGGAAGGCCGGGAGTACTTTGGGGGCCTTTTCTGACCTGTTTCAGGGTGTATATTTGAGCCCCACTTCTCTTGCCCCAGCAGGCCGGCGTCCCTTGCGGCAGTCTGACCTCTCGGGGCAGGAGGCAGCGGCACCGGGGCCGTTCTGCACAGGCTCAGAGACGCCACCCGTTACCCACAGGGGTTTCTGTAGGGCCGCCGTTGTGAGCAGGCGATGGGGAGCACCAGCAGGGCCATCTCGGGCTGGTGTGACCCCGCGGGGGCCCTGCCTGGTGAAATCCCTCCCGGCGCACGGAGATGGCCGGGCTCCCCGGCACTAATAAACGCAGCAGTAGCACCGCTGGTAGGAGAGCGATTAGCTCAGCGTAAAACCCATAAGGATCGGAGATGAGAGAGGCTATTTGGGACTGAATGGCTTTTCCAAAGGCATATTTCATCCCCAGAGCACTGAGGCTGCGGGCTAAATCGTGCATTTTCTTTGCTCCTTGGACATCAGCAAAGGGCGACCGCGAGGCTCGCAGGGCTCCGAAACATCCGGGGCTGCAGGAGCAAGGGACGGGGGCTGCTGCACCAGGCTGTGCTCAGGGACAGACGTTTCTACTCAAAATAACATTAATGCTCATTAACGATAACAGACTGATTAGCAGCTACGTTGTGCAAAACCGCTCGTGGTCCAGGTGTGCTGCTTTGCTGGGCAGACAGGCTGTGGCAGGTGAAGCAGCCAAAACGCAGAGCTGGAGAGAAGGGGGGAGGGAAGGGAAGAGGAGATATTTACATACAACATATATTTGTCTCTTCTTGGTGTTTCCTCCTGAAGAAACTCGGAGCAGGGATTAAGTTTTATACATTCTGCCTGCTCTGCTAATGCCCTTCAGCAAGGTTAATCTTTGCATGATGCAGGTTTGGAAATTAAATCCACGGCGGTGTACAAACTTCCCGGGTAGTTTGATTCAGTTTCTTTCATTTGCCACCAAAATGATATATGCGCGTCGAATTCACAAACGCTTCCTTTCAGAGCAAATAATTCACAAACAGGCGCTCCCCTCCGTGCTTCTCCCCGTCTCTCCCTGTTGTGTGTCTTAATTAATGCTTCAGGTCCGGCAGCTTTTTGATTTCCATTTCAGCAGGGTCTCTGATCAGCCTGCCTGAAAGGCAAACCGCAAGAAAGGACATTTGGTTTTCGGGTGGCTGCTCCCACTTTCTCCTGAAATTGAGCATCACCCACACGGCCAGGGTCTGTCCTGGAGCAGGGACGCTCCAGCTCTTGGTGAGACGGGGCCTCAGGACCAGCCCAGCACCTGGGACCGTGACTTGGCCACTCTAAGGGATGTCCCCAGGGTCACACAGGCCGTTAGGACCAGCACGGTGCTCGCCCAGCACGGTGACACCATCGCCCACCCTGGGGTGTGAGGGAAGGGTCCCCTCGGGTGCAGCCCCCGGCTCTGCCCCCAGGGCAACGGAGAGAACAGAAAATCCACAGAGCCAAGGAGCAGCTGGAGAAAAAGCCCAGCCCAGCGCTGAAAATTTCCTGCGAAGAGGAACGTCTCATTGTCAAATTAACATACTAATAATTAGCCAGCACGAGAACGCGACGTCCCAGCGCAGGGCCCGAAGACGGCACATTTGCTCTCCGCATTCGGCTGTGTCGAGCTGTGATTCAGGGGTGCCTCTGAGCGTGACAGCCTGTGCTGTACAAGATGTAATTTTAGCGCTTCAGAGCTCTCTTAGTTATGCATCTCCTAAAAAAAAAACAGAAGTGTGTCGGCTTCTCTCTGAATAAGAAAAAAACAGCTTCCTCTTTAGGGTTTTCATGCGTTTGATTTCTTTGGGGTGTTTAGTTTTGCTCTGGGCTATTTGAGAAAACCCATTAAATACGAGCATATATTGCTAAGTTTTGTTTGCTGGGAAGGTAGAAGCGCACAGGGCCTGTCTGAACTATTGAGTTTGTGCCTCTGGAGAAAATCACTTCGCTGCCATGATGCCCCAGGATGAAAAAATCTGCAGCCAGAAGTTACGAGGAATAAATGAAACAGCGATAGGTGCCATAAATAAAAGCACGGCGCATTAACACTCCCCCCACTTCGGGGATCAAAAGCAAAATAGCTCTCAGTGTTGTGACATGGGGAAAATCCAGCGAGAGCCCCAAACCCAGCAGGCTGATTACATGCCCAGCAAAGGCTCTGGTACCGGAGCTCTCCTTGCATTTACACACGTACAAGGGTCGTATTCAAGGGGGCTGCAATCCCCCCGCAGCTGGAAGCACTGGTGGAGGGATGGGTTAAGAATAAATTCCTTCCAAGGCTGTTCTGTGGACTCTAACGCCAGCAGTGCCCCCTGGTTGGATTCAGACCTTGGATTAAGCCTTGAAAAGCTCCGAAGCTCGACCGTTTTGTGCCACTGTAACAGCAGGAGAGCAGCACCGCTGGAACAGCTGCTGCAGATGCTGAGAGCAGCAGCCCAGGTTGGCTTCAAAGGCTGCCAAGCAGCGAAGTCACTCTTGCCTTAAAGTAAGAAGAATAGACGGCAAGAACAGAAGAAAGGAAAGACGAAGCAGAAGGCCCCACTGCGGCGATGATTTATGGATAATTACACGTTGAGGCCCTGCTGCCCACCTGCTGCTCCTGCGCCATGCGGCAGGGCAGAAAGGAAGCAAAGTGGGAGCAGGAAAGGAGAGCAGAGGGGGCGGCCGTGTCTGAGGGGCTCAGCTCCAGCCCTCAGCACCAGCAGGGGCCAGGGGGCTGCGGGGACGGATCCTGCCCTGCCACCAGCACAGCACCAGGCAGAGCAGAGGACGTGGTGCCACAAACATGGGGGCACAGCTTAAGGATAACCGATTATTTCTTCCTGATTCCAAGGCACGTAATGGTTGGAAAAAAAGTCTAGAGGACTTTCCGGACATCTGAAACCCCCAAGGGTCTGTCTGTCCTGCTCAGGTCACCTGCATGAAAGCAAAGATAATCGGGAAGTTGCACGTCTGGTGGAGCGCTTGCTGGAAGGAAAACCAGCAGCGAGCTTGCAGTGGCACAGTTCCCATGCAAGGTGTGAAAGGGGAGGGCAGGCCTTCAACCTGCGCTGAATTGGCTTCGCTGGAGACTCCACAGCTTAATTTACAGGTAGCAGAGAACTGCCAGGAGGTCTCTCCAGCTCACTTGCCCCTTCTCATAGCAAGCCATGGAGAGAGGCTTTTATTTATATGTATTTTTTTCCCCTGGAGCTGTGAGTCAGATCACTTCAATTCATTTGATTGAGATGTTAATAAAAAAGCAGCCAAACCAGGCCTAGCTGAGGAGAAGATGCTGGACAAAAAGCAGCTGAGCACTGAAAATAATCCTAGTTTGCCTTTCACACCATGAAAGCCACACTCTACCCAACACTTTGCATTCCCTTCGTGCTAGAGCTTATTCCTCTCCCCTTCTAGTGACTGCCTCCCACTTCTCCTTGCTGTTTCGCTCTTTCCAGGAGAGCTTCAGTCGCACTAAGGAAGCCCAACACTTCGTATAAAACACACATTCACAGGTTTTCTTCTGGGTTGGTTGCCCAAACTCACCCAGACCATAGGGAATAAATCCCCAGGATCTGCTCTCTAAATTTAACCCTAGCCAACGCTTCTTTTTTAGCCATTTTTATTTTTACCAGTCTCATGCAGACGTGGTATTTAGGGAGCTGGGAGGAGCATCGCTTCCAGAGATAATAATAGAGCACAGCACATTGCAACCAAAAGCTGCCACGTCTTGCAACGAGCAAACAGGGCGTGAGCAGGGCATGAGCATGGTGTGAGCACGGCGTGTCCCAGCACCACGCAGACGGGACCAACACGAGCACCCGGTGTGCTGCAGCACCTGCCCTGTGCCACCAACCCTGTCCCCGTTCCCATCCCACAAGCTGTGAGGGGGACCAGGAGCACGTTGGTCACCAGCAGCACATCCCCAGGGCTGAAATATGAGCGGAGGGTGCTGCATTTTGGCAGGGATGCTCTGCACCACGCCGGGCGGAGGTGGGCAGCTGACCTGGCAGATGGCAAGCCCATGGCCACGGCTCCATCCCTATGTGCTGTGCCCACACCCACCGAGCACGCCGGCTGCTGTCACACAGCCCTGGACAGGCTGGGATGTGCCTTGCACCCACGTTTCATCCTGCTCGAGTGGTGTGGGCATGGGGCTGAGCTCCAAGGAGCCTCCTGTCCCATAGGTAACCTCGGTGGGGTCTCAAGTGGCTAACGTGGGGCTGAGCTCGTGCTCTTTTCTCCACTCTACTCGTATGAACCGTGCAGGGATGCACTGGTTTAGGGACAGCCACTGCTCGGCCAGCTGAGCTGAACCGAGCTGCTCCAGAACATGAGGTAGGCAAGGGGCTGGCAGACACATGGCGAGCAGGAGGACCTGGGCCGCTTCCTCCAGAAACAGGGCTAAAAAAATAAAGAAAATAACTCGTTGTAACCAGAAAGCAAGTCACAGAGCAATTCACGCTTTACCTTAGGAAGCAGCCTGGGAGCAAACGCACGCATCCTCACGCCGGGGTAAGCCTGGGTAGCAGGAGGGGAAAAGCTCTTCAGGCCTCACGCAGAGTTAAGCCCCGGCTCTTTGGGGACAGCGAGGGCACAAAGCAGCCCCCAGCAGTGCTGCAGCCCCCACGGCCACTGGGAACACAGGGGGCTCGGCGGCACTGGGTGAGCTCCTGCTCCCGAGGCTGTGCCGGGGTAGGTGCTGCTGCTCTGGGGGCCTTCCTCAGTCCTGGTTTCTGTTTGCACCGATGGGATCAAGTGGGAAGAGCAGGGCGAGGAGAACCTCAGAGGATGGAGCAAAACTGAACTACCTCGGTGTTCCAATAACTTGCTGCTTTCTGTTGCGGATCATCCCAAAATTACCTCCGTATTGCACTTGGCAGAGTTACTGCCCTGTAGCTCTCGCACCAAATCACGGGCTCTTTGTTGTAAGAAAAGAGGTGAAAACCTGCCGTGCCTTCCAGCTCTGGCAGCTCCAGGAACAGTCAATCCTTCGCTCAGATCTCTGTTTTCTCCTAATGGCAGATCAAAGCTCCTCTCGGCAGCGAGACCCCAAGGCATTCGTGAGAAATGTTCCCCGCAGCCACTACGACCTACTGCAAACCTCAGCTAGCAATCAGATGAGGTGAGCGTCTCCTTGAAACACCATCAGGATTAAGTTAAATCTTTCTAGCCAGGCCTAAGCAATTCAAGCTCTTTTTTTTTTTTTTAATTACTTTTATTTTTTTTTTAATGTTTGCCCCAGCTGTGGTACCTCTGCATTTCTGTTGTCTGTTTGGATGAAGATCTGGCCGTAACATCCCACGGTTACCCAGACCACTCCTATAAGCTAATTTATACGTAGGATAAAGAACTTTGGCTGCTTATGTGAACAGCTCTCTTAATCAGAGATTCACCACTAATTACAGCCAAAGGATGAAGGGGGAGGCTGACGGGACACAGCTTGCCTGTGGGACACATTTCTCCCGTACCTACCTGCTGCACTGCAAACACCAAGCTTTTAAGGTGCCGACGTCTCCTGAATCTGCGAACCAGCGGCACCAACCAAATGTTCTCTGCAGGAAGCCCTCGAGAAGCAGAGTAACACAAATCCAGCAGCATGGTGCTGACATACAGACGTGCCATTTCTTACAGGGGTTTCCAAAGGAGCCGTCATCTTCTTGTGCGTCCCAGGAGCGAAACCCGGAGAGGCAGGACAAGGAGTACCCCATGCTGCGTCCCCCAGCAGCACCTGGAGGTGGAGGCAGGAGGTCGGGATTGAGAAGCTCACCAGAAAGCTGCAGAAGCGGGGTTTGTTTCCTGAATTCACCTCGGGGCACAGTCAGGCTCCTCGGGTGTTGCTCCTGGGGTGGAGAACTGGAGAGCTGGTGGCCTCCGATCCTCGTCCACATCCCAGCAGCTGAAGTCCCTGCGTGGTGTCTTTGTGCGGCCGGGTCAATCCAAGTTTGTCACTGGGAAATAGGATTCCTGGAAGGTCTCTCTCAGATGCCTTTGCTTTCGTGTTTTATGGTGCGTTACCTTTAGGTGCTTTCACCGCTCCTCTGATGAACTCTTCACGTGCCACCGAGCAGAGGGGTCGTGGGGAAATCCCGCTGCAACCAACTCCAAGAAGACATTCACATCATGTTGGTTTAGGTGGAAACAGTAAACTTGATTTATTGAAAAAATCTATTACATTTATTCCTTTATTACACAGGTTTAAAATATTTAAAAATAGCTCTTATGGGCATTACACTTAAATTTTATGACATGTTTATTGGACTTTGAAGAAATGTACAATATGTCATTTGACAGTATATTTTAAAAAGGGCCTTATGTACTAAATTTTTTTTTTCCATAGGTTTTATTTTTCTTATCAACATTTGTTCAAGTCATATATTAAGGGAAGAGGGAAATAAAATTACACAAAAAGAATGTCTGCAAATACAAGTAGTAATTTTATTGCAATATACCGTAGCTAAGTGGTCTGGGGAAATCGGAACAGTTTGGAGCTCAGTACAATTACAACACTGTGGAATTCAACAGAGGATTTTTTTTTTTCTTAAAGCAAGGAAATAAAAGGAAAAAAAAAAAAAAGAAGAAAAAAGCTCCCTTGATGAAAATTCATCGTAACAGAATCACATGACCTAGACAGACGCACACGTGTGTACATACATTGATATATGGCTTATCTGTTGCAGAGAGGAACGTGCAACCTTTCCTGACCTTCCCACTGTTCCCGGACAAGGCTCTCGCCAAGGTGAGCAGCTAAATTCTGCGATATACCATTTATATACTCATCTGCACTGCTTTGCTGCTGGAGTCTGCAGTTTTTTTAGGATAGCACCTTTTTCTTTTTTTTTTCCCCCAGTGGAAAAAAAAAATAGACAGAACACAACACAAGAAGGGAGACGGATGGACACGGCTCTTGCAGACCCAAAAGCACCACGCAGCGTCGCAGCTCCCGCCGCCGCCTCGAGCCAACACCACGGGCTCGGGCTCGGCATCGCTCCCTCCTCTGCTAGGGAAGGAGGGGGGAAAAGACATCATATATAGGCTCTTCTTCACAGTAAATGTGATGTCCTTTCCTTTACGGTGGCAGGCCCCCCTTGGCTCAACCGTCGCTGTAATACTCCAGGCCAAATAATAATAATAATAATAAAAACCCTGCAACATCTATTTGCCAGCCAAGAGATCTAAACAAGGAAATGGCCAGGGAGAAAACAAACAAACAAATGGTGAAGAAAGGTGGTCTCAGCTGGTTGCGATCCAAAAATGCTGCATGGAGAGAAAAAAAAAAAAAAAAAAGAAAAAAAAAGCCATCCTGGCAGCCACCGTGGGCAGACAAAGAGAATTGCACACGCAGCTTCGTCCTCGCATCCGGACAGCGAACAAGTACATAAATTAGCACCACAAACATTCAGCGACTGAGTACAATCTGGTGTGATTACCACCGTATAAAATGCATGAATATTTTTTTTTGAAAAAAAAAAAAAAAAAAAAGGCGTAAGCACATTTAATACTTTCTACACGGGCCGTAAAAGCTACTGTAATACAATTAAAGAGAGGAGCAGACCTTCTACATAACGAATATGAAGGTGGCATGCATTTATAATCAAAGACTGTAGCAAAAGCGTGCAGTCTGCGTTGGAAGTGGCTAAAGCAAAGGCCAGGGGGAGACTGGCCACTGGCAGGGTATAACCAGTGTTGTGTAAATGTTACTCGAATAGATAGCACCACAGAGACATGTAAAAATAAAAAGCACCTTTTTTTTTTTTCTCTTTTTTTTTGTTTTGTTTTACACTTGGTATTCAGAGAGGACAAATGGATTTCCCCTGCCAGTGCAATCTGCCGCTGGGAATAGTTTTTTTTTTTTTTTTTTTTTAATATTTTAAAAGAATGCTGAAGGAAAAAAGGAGGCGAGAAGAATTAACTTAAAACACATATATTAAGGCGAGCAGGGGTATAAAAGGCAGAGATGCAAATGGGATTCTGCTTTTAGGTCGGCGTTTTGTAGGAATCTTAGCAAAAAGTGGCTTTGTTTTCCTTATTTTGGAGTGAATCCTTCCAAAGGCATCAGTGGCCGGGGGGGGTTGGGGGGGCCTCACCCCACAGAGCCTCGTGCCTGGGTGCAGCCCCCGGGCATGGGGCAGCGCCAGGGGGGGCGCGTGTGGCGGGGCTGTCATCGTACGGACAGGGTCACATGCATGTTATGAAGCCAGGAACGTTTAACCACTTAAAATAATACACAATACACATACTTACTTACAAACATACAAAAATATAAAGCACCTTTAAGACACGGGGAAGAAGACGCCCGGTGTGGCTTTTAGCAACCGAATTGGGTGGGTGAAATTTTGTAAAAAGTGGAATCAGGCGATTCAAGGGAGGTACTACAACTGCTGGAAACGGCCATTACATCTGCTTGCTAGACCCGATCCAAATCTCACGGAAGCCAACGAGATGACCATGAAGAACTTCAGCAGGGTTTGGATTAGAGCCAGGACTGCCCCGGTTTCAACGTCAAGCCGAACGCAGGAGTTTCAAGTTTGTTTTTTTTTTCCTGTATTTTTTTTTTTTTCTTAGAAACAAACAATAACCTCCAGCCAAGCTCTGGGCATCATCTCAAGTCTTTGACGTGTTTCCATCTCCGGACGCCTGGGTGGCTGTGCAGAGGTGGCTGCGGGAGGGAGGTGACACGGGGACAGGTCTCGGGGCCACACGTGCGGCCTCAGGTCATGCGATTCTGGTCTGTCGCGGGAACGGTCCTCGCGGTTGGGTTCGTGTGGGTGCAGCGGCACAGAGGAACTCGGGCAAGACGAGGAACAAAACAAAAGGAAAAAAAAAATAACCCATCGCTGTCCAGTTTCAGAACGTGCATGTGACAAGGAATTCTTTTTTTCTTTTTTTTTTTCTTTTCTTTCTTTTTTTTTTAATTAATTAAATGGCGCAATGAGGTTACGAGGTTGCTCATTTGGAGACTAGTTTTCAGGTGGCTCTTAGCCCATGAAGCAAGCCGGTCCCACCTCGAATCCAAATTTCTGTGACGCTTCTCCGAAGTCATTGAACATGATGTCGACTATGGGTACTTGCTCGACCTTGGGCGTGTTGATTTCCAGGACAGTCTTCTGATAGCCCTTCTTTGCCTGGCGGGGAGAAGGGGGAGAGAGAGGAGCTCTGGTGATGCCTCCAACCCAACACCAGCCAGTTGTCACGAATGAGAATTTACTGGTCAGCTGGGAACACGGAGACCGTATCGCCCAGGTATTTCCTGAGCCGATTCAGAGGCATCCAGCACCAAAAAACAACGCATTTACCCTGCAGATGCGCTAGATACGCTCTCAGGCAGGATGACTGGGGACCACTGAGCAAACCCTGGGGGGGACAAGTGGCCTGAGCACGGACTTTGGAGCAGAACAGCGGTTGCCATGCAGATAGAAAAGCACGAACGCTGCCTTCAGCACGTCTCAGAGCAGGAACGGGAGCCTGGTAAAACTGTTGTGGCTGTGGTATAGCTGTGTTGCCTCCCCGAGGACACGCATGGGTTGTTGAGCAAATGTGAGCGATTTAATTTGAATATATTAGTTTGACTATTATCCGAGCGCTACCGAAAAGCCCACGTTTAAAGTTTGATGGAATTCACAAGGTGATGTTGTCTTTTTATCGTGCCTGCTAGCCATACAGTTATTTCTGAAATATAAATAATTATTGGAGGAGCAGAAGTGCACCCGGGGGCATACAAAGCTGCACAAACAAGTGAATTTATGGAGCAGCTTTTGGCTCTACCTTACCCTCTGATTTGTGTGTCTCAGAAGAATAGGCTATAGCACAGCTACTGAGAAAGGGCTGTAAGATCAGGAAAAACACATCCAAATAATGGCCCAGACATTAGCCCTGGAGTTCCTCCAGCGTGGGCTGCAGCAACCTCAATCACGGTGAGCACGCAGGTCCTGTTGGGACCTCTGTGGCAGTGCCGTGTCGGGTAGGCAGGCCTAATTTTTCACTTGGTAGGGCTCAGCCTTATCAAATCTTGCCCGTGTTTCAGGAAGGATGACCTGCTGAGGTCACAGAGATGGTGGAGGAGTGCAGGAGATGCCGAGCATCTTTCTGCAAGGCTCTTTGAGGGTCTCACAGGGATGCGGCTCTGCACCAAATCGATCCCTGAACGATGCAATGAGCTCCCCTGGCATATTTTACCTCCTCTTCAGAGCCCTGCAGGAATGTATCCTGCAGAGGGGGGCAGGAAGGAAGGCCTGAGACCCAGCAGCTCCAAAGTGATGCCCAAGGAGCCAGGAGACGGCTCCATGCCCTCTGTGGCACCAGCTCCAGGGCTCATCCAGCCTCCCCCTCTGCTCCTGACTTCTACCACGGCCCCTGCTGCTCCCTGCCTAGTTCTTGCCACAACCTTTGATTTTTGGCACGGAGACTGGGCCTGCTGACAGCAGCCTGTGCTACAGCCTTCAAGGAGAAGCAACCAAGCAAATAAACGCCACGGAGCAACAGACCCGTTTCCATGCAAATATCCCTCGTTAGGGAAAAGGGAGAGAAATGTAGGGCACCTAAGCGGCACCGCTTAAGCTGAAAGGATTTTCATCAGACACATCTGCCTTAAAATTCGCAACGTCTGATCTCGCAGCTTCCCCAAGTCTTAAGAAAGAAAAGGGAGGGGAAGTTTTTTTTTTTGCTGAGGACAAGATGTGTTAGCAGGAGACCTGAAGTACTTGAGGATGAACTTCCCCATGTGACTTCTGAGTGTTTTCAGCAGAGGGATGAATGCCCTTTCCCTCTCTGCGTGAGTGTTAAAAGAAGTGATTCTAATTTGATTTTCCTCATTGCTCCTACAGTAAAAAATGTGCGTGCGCCAGAACAGAATCACTTTCATCTCAAATTATGTGGAGGGCTTTTGCTGTCAAACATCTCTATCTTTCAGTCCCGTGGGCTTCAAGCACTGCAGTTGCAGAGGGTGAGAATTATGCAGGCTTTTGCACTGGCAAACTGGATCTCAAAATAAATACAAGCAGCACCTGCTTTGCCAAATTTTCAGCTCCTGAGGGCAGATTGCTCAGAGCTCAGTCCCAAATCAGGTGCCCAAAAGGAGGAGGAAGAACCAAAGGCAGGATGTTGGGCCCCTATGGAAGATCGGGCCATTGCTCATTGCAAAGGCTGGGAGCACTGGGGGCTGCTTTGGCTCGTCCTTCGCCAAGGGCACGGGCAGACCTCGTGCAGAGCAGGCACAGAGCAAACCAAGCGCTGTGCTGGGCTCCTCTGGCAGCTCGGGGATGCCCAGCAGGAGCTGAGCCGCAGCTGCACCCAGCACAACCTGAGCCCTCCTGGAGCTGCACACAGCAGCGTGCCACCAGCAGAGCCACCACCACCCCAATATAATGCTTTGCCTCCAAGATTTCCTGAAAGTTTCCTGAAAGCACTTGCAAAATTATTATATCGAAGCCTACAGAACTCCCCTGCACTTGGGTGTCATCACTCACACCTCCCCGCGTGAGTCAACTGAGTAAGAGCAAAGGCAGGAGGGAATGTTTAAAAGCAAGCAGTGATTTTAGAAAGGTCCCTTCTTTATGCAGAGCCAGCAACAAACCCAACGAACGTGGCTTCTAGAGGTGCTACAGCTTCCCCTGGCCTCGAGATGAGCCGTGGCACAGGGAAGAGCAAGCTCGAGGTCTCCCAACCTGGGAATAACCCTCAAGGCCACCCAATGGCATGGGAAATTTGGAAGCGATTTGCTCAGAGACCCCTTCCGCAGGGGCTTCCCACGTACCGCGCAGCCGTCGAAGGCGGCTCGGATGTAGGGGTTGTTGTCGTAGGACATCTCCTCGTCGTTGGAGCCCAGGAAGCGGATGGCCTTGTCGTAGCTGTCGGTGGTAGCATCGTGCCAGGCTACGGACTGGTAGCAGTTGTAGGTGATGTTCTGGTGGGCCGAGGCGCTCAGGAGCCGGAGGAAAGTCATCTGCACCACTCCGATGGGGTTCCCATCCGAATCCACGTAGGAGAGCTATGGGAAGTGGAGAAGGGGAAACACTGGGCAGTGAGCAGCAATGCAACCTGCCTGGGGGGCTCCAAGGACCACCAGTCTCACCCATCCGTACGCCCACGTGCACGGGCACCCTGCCCTCTGCTCTGGACCTCCCCACCCCAGCGGGGCACGGATCCTGCTCCTGCCATGCTGCACGGCACAAGGATGCTCTGGTTCTTCTGCTGCCAGGGCAGGTTTTTTCTCTTGCCGTTTGTGATCTGTTCATGAGCTGAACCAACAAGGCTAACACAGGGCAGGAGGAGAAAGGAAAGGGGATTTTGGCCCTGGTTGCAAAAGGGTGCAGTGCTGAGCAAATTCGGGGATATATATCCAAAAGCTATTAAAGCCAATACTGAACATACCTCTCCAGCTTCTGAAGAGAGAAGAATGAAGACTTACGGAGGAGCTTGGGGTTTTATTTTCCTGCCCCATTTGACACAATTTTTGACTTCTGTAGATATTTTGCTCTGCACACACAGGGGCATTTCCCATTCATGTTTCCTGGATACCAGTGCAACAGCTTTTAAGCAATCCTTGCAACCTAATCTGCAGGAATCCTGTTCCTGCCGACAGGGGCTGCATGCAGCTCTGGCTGGAGAGGCTCTGTCAGCCACAGGGAGGTCTGCTTGCTGCCCTCGGGGCATGGCGTGAAACGCAGAGCCGCGCAGCTGCGCTTGCACAGGGATTTGCTCTGTTCTGCACATCAGGCTCCTTCTCTCCCCCAAGGGAGAACGGTTTCTGGAAATACATTTCTGCAAAACAAATTACTGAATCCCCTGCAGCACTGCAGGATTCGGGCCTTTCCAGTACTTTCTCTCGTGCTTCCCCACCAAGGAAGCAAACACAGAGTCGGCCAGCCAGACCGCAAGTACAGACCGGCTGTACTCGAGGTGGTGTCTCCAGACATGGCCAAGCTACCAGAGCTGCTGCTGGAAACTGTCCTCTACAGACAGCTGACTTCTTTAGACATGACTGGGGGAAAAACACAGCACAGAAACAACGCAGAGTTCTTCGAGGTACCATGAAACATCAAATTATGGCGCGAGCTGCAAACAGTAGAACAGATTTGTAACCACATGACAAAATCACGAGTAAAAAGATCGTAAAAGTAAATAAATGTATACCAACCGGTTGTCAGGATACCGTTGCGCTGTCCTCCTGAGAGTTAAATATGACTGACCATGAGAGAGCCACGCATGCCAGGTGGAGAGAGACCAGAAAACCACCAGGACATGGAAGGAGAGGGACACAAAATGCCAGCTACTTGGCACGCACTCAACGTCTCAGCTACCCATTGACCTGCAAGATTTGCCTTTCCTTGCACTTTTATTTCAAATCAGTGCTTGGCCTGGGAGCCTGGCTGCTTGCTAAGGGGTCTCAGTTGCTGTTCTGCCTCTGCAGGCTGCGCGAGGTTTGCAACTGGAGCCACTGGAAACTGGTTGCACGCACAAGGCTTGGCTGGTTCTGCAAAAATCAATCTTTTCCTTTTTTCCTGTGTGACAGTATTCGCCTGTGGCAGGTGCCATATGGCACTGAAGGATAACAGGATGGGATAGGTGGCAGGTCTCGTTAGAGCGACTGGGAATTACGGGTGTGCATGAGTAACGCACACGGGAGGAAAGCAGAGTCCAAAAGAAAACATCTGCAACCCTCTTATCCCTCTAAATGCAGGCTGGCTGCATCGTGAGAAATCCTGGGAAGTTAACTCCAGGTACTCTGTGTCATTGATTAATGACAGTGGGGAAGCATCAAAACAAGATGGTTTCTTTGTATTTCACGTTTACTCTGTCCATCTTACTTCAGATGCTCCCAGAAGAAAGGCAAGCCTTGGCACCACTGCACACCTTGTGCGAGCAGAGATTCCTTGGGGTGCCCCATAAGCAGCCCCATGAAAATCCTCCCCATGTCTCCAGGCTCCCCGGGGCTCAGCCCTGGAGAAGCTGGGGCAGGGCTGGGCCGGGCACAAAAGGTCTAGGGATGAGCAGAGCACCCCAAGGGGCACTGACACCCATCCTGCCAGCCTGTACAGACTTCAGTTGATTCACATCCAGGCAAACATCTTCCCCATTTACTGATCTCATAGCTCCAAATACAAATTGGTGTGAAATGGAGCTATTTTTTTTGTTTTAAACAAACTTTACATTTATGGCCTGTGCATTTAACAGTTCTGTGGTTTGCTTAGGAAAGTCTTCTATGTGCTGGTGGCTTTTTTCCAAATGGAAAATGTGAGACAGGTAAAAAGCAAGAAAACGGCAACATGGAAAGATGGAACAAAGGGCTCCAAGTGGCACTGAAATTCCTATTTAAAAATAGGGCCCTGAGCTCTAGGCTGGCCATTCAGTCTCTAAAGTAGCTGACAAACAGACTGGAAAGAAATAAACAAAAGCAGAGAAAATGGAGAGATGAAGGCACTTGTATTAATTGATGAAGAGCTCTGTGACTAAGCTAGGAGCAGTTGCCCTCCAAGGAGCGATGAGGCTGAAGCCTTGGCTTTGCGGCCTTGCCGGATGGTGCAGAAAAGCTGCAGAAGCCATATCCTTCTTGTGGGCAGAATCAGAGCATACACGTTTAGTGGCGATGAAATGGGGCTTAGGAAAACAAGGCAGTGTTTTCCTTTGTTTGCTCTTTAAGGTGGAAGTTTGCACGTTCTGCAGGAAACCTCAGCCCTGGCCAGCGGGGCCATCGGCACCTCCACCTGCTTCTCTCTGCTGAGTATTTCCTCCTTCCCTAATCCTCCTGATTTGATTGAGCTCATTACGTGCATCCTGCTAATCCTACACGAATTGATACACACGCGGGAGATTTCTGTTTCCGAAGGAGAGCTGGATCGTGCTAATCACTTGCTGACGGGCTCTGTGGGAGAGCAATCCATCCACCACAAACCTGCTACAGGACAAAACCCTTTTTACGTGTTGCTGCCTTGGCTGCTTGCTGACACCAAGCATTGTTTGGCCTCACAATAGCAACAATTAAGGATTTTTTAAAGGAGAAAAAAATCAGTAAAATTCCAGGCTACCAAGCCTGGCACACACTCACGGCTTGAAATCTTCGTTTGACTCAATGACTTCACCTCTCCCAGGCTCTGGGGGTGCTGCGGGAGCCCCCCATTCTTCCCCTGGGCACAGCCTGACCCAGTCCAGCCATGTGCAGACTCCCCAGCCCAGCCTGGCTCCACACGAGGGTTCTCTGAAGATAAAGCTACTCTCCTTGGGGACAGCAGCATGGGGACACCCAGTTTGCCTTCTCCAGAATGGGAACGGCTCAGGAGGTAGCAGCACCCTCCTGCAGGGCACAGCCTGCATGGGGCAAGGCAGACCTGCAGGGGCTCCAGCCCTACCAGTGCCCGGGCACATCAGTGCGTCCCCTTCTGATGCAAGGAAAAGCTCAAGAGCTGCTTGTCGACTTAAAGCCAGGCAGAGTGCTGGCTGAAAAAAAGTGTCCATATTGGGTTTTGCTTCTTTTTCGCCTTACATATTCCACCTTAAATGTTTCAACTGCAGCTTGTGATGGTGATTAGTCCAGCATGCAGAGTGCAACAGGTCTGGCCATACCAAAGCAGGTGACGTGCTCTGATTCAGACTAGAGGGCCAGGGTTAGCCACTTACCAAAGACCCCCGCTTGTATTGACTATACCATGTGGAAGGCTGTTCTTTGGGCCAACGAGCCATTTTACTCTGTAAAATACGACACGGGTTAAAGAAAACAGAAAGCACTGAGATGCATCTTACCAGTTTACCGCGCTTGAATTCACTGAACCAGGAGCCTGGGTTTTCCTTTGGCCAAGAAGTAATTCTAGCCTAGTTTGTGGACGGCAAGGAGGGAAGAGAGAAAGAAAAGAAAAAAAAAAGAAATAAAAAAAGTTACATTCAGTTCCATGAGTAGAGTCTGCAAGTCTTATAGAAAATGTCCGATTTCTTTTAAAGAGCACGTTTTCTTAATCCTTATAAATCAGTAATAAGACCAGCCTGCAGAGCCCTAAGGTGCCAGCAGCCTCTCGAGCAGAAGGAGATGCCACTGCTTGGCACCAGCCTCCTTCGCTAAGGGCTAATGATCACTAACTCCGGATACTTTGGATGCCAAACTGGCAGTGCAGTCTGTTGGCAGGAGAGCTGAAAGGAAAGACATAGGGGAAAAAAAAGGAAATATGAACACTAAAAGTGCTGGTAACAGACAAGTCTGCTGTCACTCCAATGTCAAATCCAGATGCTGTGGGGCTAGGAAAGGCAAAGAGCACGCTTAAGGAAAAGCCTCCATCTGCCTCCTGCAGTTGTGCAGCAACAAGGGGCAGCACAGGCAGCACATCCTCCTCCATCGGTGCCGGACCATTGCACGTGATGGAGCTCCAGCCACCTGGAGCAGTGCAGGGGGTGACCTTGACAAGAAACGTGCTGTCAGAGCATCCTTTATGGCAGACCGTCCGAGCAGCTGAAGCATTTTTTACAGTCAGAGCACAAGGAAGGAGCGCGGCTGCCGTGTGCTCTCCTGCTTTCCTGAAACCTCCCTCGCTTCTGCCGTAAATCTCTCCAAAAACAATGGGCAAACTTTATGCAGGTGTCTCGGGATTATCCCCTCCTTTCCAGTCTGTGAACCATAAAGCTGGTCAGCGTGCTTCTGCTGTGCTAAGGATGGACTGAAAGGGGAGATGTCAAACTCTGCAGAGACTTCTAATAAAAACCATTCAGCCAACGCTTCATGCTGCTGTGGTAGCAGTTCTCATCCCTCTCCATGGAAAACCAGCAGGCTGAGCCTTTTTCTCATTACGGCATTATTGCAATAGTGTAGCACAGTTTGCATTTGGGGAGCATCACAGCGTGTGCCCACAAGAGCAGTTGGATGAAGTGGGGCCCAACAGCCACTGGCAGAGTCAGTGGGGCATGAATGTGCTCTAAGATTGTGGGCAGACTCCGCTTTTTTAGCTGCCAACACTTTGAGGAGATTCATGGCAAGGTAATGCAAAGGAGAATAAATCTATCTCCTATTTAAACAGCCCTAACAAAAAAATCAGGGAATATTTATGCTCTATGTTATTTGCCCTGCACTGGCACATATTTCTGGTGGATAAAATTCAGCAGGCAAACGGCTTCCACTGGAGCGAACAGCTTCATCTGCACCTTGCGCCAGCTGCAGCACAACCGTGACGTTGGGAGCACTCCCTCGAGCTGCTCTGCAAAAAATTTCAGCTTGGCCAGCACAAGAACTGGTCCCAGGCACTGGGGAGAGGCGCTCCACAGAATAGGGTGTGTGGCTATGGGACAAAAATTGTGAGTATGGGCGAGCTAAGCACATCAGTACATGCTAACTTAATCAACCTTGTGCTTGAGTGCCTGGAACAGCGCTGAGACTGGCTGAAGTCATTTAGGAAACCAGATATCCCCGAGAAGCAGCAGGGGAAGTTACAGGAGGTGAACATTTATTTGCTCTGCCTGAAGACACAGCCAGGGTGGAGGAGGCTTGTGCACACAAACGGCAGAGTGGCAGCCCAGCTGCAGGAGGGAAGACAAGGAATGAATTAAACGTGGGGAGCCACAGCTCCTGCACCAACACAGTTCTGCCTTTGCAAAGTAAAAAAATAAGGTTTTAGCATTTATCATGCCTGAAAACATCAAAGTTTAAAACTGACTTACTCAAAAAAATTCTCTTGGTAAACACAGTCCTTAGTATTTTAAAAGCCAGCATTGTACAACAAAAGAACAGTTCTGGATTTTTACTTGCTACTGTTCAATTCACCTGATATGGATTGTCTGTGAATATTCGCATTAGGAAACAACCTCTTTCATCATAATATATAAGAAAAAGAAAGTTGTACGGACTTACTCCTTCAGACTTCTTATCCGGGAAGATGCAAGTCTCTCCACCAGCTGTGAAATTACAGTAAACTTTGAAAGAGTCCCTGGAACATCCTTGGTTAGGATCAACCCAGTATTCACCTGGATGCACGACAGGGCAGAGAGGGGAAGAAAGAATCAGCACTGTGGAGGGAGGACAATGGGCACTTCAACAACCATCTTAGTAGGTACGTTTCATCTCATTCACAGGCCAAAAAAATACACTATATGTATTTTTGGGAGACCGTTTGTTCTGATTCCAGGTGATACAGTGGCACCTTTCAGAAATAGCTTTTTTTTTGCATCAGGCATCCCCATTCTTCTCTATGAGTCTGCCACGTTCCTCAGGGGACGCAAGGGCCAGAAGTCCCCCAAATCTTTCCCCTTGACTATTCACTATTAGTGGGAAACCCACAGCGTTTTTTCCCCGTCCCTGCTCCGTTCAGGACGCACCATCTGGGAAGTCGGGATGACAGAGCTGCAGATCTTTGCAGGTACGAGCTGGGTTATGCTGAGTTCCCAATGGATGCTTCATTTGCTCAATTTCCAGTTTCAAGGAATTCAGAGAGCCGAAAATTTCCTCCATGCCATCTGCATAGTCCATGTAGTTGTCAGCGTTTCCATCGTCCACCAGCTGGCTGGCATCGATGTTTCTCCTGGTCCTCTTGGAGGCCTGGATGGGCAGCGGCTGGATGACTTCTCCAGGAGGACCCTGATTTGGGGGGAAAGAAGAAAACTTCTCATTGGGAACGGGGAACAGGCAGAAGAAATGGCCAAAGCAGCCACCAGCACTGACAAACAGCACCACAAGACATGTAAAACACCCACGATGGTGCTAATGAAAACCCCAGCCACCAGGCACGAACACGGAGTTCATCTTCTCTTGTCCTCCTCCCATTACTAATTTCTCCCTTCACACCTCTTTTCTTCCCTGGCAGGACTCAGGATATCCTGAATCTTTATCTGGAAATCTACATTACAACACCTGTTAAATCAGAACCTCATTTTACACTTCATGCAATGGGCTGTACTTACAGGAGGCCCTGGGGGCCCAGGAAGACCCGATTCACCCTTTGGACCTGTTGGACCCTAAGTGGAAAAACAATGGAAAAACATAAATCACTCAGAAAAAAAAGCATTTGTTACTGATACTGCACTCTAGTATTTCTTTTAATAGCCTCTAGCAGCAAAAACTATCTTCCTATCCCTTTAGGCACACAAAGGGAGTCTCCCACCACCCTGACCTCCAGTAAAACATTTATTTTGTTTACTCTCTGATACTTGGTAAGAGAAAATGTCTGTCAAACGCTTGGTATTAAGCAGTCAAATTTTGCTCAAGCTTCTGCAGAAAAGGAAGGATATTTCAATGTATGAAATCTCCAAATCAATTCAACAGGTTTATAAATCAAATAAAATCTTAAAAGTGATAAAATATTTAATTCTGCGTGGAAAAAAGACTTTAGGAAGTTGCACAAGAAGAATTTTTAGCTGCCTGAATAGATGATCTGTAGTATGAAGCCTGCTTTAGTGATGCATTTCTCACCTTTGCTTTTCAGCTTGCTACCTACCGCTTCTATTTTTAATATCCTCTGCTTTACAATAGCGGGTTTTCTCCCAAGGACTATGCATTGGATTCCTCCTTATGATCTTTTCTACACTGATGTTCAATGAAGTACAATGCGTGTAACAGAAACCTTCCCCAATTATAACTTCTGGGCTTAGACAGCCTGAAAAGGCTGCGTTTGCTACAGTCATCTTTGGCTAATTGCTGTAATGCGACTGATGGGAGGTGTCGCAGCAGGTTATGCACTTAATAAGAGATCCTCAGCCTCTTCATTTAACAAAGTCTATACTCACTGATGATCCTTTAGCACCTTTGGGACCAGGTGGACCCTGTGTAGAGAAGAATGAAGAAGGGAGTTAGTTTCTTTGTCAGCAGAGAAGTCAGCCTCTCCTTACAGACACAGTACTGTTATATAAGTTTCTGCAATTTTAACATTCACTTTCATTTTTGTGTCCACTTTTCACATCCATTTGAGCTGGATGCTACTTTTATTTGCAAACAGATAAAAACCATTGGTGATAAAAACCAGTCTGCATCCCTCTCACAGGTCCATGCATGCCCTCTGACTTCTACACACTGGGTACTCCTGTAACTCATTCAAGTGTTGTTAACGGGCTCAGCAGGGAAATCCCAGTTCCCCACAGCATCCTCAAACAAGGTCATGCCAGAAGGGCTGAACTGGGTTATCTGGGAGCATCAAGGTGACCCCAGAAGGGCTGTGGAGCTCCCCAGGAATTCAAAGATAATTACTTGTCACATACCGGTAATCCTGGTGGCCCTGGGGGTCCAATTGGTCCAGAAGGACCTGTGATACCCTGAAAAATAAAAGCAGAACAACATTGATTTGCATGCAGTGATGCTGGCCTATTACTATGCAATTAACATCTGCTCACAGTTGACCACCTGATTTTGGAGGACATTCAAATTAGAAAAATCAATTATTATTATTATTTTTTTTTAAGTGTGTGCATCCAGACAAGGTTATGAGGAGGAAATCTCATTTAGGCACACAGTGCTAAAAATCATTCCTCCTGATGCATATTTAATGTTACCATCTCTCCAAGCCTATTCAACTCTTTTCGTATGAGCCCTGAGAAACTGCTTTCCACTAAAACGGGTCATTCTGGAGCACCTCTACATTTCGCATGTAGAATAAACAACATTAATGTACAAAATAGAAAATATTCCTGAAAACTCAGCAAGACTCCCTTGCTGATATTGACCATCTCTGCTATACCGCACCTGCTCAAAGGCAGCAAACCCCCCAGCTCAAAAACGTGTTTAAAGGAGGTCTTATGGGACGTTTACCTGCTCTCCTTTGGGTCCTGCTGAGCCCTGGGGGCCTGGGAGACCTCTGTCGCCCTTTTCTCCCTGCTCACCCGGAGGTCCAATAAGACCAATTAAACCTGGATGACCCTAGGGGAAAATAGCAGATGTTAATTATGATCTCTCTCCGGAGGTAACCGAACGCCAAAGCTACCCATCAAAGACATTTCCAGGTACACAAACAAATACCTAAGCAAGGTGATAGGAGTTTGTAGCTATCCTTGACACCTGGAAGTGGCAGAGCAGTGAAAGCACGAGCTTTTTGCAACGGGAAATGCTACAAATGCAGAAAAAACTGCTGCACCCAAGTGCCTGCTCATTTTGTACGGGACATATACTTCATACCCTTCTACGGGAAGGAGACTCCTGCCCTAAAGCAAGCCGGGTGTTTGCACCGCCCTGTGCCCCACAGCCAGACACAGACATCAGCGAGGTCGTGCACGGACTCTTACCTTTTCGCCTTTAGGGCCAGAGTCTCCTTTAAGACCAGGCAAACCAGGTGGGCCCTTTGGGAGGCAGGAGGGAAAACAAAGGGGAGAATGAGTTTATGGAAAACACACTGTCCCATTTCAAAACCTCATCAGATGTGATGGTCTGGACGTACCATTGGGCCTGGAGGACCGTCTGGGCCAGGTGATCCGGGGAGACCTTGTTCACCCTGTAAAACAATACAATTCCCTCAAAGCCATCGTTCATGCCAGCAGTGTTCCCAGCTGGGGCTACTCAGATTATTCACGCATCCTCATCTGGCCACTGTGCCAGGGAACATTTGCCCTGTTTTCTCAGGGATGGTGAAGACAAATGTATTTCTGTATGTATTTCAAAATCCTTTCGTGCTCCAATCTCCACTGGAAAAGGGGCTTTCAAGCTCCAGGAAATGTTGCCCCAGAGAGGAGGCAAGCAGTCCCAGCACTCGGATAAAAGGTGCTGGGAGCTGGTATTCATCATCACGTTATTTCTATTTCCACTGAGTGTGTTTTGCTGTCAGACACTGCAGCACAGGAACTCTCTGCCCACTTGCAGACAGCACATTACACTGGGAACAAACCGTCTTCCACGGCAGATGCCCCTAAAGCACAGCCCTGAGCAGAAATGTTCTCAGACTCTGCTCCGTTTGGGAATACTCACGACTGGACCAGGAATTCCTCGAAGGCCGTCAGGGCCGGGTTTCCCTGGAGCACCCTGGGGACCGATTGGGCCCGTCTTCCCAGGAGGTCCTTCCAAACCAGCTTCACCCTGCACACAAAGACAGCGTGGTTTAATTTGCATCGGGCCATCAAGCGATCTTCTCAGAGATGCAGCGGCGGCTGGCAGGATGTCACAAAGTGAACACAATTCCCTGCATAGCATGTAAAATTTTCCATTCGTTGGTTTTCCTGCTGCTTCCCTATCCCTGATGTGCTGGGGACAAGTCTCCAAACAGCTTCACTTTTCAGCCTTGCCTATTTCTGCTGATTTACAGCAGGAGCGGTTCTTTGCTGCGAGCCCTCCAGAGCGTGAAGCTTTCTTTGGTTTGGTCCTGAGAGATGTGCTAGCAGAGCACATCCTCCTCCACTAGCGTTCCTGTGCCTGCCACAACAATTAGATCTGTAATTTGCAATCCCACTTTCCGTTTCCCCACCACCCCTAATGAAACTGCCACGGTCCAATAATGCTGTGTTTGCCCTGGGATATGATGTACGGCTCTGCATGCCGTATTATTCACAACACATTAAATTGCCAAATATGGCACTCTGTCATTTCAAAGCAAGAAAAATATTCCCATGACCTTACCAGGCTCTAATCATCTCCACAGAGTTTGTTCAAAGATGAAACATACACTTCAATTTGAGGCCAACGGCCCCAGATTCAGGCTATTTTGTTGTAACACAGCAAAATCCAATCACTGTCTTTCAGTAACAATGTCAGAGGGTGAGTGCATTGGCACATGAAGGATATGGTAGAAGAGAAATCCCATTCAGCTCTCACCTTGGCTCCTTTCTCTCCTTGCCTTCCTTCGGGACCAGCTGGACCAGGAGGGCCCTAGAGAAACCACAAAATAGATGCAAAACACAGTTAGATCACCCTGATCTGTAACGGCCTAGTGCAATTACCAAAACAATGCTACAGCCGCAGAGAAGAAGACAACATGGAGACAAATATCTCTGAAAAGCTTTATAAATTAGCTCCTTGATAAACAAATCCCTGGTCTCTACCAAGAGAGAGAAAGTAAAGGAGCACCTTAAATTTATATTTTCTTTTGGGTGTTGAAATCTTTAAAAAAAGCAATGAAATTTAGCTGATAACTTCCCATTGATTTCCAATGGCTGTGGATGGCATGTCTTTTTTTTTTATACATGCTACTGCCTGGCATTTACTTTAGACGGAGTAATAAAATCGGTTAAAAAAAATCAACACGAATACATTCAGAAAAATATTTTTAAACAATCAGCTTACCCTTTTTCCTGGGGGTCCGGAGGGTCCTGGCTCTCCCGTGGGACCTGGGGAACCCTAGATGGAGAGTGGAGGAGAAGCCATGACTGCACCACGAGACATGGGAAGAAGGAGCAAGCGTGCAAAACTCCAGCTGAGATTTGGAGTTTGTGCTAAGTCGGGGCGTGGGTGGCCAGCACAACTCCCAGCACTTCCTTGGGGTGCAGGTGGTATCTTGTTTTATCCCTTCCCACCATGTAATACCATAAGGCATGGCGAGCTTAAAACGAAAGGCTAGATTTTGGTTTTTTTTTGTAAGCTAAGTTTTGCTTTTTGGATGTGTTGCTGAGCAGCCTGGATGGATGGCAGTAGCCAGGCTGACACAGATGGGAAGGGATGGGACGGGGCAGGCAGCAGGGGAAGGTGCTGGTAGTTAGTTGCTGTACGTCCTTCTGTGTTAAAGCCCTTGGACCTGCACAAAGACACTGTGGGGACTGAACACAGATCCCTTCCATCCAGTTACTCACAGTCTGACCAGGTTCGCCATCATCACCTTTGTCACCAGGGGGACCATCTTGACCCTGAAACGGAAGAAGAAGGAAACAAGGAGGAATATTTAGGGTACAAACGGAGCTAAACAAAGTGTCAGACCCAGCAGGTGTGGTTCAGCTTGTCCTCACGTCACCAGGAACCATCCCTTCCCATCTCTTGCTGGGAGTGCCAGCAACAGCAAACCTCCCAAGTAGCATATTTAATACTGTGGATAGGAACTGCCACTGCCCCAAAGGCTGCAGGGTGGGCAGAAGAACAGTCTTACGGTGGGACTTCCCACGCTTTCTCCGAGTAAAGACCAAAGGAGCTACTGGTGAATGAACAGCACATAATCATATTTCACAAAATCAAGGGGAAGAATCTAATTGCCCCTCTGTGAGGCAAACACTTACAGCTGGACCAGGTTCTCCGGGAGGACCGGGGTCACCAGGGAAACCAACTGGACCCTGCAAAGAGAGAAGAGGGAGACCCCCAAGTCAGAGGTTGCACCCGGAGACCTGCAGAGCACTGTACCTGTCACCCCACTGGCAACATGGGGAGACGCCCCATGGAGCAAAATCCCAATTCCCTACCCTCAAACCCAGTCCCAGTTCACATCCCGGTTTTGTGTCTTCAGTAACTTCATCCCATTACAGTTAGCAGCAGCTCTGCAGCCAGACTATACAAAGCTCCAGTACCTACACAGGGAATTTCATCTAGTTTTTCATAAATATAGTAGACAAGTGACAGTGAAATCCTCTCAGCTTTGGAGAATGTGCAGATTAGAAGGTTTTGCTTTTCTTTACTACACGATGTGTAACATTTTTCACCTGAAGATCTTCTCAAAGCATTTAATGACTAAAACAACTCCACCACTCTCCTCCATATAATGCCTATTGTGCACTTCAAATGATTCTGAGAACAGCGCTCAGACACTAAGTTTGAACCGATAATGCAATATCCCCAAACCCCATCTGTTAAGAGAGATGACTAACTCCCCTGCCTCCTTTGCTGTTTCATGCCATCTTTGCTTATCGCATGATGAATTTCTTCAGCCAACAAGCATCAAAGGAGCAGGCAAGACAAATACTGTACCATTGTCATCTGGTATAAATCAGTACAGCTCTGCTGGCTTCCATAGAGCTACAGCAATTAGCATCAGCAGGGATCTGACCCCAGAGGTACCGCTCCCAGATTCACATAAATCTCCTCTATGCTATCTTGGAAGCTTTGCTCTGGTACAGAGGCAGAGGACCCTTGCAATGCATAAGCTCAAATGTAGAATAATCCTGTTGCAGGCCCTCTCCATAAGTATGAGTTTCCTGACAGCCTGCAAAAAAGGACTAACGATTCAAGTAATGCTGCAAGATATGGTACAGCTGGGTCTTTTCCTCATTAGCACCCTAAAGGAATGGATTAATAGCACATATTATTTGAGGGGAAATTCTCTGGCTGGTAAACTATTTCAAGTTTCCACAACAATCTCTGGAAAACATCTTTCCACGTGGAAATTTCCACAGGGCGAGACAAGGAAGCACTATTTTGACAGCAGGGGGTACTTACAGGGCTGCCTTTGGGCCCATCATCACCTGGTGGACCTTTGGGACCAGGCGGACCGGCAGCACCAGAGGGACCTGCTTCACCCTTTTCACCTCTTTCACCTTTAGGACCCTGTAAAAGAAAAAGGATGTTTCTATTATCCAGTAAACCAACTTACCGATCCCTAATTATCCTTTAATCAATTCTGAACAAGACTCTCTTTGTATCTCAAAGCACAAGGACGTGATTTAGCAGTTCCTTCCCACAAAGATTTGATGGTGTTCCTGTTGTTGTGGGCAGCGTGCATTCAGTGACTAAACGCTGTCCTATAAATACCCCGTACCATGGCAATGCCTCTGCCTGACGCCCAAACCGAGAACCCGGCTGGTTCAGTCCCTGCAGCCCCATCCACACCCATCCCTCCCCAAAACCCCTGCCACCAGCTCCCTGGGGATACCACGGACAAAAAGCTCCTCTCCACCACGTCCCGTAGCGTACTCACCGGCAGGCCAACCTCCCCGGGAAGACCAGGCTCGCCAGATTCACCGGGTTCACCCTGCAGGGGAGAAAAAAGGAAGCCTACAGCTCTGTTTCTGCCAGGTGCTGAGCTTTCTGCTGACGTGCTGAACGCCTCGGGCCTGCTGAGAACCGTGAGCCCCAGCAAGGCACAGGCTGGGTGCTGCCACACCACATGCCGGGGACACTTCACTATTTTCTATTCAGGTACATTTCCATCTTTTTGGCTTATAATAACAAAAATACACAACGTATATATATCTCAATAGATCTGTTTACTTAATTGTGAAGAAATCACTAGTACAAGTACCTCAAGGACAGCATTAAACATGTTTCAGGTTGGGAGAAGCTGCCTCTTTTTAAATGGCACCTCTTTACAGACCAGGTGGATGAACAAAATGACCACAGCCATGAATTTACCCCATCACCACCCCACTCACCTGCCCTAATCCTCACCTTATCACGTGAAAATACAGCTCAGGCTCCAAAATAAATCCTCCCAAAGTTTGTTAATGAGCCTGCGGCAACTGTGGGAATTGGCACAGTCTGCAGTGGCACTCGTCCACCTGAGCCCTCTCGAGATCTCATTTCACATGAGCGCAGCAAGGATGATGCTCACATCATGGGAGCGTTCAGCATCCCAGCTAGGCCAACAAGCAGACTGCCTTATCTTCCTGGACAGGCTTTTCTATTTCCCTTTTCCATTTTAAATGATTAACGATACATTGATGTCTTAATGAAGAAGACCTCCTTATTAGCAAAGCCCCCAAACAAGTAGCAGACTTCTTGCAGGCTTCAGTTGGGTTTGTGCGGATGCTTTACCTTCTCTCCTACTGCGCCAGGATTTCCTATTCCACCGGGAGAACCCTGGGGACCATCTGCTCCTGGTGGTCCGGATGGACCTCTGGGCCCGGGTGGGCCTGGCGGGCCCTGGGGAAAGGGGAGGCAAACTTCAGACAAGTTCTTGGAGAAATATTTACATCGGTAATGAAAACAGGAGGAGAGCATCTTACCATTTGCCCAACGTCACCTGTTTCTCCCTTCTCTCCGGGTGGTCCAGGCAGGCCCTGAGGAGATGTAGGAAGGGATAATTTTTAGCTGTGAACACCTCTGGTGGAGCCCCAGCTTTCATCACCCCCAGCACTGCCTTGATGCTACAAATTACCTGCAGGCCCACAGGGCCAGGGGGACCAGGGAAACCTCGAGGTCCTTCATCACCTTTCTGACCAAAGAGGCCTTGCTGTCCTCTGGGACCTGGCTCTCCATCGGCTCCCTATGAGGAAAAAGTCTAACGTGGCTTAGCAAGGGCACGAGGTGGGTGCACAGCCCCCTGCCCAGCACCTCCCACTGCAGCCAGCAATGTTCATCCCCATGCACTGGGTATGAGCAGTGCCAGGCAGAAACTGAAATTCTTTACAGAGCTTCCCAAAACATTTTTTTTATTTGGTAAGAAGCAGGATTCCTGCTAACAATACTCACAGCTGGGCCTGGCTGACCGATTGGACCCTGGGGGCCAGTAGGACCTGGTGGACCCTGTCATGAAACAGAAGTGCAAGGTCACATTTAGGAGCAGGAGGTGAAAAATCTCACCTGTAAAATAAGCACAGCATCCATTAAACCAGCATAAATCCCCGAAAGAGGGCAGTGGGAGGACAGGGCCCCTGGTGCACCAATGCTGGTGCAGCAGCACTGTGCCCAAGGACATACTTAAACTCATTTTGCAAAACACTTTCTGGCGGCGGTGGAAGCTGGAAATCTTTCTGGAGAGAAGGAAGCCATCTGTGTGTTTCTGTGTAGCATAACATGTCTGACAGATCACCGTTAACCTCCAGCATCCCCTCCTGGGGCGTGCAGCTACCTGTCTCCACAGCCGAGAAGCCAAAACCAGTGCAACCTGACCTCTTCCTTTGGTACATTTACAGGGGAATTTGGTTTTAGCCATCAGTCACACATCTCTGCTGCAGCAAGGCAATATCACACCACTCAGTCCCCTCTAGATACACACGTTCAATTTATTTTCCATCCCTCAGCCTCTGAGCACACAAAGGATGCTTCAGTGTGCTATAAGCAACCAGAAAGGTAACTGCAGCCAAACACCCAGCTCTAAACGCAAGGGCTGCTGATGTTTCAGACATTTACACAGTCAATGGGTGACATGGAAACACCTCAGTGTGTTCCAGGGAGCTGAAGGAGAAAAACACTTAAGGCGCTCGCTCTTGTTTCACATTGTGTGGGTATTTGATGAAGCAAAGGAGAAGAGAAAGGAGTGAGAAGTTGTTAAAACGATACCGTTTTCTGTTTCCAGCAAGCCACACAACATCACCACACGTTCCTCCAAAGAGCAGCTGCTGGCGATGCCCGGCGCACTCACCTGCTCCCCTTTGTCGCCCTTGCTGCCCTTCTGGCCAGGCTCCCCGATCTCGCCCTGCCAGGAGCAAGGGGGCACAGTTAGCTTCTGTGTCCTCATCCAAAAGATGCTGATTCCCACAGAACCCCCGCCCCCAAAGTTCAGAAAAGGGCCAGTGATTTGGCTGCTCCACGTGTAACCAAACCCTTTTGTATCATTAAACTTCCCCGAGCCACCACACGATGCAGGACACAACATCCTGCAGGCCTCGTTAGCTGTGATGAGTGATACATCCCAGCTAACGCTTTCTAAGAATCCTCCAGTCCTAGAGGGGCTTAATGAGAGAGTGGGAAAGGTAATTAATTTGGAAAGGCCAGGCACCTGAGGGCAGGCCACCTGCTACAGGCTCGGGGAAGGCTAACTGGATTTCAGTGAGTGGTTTGGCTGGCAAAGTGCTGATTCTCTCCCAGACCCGACACTGCTTGAATTGCAGGACTGTGAGCACCACAAAACATCCCTGTTTTAGCAGACAGCACGTCCCACCTGCTGCCAGCACGGTGGCAATGGGGCAGGTGGCCCCGCTCCCCCCCAGTAACCCCACACAGCAGGGGGACTGCTCCCACCTTGTCTCCGTCCTCGCCGGGGGGCCCGACAGGACCTGCTGGGCCCGGCAGTCCCACCGGGCCCTGGATGCCGTCCCGACCCGCTGGGCCTTGAGGACCCTTCTCGCCCTGGAAGCAGAAGGAGCAGACAGGTCAGGCAGAGCTCACCTCCACCCTCCGACCGACCCGTCGCAGTCCAGTAACATTTTATTCAGCTGAAAACGACCCTGACTGGACGGGCATGTAGAGCAAGACCGGTTTCCAGATGATATTTCCTGGATCTCTCTCTCTCTCTGTGCTTGCTCTCTGAACAAGACAAAAATTCTATCTCCAGAGATAAAGAACAAACAAATCTAAACGGCGAATACCCAGATCACAGCTGCAATTTCGCTGCTGTAGCTATACAATTAGATTTAATCTGAACCCTCTGCCGCCTCTCTCTGAATGACAAACAAGTCTCCAACTAATTTTTATTCCCACAAACCAGTTCTTACTGATTCTGGTCCTGACTGCCCCAGCTCCATCCCTGGCTAATCCCTAAATAATGGCCCTGAGCTCTCTCCTGAGCCTCCGGACAAAAGAAAATACATGAAGCAAATAAAGCAATCTCTGCTGGCCTCCTGCTTAAACATCTCCTTGTATTCCTCAAGCCTGAAGCCTTCACTCAAATTTGTTTGTTTATAGGAACTGAACAGTGGATATTTTTCAGTTTCCTTGTACATAATTTAATTGCATCTGAATCCTGGATGCTCTCTTCTGAATAATTAGATGCCATATAAATTGCCTATTCATCTGTCCAATAACACATCATATAGATACTTGGCAGGACAGATGTTCGTAAAGATGATTCACCAACAAATTCTTGCCTCTGGACTAGCTGTTGGAGTTCCTAATAAGCCAGCAAATGTGGAATACACTGGCTGATAAACACTTCTGATAACAACAATCAATCAGTGCAAGTGTCCTCGTGCAGTCTGAAATCCCTGATGCCAGTATTTGCTCATTTTGCTGGATCTGAGGCTGAGCCTGGGCATGAATCAAAGCAACCCAGATGTCAGAGATAGTTCCAGCAATGCTCCTGGGGCACGGATTCGAGGCACAGCCTTCCCCTTTGGGACTGCCACGGCACTGGCCTCCTCAGGGACAAGCAGAGGCATCCTGCCCACTCCCTGCCGCCTGCGTGTGACATCTCACGTGCGAGCCGAGGGACTGAAAGACGTGAGAGTGTGCACGGGCTGGCTGGTGAGCGCTGGGAGAGGACCACACAGGGCAGGACTCCACCGTGCTCTGCTTGCAGTATCTTTCCACCACATGCTCACACCACAGGAGCACACAGCATTTGTTTCTTGTTTCCTTTTTTACACCCAGTCCAGGGACTGTCTCCATGCTCAGCTCTAGTTCTACGTGACCCACAGCTGTTAATTGGTGTACTGGTACTTACTGGGGCTCCCTTTTCACCTGCAGGTCCTGGAGGTCCCTGAGGGCCAGGTCGCCCTGGCAAGCCGATGGGGCCGGCTGAGCCCGCGGGGCCTCGCTCACCAGGAGAGCCCTGTTTGGAGAAGGAGGGAGGAAACGTTACTGGATTATTGAGCATTATCTATATACAGAAAGAAAGAAATGCAGCAGTAGGATGCTGCAAATGCATGAAAGTAGTAAGTGAGCACATCTGAGGAGGTGAGTTCCATGCAGTGGCTTGGCACCCTCAGCCCCAGGGGTTCTGCAAATCTTAATTAAAATCCTTGGAACGGCTGAGTTCTCCCCTGGCAGGTGCAGGGTGCTCAGCTCCTGGGGGCACGTTATCAGCTTGGAACATGTGCGTGACCACTTCATGGTTAACGCAGCAGGGAGGGTTCAATGACGAGTATTTTCTTCCAGAAGGGTTGCAATGAGCACAAATCTCAAGTGGGAACAACTTTCAGAGGCAAAGCTGGTGACTTAAAAGCAAAATTCTGGATGTCCTGGATCGTCCCAGTTCCCCCAGCTTGTCACGTATGTTCATAGCTAACCCCATAAAATAACTGAGCTATTACATGTGTGTCTTGTAAAATAAAGCAGTATCCAGAAAGCAATCAGTTAGCGCAGTAACGGAGGAGGCACCGAGTTGTGACTAACCCTCTGTTTTGGCTTGCCAAGCTTGTAAATGCGTTAGGTGGTGCCTGGGAGGGCAAGGATACTCACTGCTGGACCGGGGGGGCCTGGGGGACCTTCGTTGCCTTTCAGTCCTGGAGCACCCTGGAGGGAAGAAGATGGGAAAATGGAGTCATTTGGGGAGCTGTGTGCTGTGCTGCTGGGGCATCCTTCCTGCTGGAAGGACAGAGACTTACGATGGGGCCAGGGAGACCTCGCTCTCCAGGGAAGCCTCGCAAGCCTGGGGGTCCATCCTTCCCGGGGAGGCCGGCAGGACCAGGGTCCCCCTGCAACGACAAGAACAAACAGCTAAGGATCTGCAGATGCCATGGGGGCACAGCTCCTCTCTCTGTGCCAGAGCCTTGACGAACCCTTGCGAAACATCATTTCTTTACTTGATCATCCCTGTCCACCTCTGGGAGAGGGGAAGCCGTCCAGGCGTGCAAGGAGAGGAAGCCAGCAGGCTGCTCATCCCTACCTTGGTCCCTTCCTTTCCAGTGAGGCCAGGGAGACCTTGTTCACCCGGGGGACCTGGAGGACCTGGGTGTCCCCGCTCACCCATGGGACCCGTCTCACCAGTTGGACCCTGAGGACAGAGAGCAGGGAGAAGGCGGTGGGTGTCACCAGAGCAAAAAAAAAGAGGAGGAGGTGAAGGGTAGCAGTTTGCTCCTTTAGGCTGCCACGGGATGGAAGATGCTTCTTCCCTCATCCATCCCCTGCAGCATCACCAGGAATTCCTGCGGAGATGCCTCCTTTGGCACCTAAAAGATCTCTGGTGTGGAAGTGGACAAAATTGCACTGAACAGACAGGAAGTATTGGAATGAAAGCGTTCACCTAAATGAGATTATCACTCAAATTATTACGCTTGGTTTTTTAATTGAAAAATTCCTAAGTATTCTACAATCACGCTGATTTGTCCTAATATGGGGAATAAATAATGGATGAGGCTTGTACTACACGGCGATTGCTGCCTGGCTCTGTGCCGTACACGGGCACTGATGGTGATGAGTGTGCCACGAGGCCCGGAGCTGAAGGTTCCCCAGCGGCCCGTTTTGGAGGAGGACACAAGCCGTGAGCACAACGCTACGACAACCCTGCACGCCGGGGTCTGCTGGGACCATGGTTGTGATTCGTGTCACACTGCAGGGTGCCACTTAGCCTAAGCAGAATGAGAACGCCGCAATCGCTCGGCAGCCACACATCACACTAACTACACGCTGCCGAGCCAAAGAAAATTGCCACGGAACCTAATTTGCACTTGAGAAGACAGACACAGTCAGGGAATTGCCCCTAATCATGGAATTTACAAATCAGAGAATTTACACTGTCATTAAAGAGGACAAATTAATTGCTTTGTAATTAAAGAGCAACCTCCCTGGCAATTCAGGAAAGAAGACAACCAAACCCCAGTCCTTCTCAGCCTAGGATTCCACCTACAAAACCGATGCACGAGCCCTGCATGCTTGTACTTAAGGGGTACAAATTCTGGCTGTGTGGTTATTATTTCCAGATTGCACTGAGATCATTGCAACTGAAATAAAATTAAGAGAAAAAAAAAAGCACAATTCTGACAGAATCTGGCAGCACTTTATGTTAAGCAGGGATGCACTTTCTCATAACGAAATGTCACACCACTCTTGCATCATGCTCCTACTGCTCCGATTGCCCCGGTAGGTTGCACAGCCCTTCTAAATCACATCGAACTCTTCGGTCCTTCTGTCAGGCTGCACACAGCTGGTCTGCGTCTCCCACCCTGCACCCGTTTTACACCAGAGCAGCTCTGTTAAGTTCACAGGAGCCACCTCATCTCCAGCGGGCCTCACACACCTTGTCTGAGCACCATCCTGTTCTCTCCCGCCCTAGGACGCATGCTGTACCCAGAAAGATGAGCCACAAGCGGCTGATGCAAGCACCAATATTTGTTCCTTACCTGAGGGCCTACAACGCCGGGGGGGCCTGGAGGGCCGGTCTTGCCTTGGAAACCCTGTTAGAAAAAGGGAGAAGACAAAGAGATGACACTTCTGCCACGGAGCACTCCCATGAGGCTCACAGCCGGCTGCTGCCTGCTCCTCCCCGGCGGAGCTGCTGACCGTGAGCGATGGGCACCCGAAGGCAGAGGAGAGGAGAAATCAAACAGAAGATGTAAAATATGTATCTGTACATTTATGGGGGCAAGAGAGTGGTAGAGAAAGGATCTATCGAAGCCTTTCGGCTCCAGTGGAGGGTTCTGGGTGCTGCCTCAGGGAAGGAGTGGGTGTTTTAGTGGATGACCATCAGATCTTCAGCTCAGCTCTGCTGGTTTGGTGGAGCTACGGTGGTTTGGCTGAAGGACTGGCCATATAAAAAAATAATAATAAATTGCTACGCTCATAAAACCTACAGAGGAAATGGCTACTAAGGAGTCAGAACGTGCACCGCTCTTAATGCTTAGCAATTCTTTATCACCATTTCCTTTCTCCTGCTCCCAGTTCCAGAGCGGTTCCCAGTTTGAGCTTCACTCCTCGGGAGCTCTGAGGCTGGGTGACTGCAGGCAGTGCCAGTCCCCAGCCCTGCAGAGTTTTATTTCCTTCCTCAACGTCTGCTGAAAGAAATCACAGATGTGTTTCTCTCTGGATGGCCAAATGATGAGTAACGAAGTCTCCACGACAGCTAGTTATAATGACATTTAAAGAGTGGCAATAATGAACTATCACCACTACAATTGTTTAGTTCTCCTAAGCCACTCTTTAAAAAGCACATTAATTATCATTCTTACTGTAGCAGGCTGACAAGCTTGAGAAATGTCAGTTAGGGCATACAGGCTATTTTCTCATTGCCACAAAAGATGAGCAGATAAATCCCAAGCCAACGGTTCTGTGTCATGCTAAGAAACTACTCAAAGCTACTCTAGCTGTCTGCAGATCGCAGAAAATATCGTGTCATTGATGAGGAAATGGCAAGCCATCATTAGGAAATGAATGTACAATTTAAGCTCTTATCTTAGAAAAATACGTCAAGTGGCTCCGTGCGGGACTTTTCTTTTTAATCTGAAGAAAGGAGTTTCCTTTTATCCCGTCTGAACCACGGGCACAGAGCTTTTAGGGTTTTTTTCTCTTGTTTTTTTTAGATTACATCTTAATAAATCTAATACAGCCAAATATTTTGGCTTCCTTCAGCATGACTGTTTGCTCTTAAATGAAGAGCAAAATCAAGGGAACTATTTGACACACAGACTTGTTTCAGTGTTTTGGTGTTAGGTTTTCTTGCATGAAGGTACAGAGTGCACTAACAAGCTTACTGATGCGGAAAACATACTCAATTTGTTATTATGTTCACCTCCTCTCTTTTTGGCACTGTGCAAGGCAGGAGGACAAAACAGTGACTTCTGCTACCTGGGTCTCTGCACGTGTCTGCATGCATCCCAAGAGGATTCAGGGGAAAGTGATCTTTGCTTGTTCATGGGGAAGATTAACAGGCTTTAGAAAGGCAAGTTACTCCCAAAGGCAGCTATCAGGGAATGCTTTCAGACCCAAAATGATTGAAAGCCCATTTTCCACTCATATTCATGCAGACTTGAGAATCTGGCATTTTATTTCAGTCTCAGAAGTTAATAACAGCAGATTCAAGTAAAATTTCTACTGCCTTTTCTGATTTCAGCAAAGGTGTCCTGGCTGTTAGAGATAACTCAGTGAAGGAAGACTGAATGTCACAAGCAGACTCTGGCAGGTGAAAACTCTTCTCTCCATCTTTAAGTTAATCCTGACCTGAGGACTGTGCGCTCAGAATACCACAACCAACGCCATAAAGTCTGACAGAGCATAAATACCCGGTGTGGCACCGAGCAGTGTTTGCATTGCCTGGCTTAGCAAATGCCAGGCAAGTTAATTAAATTGTTGTGTTATAAGTTGAGGGGGGAAAAAACGCACGATGTGCAAAGCCTTCTCAATGCTCATTTGCTAGGAAAGGCGGTGAAGAAAAACACAAGGCTGAGTGGAGGAAGTTGGGTTTCCTTCCCATAAAATAAACACAGAACAAGGAGTCTATTTGCTAACATGCAGCATGCAGTGCTGGGGAGAGAGACATACCAACAGCAAGTGCACTGGATTGTAAACAGCCGAGGAAAAAGAATCAACATCCCCAGAAATGCCAAACAGAGAGGTACTAATTACTGCATGCAGAAAAATACACGGCAGAACAGTCATTTTTGCTTAGGGTATCCTTCAAGCAAAAAGGGGCAGAGAACAGACCACCAGAGACGCACGACAGCCATCATACCTTCCACATGCCTCATCATTCTCCTTTGGTGAGAAACACTGATTACATCTGTGCAACGAAACCTTTTAAAATTGACAAAGCAGTATGCGCACGACGCGGTGAGGTACCTGAACGGCCAGAAGCTGCTCCGTGGGTTGCAGCAAAGGACATTTGCTGGGGGGGAGGCCTTAAGCAAAACTTGGCGAGACCCTTGTGAGTAGCTTTGGCTAAAAGGCAGCGCAGCAGAGATGCTCTGACTGATGTGCTAAGGCAGGGCTGAGAGGTGAGAGTGCTGCAGTAACCGGCGTGGACAGAAAAGCTAGAGCAAAACCATTGCACCACGGATCTTGGTCGGGAGTTGCCTTCCTCTTGAAACAAGCACTGCCAAAACGGGGCTGTAACTGTTTTCTGGTGTGCAACCGTTCTTGGTGCTGGCCACATGGTGCATCAAGAAGGGAAAAGTGTTTATTTCTCCCCATGGCGGGCTCCAGAGAAAGTAAAACTGCCCCTGACCTAAGGCAGCTGTATGCAGAGAGCTGAGCGCTGCCCAGCTGAGGAGTGAGCCTGTCTTGCACGAAAGATCTCTGTTATCACAGACCTAGAGTTGTGAGACCTAAAACCTGCACGTTACCAAAGGGAGGAGTAGGGAAGAAAGCACGGATTCACCCGCAGTGCTCCTACGAGTGGGGCAGAGGCACAGCCTTCCCTTCATCCTCCTTGGAGCACAAAGGGACCAGTGCTTTGGCGAGTCCTTGGGGTACAGTGCCTGCACAGAAATCACTCCCAGCTCCTTCTCCACTTCAGAAAGTAAGCACCACGGTGAGTCCTGGGGTGCTGACCCAGCCACCATCCTCCCACCTAGCCAGGAGCTGCCCCTGCAGCACACAGAAAGCCAGCTGCTCCAGCACTGCTCGCCGCCCTCGCTGCCTCTCTGCTCAAATCCGCTCCGTGCACGACGCACGTGCCCCCCACGATCTACTACAGGGCCAGAGCGAGGGCTTGGTGCACGGCCTTCACCCCAATCATCATTAGCCCGAGCCGTCCTGCTCAGAAGAGGGTTGCTTCCTGTAGACCACCCCACGCAGCTGGGGACACGCAGACCTCGGGGGGAAACAAACGGGCGGCCCCATCTCCCCAGCTGCACAGAGGGCTTTAGAGAAACCAACCAGCAAGACGAGGCTCAGGACTAATGATCTGCCCAGGATTTTTGGCTACTTACAGTTTCTCCTCTCTGTCCGGGGTGACCAGGCAATCCATCCTTCCCAGGAGGACCCTACAGCAGAAAACCAGGGTGAGAGGGACCATGACCAAGTGCAGTAGTAAAAATAAGGTAAAGGACTGTATCGAACCTGCTTGCATCCTTGCAATAATTCCTACCCATTTTACAATGAAATGGGGGTGCTTAGAACTCTGAAAGATATATCCCTTTCCCACACATCCCCCAGAGATCTTACAGGTTTATATTACAGATCCAGACATTGAGCGAGCTGTCACCACAGGGAAAGAAATCGCTCCAAAAACTTTTCTGCGGCTCCCCACCAGTGTACAATAATTGCAGAGACAGACGTGTTACTCTGTTGTGCTGTCATCCCAGTGTACAGAGGAAAAATAAAGAACAGAGTAACCATGAAAGATCCTAGTGATATTGAGTCATTAGGAAATGAACATTTATAATCAGCTGTAATTTACTTGCCTATTTAAAATCTTAAACCGCCGGGTTATTATCATGATGGCTCAGTAATGCCTTTTATTGGGCATGTCACCACTTGTCAGAGAAGCAGCTAAGACTGAGATGGCACAGACAATTACAGCTGGCTGGAAAAAAAATTCTTTATGTACGTTTTTGTATGTTCTGGAAAGAGAGTTACTCACAGGGGGGCCTTTTGGTCCGGGAAATCCAGTTGGTCCTTGAGGCCCTGGTGGTCCCTGGACACAAAACAAGGCAGAGAACGTATGGTTAAGGAGTGTATATGCTTTACTATGAAATACCAGCTCTGTGTGAACAGTAGATGATCACAAAGAAATGGAAAAATGGCTCGTTCTGCCCCAAAGAAATGCTACTGAAGTGCAAGGCACAGCTGCATGGGGCCATCCCTCCAAAAAAACAGCTTGGAGAAGTAAGAACCACAGGGCACGTGTAGCCGAGCATCCTCGCCAGTTGGGAAAAGTGCTGCAAACACAAAGAGGGTCATCCACCTCTTAGTGCCACCTTTCCCTCCCAAAGCTGTGAAAAATAGGTCTTCTCCCATCCCAGCTCAAGTGAGGGCTCCAGGAGCTACCAGCTCACGCAGGGATGGGAAGGAGCCTGGCTCTTTTGGGGCCGGTGCTGCAGGCACCCGCTGCCCTTCACAGTGCTGTGGTGTCATCAGCAACTGCCCCTTCGCCCAAAGCCATCGAAATGTGAAAAGCACAAGGCCAATTCCACGATTCCCGCCTGGGAAATTTTGTAGAGAATTTAGAGGCAAAAGAAAAAATTAAAAAAATTGCAGATATTGAGGTTACAGTCACAAAAGTCCCATCGCTTCACTATTTTCCACCGAGCACGCTGTAGGCTGGGGAAAGCAGAAGAGGGCCTGGAGGATCCAGCTCCTCCAGAAACCAGGCTCTGGCTGTCAGCACAGACAGCATGGGGGGCTTTTCCCTTTTCCCATGGAGCAACGTTGGCACAGGACATCCAAAGGCCCACTTGAGCCTCACTTGTAGAGCTCAGAAGCGCCGTAAGGGCTGTGTGTGACCTGTGAGACCTCTCTCCACACCAATAATTTTCACCTGTCTTTATTTCTAAGCACTTTCTTAGGCCGTATCCTGGCTGCAGGGAGCTCCCCACCCCTTTCTGCTTCACGGGGCACTTGGTAGGGTGCTCGCTGCAGGAAAACCCCCGCGCTGTGAGCCCCCCTCTTCTGCCGGGTTAAACCAGCAGAGGTTGCGGGTGCCTGCCCCAGCCCCGCGGCGCTGCCTTACCCTTTCGCCAGGAGGACCAGGGGGGCCATCGCCACCAGAGTTGCCCTTTTAAGGATAAACAAAAAAACAAAACACCATTAAAAATACATGCATCACCACTTCAGCTGCTTCGCACGAAGACTTCAAATGGCACCGACCCCATGGTGAGAGCCCACCCCCCAACCCCTCTCTATCAATAATTCTCCATCAGGGACAGCATCCGGCGACAAACGAGCGGCTGCTCATTCCCCCCACACTGCTTGATAAAAACACAGGGAAGATAACATCAGCGGGTTCGGGACATCTCCACCAGCTAACAGCCTCCCTCGGAGAGATAAATGCCGCAGCAAAGCCGAGGTATTTATCAAAAATTCATGCCAATACAAAGCCGAGGCATTTATTTTTAACGCCGGCAGCACGGCGGTGACAGTGCCTCGTTACGGCAGCTTTGCTTCCATCACGCCCAGCAATTGATGGTCACTTCACTGATTTCTGCAGCAGGTGCTAGAGCTGAGAACGCCTCCGGACTGGCTGGCAGAACAACGTCTATTGTGTCTGATGGCCAATTGTTGGCCGGCAGTTTGCATGCAAAGCGGCTCGGCATGGTGCAAGGTTGTGCAGGGCTCGGGGGAAGCGTCAGTGGAGCACAGGGTTGGGGTGGTCCCCGGTACGGGGTAACCCTGGGTGCAACGGGGCCTCAGGTCAGGCTTTGTGCTGAAACAAAGCCATTGCATTTTTAGGACCTGTGCGTAGACTTCTCAGCTGGGTTATGAGCTATTTGGCTGGGTAATGCAGATCAGGAGGGCTCAGCTTCCAAAATACAATGGAAAAAAGGAGAGAAGGGAAATGGAGGGCAATGAAGCAGATGGTCTCTAATGCTGACGTTTTTTAGGACGTAGTTCTCTTCCTAATTACTATCGTAGGCTCTCCCAAACCTTACCTTTGGGCCAGGTTTCCCAGTGCTTCCCCTAGGGCCTCTTTCCCCACGTGGACCCTTGGAAAGACACAAAAGATGACAGTTTAGTGCTTTGGGTAGCAAGAAGAACTGCACTGTGATAGGCAAAGAGCTCATGAGCACCTGAGCTGCACGAGGACAAAGAGCAGTCCCACCAGCAGCGCCATGATGCCAGGAGCAGTGCAAACTGGACATCCCATTTTGTTATGGCTTCAAACCAGAACCACTGGTAAACCCCAGCCCCAAACCAGTGTCCCCTCTGCTTGGCTTTAAGGCTGAAGGCCAGATATAGGGCCAGATCCTGCCCAGGTAAGACATGAATCAGAGCACACTTCATCTGGTATTAACAAGCTTTCAAAATGCACAAGAAGGGTAAAAAGAGGATGATTACCGTTGGACCGCGCTGCCCCCTTGGACCTGGTTTGCCAGGTGTCCCCTGCAAGGAGAAGGAAAGCAGGTGAGTCACGGGCCAGCAGCAGCCACAGGCTGAGCTCGCAGCAGGGGAATGCACAACGGAGACCTATCGCACACAGACTGCCCCCCGAACCTCTTCAGTTCTCATTTGCAATTAAAAAGACAATAGCAGTTTTACTCGTACAGTTTTTATACTGTTTGGACGCATCTGAACAGTAACCCCGATGCCCAGATGGCATCTAACACCTGAGCGACAGTCTTCTAAAAGTACCCAAAGTCCTTTAAACCCCACAAGGATACACCCAACTCCTTGGACCACGCAGGCTCCTAAAAAGCCAGCAAACACACCAGGAGCAGCCAAAAGCTCTTCTGCTCTGCCACCCCAAAATCCATAACCCCTCTCCCTGCTGATCTTCGCCCTCCCCTTCTCCCAGCTCACGCAAAGCATGAGCTGATGCACACACACGCTGCAAGACCTGCGTTAAATACGTGCAGAATGACAGCAGCAGAGCAGGAACCCTAACCCGAGCAGTTATTTTACGCTACACAAGCCAATTAAGCTGCCCCACATATTTACAAATCTTCCTTCATCTTTGTGAACTTTGTGCTAAACAAGTAATTTAAGACATTGCTTTGCAGCAGCGACAAAACAGCAGGCTTATGAGCTCTGACAGATGCAGTCAGTTCCCTGTAATGGGCGACTGTGATTAATTCTGACAGAAGAAAGACAAAGACGGCTGGGTTCTAAATCTGGCATTATGCTAAGCTCCATTACCATACGCCTAAAAGAAAAGTAAAAGCCCAGACCTTGCTACCTGAGGACACTGTTTTGGCTAGTATCATTATAAAAAAAAAAAAAAAAAGCCAACAGGTTTGACTTCCTTTGACCTTCCTTGACTTCCTTTGGACCAGCAGCCTACTATTTTTTACCAATCACCTGTTAAAGAAAGGAAGAGCAGGATTTTCTATGTAAGGAACACAGACGCTTAAAATATCATTTGCCATTTTCTGCCCCAAATCCATCATCTAAAAATCTTGCCTTCTCGTATTTGGCACTCATTAACCAGGCAAAAATAAAACAAGAGCTGGAAAAGTTTTAAATCAACTTTCTTCCAGCTGCTAAAATTAGCCCTGCTGAATCTTCCTTGTTCTGCGGTTCCATTTAATAAACACTGCTGGCATACTTTTTAAATTAATTACAAAATATCATTCTGAAGCACTCCATCTGGTTTTCCTTTCCCTACGTGAGGCTGAATTTGGATCAGGTGGTGCAGAGTGCAGCCTCCCTGCAGGTAGCCCCCCACACTCCCTTCCTTCTTCCTCAATTCTATTTTTAAGCAAAATTTTCCCCCTGCTTATTGCTATCATTAATCATGCATACAGCGCTGTGTACTGCTGCTAAGAATTTATATAGCACTGTAAATGCACACAGGCCTACATTTTTCAAACACGGATACCGAAAGGAAAGGCATCTAAATTCAGATTATTTTTTAGGCACCCAAACAAATGGCCTGGATTTTGGCTCCCCCCCTGCACCCTCCAGGCTCTGTCAGCCAGGGCGAGCAGGGAGATCTATTATCCCGTGCTAATGGCTGGGGATTATTAGCTCTAAAAATAAAGATCACTTACTCACATTTCCAAGTATTGATTTCATGATCAGGTTTGGAAAGCGCCCAAGCCAGCCCACCCAAACTCGCCTCGGGCTGCTGGGTGAAGCTGGGCACCGTGATGGGGAGCCGCTTGCCAAAACTACCAGGATATTTTGCAGGGCACTCCTTTCCAAAGACACCAAACACCCTTTTCTTCCTAATTTTTAATTTTGCCAGCCCCTGCGTGCAGCCAAAAGCTGTGGTTTCAGCTTTGGGGAGCTTTAGCACTGCCAGCACCAAAACTCAGCTGCTGGTGCTGGCCCAGCTGCTGATGCTGCTCGCGCTGCTTTTTATTTCACCTTTTTAATTTTAAGGGGGGAATGACTATCCATGTTGTTGAAATAATGAGGTAGAAAGCTTATTTCAATTCCTAGATGATGACAACTGTAGGAAAAACCTGTGATTCTTACTATTCTGGACACGTAAACAACCGTGTGGAGTATCATAATAGTAATACCTTGTAAAAAGAAAAGACAAACAGAAATGATTTTTGGTTGTTTCAGCTGCAAATTGGGTTACCCCGCAATGCACTGGAGAAGCAAATCTTACAAACTCTCTTTCTTGACTGCATGTGGACATGCTCATAAAGTAGCAAATTTACTGGTCTCGGGAGAAGCAGAGTGTAATTTATCAAGTCTAACTCAACGAGGCTTAAATTCAGTTGATGGTCTCCATTTGGTTCGTGCAGTGTGATACTCGCTCAGTCTATTGTTCTCTATATAATCGCTTTCACTTATTTCAAATCAGATACTTGGGAGGGAAAAAAAGAAGGATACCAAAGCAGTCATTGAAAATCTGTATTTCTGCTCCTCTTATAAATTTTTCAAGCTGAGCTCCTTTTACTAAAAGGAGAGATTTGTCCATGAAAGTGTTTCTCTCTCCCACGCAGACAAACGCAGCAATAAAACAAGGGCGAGCTGCTGGACTAGGTGCAGAGTGGCGTAAATGGTCCAAGCGAACACTGGAGCGAATTAGAGTTCACCCAGCCTAATCCTTGATTATTTTTTCTCATTCTTACAGACAACCAGCTCCCACTCTGCTCCTGAAGAAGTCTGCCATCCGAGCGAGCTGGCTCCCCGTCCCACCAAACGCAGCCAGATGAAGCAGGAGGGGTGCAGATGCTCAGGGGGTGCACAGCAGTACATCTCCCCACCACTGCGGTGCCGATGCCCTGGTTTTTATCACCCAAAAATGCAGCCCAAGGATTATTTTTCTTTGCATATTGGATAAGGCGGGTGGTAATTATACGGCTACAGTAAATTTGAGGCTGCCGTGGCAGCTGCCTCCCTCCTCCTGCCTGGCCGGGAGTGGAGGGAGGGGGGTTGTAGTTCAGAACGAGATGAAAATTACTCAGTGGGAAAAAAAAAAAAAAAAGCAGGGATATAAACCAAATTTCAGTGGCACAATATTAATGCAGTGCAAAGTGATTTATATTTTCTGTGCTCCTATCAAACACGTCTGTTAGAAGTCATTTGTATTTAAATGAGAGTAAAAGGGAAACTAATTCCACTTACTCTCCTTACTCCCCCTATTTTTTGCCTGGGACCAGAGCTCATGTAGAAAATGACTGCATTTGTACTCTCCATCCCCTAACTCAACCTTGTCATCCACAAAATAAAATAATACAAAATAAAATAAAAGATCACTGGTGTATTTAGACAATTCCCTGCTACTCAAGCACAAAGCCGAGCAGGGGGTGAGAGGTAGAGGTGAGTTCAGGGGATGGAGCCTCCACATTTCGAGGCTGTTCAGGAATTTAGAATAGCTCCACTTATTAAAAGGAGGAACTTGTTAAGTGTCTTTTCACCTATGCATTTTGAATCTCAAGTTAGGTTAAGATGGTTCTGGCTGCTTCTGAATAGATTCACCCATCTCTAACAATTACCATTAATTAAAAAGCTCTTCATGCCCCGAGCAAAGTCTGGCAGCAAGGAAAGGATTCAGGTTCAGAGAAATCTCTTGAAATATCCTGAGGGAAAGCTTCCCGGTGTGTAATAGGCATACACTGTGCTGTCACTTGTGCCCACCATGGGCATCAGGAGCATCCTGCCCCAGGGACCAGGAGGTGACAGCTGCCAGCGAGGGATTTCACCACCATCAGTCCTGCCCAAGGGCTGCTCTCTGGAGGGAAAAATCAGCGAAGCGGCCAGCCAAAGCAGCTCTTACCCGTGTGCCCTTCTCGCCGTTGGCTCCTGGGAATCCTGGGAAGCCGATCGAGCCCTTTTGGGGGAGAAAAAAAGAGAGGGATGGTTCAGGACACCAGACGGGGTGGCTCTGTCCGGCTGTGCCAGGCGCCCGCTGGCCTGAAATAACCCCGGCCAAACTTGCTGATGTCTGCAGCTCCTGGTGCTTTTTTTTTTTTAAAACCTTCCTCTAACAAAAACAAAATCGAAGACAGACCCGAAATGACCTCAGAAGCCAAATTTTCTCCAAAAATAACAAACCAAAATAAAAAGATCCATGCCTCATTAGAAGTCGCTGCAAAGGCCCAAGCCCACGCTCGCACCAGGTGCCTGGGGAACAGCAGGCTTTTGTGTTTAGCTCCTAAGTCACTATGTTGCACATGAAAATTTAACTCCTGGCTTGTTCCTTTATGATGTAATTGCCTGGAGAATAGCTGCTGCTGCTTTTAAAATATGAATTAGCTGAAGAAATGCAAAAAAAAATTTACCCCAGAAAAAAAAAGGCAAATTAAAAAATAAAACATCAACACCACAACCAGAAAACAATCTCTTGCACTTAATTATGTCTCCAGTGTTAAACAAGCCTGCTTTTTGTTTTTTAAGCAATGAACATGAATAATAAAATATGATTCTAAAAAGAAAAAAAAGTTAACAAAAACATAAGTTCCCAAAGCCTCCAGGGCATGTAAAAGCTGGGCTTTAGCTTCAGTCTATGGAGTGGAATTTGCAGTTTTAATTTAAAAAGGACATTTGAAAATGGCCCAAATGAAGGTGGGCATGTAGGTAGGATATAAAGGATGTTTGCAAATCTGCAAATAGCAGTTTTATTTTAATTTCAGGGAGATCCTGATTCATTAGCTATTCTTCTTCATTAATTAAAGTAGCTCAAAGTTTTGAAGATGCAAGGCCCAATACCGGGAGAAGCACCTCTATGCCTATAGCTAGCACGAAAGCTCCCAAAGAGCCCATATCTGCTGCCCCAGCAGTCCTGCATGCCCTGGCGGGGGCTGCTGTGCGCACTTTGCAGCCCCTGTCCCTGTGCATCTCCTCCCATCACGCTGCAGGAGATGGAAGCAATGCAGAACACAGCCCATTCCCAACCAGCTGAGGGCTGGGAGTTATTTTTACCCATAAATTCATCCTGCTTCAGGCTGCCACACGCCCCGGCCCCCAGCCTGCTGGGGGTCACCGTTGCCCCCCATCCCCGTGAGCAGGGCTCAGCTGGGCAGCACCGCAGCACCCCCCCAGTTACCTTTGGGCCCTGCCTGCCCGGGTAGCCGGGCAGTCCTGGCACGCCGAGTTTTCCCTGAAACACAAAAAGAAAGAGGGTCAGCGGGGGCAAGGGAGGCCTTGAGAGCAGCCACAGGTTTGCACCAGCGAAAAGGGGAGAAGTTAAACACGTAGAAGTCAAGAGCCAAGCTTACGTAGGTGGTTTCCCTCCCCGGTCTTTTTTTTTTTTTCTTTTTTACCAAGACTTTGCACCCAAGCAGATAACCCCAAAGAGACCAACACCTCGATGCACCCAAGTCACATCACTGCAGTAACTCCATCTCCCCTGGGTCCCCTCTGGTACTCACGTTGAATTGCACATGTCAGCCTTTACACAAAGCTCCTGCACCTCCTCTTCATCCCTCTGCCCCAAAGCCACCCCTTGGTGCCCCATGCTGGGCACTGCTCTGGCCAGGCACCACAAAAAAGCCCCAAAGCAGTGTGTTTTGCTGTAAAACCCACGTGGGCATCTCCATCCCACAGACTCACCTTCTCTCCAGCAGGACCAAGAGGACCGGGATCTCCATTGGGGCCAGAGCGACCTTTGGGGCCTTCGGGACCATCCTCACCCCGTGGGCCAGGAGGCCCAATCTCCCCCTGTAAACCACAAGACGGGCACTGACACAGCAATACACGCCATCAGATACTCCCTGGAGCTGCTGAGACAGCTCCTGGAGAAAGTGGCTCAGCCGAGACCGTCCTTGAGTAAATTGTGGAACGTTATCAGAGCACCAAGCTCCTGCTCACGCAACCCGGCTATTATTTCCGACTACAGCCGTCTTTTCCCGTGGCCCAATTATCCCATCTACATGAAGCACATCTCCACCGAAACAGCCTTCATTAGCTCTGATTGCAACGCACCCTTCCCGGCTCCCACATCGCAGTTTGATGTGCAAGCAGGCCCCGGGAAGTGTTTAATTGAGGGCTGAGCCGGGCAACTGGAGAATAGAGATCGGGCTGGAGCTTTTGTGCTGAAAATCATCAGGAAATCTGAGCACGGGCAGATGGAGCCATTAACATGAATTGTTACGGCACTACGGGCTGCAGCACACACAACAGCTGTCATTTTGTCACGGGGCAGCAGGACATGTCTCCTTGCTGTGAATATGGGCTGCGGCCTTCTCACTCACCGGGTGAGCCACAGATCTTTCTGTGAGGCTTTTGGACGCCGTTGTCCTTTCATAGCTCGCTGTAGATCACACAGATAATCATAAAACAGAGAGTTTGATGGTGGGAGCTGGAGCTGTGGGCACCAGGCGAGGACAGCAGTCGCCTCCCCGGCAGGCCACCCTCAGGCCTGCTGAAGCCCTTCGAAGCACCAGCTCCGAGGCGACACGCGGAGTGTGAACCAGGAACCCCACCAATTACACGTTGAAATGCCAGGATTTAAACGGAGGATTTGATTTATACTTTTACAAGCCTTCACGCAAGGCATTCATTTTTCCTTTAAGCACAGGCTCTCCTGTGGCTGGGGGACACACCAAGCCCCGGGCAATGCAACCACTCGAAGAGACGGGCCAAGGGCAGTCCCTTGTCCCCAATAGCTGGATGCTAAGGACGGACAGACACCCTGCAAAGCCCTGTGCTACAGCTGCTGCTCGCATCCAAGTGTGATTTGGGGTTTCTGGCGGTGTGTGTGTGCTCCCAGTGCTTTTAAAAGCTTTGAAGCCAGGCAATGTGCCCCGCTGCTACAGATAAGAGTCTGATGTAAACCTGCACCCCTGGCAGCTTGCACTGCACTCTATTAAAGCGTGTTCCCAGTAACTTTACAATCCACGCTGATGGCATGGAGACACATCAGGTGCAGCAAATAAAGACGCCTACCAGACCCTAGATGCAGTATTATGGGAGAAAAGAGATAACGGAAATAAATATGACACAGCTAGATTGTGCAGGATTCTTAGCTGTCAAAGCAGCAAGACAGGGCCCTCTTTTACTACTCAGTTTTATTTTACCTTCAAGATGGGACTAGAAAATTTAGGAATTTATAACCCCTGTGCTTGATGTGAACATGAAATTCCTGCATTCCTGCCTCGAGATCGGATGTGCCAAAAGGACCCTGACCAGAGCCTGCCCTGCTGCTCCCCTAGAGCCGCGTCTGCAGGGCTGGAAGGAGCACTACGAGACCTCATCGGTCACAAGCTCTTACCCGGTCTCCCTTGATGCCCATGTCACCTTTGAAGCCGGGGAAGCCATCTTCACCCTAAATAACAGAGAGGGGAAAAAACAAAGTGTATAGATGAAAGAAAAGAAAAGAAAAAAAAAAAAGAAAGAAAGAAAGAAAGAAAGGGAAAAAAAGGCTTCTCTAGTCTCACTGTGTGGCCCCTGCACAAGGAGAACAACGTCAGGTCCCTGCACTGCCCGTCACATCGGCTTCTGTAAGCCCTGGGTGCACACAAGCAGGCACGAGGACATGCCTGGAAGCCCAAGCAGGCTGCAGCTGTCGAGGTCCCAGAGGGATCCCAAGCAAGTATTCCTTCACATCCCGCACTGGCTGCCAGTCAGGGTATCACAAATCTGACTCGATATGAGTAACAACACCTTGCCAGTACTGGGAACCAATTATTTCTGAAGTACAACTGGCTTTATTTTCATGGAGGATGTTTTACACCATGCTTCAAGGGAACCTCTAGGACAGTGGCAATATTTCTTTCAGCCAGAAGGTTTAATTGCAGAGCTCAAATCAATAATGTATTTCATCCTACAGCAAATCTCTCATAGGCAATGAGGACACCATTCCCAGAAAGACCTTTCAAGTCTGTAAGGTCCCTGCCAGGACTCCCTAGCTCAAATGCCTAGGAATTTGCTGAATTTTGCTGAATTTTTTGCTGAATTTTTTGGAGCAGGAACAAAGGAATACAGAGCTGTTTAGGGCTGGAACCAGGCAAGATTTTTCTCCACTTCCTTTGGGAGTGCCCAATTGCATCTCTGACATACACACAGACAGACTGTGTCCTCGTTTTTACTGACTTGGGTCTCGCGAGCTGGTCTAATGACCGGGCTGGGTAGCACATCCCATGTGCTGTACTCCCTGGGTCCAGCAGTTCTCCAGCTGTCACATGCTACAAAAACTTCACCTCCGTGGAATCGTGCCCAGAAAACTCAAGCTGAAAATTTTGTCAGAAGGAAATCACCCCAAAGCTGGACCTGAGCTATCCGTAATGGCTGGCTGCAGCAAACAGCCCCGGCCCCGAGCAGGTCCTGGGGGCTCCACTGCTCCCGAGTGCAAAGAAAACAAAATTCTAACAAAACCCCCTGTACAAGAGAATTTCACAGAAAACACATTGTGCAGGACAGGTCTGCAGAAACACTTAGATGCTATAGAAAATCAAACAAAACATAGGGTGTTAACTCACCTTTTCACCTTTGGTGCCTTTCAACCCACGAACACCATCTGCTCCCTTGGAGAAGACAAAACAAGATGTTACATGGTACGTGTAAGCTTAAGGCTGGAGAATCATTAACAATGGTGATTTTTGCTTCCAACATCGACGATGGCATCTTGCAAACTGTGACGGTCTGAATTGCACTGTTAATTGAACATCACCTGCCTAATTTCCAGCTGTGAGTGCCTGGGGACTCAAACCTCTTGGGCTCAGTGTGGCGGGTGGGATTGGTGGTCTCTGCCTCTTCCAAGCCTAACCCCTGGAACCATATTCCCAAGGATAAAACTCGTAATGAAAAGCTTGTTTTCTGCATATATTTTCCACAAAAAAAACATTCTCTGAGTGCTGAGTCCACTTGTGCATTCAGAGAAAGGCGGTGCAGGAGCTGGGCAGGGACACCTGGGCCGTGAATTCAGCCTGAGCACACCAAGGAGATTTCCCTGCGGCTCTGCAGCACCCAGTCTAGCAACCACAAAGGTTTAGCTTGGTTCTTTTTTTCACCATGGTTCTCACCTCTGTGCACGCACTGCTTTATTTTAATTTTAAAGCATCCTGCTGTCATATGAAACCCTGGCGCTCCTCAGATCAACGGCAAAGCCTGGATTTCATTTCTCCTGCCTGGCGGGGTGCAGCCAGACCCTTTGCAGAACAAGTAAACATGTTTGAGGCTGCTCCTGAAGCACCCATTCAGCTTTTGCTTACCCTTAAGCTTTTGCTTAAGGCTTCTGCTTGCTCTGCAAGGGTAGCCCCAGCTGGATCCAGCCCCTCTGCCAGCTGCGAGAGTGCTGCAGAACAGCTCCTTGTGGTGGGATGGGGCTGCCAGGAGCCCGTCATGGCAAAAACCAGAACAGGGCTCTAGATACTGGAACCAGGGCAGGAAGCAACACCGAATGGTGATGCTACTGAGGATAAGGGAAAGAGGATGCAATTTTCCAGTAGATACTACAAGTCTCAGGATTTGAGAGACAGCCAAGTATTATCTAGCACTAAACGCCTCCCCAGATCTGTCTCATTGCCCTCTTTGTTATTATGCTGCACTCAATGCGAAGGCCACCACGGCTCACAGAGAAGCGATGGGTGGGAAGAGGAAAAAGCAGTAAGGCTGAACCTGGTCTAGGATGCAGTGCATAAACAGAAAACTCACTTTTTTAAGCAGCACTGGGGTAACTAAGTGCATTAATGTAGGTCAGTCCCTGTTTCCTGAGCTACTGGTTCTCCAGTAGCTCAACAGAGGTGTCGGGGGAAGATGATGAATTTAGCACTTCTGATGGAGGGGAAGAAGGGGGCAGCAACACAGAAAACTGCCCAAGGAAGCTGGAGGAGGTGAAGGTATCAAGCAGGAGCAGAGAGGGCTCCACCTCAACTGGCATTTCACCTCTGGGAGAGGGACGTGGAGCTCTGCAAGGGTTGGGAAAACCTCATGGGATCTCCTGCCTGGGGCACGGCCGGCTCCCGAGCTACCGCAGCTTACAAAGGACATGCCCAAACAAGATTTTCACCCCCTGAGAAATTTCACCAGGTTATAAATCAGACACGGTGATGCCGAATAAAACCCCAAATAAAGAAAAATAAGAGTTCAAAAAAAAAAAAAGAAAAAGAAAAGACGACAACAAGAATGCCTGCAGCAAACTGCTGACTGAAAGGAGATTCAGTGTCTCCTGGAGGCGTTTGCACAAATACGATTGCTGACCAGAAGCAGAGATGCTGCAGCACAGATGATGCCTGGCACAAAAGCCTTGCTTGGCACATCGTGTCCTCAGCCTGCAGCCGGCTCTGCGTGCTCCCTGGCCATCAGAGGGAAAAATCACCTTTCAGTGTGTTTTTTGCTTAGAAAAATCATTTATGCACTGAAAGGAGAAAAGAAGCAAAACAAAACTAATCTGACTCGTGCAGGCATTTGTGACATTGTGCAAACACGGTGCAGAAACCCTCCAGAGCTTCTCCAAGGCGATCAGTCCATGGAGGTGCTGAGCGCGGTCAGGATCTGCCCCCTGCTCTGCCACCAGCCCTAACCTTGCCAGCCTCCAGGCTCCTCATCTATCCTGCCTCTTGGGATAAAATGCCACCCTAAGGTATCCACGCCAGCTGAGCAGTGCAACTCCTGAAATAAAAAAGCCGAAGATTTTTCTCTTAAAGGAATATTTTGCGCAGGGCATTTGAACTTTTTTTTCTCCCTTAGGCATGTCAAGAAAAAGTATAATTAAAAGTACATCAAAATTTGTGCAGTAGAACAGGGTTCTGGTGAGGCGAGATCTAAAAATTATTTATAGCTGCAAACCCAATGAGACGCATTTTTCTCAGAACTGGAGATTCATTCATTTAATAGGATGCTGCTTGTAGGAAGCAAAACCTCTTCTGTACGCACTATGGATTTGGTGCATGACATACTTTCTGTAGATCACTGTAATGTGGAACAGTTCCACTTTAGCGGTAAACACAACAGCAAACCATTCCCTAATGGACCACTATGTCTCAATCTGCAACCTTGCAAGAACCGAGATGAAAGCTTGCTTTGGTTAAATACATTCAGCTTAAATTTTGAAGGCAGAACGGCAAATGGGTTTCTGCTCTTGAAAAAATATACAAGGGGCTTTAAGAGGGTTTAAATTCACCTATCGTCACCAATCCAGCACAGATCCCTGCGGATTCATTGGACCTTCGGGAAGCAAGATGCAACTGCACCTGAACTAATACATCTTGATGGGGCATAATAGCCAGAGCTGAATCAGGAAAAACACCCAGCACCTTCTTACCGGTGTGCAAGCGCTGCAGGCAGCAAGGAGCAGGGAAGAGCTGGAATTCAATCTACTGAAAGAGCACATTACTGAGACATACAAGCGCCGTCTGACAAGGTTTTGGATCAGGAGCATGAAAAGCTTGCTTTGTTTTAGTAATAGGCTATTTTGTTTTATTAACAAGCCTTGTTAAAGTCTTCATTCTGGCTGAGATTTACTTTGGCTGTAAACTGGAAACGACTGGAATGGGACTGAGCCATGCTCACAAAGAATTAAAAGAAAAATCTCTCCAAAGCACTGGAGGATGCTAGAAGGTGTTATTGGAGAGCAGGGCACCTGTAATCCTCGTGGCCTGCAGGAAGACACAAGACTGAGGCTGAATCGAGCAGCAAACACGGTGTCACCAAGGTGGCCCTAAGCACCTGTGCCCACCAGCAGTGCTTCCTTTGCAGGTAAAAGCTTCTGGACCTGCCAGAAGGATTTGTTTCCTCCACTGTGGGCTGGAAGCTCTGCAGGTTTCCCTGTGGCACTGCTACAGGGCAGGTAATGTGTTACCCATGGGAGTTCCAGGTCATGCCCCAAAAGCATGCTCTCCTACTGCCCCTCACCGTCCGTATGGCCACAGCACCAGAGCACGCAGAGGACCCTTCCCCGGGGTGCTTCGTGTGACTGAGAGGACCTTGTCCAACTCCAGCATGAGGTAGAGATTTCTTAAGCTTCTTCTTAAGAAGTTTTAAGCAAGCAACAGGGCGGACGCTGTTTTGGCATCCTCCTTACCTTGACTCCGCGTGGTCCTGGATAACCAACGGGGCCCTGAGGACCTGGTGGACCCTGGGGTGAAAAAAATGCAAAGAAAAACACGTCAAGTCCATGCGAAGGTGCAGCAGTAAGGAGAACGTGTGGAAAACAAATATCCCAGCCATCTGGCTGCTTCAGACTGGGTGGAAATGGCAGTGGCCATCTGAAAACAGCTCAAAATAGCACGGAGTGCTACAGCAACATCACTTGGAGCAGGTGCACTCAGCTCAGCCAACAGCAAAGGTCCGTACAAAAGGAAAGGATGAAGGAAAGAAACAGCAACAACTCAGTACAAAGGGATTTATACATAAGATCAATGACTTGTGTTTCGGATTGAAAAAGAGAACAAGTCCGAGAGAGGAAGGACGTGCTCTACTGCTGCCTCCCCGCTCCTAAACCATCCTGGTTTTGCAGTAATGCACCAGCCCTGTTCGGACCCGACACGGCTCAGGGCGATGATCACAGGATCAGAGGAGTTATTGCTCGAGGCACATGCCTCGGGTGCTGTCCTTTAGCCTTGGCGACATGGCAGGGAGGTGCTCATGGAGCTCCTTTCTGGCACCGAAAGCTGCCAGCCACCAACGACACCACGAGCACCCACCAGGAGCCGTGCAGGTGGCTCCATCACCACCCCGCTGCCACGCCATCCTGCCTGCTGATAAATCCCGCTCTTTATCAAGCCCAGTTGGCTCTTATCCTCCTCAATCAGCCAGCTAAACAACTACCCTTCCACTTCCTCCAGCCTGAGACAGGCACTTTTTCCAGCCTGACAGCCCAGCGGAGCCCAGGCCCCGCACAAACATCAAGCCCTGCTCCAAGATCACGGCTGCTGGAGAAATAACTCAAGCAACAAGCGGCGCGCCGGTCCTGCACCTCCACCTGCTGACTCCCTGACGTTTGCTAAATGCCCCCCACCACAACCACTGCCTGGCTTCTCATATTCTGCGGCTGCGAGGGTTTTGATTTCTCGGCCGTGAGGGATGCCGGCAGGACAAGGGGCGCAGCCAGGGCTGCAGCCGCTGCTCCGCACGGGGCTGGGGGACTTTGAGGCAGCCGGGCTGTGCTCCGGTAAAACACTTTTGACAAATGCAATGTTTTTCAACCGAATGGGACGCAGAGGGAACGCAGGAGGTAAATCTCCCAGACAGACAGACACCCGTATAATTCAAGGGCTCTAGCCCGCGGCAATATTCTCAAATATATTGTTAGAGAGGGACTTCAACCAAGGGGAGTGGAAGAAAATGGAAGGCCAGGAATACAAAAAGAGTTATTTTCTGCATTCCCCTGTGCCACAAAGGGTATTTATTTATGTCTGCTTAGGCTTCCCTGAGCAGTTTCAGCTTTCACATCAGCCGGGCACTGCTTGCCAGGAAGGAGGGCAGAAGGGACGGTGTTGTGCTGGATTTCAGGGGCAACAACTGTGCATCACCGGAAAAATCACAACTGCCCCCTCTCCTTTCCTGCCACCAAAGCAACGGAGAGAAAATGCTGCGACAAAACCACTACAAACACCTTAACGGAGATCCGAGGGCTGAATAAGCTGCAAACGTTACAACACCCCCTGGCCCTGGGGCATTTTTGGGGTTGTCACAGATGCTGAAAGAACGCTTCGCCATTTCTGCACCTCCCTTTCCCTGAGCTCACGGAGAAAGCTGAGTAAAAAACAGCACAACGGAGAGACCCAAGCAGACGAGCTGGGCTCAGCTTCTGGAGCTGTTTCAGTGGGGTTTGCTTCTCACCAATCCATGCCCTGGCACATCCCGGCAGAGCCGACCCCGTGCAGCACACGGACCCGTCCCCAGCTCGCACCCCGCTCCTGCCCGGCCTTGGCAGCATTGCTGTGTCAGCCAAGAATGCGAAACCGCTCAACGCAGCTCTGCTAGCACAAGTTCTAGTGCTGGCAAACGTCTTCTTGACAACAGTTTGTTTTATTTTGGGAAGAACTATGACCCGTAACAGCGAAATCTCGCCCTCCTACAAGCAGCAGCTCCAGCAGCGAGCTGGCTGCAGCGCTTTCGTGCCGCCCTGGCAATGAATCTTCACTTTTAAGGCTAATGTTAAATTCTTAATTTGTATTTTGCGACACTTAACGGTAATGAGGAGCTTGTTGACACCTACCTGACTCCCCTTCTCTCCAGGAGGACCTTCCTTGCCAGGATGACCCTATTAATACAAGAGACAAACAGAAGAGAAAAATGGGTTTAGTGCATGCCGAACGCTTCGGAAGCCAACAAGCTCGCTCAGGCAGCTATGATTTATTTGCAAGACAACAGTTGCTCTCCAGGAAGCTCTTACTGATACAAAAAGCCCTCTGAAGCCAGGAAGCATTTCCCAAAAGAAAGAGGACTGCATTTAGTCCGTGTTGTTGTTCTTAGATATTTAAACCTTCTTACCCCTTACCACCTTTCGGCAGAGAAGCACAAACCATTCTGCAATATTTTTCGCATATTAGAACATCTCAGTGCGTTCAGCGGCAAGCAGCATATACATTTTGCAGATGGAAAAAAAGATAAAATTATCTCTGTATTTAACAAGCCTGTGAAGGTCACAAGATGCCCAGACTGGTCAGAGCCTCTCGTTAATTCCCTAATTCCTGGAGTCAGTTACAAGATCTCATGACAAAGCCCCAGCTAACCTGCATCCCTGTCAGACGCAGGCTGGCTGAATGCTGGCCAGCATTCCCCTTGGGATTTGATGCTGAATAACCCAACAGCCAAGAGCCTCCACCACGTTCTCATTCACAGTCTTTAGAAGCCTTTTGCTGGGATTTCAATCAGCAGGAAAAAATGGTGTGAATTGCCTCAGGTATAACAGGAAGGATTAGTGAGAAACTGGGGAAATCCTTGAGAGAAGTTTTGAGTGGTGATTTTTCTACTGCAGGAACCGAGATGGAGCCGGGTCAGAAGAGGAATCTCTGTCTGGCAATGCAAACAAAAGCAATAAGCCCTCTGTGAGGGCACTCGCTGCACACCTCAGGACTTTTTTTTTTTTCTCCTATTTTTTTTTATTTTAAAGGAGATGAGAGCACATCCAGCTGCTCTAAAGCCACTAAGACCTTCAGTCAGTAGTTTCTTTACATAAGAACTCTCCTCTAAATACTCAAAATAGAGCGATATAACAAGTAAAATCACGAGACTATTTTCCATAATCAGTCTTCATGACAGCAATGTCAGACAAGCAGGAATTCATAAAACAAGCTGGTTTAATAAAGAAACAACATGACAGCTGTCAGCTATGTGTCAATAACGTAGAGAAAATATAATGTGAATTTGCCTTGTGGTTTTAAACGGCACCAACAGCATCAGTGCACAAAGGGGGGCGCATAAGCACTTGCCTTCGGCTCCTGACATCTGCCTGCAGCCCGGGGGAAGCAAAATGGAAGTGCAACAAGACTTCAGAAGTGCCCGTCCACTCCACACTAAATCATCACCGTTTGCAAAATGCCCATCTCCATTACCAAGATCAAAAATTGATGAGCAACTTGCTTGGCTCTTGCAGCGAGATGCTTCAGGCCCTCGGGGATTTGCAGATGCCTTTCAAGACCCATTTCTATAAAAGGCACACAGGCAGGTTTTGTCCTTGGGAAGAGCAACCCTTACGCTTACAAACCTACACCCTGCTCGCAAACGACGTGGCTACCAGCGGCAAAGGGCCAGCGTCTGGGCACAGCCGTGCACGCTCAGCCTGCTGATCTCACACAGCCTTCGGCCTGCACAGAAATAGACCCAGCGCCTTCTCCAGCTGAAGCTCCCTAGAGGCTGCTGCAGGAATTTCACATCGAAAGCTACAGCCTTAGAGATGTTCTGGGCTTTGCTTCGGCTGCTCTGTTGACTCAGCTAACAATGGTAAGGATGTTTGAAATGCCCCTCATAGGAACGATAATCCCAGGGTGGGAAATGGATTTTTTTTTTGCCATGCTTTGCATTTGCATTAGTGGGATGTAACTATTTTACATTTGTCGCTCGTAAAATCAGGTGTCTCTGAGGTGTGCAAAAATGAGATCCATTTTAAAGGCCAGAGATTTTAGCACCAACTTCTAGAGGAATGAGAAAATGTTGTTTAAAGGAGGATTAGGAGGAAGCTGCAAGAATATCATGCTGATATGCCATTTCAGCCTCTTATCAGCGTTCTGCAGCAGTGCCCAGTGGTCCTGAGCAAGATGAGGACCACCGTGTGCTAGCTCTGCAGTACACACACACACACACACACGAGACCATCCTTACCTCAGTGAGCTGCCAACCTACGTAAAACAGAAACGGAAACAGGAGGAGGGGAAAGAGAAGCCCAAAGAGACGGCGAGAAGTGATCTGTGCTACGTTCTGAGGCTGAGCAAAGCTCAAAGCAGGGCCTGGTCTTCTCCAACTCAAGCCCCGCAGCCCAGGTGAAACATGGGCAGGCTGCAGGCTCATGTGCTTCACAAGCCCACGGTGCACCCAGGCAGGATGGGTGCAGGATCACCCCTGCAGCCCCTGTGCCAAGAAAAGACTTGGGAGCGGATGACTTACCGGAGGACCGTCTGCACCAGGCATCCCAGGAAGACCAGGTTTGCCCAGAGGCCCCTAAAAACAAAGAGAAAAATCATCAGCTGCAATAGCCAGAGCCCCCAGAGCATCACTTTTGCTTGCTTTAGTCGTGAAAGGCTGCAGAGAGGTGGGTCTGTTGGAAAAGCTGCCATGACTTGCAAGGAGTCTGCAAGGAGTCTGGGATTCCAGCATCCCAGGAAGCTGCAGTGTTAGTACCAGCACCTTACCCAGGCCTGGCAGAGCTCAGAGCGAGACGTTTGGGCACGAGGCTGGGAGCAGAGCCCAGGGCTGAGATCAAGCGGCTGCCCTGCAAAAGGCACTGCGCGTAAGCACAGGTGGGAGCAGGTCAAAGCACGGGGCTCGCTGGGCCAGGAAATGCCCACTCCTTGGTGACAAGTGGCAGGAAGATTAACTGGCAAAGGGAGAAAATCAGGAGTGGAGCTGCCCCCATTTACTGCACCTTGCTGCTTTAACGTGGGGAAGTGATCACTTTGTTAATTAAGCAGCCCCCTGATTTCTCACGCTATCGAGGAGCACCACTGCCGCTGCAAGCGTGTGACTCAGCACTAAACCTGAGAGCCCTTTATCTGCTGGAATTGCTAATGTGCTCCTTCACTCTTCCCCTGCTGATCGATAATTTCAGCACGCTGCAGGCTGCCAACATGAGCAGGGAGCTCTCTTGCAAGCATGCTGGATGGATCCCCTGCCCATGGGAGCTGAACTAGCACCCAACAATAGCTGCTTTGTCATCTCCGTAGGCAAAAACGATGCCCTTGATTAAACTCTGATGGTCCCAGAGCTGCTGGGGGAACGAGGACGGCAGCCACTCCACGTCGACAGCAATGGGAAATCAGAGAGAGCTGGCACAGGTCGGGAGCAGGGAGGAGGTAGCACGAGGAGACCTCGGCCGAGCGATCCAACCCCCAGCTCTTCCCATTACCATCCCCATCAGACTTCCAGGCACTTAGCCCAACAGAAAGAGACAATTTTCAGTCCTCTGCTAATGTTTTGCCATAGGCTGCCTTCAAAATGTTTCTGTTAAAATAGGAAATGAATGCAAATATTATGAATTTGAGGTAAACTGCGTTTTCTTGTCTCTCTTCTGTCTGGAATGAGACACATTAGACTTTCATGGACACGGCTGCAAACAGATGTTGCATATGGGGCAAAGGAGCAGCTGAAGCAGCAAATGCATATTAATGGCAACAGTTGTCTTAAGTCAAAGCTGCAGCATTTTAACCTACTTTCTCTCCTGGGGGACCGATGGGGCCTTGTGGACCTGGAAGACCCTGCGAAAAGAAAAACCTAGGGTCATTAAGGAACGAGTTATTCATTCCAAATGCATTTTGGCAATGTCTCAGCTGAGCATCGTTCTAGTGCCTGCGACGGCTGGGGATTTCCCCGGCTCCATTCATTCTCAAAACGCTTTGCACCAGCTGATAAAACTTCATTTTTGTAATTTCATTTTCTCCCCCAGGGAGCCATCGCGCCTCGCGGTGTGCAGCCAGGTTCATCCCCACGATGGGAGCAGAGCCATGCCGAAGGCTGACAGCAGGACTCGGACATCTGCGTTACCCTTCTGGCTCCCAGCATCTGGATGGGGGATGCTGAAAGTCAGACAGGAGCCACAAGATGCGGCTCGGCTGATGAGACTGCTTGGACCAGGGCTTGGCTTTGTATCGTGGCAGCGAGAGCCAGGTGAGGACAGGAGGGATCTGAAACTGGGACCGTTTTCAGGAAGATTTTGGGCCAGCGACGTACATCAAGCCAATTCCCAGCAAATCTCCTTATTGCTGGTCCATCCCTTTCTTCCAAACCAGCATTCCTGTTTTTTCATTCCAGTTTTTTCCCTCTTACCTGAGCACCTGGGTTGCCCTGCTGTCCTGGGGGGCCCGGCTCACCTTGAGGACCCTGTGAGGAGGCAAGGGCAGAGCTGAGAGCAGGAAAACCAAGAGCGGAGCTGCCCCCCTTTACAGCACCATCCCTCTTACATCTCAAAGCCCTCTCTTACCCACTGCTGGCAACCAGGAGCTCCTGGGCACTGAACACAGCTTCACTCCATGGCAGGGCAGGAGGAGTGAAGTTATTTCGCTGCACGCACACTTCTGTGCATGGCCATGCAGCCCAAGCGAGCTGCAAGGGGCTTTAATGCTGCCTGGCTCTGAACGGGCTGTTCTGCAGGAGTCCCTTCAGCCTAGTCGTGCCAAGGAGGCGGCACAGGAAGATTTTTTCCCACTCAGTTAAACTACAGTGCTTCGATGTTCATTAGAACAGCACACATCTTGATGAGAATGTTTGATCTTTCACGGGGAAATAATGTGTAATTCCATCAGAAATTATAATAAATTAACAGCCATTTGCTGATTTGCTGTAGGAAGATACTCTCGGTGGTTTTCACAGGCCCTGATAGGAATCTAGACCAGGCTAAAAAGCAATTAGCGAATCTAATTTAACAGAGTACATTTTACACTTCGCATACGCTCTCTCTATATAACATCTGAGCCGTCTGTAAAATTTGCCCTGAAAACTTACCACATTCCCCTTGGGACCTGTTTGTCCATCCATACCAGCCACACCCTGGGAAAGGATTTAAAAAACAGCATTAAGAAAATATCTGCATATGTTGCACCACAAAAGCAGGGAAAATGCAATAAAAATAAGAAAACATCAGGAGGCCCTTTGGACTGTGTGGAAATGGAACAATTTTCTAAAGGTGTTTGGTCAAGCAGCCAATTCTACGAATCCAGCAAAAATTAACACTTTAAAAAGTCATTTCAGTATTTTCCCACTGGTTTAACTTGCCTGAAAAAGCAGAATCAGCACCAGATCAAGAAATCCTGGCTACGTACTGCAGTCAGATTGCTTCTGACAGCGAGCAGACTGGTAGTAGCTCTTGAGAAGGAACAACTGGACACAGACCTCGCTCGGGACAGGAATGCATTGTTCAGGTGAAGCCAATGAAGCTGTGCCAAAACGAGGATTTGACCCAGATTGTTCTTCATGGTGTTAAAGACAAAGCAGAGCCCCCAAGGCTGAGGTTTCCTCATTAAGAAAACAGAACCTCTGCCCACAAAATAATCCCCCTTGTACCTGAGGGCCACAAAAAAGGCAGCCAGGGTCATGCCTGCTCTGATCATCTTCAGTGAGGGTGTAATGTGGTACGTGGTCAATGCAGACCTCCTGCCGGGGCTTCTGCGTTCACCCATTTGCTCTAGGGCAGGTTAGGTTATCCATTTTTAACAGCATGCTCATGTGAGACCTGTTTTGGAGCAGATCCTGAACCCTCATTTAATTTCAGCAGACTAGGAGTTCAAAGTGAGGATGTCTCCATATCCCAGGAGGGGTTAAGGACCTCACCACACTCACCATTAAAACCCTGACCCCTTCAGCTCTAGCAGCAGCCCAGGGTCTTGTTTTTAAGTCCTGGGACCTCAGTGAGCCGCAGTGCTTTGCCGAAGGAGCCCTTACATCAGCACTTCCCTGGCCAGCAGCGCACGACAAAGAAGGTGGCTGCCTCCTGCGTAAAAACTGCACGTTCTTGCCTTTGCTTTTGCCCGAAACCTGAACAAACTGCTTTAAAGGTTCAACACCCTGTAGGCAAAAGTTAATAGCAAAGCCACCACGTTAATAGCTCCCATTCTGCCCTTCCAGGCTGAGCTAGGCATTAACTTCTACTCGGGTGGGCCAAATCTTGGGCTGCCATATGCGGAGGTGACAGCACTGAAAACGGGGCAGAATCCAGCCTTTGAGCAGCAACTTTTTTGAACACGTCTTCTCATGGCACAGACAAACAGAATCATGAAGATGTATCATCTGCTTGAATGACTAATTGGGGCAGGGTGGTTTGGCTGAGATGACACAGGAAGGCAGCAGCCCCGGGAACTTACCGGTGGCCCTGGTGGTCCTGGTGGCCCCTTCGGTCCCAGCAGTCCTCGGGGTCCCTGTGGGAGCAAACAAGCAGGGTTAGTGCATCCCGTGCTCCCCCATGGGTGCCAGGCACCGCTCTGCCCAACACAGCATCAGGACTGGCCACGACCCCACTGGTTTTGCAGTAACAGCAGCTGCCTGGGTTTAAAAATCAGTAAGAGAAATCCTGTGTGCATGCACCCCTGAAGTGCTTTTTGTCAAGATAATATACATGCATACAGTTATCCCTTGGATTGGAAGAAGGCCTGCTTCAGCCACTTTTTTTTAATTTTTAAATAATTTAATCATATTCCTGGGTTACCCTTTAATGCACACAATGATGCAAAACGTGTCACAGCCAAGTCATTCCAGCCAGAGAGCGCTATGAAGAATGAACTGATTCCACTAATGGGTCGTTAAGGTTAGCATTTCAACATCTCTCCAGATTTAATTCTGGTCATTGACAATCTGTACAATGAAGTAAGGCTGGAAAAGGTTTTAAGCCTGCAGCATAACAGTGCGTTTTCAAAGGCATTTGGTTCTTAAACCATGACCAGCTATCATTGTGTTTTCTTGCCATTCCTAGCTTTCTCACCAGATGAAACCTAGCATCATCTTCAGGGAAATTGGTGAGATTTGAGTACTGCATTGATGTGTCAGGAGAACTGTATCCATGTGAGAGAGTAAATTTGACAGCTAATGCTTCAATGTACTTTGCCTGACTTTGCAAACCCCACTCCGGCAGCCCCTCTACCTGGTGGGTTTGCAGCAAAAGGAAAGGGAGGGGGCCTTGTGTGCCCACCTGAGCACTCAGATGCAGATCTGGAAGCTCGTCTTTTAAATGCAGGCCCTTTCTTCAATTAGAGACTGTAAAAGGACTCTGGACATTTACAGGGATGGCATTCATTCACCGTCATGGAGGAAAACTGTTCTTGATTGATGGGCAGTTTTATCTGTCTGCCCAAATATTGCACATCCCTTTTTATGACGCAGAGGAATTAAAATGAAATGTTAGAGGACAGAAGAGCAGACATTATGAAAGGGTCTGCTCTCAGAGGCCACGGGGATTTTGTTCCTGCAGAAAAGCAGTTTGCAGTGCCAACGGGATGCATGGGCACGGGGCCCTTCCCAGCCACCGGGGTCCTGCAGGGGTTGGGGCTTTGTACCCTGAGCCCCAGGAGAGCAGCTCCTCGGCTGATGCTTGTATAAACCAGCTATGGGAATTGGAAGGAAATGAGGCAGGATGAAGAGGAACGAATTTGGACTTCCCACCACTCGTTTCAGTTACGATTAAATTTGGTAAGACCCTCTTTTCGCTCAGGGCAGGTAGAAACATGCAGATCTGGGACGTGTATTTATGACCAAAAGTTTCCTGTAATGCAATTTAAACCTTTCCTCTGGCCATCACTGATATTTTTTTTTTGTATTGCTGCTATAAAAATAAGCTTCCCTGCACGCACGATCATCATTTAAGTTCCTCTTTTGTTACTCTGTTACCTGAGCATATAAATGCTTTTAAGAAGTTAATAACCCATAAGTTATTGCTTAGACATGTGTTGAGGAGATAGCTGGGTTGATTAATCTTTCCCAGAAGTTAATCAGACATCTCGTCTATAATTTAGTTCCAACGAGTCCGTAAATGCCAAGCCTTCCCTTTCTCATGTGAAGTGTGTCCAACAGTTCTCATCAATTACTCTCGGGCCACCATGCTGGGCCGTGCAACAACAAAATAAGACATTCTGAAAGCAAAGCTGATGGCCAATGATAGATAGTTAATGTTCTTTTTACAACAAAGGAAATGCATTTTGGATACAATGAGCAGCCAATGACTGTACTACACACAGAAATCTACGGTCAGCCAGAAGCAGAGTTTATCATTGCCAACAAAATCAAAAATAGTTGGTGCTGGGGACAGAAAATGCCTTAGGAGTCTTGAATTGAAAACCCAACTGTTTCTTTTTGGTGGGGTGCTCCCCAAAAACACTTGCCGGGATTGTTCAGGAGGTTTTTGTTCAATTCATGAGCATCTCCTTTTCACCTTACTGTTGATAGGAAGTGCCCCCTTCGCTAGCCCCGGCCTGGCTGCTCCAGCGGTAGCAGCACGTGGAGCTGCAGGCCCAGACACTGACAAACTCTGCAGATTTATGAAGTTCTGTGCACTGTGAACAGAACACCGACCCCGCTGAGGTCATGGCAAATGTCCCCTTGAGTTCAGTCCTGCTGAGACTGCGTTCTAAGGTTTAGGTGGGATCACTCACGCTGCACAAAACCAGGGGTGCAGGTGAGGAGCCGCATGGCTAATTGCTGCCATTGCCCCTGCAATAGCAGACAAAACCATTCCTCACTGGTGTTTGCTATGAACACTCACAAAACTCACATTTCACATATGCCTAGCATGTGCACTTCACACCCCAGCCCACTTACCTGACTCCTACACAATCCAGATGAAGGACGCATGCAGGAAAAATGAGAGACCAACCTAAGCTAAGCTTTACCTTTAAAATTACAGGGTTTAAATTTCAAATATCAGCCACTGAGCAAATAGAATCACCGAGAATTTTGCTCATTAGTAACACAAGATCAGAAAGCATCTTCTCTCTACGGTAGGCATCTTGGCGAAAAAAGCAGAAGACAGTTAAGGCAAAGAGACTCCCAACCGTTCACTTGGATCTTCAAGCAGGAGAAGCTCAGTCCCTGCAGGAACTCGGGGGTCTTGCTTAGCACCAGAGGAGCTGCCCCATGGGACACCCAAAGCGCCCTGATCACATCCAGCCCCTGACCAAAGCGGTGCTGCTGCCCACCAAGCCCCAGGAGGTACTCACAGGCTCTCCAGGCAGACCTCGGGGTCCAACTTCTCCATCATCTCCCTGCTCGGCAGCGAAGGCACAGAGGGAAGCAGCAAAAGAGACAGAGCAAAGCAGTTATATTTCAGTCACATCACAGGTGTTTCATTCTTGTTAAATAATAATCACACGGAAAACCAGCTTCCCTGGAGTAATAAAAGGGTAGCCGTGCATAAGGAAGGCCTCGTAAGCCGCGAGACTAATACTGCGTGTGCAGAATTTACCGAGGATTAGAAATGCTGTAAGGATACTTCATAATTCATGTCAGTGTTTATAAAGATGGATTTTGCTAATAGACAAGATACTGTAGGAACAATTTGGGGCATGTGAGTCAATAACCACAAGATTTAGTACCTACTGAACGGGAGCATGGGAGCGCTGACCGGGGAATTTGATTTAGCCACATTAACCCACTGGCTCCTCAGATAAGCCAGAGGCATCAAAGGGGTCATTCTTCATCCCTCCACACCCACCTCCTGTTGATGCCCACCGATGGTGCTTCCTCCGAGTTGCTTTTAAACCACCTAACACTTGAGGCTCCCCCAGGGACACCGTACCGCAACCCGGCACGCTCACTCTCAGGAAATCAATCCTAGCAGCCAGCCCGTGCAAACCCTCCTCTGCTGACGATAAAATGCATTCTCTTCCTCCCAGCTATGCCCTCTGAGCTTCTCTCCCCCTTACACGGTTTCTCTTTCTCTTTAGGATTAAAGTTCTCCAGAAATTTGTTCTTCCCCCCAAAGACGCAAGTTAGGTCTTTCCGACTTCAAAGCCTTTTACATCCGTGACTAATTAATCCTCACAACTTTGTGGTCAGGAAGGCGTTATTATCTGTGCTTTACAGAGGGAACAGATAGCCAAAGGTGGAAAGAGAACATTGTGGAGGGGGATTAGAGCCTGGGAAATCCATACTCCTCCGACTGAACCACACGCTTCCCAGAACTATACATGCAGCATTTGCAATCTCTTCTCTTAAACCAGCCCTCCTAGGCCTCTATCGCTTAGTTTAAGCTTTGCTAAAGGCCTTGCGATTATCAACTGCACGGTGTTAAAGAAGTGAACAATTTAATCTTTGATTCCCATGTCTATGCGGAATCCCCGTTCCCCAAGTCGTGCTGCAATTTGCCGTATCTCAGAAAACAAGCAGCACACCTAGTTGATGACATTATTTTTCATAACAAAAACAGAGTTTTCTGACCAGATACTTAAAATCCACATTCCTCATCATTTTTCTTCCCCCCTCCCAGCTCTGCCTGTCCCATGTCACTCCAGTCCCGTGGCACCACGCTGCAGGGATGAGGTGCTGCTGCTGCAGGCGATGGCAGCAGGCGACACGCACCCGGTGCTGCCATCGCATCTGCTTCTCATTTACAGGGCTCAGTTATGCATTCAAAGGACTGCTGCAGACAGACAAACTTACCCTCTCCCCATCTTCTCCGGGTGCCCCTGGGGGTCCGTGGGGGCCTGGCTCGCCCTGTAAAGGCAAGGCAGAAAATCCTCAGAGAAAGTGGACACAGTCTGGCAATGGAAAACATTGGGTAATAGCGAGAAACCTAGCAACAGGCTTGCCTTTTCTGTCTGCACCATGTGCTGAGGATGCTCGTATCCTCACTTTCCTGTGCATGAGGCACAGGATTTACTCGTGACATCTCGCTAGGGGTCTGGGAAGCAAGCAGATGCTGTATCTCCTTCAAGAAAAGGGGACTCGGGCTCTGCACACAGTTACTCCTTCACCCAAGGCATCCCACTATCCCACTTCTGGCTAATTAAGCATCTCTCTCAAGCATTGTCTTCCCTTTCCTGTGTAGTTTGTAATCATGATGCAATCTCCACTGTTCAAGAACTCCCCAGCTTTATAAACTAATGGTTTAACTGGTGAGACAGTGGCTCTCTCTAGGGAGAGGAGACAGCCCACCAGAATAACTAGCTTCTTGCTTTTTTCCCCCATTGTTTAATTATAAGCCAAAGCGAAGTATCCCGTTGTAGTTTTGGCAGTTTCCATCCACAACTGCACTAAAAGCAGGTTTTGCTTCTTATTTTTCAGTCTGCATTTTATTAAAGTGATCTCCCCCCTCCACGAGCAATGCTGTGACATCCCGCATTATCCTCCAGGACACTCTTGTTCTCGTTGCACTGTTCTGGCTCATCCCCAGCAACAGCTGCCCTCCTCCCAGCCATGTCCTCCTGCCAAGGTTTCATTACAGACCGCAGCCAGGAAACAAGTGGAATATAACTTACTCTATTTCCCTTCTCACCAGGCAAACCAGCCAAGCCATCAAACCCTCGGTCACCCTAAAAGAAAAGCCAGGTTAGTACACGTTTCCACCTGCTGTTGAATGTCTTTCCAATTTGTTTCCTTTCCGTGTCAAGGAGGGATTGATTTTCTCCCTCAGACATTCAGCCTTCACCTCCCATCAGACCAGCGATGATTTCAAAGTTATAGATTAAAAAAAAGAAAAATGCCCAGATAAAGTCATTTTACCTCCTCCCTTTTCCTCCACCACCTACACACTTGTTATTTTTCCATGTGAATTCCGGAGTCCCATCACCTAAAGCATCTCCCTTCTGGACAGGTTATTCTAGTGCAATTATTTTATTTCATTTTATTCCACGGAATTACAAATGATGACCCACTGGTAGCCAGCTGGGCACCAGTATTCCTGCCAGCAGGTCCCCAAACACCACCTTGGGCTCCACCACCATCCATCCCATACGCACCCTTCTAACCCAATGTGTAAGTTTTCCTACTCACTGCCAGTAGCTTCTGCCTACTGCTTTAAATACAGCTCTGGGCCAAGCAGGGCTTTGGCCATGCTGGGGAGCACGATGCCAAGCCCAAAATAAGGAGCTGTGCTGGGAGGGCGGGCGTGTTACTCTGTGCTTGGCACCACGCTGGGAAAACAAAAGTCGTGCGGACACACTGAGCACAAGCAGCTGCTCGCTCCTCACGTCCCCTGCCCAGCTCTGCAGATGCTCCTGAAGGAATCGGGCGACTCACTGGGAAGCTGAAGCGTGAGGAAATAAAATTAAAACCCAGGTAGTTCAAAGAGCTTCCTGGGGCTCGGACCAGTGTGGGTCCCCCAGGGCTGCGATGCAGCCAGGTCCTGGTGAAACCTAGCAAGCCACAGCAGGGCTTCTCCTCTACACAGCTGCTTTTCCTCACTGAATTTGTGCCCTGTTCCATTTTCCTGTATTCTGGGGGGGGAAACGGGGCAGGAATGCACTGAGACAGCCTGTCCGTGAAAGTCTCAGCTCTTTGGAAAAGGGAAGTCCCAAAAGCACCTGCAAACCGCGGGTGATGCTGTCACACAACACCCGGCACGGAGAGAAAAGGAAAGTCCAATTTTCTTTGTATAGTGGGGAGCCACCTGGTCAAAAGGCACATCACACACTAGCGGTAAGTGGAATGAGCACCACTCCTTCCTTCCACAAACCTTTTACCTATGAACGAGGAAGTCAGTTACACCAGAGCATTTTGGAGGATAAATCGACCTGGCCAAGGCTGACTGAGATGCACCAGGGTAACTGACGGCTCCTGCATTTTTGTCAGCTCATGGGGCGTTGCTCCGGCTCTGTTCACAGCAAATTTAGCTCGTTTCCAGAGCTGCTCATTATTCTGTTTTCCCTTCTTCCCTGGCATCCACTCCTTGGAGGGCAGTTGACGCTCATTAAAGCACTTTGCTGGATAAATGATTTGCAGCCTCCTGTATCAAAACCCCCCATCTTTTCCAGCTTTAAGTATCTACACAATAAAGTACTTAAACCTTTAATACGTGATTCCCTGAGCAAACTTTCTTTGCATTCAATTTCAGTGGAACAGCTCCTTTCTTGCTTGATAATACCAGCAGATCACAGCTGAATGAAAGGATTTTGTCTCAAATATAAATACAAGGCATTAAAATTCCTCACCACGCCTTCTACATTTCCTCACCCACTTAATAGGTATTTTTTGGTAGTTATATTTCAGAATATTTCCAACTGCTCATTCATGTTTGTTTTTTGTAATTAGGATTCCGAAGTATTTGTTCTACAACTGCAGCCAAGGGAGCATGTTTCATTCTTAAGAGGATCCAGCAATTCAATAAAATTGCATCAAAAAAAAAAAAAAAAGGAAAGAAAGAAAGAAAAGAAAAGACAATCTATTGCTGTTCCGCCTTTTAGGTGTGTGTTTACTTTCACAGATTCACAGATATTTCTAGGTTGGAAGAGACCTCAAGATCATCGAGTCCAACCTCCGACCTAACACTAAGTACTCCACTAAACCATATCCCCAAGCTCTACATCTAAACGTCTTTTAAAGACCTCCAGGGATGGTGACTCCACCACCTCCCTGGGCAGCCCGTTCCAATGCTTAATAACCCTTTCGGTAAAGAAGTACTTCCTAACATCCAACCTAAAACTCCCCTGTCGCAACTTTAGCCCATTCCCCCTCGTCCTGTCACCAGGCACGTGGGAGAATAGACCAACCCCCACCTCTCTACAGCCTCCTTTCAGGTAACTGTAGAGAGCGATGAGGTCGCCCCTGAGCCTCCTCTTCTCCAGGCTGAACAAGCCCAGCTCCCTCAGCCGCTCCTCGTAAGACTTGTTCTCCAGACCCCTCACCAGCTTGGTCGCCCTTCTCTGGACTCGCTCGAGCACGTCCATGTCCTTCCTGTAGCGAGGGGCCCAAAACTGAACACAGTACTCGAGGTGCGGCCTCACCAGAGCCGAGTACAGGGGCACAATCACTTCCCTCGACCTGCTGGCCACACTGCTTCTTATACAGGCCAGGATGCCGTTGGCCTTCTTGGCCACCTGGGCACACTGCTGGCTCATATTCAGCCGACTATCCACCAATACTCCCAGGTCCTTCTCGGCCAGGCAGCTTTCCAGCCACTCATCTCCCAGCCTGTAGCTCTGCTTGGGGTTGTTGCAGCCCAGGTGCAGGACCCGGCACTTGGCCTTGTTGAACTTCATGCAGTTGACCTCAGCCCATCGCTCCAGCCTATGCAGATCCTCCTGCAGAGCCTTCCTGCCCTCGAGCAGATCGACACACGCACTTAGCTTGGTGTCATCTGCAAACTTACTGAGGGTGCACTGGACGCCCTCATCCAGATCATCAATAAAGATATTAAAGAGGACCGGCCCCAGTACCGAGCCCTGGGGGACTCCACTAGTGACCGGCCTCCAGCCAGATTTGACTCCATTCACCACAACTCTCTGGGCCCGGCCATCCAGCCAGTTTCTAACCCAGCGAAGCGTACGCCAGTCCAAGCCCCGAGCAGCCAGTTTCTTGAGGAGAATGTTGTGGGGAACGGTGTCAAAAGCCTTACTGAGGTCAAGGTAGACCACGTCCACAGCCTTTCCCTCATCCACCAAGCGCGTCACTTGGTCATAGAAGGAGATCAGGTTCGTCAAGCAGGACCTGCCTTTCATAAACCCATGCTGACTGGGCCTGATCGCCTGCTTGCCCTGCAAGTGCCGCGTGATGACCCTCAAGATAATCTGCTCCATGAGCTTCCCCGGCACTGAGGTCAAACTGACAGGCCTATAGTTCCCCGGGTCTGCCCTGCGGCCCTTCTTATAGATAGGCGTCACATTGGCTAGCCGCCAGTCAACCGGGACCTCCCCCGATAGCCAGGACTGCCGATAAATGATGGAAAGCGGCTCGGCCAGCTCCTCCGCCAGTTCTCTCAGTACCCTCGGGTGGATCCCATCCGGCCCCATCGACTTGCGCACATCCAAGCTCCGTAGCAGGTCGCCAACCATTTCCTCATGGATAGCGAAGGCCACATCCAGCTCCCCATCCCCTTCCACCAGCTCAGGGCACTGGGTGTCCGGAGAACAACCGGTATTGCCGCTAAAGACTGAGGCAAAGGCGGCATTAAGCACCTCAGCCTTTTCCTCATCCTTAGTAACTAGGTTTCCCCTCGCATCCAGTAAAGGATGGAGATTCTCCCTAGTCCTCCGTTTCGCGTTGATGTATTTGTAAAAGGATTTTTTGTTGTCTTTAACGGCAGTAGCCAGGTTGAGCTCCAGATGAGCTTTGGCCTTTCTAATTTTCTCCCTGCACAGCCTCGCTACATCCTTGTAGTCCTCCTCAGTGGCCCGCCCTTTTTTCCAAAGATTATAAACCCTCTTTTTTCTGCTAAGCTCCAGCCGCAACTCTCTGTTGAGCCAGGCCGGTCTTCTTCCACGCCGGCTCATCTTTGGGCACGTGGGGACGGACCGCTCCTGTGCCATCACGATTTCCTTCTTGAGGAGCGCCCAGCCTTCCTGGACTCCTCTGCCCTTCAGAACCGCCTCCCAAGGGACTCGGCCAACCAGCGTCCTGAGCAGCTCAAAGTCAGCCCTCCGGAAGTCCAAGACAGCAGTTTTACTGGTCCCCTTCCTGGCCTCGCCAAGAATAGAGAACTCTACCATTTCGTGGTCACTCTGCCCCAGACAGCTTCCGACCACCACATCTCCCACCAGTCCTTCTCTGTTTGTGAAGAGAAGGTCTAGCGGGGCACCACCCCTGGTAGGTTCACTGACCAGCTGCGTCAGGAAGCTATCTCCCACGCTCTCCAGAAACCTCCTAGACTGCTTTCTCTGTGCCGTGTTGTGTTTCCAGGATATGTCCGGGAAGTTGAAGTCCCCCACGAGGACAAGCGCCGACGATTTTGCAACTTCTGTCAGTTGCCTATAAAACTCCTCATCCGTCTCCTCATCCTGGTTCGGCGGTCTATAACAGACCCCCACCAGGATGCTAGCCTTGCCGGCCTTCCCGCGGATCCTAACCCACAGGGATTCAACCTTATCATTCCCAGCCTGGAGTTCTACAACATCGAAAGATTCTCTAATGTAGAGAGCCACTTTCCCTCAGCTCTCAAATGTGGAGCCCACATCTTCACAGGAGTGGCTGGACCATTTCAGCCACCTCCTCCAAGTAAAGTGGGCTCCTCCTGCAAGGGTCCCCTCGTTCCTGCTTGCTAACCAGCTGATACAAATTCCAAAAGCACACAAATACGTGACGCTACCTTTGGTCCTGTCTGGCCTGGCATTCCCCGGGCACCATCGCTGCCAGCTCGTCCCTGCAGCAGAGAGAAGCAAAGTCAAACACGAAGGGTAAAGTAGGACTGCGGAGACATCTGCTCTTTGGTCTGTGGCTGAGCAAAGCTTTATTGAAACCAGAGCTTGCCGGCTGGGCAAGGAGAAAATGCTGCTATGTTCTTGAGCAGCATCCTGGGTCAGCCTTAATAAACTGGCCTGCAAACCATCTTCCCTGCTATTTGTCTCCCACCCCTCTGTAGTGGGCTTACATGTAGGAGACAAATAGCAGGGAAGCTGGCTCATAGCATGGACACTGGGATATGGTCATCAATTTTCATCTGAATAGATTATCTTCCATTACACTTTAAGATACGCTAATGTCGATGTTCACAAATTGAAATGAGATAAAAGTTTATGAAAGCCGGATGTGAGTCACACAAAAAACTTTTTAATTTCTTCCTCTGGTAAGCTTACACAAAGAGCTGGAGGACTCCGTAAAACAAAAATTAGCATTTGTGCAACGGGGATGTCAACAGAGCAAGTGAGCACCATTTCTGCCAGCTTGGATACCCCCAGGGACCAGGTCCTTGCACGCTGCAGAGACCGGGACTGCCCAAAGCAGCCCAGGGTGCTCCCGCAGCTCCCACCCCAGCGCCGCAGAGCAAAAAGCTGAGGCCTAAAACACGGGAAGCGTGGACACGCAGCTCTCCCCAGCTTCCCTCCTCCCTGCCCGCCCGGCCCCAAGCTCTGATCCCCGCGTGCGTCTGCCCAGCTGGACCGAGAAGGCCTGGACCAGCCCCTGGCTGGCCGCCAGCCCACGCTTGTGCAATGCTCTCAGCGCTCAGGAATTGCTTTGGCTGCGGGACGAAGAGCTCCCGGGACACTCACCCTGCGGCCTGGCTTCCCTGCCGGGCCGGGAGGGCCCTGGATGCCTCGTGGACCCTGTGATGCAAGGAGGAGAGAGAAAGAAACGCCGTGAGCCAGCAGCACGACAGACAGACCCCGCGCAGCTGGCCAGAGCAGCAGCCCTGCAGGCATCCCCAGCCAGGCCCCACTGGGGCGGTGAGGGTCAGTGGGGTGACAAAATGGGGCGACAAAATGGGGCGTGAACCCCTCGAGCAGAGCCCGTGGTTCAAATTACATAGCGGGATGCAGGATTGAGCATGTCTGGTTGGGAACTGCACGCGTTGACCCAAGGGTAAGCCTTCGCCCTGTGAGCAGCCCTGCGCTTGTCACGGGCTCATGGTGGCGGGGCAAATCCCTTCCCCCCCGTTAGAAAATCTTCCCTTGATGCAGGATTTACAACTCAGGAGAACAATTTGGTGAGCGTTAAGAAACTCCCCACACTCCAACCTGTCTCATATTTACACAGCCACCCACGCCACATCTCTTTTCCAACGTTTGTGGCCAGGGAATGGCTGGGGCCGAGGGCAAGGTGAGAGGCTGGCCCTGCACCAAGAAGCCCCCTGCAGGACCCCCCTCACACCATGCCTCCGGGGTGCACACAGAGGGATCTGGGGGAATTGAGGGCCTTCAGGACTCCTCTGTGGATGCCTTTGCAGGAAAGGAGAACCACCTGCAGAATTTTACACTGCTGGCTTGGAATTGTGTCTTGAATCTGCACTTGGATGCTTGAAGGGACATCTGTCTGTGAAACAGATGTTCCCACACCTTCCCTGTTTCAGCTTGCATTTGTAGGCTCTGAGCTGCTCCCCCACGGCAGCCCCTGAAGCAGGGCTGGCTGCTCCATACCTGCATTTCCCCAAAGCTCCCCCAGCCCCCCGATCTTCCCGTACACACCTGAGGCCCCATTTCTCCAGCTTCACCCTTCAGTCCTCCACTGCCCGGGGGTCCCTGTGGACAGAGAATGGGATTCACTGCATTTTGCCACAACAGAACCAGAGGGAAGAGCCAAAGGACGTTAAGGAGAAGACATTCATGCAGGTAACCAAGAGCAGGTGCTGAACCAGTGCCAGCTTCGTTCTCTCCTTGCTTCTGCACTCACCATGGGGCCGGGCCGCCCGGTCAGACCCATTGGGCCCGCAGGTCCTCGCAGTGCCAGCTGAAACAGAAAGACAAAGCTGCTTTACTTGGTGTCCCTGTGTCACCACCACAACGGGACACAGCCACCGCCGTGCCACGAACTGCGCGTTCCCTGCACGCCCCGAGAACAACGAATCCTTGCAGCAACTTCCATGATCTAAATGAATTCACCCCACAGCGTACACTGCGCTGCTGATCAGCCCTTCCTGCATCCACTCATGGGCCAAGCCCCTAGTTGGTGGGTCTGCCGAGGGGACGTACAGACCTACAGCAAAGCTGCCTGCAGCCCCATACAGGTAGATGCCTATAAACACCCTGGTCGAGACCCATGGCAGATAGAGAGCACAGATTTTCCTGCATTTGAACCCTTTTTCATCAACACATATAAACCATGGCCACTTTTAGCAATAACCTCTTGAAGGTAAACGACAAAACTTTACCCAAACAAGCTACAGGGGTTTGCTGACATCCTGGTTTAGGAGGATTTTTTCTTTATTAAACTAGCAGTTTAATTTTGGAGGATTTTTTATTTTTTTTGTTTTTTAATTACTACTTAGCATCTTCCAAATAGAACAATTCTATTTCCAATGGGGGGCGTTTAGCTCGGTAATTAAGGAGTCATGTAACCATGCATCAAGTCGGTAATTTCCGTGGAGGGTAATGGGGCCGTCCACAGTTCATAACATCACTTGGACAATTTGTTCCCTCGTGACAATTCGACACTTTAAAAGAGTTGTAATTATCTGCGTACAACAGGAATTAAAATCTATCCATGACTGAACTTGGAATGGTGTAAATATTGTACAAATGCTGGGTTATGTGGCATCTTTTTACAACTCCCCATTAAAAGGGAGCTGCTCTGGAACACTGCTGGCTGGGACAGTGTCTACTTTCAGTGTCTACTGAAAGCCAGATTTTAAGGGAATAAATCAATCTAATAATGCAATTAACAACAACACCCAAAAAAAGAAAAAGAAGAAGCACTTTCCCCTGCAGGACTCTTTTTTTCATTCCTGCCACATCCCGTAACTTCCCCGCAGAAAAATTTTTATCTCCCTGTCCACTTCAGCATCAGGGTTTTCAGCTGAAATAGCCTGATGATAGGCTGATGTTTGTCAAGGAATGGATCTTTCTGTTTATGGAAATAATCAAATTTTCATCCACAGCCCAAAAGTTGCCCAGGATTTGTTAGTTTCTTCATTTTTTCCCATCGTTTTACTGAAAATGAAACAAACAAACCACAACAAAACACACACACACACAAACAAAAAAAAAAGAAAAGAGACTTTTCTTTGGGGGGGGGGGGATACTTTGTTTTTTCAAATCAGTCACTATTTTTGACGGGCAGAAAAAAACAAAAACAACAACAACAAAAAAGTCTGAGAAAGCAGATGCTTCTCATGAAACGTTCATCTGGTCAAAAAAAAGCAATTTCCCAGCAAAATAAACGCTGATGGAAAAACTGTAGGCAGCCTGGAAATTAAGACTGACGAGGTAACACGAGAATCATAATCCACCAATATCATTCTCAGAGTAAGGTTAATGGATAGGAAAATGCAGTGGCTGGTGGCATCAGGGCCCTGTGCTCTGCCTGAACATGAGAAAAATTGAACTCCTTAGTTAAAGGAAAGCTGGATGGAAAGCAAAGTAGCACCAGCTGAGCCAAAGCCCTCATTATAAACCCAAAAGGGCATGTGTCACCTAGCTGGGTGGAGATCCTAAAGGACTTTATTTCACTCAAAGGTGAAAGGAATTGCTTTTTAGCCCATCGACAGCATCTGAGCGACGAGACCCAGCTGCAGACAGACGCAGGCTTTGGACACTGGGAAGCACAGCTAAGCTATGTTCTTTGATGGCTGCATTTGGCTGGGAGAGAAGCAAATCACCCCAAAGCCATCCCCTATCATTTTTCGCCTTGCTAAACCATCTTATATTTTCCCCTTCACTGCTCAAAGCCAGGATCTGGTCCCTCCTGGACAAGACTGGGGCAAATAGATCAGAAATGCACTCGAGGGGTCCCTGCGTTTTCCCTTCTGCTGTAATTGTGCCTGCTGCTTTTCTGCTTTTAACATGCTAATGATCAAATGTAACCTCAGACAAGCACTTACGGAAGGGAAAATTCAAAGCTCTACTGGCTGGAAATGAAGTCTTATTTTGAACAGCTGAGTATGGAGCCTTATACACTGACATGCTCATCCAGCTAGGGAACAGGAATTGTACTGGGAACATGCATGGCCCATCTTGTTTCACCAGTGAGCCTAAATAATAAACGCTGCTGGGGATTATCTGATCATTAATCACTAAGGTCATCTAACAAAAAAAAATGGCATAGATATTCATCATGTATTTTCAATAAATATATTAAAGGAAATTGCAGGCTGCCTGCTGAGATTCATGGAGCTGGGAACAGCTTACATCTGTGACATACATTTAATTATTGAGTGAGATTTGCTGGAAAAAATGAAAGAAAGAAAGAAATCCCCTACAGCATACACCACAACTTTTCATACAGATTCTCCAAACTGTCAGCATAAACAGCAAAACGCTGCAGCAGGTTTATGTCTACTTCCATCAGCAGAAGGCCATCTCCAAGGTCTGTAGACAATTTAAAACTGAGCTTTTAGAGCCTGGCCTGTTGCTGGCCATTAGTAAAAGGCCAAGTCATGCAGGTGTCGTCACCTCAACCCATGCAGCAATCCCATCTCAGACCTAGGTCAAGAGACTGTTACCAGCATGGATGGTGCAAGCATGGAGACATCTCCTCTGAAAAGTTGAATCTTGTCCTCCTCATCAACACAGACCTGCTGCAAGAGACATCCCGCTCCCCTTCACTTACCCTGGCCTGCTGCAGGATGGCTTGGGCTTGGGCCTCCTGGGCTGAAACGAGCGGTCCTTTCGAGCCAGCGTCTCCTCCTCCGCTAAAGCGGAACTGATGGGAACAAGACAGACAAAGCAGGTCACGGGGTTGCTGTGTCTCCATACTCACGCTAGCCTGGTTCCTAAATAACTCTGTTCAGCATGACTGCCCCAGGCCCATCAGTGTCCTTCCAGACCACCCCATTAAGCAGCGCGCTCTCAGGTCGCCCAGCTCGCCGGCGCACACGGACTGTTTCCCATGGACATAACCGCACAGCAAACGCTGCCAGGTCAAAGCATGCACAAAAGGAGGCCTTGCAGGCTTTGAACTGTAAGGACCTCACGCACCACCGCTCAAAACTAACGCCGAAGTTCTCACAGGCCTGAGAGCCCCCGTGCAGATGCTGGTGGAGATGGGGTTGTGTCGGGTTATTGGGCTGGAGCTGCCTCTATGCCACGGGACCAAGGCTGCATTTCCCAAGCGTGGCAGCGTACTTCAGGGAAACTCATCCTAATGTTTAAGCCCAAATCCTTCAACACACGAAGGATTTAAAAAAAAAGAATTATTTTTTATTTTCCTGAACTTGAAAGGGAAGGAGTTTAACGTTTTCTTCTGTCTCTTCCATCTCCAATTCCTTAATTGCACGTGTTTTGGGGTTTTGCAAGAGGAGCTCAGCAGAGTGCAGAACCTACTTGGAAGGCTCTTTCACCTCAGCTTCACCTCTGCGTCTTGCTTGGTTGGCTCTAGGTATACGACCACACGAACTTGGCAAGCAGATCCAAAGAAACAATTTATAGGCCTACGGTTGGTTTCCGTAGGGGCCAACAAACGTATTGTAATGGCCAGCTAAGCTCCATGTTGAGCACTTGGCCCAGGCTCTCCTCGGCACCCTGCCAGTAACCTACACACATATCACCCTGCGATTTGGAGCCCGTACAAGAGTGCTGCGGTTTTTCACTAAAGCCTCTTTCCCTTTGGTACCTAACCACTCATTTTCAACAGCTGGTTTCCTGAGGGCTTTTTCTCATATCAAAGGAGACACAAAATATAATCACTCGTTTAGTGTCCCGGGATCAAGAAGGCTAACTTGGCTCTTGCTAGCTTCATGTAAGAGAAAAAGACAATGCAAACTAACCGCTGGTCATCAAAAGAGACCAGATACTAAAACCATGAGAACCTGGATGAACTGCTTTGAACAGCCATTAGAGGTTCCTCACCTTAAGAAGCAGGGTTCTGCTCAAAATTTGGCCCTTGGAGGTGTCTTTAGTTGCTCCCTCATGACTTGCACCCTCCAACACTTAACTCCAAGGAACCCAAGTCATTTACATGTTTTTTTGGTTACATTTGTACTTACAGGCAACATAAGCATTGTCCCTGGTGGTCCTGGTAAACCATCTGCTCCTGGAAGACCTGGACGGCCAGGTGGTCCCTGTAAGAAAGGGAAATAAAAATAAACTTCTGTAACATCATCTTAGTTATGGCTGTAAAGACGTGTTGTGACACAAAGGGCTCCCTATCTTGACAGCTCATGTTGAGCACGCTGGCATCCTGATGGTCTGGCAAATTTTGTGGAAGCACATCTGTAAGCACACATGGTTTTTCTTAGTAATTCCCTCTCCTTACATCCTGGCCCCCATATTTTCAGTGTCTGCGATAAGCAATATTTGAGTGAACAATAAAACCCTCTGCGACGTTCCAAGTCAATGGAATCAATGTTTAGTAGGGTCTCCTAAAATCTATTAAAAAGGTATATGAAACTTCATAACTCAGGTCAGCGAAATAGAAATGTGGAAAGATAAATACATTTCCGTGCATGTTCAGTCATCTGGGTCATTCCATTTTTCTCTCTTCAGTCTTTTTTTTTTTTTTTTTGTCCTGTGAGGCTACTTCTGTCTACAACGAAGTGATCCTGTCAGCAGCTGTAAATCAGCCAAACTCTGAGGATCTCAACAGAGCTGCGCTGATTAACATCAGCTGAGTACCTTTAACTTACACTAAAGAAACAAGTACGTAATAAAAGATGTATTGACGAAGCTATAAATAATCCAATATGACCAATTTCCATAAGACAGCCCACGGATTATTTGCACTCCCAGTTGTGGACTTGGCAATAAGTTTAAGTTAACCCAAATTTGCACATCCATCCACCAATCCTACGTACAAATGAGGATGACATCCAACCCCTGCAAGCAGAATTGCAATTTTCACACCAGCTTAAAGGGCTGAGAGTGACTCGATCTTGACCCAGGAGCTCTGGTGCTCACTTCATGGCAAGGTAGGCAGAACTGCCTGGCCAGCAGCTCAGGCTTGAGGATTTGGACACTCCCCTGGTCAGTAAATGCCAACAGTAAAGTCATCTATGGAGGACCAAAGCTCTTAGAAGGGCAAGTGATAAACATCCCCGTCAGTTCTTATCCTCTCCCATTTGTCTGAAGCTCTCAAGCCCATACAGACACCAAACAAAAGGGAAAATAAAATCCTGCCATGATCCCAGATGCTTATGGACTCGCTGCACGGACACAGAAGAGCCAGGCCTTGTCCTGAGAAGATGCATGCTCACCACACAACGCAAACCAAGGTGGGTGAAGCTGGGAGAGGGAGGAGGGAAAGACAAAAGGGTACAAAGTCCCTAAAGCAGAGCATTTAAAAAAAGTAGTTGAGGTGTTACCATTGCCCCACTGCCTTGCATTCAGATCTGGGTGCTCGTTGGGTCTATTTCTACAAATGGGGCATCTAAAAACATCCTTCAGACCTGCCTTGGTTTGGGCTGAGGGTCTCAGGCCATCCTAGAAGTGATGTTTTCTTCCCCCACATCTCATCTCAGCTGTGCAGCTCCCTGTTTCCGCAGGTGCACCGGACTTGGCTTCACCTCACATCTTTTTGCTCCCTCCCCTTCCCTCTCTGCCTCGTTTAACCTAACATCTCCTTCGTCGTCTCCCTCTTAAAAAGGAACCCAAAGCAGTCAAGCCAAAGTTCCCAGCCCTAAATTAGAGCCCAGCCTTGGGGAACGACGGCCACCGTCACCCCACCCCGCCGGGCTGCTCCCCTGCCCTGCACCACAATCACAGGGCGGCGCGGTGCCGCGGGCCAGGCGCCCAGCTCCGCACTGCAACCGGCCCGGAATAACAACGCCGCTCCCAGCGCCGCCGCAGCCAGCGCTGCAGCCCGTGATTTATCATCAAAACCACCCAACAGCTCCCTCAGCGCCGAAGGAAGGCTGCGCGACACGCCAGCCCATCCATTTTTCAAGACAAGCTCATGATGTTACATTCCCGGTGTTTACTTAGTCTGGCCGACACCGGAGTCCCTGGCTCTGCTGACAAGGTGCAGAGGGCAGCCCCATCTGCTGCACCAGCAGCACGATAAATAATTTAGGCCAGGCTCATCTTGTATAATAAACTTTCCTCCCTCTCTCTCTCCTCTCCTTTAGCTCTGGTCCCCCGTATGACGGATCGGGAATGAGCTTGTTTATCTCTTGTTGTGTACTCTGCCCGGCAAATGTTGGTGGGATGTTTTTCTCCATAAACGCCTCGTTTTGTTTCAGGTTGGGTGCGTGAGGTCTTTTCCTTGTGGGGTGGCGCAGTAGGGGGGGCAGCGGTACGGAGGAAAAATCAAAACCACAAAGCACTTTGGAAATTTAAACTGAGGCTGGTTTGCAGAAACCTCTGAATGCCTTCAAGAAATGCAGCGCGCCAGACCCTCCGTTGGTGTAAATCTGTGTCACTCTCATTATGTAAATAGAGATCTGCTGATATACAGCAACCAAGGATGGGAACTTCAACTTTCATTTGGTGCAGCGCTCCAAGATGCCACGCTGAGCACAAACGCTAATGCAATATTTCAAGGGAACGTTTAAACTCACATCTGTGTTAGTTCTCGTGATCATCACATAGGAGACAGTGATGGACAGACACACGGTGGGTGTTGAGAACGGTGCCCAGCAGCAGGCACACAGACCCACCCACTAGCCCACAGTTTTGAGCTTTAAGTCAAGGATTTTTTTTCTACCCTGGCCAGAGAATTGCGTGAGAAAAGATCTTTCTCACAGCGTTTCGGGTTTTCTGTGTAAGGCACCGCTTGCAACCTGATGGAAGAAAGGGTACCCTGAAAGCTTCAAGCCTTTCAGAACCGCAGGAAGGATTTTAGGGATCCTATTAAACTCCTGAGATGAAAAACTATTCTCAGTGGAAATAAGGCCATGGAGACATTAGGACTGCATGAGCTTGGAAAATGTAAGGAGGGCTTTGAGACCAGCTTTTGCTCAGAGCTGGAGGGAGGCTGCTCAGAAGCCCAGCAGCACCAAGGCACCCACATTTATTTCCCAACACACAATGGGGTCAGCGACCAGGCTGAGATTTGTTATAATGCTACAGACCATCTTGTTTAAAATAAAAAAATAAATAAACATCTCCCCGTTTCTTCATTCCATTCTGGAGTACCCGCGAAACAGCTCTCTGGCCTCCTAAGTGCCATATTTCTTTCTTCCCACTGCTTGAAAGAAACCCCCCGATCAGCCCTCTGCTACCTCCCACAAACAGGCTGCTCTGCAGCTTTGCTGGTGATGCGAGCTCCTCTTTGCTTTGTAAAGTAACTGGGATAAATGAACAAACTGACATGATGAATAAAACAGAGCTAAATGAGTGTTGGCCAATATTAACATAGCTGAACATTGTTCGTATATTAATTCGGTGCACCTGCCTGATTGCAAATAAGTCTTTATCAGATGCAGGCATAAGGAATGTTCCTCACTGTACACATATAAGTGCCATGTAAATTCATGAGCTATGCACAGGGTTAATAATAAACAAATTAAAGAGGAGCTGCTCTAATTGAAAAGAGTGTTTTAATACACTTTCAGTTCCTGGCTCTGCGAGTTCATCACTTCTCCATGCACAATAAGTTGGATTACATTCTGTTCTGGACACTGTAAAAGCAGGATGTGCTGTCTGGGCTAGAATGCAAATTAAGCCTTTAATTCCAGGGTGTGTAACGACAACATCAGGGACAGCGTGTCTGCTGCTGGTTGGCTTTGCACTGCCATTCAGGAGGAGCCTGGCCAGCAAACATCTGTGTGGACAAGCGGCAGAAGCACTACCTCCCTCCTCATCAGGGTCAGCACCCATCCTGGCACGCAAATAATTGTTAGGAGCAGGGGAAGAGCATCAAGGGGAGCAGAAGAGCAAGCTGGACCCATGGAGGCTGAACATGAGGGCAAACAAAGACTACCAAGGGTCTGATGGAGCCACACAGCTGTGCTGACTAATCCTAGGCTGCTGCAAGATTTGTGCTGCAAAACACTGCTGGGACCTTGCCCGGCTGAACTGCGGATGGTCCCCTACAAACTCCAACACCGAAGGATGCAGAGCCCTGCCAGGGCACTGGAGGAAGGCTCAGATCCGTGGTGGCTCGAGGGTTAAGCAAAGCTCGGAGCGGTGGCCCTGGTGCCCAGCCGCGGGCTCGTGGCTGCGTATTGACTTTCTGAGCTCGCAGACACCGATCGATGGAGCTCAGGCAGGGCCTCTCGTTCTCAATCATGTCACAACCACAAGAAATGTTATTACTGTTCCATCAAAAAAAACAACAATAAAATACACCAGGAGTGTAAATGAAGCGGGGGTCTTTACAGAAGGGCTCCGGGGGGTTGCAGCAGCATGGCAGCCAGCGAGCTGTAGCCAAGGCCCCCGGGACCAGCGAGGCAACCAGGAGCCTTAATTAAAAATACGGGGCCCAAGCCAGGGTCACTGCACACTACCCCAACACCTAAGCAATCTCCTCAAGTACACCTGAAAACCACACCAGGCACCTTCCAGCACAGGCCAGCAGTGGTTTTATTTCTCTCAACACTTGCATTTTGCAAGACATGTCCTCAGGGTGCAAGGGCGGTGCTGGGGAGGACAACAACTCAGGGGGACATGGGGCTGAAAAGAGACCCAAGAGTGTTGTTCCAGAGTGACCCCAAGCCTTTTCTGCAAGAGACCACAGGTGGACTTTAAAAGCTGAGGGTAGGAGAGACTGGTGAAAACCAGCTCAGCGCCTGCTTAATGCAGAGAGCCCCGCTACAGAGGATTTAGGGAAGAACATTTAGCTGGTCTAGCTGGAGTTTTCACATTGTGGTTCATCCCATCCTAGCGTGGAAGTGTGCTCAGCCATTTCCAGAGTGCCTGCCAATGGTGCTGCCTGCCTGCAGGGTTAAGGAGGAATAAAACCCAGAGGATTTGATGCAGACCCGATAGTTACTGCAGAGGCAGCCATGCAAACCTCCAGCATCGCTTAAGCATTAAAAACAAAGCTACGCTGAGCTCCTTTGTAGCACAGAAATCTCGTTCTGATTCTCTGCAATGGAGCAAATTCTCCCTCGTGTTCATTCTGGGTCTTAGGTTATGCAATTGAAATAGAAAATAAAATGGAAAATAGATAAACAGCAATGCTACAACACGAATCCTTAACAGGAGTCGCAGCAATTTGCTGTGTTGAGATGTGCACCAGAACAGCACAGCACCCTCGTCTGCATGGACATTCCCATTTGAGCCTGAGCAGCTTCTCCCACCCTGTACAGACAGGATCCAACAAAATCCAAGAAATTCTGCCAGCAGAGCAGGAAACCCTGCAGATGCAAAGGGTCTGGGTCTCCCTGTCCTTTCCCTGCTGGAGCCTGGGGACAGATAGGACAATTCCCCACCCAGAAAGCAGCTGCTAAAACAGCAGAGGACACCGTGGTGTGTAAGACCCTGCTGCGTTATCTGCCGGGAAAAGCTGTTGAGGCCCTGGCCATCAGATTGGGGAGTGTTTGCTGATAAGTGCTCCCTCCATCGCCGAGGCATTCTGCATTCACCGGGTGACAGCACTGACAGCTGCGGGACGCGGTGCATCCAGGCACATATCCTGCAATCAGCATCACTGCTGCTCTCCTCCCGCCCGCGCTTTCCCAGAGAAAGGCTGGAAAAATGGATCTCCAGCCAGCCTGCCTTCAAAGAGCCATCTGTAGGCATGCTTTTTGGCCTTTTGGTCACTGGGACTCTATGCCTCAGGCCACAAAGAGCCCTGTCCTTAGGGCTGCTTTTATTTTTAGGTGAACTTCTAGCACCCGCTAAAATTGCTCCCAGCAGCAGCCCTTGAGCCTGACGTGGTCCTGGACACTTGCCTTGGTGCAACTGCCTGGCCCCATTACAGCTGGTTTTGCTCAGTGAGGACAATCCAGGCTTTCCCTGCCTGCCTAATGCTTATACACCTCTTGCTGAGCTGAGGCTTGAGTTCAGCAGCCCCCAAAACAGGGGTGAAAAACACAGCGGGACGGTGGTGTGACCCCCAGGGGCTGTGCTGGATGCAACCAAAACCAACCCCTCTGCCTCAGGACTCGCACCACCAGCTGAAAAGAGGATTCAGAATCAGTGAACTCCAATTTACTGTGCTCATGGCTGTTTTGTGCATTGGCTCACCCTGTTTTCCCAGTGCCCAGCTCCCATGCTTTAATAAGCAGCAACACGCCAAAGGGTGCAGGCAGAGAGCGGAGGGTTTGTCAGCCTTGTTCTTGGTTCTAACCCGGAGAAAACTGTTTAATGCAGCTCACTAGTGTGGCTAGTCCCCAGCCATTTGTTCGTGGATGCAAAGGTCCGCCCTTTACCCTGGCACAAGCATCTTTTAGGGCTGACATCCTCTTCACCCAGCTCTGAGGCTTTAAGACCAAGGACTCAGAGGGGGAGTGCTATCAAACGCCTCGTGCAACCAGCAGAATTTAGGGTTCCAATGACGCACCGCGGTCCCGCTTTGAACACAAAAAAATGACAAAAGGCTTCAAAGAGGAGAAGAATGGGGGTACTCACTCTCTCCCCAGGGTCTCCCATAAGGCCCACGGGTCCAGTTGGTCCTGGAGGTCCTGGAAGGCCCTAGGATAGAAAAAAAAAAAAAGCCACTGAATGAAAATGCGCATTATTTGTAACATTCATAGAAAGCGCAGGAAAAGAAATAGAGCTTTCTGTTTATTTTTGCTCCAGGAAATAGACTCCAAAGCGCTCTGTACACATGCATGGCACATGGAAGCGATGCATCCCGGACACAGATGGGTGCTGAGCCCTCCGCGGGCATCAGCTCCCTGCAACACACACGTCCCGCACCGCGGAGCCACAAGCACCCTCCAGTGAGGTGTAAACAAAGTGCCACTTACTGCTGGGCCTTCGGGACCAGGGGGGCCCTCCACAAGCATTCCCTAAACGAGACGGAGGAAAAAACACAGTGATTAGCAGGGCGCATCCTCAAAGTCACCTCAACATCAGGGCTGCAAACCCAATGCTTTGTCTGTCCTTAAGTATTTCATGTCTTGCTGCTCGGTCCGGGCACCCCAGAAGCCGAGCAGTTCCCATTCTCTCTCAGTGACACCACCTGCCCATCGAAAAGCCAAATACCATTTATCTGGATCACCCAGGGCATGGCTTTCCCCCAGCACCAAGCCTTGCCACAGCGCAGGGTCACCTCCCATACCAAAACCCTTCTCCCTTAGCTCAAGGGCAGGCAAACCCGGGGCACGTGCAAACCTCAGCTATGCTGCACTGGGAGAAGGGCTCATTGTCAGGAAGAAGCTGTCTCTAAGCACAAGCAGCTTTAAAAAAAAAAAAAAGTTAATAATCAAACTGCAAGGTGCTTTTTTTTTTTTTTTTTTCTGAAATTACTTTTCCTAGCAGGCTGCACACCGTGATTTACTCTGTGTACCTAGGAAATCACTGTGTGGGCAAAATGGTAGAATAATGTTATTTCATTCCTTTTAATCTAAATATTTTGTCATAACTTTAAATCAGATCTATCATGCGCTCAGTAGAATTGAGACTTTTTTTTTCTTTTTTCTTTTTTTTTTTTTATTTTCCCCCTCATCGGTATGTAAGAGGCAGGAAAGAAACCTCCCAATAAGCCAGGCAAACGTTTTCCAGCAGGCATCAGGACGCTGTGCTGGGAAGAGCCCCACAGCCGGCGCTGCCCTTTTATCTCGGGACCGGGGACCATGCACCCAGCGGGCACCTCGCTCGAGCCACGGCGCTTTCAGCCCTTGCCAGCTCCCCTGTGGACCTGGGGACATCGCTCCCAGGGGATGCGAGCAGCCCACGAAAGCCTGCAGACCCCCACAGGCTCCCCTCGGGGGAAGCAAGTGCTTGGTCTTGGGCCACCCTTGGCTGGGCTCCGGTGCTAAAAGCGTCGGCTGAGCCCGCGGCAGCAGACGGGGCTGAGCTGAATGAGTCTGAAATGGGGAGAAGAAAACCCAGGCCTGCCCCCAAAGCCACAGTGTCTAACCCCAGAGGAGCAAAAATTAGACCAAGCATGCTGTCAGGAACCAGCCTTGCTTCCACTAGCGCTGTTTCGGCACCGTTAATGCAGGGCCAGCGCTATTTTCTGTCCTTCCCCGCACCCATACTCTCCATTACCATGTCATTTAAATCTGCTTTCCGCTTCATTTGGGTGCGTTTGGGAAAATGTGCTACTAGCACCTGCATCGTTCTCCACGGGTAAAGAGAACAGCCCACGGCCTTTGCCCTGAACCCGTTCTGAGAGCAGTGTCACTGACTGCCACGGAGCCACAGCTCTCTTTCGGGTGTAAATTAGGGGGAAACCTTACACAACACTGCCTCAACCCTCGCTAAGTCAGCTGTTTGCTGTTGTGGGCTAGTAAGATGTGGCAAGCTATGCCGATACAGAAGGCCCCCCCCAAGGAATGACATCTGCTAAGCACCAGCTCCTTTTCAGTCCCCAGCGAGGATGTTGCTCAGAAAACCCCGGAGCTCCCAGCAAACCCACAGGGGCACCCCTAGGCCCGTCCCTGGTGACACCGAGACCAACGACGGCACATTTTGGTGTGGCAGGCTCCGAAAATGAAACCAATGCCAACCCTTCCCCTTCACCAGGCTAATAAGTGTCTCCAGTCCGGTGCTGAGAGCCACAGCCCACCTCTGTCCCCCCCCCCCCAAGGACTTTTTTGGGGGCTGCTGGGTGCCAGCATCACCACAGCCTGAGCACGCACAGCACCAGGGCTCTGCTTCCCACGGCTCCCCGGCACGGAGGGGTCTGGGCTAACGAGCCAATTCACAACGCAAACATCCTTGGCATCTCCCCGTATTTATCTGTTGGTTTACGTTGAGCCCTAGCTTTAGGGACATCTGGAGAGTCTCCTCGGCAAGGGATCTCTGCTGTTTACACAACGGGCTCAGCAACACGAGGGGCAGAAACACGACGAGGAGCTGGGACCCGCCAGGCAGGGCAGGGCACCCCATAGCTGGGACACGGTGGGGGGTCCCAACATCCCCGTGCCCCCAAGCAGGACCATCCTCACCCCACGCCTGTGCTGCCCTGCTGCCTCCAGCGAGCGTCAGCACCGAGCAAGGATTGAGGGCCGGGCGGCGTGAAGGAAAAGCTGAGAAAATTCAGCAGAACCCGCCTTCCCTGCTTGGTTTTTATTTCCCCGTTCTGCTGCAGCCCCGATCAAAACCGAGATAAAGAGCACGGCGAATGCGAATTTCTCTCTGCTGAGGAGGAACCGAGCGGAGAGGAACGAGGCAGCATTTGGTCCTGTTTACTTTCTGGCAAAAGCTATACGTGGCTCCAGTGTTTTGAAATAGCAAAGGCGGCCAAATTCTTTCTGGATGATTAAACTTAACTATTTTGTTCGCTCTGTAGCGTTTCGGATTGGTTCTGGCCGAGGGCAGGCTGCTGAAGCCGTTTTCCCCGCGTCTTTCTGCTCGCCCCCCTCCCTCCCCATGCCACTGTTCAGTGCATCGCTCGCTCCCTGCCCTTTGTTTGCAGCCTGAGAGCAGGACCCAGAAGGGAAACGGAGGAAGGAAGGCTCGGAAATGCTTTTATCAAGCAGGTGGGGAGGCTTGCAGAGCCCTGCTGCTGCCCCCCCAGCTCCTCCATCGCCCCACCGGCACCGGCAAAGTCTCCTCAAGAAGGAAAGGGAGGAAAAATACAAAGGAAAATGAGGGGCTGGGGGCGATGGGAAGTGCTGCTGCCACGCTGGGCGCCGCACGGGCCCTCTGCCAAGGGAAATTAGGTTAATTGAGCTGCTGGTGTGCAGCGAGCCTGTGCTCGGCCCTTTGGGGACGCTGCTGATGGGGTAACTGCAGGGATGCAAAGCCCAGGGGCACCTTGGCACCCAGCAAGGGGCAGACAGACATTAACTGCCCAAACTGAGCCACAAGTGGCTGTCCCAGCACGAGCAGGGCTGGGGACTGCGGAGCCCCCAGCTCCATGCACACCTACAGAGGGATGCTCGCTTGGAAACCCACATTTTCTGCAGACTGCAAAGGGCGTGGGCAGTTTTTATTGCTCTTCAGAAAGAAAAAACCACCTCGGGAGTGGGCCAGGGCAGAATTGTAAAGAAGGAAAGCACTGAGTTTCCCTCCTGGGACAGTACAGGGCTCCTCTGGAAGTGCAAGGCTGGGGGGAGCCAGGAACAGATGGAGGAGCAAGCCTTGCTGCTCAGCTCCCACCCTGATGTGCAGTGGGAACCCTTTTATTTCCACAGAGCCGACCCCATTAGTTGCACCATTAAAGGCAGCCCCGAGCTGCAGGTTCAGGTCAGGATGGGACCTGGCCACCAGCTGCAGAGGTCCTCAAAATCCCACAGAGCTGGGGACGGCCTCTGCCTGGCACTTCCATTTTACATGGCCTGGGTTGTTACAGCGAATGAGAGATGTCATGGGAAATTTTGCACTTCCTTCCTAATTTAGGCTGCTTTGTGAAATTACAGAAAAAAAAAATGATTACAGGATTTTATATTAAAATGAACCAAGTAATTCTTTCATGGGAAGTTTTCCTCCCAGCTACGCAGCAGAATACAGAGCACACCCTTTATGCCTTTTTCCTTGGGAAAAAAAAAAAAAAAAAAAGAACAGAGATCGATCTTACCGGCTCAATAATTGCAGGCTCCCCCTTCTGTCCTTTCTCACCCCGCGGGCCCCCGATCTGCAGCACAGGACAGAAGAAGAAAGGCAAAAAGTTGATGAGAACATCGCTCACACCACCAACACGGCCCCACGCAGGACCTGGGGATATTGAGGCAGCTTCTGCCACCAGAGGACTGCGGGTTTTTGTAGGGCAGAAATGGGACACCTCCACCCAACCAGGACATGGAGCTATTTCTTGTGCAGCAAGCACATGCATCGAGGTGGATGAACCCAAGCGGGATAGGACCACTGCCTTTTGCAGTGCTCACCTCTATGCTATCATCGTGGGAACGTTCAATAACATTAAATAAAAACATTTTGAACTAAGTTTACATCCGATGGAAGAAGCACTCTCACCCCTTCGTAGATGGTATCCTGGTTTGCAGGCATCCCCGGCCCGATATCAGGAGACACGGTTCTGTCGTAGTAGTTGTAGTAATTTCCATCGTATTCTTTTATCGTTTCCTCGGTGAAATCTTTATCCAGGTCGTCTCCTTCTTGAGGGTTCTGAAAGCAAGAGGAGGAACACATCAGGATGTAAACTTCTATAGGATGCACATGCTGAAAACCTAAGGGTAGACAGTGAGTTTGGGGAAGTGAAGCAGCTTTATAATAATAGCTGCAAATAAAAAGCCGGAAAGTTCAAATCTGGAGTTTTAAGGTCTCCAGTGACCTGCGAGAGTCTTCTCCAACGGCAGGATCTTCACATTGATGTGTACCCTGGCCTTCCCTGGGATTTCTCCATCAATCCCAGACATAACACTGGGTGTAACAGCCTGAGCGAGGGCAGCAAAGCAGCACAGAAAGAGCTCACGCCAGGACAACCCAACATGCTCCAGAAGCTTGAAGAAACATGGAACCAAAGTTTCCAGCTCCAGGCCCTGCTCATCTCTCTCAGCCTGAATATTGGAGTCGCTGGATTATTAAGCACCAAAAAAAAAAATCACATCCAGTCTCATTCTAAAAAGTCATGTCAAAAATGCAACGTGTCATTATGAGAATCCAATTACGGGAGGAAATGTGGAAAAATCCAAGCTTGCTTATACAAAAACCTCCTGTTTGTTTTGTCTGGGATCCAAGTCAGTTGTGCTTTTCCAAAGAGCAGTAGCAGAAATTTTTACAAATCTGATTCATTAATCCCTAAATCCTGTCTGAATCTTCACAGCAACAGATACTATGGTCTATAAACAAGGATATATAATAAAAAGCAGAATTTCCTTGCTTATGTCCATCTCCTTGCCCTTTCTGTAGCCTTGCAGGCAACTGTCTCTGGCACCCTTCAGTTTGAAGAGCACCATAAAGAAGAACATGTGCCGATAATCATTTTGTTTCTTTCCCATCCAGGTAATGACCAAAATGGTCCATAAATTGAATTATTTCCAGTGCTTCCCAGAGAAATCATCTCCTCACTGCTGTGAATTCAGAACTACTTAAATGCCACCACCACTTCCAGACCTCGTTTCTGTGCCCAAACTGCTCAGAATCCACAAGCAGGAGCATCTGTACCTAAATGCAAGAGGATTTAAAGAATAAGCCTGGTGCTAAGGCAAACACACAAAGATTTAGGCTCTTTCATATCACTTCCAAGCCCTGCCCACTTTATCATTTAATTAGCAGGGAAAAATTCATGACAAATCATCCTGTCTCATATTCTCTTGGATCAGAGCATTGAAAAACCGGGGACAGAGGTAAAATCCAAAAGAGCACCACAGAATTTCACGGGCCTGGTCCTGCTACAAAATAATGCCCTCTTAATACCCTGCTTTTCTCTCCCTCTTCTTTCGATATCATTGCCAGCTTCTCAGAGCCATTTGGAAACTGATTTTGCCCGATTCTAACATTAGTGAATTGTCCATTCATGGTATAGAGCAGAAAACTTTAAAAGCAAATTTCTTTGCCAACATTTAACACAAAAACTTTGGTCACAATTCTCAATCCAAAGTCTGGGCAAGGCTAAAAACTGGCTGCAGGTTCTTTTATCAAGTTTGACACATTTCCTAAGTAGCATCTAAACACTTTTGGAAATGGTATTTGATAGCATCACTGATAGACTCGAGTTGCTTCTAGATTAATTTTTTGACATAGCAGAAATTTGCAGCTTATGTTTATGGATTTTTTTTTTTAAACAACCCGATAGTGACTCTTGCTTAGAAAACTTGGAAAAATGAGCATTATTTTTCCTTTGTACCATGCAAATGGATCTAGTGCTATCACACCTCTTATCCTGTTAAAAATCTTTTATCTGGGTTTGCACTTTGAAACCTCAAAACCTGTTTATCTTTCTATAAAGCTTTTAGAGATAATACAGCAAGCTTTTTTCAAATTGCATTTCCTGACATTAACATCAAAAAAGTCCGTTTTGATACTCTGATATCCCCAAATCAATTTGCATGGAAAGAGGTAATATTCTGAATAACTGTGCAGAGCAGAAGGAAAGTTCTCTATGCTGAGATACGCAGGTGCTTTGGAAAAAAAAAATAATAATCTCCTTTACAATGAGAACACAGCCCAAAAAAAACAAGAGGTCAAAAAATCATCGTGCACAATACTGCGATTCTTTGCTGATAACAGCTTCTTGTAAATCACCTTTTAGCCTTCCCTTTTAAGAACGCGATGCAGATAGGAAGCCCTTGGTATATGCATCTAGACAAGCAAAGTAAACTGCTTGATGAATAGCGGGCAATGAACGAAATATATCTGTCCCCTGCTCCTTTTGTTCATGGGAGTATTGCCTACTAAATCTCAGAACTGCTCACTGGCATTTATCACGGAGTTATCAGCCATAATGAAGCTCAAGCCCAGGAAAAGTTAATAGACTGCACCTGCCTCCAAAACCTCACACATCACCCCCTGAAAGGTCCTCTTGTGTAAGACTGAGTCGCCTTATAAATTGAGATGGAGGAATTGCTATTTTCCCAAAACAGGTGAACTCCAGCGCCAGACACCCCCACTTCCACGCTGCTCGCAGGCAGCTTGCTCGGCCGCTGGGTTAAAGGGTTCTGTTCCTGTCTCCTCGAGAGTTCACAACTGCAGGTGGGGCCCTTACCTTCCACATCAAGGCGTGAACCTGAAACCCACATCCTCCGCTGGGATCCTTGCGCCTCAGGCTGCCACTTTTGGGGAGCCTTTGCCTCGGTGCGTGGAAGTCTCCCTCAGCCGCACAAGCTGTCCCCCTTCCTCTGCTCATCACCGAGCGATTCAGTGGAGCAACTGGGTGAACTGGAGCAGCCTCCCACCCCTGCAGCCTTCCCCTTTCACATGCAGTCCCTTCTGGAGTTTCTGGGGACCAGATCTGGGGACGAGACATCTCGCACGCCCACACCTACAAGCTGCTTTGCTGAGAGCAGGCTCAGTTTTCACAAAAGAAAGCTTTGCAGTGGGTTTCCCTGAACTATCCTCCTCTTCGATTTCCTTTTCCTAAAGGAAAAAGTGCTAACGTGGCCCTTGAGCCTCTTATTTCCTTCTTCAATTTTTTTTAAGGTCACCCTATCCAATCTTCAATTCTTCTTTATTAGAAAGTTCAAGCTCGGCCAGAGATTTCTGGCCGTTTGTCAGGAAACAGAAAAAAAGTTTCCCATCCACTGGTTCCCTCAGGTTGGTGCTCACTTCCCTCAGACATGCTGGAGCGTTTTCTGTTTCTGCGTATCGCTTCGGGCTGCCCAGCTGCCTCCTCCGTGGCAGCTCCAACCCCAGCTGCTGGGCCCGATCCCATCACCCTACCAGCCCTCGCCTCCTGCTGTGCTCCAGCTGCTTGGCTCTTCCAGACATTTTCCCTCCAACACCTCTGAATTCAAGTTTTTGGGTCCAGCTCCAGTTATTCTGGCCTCTTTTGCCACCCTCCAGCACCTCCCAGAAAGCCTCGAGTGCCGCAGTCCCATTCCTCTCCACTCAAGGAGGAACCACAAAATTCTGCCAGGTCCTAACAAATCCCCCCAGAAACACCATCCCACTATTGATGCCCCTTGCCGATGCTCCTGGATCATCTGAGGATGAGACCAACGTTGGACTACCTGAACTCCTACATAAAAACAAAAACCGGGCAAGACTTAAGGGTAGAATGGTCTCAAGTGCGGCATATTTCAGTTGAAGCATATTAAGTAACTAAACATGCAATTACTCCAGAGAATATCAGCTCTAAGATCCAGACTGATCTCATTTTTAGTAGATCTGTACTCAAAATAGAGGTCTATCTGTGGACAAATGTAATAGTTTAAAATCCAGAGCAGATTTTTCCAGGATAAGAGTCCTCAATCAAATCCTAAATATCTGTATTCCACACCCTGAAATATCTCGAGTAAGAGTATCTCTTATGAAACGTCTTCTTCCAACAGCTGCCCAAGCCACCTAGAGATTTACCATACGGATTATCACATCTCCTTTGCTCAGGGCTATGAAATATCAGAAGTAATAAAAAAACAAAGCGGAAGGAAAAGCATTCATTAAAATTACATCGGTCTCGTTGTAGGTGACGACGGTACTCGTGGGGAGCTCAGCTTCCACGGCGTTTTCGGTGAGTCCACCCTCGGGGTCTACTTCTTCGTTGTAGTTGACATCTTCGTACGGGAGAGGCGTGAAGTACTCCTCGTTGATGGTCTCGTAGTTGTACTCGTCCACGAGGGGGTCGTCCACCGCAGCGTCCCCTTTCGTCCGCCCCGTGGGGTTCCCCGTGTCGGGTGACGGTGTGGGGGCGGGATAGTCCTGTTGGAGAAACACAGCTAAAATGCCAGAACCAGAGAAACAGAGCGGGTGTTCTGCACCATCCTCCACCCCCCAGCTCATGGCTTGATGAAGGTGCTTTTTTTTTTTTTTTAAACCAACCACCCCATTGCCAGGACCCCGCGTCGGTACCTGCTTGGTCTCAGGTCGCTCTCCAGCAGCCACTTCGGGGGGGGCAGGTTTGGTGGTGGGTGCCTCAGGCTTTACAGCTTCATCAACGTCTTCGTAGTAAGGGTACTCGTAGTAGTAGGTGTCACCTTCTCCCTCCCCATCGGTGTACTGCAAAGAGAAAACACGAAGCAGAAAATAAGCTGGTGGCCCCCAGCACGCTCCTGCCAACCCTTTCTAGGTTTTATTTCACATCAGTGGGCCATGCCGTGGTGCAGATCAGCACGGCACCATCTTTCCCTTCCTCTCGTTCATCAGCTTCTGCAACACCTTCACCAAGGGCCTGCCTTTGGGCTGATTGCTTCGACAATTGCTGTGATTTCAGGTTCCCAACAATCTGAGCCATGGGGCATGTTCTGCCTTAGACAGAGTTGAAGCCACCTTGCTGGAATCTAGTCACCCGTGATAGCATAATCGAACAAAAAGTGATTTTTTATTATATGTCCAATTGCTGAGCCCTCTTGGGTCACATCTCAGACACGCAGAGGGGGATGAACACACACTCAGAGAAGCAGGGCTGCTATTTTCACTCCTCTGATTGCACTAACGGTGTGCGTGTGATTTCCTATCTGCCGTGACCCGCAGGCGGAAGGGCTTCAAAACCAAGATATTTTCAGGGTTTTCCACAAGGCGTCAGTCATTCTTCAAAATGAAATACAAACCAAACGTTTGGTTACAGCCAGGCATGGCAAATCTCTTTGCCAGTCCATCGCTCTTGCTGGCAGCAGACGCCAGCACACAGAAGAGTTATCCTTACACAGGGCCTTACGACAAGCCAGCTCTTGTTGCATTGCTGGCTCAAAAAGAAGAGATTTTTTTTTCCTACTGCCATATATTTTGACCACAGAGTCTATTTTATTTTGCTTTTTTGTTTCTCCAGAAGCACTGGCGGCACAGTTACAGCACTTCGCTGCCGTGCTCTGCCCCACGCTGCTGCAAGCCCTGTGCTGCTCCCCAGAGCAGATTTTTAACCTAAACCCAAGCTGGAGCAGGGCGATGGCATCGCAGCTTGGTGGGGATGTGGCAGGAGCCTGCAGACCCCAGACCAGCTGAAAGAGAGCGTGCACACGAGCACCTACAAATGGGGCAGAAGCAGCAGCCAAGGAACTGAGAAGCAGCTGAGGGTGCCAGACACTTTAATTGCTGTGAGCTGGGCTCAAGACCTCTCCTAAAAGTGTAAAATTCAGGTGATGGTCTCCTGGAAATCAGCCACGTCCAGGCATTTCCGATTGAGCAGCAGAAATAGAGGCACACCATCAGTTGTTTTTTTGTTGTTTGCTTGTTTGTTTTTTGTTGTTTTCTTTCCATTTCTTTTCATAAAGAAATAAATCTGACTGTAGAAAAAAACTAGCTAGCACAGCAGCATGTACAGGAGAAATCATTACAGATCAGCTGGGAACATTTCTGCCAAAATGAAATTCAAATGGCAAATGCACAGGCAAAAAAAAAATACTTCTCCTGCCCTTGCCACCTGTTTCAAGAAAGTACTAATAAAAAAGTGCTTAATCTCTTCTCAAGTTTAACAGTAAAAATTGGAATTTAGGAACAGGTGCGTGTTTTGGACAGGATTCGACCTGCCTGGGAAGGTCGGTGCTTCGGAGTCAGCTCAGGCTCCCTCTGCTGCGAGCTTTGAGCTCAAAGCGACTATTCATTGCTGGAAACAGGAGGAGTGCAGAAAGGAAGGGAAACTCCTGGGGGCAAGAGCCAAGCAGGCAGAGGCCAGGAGTGGCGGATCCTAAAAACAAAGCTCTGTCTGGGCCGCTGCCTTATGCTGGAGCTGCAGAAAAGGCAAACGGGATGAAGGAGCTGAGTGTGTCCACAACCACGGCGTGGAGCCTGATGCTGCTGCCCCCAGAGCATCCCCATCCCCAACCCCATCCCCATCTCCCCCAGGGGTCTCCCCACCCGACGTGCCCCTCCACTCACGTATTCGTCCTGGTTGGGGTCCTGGGACTGGGGCGAGTCGGGGATGGCGGTGTCGCAGTCGGGGCTGTAGTGCTCGCAGTAATCGTGGGCTGCTCGGGGGTCCGCCACGATCAGGAGCTGCTGGATGTCGCCCTGCGGGGAGGCAAAGCAGCGTCAGGGTGTGCACAGAACCAGCAGCCCCACGCCGCAGGTGAGGGGATAAAACACCACGGAGAAACAAAAAGGAAAAGCCCCGGTGCTGGGCTGCTTCCCAGCTGCTCGTTAGCCTCAACACTCCTGTTTTTCCCACCCCATCACCTTGCCTCATAAAAGAGACCAGCTCCTCGCTCTAACTCCCGTCTCACCTCAATTTTCCACCTGCAGCAGTGGCAGATGCAGAAAGATTAGAAGTACACCTGATAATCGGAAAAAAAAATAAAATAAAAGCAGAGGGAGTTTGCAGAGACTGACTGAGAGCCAGGTGCACTGCAAGCTCCCCAGACGCCAGGCCGGCGCAGCAAACCCGGCACAGCCAAAGCCCAAAGGTCAGAGCGGAAATTGCTCTTTAGTTCCCTAAAAAAATCACCCTACTGTTTATCCACAACACCAAAAACGCAGTTTATTCAGTAGATGGTTACATAAGAAAAGACCTTGCTACTTGGATTTTTAGAGCTGATGCTTTAATTAGGGGGAAAAGCCTGGCTTAATAATAGAAAAATATCGCTAAGGATAAAAAAAAGGAGCATGACAGCAGAACTGAGAGGACAACTCGGGCACGTAATAGGAACCAGAAGCTCAGACCGGAGCCTGGCCAGAACGTCTCAGAGCCCCGTGGAAAACCAAAGGATGTTTTTGAAGCACGAGGCCAGGGCTGCCTTCGCGCACGCAAGCTGCGCTTGTTCCAGGTGCTGGCCTGCGGTGGGGGACAGCCCCCCAGTGGCACGGTGTCACCTGAACACCACCATCGGACCTCACCAGAAAAGTGCTGCTTGCATTTCTGGCAGCGATCCGCAAGGAAAGCAAGTTTGCAAGAGCGTCCACCTCTGCAGAAGCTCTAAAATGCTATGCAAGTTATCCTAAAATTCAGCCGTGGTTTAAGCTTTTTAGTCATTGCTTCCTCTGAATAACCTTTAGAAAATTAACAGAGATGTCTGCAAAGTGGTTTTCAATTACCATTTAAAAAAAAAGATTATTTTTTTAAAGTAATTCCATGGAGTTCAGTTCTGTCATTCTTGCTTTGGCTTTTTTTCCAGCTTGACCACAAAAAAGGGGGATGCAGGACCAGGAAAATGGAAAATATGCTTTTGTCTCACAGAACATCTCCCATTTCCAGCCAGCTCCGGCCACCACCTGCAGGGTGACCTGCTGGAGGGTCGGGGTTTCTCACCCCACGTAACATCATCCCAGCCTCCCCAGGCGGCTCAGAGCAACAGAGCAGCCTGCCCCTTCGGATGTACCTCCAGAGGAGGATGCCCAACCTGGGCAAGACGATTTGCTTGATGCTCATGATGTGAACGTCCTTGCATCTGCTATTTCTGAGCGCAGGACCCCAACAACCACCCCTGCCCTCGCTGAGGACCAAGTTAAACCATTTACGCCCTTCTCAGTCAGGCAGAGCTCCCCCGTTTGCATGAGGTCGCGTGGAGTGTCTGGTGCTGTTGGGATAAGCTGAAATAAAACAGCCGCAGAAGCAGACTCAGTGCTTGTCTCCGAGAGGCAAGGAAGGAAGCCTGAAAGCTTTTTCTTCCTGATAAGCTTGGATTTACACCTCAAGGAGAACTGATAGCCTGTATCCTATAAGCGACCAGAACTAAACTGGTGTATTCACCAGGAACAGATAAAGCAAAGAAAGGCACATTGGATAAACACAGCGCAGAAGATTAAGCAGGAGAGAATTTGCTAAAGCCGAGTTCGCTTTTAGTCTCAGCTGACGGCAGCTCCTGAGCTATGCATGGGAAGAAATCCTGGCTCAATCCTGCCCTGCTTCCCAGCAGCAGAACAGGAGCAGCGCGTCCTCTGGCAGCTCAAGGCACCGGCGGCTCCTCTGAGTACACAGAAGGACGGCGCTGCAAGTCCCAGCACCTCCACGGTCAGGCTTCGGAGCCACAGCAGACACCCCAAACTCACCCAGCCCAACACACCAAGGGATGGCAGCGGCCCAGCAAGCAGGGGAGGAAGAACAAAGCCTCCTGCTAGCTCCGGGTTGGGAGCTTAAAGTCAGTGCTTATCTGAATAAATCTGGCTTGCAAAGGGTGCCAGGAGAAGGCGTGAGCTGCATCAGACAGCTCCTTCAGAGCTCACCACGCTCCACGAGCATCCCTCAACACGCTTCCTATTTCTCCCACTTCCTTTCCAAACCCCATCACCCCGCACGGCAAAGCCCATCCTTCTCTTGTTCCAGCACGCAAAACCAGAAGGAAAACCAGGGCACCAGAATTTGGAGGAATGAGAGCCCCAGGGAGCATCCGAGCTCAGTGCCCTGCCGTGGGTCGAGCAGCTCAGTGCTGGGGGAAGGAGGAGAGCTCAGGGGCTGCCAGACCCTTCCTCCTGGTTTCATTAACAGCAAGTGCACGGCGCTGGTGGGCGTCCCTGTTAACACTCGTAAAAAGCAGACAGGAGTGAAACCTTGTTAGCAAAATTCCCCGTCAACTGACCTCATCCCTCAGTGCAAAACAATAAAATGGGCTAATTTAGCCTGTAATAAAAAGCCCCACTATCTGAACTGCACAAAAGATGCACAAAGCTCCGCTGTCAAGAGCCCCATTTCTTTGATTTAAAAAGCCGACTTTAAATGGAGCAAGCCGTGCTGGGAGGTTTGCGAGCCTTTTGTGTCCTTTCAAGTGTGCTGCCGCTAATAAATTTTGCCGAGAGATAGCTGCCCCCAGCCCCACCGCGGGCTGACAGCAGCACGGCCAGCCCCGCTCCACGCCACAGGTCTATTTGTTTCACTGTTATGGTTACACAAAGCACCCCGGCCTCTCTCCTCCCTATTTCAGCATCTGCTTTTCTCAGCAAGAGCAGCGATAACGAAGATACCATTAACTCACCCCCCCTCACGCCACCCCTGCAGCAGCCACAGATTTTCCACGAGGCCTTTGCAGAGGAGAGGGCTTACCGTGACACCGCGTGGTTCGAAGATTTTACCTGCCAACTTATCTAGGTTTCAAATAAAGAGGTATCTCAGCTGGGGAGCAAGTCAGTAATGCATTGGCATCGCTTTGTAAGAAATCACGAGCCTAGCAAACTCCAACCCCCCCCGGCACACGGTGGGGTAACCGCACACACCCGGGTCACCTCTGGACACAGATGCCCAAAAAAGCCCGTCCGGGCACGCTGGGGTCTGAGACCTGCATCGCTTGACCACTTATTATTCCTATAAAAAATCTCTTCTTTTGTCTGAAGATAACCCATATTTCATCCGCCAGAAGAGCTACTTTTAAAAAAAAGGCAAATAAATCAAAAGTTGACCTTTATTCCTAGAACTTCCTGGGAAGAGGCAGAGGCAGAACAGCGCATTTATGAAAACGATTGTGAATTGTGAGGCTTCTTTTTTTTTTTTTTTTTTGCTCCACCGAACAGATGTAAGTGCTAACTGTCATGACCAGTACGAATTTGTTTGACATTTATGGTAAAGCCATTTATGCCTGATGACTCATTTGCTTTATGGATTAAGTTCCATCAAGCCAGTTTAACTCAACTCCCCAGCCAGCTCCCAGACACGACTGGAAAAGCTCTTCTGGAGCATTTTTTAACACTTATTCTATATGTGTGCAAAAATGTCACATCGCTTCCAATGACATCAACTTCAGTAACTTGGAGAAATTGCTGTGGTTCAACAAAACAAACAGCTGGCGAGGATAATCGGAGTGACTTCATCTGGCATTGGCAGCAGCTCCATAAATACTGGGATTCTTCAGGGCTCCCACTGCAACGCACGAATAATTAACCAGGCTGTTGTTTTAGTGCATTACCACAAGAAGTCTTAGGGACACTGAACTATAGAAGAATAACGACTACTTGATGAGCCTCTTAAAATTCCCACTTCTGAACTGGACAGCCACAAACTCAGGATGCGTATCTTAAAAAATAATCTTAATTATCAGAAGCAATTGGGATGTTACTGAGTTTTACTACCACAAACTCACCGCTTTCATAAATGCAAACCCCATCAGGTAGTTTAAGAGCAGCAGAAGTTCAAGGGGGCCCTACGGTGAAGTGAAAGCTTTGAGATCCCACCAGCAAGTTTCTAAAAAACCTAATCCCTGTCTCAGAGATGGCCTGCCAGCCTCAGATGCTCCACTTGATTAAAGCTCTCATTAGCACTTGCCCATGGGCAGAGGTTTCCTGCTAAGGACACCGCGGCCGCCCTGTGCAGGGCTCCGTGTGTGCAGAGAAGTGGTGTTGGAGAGGTCGGTGAAGAAGAGAAGCAATAGATGACCCAAAATTCACCATGGCCCCTTGCTGGTGCAGCAGGACACCCAGTCGGACACACGGCGACTGCTCAGTGTCGGTGCATCCTCCGTGGTACCGGCGTCACCCGGGGGTCTCTCCTTTAAACACAGCTGCTGCAGAGGAGAACCCAAACAGCAGTAACGGGGTCAGGCGAAGCCTCGTCCCCCTCGTACCTGCATCCTGACCTGCTCTCGCTGGACGAGCCTGAGTGACTGGCACCCGAAGGGCATCCTTCAGGCCTCCGAAGATGTTGCGCTGCAAAATCAGATTTTTAAAATCTGCAAAATTGGAAGCAAGCACTTGGAGATCTGGCTCAGTAAAAAATGAAATGAAATAAAAAAGGGAAGGGCTCGGTTCACACGCAGTCATGAGTCAGCTGCGAATACTTGGTGGTTTGGATGCAGACAACCCGGATGTTTGCTTCCCTGTCCTGCGCAAAGGGGGCTGCAGGAATGGACGGACGGTTTTGCTGCGAGACCTCTGCTATTTCCCCTCCTGGGCTCGAGTCACCACAAGAATAGCTCTCTCCTGGCTTTTCGCACTCAGATAGGAGCCTCTTCTGAGCCCTTTTTAGAAAAAAACAAGTTTAATTTTGCAGAAAAGGGACAGAAGTTTCACTAAAACCAAGTACAGCTTCAAGTAAAACCCTTTCTCAAGGGCTGACGGTAGATTTCTTTCTCACTGCAGCTCCACGTTGGAGAGGAGGTACCCCAGGACACCCAGCTCTCACCACGTCCAGCCCAGTTCTGCATCCCCACCTCAAAGAGAAGCTGCTGGCATTCCTGACATTAAACTTTGAGAACAAAAGAACTACAACAATTATTTGAACAGCCTGTGTGCCTCTCTCCCTGACCACAGCAACAAGAAAATAAGCCCTTTAGCTCTAAGGTAGTTAACCTCCTTAGGAATTTCATTTTTTCATATTCATTTTTTCAATTTTTCATATTCATTTTCCCATCACAGGGGGATGCTGTGACTCGCTGCTCTCATCAAAGGAGCGAGCAGGGGAACACCACTGCACACTCGGGTCAGCCCGCTCCAGCTTGGTTCTTAGAAATGATGTTTTTCATAGCAAGAGGATGCATTAGGGATGTAGGCAGCGGCAGTAGGGTGATAGTTGGACCAGATGATCTTGGAAGGCTTTTCCAACCTTAATGATTCTGTAATTCTATGATTTCTTGTGTTCTTGCACAGGCCACAGCACGACACTGTGTTGGTTATGACAGATCTCAGCCTAACACAGCAATACAAATCACGAGCAGCTTAGCAACAACTCCTCAGCAAAAGACAAGGACAAGCGACTCCCTAAGAGCTCAAAAGCCAGATGGCTTTCCTAATTCTGGAAAGCTCCCCCGAAGAAGCCGTCGCTCTGCCAATACCCAAACACCAGTCAAGGGCCCAAGCCATTAACAGACTGGGAGACACTACAGCAAGCTTAGTTTTTGAGTGGCTACTATTCTTTTCCCCCCGAGCTCGGCTCCAATAGCCACGCAAGGTAAATAACAGCCCGAGCTAATGTAAGCACTCCTCAGCCAGCGCCTGCAGCCCCAGGCTCGGCGCCGAGCACCCGCAGCAGTCACCGAAGCAAATGCAGAGCCAGAGCTTGTGCCAAAGTCCATTTTTGCTTAAGTGACAGCTCGGAGCTAATTCCCAAAGACAACATACGCAGCATTAATCAGCAGTATGGATTATTTACACAACAGTGCTCTACAGGCAACGGACGGAGCCGTCCGCTATTTCGGAGAGTTTCCTACTCGTAATGGATGAAAGATTTTCTTGCCTTTCCAAATGGCTGAGTTTGTCATGGCCATTAATCATCCCCAATTTCTCCCTGAGACTTTCCATGGAATACTCCCCAAACCCCGGCAGCCCAGCGCCTTTCCCTTCCCAGTCCCATCCCTCTACCAGTAGCTTTCCAGTCGCCCTCCCCTCGGCTGCCCGACTCCACAGCTCTCACGTCCCACCCACGGAGCATCTTGTGTAGGGACAGTCAATACCCCAAAGAGAAAGGGATGAGACGGAAAGGCCTGGCGATGCTCAAAGAGCCCTTTAACGATGGGCAAGTGCCCAAAAGGAGCTCCGGGCTCGCTGCCTGGGGGACCCAGGTGCCCCCACCCTCCTGCACCAGCTCCCCGGCCCCTCGCTGCCTTCCCACGCCAGCACCAATTCATCCCCCGGCACGGCGCCTAATTGAAACCCTCGTCCTTTCAGAAGGGACGTCTAATCACCAGCTTGAAGGTCCCAAAAAGCGGCAATTGTACATAACCTTACTCAACCTTGAGCCTGACTGCCTGTGAAGGGGCTGCAGTGATTGTATGCAGCACCATGTGCGCATTGCACGTGCTTTGCTACCCCGTGGCTTGCCTTATAAGCCAAAAAATGAGCATCGCTTCCAGAGTGCTGTGTGTCTTCCCCAGCTAAAAGCCACTGCCTAGACCCTGGAGAACAGTTTTTACCCCAAAATCCACCAAACGGGTGGAAAATCCCAGATAAGGTGGATTAGCAACCTGCCACTCAACTAAGATCCAGGAATTTAAGGGACATCAGGATTATTTTCCTCTCCGCCCCAAGAAACAGGCAGCTTGGAGAGCAGGTGGCACTGGCAGAAGCACAGAAAGCATCAAACCCACAAAGCATTTACTGCGAGGCTCTCGCAGCAACGCAGTGCTCCCTGGTTTTGGTTCCGAGGGGGGAGAAACCCCGGCCAAACCCAGGGAGCCAGGCTGCCCAAGAGGCACGGCTGCTGGCAGCACTGCGCTTTTCTCCCGAAAAATAATAAGCTGGAGGTTAAAAAAAAAAATAAAGATGACCATGGCAGCTGAGAGGCTCTTGTGGGAGCATCCCGGGTCGGGAGGCAGCGGTGGCCCCATGCACGTACCGGGGACACGTCCAGCTTTCCCTTGACTCACGTCTGGTGCCGCGAGCTGCCAGACGGCGGCTGCGCTGCAAAGCTGACGAGGACTTTTAATAACTCTTAGGGCTAATTGCACCAGGGAGCCGGACCCACCCAGAGGAAACCGTGCTGAGAAACGGCTCCTCGGCTGCTGGTTCTTCTCACGCCCCATGCAGGCGGCCCTACAGCAGCTGCTGCAAACGTGGTAGCATCACCGTCGTGCGCTGCGCTCCTCGGAGAGGGAATAGTTGCAGGCTTTGGTTTTTCTCTCCCTTTTCAAGCTCCCTGCCCTGCTGCTAACCCAGGTCCCTCTCAAAACCGCTGTGATGGGGTGGCGTGGGCAGGGCAAAGCAGCTGCCAAGCAGTAGGGACTGCAGGAAAGGAAAAGGCAGCCAAGATGACTTTAAAAAAAATAAAGCAAATACAAAGACTGCTAGAACACCAAAAAAAAAAAATCCTTAAATCAACAGCCATTGTGCCCAGATACTCAGCTCCTTTTGCTATTTTTATATGTTTTATGTCTTTCAAACAAACTGCCATCTATCTGCTAGGATTTTTGGGTGTGAAGCAAGCAGTTAGGGACACAGAAAGCGCACTCCCATCAAACAGCTTCCTCGAACTGTGCAGCCCCAGCCTGGAAGGAAGGAGGAACAGGGAGAGTGGTGTTACAAAAGGCTGCTTTATATTCGCTCCTTCTCTAAAGCCTGGCCAAGCACCGTGGTAACACAGGCAAAAATAATATGAGATGTGTCTGTAGCTATTTCACAAAGAGGGGAAAAATAATAGCACAGCTCAGGTTTTTAAAGGTGAAAAAGAAAAAGAAGAAAGCCCCTGACAGTCCCAACCTCTCTCCATCCCAATAAAGAGGATATTACTCTCAAATTTTATTTTCTTATTGTAAGGTCAGTCTTTATATTTGCAAAATGAGCATTTTTCAACTTTTTTTTTTTTGGTAAATTGTATGTTCTCAGCAGATGTCAGAACGCCCCCCCCCAGCAGATTAGAAACATATGGGAAGAACAAGAAATCCAAACCACACGTTTTTATTAAACTGCATGACTCCTAGTTCAAGTTTCATCACACTGAAGTAAATATTTTCTCCCTAAAGTAGCAGCTGCAGGTTAAGTTATCCATAATAGGTATTTCATATACGTATGCAGGTGCCCCTACGTGCACATCTCATCATTGCTGGAAAAAACTTGAGATGTCAATGTGAGGCCACAAGGCTGAAGCTGATTGTGCATTTCTTTTGAAAATAACCTGCCTGTGAACATGTACTGTTTTTTTTTAAGCTGCCAAGACTCCAAAACTTCATAAGTACCAGATTTAAGGTTGTATACGGAACCCTAAATCTATCACTATATAGACATTTTAACTAATGGTCTAATTACCCTGGAACATGAGACTTTGAGACTTTTCCAGGGTATTTCCACTTCAGTCAGCGCACAAGTGATGAGAAAGCTTTTTCCGTAGCCCCCCTGCTTGCCTCTCTAAGCCTGGCTCTGCAGCCACAGTGCTTACACACGTTATCACACAACTGCGCTGTGCTCCCAAGCACATGCACTTAAAGTAGACATCTATTTATCCATAGATGCAGATGTTAAGCCCTGCTGGCTTGAAAGAGCTCCTCCACTGATAGAGGAGTTTTCCAGGAAAGATTTGGATGCTTGGAAGACGCCGACTTCCTAGGGAATTAGCTTCCACTTGAAGCATGGGGCATGCACCCTGCTAAAGCCTGAGGCGGTCCTAGAGGTTTTTCTGAAGCCAGGGCTTAATCCTCATCACCAGCCTCTTCCCGCGAAAGCTGCGACTTGGCAGGCACGGGCCTGGGCCTTTCCCCGGAGCAGAGGACACGACACATCCCCAGGGACGGACCTGACCCAGGCAGAGGCACTGATCCTACCAGGGGACAACCTGCACCTCTCCACCAGCCATGAACCCCATCCCTAAAGGGCTGACCCAGGCCAGAGTGAAGCCAGTTGAGTACGTGCCATTTATCCCCCTCCACCAGTCACCCACATCAAGCAATAACAATCTTTACGAGATTTCCATCACCTGCAGCAGATGCAAAGCCAAGCCCCACAACCTGCTCCTGTTCCCCTCCAGTGCTCCCATTTCAGCCCCAGCAGCGCAGGAAGCCAGCACCCTCGGTGCCACAGCTCCAGGGAGACTTTGGGGCTGGGGGATGAAGAACTGCATCGGCCTCCTCCACAAGCAGCCTGCTGTTGCTCTCCTGGGCCGGCTGACGCCCCTCTCTTTTAAGAAGCCCTTGCAGGTCTCCTGCAGTTTAACACCTTGCCAAGGAGAGAAAATCGACAGCAGCCAGAGCCCCTTGAATTGCTGGGGCTGTCACCAAAGCCCCAACAAGTTCTCGTAGAGCTTTGGGATGGAAACCTCGCAGTGTGATCCATTCTAGACCATGGTATTATCCAGGCCTGGTTGGAAGAAATAAATCCTTTGCTGGCTTCTTTTTTGAGTTGCTGGCTGGGCAAAGGTGTTCTTTCTATTTCTGGGGCAGGGTAAAAAAAAAAAAAAAAAGAGAAGATAAAAAGCTGACTGCAGAGAGCTCTTCCAAGTTGACTCAGTTTTCTTTGGCTGCCCAAAAAACTCCCGTAACATGGTAAATAGCCTGAATCTCTTTTCCCCCTCTCTAGTTTTGACTGAAAAGTAGGAAACCTGATTCTGAGAAGAGCTGGAACGAGGGAGAAGCAGCTTCAGCCGCCCTGCGTGCAGGGCCAGCTTGGCTGAGGGACTTGGCACACGCGTGCCATCGCCTAGAGGATGTGTGGTGTTAGGGTCAGACCTGGTGGAGGTCCTTGGCAGACTTCCTCTGTGTGTACTCCTTGTGTGGGATCTTATACCTTGCCTCCCATCACCCAGCGCTCGCTTTTCTGCCAGCACAAGGAGCTAGAGCAGAAGTGTCTGTTTTAATAGGGTTCCTACCTGGAGGAAGTGTTTGGAGCACACCTCCTGCATGTACAGCAGGGAAACACCTTCAAAGAAATGGCCCAGCCTCCTGGCCACCTCTGGAATTACATCGCTAGCAACCAAATACTCATCCTCTTGTGTACACCACAAACCCCACTGAGTTATTTAATCTGAAGGTTTAAACTCTAACACATGAGGAAGCATTCCCCTCTAATGAATTTGTTAGGACAGCAGTGCATTTTTTGGCTGTTTTCCCCCAAAAGCAAGCCATGTGTGACCTCTGCGCAGCTACAGGTGTGTCTGTCTACCTCAATAACTCTCAGATCTGATGGCCGATCTCAATCACATTTGACAGAGGAAAAAGGCTCGAGATAATTAAATTCCTATAAACGTCATGGAAACAGGCAGCCAGGTAAAAGAAAGGCATCACACAAGTTCACTGTCTCAAGGGGGGGCTGTGCAGCACGAGCTCACTTCTGATCAGCGACAGGAGCGTTCAGGACAGGACATCTCTAATGTTCCTGCCATAGGAAAAGCTTTAAGCGACCACGAGACAAATTAGAAGGAACGCAGACTTGACTCATCTCACAGCATCTGACGTTCCCAATTGCAGCAGCAACTGGAAAAAGATGAGCTGAAGCACCACAAAATAAGCGGTTCTTGTGTTTCTGCCTATACATAGCAGACACCCTCTCCTCCCCAATTTTCCAGACCCAAGGAAAGTGGAGGAGAAAATTGAGCATCTCCCGCTCTCGGCTAGCTGGGTCCCCTGGCAGTTCAGAGGAATAACACGGGACGCAGCAGAGCCCAAGGGTTTGTTGCTACCTGTCATCAGGCACCGGTCACGTTCAGGCTGGCACTGCCACCAAAGTGACCTCAGCTGAGCCTTCGCTCGGTGACTTATCCATCTGCACGACAGGCTTGTAATCATCGCTGCCTCGCCAGCAAACACACTAAGAGCAAACCACGGAGCTATCTTTTTTTCCCCCCCCTGTATACGACCACACAGCAGCTGGCCGCTCTGTGATTTCTGCTTTCAAACTCTTCATTTGGTAACTTCAAATCAACATGTCACGCTCCCCACAGACAAATTACACCGCTGATCCCTAGAAATAGACGTCCCACAATCACCATGTGCTCCGCTGTCACTGTTTTTACTCCTAGCCCAGACACAACCCTCATGGCAGAACCACTATGGGGTGGTTACGTCGTGGTTTTTTTTTTTCCAGATTACAAATGTTTAGCTATAAATAGTGCAAATCTATAGGGCAACTTCTAAAGGAATGCTTTAAAAACTACTCACAAATTGCACCGAGTTCACAGGTATTCTTTTAAATAGTTGCAACCACTGTTCCTCTGCAATATCAACACCACCTAAGAGTGACTTCATGGCAGTGGATTATTCAAGATATCCCATATCATTTTAACGTAACTATACAGAGTTCATACATTTGTTTTTAAAGTCACTAGCTACTCCAAACTGCTTGCAAAATAACCTGTGAATAACTGCACAGCACAAGTTTCTCAAGCAGTTCCTTCCAGTGGCTTTCAAACAGGAGCCGATTTGGCCGAGAGGCGGTGCGGCCTTGTTCCCTAATTGGAGCATCAAGTCAGATTATGCTCCTGAACACTTTCAAGCAGCAAATTAGACAACTCAAATAATTTCTCTCAATAGTCACAAAGCTTCACGGTGCGTCGGCAGGGCTCAGAGCCCACCAACCAGCAACGCCAACTGCTGGGACAAACTGGGATGCAACTGGAACCAGGGAAGTCTGGCTTCACATCAGGGACCGCCGCAAGAAATGAGAGATTTTCACGAGCACTGCCTCCCTGGTGCTCGAGGCTGGGTGCAGGTTGGCATTGCCAGGACGGCAGCCCCAGAGGCAAAATCCCCCAGAACTGGCATTCAGCCCGCTGGAGAAGCGTGAGCTGACAGCCTGCGCATTGTGGGAGGCATTTCCATCAAGGCGGGACAGTGTCAGCCTGGCCTTCCACTGTCCAGCATGGAAATTAAAGGGAGAAGGGGAAAAAAAAAAAAGGGAAGACAGAGCAGGCCAACCAGGCCAGGCCTCTGACAAATGAATAGGGCAAAATGAATAGATGCCATTGTCTGTCATGATCTGCCAGCCCTTAATAAAAGCTGAAAGATGAAACAACGAGCAGTTTTGCAATAACACCCTCATTTTGCATCCCGTGTATTCCAGCTAAGTCCTTCTGAAGCATATGTAAGAGGCTCAGGGGGACTGCATTTTGCTTGGAAGATGACCTTTGGTAAGAGAGGCCCATGCACACCATCCTTATATGCTGCTGGATTACCTTAACCTATGCTTACCAGATCTAAAAACGTTCACTCCATGTGCCCATACAGCCAGTTTTTAAGGTAAAAAAGTGGATCAGAACCACCGAATCCAATCTCTGGCTTAACACAAACCACATAACTGCAGCCCATGTGAAGCCCAGAGGCGCTCAAACCCCTGCATGCTTTGCCTGGCGTTTATCAGCATCTGATGCCGCAGGCTCCTGAGTAGCAGCAAACCCACCCTGACCATCAGCAACGTGTTCCTGTGGTTAACAACAGGCTACAGTTCTCCTTGAAACAAGTGGTGGATTTTTATTTTTATTCCTGGATGGATTTCACTTTACTTTCAGCTCTTCTGTCATTAATTTAGGATATATATGCACTTTTTTTTTTAATCTGTGTTGGTTTCTTCTATCTTAATTTCCATGAGGTTTACTCATGGGGCCCTCCCCATCTCCCTTGAACCCCCTCCCTGCAGGGGGGGTGGCTGCGATTTCATCCCAGGAGACAGCTTCCAGCCCTGGCTGGTTGCTCAGCCCCATCAGCGGTCAGCACCTCAGGAGGCAAAGCCCCCAGCCTGGGTAACCCCCGACACCAATGGGGATTCTTAAAAGGGAGACTTAGCTCTCATTCAGCAGATCAAGTCCAAAAAAAGTTATCTGCCCCATATCTACCTCCATTTCTCTCTCACATGCACCAGGAAGGCTCTAGGAACCCTTGGGAGAAACTCAAGCCCCCCGTGTCCCTTGCCCTGCACGGCTCCTTGAGCACTTTACCCCCCTCCCCTGCCAGCTCACCCACCCTCCAGGTCCCATTTCCACCCTCCAGGTCCCATTTCTCATCACCCACGGGTCCCTCCCTCGCAGCAGGCACCCTCACGCCCCAGCTGGTGTCCCCGTCCCCCACAGCCCGAGGGGTCAGCACTGGGCAGCGCCCTTTGATCCAAGCTACGTTTCTGCACGCAGCCTCTGAAAACTCCACTTAAACCCAAATTAGAGAGAGGAGAGGCTGCCAAAGGCTGCCCAGCCTTCAAATTTCTTCTTGTGGTCTTGCAGCCCTGACCACATACTCAAGCTCCCTATTTTCTTTCCCGTTCCATTCGGTGCTGCCTTTCCCCCATCCAACTCCATCTCCTGATGTCACCGGGTTACCGAGTGCTGATCCCACTGTTCCAACTTTCCCCTCTTCATCCAAACCAAATAATCCACTAATAACCGAGCGAGGGGCTGGCTTTTTCCTATAGAAGTTATTTTTCAATGACATATGTGTGAACCATAAGGGATAGTTTAAAAACAGATTCTCCCTCATTACAGGCTGCAGCGCGGCACATCGCGGCGCTGCTCTTTTGTGTCTTCCCCCCCCCGTGCTGAGCGTTGCTGTTTCCTGGCTCCGGTTTCACGTTGATTTATTTCCCTTTCGTCTATGGAAAATGAGGAACGAGATCAGCTCCTGCTCGCTGCGCCGCCCACACCAAGCTGGATATGCGAGCGTTGCGCGGGGCGCTCGCACAGTGGAAAATATGTCGTGGGGGAATGGAGCTGCTGGCCTGAGCTACGTGTTTGAGAAGTCGCTGTTGGAGCCACACTGAGCTGGAGGGGGGCAGTTGGTCTGTTTCTGCTTAGCCCTAGGTGAGCAGGGTGGCAGCATCCCCCCCGGGAGGTGCTAAGCCCAGGATCACCTCCGCTTTGTCTCCATCCCTACCCGCCGCAGGAGATGCGATGGAAATAGAGGCAAGGGGAAGGTGGTAAGAAGTCTCCACCTTGGTACAGAACAGAAAGAGGCAAAAGACCAAGCCAAGGTCTCCAGGAAGCACCCAGTCACGGCCATCCACGAAGGTCCAAGCACACTTCTAACTCTGTGTTAGCCTTTGGCAGCTCCGTTGCACAATTCACGACTTTGCTACATGGGCAGAAAGAGCAACCAGGTGCAGCCCCTTGATGCTCCTTCATGGATTTCCCATCCTCTCCCCTCCCCACTCCCACTGCTTCCAAGCTCCAAAGCTTTGGAAAGCTCCAGCTTCCCCCGGGCTCACTTCCATCACCGAAGGGTGGCTTTGCTTCCAGCAGCACATCAGGGCTTCCTGCTCCCATCCCACACCAGCCGGAGCTCTTCTGAGCACGGAGGTACCTGAGCCGCATGCCCCTTGCTTCCATCCCATATTTTTCCCCCTCATACTTGGATTAACCTGGAAGCTGAGCTGCCGTTCTCAGCTCTGCTGAAGGGTTTTCCATTCACACACTGCCACAACCCCAAGATCCACCCTGGGGTTTTATCCAAGCCCTCCGCACCGAGGTGGCTCAGGATCAAGGGTTTTGTGTACACAGAGGCTTTTAATCAGGACTTGGAATGTTTTCTGCCCCAGGAGGTAAATACAGAATCCAGGTTTTATGGATTAAAGGGAATGGGGGAAAATAGAACTGGCTGCCAAAGTTATCTCAGGATGTAAGTGGGATTACGCGCTTAGCCATGGGGATAGCTGCTGACACATTCAGAATTCAAACTTAACACCAAATCTTAGTTGGGAAAATGTTCCTGCATTTGGCAAGCGACGATCACCAAACCATGGAGCACGGAGGGCAGGACGCATCTGCTGGGACCACCCCAGAAGGAAACTTCAGTGCAGGTTCCCAGTGCTGCTCCCCAATGTTTCTGCACATTTGGGCAGTAATGTTTAGGAAAGAGCTGAAAATGGACAGCAGAGCTAACAGGCACAGGTATATGCAATACCTCGTCCATATACAATTCACCCTCCGTCTTTCCCCAGGAGACTCAATCACCTGTCCTTTCTCAGATGTTCACACACCTCCATACTCCAAACCACTTCTGCAATTATGTTTGTACAGTGTTGGCTGTCCACAAGAGATATTTTTTCTCCTGCAAGAGAACTCTATGCAGCATCTCCCATCCCAAAATCCACCACTCAGAAAGCCTCGTGCTGAAACAAATCTTGCTTAGCTCCCATAACGAAGTTCACTGGGCACCACCCAAGCTTTTCATCCCAAAAGAAGAGCTGGGTTTGTGCACCCTATGGCCTGAAGAGCAGATGTGAAGCTCAGCCCAGGAACGCGGTTATCAGAACAAACCCCATCACAGAGCAGGAATGGACGCAGCGTGACCAGCGCGGCCGGCAGTAGCTGAGCATCACAGCTCGCATTTCAGTATTCCGAGCAGCAAGCTGGAGAAGGGTAAACATAATTTGCAGATAAAATTTGCTTATGCAAGGCATCAAAGCCCCAGGAAAACCTTGCTATGTTTGCAGACATTCCGGAGCAGAGAACAGTACGCGAATGTAATATTCGCCACAAATTCTCTCGTCTCCCCACACATTTCGCTTCAGTGGCCAGAGCACTGTTTGTTCAAACAGGCCTGACCTCCTGAACCGTGGCCAGTATGCGGCTACGTGTGGAGAACAATGAGCCCACGGTGAGAGACTTTTTTCCGTGTTCTTAGAGGGAACAGAAAACACACACACACACACACAAATACACAAACCCCATCCAATATTCTGCACAACTCATTAGGAATACCCTCTTCCAGCTCCTGTCCCCGGGGTGATGTATTTATTGCGAACATATACATTTGATCCCGCTTGGCTCTGTCGAAGTGAGTAGTACACCTGCACACTGGGGATGTCTGGAGTGGGCTAGGATTTTCCTTTGGGCTTTGGCAAGCAGCCCAGACTGCCTCAAAAAAAATAAAAATAAGAAGGCCTCACCATGTGTAAGGAACATGTGTTTCATTTGTTCGTACCTAAATGACAAGGGAATGGGTTGAACGCAAAGTCAGCTAATAGAGGCTTCTAGTTAGGACGGACTCATCTACACTAGGTTTACTCCTTCCTTACTGCAGCGAGATGCTACGTATGTAGAAATCTGACTTCGAGAAGTGAAAGATGTAAAGCAGTGTCCTGCAAAGGCAGGACAATGGCAATCAAGTCCTAAATTCTAAAGAAACCTCAGTTTGAGCACTGCCAGGTCACCCAGGACACAAGCCCGCTGCCTGCCTGACCTGCACACCAGAGCTCAGTGCCCATCGCCCTGCTCCTCGGTGCAGGGGCTCTCCCCCGAGCTTGGCTCAGACAAGCCTGTGCTTCCTATAACAATTTGCTGCACCCATGCAAATCGGGCTTTTTGTATGTGGAAGGGAACGCATTCCCATCCAACAGGCTTCTGCTCCAGAAATTCGCTTTTATGCAAATAGAACTAATTGGTGTGACCTCCCACACACAGAACAAGGTTTCCAAATTAGCAGGAAAGGGGAAACATGCCCTGATTTGGGCTGGTGGCACGCCACTACTCTCGCTGCTCTCGGTAATCACTTTTACATATTGCACAGCAGCGCTGCCAGTAAAGCTCAGCTGGAAACTTCTCCCCAATAGCACAACTATTTGGCTTTTCCCCCATGCTCAAGCTGCAGAAAGTAATCTCTCCCAAACTCCCCAGCGCATCTGTTTGCTCTTCTCCAGCATCTCACACACACCGGGTCCCTTCGCAGCGCCTCCTCTGCTCCCCAAGCCCCGTCCCCCTGCCTGCTCCCAGGGGACGTCCATGTCCACAACGCCACCGTACGCCTTGGCATGTCATCACCGGAGGGGAGCAGGTTTCCAGCATTACCTCACCCTGTCTGGGCTCCGCAATCGGCCCTCTGCACCTCAGAGTTTCCATGGAAGAAACCAAGCCCCCTTCTCCTCCCTCCCGCTATCCGGCAGGGGAAGAGGGCTACAGCCGAAGCCATGGGCTGGAGGAGTAATGACAGCGCACCGAGCTGCATCCATCACGTGTAACGGGCCTGCCTCTCGTGCTGCCTGCCAGTATTTGAGCACAAAACGCTGCCAAGCGAGCGCCAGGAGCAGCCAGACAACTCTGCTCCCCAAACCCCACAATCCCTGCAGTGGACAAACTATTCTGAAGGATGAGCTTCGCCTTCGAGAGGCCTCCCAGCTTTCCATGTCAGCTGTTTGAACTGGTCGCTGCTCCCTGCAGGAGGTTCTTCAGGCCAGGGAGACTTGGGCTACAGCCTGCTTGTCCCCTCCAGGCCAAACCAGGCTGCTGTGCCACGGCCCGGGAGAGCAGCAGGGACTGGGACCCTTTGTGGCACTCAGCACCCTTCCCACTGACCGTTCTCCCCTGCTCCCACTTGGCATCTCTGCTGATACCCTCCAAAACAGCAAAACCCCAAAAACAATTAGCCTGCAGGAATCACTAGTAAGGAAACCAGACTCAAAGCTTCTTGATAACTAATAAAAAAATAAAGTAATAATAATAAAAAAATTGTTTGTGCCATGTTGCTGCTACTGCAGCCACTGTCCCGGAGCGGGCAAGGAAGCCAAGCAGTCCCCCAGCCCAGAGACCTGTATCCTTCACTGACTGCTTACAGAGAGCATTACCTCTAGATTTTAATGACTGCTAATTACTCCATATCTTCACCTTTCACCATGCTTTTCCAGAGAAATAACACAGAAGGAGCCCTCCAGAAATTGCTCCAGAGTGGATAACTTTCCCCACCTACAGATGACGACCATCCTGTTCCTGCATTTGGGTACATGCCTGCAAACTGCAGCTACCTTATTGTGGGCCAGTTCAACCAGCACAAACGTTAACCAACCAGTAAGAGAGAGGTGCTACCCTGAAGCTAGCATTAACAGCACCCATCCCATTAACAGCACCCATCCCAATTACAAACTCATGCTATCAGGGCTCCGATGGTTTGTCCGCAGAACTGGGGCTTGGCTCCAGGCAAACTGCAAGAAACGAAGCCATACAGTTTCCTGGGCCTGGTGTGTAGCTTGGCCGTATTAAAAGATAAATGATGCACTGCATAACTTCAGCATCAATAAAAGCACTTTTATGGTCTGTTTGAACAATGAAACACGTCACCCCTTGCACTGGATGCAACCACCGGCCAGAAGGCATTCGACAGCAACAAGCTCCAGTGATTACCTACACAAGCCAAGCAGTTTCTTTTACAGTTTATGAAATGGAATTTATCACTAACAGTAAACAAAAAAAAGATGAAAAACATTAAATATTTGTATTTTGTAATTATGACTAATAAAGCTACATCATTACAGGCAACCCTGACCCAGTCACAAAGCTTGACTGCAGTCCAGATGTCTGAGCTGCCAATTACCCAGCAAGGCTAAGTGAAAAACAAGAAGTTTGAGCTAAGCGCATGCAAACAATTAATCCAATGTTTCCACCCAAATCTTTACTCTTCTTACAGGAACCTGACAGACAGGGATTGTATGAAACGGTGTCACTTTTGGATCGAGATGAAGCTACCTGCAGCACAGACTAACTCTTACAAGCTGTTTTGCAATTCTACTTCTGGACAGGGCTCTGCCCCTCCCTCCAGGCAGGCACGCATTTGCAGACACGCTGATAAAACCAGATGACGTCCCTGGGCACCTGTGTAAGACGATCCCATGTGCAAGCCCTTGCCAACTGGAGCCAAGTATCACATTTGGGTTTTGATTAGACTGACTGCATTGCTTGGCCTCTGGCACTAAAATCTCACCATTAATTGCAAAGCCATCCAGAGGCATAATCTTCAGCAATTGCAGACATTTTCTAGGCAACATTGCTGTTCTGGAAGAACCTAGCTCTGTGATTTAATCCATATGTCTCAAGTGCACCATCTCACTAAAGAGGATCCCTTTGAAAAAACAAAAGCAGAAGAAAATGACGAGAAAACCAGCAACTAAATGGAGAATTATTGGGAGACTGGGGAAAGCTATAGACATCTTCAGTAAAGAACCCAAACGCTGGCTCAGGACGTTTTATTTTCCATCATCTCACACCATACTATATGCTGGTGGTGTAAAACATCGACTCTTTGCACTCCCTGAAAGGCTCTACAGCAAAAGAGGTGAAATCAGATTTGGCAGGGCTAGGAAAGCAGGCAGCCAGGACTGTAAATTAGCTTCTTTCAGCAGTCTGCCGAGGTAGGGGAAAATACACAGGAACATGTGTCTGCGGTGCATCTCGACAGAGAAATTCAGGTTAGTATAAAGCCCTAATTAATTTTCAAAGTGTTTTTTGAAGGTTGACAAACCTAAGCACAAGCTCTGGCCAGTTCCTTCCCGCCCAGGTCTTGCAGAGGATGGGTCCAACACGATGCTCATGAGAAGCCCTGCTGAGCTCCACATAGCCACTAAGATATATTCGGTTTGAGGAGACTGGGGACCTTCTTGCTTCTCCTGTAAACAAGTAAATGTTTCCATGTGCTCCAACGCCTTGCCACTGCTGTTTACATTTGCACAAGAGGACCTAGACATGAATCAGGCTCAGAGCCGAGGCTCCCACAGTAGGTTTTTCCCCACAAGATAAAGCCTGCAAGTTTTGCAGTACCACCAATCTGGCTTTCCCAAAAGCCCATTGTATTAGTAGTACAGTTATCCTCCTGCAAGAGCTGATTGAGGCTATTTGACATGCTAACAGCAAATCTGCCTGCAAAAGTAGAGCCCTAAATCTGTCCTCAAACACCAAAAACTACAGTAAGATGCACTTTCATTGATAGGAAGCCCATTTTCAGTTGTATACCTTTTGCTAGAGCAAAATTTATTGATCCAATCTTGTAACCTTGGAGCTGTCTGGAAAAAAATAACGTACAGAAATGTAAAAGCTATGAACTTTTTCCAGAGCTGGAAATGCTAAAGCCAAGAACACGGGAAGGGAGAAAGCCATGACGATAGTGAAATGAAATCTGGGACTATCAACCCTGGTGATAATTGTTTTTAAGTGTAAACAAGGCAGAAGATGAAAAGGGAGCTGGCATTGCAGCCCAAGAGCAACAGAGCACCTGAACAGCACCAATGTCTCGGCTAAGAGCACTGGAGCATCAGTTCTGCTTTCTCTTGTTGCGCCTTGAAACGTTCCCCGGCCCTAAGAGCACCTCTGGCACCTCGCCCAGGCTCTCTGGCTCACCCCAGCGCAAATCGCTTTCCCTCTATTTCCGATATCTTGATTTTGCTAGCGGTCTTCGGAAACCACAAAGGAAAAGAGAGAGTAAGGAGCGCCATCCTTCTCGCATCACCGGGCCCCGTGCAGCGCACCACGTCTCATCCCAGGGCAACGTTTGGCTCACGCCATCAGCTCTCAGTTTCACTGCCTTGGCAGGAGGGCGCACGCAGGTGTCTGAGACCCTCTCGCTTTGCACCTTGCTTGGCACGATGAGAAGAAACCATTTGGATTTTACAGGACCAGCCAGACCGACGAGACACGGGGTGCTCAGACCAAATGAGCTCCTCCTGTTTCCAGAGAAGCCGGGCATAAAAGACAACCCCAAAAAGCAACGTACACACTGAACTTTTCCACTCATGGGAAAAACAATTTAATTTCGTCTACATCAACACCAGACACGACCCGAACATTACTTTTAGAGGGTCAAAATGCCACTTAGCTGGTGGAACAGCCCTATACATTTTTTCAACAGCTGAATCGAGAATAATCAACATGAAGTTTCCTCAGTTGTTACAAGGGTATCCTCAGTTTTTTTTTTAATAAAAAAATTGATATCTGCAGCACAGTTTTAAACAATGCCAATTCCAGCTCTGCCAGCTAGGTGCTGTAGTGTTTTGTTTGTTTTTTTTTCCTAGACACTGCAGCCTCACTCAGATCTCTTCCTGAAGACCTGGAAGAGACAAATCTGGAGCTTCCAGCAGAAATACGGACAACAGCGCACATCTGGGACTTCGGCAAGGTCTGGACAAATTTCCTTTTGTTCATCAGCTGCGAAGTGCTGCTCTACAGAGGAAGGCTGAGCTGTAAAACAGGGCTGGGCCTCATGTTCTTGCAGAAACCAAGCTTCTGGGGATTATTCTGGGGGATTACCGAGATGCTCCAGAACAGCATCGCAGAGGGGTTAAGCTCACCTCACCCAGCACAGGCGGGACGTGTACCCGCCCCAGACGTTATGCAGCACTTTCCATTCATAAAGACCCTCCAGCTGCGGGTTATGGGATTTCTTTCTTCACTGCTGTAACACAGCCATTTCTGGGACAAACGCAGCACCAGCGACCTTCCTGAGCCAGGACCTGAACTGTGTTTCAACCCACGTCTGCAAAACCAGAATGACTTCTGCAGGCAAGAGCTGTCTGAGCTGCTTTTTCCCCGGGACCACCACCACCACGGCTGGCTGTAAGAGCCAGCCCCCGGGGAGATGCTGTCCCACACAGCCCTCGGGGGGGTTAAGCGAGCTGCACACCGCTTTTACTAAACACAAAGCCTCACCAGGCTCTGCCTTGAGGTGGGCAACATTCAAGCCAGGTTGCTCAACCCGCTAGGAAGGAGCAAGGCTCAGCAACACCCCTGGCACTGCCTGAACCCAGCAATGAGTTGTACATGGAGCAGTCACGAGCGCCTCCCATGGGAGCCCACAAAGCATCCCAAAAAGCTGCAGCCATGGTTGATGACCTCTTCACAGAAGAGCAGGGGCACCGAAGGACAGAGCCACCACCCAGCACATCTCGGGGACACTTTCTTTGGAAAGTTCCCCCTGGCTTTAGTGCTCAGCCTTCTGGGCAAGTCCCTTTCCCAACCTTCATTCTCCTTTTATTTCTGCGCAACAGAAACAGACTGCTAGAAATCACTTCCCAATGTATAAATCTTGCAAAAGAAACAGTCAATCCCTCTAAAAACGAGACACTTTCACATGCCTTCTGACTTCCTCCCAGTGTTGCCGTAGCCACAGGAACGCTGCTTACAACAGCCTGCAAGCAGAGAAAAGTGTTTGTCTTGCACGAGAGAAAAGACCAGCCCGTGGTGCTCTGCAAAAGGCCCTTTGCTGCCTCACAACGGCGTCCTCTCAGCCACAGCTTGAAGCCAGCCGCTGCCGCCCGAGCCCAGCGCGAGAGCCCATCCTGACGTTTCTGAACAAGAGCTCAACACAAAACTCAACTTGTACAACCTAGGCTCTCGGCTTGGCCCCTCTTCAAACCTACCCGGCGTTCCCAGAGCCGCACAGAGATCCACACAGCCTCCCAGCTAATTGAATTTTAATGAGAGGAAGTCGTTTTTCCACTGGAAGAATGTCACGCTAGAGAAATATTTTGAAACTCCTCGAACTTTTCCTGCTGGGCTTTTTCTGCAGCGGGGAAGTCGCCGTCCGTGCCCCCAAGCTACGAATGCAGCAGAGCTGCTTCCCTGCAACCCCAGCTAGATCTGGAGTTTAAATAATTACAACTTTCAAAACAAGAACCGTTTGGGGTTTTATTTAGTTCCAATCCTGATCGGAGTCCAGGCAAGGAGGATAGGAATTCGCCATGCTTAGGGCTCTTGCTGATCCGAGCTGAGACACAGCCTAAGCCCTCCCGGCCGCTGCCTCCTATCCCACCCACAGCTAACGGGGCTGGAGGAGCTCCCAGCAGCAGGGACAGGTACGCAACACCCAGGCAGCTCCACGGCCGCAGAAAACTTCAAAACTTCATCATCATCATGTTAACTAGCTGAGGATCGCAGGGCATAGCTCCTGGACTGACTGCAGCAGTGGGAGAGCTGAGCATGCCCTGGAAAGCCCACTGCCGACACCTTCCCCGCTGTCCCGAGCCACAGTTTGCTCTCCTGAACCGCAATTTGCTCTACACAGTTTCTGCTTAGGCTTTTTCTGCTTAGGCTTGCAGATTGCAGAGAAGAAAGGAGGGGCTAAAGGAAATTAAGTTGCCGAGATATGAAGGAAATTAGGTTATAGTCCACTGCCTTCATGAAACCTGTTAATTACATTCGGTTTAAAGCTGCTGGTATCTTGATTAGTGTGCATGAGTGTATGTTGAAAACCCTCTTTGTTTGATGAGGAGGACAAAAGAGAAGAGGATAAATACCAGAACGGAAGAGGTTGCTTTTTAAAAAATGTACTGATACAGTACATTCTTACAACACGCAGGAGAAAGATGTAGGAAAAAAAACCTTGTTAATTGTTGAGTTCTGGTAGAACAACCACAGCAAGTTTCTCAGGAAGTGCCTGCAATGATCTCGTAGCTGTGTTTTGTACCCAGAGCTGACGACAAGGCAACAGCCTCCAGAGCAGGGGAACAATTGCTCTATTTTATGCCACCTCCCAGGATCTAAGAGGTTTCACAAGTCCCCTGAGCTTATACTCCTAGATAAATTATTTCCAACAAGGCCAGGAGACTTTGTTCTCTATAAAGCAGAAGATTGTGCTCACCAAATTGCAGCAAAACGAAGTAGCCTAAATTAGTTTTCTTACCCAGTTTGGATGCAACAATTTCTTTAAGCAGATCTACTAGATCCCTAGGTCCAACGGCTCCCCAGAAAAGCTCGCCACTTTACATAACAGCTCCATTTAAAATACAGCAACCAGTGCTCAGTTTTCTGCAGAATAACCAATACTTGCGAGAGACACTCCAGTGCCCATTAAACCCAGCTTTTACTTTCCATTTTAATTGTTAGACTTCCCAGGGAACGTCTATTAACTTAATGCAATTTCAAAATCCAGTTCGAACTCTCTAACTGGGAGTTTGGCAGCAGTGCTTAGTCCATGCATTCTTGCTGTGTTTACAGCGCGCCAGCTCCCAGATGTTGGTAACGTTAAACAGACTGGAACTTTCCTTCCCAGTGACAGCGAAGTGCAGACAAAGGCTGGCTTCGCTACAGCCCTAATTATCCACCACTGATAGATGTTCCCCATCCCTTTACTGGGTTAGGAGGCCCATGAGATACAGCACTTCCTCCGTGGAAACGCAATAAATAAGGAGATAGAGAAGTCGATAGGTCTTCCTTTACACTCCATTGCACTGGCACTGATTTCGGGGAAGCAATTCTCGCTTGCAAGCAAGATCAGGGACAAGATTATTGTACACAAAAGCCTCGGAAGCACAGCAGACCACAGAAGTTGAAATTGCTAGTGAAATGCACATATTAAGCTAGCTGTTGAGCTACAGGAAAAGATCTTCTGCCATATGTACTTGGTCTATAAATAAGTCTCTATCTCTTTGCTTAAATCACAAGAGCTCATGGGAACATTCCACCCATCACGATTTTGGTTTGCTTTTTAAAAAGCAGTTACTGTGTGGGAGGTGACAGGGCTGCCAAAGAATCTGTCAAGGAGACTCCTCATGTCATGGTGCAAGAAACCAGGAATCAATGACCAGTGCACGCAAAAAGAGCAAGTTCCAACAACCCCGGAGAGTACCACGAGTTGTAAGGGAGATGCCTTCATCTGTTTACTGCCCTTCAAATATGATTTCCCTTCAAATATGATTTAAATCGTAACACAGGGATGAATGAAAATCCTGTTACTTCCCAAAGTTGGAGCCCTTCCCACACTAACCGAGCTGAGAGCACAAGAGGTACAGACCTACAAGGTTGGTGCAGGGGCTGGTCTAAAACCCCAGCAAGGGCATGAAACCAGAGGACCAGGGGAGTTAACTCCAACAGCGATCTGGCTCACTAAACAGTACAGAAAGCATTTGACTAGTCAGAATAAAATCTTTAAAGTTTAAGTTACATGTTGCAGAGTTCTTCTATGCAAAAATCCAAGACAAGTCTCAAAAAATGAGCTGCAAGTCCCCCAGCCAGAGCCCTGCTCATCAGCTCTGCGGAATGTCGCCAGAGCTGCTCGCTGTCATGACTTACCTCAAAGACTTCCTCATCTAATATCCTCGTTCCAAATACAATGATGCCATTGACGTCAATGATGGGATGGTCACTTCGGTCCAAGAACTTGGTTATTTTCTTTTTACAGTCCAATATCAAGGTGACGTTTTTCTTCTGCACACTGATGGCTACTCTGTGCCACCTACAAAAACAATTCACAGATGTTAAACAGAGCCTCGGACTTCTGAGAACAAGCCAACAATTGCAGTAACAATGAATCCTTCATAAAATGTTCCTGCAAGCCTTCATGACAGCTATCGCCTGCAAACTGATGCTGATGAAAATCAGCCTTGGGCAGACCCTAGACTTCTTTGAAATAGAAGCGACAGTGTTGGCAGATGTCGTTTGATTCTCACCCTCCAAAACAGGCAGGAGAACACCTCTTCTTGCTTCACCTAGAGGCAGGGGAACCACCCTAATAACTTGCTATCTAACTTCCCTCTTCCACCCTCCTTCAGTCCTGCAAGGGACTCAACGTGTTTTTTTCTTAACCAAGTGATTCCTTAGGGCCCTTTGTAAGGATCAGTGCTCCTATCCCTATAAACACCACAGTTTGCACTGACTAGTGTGAGATTCACCCTTTTTATACTCAGTGTTTATTTGCCAAAGGGTACAGTTCAGGAAGGGGACTTTTAGCAGCAAAGGTGTCTACATACATTATATATGACTCCTATTTTACATAATGTTCAACGCATGCTGGTATTGATATAAACAATGTACTGTTTTTCCCTCTGTGCACAAAATTTCACTTACTTGCCATCTGCTAGGTTAATGCCTCTAAAGAGAGGATAGTCTTCTGGGCCTGGCTTTCCTGTATGGTCTTCATACAGGAATACAGGAGATCTACCCATCTCCACACCAATTTGCTGGATCCCTTGCTCATTGTAAATTGAGATCAAGAAGGACTGACCTCCTTTCTTCGCTTTTACAGTGGTTAGAATGGAGAAGTCCTCTGGGAATGGGGAAGCTGGAGTGGAAAAGCAAAGAGGTTAGTCAGGTTTCCCTGAAAACAAATCCCTACAGAAACAGTGCTGTCTAATGACCTATGGGGAGAACGCTGATTACTGTATACCCCTCCAGATGTGTGCATCCTAAAGACACATGTTGGGAAGCATTTAGTTGCCAGCTGAAGATCCATCTGTTCCTCTAAAGCCTACTGAGGTGCAAGGCTGGGATGTGCTGCAACCCAAAGGAGATTGCACGAGCAAAGCCAGAGCAGGGCAGCATGTCTCAAGGGCTACCTACTCCAACAGCATATTGAACATCCAGACACAGACCTGGGCATCACTGGGAATCTTCCCATTAATGATCAGAAAGCCTTTTTCCAGCCTTTATTGCAGTCTAAAGAGCTAAAAGCCACCCCACATTTGAACTTCCAAAGCAAAGCACAGTGAGGGATCTTCTGATCTGGGATGGGAACATGATGCTGGGAAAGCAGAGGTTCTAAAAGAGCTGTTGGTTTCAATCTACTATTTGCACCAAACCCTTCCTTTGTGTGTCCTGGAGCATTTAGGAGAGAAGGCAAAAACTCTCTCTATTTCATTTATCACACAATCTCCAAATTAACTTAATATGTCTGAAGGACAGAGGAAATGAAGCATTCCATGCCAGTTAGGCAAATAAAACCCTTCAATATTGTGTGTAAGGGAGCAGGGGAGTTGCATCAGGTTTCATCTATTCTAGACCAGAACAGAGCATTCTGTGGCTTTGGCTTTCGGGGTTGGTGCAGGAAAAAATATCTGCGAGCAGAAATAAATCTGGCAAACAGTAGGAGATGCTATTTTGTCTGCATATTAAGCAGCTAACAAGTTTCCTAGCTTTTTCTCCACTCGGGAAAGCAGACCGATCTCTATTTTTGCAAGGCTTGCGGAGTTTCACACTGGCATGAAGATCACCAAGTCATGCTCTGTTCAGGATACAGCTCCTTGGTTTTTATTTTTTTTTCTGCCATTCATACAGAAGCATTAAAAAACAAAAAGCCTGGACGCACATCCCAAACAGGTCTTTAATAACACCAGGAGCATTACTAAAGGATCTTCCTTGATCAAATTATTACCGGAGATAGGACCTATTGGAAATGAGGGTACCTACAAGGGCATAACCTGCTCGCATGCTGCATTTCAGCAGCGTGAGACTCGCAGGGTATTTCTCCTCCAAGGTCCAGGCTTTCAAAACAAGGATTGCATTGTACCGCTGGGTATCTGCTTGGGAAATCTTACACCAAGGCACAGCAGAGCGAGGTGGGGTGGCCCTGCCACGGGCAGCACGGTGTGTGCGCTGTTACCATCTACACATGTGGCAGCATGCAGGAAACGAAGCAGCACATTTTTTAAACTGCAGATTTGCAGCCGTATATATCACCAAAAAATGTCAAGCTCAATACCCAAAAGCTTCAAATAGGTTTCCTCTGCCCCATAAGCTTTTCTTAGATGGCATCTCAGAGCTGCCTAGGGGATTTTGCCATGGGTACAGGACCCAGGGTGAGAGTTCCTCTAACCACAGCGAAGCTAGGAAGTGTAAAAATCACCCTCTTCTGCCTGGGAGTTGTTCAAACTTTAACAACTGGTGCTTTAAATGCATTAGGCTTTCCAGCACAGGATGACAGCACAGGGCAGCGGAGGAGGCAGGAGAAAGCCCGCTGAGCAGCAGGCTCTGCTAACAAGCACTGCTGCAGACAGCTTGCAAACAGCACCCGAATGGGGCACCTGTGGATGCCTACGGAGACATTGCATTTACACCCAGTTAACATCCCTCACCCTCGTTAAATAGCATTTGGAAAGAAGCATAAAGCATAGTCTGAATGGAGGACTCTGTCAATAATTAAGTACTGTGATTATAGACTGATTTCCCCCCTAGGACAAAGGGCCAGATATTTGGCAAAGAAAGGCATCTGATTTTCGTGCCTCCCATAGGATGAGCTGAGCTTTATCTCCCTCCTGCTGTATACAAATCCTCCTGTAGCACTGAATCAAGACCATACGCCTTCCTGGTTCCAATTACAGGCTACAGTTTTGGGCCTTTTATGTAAAATAGTTCATGTCCAAAATTTCATTATGAATCCACAATACAGTACCTTTCAACTTGAACAAGCTGCCAACTCATTAAAAAGCTGCTGTTAATTTTTTTCATTATTATTAAGATGTCTCCATGGTGACGTGAGTTTCTCAACCCAAATAACCATAACGGATGAATTATAGCTGACATTACTGTTACTGCTCTGCTGTCCTGGCAAAATAACAATGCATTCACTGTCACAGAAGTGACCCAGGCTATTGAACAACATATGAAAACAAATCCACATACACAATGACATATACATGACAATAAATATATGAAGCACATGGAAACTGACCCAAATCCCCTTAAAGACAAGGGAGTCACTCCCAACAATGGGTCTGGGATTAAGCCTTTGTTTTCAATCCATTTTAAGCAAGCTTGTTCTGAGATGCTGTACATCCATCTCTTTACTTAACAGCACCGCACCAATGCAGAATTTGGCTCAGTGCTTCTTTACCCCATGGCCAAGTCCTTCAAAATTCACTACGCTGCCTTGCAGGAGGGTGCGTAAAGGGAAGGACAGGAAAGTTTTCACCATGTAATAAAAGTGAGCAACAATGAGCTGATCCAGTTCCCCGATACAAACACAGCGCAGATCTGCTGTGCAAGACGGTGTCATTTCCACAGCCACTTCCCAAAGCAAGACAACTCTTCAGTGTCGCCAAGTTCTGGCCTTTTTCTTCATCTGAGAAAGCTTCTGATTTTGGAACGGCTCCTTTTCCTCAGAGATAACTGTCCAAGCTATAATAGAGATTTCTAAGCCCTTAAATACATACAGAATATATAAGCAGACACCCACAAGCAGTGCAGAGAATACAGAATTTGCTAAACGAATGCACATGACATTTTGCTGGCTGCCACTGAAATTTTGCCTTTCTTGCCTCTGCTGGAAGAGCACAGTTTTGCTGGGAAGCAGAACTTAGAGCAAGGACAAAGAGCATCTCAGCAGATTTTCTCACTCTTGTGGGTTTGAAAAACAGACAGGCTTTATAAATATATATCTTGCTTTGTTGGCTGCAGCTGCAGAAGCAGAACGTAAAGCCAATAAAATTACCATCTTAGAAGAACACCAACTTCTAATTAGCACAAAATATTATGTACAGTGTACATTTGCCTACGGTGCCTGATAGCAGAGAGGGCAAGTTACCCTACAACCCGCCCGCCTGTTAATGTGGGATGGCTAAAACCACATTTCCCCTGGTACACTGCCCTACAGTTACTTTGTCATCCTTACCTCCCCTCTCACTCATTTGGTGGTGTGAGCAGCAGTCACATCTAGTTAGAGATGTGCTGAGAAAACCTCTGTGGATCTGACGGAAAACACCAGTGCTTCTTCCCTCCCTACCTCCTGTCAAGCAGCAGGGCAGACTTTTGGGAGACTCAGGAAGGACAGAGCTACTTCACTGGCTCCGCTGTTGTCTAGGTGAACTGATTGAGAAGCTGCTTGATGACACCACAGAAACATCCACATCCAGATCTTCTCACCCATGAAAGACCATAGGTGCAAACCAAGAACTCGAAGAGGATGTACAAGTATTAAGGTGGGTCAAAAGCAAGAGCATCTCCTACAGCAGGGTTCTTTGACCCCAGTTCAGTTCCGCATGCTCCTGGGTCAACCTGTCTGAGGTGGCAGCATACACTTTTGGCTCTATTAGCCAAAAGACTCCACCCTTGCCTTTTTTATTTTGGGGTCACCATTGTTGCTGGTTTCCACACCACAAAGGCCATCAGACAAGATTTCGTGGTGGCTACAACCACTGAAAAGCTCTTAAACCAGCTCTGGTTGTATACTCCAAACTGGAAGAGTTTCCTCAAGCAGTTCTGAGCTTGAACACATCATGCCAAGCCTGGGAGTGCTTCCAGACACATGGAGTGCATGACAGCAGGCACACACATGCTGGTTACATTGAGCTGATCTTGCCTTGGGACAAGATCATTGACACAGGGGCTGCTGCAGGGCCCTTGCAGCCCATCCCTGGGATGATTGCTGCTCCCCGTCCATACCCATGGGATGTTCCTTGGGGACAAAGGCACAACCCGGCCGAGGGGTGCCATCAGGCACGTGGTAACAGCTGTAGTCGGAAGGCTCTGCTAAGCTTTAAGCAGACACTAAAACAGGGCTTGAGGCAAAACCTAGCAGCTCCTCCACTGGTGCTGGCACTGCCGTGGGCTGCCAGCCCACAGCCCAGGCACACCACACCTAGCTCCATGCCACCCTCCTCGCGTCAGGCTCTCAGATCTTATGCAAAACATGCTGGAAGGGTGAACAGTGCGCTCCTGCTCACCACAGAATATAATTCACCTGCTTACTGTCAAAACAAGCCAATAATGAAGTCTGAAAATAACCTCAGTGATAATGCATGCAGTGATGGAAATACACAACTAGAGGATGCAAACACATTTGCAGTCCAGCCCCAGAGTCCTCATTTAGGCCACCGACAGACTGGCTCTGATAGATGCAGCACGTTAATTAAAAAACATTAGTAGTGGCACGCCACATTACCTCTGATTTAGCTAATGGATCTTGTACCATTAATTCTCTTAAACACCACAGGAGCGTATGCATGTATCTGTCTGCTCTGCTTCAGTCATCTGCTGCTTCACAAATGAGGGACATCTTTGTGCCTTGTTGCTAGACCTTCAAAGGCACATTTTCCCACCGAACCTAGGAAGCCCTCCAACACCTGCTCTCAGCATCTCTACCCTTACTTGTATAACGGGTACAGCAGCACTCCTGAAGGAGGGCTTCCATGGTGGCCATGTGTTCACTACCGAAGCTCTCACACAGTGAATAATTTGATCCGTGTCTGGTGATATGTCCAGTTTTAAAACCACATTTTACATTAACGACCCTTGGCTTGAAAAATTAAGTCTCCAGTGCACCCCAAGCAACAAGCAGAACGGTCCTGAGCCCATATGGCCTCCAATGGCTTTGTAAACTCCTGCATCTTTGTGGCTTGCTCTAATGAACCTCCAATTTCCTTCAAACAGCTTTTCTTGGGACATCTGTTCTTGTGGGACAGTCTATTACTTTTATATGGTGATTATTTGTGTTATGAGACGCCACAGCCGCAGAATAAGACCCTACTGTGCTTGGCACTCTGCAAACAGAGCAAAACACGGTCTGCATTCCTTCATGTCTTCCAAGTCTCTCTCCCCAGCTGGATGCCACTGTGTGATAATGAGACAGTAGAAACTTTCTAATATAGGAAGAAACAGATGTAGGCAGTGGCCACATCTCCCTCAGTGAAACCTGCCCCCATATTCAAATGGGTCAACAAAAGAACTTACTCTGGTGTTATCTGATAGTTGAAAGCTTACATTCCCCCAAAATAGCAGAATCGCTCCCTGACAAGGGAGCACACATGCACACACAAAAAAAATCAAGGAATTGTGCATCTCCAGGCCCTGTATGTGCCTGGAGAAACTGAGAACAGGATCAGATATTTCCATATGACAAAAAAAAAAAGCTGCATACTCACCAGGATACAGCTGCTTTGTTGGTGCACTAAGCTGAGCATCTTTTGTTACTCTATAAGCAACATCTGCTTCTTTTGAAGATCTTCTGCTTGTGCAAAACCCTGTTGTTTTTGTTATACCATCAGGTAAATTATGAAAATCTAGGACCTTCAAGAGGTCTGCAGGTTCAGCTGCAAAAAAAAAAGAAAGAAAACAAGAATTAACAGGCAACAGGACTGGCGCTTCAAATCCAAATCATTAGCCTACATCACAGATCATTCCACCCCTTAAATAACAGATGGCATAAGTTTTCAATACATCTGCAAATACAATGTTAATATCAGCTTCAAAGCTAGGATGCTGTATTGTTGGTCAAAGACACTAATTCAACGCAGAGGAATAGTTGATCAGTTGTCTGCACTAGGGGAGAAGGGAGAATATACTGTCTTATTAGCTGGAGTAGTTATATATTTCCTGGATGTCTTCACCCAATCTCCATCACACAAGCACATCCGCAAAGATTAAGCATCAGAGGAAATTCATGATCTCAGGGAAAGGCTTTAAATCAGAAAGTTGCCAGAAATTTGCTGATGCAAACGTTTCCATTCTTAAGTTGGTTGACAGAGAAGACAATGTGAAGCAAATTCCCCCAGCAAGTATCCTTAAGGGTCACACGCTTGTACCATGCGAAACAAGTGCATGGTGACTCCCACCAGCTGGAGTAACAGGTAAACCCGAAGCGTGGCTGTGGGTTGTAACAGCAGAGAGCCACAGCAGCGTGATGCTTCAGTGCTTAAGATGCTCCTGCTGCCTGCAGGCTCACTGACACCCTCGCAGGGATTTGTGCACAGCATCTAACCTGCCCAGGGCAAAGCCAGCAGGTTTTGTGCAGGAACAGAGCTCAACTCCACCACAGGCAGCCCAGTGCCTCCCCTACCTACATCTGCACCCAAACCGTGATGAGTCCTACCAAATAATTCCCCCGTGACATGGTTTCCACTACCAGCAATGCACACAAGTGTGCAGCTGCACTTGCTGACAAAACACACGAGCTTTACAGGAAAAAGCACAGTTACTCCCCAGCTTGCAAAAAGCTTGTCCTGGTTTGTGGCCTCCCGCAGTCCATCACCTCTGCCAGGAATTTGCCAGGGCACAGCACAGCCGCTGCAGACTGCCTTGACCACATCCCATCAGGCTCCCATCCTTACTGAGGTGTGCAGCAGCAATAAAACTCCAGTTGAAAGCTAACGGAGCTGCTCACACCCCGCGCTCCCTGCGCCAGCAGAGCCTGGGCTGTCACCTCCAGGCAGTTCGGTCTCTCCAACAGCAATTAAATAGTGCAAGCGAGCCATCTCATTAGTTTCCTAATCTGGTCTTGCTCATGTCAGAAGAGAAGGCATCACCAGAAGTGGAGTAACCAGATCCGACTTTAAACACTTAAAAATAAATAGTTTTTGAGTTTTGACCTGATACTCGCAGCAAAGCGCTGTCAGAAAGATGAACCAGCCAGCTCAGCAAACCCCTGGCAGTGCCCAAAGCCAACGCCTGCACAACAGCTTCATTTAGCCTCGCCTGGACAATATATCTCGGCTGTGTTCTTTTGCCACACGGTCCATTATTTTCTCTGAAGAGTGATATTACTCAGATCCTCAAGGACAGGCACGCATCAGGTGCTCTGATGTTTGCAATAGCCCAGACAACCCCCGGGCTGGCTGCCCCAGCCTCCATCTGTGTCCCAGGACATCTCACCACGCCGATGGCCAAGGGTGCAAAGCTCATTACCAGCTGCTAATAGAGGGTTTGCAAGAGGGTCTTCCAAAACCTGTGCCAGACACCACTGGCTTCATCCATGGGGATGAGCTACGATATATATATGTTAGCACTGAACACAAAAAGGCCAGCACTGGAAAGAAATACGAACAGATCCTTCACAAAAAAAAAGTTTTGGTTACCAAGAAGATCTGCCTAATATTTGCATGGAAAACTCACGTACATTGTTAGGCAGCTTTAAAAAGTTTCCACAATCCTGAGAAATTGGGTCCTCAATGAGAGATTGCAAACATATGGCAAATCCAAGTCAACACAGCAGATAATAAACCAGCTGAGAGAGTTGGGGCCAAGAAGCATACAGCTGTAATGTTTCCTCATTTCTCATTCTTGTTAGACAGAATATGGATGACATTTGTCTAAGCTGTCTTTGCAGCTTGGATCTTCCCACTGCCTTTAACCATGCTTTATTTCATGCAGAAATTCCTACGTACTCACAGCCCAAGCTGCCTATAAGCAACGAAAATGATTATACTGTAAAGTCCAGCTCTGCTTCCAGCTCCCTCCCTCTGCTCTGGGAGATTCAGCTCAGCCAGCTCCGGGCTGCCTCCAAAATTTATTTACAGAGAAGAGGGGAAAAAGGCAGCGAGGCAGGGGGAGGGGATACGAATTCCAGACTCCTGACATCAGCCGCGCTCCCCAGGCGCGGGCTGCAGGGGATTTGGAGCCTCGCTCGCAGCTCTGCACGCAGCCGTCCCGCAGCAGGGCCGAGCTGGCTGCAGGAACAGAAACTGCTGCAGAAGAATCCACTGCCCAAAATCCCATCTCCAAAAATCCCATCTGCTGGGGTGACCAGAATTGGGCAAACACTGCCAGTAAAGCAGTCCCGGCACGCTAGAGCCAGTTGGAGGCATCTTGGAGATGCGCACAGTGCTGGATGGGGTCAGTGCTGCCTGCTGCAGCTGTGCAGTGTATGGAGGGGAAGTGCAGTACGAAGACAAAAAAAAAAAGCAGATTTTGCCAGCTCTATGCATTAACCGAATTACACCACTTCCAAGTCAGAAGGCAGCAGCTTGCCGAAAATACCCGCAGCAGTTGCAGCGAGGCAGTGTGCGTTCGGAGCCGGAGCTCCTCCAGCAGCCACCAGCAGGTTGCAGGCTCTGCTCTCCAGCCCCTGCTCACAGCCCTCCCAACCGCCCTCACCCAGCACCACGGCACCCAGCACCCTGTGCAGGGCTCCTCCTTTGTGCAGGATGCTTCAAGCATCTGCCTGCCAGCCGCTGCTGCTCTCCAGCTCCAAACGCAATACGCAATTCATCTTCATTTTGAAGATCCTCTACACCTCTAACTGTGATGGATTATCTCAATGCAAGAAATTAAAGTAAAACAACAGCGTGGACACCACACAAAGTAAGAAACAGACTGCGGACCGTGCAGGTAAACAGCAGGAGAGGAAAGCCTCTGTTGGAGATGTGCACGAGCATCACCTCTGCTCGCTCCTGGGAAGGCGAGGGGCCAGCTCAGACCCTTCACTCCGTGCTTCGGCACTAAGAGCTCCGGTCCGAGTAGGATTTAAGCAGCATGAAAGCCTCCAGCTCTTTCTAGAAAGACGCAATTCACACAGGAGCAGCTCTTATTCATGCCCAGTTAACCAGTTTACTTCCCCTTGATTTTTCAGCCAAATTTACACCCAGCAATCTCCTGTTAGGAGCTGCGACGGAAGCCGCAGAAGGACAGAGACCAGCCTGACCGAGGCCAGGCCCTGCAGGGTATTTCTTACAAGCTTGCACCGGGCTTGGCCTGCATCCAAGAGCTGAATTAGTTGTTGCTATATGAAAGCTCTTTTTTTTTTTTTTTTGCTATTTTATGAATAACATTACTATGCAACATTACACACTGGGTCATTCTTTTCCTTGAGATGCACAGGGCTGCCCGAGGAGACCAGCAGCTCCGTCCCTGCTGCACCACAGGATGGCAATAAACCCAGTAGGCAAAGAGGCAAACCATAAATAGCCAAAATCAGACCAAAATCAGGGCTATCTTGAGCCAGAGGCTGCCCCAAAAGCCTGCCTCAGTAGTGGGAAGCCCTTGAATGAGACAGGGCACAACTCCCCACTTTTAACAGAGACGAGATGAATTACACATTGAGCCCACAGTGGCAAAAGCAGGAATTAAATCTTTAATTCCTCAATATCTAACAAGGGCTTTAACCACAAAACCAACCTGTGTTAATTGGGTTCCTAATTTTTTAATTACCTGTTAAAACCTGGGCTAGAGGCTGCTGGGTTTAGCTTTACCTCCACCCTCCGGGCTGCAGAGGCCAACTGCCTTTCCCCTCTCACACATCAGCAAAAAGGAAAATCAAGCAGCAGTCATGAAATAAACCCACTGGCTTGAGGCTGCACACAGGCTCCAAGCTCTGCCCTGCCACACTCAAATGCAGCCAAACAACCCGGTCAGGCTCAGCTGTGTGACATGGAAGCAGGGCAGAAACCCTGAATCAATTCAAGGAAGCCGGAGCATCCCTGACATCTGAAGGTGCACACTGCAGCGCACTGAGCACCCGTGGCTGCGGGCAAGCCACGCTCCCAACGCAACTGGGTTGTTCATTCTCACCCTTCCCTGTTATTTAAATTAAATTACAAGAAGGGAGAACAGGTCTTAAGCCCTACTGATCCTTCAGGACACATGCAACAATAAACAAGGATTTTTTTTTAATGGCATTACACTTGCTAGCCATAGAGAAGAAAGGTGGAGAACCAGACTTTTAGACACTTCACTGAAGGTCAGTTAAAGACTTTCCATGCACCACATGGTTACGCAAAGGTTAAACAGTTTGACACAAAGTTTAACAAAAATCTCAGTAAGAATAAGATAGCAATCAGGTTCAGTCCTCATGGTTACTGCCTGATCTATCCCAGAATAAAGGAGCTACCTACTCTTGCTGGAAGTTTCCCATATGTACCTCTGCAGACACCTTTGCTGGAAATTTTGGGGAGAACAGCCTTTCCCACAGACTTCTTGCTTGCATGGCGCAACACCCAAGCTCAGCCAGAGCCCATTGGGCCTATGGAAAGGAAAGGGAAGGAAATTCCCTGAAGACAGGATCTCCAAAGGGATTCGGCCCAAACGGAACAAGCGGTCAGATCCCATTGCACCAGGTTGACTGAACTGCAGCGAGCTCTTCTGAAATTGGGCTGCTTTTTCCACCAGGCTTGATACCAAACCCAAACCCTCCTAAAATTATGCCTTCTGGCCGAGGCACTTTGTTTCACTCTCACCTGCAGAAGCCAAATTTCTCAGTATTTCTTCACTCCTACAAGAGCTAAGAGGTGCCAGCCCAGAGAAGGGCACACTGCACTGGTTCCCTGCTCCTCTCCTTTCATCACCCACTTGGAAGTTCTCCAGCTTTATGTTCCTGAAAGCACGATGGATCACCAGGAAAATAAGACATTATATCCCCCCTCCAAAGAAAACAACCCATGCAAATGGTGCTGCTGAAGCTCAGCGCAGTATCAACTTGCAGCTTCTAGAAACCATTCTGAAAATCTGAGCAGATGCAGCCTTCGCCAGAAGTCATTAATCTAAGCCATATTTATGCCTGTAATAATAATGCCTGAAGCAATGCTCCTGAATGGGCCCCAAACCATTTTACCAAGTGTCAGGATACATAAGTAGCTAATACATTACCTGGGGGTACCTGTAATTCCAGTGTCTGAAGGATTACCAAATATTTTACAAATAACAAGCCTCGAAACAATTCTCCCCCATCATTTTTCAAGGCATTTAAGTAAATCCTTATCCCCAAGGAAATCTCTAGTATTTAAAACTGCCACTGAGCTGAAGACTGAAGCTATTGCAGCCTGGCAGTACTGGTGACAGGCGTTATCCACAGCCTCCCTGCTTCACGGGGGGCACTGAGCTGCAGCTTCTCCTGCCCTGCCACACTGAGCAGCACCAACAGGCACCGGGCAGAAGGAAAAACAGGTGGTTGAAAAGAGCATGGAATGGATTCCAGTAAATTATAATGTCTATATAGTTGGAAAAAAACACAAAGATCAGTCCTTTTTATTTAAAGTGGCCTTTTAATTATACATAGGAAATTTTATAAATCTTGTAAGTTGCCTTCTAGTTTTTCCAGGGTGATGTTCAAGCTCTTCCAGCTACCGTTCAGGAAGATTTATTCAGGAAGACTTGTTAAAATGAAGCTATAACATGACTCCAGCAGCATAGACCTTCAGATAGAAAACAAGAGAACTCCACCAGGTATCAAAAGATCCCTCCAAAAAATCCCTCAAGCAAATCCCAACAAGTTGCAGTGCTGCAACACTGAATCTCAACTGCGAGTTTACAGCACAAGAATGAGATTTCACGTCACTGCAATCCGTGCTGTACCTGCAGCACTCTGCATATTCCTTGTGAACTAGCTCGTAAATCAACCGCTTCCATTCACGGATCTCTACGCATTTTCTAGTGAAGCTGCAGGGGATCCTATAGAAAGACGTGGTATTGCTGAAAAAAACACTTGCTTTTCCAAAAGTCCTCAATGAAGTTGAAAAAGGCTTTAGCAGCAGTTTAGCACTGCACAGTGCAGTATGCATGCAGAAAGCAGCCACACACCCAGCTGAGCCCAAAGCTAGGTTTAAGAAAAACTTCCCCTTCCACTTAATACTATTACCATCTTGAGGTACATATGGAGCTTACTCAGTGATATCTGACATCTTGCACATCTTCAGCATCCTCACTATGTTCCTAGAGTTTAGGAGCCAAGAAAGTGTCCTTTCTCCAACTCTTTACCTTGTAATACCCTTCAAAGTGAAGATATCCCCACCTGTATCCTGAAACATGCTTTTATTGTGCACAGGCAATATATTTTTGCATTCATGTAAAAACTGCAACATTGGAGTGTCTGGACAAGAGGTCACTACCCTGTAACAGTGGAGAACCTTTCTTCTGTATCTGGTTTCGTAACAGTTGAAGGGCATCCAAAGACTTTCAGGACTTCATGACACAGCACTTAGTCATACTACAGCTTACGTGAAATTATTGCCAGAGATCTGAGATCACAAGGTGAAGAATGAATAAGCATTTCTGCTCCCAACTCACTCCAGGTGCCCTCTGCAACTTTAGCATTTAATATACAACCCAGTCTGGGCATTTGTACCCAAGTGTCACCACCAAAGAACCAGGCTTCCTAGGAAGGAAAGCCTTCCTATATGAACAAGCTATCTCAGCCCTGAGCAAGTAGCGACAGTAAACAAGGTGAATAAGGATTATTTCAGAAGTAGTGTCTCCTTGAAGATTACCTTGAATCCTAAAGAAAAGGAGGAACAATTTTAATAGAAAAATGGAAGAGGTGCACTGCAGTTACCCTGCCCACAAATGCCCAGGATTAACCACCTAGCTTAGGTTGCCTCCTTTATCTTGCACAAATTCAGAGATGTAAGAGTTGCCCCTGGGTTCCCATTACCAACACCAAGAGCAGAATACAGCCCCAAGCATGGACAGATCCAGCTCCTGGACCCAGACAAGTTGCTGGCTCACCCGCACAGCCTTGGCTGAGCCATTAGTGCCAGGTGACCTGATGGACACAGGGTGGATACGGATGGACACAGCATGGATACTCAGCTCCCTGGCTTTAGTGAAGCCAGAGAACCTACTCCTTCATATTCCCCATCTCATTTTTGTCATCTTTAAGCCGGAAAATCACCAGTATCTGTGTTTTGAGATTAGGAGACATTTTATAAGGATTTACAGGTACTCAGTTGACAAGTATGACATTATTACCGAATTTCCCCCAGTTAATAGAGTCAATATATCCTGCACAAGCAGCATCAAGCAGAGCACCAGTGTCTCACTTATCTTCTCAAACAGGGAAGGAGGGCTCTGCAGGGCTGCCTGAACACACAGTAAAAATGCCCTCCTGGGAAGAGATGGAGGAGAGATTACTACTTATTTTTAAAGGAAAAAGCGATTTCCAACAGAAGCCCAAAAAGTCCCTGAGCTGTGAGAGGTCGGAGCTGCTGGCACAGCGTTGCTGGAACGACCAGGGACAGGAAGAGCCCGCTGTGACCCAGCAGCAGCATGCTTTAATCCTGACCCGGGAAAACCCAGCCAAGGTCCAGGTCCCTCCGAGGGAGCTGAATCTCAGCACCAGAGCTCCCAGCAGAGCAGCATGCTGGGCACCTTGCTGCCCAGCGTGGAAGCCAGCTGGGGAAAAACACAAACAGACCCTTTGTCTTCCATCTTCACCAGCTTCAGCTTTTTTTCCCCCCCAATGCTTTTCCAAAATTGTTTCTTAGCACTAAAAGACTCAGTTATTTCCTAGCCCGAGCCAAGGGGCTGCCCTTGGCACAAGGAGCAGCAGCACCACAGCCAGACCTGCTCAGTGGGATGGGTGCCTGTTTCACCACGTTTAGGGTTTCTCTTGTTCCCAAGCCCCTGCCCAGAGGTTTAAATATCCATGATTATAGCAGGAATGATTCAAGCACCAACAGGTAAAGGCTCCTGTACTGAAATCTGTACTAGACAGCTAAATGCAGATGAGAACGAAACTGCTTCACTTAGCAACATCCGCTTCGTGCCTACAGAATTTCAACAATTTTTGCTCCTTATCTATAAGCTTTTCACCACTGCTGGACTTGGGCTCCAGCCCTCAGATAATTAACTATCCAAACAAGATGACAGAGGCTAAGACAACAAAAAAATAACCTTAAGCTCCAGTTGCCGTTGTTCAAGCACCCTTTGGATTGAACTAGTAGCCCCTTGAATTGTTCAGCATGCCAGCAGCCCAGTAAAACAAAATGACATTTGGACAAAGGAAAGGCATTTTAAGAAGGATAATCAGGGAGTCTGAACTGCAAGATTGAAGCTCTGGAAGTTTGTTCCCTAGGAAGGGGCATGCTACAGCAAAAAATGCTGACTACGTCCAGGGTCAGATCCTCATCTGGTGCACATCAGCTCAGATCCAATAGCTGCAACAAATCCGTCAATTCACATTGCTCTAGATAGCTGAATATTTCACCAATGACTCATGTCGTCCCCTTATGGGGTTTTTAAAGGCCCAAGTAGTCCCAACTGTGAACAAAGGAAGCCATTATACAGAACCAGATTCAAAAGATCATATGCACAGTCCCAAAAGGGATAGAAAGAAACCCAGAACCGATATCAGAGCAGCTCTGCAAGACTACATTAAAACCCGAGGATCAAATAATCTTTGTTCCTTTCAGCATAAACCATTTTTTTTAAAAAAATCAATCATTTGGGTTTCGAACAAAGCAGTGGTGTTAGCAGCCAGCAGCAGAGAGCAGGCCTTCCCTCTGCAGAATGTAATTAAACCACGCAAATAATCTCTGCTGCAAATGCCACGCAGAGAACTTCAGGACAATTCACAGCAAACAGGCGAGCATTTAAGACTTCAGGGAAACTCCCAGCCCCATTCAAGATGAGGAGCAAATATCCCATTCATTTTGAAGAACGGAGGATTTCAGATTCTGCTCTAGAGGAAGAGAAAAAAACACAGCTTTGCAGGGCTGGCTCCATGAGCACAGGGATTTGAAGCACGAAGGGTGCTAAAAGGGTCTGGGATGACAGCAGGCCATCTCCTGACAGGGGAAGCTCTGGCCAGGGCAATTCCTGGGAGCCCAGCACCATCAGCAGTAGTGCAGCCCAGTGACACCCAGCACATGGAGGCTGGGGACAGCCGCTGCTGCATGCCAAGAGCACATCAAAGAAAGATCCTACAGGAGGGATTTCTGCCCCCTCTGAGGAGCTGCTGATCCCCATTCCCACAAATACTGGGAAAAGAGGAGCAAAGGGAAAGGGCAGTGGTGGCCTCCCCAGAAGGGCAGCCCAGTGGGGCAACAAGCCAGCGCGCACAATCCCAATCCCAGCTCCCACCCATCCCTGCAGAAATCCCTGTGATTTTTTTTTTATTTTTTAATGCATCTGTCCCCAAAGAGGGGGCCGCTGAAGCGAACCACTCCAAAAAAAAAGCACAAACCCTTTTAAGGCAGAGCACAAGGACGAGCCCAGCCGCCCCCGCCCCGGGCCACGTCAGGGCCCAGCACCACTGTTCAGTGTCCAAGCCGTTTTACGGGCCTGTCCTGACAGCAGGGTCAAGGGAACGAGGTGAATCCCCGGCCTCGCCATCCCGGCCTCTGCTCGCGCGCCTGGGCTGCGGATGCCACGCATTCCGCCCTGCCCACGGCCCCGGCCGGGCCCAGCCCCGCTCCCCAGGGCCGGGGGGAAGCTCTCCCCCTTCCCCACCGCTTCCCTCAAGTGTTTCTGGGTCACGGTGACATCTTGGGAAGCTTTCCAGCAGGATTTGTTACTGGCAAGAGCCTTGCCCTTCACACGCGGGAAGGGCGAGCGGACTCGAGCTCTCAGTTGTTAGAGCTGCATTATTAGAGCCACAAGCACGCACTCAGCAGATCTGCAAAGGGAAACTGTGACATGGCATGACTTCATCTTCTGAATGATTAACAGGGAGGCCCAAGACCTCAGTTTCAGGAGCAGTTTCTCAATGCCAGCCATGAATGGATGCAAGTTCAGTGCAGATGAACCCGCACCCTTCTCTTCACCCCCCCCCCCCCCCCCCAAGAAAGTCCCTGGTTTGTTCCTTTTTTCAAAAAAGGAAACACTTAAATCCCCACAAGGCTCTGGACTGCCACAGTCCTGAAGGTGCACGTGCAGACAGAGAGAAGTCACTTCCAAGGGGCTGCCACCTGCCTGAGCACAGCCTCGTCACAGCCTTTTGGAAAGCAGCTCCACAGGTGCAGCACTGAGCTTTTCTGGGTTGAGGGTAGGGGGAAATCCTGATGGAATTGTCCCCAGCTGCCCAGTGCCTCGTGCTTTTCCACAGGAAGCAAGGAAGAACCAGCCAGCATCTCCGCAGGCACCCAACTGCAGGAGCACACAGCCCAGCCCCACGGCAGGAGGGCCGCGGGGGGCATCTCTCCCGCACCAAGCTGTCCCCCTGAGCACGAGCTCAGTGCCAGCACAGGACCACACGTGCAGAACAGGATGCTTCAGGGTCTGGGGACAGCAGCATCCCCTGGGGACCCGAGTCACACTCCACCCATAACCACTCCGCACAGCCCAGAGCAACCCAACCAGGCTGCAGGCCTCACCCGAGGCAAAAAGAGGGTTTTAAGCCAAAAACTTTCCTGCTTTTCTCAGTGATCATTTTCTGGCTGGGGCTTAGGGGACACGCACTGCCTTTCCCAGCTTCCCTGCACTGCCCGGGGCTCAGCGAGCTGCAGGGAGGGCTCCGAGCAGCTCTCTGGAGCAAAGCCCCCTTTCGAGGGGGAAAGGCATGTTCACCACTTTGTCTCCACTCCAAGGGGTGCAATGTGTTTCCAGACACTCTGGCACTTGGACAACATTTGCATTTTCAAAGTACTTTGTAACGATCAACTAATTAATGCTCTTTACAGCCTGCAATTAGGGCCTGATCCAACAGTGCATTCAAGTCGGCCTGTTTGCAACCAGCGTTAGTGCAGTGCAGAATAGTCACTCCTGCACTGAACACAAGTTGACATGCTCACCTCCCAGAATGGGGAAGGAGGAGCACACAAAGCTGCTGGAACACCATCAGAGCAAGTGTGAGATCCTGCATCAGCTGCTGCAGCACACTGCCAGGGCTACCCAGACCTTCCAAGGTGCTAGAGCACATCACAGAGCACCTTGCTTCCTCTTTTTGCCATCCAAAGCTACCTGGAAATTAACCAAGAACAAGGGTACCGCCTCGTTTAAAGCCAGGCAAATGTGGATCAAGGCCATGACCCCCTCTGCGTGACTTCTCACTCTGAACTCCCCAAATACAAAAAGGTTTTCCTGCTAAAGCAATGCTTCGTAGCCCTCTGGGTTATTTTATGTTGGCTAACTGTCCCTCAACCCACCTGTATTCTGGATGCTTATAAGGACTCCGTGTAAAGGCACAGGGAAAGGATCTACTCCACGCAATGGTCCATGACATCGCTAGAAACCAAGCTCAAGATGGGCACAACTTCTGCAATGTCTCACCCTCCATGCATAAGATCATATGGACATCATCAGCTAATCCACGCTGCAGTCAGCCCTGGTGTCTACAGATCTGTCAGACAGTTTAGGAACAGCACAAGCCCTGGTCAGGGCTTCTCCCCCTCGTCTCCCACACTATTGACTGCAAACAGTTAAACCAGGATGAACATAAGCAGCCTACAACTGCACAGAATGGCCAAAGCCACATCTCTCCTGGGGTCTTCATGGTCAGAAAAAGCTCAGCAGGACACTTTCTAAACAGGAACCTGTACCAAGGGAAATGGGACTGCCCTCACTCCTTGCAAGTGCAGGGCAAAGAATTCCGCTCCCTCCCAGCGCTTCCCAGTGGTACTCGGGGAAAACAGGAGATGCCAAAGAGGTACCACGGGAGCAGGCTGTCCAGTAGCCATGGCAGAGCTGCCATGGTGCAAGGACACAAGGGACAGTGTTCTGTCAGATCACAGAACATCACACATTGGGACGGACCCACAGGAACAAAGACGGATCGACACAGCTTGCAAAGAGCAGGCAAAATGGACAAGGTTTGGGGGAACATCCACCATTTTGGGATATCCTCTTTACAGCCTCCCTATAACCATGCCCAGCCCTTTAATTCCGTTAGCACTGCAAGCAGACTGCCCAACCATGAGCACTGACACAAGCAACCACCTAATTACAATTATTTCCACCGTGGTAAACACTGCAGCTACAGCTGGGCTAGCGACCAGCATCAAGTCACCAGTGCATCACCCCACCACTTAAAAAGGGAACGCAACCACACAAGGGTTTGCTGCAGGGCACTGCCCCACACCCTGCGCAGGTAGCCCAGCTGGGATGCTTCCACAGCAAACATTCCAGAGCTAAAACTCATTTTCATGCACTGTGGGTGTTTTGCTGTCCGCAGAGTTTATGGGACCAAGCATAAGCAATTTTAATTTTCAAATGTTTTATTGAATTTTTAAGGAGCCCACTGAATTATTTCCAGCACTACTGAATACGTAGATATTTTTGAAATAAATGTAAAACCAATTCTTCTTTTCAGATATTTAAATCAATAAGCTGTTAGCATTTACTTTATATCTATATCTGATTTTCCTCCTCAGAAATGTAGCTGGAAGACAGATTTCAAAAACCTGCTTCACTTGATGAAAAAGGTTTCTGAAGGCTGTTCTCCAGCATTAACCATGAACCTCCAGCCACAAGTTTCATCAGTTCTCAAACACCACAGAACAGTTTTGATGCCCACGAGGTGACTATGCAAGCAGGAGAAATTCAGCACTTACATTGCTAGCCCCTGATGATTTTTCCCTGTTCTAACCCGTATTTATTCAGCAGACCTTATTCCTGATTAGGTGTTTAAATGAATTTGTTACTGTCAGTAGGGAAAGGAACAACATTTTACATTAAGCTGAGTTTTTAGGGACTAGTTAGAGTAATATATAATCTGCTGATGGCCAAACATGCACAAAAAGAGGCTCATCCAAATGCAACACTCCAGCTCCCATTCAGCACAAAAAAAACCCACAAGTAGGCTATATATTTTCCCCTTCCACCCGAATCAAGAAGCAGCACACAGTGAGGCTTTGCAGTCAGAGCACTGTGAGGTGAGCAGGATGCCCCCACACCACAGCCCTAAAGGCTGGAAGGGGGATTTGGGGTTTTCACCCCCAGGAGCTGAGCAGAGCAAGCAGCATTAGTGCAACAGCACGAAATTAGTGCGCAGCCTTGACTGACCTTTCTGATCTCTGACCCTAGGTCAGGAGGTGAGAAGGGCAAGCCATCAACCCCCTCGTTAACTCAGAGCAGCCTCTCCACTACACAGCTATCAGGAGCCAAATAGGAGCTAATTACCCTACAAAAATCTCCTCCTCCCCCTGCACCATCCTACCTGTGGCAGGAGACAGAAATCCCACTACTGCTTCAGGAGCCAGTTTAAAAGGGAGGTTTGTTTTTTTTTTTTTTGATCATGTAGCAGTATTCCTACAAAATCATGGCTTTTTGCTTAAAGCCCACAGCTGCCATCAGGGCATATTGTGGCAGTGACCAAGAGGGACAAGAATTGATTTTTAGAAAACTCGAGTCACCGGATCGGTCATCACCGCACAATCATTTTCCCCTTTCAGATATTTTCCATTAAATTGCTTACAATGATTTCTACATTGACTGTTCTTGGAAGTGTGCTGCATTTAGCAACTGAAATGTCATTTCGGGTCTTCCGTTATACACGAAGGAGAACTCAAACCCAAAGATAGCAGCTAGATCGAAATATGCTACTATAAGAGCTAACAAGAAATATCCAAGAAAACCATCCAAAAAGCTTTCCCAGGACTCTAACACTGGCCCAGACAAATATTTACATAATTATTCACATCGGTTTGTTTTAAATAAGGCCTTTTGTTATTGTTCCTTTGGCATTAACCATCTAATTAGAGGCCAATGGCAGTTACAGAACTCACTGCAGCTCTCCAGCAGCACCAAGGAGTGCTGCTTCAGTCACCTCCTGCTTGCTGGGTGAGCACAGGGCAGGGAAGTGTCAAAAGGGAATAATATCTAAGGAATATCTTCCTGCAGACACCAGGGGATGGAGGAGCAAGAACTTCTGTGGCTGGCTGCGTGCTGGGAAAACAGAAGGCTGAGGGGCAAAGGGTAAGAGGTCTCCTGGCAGAAATACCCACAAACACCAAGTTTTCTCAGCTCTAATACCGGCACTGCGCTACGACCCTGGACGAGTCACTTCTATGTACAGCTCTGCCTTACATCCTAGCTTTTGGGACTAGTCTTCCCCTGGATGCACGCAGACTGCCCAGCATAACTCCAGCACACGGGCTAGACGTGGCCAGAAGCAACGCACCACTTAGCACAGCAACTTGAGATAAACGCGTGCCAAGGCACTCGTGGTGGTCTCCAAGAAGAAAATGTGCACAAGCCAGTTTTAAGGCAAAGCTCCAAGTATACTGATGAAGTGGAAGATAAGAACAACCCTTCTTGGTGCCACAAGCAGCAGCCAGGAGACTGAGTCCTTCCCATGGCTGCTCCCCCAGCCACACAGCTGGAGATGCCCCAGCACCCACACACACGCAGGCTCCTCTCAGTCCTGTTATTAGAAGACTTTTCTACACAGTCCCTTTTGCTACGGCACGGCCAAACAAACTTCCACATGAGGTGCTCCAGGGGAGCCCAGGGAAAGGAGACCCTCAGTATCCGCAAGGAGAGCTCAGCTCACCACGAGCCCATTTAACTTGAGCAAGAAAGCAATTAGTGTTCCCTCCTAGTAAAAGAGCAGACAAATACTACGTAACCTTCCCATGAACCTGTCCCAAGGCACCAATAAAACCCCCGAGTCAAATACTTCTGTGTGAATTAAACTATACTTGCAGCTTCGGATTCCAAAGTGATTTCTTCAAAGACAGAGGAATATTTTGTGACTGCTGAAGATATGCATGGGCTTCCACTAGCTTCCACGCAGCCAATGCAGCGCTGCTCTCAAGCCCCTACATTTTACATCTGAGGGGTTAAAGCACGCACAAGGACTTCCTTTCACATCACAAGCAACAGGTTACAAAATAAATTCTGCAGCTGAGAGGATTCTTCTACTCATTTCTTCCCAGCTGATGATTTCCTTGCATAACATTCAGCTAGCACTGTGACTGCTGCTGCATAAAGGCTCTCCATAGGTAAGAGAAGGGCTTTGGCTGGGTAGCTCTATCTGCACGACATCTTTTTTTACGTGTGTAAGCAAAAACACATTTTCCCCTCAGCATCTGGGGGGAGAGTTCTAGTCCCGAGCTTATTCTCATTTGCTTGGAACTGGTTCATGGCACGATCTCTTAATCATACTCAGAGGTTTTAAGAGCTCAATCACAACTTTGATCAGTCAGGCCCGTAATATCTGCAGACACTGTAACAACAATGCTTTTCATATCCCGATACATGTATGTATCCCCCAAGTGCTTTCAGGAAATGCTTCTGGCATCTGGCAGCTCCTTGGCAGGAGAAAAGCACCAAAACAAGGGGGCAACATAAAGGAAGGCACAAGCACGCTCCTGGCAGAGGGCAGCAGTAGGATTAGTGTCTTCCACAGAGCATCTTGGGCCACCCTTTGCACATTTAGGAGCAATTTTACTGCATTGCATCCTTTGAGTCACCGTCCTCGGGCAGGCAGAGGAAAGCACAGCAAGGCAGGGACCCATTCAAAGCAGGTTTCGCCCTCCTGTGTTACTGGTAAACTTGTTTTTCAGATCACAGTTACTGTGGTGCATAAAGCATAAGCAAACAATAAAAGTTATATACAGATTACGCGTAGAAAATGATGATTCATCTAAATTTGAGCTGTTCCAGAGGTCTACCAAGAATCAGACAATGACAAACTCGTAGCACTCTTGGTGCTGCCTTAGGAAAAGACAAAGATGAAGAAAATTGAGTCTCATTGCCAGCAGCAGTGAAAAGCTTTTAATCCCAAACATACTCTTCCCCACATTTGAGACAAAAAAATAGAAAGCTAAAGAGACACTAAAAGATTAAGTTCTCTGCAGGCCATTTTTCTGCTGTCCCCCCCCCCAGCCTAAAATGGTGACAAAAAGGCTTCTAGAACTGTTCTGAGTTCCAAGGACCAGGAAAAGCCCACAGCTATATGGGAAAAACTCCATTTGAAGCCAATAAACCACAGAAGAGCAACACTTGACGTGCTGGCCATTAAAACCCAGGCTTTTTGTCTCATTTGATTTTTGGTAGCACTAAAGGACCAATTTTCTATCAGACAACTGAATTCTCCAAAGGGAAACAACTGCAGCTTTGTAAATAAATGGCTTAGCAGAGCTAAGGTTTGACGCAGAAGCCTAGCACAGCCATATGTTCCCCACAATTCTTCCAGGCCCTATTCCCACTGAGGAAAGTATATTACATTGCTTTCAAACAACCCCAATATGTTTAGTGGCAATTTACTTAATAAGGTGAGGTGATAAGGCTGACGGAGGCTGTCCCTAAGAGGGGGGTAATCAAAAAGCAAATTTGTAAAGGAGCACAGCACAACAAGCATCATTTGCATGATGCTCAGAAATGCAATCACAGCCTATCGAGATTCCCGAGCAAGATCTAACAGCTCCTCAGGCACCTACAAGCAGCATCAGTGCCCTGAGATCTACAAGCAACGGGACCCAGCTTCTGCACCAAGCTTAGCAGCCCCTGGAAGCATTGGGCTTCAAAATCCTGATCCAGGACAGCTCGTCTAAATGCAGCTTGGTATTGATGTGCACTCTACCCGTACCTCTTGACTACGGTACAAGCACAGCCCACACCACTATATTGCAGGAGGTAAAAAACAGAGTAAAAAGCAGCACAGAAATCAATGCCCTGACACGTTAGCCTCATTTTAAACGGTTTTCTCTGCTGTATAATACATTTACTCTGACATCGCCCTTTATTTGTTTTAAGGGCTTACAATACTTAAGTTTTCTTCTGTACCAAAAGCAGGATAATACAAGTGAACACGAGCAAGGTCACAGGAATCAGTGACAAATGGAGACAGTCCATCTGCAGCTCTGCACATCGGACATTACCAACTTGACCATCCAATAAACTCCTCCTTTATCACCCAAGTTAGGCATTAAATGTTAATTAAGCATGTGCTTTAGAGGCCGTAAAATGGATTTTTTTTTTTTGCCACTGCTATTCAGTCCCAAACACAACCTTCCAACTGCATGCACAAGAAGCTGCTTCACCTCGAAAGCCCCTCAGCTGCCCCTCTGCAGCGACATGTCGGTCATCCCGTGAGGGCAAAACTAACTTTACTAACTTTAACTAACTTTACCAACAAAACTAACTCCTAGGCACTGCCTGCAAGCAGCAGCTGCTGGCCACCTCCGTGCAGCCCCAGGTGCACCAGCAACTTGCACGCACGCACGCCTGCACAGGGAGTTTGCTTCTTGCCAATTCATAAACCAATACCTTGGCAAAAAGCGTCTGCTTTTCAGGGCAGTGAAGAGTAGAAACCGCTCCTGACCACCGCAACGCTCATCCGTCCTTCCCAACCCCATCCTCTGTCCCCCGAGGCAAGTTCATCACCTCCCAGAGGAGCTGGGAGGGACAAGCAGCTTCTGTTCCTGCAGTTAAACTGCTTTCACCTCCTCTGTTCATGATTTCATTGAGGGCAGGGGAAAGAGACCCTTCAGGCCCAGGACGCCTCCTGCGCAGCAGCAGAGCTCTGTCACAAGCTCACTGTCTCTCTACTGCAGAAGCTGTGCAGTATAACAGAAAATTGACTTCCAAAAGCACCATGACTGAACAGCACAACATTTACCTCCTCTCCTAGCCCCTCCAAACACGCTTTTACACTCGTAAAAACACCAGCCAGGCAAAGGCACCTGAATAAGAGCCCTTCACAAAGCAAAAGGACAGACTTGGATGCTCCAGAAGGACAGCCAGCTCCCAAAGGTGTTTTTGGAAACGTCACTAGCCTAAATCGCATCCGCCCTTGGTGGCGGCAGTCAGCACAGGTAACTCCTCCCAGCCACAGCACAGCCTGCTGGAAAAGTTAAAGGCAGAGGGAGAAAGGCAGTAAGCTTGGCAGGGGGCGAGGCTGGACCCGGAGAGATTTATCAGCACGCTGACAGAGCCAGCAGCAGCGCGGCTGGGGACAAGGGAGGTAGGCAGGTGGCCGGGGGATGCTGCTCCAGCCTACGCTTCAGGGTGGTCACCGAAAACCGAGCTGGAAATCTTTTCCCAGGCAATGCCGCGCCTGTGCAAAGGCCAGAGCTTCGGTCAGCAGCAGGAGCAGGACTTTGATTAACGAGATATTGATGAGGTGGGAAAACAGCTTAGCTATACATCAGGAAGGTACCACGGGGCAGATCGCCACGTGGTGTAAAACAGCATCGCTGCTGAAGGCCGACCAGAAGCGTGCTGTTTCTTGCAGAGAAAGATCCTTCTCCGACACTCAGAGAAACCACAGCCTCGACACAGGACAATTTGTGCATGAGAAGAGTTACCAGGTCCTTCTTTGTCCGGATGTGACACTTGAAAAGCAACCAGACGGGGTGGGTGAAGATGCCACCGAGCAGGAACATTTGGAATTCAATCGCACCAGCATTAAAATACCCAGAGACAAGTATCTGGGGGAGTCACACAAATAGCCGCCAGCTTTAGGCAAAAGCAGATGGAAGAATAATCTGAACTACAAGTGTGCAGAGTCTCGTCCCGGGGGAGCCTTACAACACAGAAGTGGGAAATATTTGGGAAAGTTTGGAGCCTTGCAATTAAACTTCCAGCTCAGCCCAAAGAGGAGCCTGTGAGCCAGCACAGCTGGGTACCTGCAGGTAGAAAGGGAGCCGAAAGGCTTTTCGGAAACATACTGCGGCAAAAAGACAAGGGTCAAGGGAAAAAAATACAAGCAGGATCAAGTCTAATTAAAGGAGCAAAAATAAGTGACAGCTACAAAAAGGCAGGGGCTATTTTCATACCGAGCAAAGGGTCGCTGCCACATTTGCAGAGCCACAACGCCCAGAACGCCGGGAGAGAAGAGGTCCTTTGTGAGAGGGATGGGGAGGCATGGGAACCAAGGAGCCCCGGGGTAGCTCGGAGGCATTACTGTACTTAACACAAAGGAGAGAGACAATAGAGGGCAAGAGGAGCCAGGGCTGTTTATTTTTCTGGGTACCAGAGGCAAGGGAGCCTTCCAGATAGCGTTGGGAGAGACCAGAGAAAGTGGCCACTAAGGCAGTGTCAGGCCTGGATAAGAGGCTGGAGAGGCATGGAGACATCGAGGGTGTGAATCCTAAGTTTGAATCCTAAGTTAACCACCGCTGGAAATTCTCTGATAACAGCTATTTCCCTAAAGTAAATGGCAAACCTGCGATCCACTTTCAGAAGTGCTGCAGGGCATCATCTAAAAGAAACCCCGGTGCTAGAGGTGCAAAGGGTTACTGGAAGGAATCATCTAGAAAATCCCTTACAAGAACAGACTCTAAGGTAAAATGCAGGGTGGAAACGAAGCACTCCAAACAGATGCACAGTATGGTTTCCAAGGATCTGGATGAAGCCTCCCAGCCCTGCACCTGAGCCAGTGCCTGCATGCAATACCAAACCCAGTGCCTGGAGGCAATGCCAGACACCACCGTAGCTCTGCCCACTTCCCAGAGCCAGGACAGCCACGATGCGCACCGAGCACAAGTGGGACAAGACCTGTCATGAACCAACGCGTTCCGTTACTGATTTCTATAGATTTTCATAGATTTTATTTTCATAAATTTATGTTCTATGGGACTGTCTTGAGACTCATCCAGCCCGGTTTCCAGAGGTCAGGAGAGCTCATGGCATTCACTCGGAGCTGCTAAGCTGGGATTCAGTCCTTTACTGCCCTAAGTTGGGCACCAAACCAAGCACCCATCCCTGAACTTGGCCAACATCTGACCACCGCAATTCCTCTACAGCCCTGCCCAGCTTAGGTAGTTCCACAACTGCTATCCCCGAGAAGCCTGCAAACTTCAAAGCACATTAGGTGGAAAAAAAAAAGGCATCCTCTGGCAGACAAGCAGAAAAACAAAAGATTAAGGGTAAATCTAGAGCTTACTATAGCGCAGTGAGAGACGTCGCAGCAAGCTCCAGGATGCTGGCACCGCAACCACAAACAGGACAAGAGCAACAGAAGGGCCTGGAGCCAGCCTAGCAATTGCATTTTAACTCGTGAAGGCTGTTGCTTCTTTGCAGCGTGCGACTTTACCCCACGCTGGGGGAACTGAGACAATCACTATCACTTCAGTTCAAGTCTGGTAGTAATTAATTTTATTGAGTTTGACATTTGAAATAAATGAAGGAACATGCTTCTACCATCTGGAAAAGTGCATGCTGACACTTCCAATCACTTGTGCATCCATTCGTGAATGTGTGTAAGGAATGTTTGCTATTTTTACATATATACAGAGCGAGAAGGCAAACGATGCATCAAGGCACCACTCCGTGCAGATAAGCACAGCAGCCCAGCACCACTCATCACACAAATGAGCAAAAAGTGTGTTGAGCAGCAGCCAAATGAGGTAAAGCATTTGGAAAACCAGAGAAAAAGCAAATGCCAATAAGAGTTATCAGCAGATTTTGGGAAGACTGATCTACACGTGGAACATACTTGATATTTTCTCCACCAGGAAAACAAGCTATGTATGCAGTACCTTGTACAGGGTATATACAGTAGCTTAAAAGCAATCTGTGTACATTTTGTGTGCCATCATTTACAACTCCGAGGAAGGGCAGATTTTTCATAACTACAGGAAAACAAATTTCACCTTTATAGAAGAGCAAAGACAACACGCTATGTTCTTCAAAGATACATTGAGATCTTTTCCAGAGCAAGGAAGAGAAAGCCATTCACTTTGACATGAAGACAGCCATCTTAGGAAATATCAGCTACATACAAGACTCAAACCCATGAGAGCTTGGAAGGAACTCTGCCCTTTGCCAGTGCTATCCTTGCTCCTTTTGCCCATTTTGCCTATTTCAGACAAAAAGCATTAAGACAGATGCAGGTAAGTTCCAGGTGCAAGAGCATAGCTACACGCACACAACGGAACAAAGTTTCATACTAAAACCCAGGACATTATGGGTCAAGCTAACCCGTGTCAATTCCGAGCAACCGTAAAAACTCCGTTGTTTCTGCTAGCACCCCAAAAATCAGCCAGACCTCAGTGGAGCAGCAGCCCCTCCAGTGACAACTGGCTCCCCGCCCCTTGGCTCCAAGGGGCGCAGACATTTTGCCTTACGGAGCAGCTCCCTGCCCACATCCTCCCTTCCGTTCACTCAGGGGCACTTCATGCTCGACAAAACATCGGAGTGCAGTAAGAGAGCTGCTTCCTCAGCACCGCGGGATGTTCTCCGACCTGCGAGCCTCACCCGTGCCAAGTATGCCACTTCCTCCCCCAGGCTGCTGATCCATCATTTGGATGATTTCCAGGGGCACAGACGAGGACTGCTGCTTGTCTACAGCAGGTTATTTCACCTCCCGAGCTCTCCAGCGATTATTTCTCACCGTGCTTTACTTCCTAGAAGAATTTTCCACATGCCTTATTTAATCCTGCGTCGATTGACGTTACGCAGACATGACATACCTGCCTGCTCTGACACCCCGCCACTGCCCTTCGTTGCTCACTGAAGTGGAAAGAAATGTATTGAGACAGATCTGTTCCCCCCAAATATTGCTTGCGGCACATCCGCAGGTTTGGTCCTCAGCATAGGAAAGCTCATTTCACAGATCCTCAGGAGCCGGGCTTTTCAAGTGACCCTAAGGCCACAGACCTGCAATCCCAAAGCTTCAGCTTAACTCTGCAGCTGGGGAACAGGGGGAGCTTGCAACGTGAACCAGAGCCCTTCCTGGCAGGACAGAAGCACAGTGATCCTTCAGGAGAAGGAGAAAACTAAATGCGCTCTTTCCTCCATGCCCCAAAGGGGAAAGGGGAGGGGAGAGACATACGGCCATGGTCCTCTGAGGAAAGCAGTAATCTGTTTCTGAGAGGTCGTGCATGCATACCAGATTATCCCTTCACATCCTAAATTAGCAACATACAGTCAAAGAGCTTTGTGTCCCAAAGGAGGTTAAAGTAATTTCTGCTTCACAGTACTGAAGCAGTGATCTTTTAGGGGCATGGAGGCCCCTCTGCAATAGGATACAGAGGGTCCTGTAATCTGCAAAGGAGACCCAGCTGGTTCGCTTCATCAGTCCAGGAGTATTCCCCTAATTTGAAGTTTGAAGTTTCCTAGAAGGTCTCATCTCTCACATATTTTAGCCCTTCCATTGTTGACAAAGACTTACTATATTTGCATTTCACCACCATCAGAAAAACACTAACCACCCAAGTCACAGCAAGAGGGGCAGGTACATTGGGCCCCAAACCCCACCCAGGTTCCTCACAGCCCACTACCTAGAATAATATGGCAAAATTCACCCACCCCACCCCTGCAAAGCAGATGTTTCTGCTTCATCCTTGGAAAAAAAAAAGAAACTAGTCCCACACCCTGAAGTGGCCAGCTTTGCTCAGGCAGACTCAGCTATTTCTAGGCTTGTGGGAATCGTGCCCATTTTAGCAGCACGCCTGTTCTTTATTTGGGATGCGTCCCCAAGGCCAGTAGGGCCCTGGCCCATCTGGCCAAGCCCTAACAATGCCCTCTACATCACTGCCTTAATTCCCCAGGTCAGCAGGAAGCAGGTCCCTAAGGGTCCCAGCCCCACGTGGGCAGACACCCAGAGCAGCACAGCGTGCTGCAAGAGCAGCGCTTGCAGCCAAGCACCAAAATCCTGCTTCTGCCCAGCCTCGGGGTCTGGGGGCATGGCAAAACTCAGAGCGCAGGCACCAAAAGGTCGGACTAAAATCCTAGCTGGCACACAGGGGTGACTTCAACCCTCAGCACAGGAACCCCCCTGCAAGCTGCATTCGGAGACCAGGTACGACACAGAGCATCCACGACCCCCCAGGGCAAGGCACCGCCGTTTGCCAGCAGCTGCGGGGCTCCTTGGCTGTGGTTTCCCATGTAAAGAGCGAAGGGCTGATCCTGCCAAGGGCTGATCCTGCCCGGCCCTGAGCTCTCGGCTCTGCTCCCAGCGAGCATCTCGCAGTCAGACCCTGCTGGGCGAGCATCTGCGGTTTGAGGAGAAAAAGCTGAGACCCGGCAGAAGCCTTCATGCTCCAGACCAGCTCCAGCAGAAAGGTTAAGCATGCCTGCTGCCTTCCTCCTATATATCTCATAAGACTATAACCTCCAGTGCATAAAGGATTCGCTGCTTCCTGTTATCTCTTGTAATTACAAGAGCACTGGGAAAATCGATGTTTCCAGAGCAGATATGGGCCTTATTGTTTGCTGTCTTGCATCCTGCAGGGAATCAGAGCTGAAGTTTTTTGAAAAGCCAGAGCCGGTTAGAAGCGCTGGGGGCTGCTTGCTCCTCCTCCTAGTCCCAGCTCCTGAGGTCAGGAGGGAAAGCATCCAACAGTGGCAGAAAGACAGATTGTTGTAATTTAAACATTTGAGAGAGGCAGAGAGAGGGACTTTCTCCCAAAGCGTACGAGACGTGATAGTATGCCTCTCCCGATCCCTGCAAACCCTTGCAAGAGAACATTCCGAGCAGTTTTCCTATATGAGCACTCTCCCACGTGTGCCAAAAGGCAGTGACAAGGATGAAAGCTGCTTCCTCCTCCCACCCTCACATCGCTTTTGGATCACGGAAACGACAAGGGGATTCTTTGTGATCTGCCCTCCCTGTTACAAAAAGCAGAAGACCCGAAGGGATCAAGAGAAAAACAACACCAGCCTCATTAAGAAAAGCATCTGCAGCCACAGGGCTCCAGGCAAGCACTCCTTATCCTTCAAGGAATCGACAGCTTTCCAAGGCGAGACACTGAGCAGCCCACAGCCAGGGAACAGATGCTGTAACTGGGGGATGGACAGCCTCACATCTTTCAGGGAAAATCCTCTGAGGGGCATGTCCTGCCCTGCAGCACATTTCTCCTGCATTGCAGCTCCAGTGGGGTCACAGCAGGGATGCAGAGCAGCTCTGCCAGCCCTAGGAGCCACGTCCTACCTGCCAGCAGCCAAACACACCTACGCCCACCTCATCCACCTCCAGAGGTGGACTGCCGTGCAATACCAACACGTCAGAGCCAAGGCTTCAACGCACAAACCAGGCACCGTCCTCCCATGCGAGCGCTGCAAGCCATCGACTCCTTCCTGCCTTACTACACCTGTAGGTCAAATCACCACATCATTATGAGAAGAGCCCACGTTCCCGGTCACTCGATATCAAATGGAATTTTTATTGAATTTTCAGCTAGCTTGGACAGAAATTATACCAGCAAAACTCCTTCAGAAGTTGCTTACGGAAATCATCTCGCATTAGGTGGGCAGTAAATGGGTGGCTTAGCTTCCTGCTAAGGCTACACTTTGATGGGGGAAGACAAATCGAGGGCTCTAGTTATTTTTCTGAAGGAATATCGGTTTTACACCGGAGAAATGATTTCACAACAGAAAAATCCAATGGCTAGAAATCAAAAATGTAAACATTTCTATGCAGTCTCTCAGGATTCATGCTCTGCCAAAATACCAGAGCAGCACCAGACGACACGCAGGGTGTGTGCCCCAGCACCACTGCCTCCACCACGGCACACGTGCTTCCTTCCCGGGACAGCAAAAAGCAATTAGCCCAAGTGCTGATGATCCCAAAGGAGAGCATTGAGAGCATTTCAGCCATGTGAAAAGTGAAACCCAGAGGTACGAGAGCCCAGGACTTAAATTCTATCCCACTAAAATGAGCATTAACAGCTTCTGTTTTCTGGCCTCCTAGCCACCGCTGCTGCTTTACTGAAATTGTCCCAGCAGTATCAATTAGAGGAAAACTCTGGCCAACTCCCCATCGTGTCCCACCCACTTGGCATTAACCCATGCACAGCCCACCGCTCCCCCCTCCACAAGTGCAACCCAGAGCCACAATTTCTATTTTCAGGGCTGTGCCAGTGTGGTTAACCAGCTGCCTGGGGCTTGTAGAGTCAATCTTCTGGGCAGGAAATTAAAAAAGCTTAATTTACAACAGGGCATTTACTAGGGCCAGGAAAGGGGATGGTGGCAAACTATAGGGTGTGCCCACGCTTATTTCCAGGCACCCTATGGACTCATACATCCCACCACCCCGCTGTAATATTGCAGCTCCTTCCCTCCAGGATGGTGCAGCGACCAAGCCAGGACCCATTGCCTGAAGTCCACACCTTTTTTTTTTGCCGGCTTTTCAAGAGATATTGTCCCAGGACAGCATCTTAACATGACTAGCCTTGCTAAGCATTGGAGGAAAGCATCCCGAGTATTAGGAGTTACCACATTAATTTAGAAGTGGCAAGGAAGAAGAGGAGCTTACTAACAAGCTCCAGCTTTGTTTTGCAAAGCCACTGAAGCAGTACAGCAGCAACAAGCCTGCTTCCAGAATATTATCCAGGTTTCTCCGTGTACAGCCTACATCAGCGGTTGGTTTCAGAGCCCATGGCAGCTCCAATTGCCAAACCCCAGCTCCAGACCCTTGCTAACATTTAGGTGCTTGAACATTTCAGATTTCAGCTGAGATTTCGTCTTGTAACTCTCAAAATACAGTGAAACAGAGCTGTTTGGCACCAGCTGAAGCACCTGGCTTGGAAGCTCCTTTTTTTTCCATTTCTTCTGAGCAGAATGACACTTGTATTCAGCGTGACTCATCTCCTTGACCTTTCTATTCACTTCTAATGGTGCAAGCTGGAAATAAGGGCATACAAACAATGCGCTCATTATTCAGCTGGTGAACTGCAGCCCTCGGACCAGCTCTCTACCCTGCAGCAGACAAGAGTACACGGCGTGTGCATCTCATTCCAGCGCATCCAGGATGAGCCCCTCCAAGACCACGCAACCCCGCTGCTTCTCACTTCGCAGCTGAGGGGTGCAGCCCGAGCAGCTCATACCCTACCGGCAGAAGTCCGTATAAAATGGTGCACGAGTGGAAGAGATCCTGGGAAACCGGCACTGTCACCTCCAGGAATTCAGCTGCAAGGAATTCTTACCGAAGTATTGTCTTGGAAACTGAAAAGGGGGTGGAGGGAGGAAGAGAAGAGGAAAAGGGGCCGGCAAGGCTCTTGGTGAGGATACAGGAGGCGCTCAGCCCAAGCACGGCTTTCCTGCATGTCCACATAGAAAATAGAAACCCCAGCTGACGTGTAAATGAAACTAAATCCGGCCACTAAAACTTCCTGAGAGTCCCTCCAAGCAGGGGCTGCAGCAGACCCCTCGGTGACCTCTCCTCTCCAGGAGTTTCCCCTCATTGACTTGGTGCAGCGTTTCCAGAGCTGCAGCTTCAAAACAGAGCACGAAGAAAGAAAAGGGCTTTCAACAGTTTGCCTAAAAGCTGAGCCAGGAAAAAAAAAACTTATTACTTTATTTACTCTGAAAGACTTAGCATCTCCCTGGCTGCAGAGGCACGGCGTGATGCAGGCAGGGATGGCACGCGGGGTCAGCCCATGCCAACAGATGCAGCTGCATTGAAGCCCCACAGGTCACTCAGATCCTCAGCAGGCAGCAGCTTTCTAAGGACAGCACAGCCCCTGAAACACACCCCATCCCTCACCAGGAAAACAGGGTGCCCAGGTCCTTTAGGTGAAATCCAGACGCTGTTCAGATAGGTGGGAAGTTGGTCCCAAGCTTCATGGGCTGAGCGCCCCAAGGAATACAGCATCGGGCATGGGGGACTTCACAAGAAATCAAACCAAACTCATTAGGGACAAACGCACTCAGCCCAGGGCCTGGATGAGGGCAGGGCATTCAGTAACAACACACTGGAAGTGCTTTCTTATAGCAGCAAGAGCTGAGCATCTCCAGCTCCGAGGCAGTAACAGACTGACATCAGCCCACCTTACAGCCCAGGGTTAGTACGCAACACCCACAGGGTGACCCAGCCACACTATCCAGCACCCTGCTTCCATTTCCACCCCTCCAGCTTCCTGACGCTTTTCTTCCCAGTAAAAGAAAGCGTGTGGTTGCCTAACAGACCCTCCACCTCCTTCAGATTTCACTTAGAAAGCTTCAGAGCATCGAGAGCAGCAGACGTAAGGACATAGTGGTCTGTATTATTCTCCATCATCTAAACTGTAAGAACAATCTGTTCAAAGTCTGAAGACAAAAATCCAAAGAACTTTTTGGATTTGCAGCACGTAAGGCACTAGTGTTGCTAGACAGGAAGAGACCATCCCACAGAGGAAAAACATTTTTCAAGCAGACAACTCAGACCACAACTCAGAACATAACCTGAGGCACAGGGATGAAAAAGGGCTCAAAACACTTCAGTGCTTGCAAACAAGTGTGTCTTGCTGGTGTATCAGCATCCAGCCTTACTTTTGTGTTACAGCAGTGACTCGATGCCAGGTTCTGTACAGGGAGAGAGGATCAGACCCCAGGGCATCAGAAATACAGGGGTTTGCCCAGGGGCTGAAAGGCTGCAGCAGAGCCTGGGAACGAGCACTGCTGCAGCTCACTCCACTCATTCAATCCCCAAACCATCCTTTTTCTTTCCAGCTTATTCAGCCATCTTTAAGAAAAACTTGTGTTGTAAATACATTACTATCATTTTCCTAATTTCAGAAGTGACATCTCGACGTTGTGAAAGCTTCCAGATGATGCTAAGAATCCTGTTGGCTTCTGTAGAGAAGAGTCCAGACTCAGAGCAACCAACCTCAAAAATTCCTTTTGTGTAGTTCCTTCATTTATTTTAGTTCTAAAGATTTTCCAGACGTGTCCACAGAGAAACCACGGCATCATCTGGATGGTTCACTCAGTGCTAGGCTTCTTTTCAAGAGCCTTGAAATCTGCCGACAGTAACCCAGTGGCTAATTACACCCCATTGCCAACCTAAGTTTTTTCCACATAACATGAGATTGTAGCAATTTTTTCCATTCTTTCATGTCTCAACTTTTTTTTTCCGGTTTTAGTCATTCTTCCCATTATTGGGTTTTTCTTGATTTGTTTGTTTCACACAAAGGTTTCAATTTTAAGGAAAACCGCCAGTTTGCGAACTCAGCACATATCCACATGAGCTTCAGCAGAGCTACTAAGGATAAAAAGCTTTGATATACAGCTGCAGCTGGAAAAGGGTCCCAGCAACTTCTCTCAAGCAAGACAGGAGGGCAAAGGAGGGGAGCATTGCCTAAATAGCTGAAGGAAAATTGCCTAAACAGCTGAGGGAAAAAAGCAGGTAACATCAGAAGGCAGAAGATCTTAAGGGTCTGAGGACAGCACCCTGCTTACCTTGGTCAAAGGTTTGCAATGAAAGGTCTAGCAATGAAACAAGCCTCTGGATGTGGCCACTGGTCCAAGCAGCCTACAGTTTGCAGAAGGTTTCAGCTCTCACCAGAAAAATAGTTTTACGCAGTAGCCCCACACTCTAATTCTCCAAAACCTACTCCGCAGTCTTGGTGTCTTGGTCTTCGAGGTAATTTTCTGCTAAAGGATGGGTGTCAGGAGCCTTAAAACTCTGGGTAAGCCACACCAGCAGTTCTGCTCCGCAGGCACAAAGCAGCTCCTGACAGAATTGAACTCTGCACAAGGGGCAGAGCTTTCCCCAGAGCCAAACCAAGCCCCACAAACACACTTGAGCTCCCCCTCATTTGCCACAGCGCACCACCCCGCATCCCGCTACAGACATGGGGCTCGCTGCTTTCTCCAGAAGGCACAGCGTTCATCTGGAAGGTTTCACTGTCCTGAAGTCTCCTAAAACCTCTCCAGAAAGCCACCCTCCCAAAAGCAAGGAATAAAAAACAGTGCTATTCCTGACAGCTCTGTAATAAGGTGTGGGGTCGTAATCAGAGAAATCCAAGTAAAAAAGAGCCAAGAAAGGCACTTTTTAAACAGCCCTTACCCAGACGAACACAACCAAGTCCACATCTCTGCACAAATCAAGTTCGGAAGGCAGCAGGAGCAGTGCCTTTTGTGGCACGGGTCCTCCCTTGGGGCTTCCCCAGCCACCACCGATCCAAGGGGACCCCCACATTGGGACAGGCAGGGGGTCCCAGCACTGCGCCACTTCCAGGTCCTGCTGCTCGTACGGGACAGACCTGCCATGAATCCAACTCAGATGGTTGCCTTCCATACAACAATTCTATTCCAAAGCAGCTCCAAACATCAATAGCTCAGGGAACCCAGCAGATCATCAAGCCGAGCAGCGGAAGCACAATTGTGCGCGCATGCCTTTGTGGTGACACTGACACTTACTGTTGGGCAAATACTGAAGATATTTAACTTGACCCAATTCCAGCGGATGACTGAAAGGCCTCAGCATTCCCAGAGTGTCCTCAGTCACTGTATCAGACCTGCAGAGTAAGGGCTTTCCTACAGGCGTGAGGGGAAGTCTACACTGGAAAAAGTATTCCTCCACATGAATGGAGTTTGAGGTGTAACTTGTGGTTCATTCATGGTGTACTTCCCAAATAATCTTGTTTTAAACTGGAATTTCCATTCTCCTAAGTTTTCACATGAGAGAAGCAATCCTGTTTTCAACCAAAATCCAAATCTGATTTTTCCTTAGTTTTATAGAATAGCTGCTTCCTAAGGATAAGGTTCCTGCTAAGCAAACTGGGTGAGCACATACATGGGCACATGCATGCAAACATAAGTCTGGCACTTCAGCACATGCAATGCAGCGGGGATTTCTCCAGTCATAGGGACTGCTACACTTCAAAGTCAATTCACCCTGTAGCAGAACAGGAGGAGCTCAAAATGCACTTGTTCTTCCCAAATCACTTGGGCTGGGCACCTCTACCCCCAAACCAGCGTACACAGACCATATCCTAACCATCTCTAAAAGAGGTGCCAAGCAGGAAACGAGCCTCTTAGCTCAACCCTTTGAAAGCCCTTCAAGGTCAAGAGCCCCCCCTGCACCCGCAGCGTCTGCTGCTGTCCGACAGCCCCGGGCTCAGCTCCTTGCCCCCAGCCCTTCCCAGGTCCCTCCATCCTCCAGCTGCGTCCCCAGGCAGCCACAGCAGCACCGCGCTGATACCTCACACCCTACCTACACCAGCTCCTTCCTCCAACTGCCCCATACAGGGTTTTGTCAGCCCAAAAAGCACCTGATCTTCGACCTGCTTCCAACGGAATGCACCTGCTTCCGACGGAAGCATTCCCAGTATTGCTATACACGGTTTTTGAAGTTTGGGAATTGCATGTTTGCCCAGTACAGCTGGCCGTGCAGCTTCCACCTGGCCCGAGAGCAGCCCCGCAATGCGCTCCCCACACCACACCACACCCCCAGCACCCAGATAGCAGCCTAAAGGATCAGGTCATAAGACAAGAGTACAAAAAGTAACTCCAATTCAACTGCCGATTTGCTTTACTGCTACAGACAAAGAAAAATTCAGTCTGAGGAGTGGTTTCCTGGAAAGCATTCCCTGATTTATTTCTGAAGTCCAGACAAAACTCACATTACCTAAAAATGCAACTATAAATGGTACTTCCCAAAACGCCTCTGCATTAGCGATATGTGCCACAGCAGTGCCTTCTGCTTTTTTAGCATCTGCTGCAATAGTTTGTCTTGGCTTAAGGAACAGATCTAATTCAAAGCAGTTATGAGAACATACTCTGAAACCATGCCCTGAAGCCAGGCGGCGGGACAGATGGGGAGCTTTGAGGCACAGACAGCACCGGGACCTCACTCCATCACCACTGGCAGAGGAAAAGCAGTCCGGCACACACTGCCGGGGTGATAGGGCATCCACGCCATTAACATGGTGGGCCTGTGACAGTGGCAAATATTTTTGTGTTGGAGCTCTGAGGGAAAGAGATGGTACTTTAAAATTAGAACTGCTATGCTGAGCATCACAGACAGCGCTGCTGCCACACCGAGCAACGGCGCTTCGACGAGTTCCCTCAGGAGCTGCCAACAGCCAGCCCAGGCACTAAGCAGAGCACGGATAAGACGATCAAGCTGGAGACAGACTTAGGAACAATGTGTAATATATACTAAACTTAATCGCCTTCCAACTGTCTCATGGAGTTTTTACACCAGATAGAGCTCTCTCCCAGGCTCACACCTCCACCCGCACATCAACTGTCCCGCTGCAGAGGAGGCAGAGTTCAGAGCAGGAACCACAGTACTGCATCACCCCCAAAGGTGGGACATATCACATCCCACAACACATGATGCAGCTACAACTAACCAAGAAAAAATGGGGAATCCTATTTACACTGTAAGAACCTGAGAAATCCATCCCCATTCAGCAACAAAAAGTAAGGGGCAGGGGACAGTACTCATTTAAGAGGATGCACATCCCTTTTGCGGTCCCCCCTATTTGTTCTAGGGCAGGATGTCCTCACACACTAGGAATAATACAAGTCCTGTTTATTGGATTACTCTTGCTTTTAAAAAAGTCATTTATATGCCAGGATCCAGAAGCGGCATTCTGACATAGCAATGCCAGCAGGCAGGAGGTCCACGCTATCATTGCTCTTTGTACATCAAAAAGGATCAGCAGTCTTCAGCAGATTTTGCCTTAGAAAGCTACAACCTAAAGACCAGAGATGAAAAGGGACCCAATCCCCAATGACCTGTTGCCCAAGCAATGCAGCCGTGCTTTGGACCGCAGGGCCAGCGTTCCCATTAGCCCTGATGGGAGTCGGCACAGCCAGCTCCTCGATCATGGGTCAGGAACCAGCTCCTGCATCCAGCACTGCAGGGAGGCGAGCGCCAGAGCAGCCTTCAAGAACTGCCTCTAAGGGAAGGGCCTGCAAAGGGTTTTCATCTTGACCCCAGCTTACATGGAAGAATAATAAATTACCTAAGCCGAAAGCCTCTACCACGTCCCCTGGACAGAGCACGGCTGACAGCTGGGTTGCTTTTAACTTAAAGCCCTGTTCCAAACTGGCAATACGCTGACAGCATAATCCAGGTTTTACACTGGAAATCAGAGTCGCCATCAATTCCAAGCTTAAAGTCATATTTCTTCTTGTAAAACAATATCAACGCTTTCAATTGGCAAAATATTAAACAAAAGGACTTCTAACTGGCTGGATAAAGATTATTCTTTAGCTCATTCTGGATGACTGGGGAAGAGCCAAGGGGAGAAGCAACAGATGGTAACTGGATACTTCATAATTTCCAGCATTTTTATTTCTTCTGAAGAGCATGCCATGTATTATTACACTTCTCTACCACTAAAGGAAACTGCTGCTTCCAGAAGTTTTCACCCAAAAAAACAATTCAACTTTATAGGCATTTGTAAAAGTATAGACAGGCTCCAACTTTGCGGGTTAGATTTGCGTGACATCATCTGTTAAAATATGGGAAAATGTGAGCTGGAAGGGCAGTGTTCAGAGGCAGTTCAGTTCGTGCCGTTCCTGACACTGGGATTTCTCTATTTTCCCTGGAAGCCTTCTGTCCTGGGTTCTTCCCCCTTTCTTTGGGGATACCTGATGGATCTGCTTCTAAGGATGAGCCCAGAAGTGTTTCGCCCCTCCATACACAGAAACCAACTAAACTGAAACAATCCGGGCTGAAATAAAACCCAAGAAAACTTGGAAAGATCAAAAAGCTATAAAAAGCATTAGTCAATGCCACCAACAGTCCAAATCTGACTCCTCCCTCATTTAAATTATTTGATGCCCTATTAGGAGGCTCATTAAGAAAACTCAAAGCTTTCACTGCAAGAGTCATTACTTGGAGCAGGGAGCTGGCCCTCCAACAGCTCGCCAGCCACCCAGCACATCGTTAGCTCCAGCCAGAGCAGAGCTTTGCTTCCTGCAGCTGCCGCCCAGGGCTGGACCCGGTACTGCCGGAAAAGTTACCTGCTAACTTGAAAAGGAGCTGGGTCCTACGCTGAAACTGTCTGAAGGATACTCGCTGACAGGCAATACGTCTAAGGATGCTCTGAAACCACTGAAACATCAGTACGGCCACAGACAAAAGAAGAAAACAAAACTTCGTAAACTCTCCTTTGAAATAGTTGAGACTGGGGGTAGTTCAATTTTCAATTGCCACAAGGTCAGGGTGGCCAGACAAGCTGGCTGCACAAAAAGGGAATCAAGAGGAGCTAGCATCACCCCAGTATTCTCAGCAAGAACTGCCCCAGCAGCCTGACACTTCTGCAGTAAAACAGACTCCAGCAGTAGGTCTAACTGCCGATAACTTTTTCTGGCAGTGATTTCTATTCATTGACCAGCAACTTATTTTCCCCATCTTGCTCAAACTCTGCAAGCAAACCAGCAATGAAAGCATTCCTCATACGCCAGCTTTCTTAAGGAAATGTTAGGAACCCATAAGCTCTAGTTTGCAGCCACGCTGCTATATATAGAGTCCCACAAGCATTAACCCTAAGAACCAGCCCTGCCATCCCCACTGCCTGGGCTTCCCAGGGAAGACAGCAAGCACGCAAGTATCAAGCGTGAACGCTGAATCCCAGACTTTTCAGCTCTTTGCTCTTCAGAGTACTACCCCGTTTCTCAAGTTACCCTGCACAACTCCAACTTTTCACATTTCCGAAGCAGCCTCGCCAACAAGCTAGCCTTCCCCTCGCGGTACTGTTCAAAAAGAGCTCGGTGCACCAACACCTCCAAGTGCCTGCTACAGCCTCAGCAAACACCCTGAGAGCACGCGCAACTCTTAGAGCGGCTCCACAAGTCTCCATCCAGCCTGCTCTGGCATTTCACATCCACCCTGGGGACGGCAGACATTTGGAAAGCAGAGCTCTGGAAACGCGCTCTGCAAAACCAGAGCGCTCGCTTGGTGAAACCGAGCGCTCAGCCCCGCGTCTGCCCGGCCGTCCAAGTGACGTTCCCGGCTCTCGCTGCACGCCCAGTGCCGCTCCACATCTGGAGCTTCACTACGCTTCCTCCTGCCCCGCTCAGGAGCAGCGATTTTAAGGAGAAACCCAGAAAACCTGGGCTGGCGAGGCGAGAGGGCAGAGCGCGCCTTGGGGAGCCGAGCAGGAACTTCTGCACAGCTTTTTTTGTGCGTGAGATCTGTGCTTTGATGTACGGGGGGAGGAAAGCAGATTACTTGTGGACAAAAGTTTCTGCTCCTCGGGGAGGAGAGCTGTGCACGAAGAGAGGCTCGGTTACACACACATCCACACGCCCGGCCATATAAAGAGCTGCAGCCTCCACCAACGCGTCCCAGCTTTTTTTGCTCCGGGACACACACACACAAAAAAAAAGCAACAGGCAGACTCTTTAAGAAAGACGAATAAACTATTGTTTTAAGGGTTTTTTTCCTCCCCTTTTACGGGCCCCCTGACAAATGGCATTCAGACTCGAGCAGCTGAAGGGTTTTTTTCCCCCCCGGAATGCAGCCCAGGAGCGCTTCGCCCCGCACAAAAGCCCCGCTCGCAGGGCGCAGCGGCCCCGGCTCGCTTCTGGCACCCACCAAAGCCTAAAGGGGGGGGGTTCCTGGGGGGGGGGTCTCCCCCTGCCTCTTACCTGCCCGGCCGAGGGACACGGCACCCAGCAGCAGCAGCAGCCAGCTCCGTATCCAACTGCGCCTTTTCCACCGCGTGTGCGTATCCATGGTCCACAAAAAACGGGGCACCAGCTCGGGACAATTCGGGGGAAAAAAAAAAATGCGAAAAAAAAAAAACGCCAGAAGAAAAAAAAATAAAAAAAGCAGCTCGGACCCCCCCCCGCCAACCCACCCCCCCCGGAGAGCTGCCGCCCTATAAAGCCATGGGATGGGCGAAAAGCTCTCGGGGGCTCCGCCGCGCTCGCTCCACCGCGCTGGCCCCCGGCCCCTGCCTCGCTCCTGCGGCGCAAAACTTTCTTTTCTCTTCCCCCCCCCTCCCCTCCTTCCCTTTTCTTCTTTTAAACCCGAGGCAAGAGTTTGTCAATCTGGGAGCCGAGCAGCAAATCAGGGCCGGGCGGAGCAGCCCCCCCTCCCCGGCCGGCCCGGCCCCCCCGCCCGCCCCCCTAGCCCGGCCCGGCCCCAGTCCGGGACATGGAGGGGGGGGGCTCAGCACGGCTGGGTGGCTCCTAGCAGCACCCCCCCAGGCCTTGGGCTTGTCGGGGAGAGGGATTTGGAAGGGGTAAAATGCAAGGATTTGGTGAAAAGGAGGCTGGCGCTGCGAGGAGGGAGGTGGAGAGGCAGCGGGGCTGCTCGCCCCCCAGTCCCAGCGCTGCTCTGCTCCTCCTGTTCCTCTTTTCGTGGAGCTAGCGAGCGCTGCTTGCTTGCACCCGGGGGCAAACAGCAAGGGACATGCACCATGAGTGCCAAACTGCAAGGGACGGTGCGTGTCCCTTGCACCATCAGCGATAAACACCGAGGGATGGTGCAAGGGACACGGACCATGAAATGAAAAACGCCTAGGGACACACCACCAGTGACAAACGCCAAGGGACACACACCATTAAGTGACAAACGCCAAGGGACACACACCACCAGCGACACCCCAGCACCCAAGCAGACTCCACATCCACCCCTCAGGCCCCGGGGTCCTGGCAGAGCCTGGACCTCGCGCTGTAGGGCCAGGGGCACACAGCGCTGCAGTCCGCCTGCAAGCCCCAGATCAGACAGGGAAAAAAACAAGCAGACACGGCCTTCCCCTTAACTAAAGGTCTCTGAGGGTGCTCGCTAGCACCGATACTTGCTGCCATTGCTGACCTGAACGATGCCCACTGCTAGCACCCACCCAGGTGAAGAGTCTCTAGTCCTGTGACTTCAGTCTCTGGGGTCACCAAATTTCAAGGAGCAGTGATTTCTCTTATAGATTCATGCCCTAAACCTCACCGAAGCATCCCAGCCCTCGCAGAGCAGCACCTTGAGGCCCTTTACTGTCCATAGGGGACAACCTACGCTGTCACCTAGACTTGGCACCCTGCCTCCTCATCCAAGGGTTTAGCACTCAGCACTGCAAGAAACAGGACAGTCAGTGGCCATTTCTGTTTATCAACAATCAGGTGGACAACACATGATTTGGGGTCACTCATCCTTGTCCCTGCTTTGGGACATCTGATGGAAGGCTCAGTACAACAGGGGTTACACTGAGCTATTTGCTCAGCATTGATCTTGGAGCTGCCAGAAGCTCCTTGGGCAGGTAATCGCTCTCAGCTGGCACATCAAAAACCCAAAAACACAAGAGGCCAAATCCCACCAGATCCGTACAAGGGAGCAAAGGAAAAACAGGCGCTGCCAGCGCGCTCAGCTTGGAGCCTAAAGGGGCTATCTCATGGTCCCATGGAAAAAGACGCAGGAAGCATTTCCCCTCACCTCAACCTGTTGGGATGCCCTCCCCTCCTACCAGCCTTCGTGCAAAACTGGAAAAGCCTCAGCCTGAGCTACACACGGGAGGCTGTTTGCTGATGGAGCTGCTCACCGGAGGCAGGGGAGGCACACGCTGGCTGCACGCCCGAGCCAGGAGCTGGAGGAGGCACGCAGCTCACACGTGCTGGCTGCAGCCACGCGCAGGGCGAGTACGGTGCCAGTGGCACTCCCGGGCACATTTCAGATGAAAGCCTCTTCCAGTACCCACCTTTCATTAGGAACCAGATGACTGGAGGCTGGCGAGACAAATTAAGTTGGGCTCTGTATCCAGGAGGAGCCCGGAGGCAAGTTCTTTTGGTACGAGTAACACCTGTGCTTCCCTGCAAACACCAGGGCAGCATCCATCACCACTGCACCTCCTGCTCCAGCATACCCAAATACTCACTGTCCTTCCCACAGGCTCACAGGTGCCTCTGGCATGGAGCAGAGCAGCTACTCCACAACTCAAACACCTCGTCACAGAGGGAGATGTTCGCTCTCCCCTTCAGTCACATGGAGAGAGCCTCAGGTGTACAGATAAGGACCTACGGCAGCTAAAAGGACCAGCAAAGCCTGCAGGTTGCAGAGACACCTCCCCAATAACACTTGTTGTGATAGCAAAACAAATCAGTGATTTCATCCACAATATTTCTATGGATGCCCAGAAGCTGGAGAGCCCTCGCAAGGTACTGGCAGCCTCGGTGACAGAGGCCGTGGTTGATTTCAGCCTCAGCCACACAAGCGCCAGGACCCTTTATCTGCTCACCCCAGATGTTGCTGGCATTTCTGACCATACAAGCAGCTCATTGTTTTGGGATGAGACCCTTTTTGTCTTCTCCAGCTGCAGGTGAAAATCCCGTTGCCACCTGAACACTCAAAGCGTTGAGGTCGCCTTCCCTTTCGGAGGCGTACGGCAATAGGAGGGGGATATCTACTGCATTGAAAGCACAGCAGACGAGGAAATAAAAGCAGGTCGGAGCAGTACAGTGTTCATCTACCACCCATACTCCAAGGGCTCCCGAAGCAAAAGCCAGAACACCCAAACCTATGCCCTCAGCAGATGCAAAGCCACTTTGCTTTACACAGCAGCTGAGAACCTGGCGTAGGGAGTTGTGCTGAGCAGTCCAAGTCAGCCTCCAGTTGCTTTCCAGGTGATTTAGAAGCTTGCACAGACCTGTTGGCCCCTCCTCGACAATAGCAGAGAAACACAGAATTAAGCTTGTAAGAGCAAACTGGAAAATTCCAGCATTTGCATGCCAAGTTTAAAGAGCCAGCCTCCGAGCTGGAGCAGGCTGGATCATCTATCTGCTGCTGCGGGCTCCAAGTAGGCTTACACGAGTTGGGGTGGTTCGCGCCAACTCCGAATCCCTCCAGCAGCCAGTTGGGGTAACATCTCAATAGCCAAAAGAATAGATTGCAGCAGGGGCAGAAGGCCAAAGGTCTTTAAGGAACAGGAGATATATATATTTTTTTTAAATAAAAGTATTAAAGACTACGTGCACCTTGAGCTCTGCTATTGTCTATAGGATGGGAGACACTGGTGAGCTTTAAAAGACTCAAGATACACAGGTAACAGAAATTGGCAGTCATTTATATACTATGAAACAAGAGCATTCAGCCAAAAAACTCAAAGGCATTCTCTAGTTTGAAAGTAAATATTGGGATAATCAGAAAAACACTAGATTTTACTCATAACCAGATAAACCCTATGAACACCTGATGAGAGCAGATTGAAAATGAAGCTTTCTTAGAATTGCTTGAGCTGTTGCATAAATAATCCAGGAAGACAACTGCTATCAGCAACGATTGGAAATGCTATTCATGAAGAGCATAATCTGTAAAAAGTTTTCCTCCTTTATTCCTGATCTTACAACCTGCCCTTACTCTTCGTAAAGATAAAACACATCCCTACCCCAACCCAACCTTTACGAACTGCTTTATGCTGAAGTCATAATCCTGACCTATGATCTCCCACCTGTTACCATAGAAAGGATTCCTTAAATTCAATTTAAGACTTAAAAAAACACAAGCTTAGTGCTGAAACATTTTGAATTAAGAGATTTGAAAAAAACTATCCACCTATCTACAGGTGAAACACCATTCAGAAGAGCTTTATGTTCCGATAGCAGCTACAAAATTAATTAATGTGAATTCTTCCTACAGTTAAATCTTGTCTCAGAACAAAAATAAGAACATGACTCTGGTGGTTAAACACCTGTTTTGGCTTTGCAGGCCAATTCCTTTACAAAACAGCTCCAGCACTGGGAGCTGGACAGACTGCTCGTCCAGGCTTCAGCTGCTCTGGTGGAAATTAAATCTGATTTTTGCCATGAGGTGGCACCAGGACAAGCCCCATCAGTGAAAAGAGCAGCCAGCACAAGGTGGGGCTTGTTTTTTTGTATGTTTAAATGCTTCGTAGTCAAAGAGGTTTGTTTAATAGAGGAAATAGCATTATAAAGAGAACAGACTTTCCACTCCTCCTCTTTTTCCAGTGTTGTTGCCTTCTCCTGAGTTTGGTGTTAGCTCCAAGCCTTGTGTGTGTTTGAACTGCATTGATATTAAGCACAGAAGGGCAGAAATCACACCGCTGTGCCCACTGAGGAGGATGAACTCAGTTCACCTTCACCTTTCAGTCTGCTTCCTCTCTTCATGCCCAGTGCCAGGCTGGAAGACCAGCAGGAGAGCTGCTAGTCGCTTTCCATATCGGTTTTATTTCCAAATGCCCTATGATCTGCGGTCAATGGCCCAGGCTAAACCCTATATAATCTGTCTAGACTGCAGGCAGATAATCCTTGGTGCTACAGAAAGCATTATGTTAAGCCCTGAGGCTGCACACTAACTTCACGAGGACCTATGAGTTACCCTGTCATCTTCCCAAGGGTCAAAAATGAAGATACTCCTAAATTACTCACTCTCACTGACCCCAAAGAAGGCTTTGTTGAATACAGGACTGCAGAGTTAATTTCTGAGCTCTAGTTTGCCCATCGTAATCATGTCTGAAGATTAAAGGTGAGCCCTAACCACAAGGCTTCCACGTGGGTCCAGAATTCCCATGACATTTGGCTTCAGGGGCCAGGCTCGTGCGCCTGCTAGGAATATTCCCATTTAGGCCACTGCGGTGTTTCTTTTCAAGCCTGTCCATAAGAAAGGCTTTAGAATTTTCCTCTGGGATGAAAAGGGATTGACAGGAGTCAAACAAGTAGGTGACAGCTCGCATTTCATGTACCTCCACTTCTTGTAATTTAATGGTGGTCACAAGTTTGCCTTACCCACCACCTGCCAGGATCACTTCTTCCAGCAATTGTTGGGTTTCTCATTGCTATTCCAGGAATGCAGATGAGCAGTTTTGATGGTATAGCCCATTTTCTACAAGTGAGGTGCTTCTCCTCCTTGCTACCTCAGATTACCTGCAATGCCAATCAGGACAGATGTCAACTGTGATCACATCACGTCCTCCCTCCTTACCTGCTTCTTCATGTGTTCAACCATGCTATTTTTGTCCATGCAGTTATTTGATATTACTGAATACCAAAACCGGGGATTTCTAAGTACAAGCAAGCTTTCATGTTGCACGAAGTAGAAGTCTGCATTTCATTTTCCCCTACCACAACGAGCAACAGTAAGATTCTTCAAGAACTCTCGCCTAAAGATGTGCTGGAATCCTACCCAGGGAAAATCCTGCACCTGAAATGAATTGCTGGAAATTTGGGGATATCAAACTGCATAAGAAATTGGAAGTTGTAAATTTTAACCTACAGTATGTGGAATAGATTTTATAAGCATGGCAATCCACGCTCACATCTCTGCTCTGCAGAGATTTCTAAAGCTACCTTTTTTCCCCTGTATTACAGCAGTTCCAGAGCTCTGTAATCCCAAAAAGTGACAAGGTTCTCAGTCTGTGCCACCTGAGTCTGCTGCTTATGCATATGGGAGGGCACAACACCAACCAGGTAGAGTTTACGGTTTCAACGAGATTACTGGATGGAAATTAAGTACCACAAAATTCAGTCTAAGATACCGGGAAAATAATCCTTACATCAAGGTCTCCTCAGCCATGGAAGATCAGACTTCCCAGAGGAAGTGGCGAAAAATCTGATCGCCTGAGTCACATCAAATCAGTCTGGACAAAGCTATACATGGCTGGGAACAACCCTGCTCTGCCGTGAGTGGGTTGGATGACCAGAGATCTTTTCCGCTGATGGTTTCTGTGTTTCAGTAATCCTGAAAATATTTGCGTGAATTTCACAAGAAAGCGTGGTCACAGCGCTGAGAATCAGGGCTCCTGCTCCCACCATAGCGCAAGCTGGTTCAGCCTTCCCCTGCCTCAGACACCGACCTTTGCTGGCAAGCACCAGGCAGGCCCTCTGACAGACCCTCCTGTTCACATCTAGCACGCTCTCCTTAGGACAAACAGGACATTTGATAGGTTTATCCCCACACGTGAGATGGTGAAAAAAATCACAGATTTTTGTCCCTATGACCAGTAGCAATACAAAAAGTGAACTTTTTACATGTCCAAGCACACCCCAAATTGGTATCATTTATGAATTCATTTATGAATTACTCTATCCACATCTAGTAACTGACATAAGCATCCCAGCACATTTCGGTTGCACCAGCTGATGGTCCCTTTCTTTAGTCCTTCCACTGAAACAGAGCAGCTTCAAACCTGGAGACTTCCATCCAGAGCTTTTCCCCAGTATTTCTGTCAATTAACTCTGACACAATTTACAGGCAACTATTTCCATTTGTAATTTTATTGCATTAAAGACACAAAGCAACATTCCCTGGATTCCCCTTTGATTTCTCAAGATTACAGGTTCATTCCTCTGAGGGCTTCTGGAGTGACAAAGCCCTTAATTTTGTTGTCTTTTCCCCTCCTTGCTGAAGCAGTGGTTTAGAAATTATGAGAATACGAGGATGCTATGCGCACCACCCAGCTATCAAAAAGCAATTCAGACAACGGGCCACAGTCTCGGTAAGTCTAAGCTACTTTCTAAATAGAGAGGGGAAATAAAATGTCAGGCAAAGCAGTCATTTTTGTGGATGAATCATTCAAGGAATCCTATCCAGCTACCAAGTGGTCTCTAACATGACTAATTTTTACTTCTGTCTGTTCAGTGTTTCCAGTAAGTCACCTTTTCAGACACATCAGCACCTTTCCACAAGTCCCTGCTGTATTTTACTCCCTCTTTGCACTGATGATTTTTCCAGTTTGGGCAGCACTGGGGCAGGCCAGACAGCCTGGAATAAGGTCCAGACCTGGGCCAGACCCCTCACTTCTGCTGGGCTCCAGGGTGCAGCACCCACAAGTCCCCATATTCCCTACAGCAGACACCCGGTGGTTTGAGGGATGATACGTTCCAGGCCTGGTGTCTTTCTGTAGCATCTACAGGCTGCTGGATTTGTTACCAACCCTTGCATTTATCTGAGATTTCAGGCTGGCTGGTCTCTTCCTCAGACAGCTTTCTGTACAAGTCCAAGGTATTTTGGACCCATTTTCAGGACACGCAAAATACTCCACCAGCATTTCCCATCCCTTCGAGCGTCTGATCCAGAAAGAGAGACCACAGCAGAGTATCAACCCTAGTTGTTCTTTCCTTGGGCGTTAAAACTATTCTCACAAAACTGAGTCAGGGAACAGGTAGCAGACAGGCTGTGGTCCGCTGTGCTTTGCATCTGAGCTACAACCCACCCATAACTTTCAGAAAACAAGCAAGCTACCTACGTGCACACATACTTGCATCTCCCTCTCACTTGCAGCACTGTCCCCAAACAACCTGGGAGATCTCTAGGAACCCTGATATTTGCCCTACCGTTTGTAACTGAGTTAGATGTTGGGTACAGTGACACAGCAAATCTTGCAGGATGCAATCAGCTTCGTCACTCCCCGTGGTTTTGCCAGCCCTGGGAAGCAGCGCTCTGCTTGCTGGGGGTTCTGCAGACACGCACAGAGCCCCCAGCATCCACAGGCATCCGACGCACATAGGCAACAACTAAACATCAGCACATCGGTATCTGTATAATTAACACTGGGGGGAGGAGATTAAGCTAGCATAGAAATTTGTGGTCCTGATGAGGACCAGATGTTTTGTCTTTTTTAGTGCTGCTCACAACAGGAATTTGGCAGGACGCTTCAGAAACAGGAGGGGAGGCTGGAAGACGGCTGGGTCCTGCCCTGATCGCTGCTCACCTGGTGCAGCCCCACACCTCCGACCACCACCAAACCACCTCAGTGCTGCTACAGATTAATTCTCCTTCCACTTCTGTCCACATTCGTGCAAAACAAAAGCACAGGGCTACAGAAGACCCCAGTCCAAACCCTCTGCTAAAGGGCACCTCTACCCCAAACCATGCTCAGCTGCTCGCCTCCAGAGAAGAAAATCCCCCCAAGGAGGGCAGAGCACTTCACAGCTCATGACACCTCCGGGGTGTGCCACTTCCACACAGATGGGTGCCTAACACCTACCTGCTCCGATGCCTTTATTTTTTGCATACAGCTTGTTTTCTTCCAGCGAGACTTCCCCCCAGCTTTGTATTCATAAATCATGAGGCCAGAGGGGATCAAGTTTCAGAGGCCATGGGGCTTCGCTGAATCAAGTCTTGTTTGAACTGAAGTATCTTCTTTAGTAAACCAAACAAACTTCTTGACCTGACTTGTACTACAGCAAAATGAGCCCAGAAAACTCCTGGCTGCAGCGGGAAGGTATTTTGCTTGTAAAGTCAAGTATAACAGCTTCATGGCGCTGCTGAGGAAATGGAAGATCTGAGAAACCCTCATCCAGACATTCCACTGGGCCCGAGGCTGAGCGGAGTCAGGGCCCTCCATAGCCCTGGGGTACCACGAGGAGCCCTCGCCCTGTCCTCTTGCAGCTAGGGGTGCTGCGGGGACCCAGGCAGGACCACCCTGGCCCATCCTCTCCTGGTTTGGGACACCACCTTTTTTCCCCCTCAGTCTCCTACACATGCTCATCTTGGGGTCATGTTTGGCCCCACAGAGCAGTTTTTCCTCCCCCCGATCCCGGCTTTAGCAGCAGAAATGCGTATCTAGATCGGATGCTCAGTGGATTTAAATTGACGTAGCTCCTTCAAAGGCAATGGAGCTTCACACAATTATGCTCACAGCACCTCTGCCCCATGCCTTCCTTTATTTAAAGTCAACTACTTAATCACCAAGCATGACTGTGATTTAATTTCCAGGGTGACATTAACTCCTATCCCAAGCTGGACTCTCATTCTACAATCTTCCAAGTCCCACAGAAAATTCAGCCCTTTTCCAGCAATGCACATCCACTTCGACAACTTCTGCCTCACGCCTGGCTCTTATACAGAACTCCACAAGCACTTTGATTCGTTTGATGGGCAACATGAAGTAGCCAGCTGCAGAAGTGGGGTGCCCATTATCTCTGTGCCAAACCAAAAATCAGAAATTCCAGGACTATCCTCCCCAGTCCCATGCTCTAAGCCAGCTACTCACTTTAGGGACATTTTTTCCATTGACTCCGCTTTTAAGCATCTGTATGTTTAAAAAGACAGCAGAGACTTCTGACAGAGGATTCACTTGACAAAGGTCACCAGCAAACATGACTAATCCATTACGCTGTTAAACAACTCAACATGCAGGGGTTAATCAATGCTAGCCCTCAGCTTAATCCCCCTCTCTGCTAAATAACTCACTGAAAACAAACTCTGCCTGCTAATGTTCTGCAATGGAAGATAAATGCATACGAGGCTTGAGGAGGTTCGGTTTTCAGAGCTCTCCGTTCCTATACAGCCTGACCACTCTCAGCCTGGCCAGATGTTATTTCCATCCTCGCAAGGATGGGGATTAGGGGAAGGTTGGCTGGCTCCGAGCCAGCTTACAAGATTCAGAGCACTGGGCTCCTTAACCTGGGTTAGTAGGGCTATCCTGCGCAGACAAAGCAAGAGCCACTATTCCCTTGGGGCTCCGGCACATATTCCAGACCCCTATTTATAGCCATGATTTGTGCTTTTACAAGATGGTAATTTTATGCTGCTCATAAATCTCTCCCTGAAAACTGGTATTTGTAGGTCAGCAAGGAGAGCAAGCCAGCAACCAAAATTACTGAACTCCTGCAGAAACTGTACAATTGGACCACAAACACTGAAAGGCAATTAGGAGGAATCAAAGGACCCTGTGTTGTCTCTCCTGCTGGAAGGGGACATGTTTGTTCCATGAGGATCAGCGGCTGCTGCCTACACATTAAGGAGGTTGTTTGGGATCTGGGAAGAGGGTGACACCATTTGCTTACCTACTGGATACAGCTTACTGCGTCGATATGCCAGCCAAGTTTGGACTGGCAAGTCACATCCCTGACATTATGTCATGGAAGTGTTCATCTCTTGTTTTCTTCGCGTTTCTTACACCTCTGGGACCGCACTTTCCCCTCAAAAGGGAACAGATACTCAGATTTCTTTTGACATTTAAAGATATTGGGAGGAAGCTAACAGCAGTATGGACACCGCAGTGTCAGAAAATCCACAAATGATTGCTACCTTGCCCTTAAGACCCTTCTGCATCCCACTGGTTCTGGAGCAGCCTTGCAGAAGTCCAGTCCCCCGGAATAAATGGCTACAGATACTGCAGGTCATGCTAACTCCTGCATTCACTTCCTGCGGCATCACTGAAAGGTAATACCTTTTACTCCAAATGCCTTATTTTTTACATATTAAGTCTTTATAATTAAGACAGATGTGTCCAATTCACAGAGAAAAAGATGAAAAACTTTGTGTTCAAATGAAAGGGCATTCCAGCTTCCAAGTAACTTCACTTTTCATTGCAAGAGTTTTTCCTGCCTCTGATTAGCAATAAGTGACTTGGAGGATGTTTGCTGCTTGGCCAGGCACCTAAAACACTTGCTGCTTTTCTAAGCTGATTTTTTTGATATGCCACTGGAAATCACAAGGTTCACAGAAGAGTTCCTTAATGAATTTGCAAGCTGCTTTTCCTCTCAGCTCTCCAAGAACATCTATAATATGACAGACAGTCAAAAGAACACGATTACAAACAGTTAGTCCAACTTTAAAACTTCCAAAAAATTTTAAAATTAAGTTCCTCCTTAAAGCCCCCGCACCTGACCTCTGCCTAATTACACCCAAGTACATCAGCAAAACTACTCACAGACAAAGAAATCCCATTGCCCCATGAAGTTTCTTTGCTTCACCATTTTTTCCACACAATAAGGTGCTGAGATTGCTATTTGAATAAAGACAAACATTCACGGAAAGCCTGAGTTGTGCTCCTGTAGGTGGGCTCCCCCCTGCACATTGAGGCCACGGCAGCAGCATCGCAGCCCCCAGTTCCCAACTCTGGAGGGGCTGTGATGCTGCTGGGCAGCCCCCATGGACAGGGCAGGCACTTGGGCCCCTGCACAGCTGCTCTGACCTGCATCGAGGAATAGAGGAGGCAGCAAGTGTGGAAAGCAGATGTGAGCAGAGGAAATCAGGTTCACAGAAGACAAGGAAAGGAAACGCAGAGCAACCGGCGGGAGCGGCACCTGTCCCGGTAACACCAGTTGCATGCTCCTCATAAAATGCCTCTGCAGCAGAGGCAGGCCCATCGAGCAAGCAGTTCTCCCACACCCTCCGCTGATTTGTCTCAAGGCAGCAGGAAGCAGTCTAGTCTCTAACAGGTACTAGGAGACATCAGCAGGGACCGGGCCGAGCACTTCCAGCAGCAAGACACGGCTCCTGTGGGCTGGTAGCCCGCCACGACAGCTGAAGGAAAGCACCTCTCGACTGAATTGCTGGCCTGGGGAGGACGCCTAAATTATTTCCCAGCTCTAGAACTGGCTCTTTGGTGGATCAGTCACTTACTCTGAGAAAACCAATGTCAGATTTGTTTTGAGACCTACTGCCTGCCTGTTCTGGAGCAGGGATTTAAACCTGGCTTCCCCAGCTGCAGAAGGTAAATGATAAGCATCCACAAGTTCTAGCCCTGGAGATTCAAAGCTTGCCAACAGCAAAACAAGCAATCATATCAACATAATTCTCAGAAAGCTCTTAATAACATCCTTCAAGTGATTTTTCATTTCATCTACTTTGAGACAGGGCAGGGGAGAAAGTCAGAAGTGGCTCTTTTCAGGTGTGACATGCTCTGGTTTAATTCAATACTAATTCCAGGGTACAGGCATGTGTCAATTATGGGTGCATGTGCAGTATGGTACTGCAAGCTGCTCAGTCACATCACGGAAAGTTTAGATTTTGACATACTTTATAGCAGCTGAAGTGTCCTAATATTAGGAACCTCCCAGATGTGCTAGTTACATCATTTCCTAATCAAGCCATATGCTGGCCTCTTCAGCACCTGCATTTTTGCATCCCCAGAGGAGTACCTAAATACCTGACTCCGTATTTCTCAACTCTGTAGATTATGCATGGACCATTGAGCAAATTCTTCAGACAGGCTGGAAACGCTTTTGTCTGTAGTGTTGCAGCAACTCTGATATACAAAGTTTGGTGAGCTGTGTGCGCTTCTTTTCCTACTCTGGCTTTTCATTTACTGGAGTCCCACAAGCACAGAAGGAATCCGATCTTGCAATTCACAGTTCAGCTTTCAGGGACGCAGAGCATCTCTGCTCACAGAAGCCACTCAGCTTGTGGCAGCCCAGGTATCATTTAATAGCAGAAGGGAGATCAACATTTGCTTGTCAAAAAGCGAAGCATAACAGAAGTTAATTCACACGCAGATCCTCTCAGATGGCAATTCCCACACAAAACACACACACAAAAGAAGAAAAGAGGCAGCATTTTCTTTAACAGCGGTGGCATCACAGCAAAAATCAAGAGAAAGTTTGGCTATTCACACAAAAACCCTGGACGGATTAGATGCAGAATTTGTCCCAGCAACTCTGAAGGTGTGAAATGAGAGCACTGCCATTTGAAGACGAAGCCGTGAAGAACAGAGGGCTGTCACTCAGTGATTTACCTCCTTGCAGGCAGTCCTGGGAGAGGCAAGGCGAGCAAACAAGAGTGCTCTGGCCATCATAATATCCTCTCCTCCTAGCAAGGACACCCTTCCCTCCCAAGGCTCTGTTTAACCCCCCCCAGCACCAGGTGGGAACATCACTCCTCTCGCAGGCACACCAAAGGCTCCACGATAAAGCACATTTTCATCATTGTGCTTAAGCTGAAAGGCATTTAGCTCTACGGGGTTATTCATCCCCTCGCTGGCTATGCAGTTAACATTATGAGGTTAAACAGGGGCTCCCTTGTTCCCTGCATGCTGGGCTGGCATCGATAGCCCTGGGGATGAGGAGAGCTACAGCCATCGCTCCTGTCTCTTTTAAAGCACAGTAATGTGAACAGGAGATAATCTATGGGCATTGTTAGCAGACAGGAAGCAAAATTCCAGCTTTCTGTGGCTTTTGAGAATTCTCTGAACATCCCTGCCACAGATTTTTCACCATCATGTCTGGTTTATGCATGGTTACACTGCAGCCAACCTGCACACACTGGAACCCGTACAAAAAACCTCGGTATTTAGAGGTGACAGACAAGACCGCTGCTACGCTTCAGTGAAAGGCAGACAGAAGAGGCAAGTGCCACCACAAATGCTTGTTCTCCTCAGCCTACTTAAATTCTGTAAACAAATTTGGAAGTGCAAGAGGTTCTAGCAAGCAGGCAGAGTGCATCAACGTGTGAGCAAATACAAGGATTTCTTTCACATCCAGGAAAGAGTTCAACAGGAGAATTTTGAGGCTATCTGGTAAGGAAAATAAATCTCCTGCAAGAAAAAGAATGTCGCAGTATATCAGCTGCCTCCTAGGAGCTGAATTGCTTTTGGCTTTGCTGTGTTCATCACTTATCCCGTCCAGAGGTTAGACAGCAGTGCAGCTCCAGCTGACAACCCACGCCGCACGAGGAGCCGAGGCCAAGGCGCAACCCCACTCTGCGGGACACGGGCCATAATCTTCCCCACTGCCTTCCCAAATTAGCCAAGCTATTTGCATTTCTCATACATACCATGGCTTTCTCTTGACGCAAGAGAAAAAGGGATTTCTTCTTGCCAAACATCTCGCAGCTCAAAGACATCGTAACGAGTCTAGCAGACCTTTAATGCATGAGAAGGTATCGCATGGAAAAAGCTACAGTCCTGGAGACTGTTGGACAAATCTTGCTTTTTCCCTCCTTGTTAGGCCTGAGGTGGACACGAGGAACAGCTGGGATGTTGTTTTTTAAAACAAGAGCAACCAATTTAATGAAATGTGAAATTTATGAGCTGGTCAGCCTTAGGAATAATTGCCTTCAGGGACCCTCTGGGGTCCAGAGGCTCTCAGTAATGGAAAATCAGCTGTCTTGCTATAGAATCTATAGGCTGCAACGAACAAACCTGTAACCCCTTCGTATAGCTCCGGGACTGCTGCACACCAACTGGCATCCCGAGACAGAAGTGAAATGACAGTTGTGACCTGGAACAGCAGCCTCCCAGCACTTCTACTACAACACACAGCTGGCTTTTCCATTTCTTCTGTGCTTTGATTTTCTGAACTGACTCCGGTGACGTGAGCCTGGAATTTTGTGAATCGAAGCTGCGGCGGGAGCTCCGAGTCAGATTTCGGCTCAAAGAATGTAAATGCACTGGCAAGATAGCATGTGCGTGGAGGCACGGGGCTGGGGAGCCAAGGAGGGAAAGGCCAGAGTCTGCGTTCGGGGTGAGAGGAATGCAGGAAGACAAAACCCGTTTCCTTTGTACTCCTCTCAGCATAGCACTTGGGTTTGTTCATTTTTCACATGGGCAAATAAACCCCAGTATGCCACAGCAGGGGATGGACCTGCAATAGGTAAAGTCCCTGCTCCCCATGCTAGGGCTGTACTGAGTCTGAGGGGTGGGAAGGGGCAGCGCACCCCCACCACCACCCAGAGAAGAGCCCTCCCCTATGGCACTGCTCCAGGCACCGATTTTCAGAAGAAATAAGTATATCCCACTGATCAGGGCAGCAGAGATACAGCACTACAATGGGCAGGCAAACTGTATCAAGTGTCAAAACCTCCCCGCGTACTCCTCCACAGCAAAACAGCAAAGCAAAACCATAGCTGTAATAAACACAGCAGCCTCCAGAAGGTGGGGATTTAGCCAGTCCCCAGAAGGTGTGGATTTAGCCAGCCCCAGATAACAGGATGTCTGGTGCTCGCAGTGCTGTCCTCTTCACTTACCCACCACAACATCAGACAGCAGAGTGCAAAACTCATTGCCAATAATCCATCTGCTGCTGCCCAGTATTCAGCAGCCTCAACACAGGGCAGCTCCAGCCCTCCTGGGGTGTTTCCAGCACAGCTCCCCCGGGACACGAGCACCTTACTGGGTCCCACTGCTCTTAAACCAGCTTCCACAGCAGCAGCATTTCTGCACACCCAAACGCACAGCAATGCAAACAATATTTTGCAGGAGCAATCGCACAACTACAGCTGAAAACCACGCAAAGCTGGAAGCTGAAACGGCAGTTTAAGCTCAGGAGATTGTCCCAGCAGTTCCTTGTCCAAACCTGGCTCCCTGAAACAGGGACCAGCCATCAGGCCCTGCAAAGTGAGGCGATTACAGTGGATGCACTCGCTCCAGCCCCAGGATAGGGCTGTATTTGGGCTGTGTTTGCCTGGCCTGCTGCTGCAGTGATGGGATTGAGCCCTTCCCCATCCCTGGGAACACCAGCAGCCCTGGGGCAAGGGGGATTGGGGCAGCCCCACTGCAGCCTGCCCCTTGTGCAAGCGCCGCCTGCAGCTCCAGCAGGGCTCTCCTCCTCCCTCAAATGCATCCGTGGTCCAAGAGCAGCATTACCACGCTCCTGTCACCACGGGAGGAAAGGTTTTTATTTTCCCCCTTCCCCTTCAAAAAAGTTCACAAAATTCTTTAAGAAATAAATCACATGGTACCTTTGAGAAAGCTTAATACCTGGCATTAATAAGCAGCTGCCAAGCCACTCTTAGTTTTGAGACAGAAAACAGTCTTCTCAGAAATCCCAGTGTAGTAAATTAATCCCAGGAGGGAGCAGACTGAGCTTTTGCTACTGTAAATAGACTTTTTCATTATTCTGGAGCATTTTCAGGCCAAAAGACTGTCCCAACATATTGGAAAGTGTAAGTAACTGTCTCACTTCTCTGCAGAAGAGGAACATTAAACAAGCAGAGCAGGACAGATTGATTAGTTCTTCCATTTAGCTGGCAGGGGCTAAAGAGTGACTTTTGTTGCTGCTCTCACTGGAGAAGGAGGACTTGCATCCCAGGCTCCTCCACACGATGGAAAGAGCTGATGCAGGGAGAGCCCAGCTCCAAGGCTGTGAGCGCACAGGGCTGTTTGCCACCAGCACGGCTCAGGAGCTGCCCCAGGTTTTGGGCTCACAGCTACAGACAGTTGTCTCCTGGCTAGACACTGCGAGGTGACACTTATGCAAGCTGCAGTGGGAACTATAAATGGTTTTTCAAAGCCATGCTCGTACTTTTTCCCTTTTTATATAGGCTAGACAGTGTATGTGGCTCCTGCCTTGCAGCAGCGCGATGGCACGGTTTGTCGTAGGCAGGGAGTGATTGGGGGAGCTTTAAGCCCTCTCTGCTCTGTTGAATTCTGCGTAGCATGCAGCACAAGCATCCCCACATCTTGGCTCTGAAATGAACGTATCAGTCTGATCTCTTGTGCAGCAAGCATGCATTTAGCTTGCTGCAGTGAGATGAACTGCACAGTGTTTGTGCCATCTTCTGTGCCTCCCCATACCCCTTTCTTAAATTACGGCATCACAATGCCAGATTTACAGAAAGCTCAGATAATTCCAAAAGGGGATTAAAGAATTATTTCAGCATGAAATCAGAGTAAAAAGCTAAGGAAGAGCGGTAATGGTTAATGATGATTTAGTGTGAAGCAGCTCAATAGGAACATATGAGCTCAGGAGCCACAAGGTTATAAGCAATCTATAAAATGGAGAGGGAACACCACAGGAGAGTAGACGAGCCCAGCTGGGCTGTATGGCATGACCTCAAGTATGTCTTATGGGACCAGACCTGAACCCAAAGGCTTTGTTTGAAAGAAAATGATAGCCCCATAAAAAAAACACAGAACAAAAATCCTCATTCCCATTTTACAGGGAATTGGGAGTAGAGACAAAAAGGATAAGATCACACCCTGAACAGGATTTGGGATGGAAAGCAGCTCTTCCTCCCACCTTCCCCCCTCCCTGCTCCTGGATGAGGACCACCCAGCCCCCAGTGGGGGGGGACAGGGGGGCAGAGCCCAGCTTCAGGCCCAGCACCACACACCCCAGGGCCTGACAAGCAGCAGCTGCACCCCATAAGAGCTCAATTCTCACCTTTTCAGCAGTACTTCAGAAAGTGCTTTTAACTGCATATTTTCCACCAGCTTCAGACTCCCCCACACAACTTCCCAGTTATATTCCCCAGGCTTTTAGCACCATTTTCAGGGGGCCTGTTTGGCAAATAATGTCACAGACTGCAAGTAGTGCCACCTTATTTCCTTTTTACCCCAGCACACACCAGTGCCAGCCCCACCACCCCCAGCTCTCTGGCTCTCCAGCAGGCACCCACCACCATCCCCAGGCCATCTCTGGGACTGGCAACACTGCCCAGAGGTCAGAGACACTATCCCCTCTTTTTCCATATCTTTCCTCCAAGTCTGCTTTGACTCAATCTGCAAATGGATGACAGCTGAGGACCAGCAGGTAAAAGATTAGTTCCTGCTGTGATCTGGATGAGGAGGAAAAATGCTCATGGTAAGCTCGAAATTTAAGCACACAGCTGCAAAAAATTAGATTGAACCAAGCATTTCTGCATTGGGGTGCCTCAGTGCAAACACTGCATTAGTGCTCCTCAATATGCACTTAGAAATAGCATGAAATAATGAGAGTTTCTCACCTGCACATCAACAGAAGGACATGGAGACACCTAAAGACCATTTGTGGATAAACTTGTACCTATCAGCTCTGCAGTACTCAGCTCATCTTCATGGGGAAGCTAGCAATTATTGCTAATAGCTGGAACTAATTCAACATGGATTAAGAACACAAGACACTTGAGAAGAAAGCAAACTAACCCTTCGAGGGTCTCAGCACCAGCAGAGCTGCAGAACATCCTGATACTGCGGGCACCCCAACCCGTCTCCTCAGTAACTCAGAATTACACATCTTAATTGTTCATAAAGATATTTACTTTTCGTGGCACTGCAAGGGGATGCTGGTTCACACTGTCCTGGGACTTGAGGAATTTTTCAGCTTCAAACACTGCATCATGTTAGAGCTACTAAGCCCTTCTCTGCAAGTAATTAAAAACAGTAATTTTGGATTATCTTTAATTAATGAGGAAGAAGACATGGTGCCTCTAGTCCCTGGAATGCTATTCTGTGGTTATGTCAAATTACTTTTTAATTATCTAGGCTGAAAACTGTCTCTTCTCCTCATGAATATCCCCACAGCAGCTCAGCCTGGACCTAAGCAACCTGCATCAGCTTCCAAGGCTGAGGCTTCAGATGAGCTTTCATCATTTCAGGTCCCCATGCGCACACACACAAAGCTTACAAGCACAGGCACTGGATATATACTGTAATTGGAAACTTGATTTTGCCACCAGCAGCTAATGGGAGTTCTCCCTCTGACAAAGGTATAAAATCACTTTCCCCATCAGCTTCAGTGGGAAGCATGCATTGCTCCACAGCTTCCCTTCCCAGGGATCCCAGCCAGCTGTCATTTGGTTTCAATTTAAGTGGATTCACACCCCTTGACTTTAATGTGGCTTGGAAATTCAGGTTCAAGTGAATCAAACTAAGCTGCAAGCAATAAATATCACAACCCAAGATACCATGCCGCCTTTGCTATCAGTAGTAAGGAGAACATAAAGCCAAGCCCTTGGAAAGCTCATTAATATATTTGCAAAGCTGCTTCTCACTCCTAGAAAGGTTGTCCTTTAAATCAAGCCTCACTTCAGTAGAAGTTAATGTTTTCCAGCTAACAACAGCCTGTGCTCCCAGAACAAGGGGACAGAAACCTCCCAAAAAAGCAGGGGGGCCCAGGGAGCATCCCCCCCGTGGGTCACGAGGGAGGGGAAGGGAGGGCCTTTTAGGTTCATAGCTTTTCACCCTACACAAAATAACATACCAGTCTGTTACTGGGGTACTACAGTAATACAAATATTCTACATATTAAGTGTACTGAAATGAATGCCTCTCTATCATACCAGGCTCACGCACATAAATAGCACTTTTTTTTTTTAAGCTTCCTTCTCTCGCTCGGTCTCTCTGTAGGCATGCAGGGGTACGTCTGTAATTTCTAGATCACCCAGTAGCAGACTTGGTCTTATTCAAGCTATAATATTCAGCCAGCTGTTCCTACACAGCTATTTAGGGACTTCAGCCTGTCATTACCCACAATATCCAGCCTAGCCCACATCAAAACCATACGGGCTTTTTTTTATTTTTAAGATGAGCACACAAGGAGTAGATGAAATCTCTGTAAGAAAACATTCCCTGTGCCTTCACTCCAAGCTGGGCAGGTCCTCCCCATGCAGCTGTGCCCACAGCCTCCTGCACACCAGGACAGGTCCCCTGGATCCCCCAAACCAGACCAAGTTTTACATGGAGCTCTCAGAGCGTTTCCCACCTTTCACTGTCTGCAGAGGAACAGTTTCCTGAAGGTGTTCCCTGGGTGAGCAAGCGCAAAAGACGAGCGATGTCCTCCAGGAGCAGGGCCCAGGGGAAGCCTTCTCTTGGTGTCCATCCTCCAGCTCAGCCCTGCCCCAGCACCACCCCAGGAAGACAAAGGAAAGGGTTTGTACCTTCAGCTCCTAATAAAACCCGCTCCTGCCTTGCTCAATCACCCAGAACTGGGCTCAGCTGGTACCTCAGCCCTCCCTAATGTGAAACTTCATCCTCCTGCTGCTTGTTTTCTTTCTTTTTTTTTTTTTCCTCCTTCTCTTTCCCCCCTGAGCTTGGTTCTTCCACGGTGTTTCCTGCAAACCTTCCCTTCCTGTCCTACCAGCCCTATCTCGGTGGAGTTCAGAGCCTTGGCAGAGCGGAGCTGGGCTCTGCTGGCATGACGGGACAACACGTAGCGGGGTCTGCCCCCACTGCCCTGGTGCAGGCAAGCAGACGTTCTGCTGCAGGGCTCCTGGTGGGGCATAAAAGTGACTGATCCCACAAAGATCCTGTGCCAGTGAGAGCAGCGGGGTCAGTTGGTGGCTAATTCCCACCTCAGGGACACAAAGTCCCTCTGCGGCGTAAGTGAATGCGGAATTGGGTTTTATTTCCAGCCAAATGCTGGTAATACATATACATAGAGAGCATATATATCCTCTATCATACATATAATTCATCCTACAGTGTCATTTCAGAGCCTATCAGCCCTGTAGTGCCGCCACGTCACAGCTTTGCAGCTCCAGCAGCTCCAGTCCGTTGCATCTCCTGTCCCTTCCTGCGGCCATTTGCAGCCATTTCGCTGTTTGCCATTAAACCCCTGCTGCACCTCGGCCCGCAGATGGCCGCACGCTGCAGTGCCAAGACATCCCGTTATGTACTCAGCCTGCAGCTCTCTGAGCACCGAAATGCTGGGGGAAAGGCACCGCTGTAAATCAGCATTCGGCTGGAGATCCGCGTGGCGATTACAAAACCAGGTCCCACGTTAACGGATGAAGCGCTGCATAGACTAACGAACCTACAGATTGCAGACTTTGCGATTTTCCGTGTGTATTTACAACCGCGGGATGTCCCTTGGCATCAGTGCTCAGGCCAGGACAGAAACCAGAGCCGTGGCTAGAGCAGGCCGCTTTATTTACGTCCTGCCCCGATGGACCCTTGCCCACATGTAAGATGATAACATCTGCACAGATCTGCCATGCTCGGGGGCCAGCCCTGTTTTCTGTATGTCAGCATGGTTCGTTCACCACCCTGGTGAATATAGGGGTTTATTAACCCTCCTGAGCCCCCCTCTGTTGCACAAGCAGCTCATAGAGCCAGCTACGTTAGCCTCTTCCCTCCCACACAGGTGATGCTGCGCTGGGCTGCAGCCATGAGCGGGATGGAGCAGCCGTGGGCAGGCAATGCTTCATGTCGCCTCCCACAAAGGAGAATGGATGAGATCTTGTTTTCCAAAAGGCTTTTTTTTTTTAGGGGTGGGGGGGGTGCACCCTTAGAATAATAGCTGGCCACTGACACCAGGCCTTGCCTTGCTTCTTGTCAGCTTTGCCATCACGGAAGGGATGGATTGGATTTACCTTTGGAGACACGGCATGGGACATACTGCAGGGGGTCTCTGTCGCAAAGCAAACCTTGGTGGTGTTTGGCAAAGAATCCAGGGACCTTGCTGCCTTGAATATTCCAGGCTTTAAATATTCTGTGGGTCAGCACTGAAGAAATCCCACCCGTGAGAGATGCTGGGAGCACTCACTAGCACGCACAGGGAGAGGGTGCCCCACCGTGGAGCAGCCGTGGCCGCCCGCAGCCCGACGGCAGGACCGGCTGTGCCATGCCACGAGCAGGGAGGAGGAGGCTCCTTTTCTGTAAAAACATCCATCACACCTTCCAGCTGCTCTGGCAAGTGCCAAGCAAAGGATCTGGTCGCTGGTACCCTGGCTCTGCAGACAGACGCGAACACAAACAAGCTGATGTTTGTACTTGTTTCGCTCTGCCACTCTTGGAGCCAAATCCACCGCGTCTCTCAAGCACAATACTTTATTATTAATTTATTTAAAAATAAAAAAAATAAAAAAGGAACGGAGAGAAAATAACTCTCCGGGGAGAGGTAGAAACTTTAATTTAGCAGCTAAACGCTTGGCTGCGCCAGCTGGACATTCCTGGAGTTATGAAGATGAGGTAATTCTGACGTAGGTGAGATGTGAAGGTGGAGCATGTCCTCGGAGAAGGGTTCAGCGCCGCCCTGGCACCTCGGGCTGCGCCTCCCGCTCTGCCACAACCGCAGCAAGCACTGCCGTGGTCATCCTGCCCAGGTCCCCCCGTAGGAGTGACACGGGCTCCTGCCTGCTGGAGCTCAGCCCTCCTGCCTGCAGAGCCCAGAGATCCCCTGGAAGAGGGAGACCAGCCCCAAGCCTGTCTCCGCTCATTGCGCTCCAGACTGGAGCATGAAGGTCGCCCATCCACTCTACGTTTTCATTTGGGAACAGGACAAAGCCGAGGAGCCACTGTTGCTTGTGCTGTAGCAGCTCTCACAGGAGAGCAGCCCTGTGGTTAATGCTCAGATCTGGGTTTCGTTCTCGGCTCTGCCACATGTTCTTCGCATGACCTTTGTCAAGCTGTTTAATTGCTCTGTGCTTGGGCGGTTTGGCTGCAAAATGGGTGAATGTCTTTTTTCTACCACTCCTTATCTTGCTTGTCTAATTCCCATCAAATTTTAGTCCAGCATCTCTCTCTGACCGTGCATACGCAGCACTGAGGGTCCACAAGGAGTCCTCCAATTTTCCTTAATGAAGAAGATGAACAGATAACTCACCTGCAGATGAAGAGCTTGCCTTGCTAAAGCAGCTCAGCTTGCTTAGTACGGCAAGGCAGAGCAGAGGAGGCACAGCTGGGGAATGGGAAGGGGTTGCAGGGTAACACCTACGTAGGGAGATATTCAGGATCCGAGTCAATGCTGGAGTGAAAAGAAAATGAGTATAGAAGAGACGCAAACAAAAGTTGGTAACAACAGCCACCAGAGACAGCCTTTGTGGTTAGTTGGGCCTCTTCTGGCACAGTTTCCATACTGTCCTCCTGGGTGCTGAACACAAGCACTAGGATGATCTCAGGGACTTGCCCTGACGTTGCTTACAGTGAATCCTTGCAGTCGGTGCCGAAATCTAAACTGGGGTGCTGTGGGTGCCTGCTGAAGGGAGCAGAGACACACACGTGCCTCATGGGAATGCATGGTGGGGAAGGCCGGCACCTTTGGAGCAGTAGGGGCAAACTGGATACATTTTATTTTTATTAATTGAGATCCTTCTCCAGTGATCTAGCAGCAAAGATCACAGAGTTTATACACTCTGGCCAAAATACTGCACGTACATATATCTGTATACGTATTTGTACAGGGTGGTGCGCTCCGCAGCATGGGATCGTTCGAGAGAGGTTTAAGAGGGGCTGACAGGTCACACGGGGCCTGTAGCAGGATCCTGGCCTCGGAGGCCTCCAGCTGCTGATCCAGGGCTGTAACGTTCCCAGCCCTGCATCATCACTTGGCACCAGGGAGGCAGCAGCTGATCTTCCAAATCCACCCCGGGACCTCGGCCTTGCGGTGTCCTGCAAGCACGCAGCCTGCTCCCTTGCAGTTAAAATCAGCAGAACGTTTGCTACAGCTTCCCCGTCTCTCTGCTGAGCTGTACGTTCCATTTAAGTCAAAAACATCTTTTTTTTTTTTTTTAACTTTAATACAGTATTATTTACAAACACTGTTTTAGACTGGCTTCAGCATTGAAGGGAACCTTGAGGTATTGTTGGTTTTAATCAGAAATTTGGTAACGACTTTTTTATTTCCCCAACTGTTCCCTTGTCAAACTGCAGCTTCTCCACTTACCAAACTGCGGCAGGTTCTTGTGAACAAGGTTAATAAATGCTTCGAGTGAGCCTGTCTGTGTTCCCCTCTCATGAAAAATCACACGGTTTAAAGAGCCAGATCTACACAAGGATGCACAACATCAGGAGAGTTATACAGGCTTCTTATCCATTCAGAATTGCCACTCAGCTTTAGAAAATCCGGGTTTGTAAGCAGGAGTTTTCTGTCTTCTGTGATACCAAAAAAAAAGCCACTCTCCCCGTAGAAATCCCCCCGAAGCTCTTGCCCTGGTCACGCCGCAGCTCAGAGGACGCAGACGGAGCTGGAGCTTGTCTGGCCTTTCCTCGGCAAAGAGGAGATTTTCATTTCATACTTCAACAAGCAAACGCCATCCCTACTTATTTCAGCTGGAGAGCTCAAGTGAGGATAATTGCTGGCCAGCAAACCCAGGAGGGAGGCAGACCTTGCGGCAGACGGGGCCGTTATAAACCGAGCCCCTTCTCGCACAGACCCTGGTTCCCTACATCCACTCCTCAAGGCCATGACAGGACCGTTCCACGTGAACCTGAAACTTTCAGCCAGTTTTCTTGTAGAACCTCAGTAAAACTTCCCTAACAGAAGGCCCAAGTGCACCCTGTGGGATCTGCAGACCTTCAAGGCAAGGCTGGTGCTGGATGTCCCGCGGGCTCCCCGAGCACCAGCACTGCCGCTGCAAGCAGAGAGCAGGCGCTGCTCAGCACCAGCACGCAGGTTTTTGTCCAGGGCCTGATCCAGAAAGCTCTGGTGACAAGGGGAGCTGGTCCTCTGGCTTTGCTGAGCTCTGGATCAGGCCCCTGGTTTGATGCAGCTGGCCTGATCCAGGCTTCACTTTTGCGAGCTGACAGAGGGAGAAGAGCATCCAGTTCTCAAGGAAATAAAAAGCAAGCAGAGCTTAAACAACGGCTTCGGGTCCAGGCTGTTTTTTTTTTTTTTTTTTTTTTTGACTCCAAGAATACCTACTGGCTTGCAGAGCAACCTGGCAGCTTTCCTTCTCTGTATAACACGCAGCCTGGGAGATGACAGCAGTGATAACACGGGATTCCTCGGCAGACAGCAAGTGCCAGCGCGAGCAGCATCCAGCCCCTGTGACAGCTCGCGGGGTGAGCGGGACGAATGCAAATCACATCCAGTTTCGTGGCTGCGACTCCGGCATCGTCTGCCAGCCAGAGCTGGCATCGCGCTGTAATCTGTTGAGCGGAGAGCCTCAGACAGCAGCAGATCAGGACTCGGCGTGGGAGAATCATTTCTGAAGGAAGTTATGTGTTGGGTTATCCTCGCTTGTTCATGACCAGCTTAAGGAAGAGAGCTGCCTGAAATTAGATATGGCAAAGCAGCACCAGCTTCCCTACTTCGCTTTGCTGCAGGAAATGTGGCTGCTTTTTAGACTGGAGGGAGGCTAAAACAGAGAGGCAGCTGGAGCTGATGTAAGCCCCGTCAGAAGACTGTGGCTGGAAAGAACTCACCAGTCACAGGATCTGTGGTGGATCCAAGAGGACTGATTCCTGCTGTACCTCCTCCAGGGTCACCCCCATCAGGGGTGCCTGACTGAGGATTTGGGATCTGCACGAGTGCCATTTTTCCAGGGTGCCATTTATCCAGTGTGCTCAGTGCAAAGCAGCCCTGGTGAGATGCTGGCATCAGAGGAAGGATGCTTGTTTCCGTTTGCCCTTTTGGGTGTGTTTTGGAGGTTTCTCAAACACACAGTGTTCAGAGAGCACCTTTCACTCACCAAAACGAACAAATTATTATTATTTAGGGCAGCTGCCCAAGCGCCAAATCCACAGCACAAACCCATAATAAGAGACAATCCTCACCCCAGCAAAGATGCTTCCTAAACATCCAAATGTCTCTAAACAGCACCAAATCAGAATGGGAACGGGTGCAGAAAGGAGTGTGCCCAGCCTAAAGCACAGGACAGGTCAGGGAGGTCCCCTGAGCACCAGCCCGAGTCCCTTGGTGCCAGGCTGCTGGCCACAGCACGGCGTTAGGGATGGATATAGTGATGAGCTAGGGGATGGGAAGCAGGAAAGGGCCCTGCCCAGGCACAAAACCTGTGCGTGCCTGAGCTGTTATTTGCCCCCAGCTTAGTGGGGGAGCCAGGCTCTTCCGTGCATGGATTCCTGTGCCTTTTGGGTCCCTGGGGACTCCCATTTTGCAACACGCCAACTGTGTCTGAAAGGCGCCGCTTTGCACACCTCGCTGCTGAAGCAGACGGCGCCGTTCCAGCTACAGACCCTGCGAAGTCAGTGGCATCTGATTCCCTTCGCCGTGAAAGCTCGAGGAGGCAAGGTATATGGGAAGCGCTATAAAAATCCATCTTCTGCTCCATAACCCATGTCACCGCAAGAGCTAATTGCCTCTCAATATGCCAGGTTTTTATAAGGCAATTCATTCTTCTGCACTCAAAGGAGTATGCTGTGGAAGAAGAAAATCAGCCGGTTTCTTTGTTGTTTTCTAGCTTGTTTTAAGCTTTTCCCCAATCAGTGTTTGCTTGTTACCGATGTTTTTAACGCATCCCTCGGTCCATGTGGCATCCAGGTACGATGCTGAGTACTTAAGGAAGACTGATGAAGGCTGAAGGCAAATGAGAAATGTGGCTGTCCTGTGTCTGAGGGCTGGTGCTAAAGGAACCAGAGGCAAATTAGAAAAGTAGCAACAGTGTTTCTTCAGAGAAAAACGAGGATTTTATATGTGCTCAAGTGCAACAGCATAAGCAAGCAGAGCTGGATTCTGATTTTGATTAATAGTTGGCTAGAGATAATCTTACACTATTGGGGATTAGGGAAACAGTCCTCCAACATTGAAATCTTGGAAGGAAAAATCTGTCTGTGAGCCAAAAACCTCAAGCACCAGCTTAGAAACAAAATAAAGCAAAATTGCTGCGGACAGAATCTCAGCTGGTGACAGCAGTATTGAAACCTGTGGAGCTGTGCGATGTCCACCGGCAGCACATTCAGCTCAGAAAGTCTGTGAGCTGATGTCCTGGGACCTGGCAGCAGGGTAAACTGCTGGATGTTTTCTCTCTCTGTTATAAAATAGGGATTAGAAGTGAATATACTTATAGCAACAGCCTAATAACAGCTGGAGACAAAATGATGTTGCAAACTAGCAACATGCTAGAGAGAAACCCGTCTCAGCAGCTGGACCGGGGCTATCTATTTGAAGCAAACCCCAAGTGACTCAGTGTTGCCCCACTGCAGAGGAAAGCTGGAGCTGCTGCGAGCAGCGCTGCGGCCCCGAAGCAGCACGAGAGACTCCCCAAAGAGCCCTGGGTTTGCTGACCTCTACCCATGGAGTCTCATTTGCTCGGCCCCATAAATCATCCCACTCAAAGCTGAGCTCAGAGCAGCTGCGTCCAGTGGTGCCCCATGAGCTGCCAAATCCATGGCCAGAGCTGGTCCGGAGACCCCAAATCCCGGTGGTTGGTCCCAGGGGACCAGCCCGCAGCATGCAGCCGGCTCCGAGCTCAGCCTCTGTCTTGATGTAAATTCTCCAAGCAACTGGGGATGCGTTATATCCCTGGGGAATCTGTTCCATGGCTTAATTGGACTCACTGTAAGTCGTGGATGCCCTATTTTCCGTGTTTATTTTCTGTATATGCTGCAGGGTGGTGCAGTGAGGAGGAAGAGGTAACACGGTCAAAGCGTTTTGAAGATCATTAGGGATATACACACACAGCTAGGGCCCGTTTATTCCTTCTTAGATGGAAATAGCTCCTTGAGTAATGCTGAAGAGCTCTGCTCAGATCCCCGAGAGCAGGACTGACTTCAGCTGATTGCGTTCTCAGACAAAAATCTCTGGAAAACCACGTGTCTTTCTCACCGAGAATTTGGACAATTATTTCCCCACTGGAGAAAAGGCAGTGGTGTACCTCCGTAAAAATAAATCAGCAAGCGAACACAACTCTGCACAAACACATCAGCATACACCCTCATAAATACCTCTGCGATGACAATGGCAGCAGCAGCAGTGACAGGTAGTTTTCCAATTTCAGTTTTACAAAAGAATACAATCACCGGGAATCAGGAGCAGGACTGGCTTTCAAACTGTCTGCACACTCCCTAAGACACCCTATCTGTTTGCTTTGTCTACAGATCTTCTCAGAGATGCAGAGACATCTCACGCAGTTGATCCTTCTTCTGTCCTGTGAAATCTCAAATTATTTAGAGGGAAATTCCTTTATTTGTCTTTATTTCTTAAGCTTGTCCCATTGTGAAGTTGCTACCAATAGGTCTTCTTTATTTCATTAGTATATTTATCATGATAGTTAATAATGGTGGTTATGACTACACGTATTCACATTTAAGAAGAGATCTCGTATATTACTTTCCTTTGCTTCAGATATTAAAGACATCTGCTTTTGAGCACGCAGTAAGTGCTTTATAGTAAGAGAAGGACTAGCTCTAGTAGCATAGCTTTTATTCATTTCTTAAAAATACTAGCCAATTATTGGAAACATACTTGCTGAAACTTAGCAAATCTGAAAGGGGTCTATACCTACAGCACAGCTAATCCTCCGGACATTTATTTAATAACCCACTGACACACATTTATCCTACCAGGGCTGTGCTGGAGGCCGGCAGCCAGCGTGGGTGGCTGCAGGGCAGGCAGGAGCTGAGCACACAGACCTCACCCACACCCCTGGGGGTCTAACGCTGGCTCTGCTGTCTGTCTGTCCTTCCAGGGCTGTATCACACCAGGTGCCGAGGGGATGCTGAGTTCCTCTGCACGAGGATTCGTGGTGCGATACACACCTCGCCCAGGACAGGTGGTTCTCCGGCATTTGCGAGGGACCTGTTCTTGCAGGTCACCACGTCACCTCAAAGTACTCCCCAGCACCCCAGGGAGAAAAAATCTTCCTCGTCACTCCCAGCTGCAAAGACAAAGTCACTTGCTCAGCCTCCTGTCAGGATTTCAGGGAGGTGTCTGCAAACCACCAGAACCACGCTCAGACCTACCGTTCAGGGTGCACACAACTCGGGAATTTTGGCACCAAAAGGGGCACCAGCTGTGCCTTCTCCTCCCCAGCATTCAGCATCAGGGACCTCCCTGTGGGCCCTGCACCCCCGGGTGCCTCCCCAAGGTGGTGCCTGGCCCGGATCCAAACCCCACGGCTCGCCAGCTTTCCCTCCATATCCCCAGAGCTGTTTTGCCTCGGTGCAAAAGACAGACAAAACGAACAAAGCAGCAGCATCTGTGCAAGGCGAAGAACACGAGCTGCTGCTTGCTGCGGGCTGGCTGCTGGGTAAATCCCACTGCTCCTCTTCCTCCCTCTGCCAGCTCCGAGCCCCAGCACGTGCTCCTGGCTTCTCCCAGCCACACGCCAGCTGAAATCTGCCCCGTGTACAAACTCCTCTCCTGGTTTTCTCCACCCCAGTACCAGGACAGGGGGTTCTTAGATGCTAGTGTCCGGCAGCCAACGCTTGTTTTGCAGTGAGGGCTCCCGGTGGAGGAAGGCAGTGCCCAGTCGTGCCCAGGGCCACTCGGACACGTCGAGCAGGGCCGGGGCGGTGGCTGCGCCAGGCATTTCTCCCCCTGAGCCCAGTGCTGCAGAATGGGCTGAAATTCCTGCGGTGCGCACAGATTTACGTTGGCCTGGTCAACGCGAGCGGCAAGGGCCAAGGCAAACAAAAGGGGAGAAGTGATTTTAATTATTTGATGCATTAAAGGCAGTGACATTTCCAGGAAAAACACAAGGGGTGAGATGAGTTGTTTTTTTTTTTTTCTCTCCTGTGTTACAGCACACTTCTTTTTTTTTCCTCGCTCCTGTACAAAGCATCACTTGTGAGCTCTGCCTGAAGATGCGGAGGATAAAAGGCAGAAACGGCCACATGAATGCCGCCTCCGGGCAAGGGGTGAGGGGTGGATTCGTGGGGACCCCGCTGTATTGACAGAGGAAACATTGGCCCACGGTGCTGGGGGAAGTGTGCCCTCAAAGCTGAGAGCTTTGAACAGCACTGCTACAGAGTGCCCATTTATTGTGCTTCAGCAGCATTCAGCTGAGCTGGAAGCTTCCCAAACGCGAGGGGCGATCTTCACCTGCAGCAGCGCCGCCAGCCGCGGCTCCCTGCTGGGGCTTCAGACCCTTTTTTCTACTTTTCTTTGCAAGTTTTAGCAAGCTGTTGTGGCAGTCTGGAGTCTGCCAAGGTGCCATAGCCCTCAGCCAGTCTGGGAACACCACCATGGGCAGAGGCAGGGTCCTCAGAAAAAGCTGTGACAAAACTGCAGTGATACAGTGGAGCACATGACAAACCCATATAAACCTGGAGAGGAGCCAGCCTGGGCAGAATTAAGCCCATCAGCCTTTTCCTGCTGTCCCTGTTCGCGGAGGTGTGTTTTGGTTTTTGGCTATCAAAGGATGTGGCCAGCGGGCCAGTGGGAAGGCCAGGATCTCTACTGAGCCTCCACAGAGGCCAGTACTACGAGCCAAGAGCCTGATGTCCATTTGGCCAAAGCCTCATCCCACGTACATGATTGAGCATCTTTACCAAGGACCTGATGTCTGACATCCCCCTCTTGTTAACCCCTGAGCCACCCTCCCCAAAGCAGCCCCTCTGAGCACAAGAGCTGTGTGAGCACAAGCCTCCGGCCTAATCCTGCTAAAAACCATTCAGCTCCTCCACTACCTCGCAACGCCCGGTTTCCAGTTCATTTGCATTGCCCAAGAGGATCTAACGCTGGAGCAATTACTTCACAAAAAAGGATACTAATTAAAAGGTTCATTAATAGAGTAACCGGAGAACCACTTAACCAGAGATCTTCCTTTGATGCATTAACTACAGAAGAAACGGGAAAGAGGTCTGAGATCACCTAGGTTGTCCCTGGCCCTGTGGGTACCTCGGGGGAAGGGGCTGTGCGGTGGGACTTCCCAAATGAGCTTTGGGAGCCCCCACAAACGCTGCTGACCCAGGGGGTGAAGCGGAGGTGGCTACAAAATTCAATTACAGCCCGGAGTAGGGAGCTTAATGCAAATCCTTAGTGCTGGACGCTGGTGCCTGGTCATTAAAGTCAGCATACACTGCCGTGGGCTGGGGCAGAAAGCATCGATTTGGGTCAGGAGTGGTGCTGGGGTTAGCTCCAGCCCAAATGAATCTTTGCCAGCCAAGCAAGCAGCAGCTGCTGCGAGGGACACGCACGGATCACCATGTGAAAATGTGGGGAAACAGGGCACGATGTGAACAAAAGACAAAGACGTTCTGGAAACAGGAAGAAGGAAAAGAAGGAAAAGGCAAACACCGAGTTCTGCTGCGTGCTAGTTGCTGCAGTGGGAAGCTGGGGGGTGGCCAGACGGCCCCAGGCCCCCGGAGCCCAGCTCCCAGGTCCCCTCGTTGCAGCCCCGTGTGCCGAGCGAGCGTCGGCGAAGGCAATGCGTTGGGCGCAGAGGGAGGAGGCTGCGAAGTGCTCTTAGGGACTCAGCTGGCAAGCCACCGGACCGTGGAGGCCGTCACAGCTCATTTTCCATGCAAAAGGGCCAGAATCCACTGGCCAGACAGCCCTGCCTGCGGAGATCTGGGCACAGACTAGAAAATATGGCCCGAAGTTCAAGAAGAGGTCAGGTTTCTGGCACGTTGTTTGGCATGGGCTGTCCAGTGGTGCCTCCATGGGAGCCAGGAACACGTATGCTAGAGTTAGAACAGAGGAGACAAATGCTTGTCCTTCCACAGGCTGCAAAAACACAGGGATCTGGAAGCATGCTCTTGCAAAACCTCTGGAGAGGCTTTTCACTTCTGTTTGGGCCACCACGGGCCAACCCTTTCTTGAGATTTTTCAAGCTTTGTTAGCTGGAGAGCGTGGGAGACAGAAAGGATGAAAAGGAATAAAACTGAAAAAGAGAGAAAAATATTTCTGACCGTTCCCAAATGACTTTTTCCAGGTTGCTTCGTTAAGCGTGATTGTTGTTTTATTGTTTGCACGGCTTCGGATTGCTTTCTCATTCATGAAAAACATGTGCTCCGTCCTCAGTTCAAAGAGCAGTGGAAGCAACGGGAGAGAAACCTGACAGCCCTCCGCTCACGGCCCGTGCTGGCAGTGGAGGGGGAACGGGAAGAGGGATCTGAGGGGAATGGGACGAGGATGGGCAGAGAGGTGGGAGCGAGGGGCGATGGGGCTGGAGGGAGGGTAGGAGGAGCAGCGGGCAGCTTCCCTCGTGCTGGAGGAGGTTCAATAGCAGGCTGATGGGGAACAGAGAGCCTTAATCACAGAGGAATCTGAGACTCATTTGGTGTTAATTCAGCCCTGGGAGCAGGAAAAGCATGTCAGGAAAACGAAGGCGGCTTCTTGACACGTGCCCTGGAGGGAGGGCTCGGGTGCTGGGGGTGTGCGAGTGCAGGGACCCGGCTCCTGCCTGAGCTGCGTGGTGGGGTGAGGGACGGGCACCTCTAACTGCTCTGGTCCATGGCAGCTGGCAGGGGAGAGCAGCGGGTCCTGGCTGTCCCCAGGGCATCTGCAGGGGATTTGGAGAGCGCTGGGCTTTTTGCACATTCAGCTGCCGCGATCTGGAAAGTCCTCCTGCCGACGGGCAGGGCGCTCAAATCCCCTCTGCACAGATCGTGGTCATTTTCCAGCAAGTCTTCCTGTACGCTCTGCACCTGCGCTTCCAGACATGCCAAACCCCGAGTGCCTCGGGGAAAAAATAGAAAAAGAAAGAAAAAAAAAAAAGAAAAAGAAATAGAAAGAGCTCACGAGGTCACCAAGCCCTATTAGGGGGAGAGTGAGGCACCCTCTTCATCTGCAGGATCAGTCCCAGCACAGTTAAATTTGGTCTCTAAATAAGCTTAATTCTGTGTCATCTAAACGCAACTTGTGCTCAGCTGAAGCTGTATCTGGGTCAGGCCTCCCCGGTTCTGCCCATAGGGAAATGCAGAACGTAACAAAATGTCCTGCGATGGTGGAGACCACCCAGAGAGCTGCCATTGCCCTGGCTCCTGGGGTCCCCCGGCAGCCAGCGCTGCTGGCCCAGCTGCCCTTCGTGGGCAGAGCTTCAAATCCCAGCACCACGAACAACAGGCACAGCCCTAAAACTCGCTGGAATGTCCTTGCCTGGCTTCCCATGGGCTTCTTGCAAGAGGAAGCAGGAATGAGAGCAAGGCATACGCAGAGCTAAGCCATGGGCAAGGCAGAGCCAGGTCGCGGCGGTGTGTCTGTGCCATGAGCAGTCCTGTCTTATTCCCTCCATCTTTATAAGGGACTAAGAGCTTATCTGCACCGTGTTTTCCAGCACGGGGAAGAAACCTGGACTTCCTCTGGGTTCCCCCTGAGAATGGCAAAGCACAGAGGTGCCCACGTACTGGAAGTGCTGGAAAGCCAGGTGGGGATTTTGTACCTTCAGCTTTCCCCAGCTTTCTTCGAATGGTACCTACAGGAAGGGGCAGTAGCAGTACTGGATCCTCACTTGGACGCGAAGAGGGCTATGACTGTGCAAGGACTTTTTCATGTCTGGCCAAAGCCTCGCCACGGGCTGGACTCTCTTCAAAGGTCAGCGGTGACTCAAGGCTGCGACTTCTCCTCCCTTCCACTCCCACGCGCACAAGAAGCACAGTGAGATTCTGGGGCAGCTTCTTGGCCTTTTGTCTTGCCTCTGCTAAAGGCTAAACCCAGAAATTCTGCAAAAGTACATTGTTCTTCCACAGACTCTCTGCATGGGACGGCAATGGAAATGCCCTCTCACCAGTCTGCAGTTTGCGTCCCAAATTCATGTCCCCCTTCCCTCCAGACACCAACCAACACCGAGCTCAGACCCGCCAGCTCTCCTGGGAGCACCTGGAAGATGGAGAGCCCTCTGTGGATGGGGCAGGTTACCCAAAGGAGAGCCCAGGAGAGGGAGAAACTGCTTTAGCTGGTGACTGAGAAAAACATTCTCGAGAGCCGTTTGCGAGAGCAAATAAATTCTGTAAAAAAAAAAAAAAGTTAAAAAAGATAATAAAATAATAATTAAAAATAAATACAAAACAAAACACATAGCTGCTGTTTCTGCCATCTGGGCCCCAAGCCCCAAGCTGGAAGGACGTACTGCCCCACGGAGACGGGCCATGGAGCCGAAGCCCCACACTTGTTCTCTGCCAGCAAGCTCCAGGGAAAGCAGAAGGGTTCCCCCACCGTGGCACCACGCCGGGGACAGGCTGGGGAGACCGGGTGCTGGGGCTCGCTGCCTGCCTGCAGCCTCCTGCGGGGCGAAGCACAGCCCCGGGCAGTCGCAGGGACTTTGGAGGACCCCGGGTCAGGCCCGAGGCAAACAGGGCGAGCTGCACGTAGGAAATCAGACGTGCAGATCGAGGGGCAGCTTTTTGGGGCCCGGCTCTCTGAGAGCACTCGAAGGCAAAAGTCACAACGTGCGTATTCCTTTGCCTCTGCTTGACTCTTTCACCTTCATGCTTTATTGATTCACCAAAACTTTCTAAATACCGTTAATAGCTTTTTAAAGTGTTTACATTTGTAGTACTTATGTTTATTAAGGAAAGGCTTCTTTTTAATTTTGGCCTTTGCTTTTTCTTCAGCTGGCAAGCAACCCCCAGAAGCTTGTACAGATTCTGATCAGATGTCTAAAACTTTCCACACAGGATGCCAGACGAACATCTCTGACTGTAGAAATGGCTGTGGACGAATGTGTGTATATCTAGGAAAAACAAATGCTGCAGAGAAGATACACAGAGCTGCGTGTGCAGGGCAAAAACCTCCGCTTCTCCACTCGAGCCTTGCAGAAATGGGAGATGGAGGGAGCAGGGAGCAGGCGGGTGAGGTGGGAAGGGAAGGATCCAGCCCTGCCCTCACTGCCCAAGTGCTCTAGTCTAAGCCTCAGCAATTATTCGTGTGTTCAGGAGCCCAATTCCTCTTCTTCTCACACTAATGTTGCTGGCTGGCTAAGCAGGTGCCGATAAAACTGATGCACACTTGAGGAATGTTGCTCACCCAAAGCTTGGCACCCACAACAGAGTATCTCATGGGAACGGGGAAGCCATAAGGGAGGCTAATTTCTGCATGCAGAGCTGCAGCGTTTCAGGGAGAAGACAATTCAGCTGCAGGCTTACACAGACTTTTGCTGGAGATGCTTGCTCAGCTCTCACGTTCTCCAGAAAGAAAAAACCTCCTGCTCCCGCAGAAAGCATTCAGCCCAACCCACCAAACCTTCCTCAACCTGCTTATTCCATACCTAAACGCCTGTGTTGCTGATGACATCCCCGTCTGCCTTACTCCCTGTCCGATAAAGCCACCACAAAGTCCCTACAAACGTCCTCGGCCCTCCTGGCCAGCAGGATGTGGCCCGCGACCACGCACCCAGGGGACCTGCGGTGCCACGTCCCTGCCATATCACCAGGGCTCGGTTTGCAGGGCAGCCGCGTGTCGACGAGCAGGTCTGAGCTCCCATGTGGCCCCCGCCAGCCCGGAGAGTGCCGAAGACCGAGCTTCCAAGCAAACTCCGCATCCTTTTTGCTTCTGAGCAGCATATGGTCCAGGGCAGAGGCAAATTCCGCAGGCGAGGTTGCCATCTGGGCTCTGTCCATCTGCACTGAAGGATTCAGCTGCAGCTGATGAAACATGAGGGCTGGAGCTGAATTTTCCAATATCTCATAAATGTTTAGCAAAACTATCCACTCGGTGTTGTGCGTTTAATAAAGTTTTTTTTTTCTCTTTTTCATTGTTATGTTCTGTATTCAGCATACTGTTTGACAAGGCATAGGAACAAGTTCTGCTTTGAGTTATTCTGGATTTCTAGAGGCCGTACGCCATGTTTCTGCTCGTGGAAGTACGAGGAGAAGATGACCTGTAATTTTAATTGCAATTTAAGGTGCCTGTAAGTGAAAGTGGGCTTTGTGTCTGGTTGGTAAGCTGAGCTATTAGCAGGTGTTTCGAAATGCCTCATTATAAATGCCAACAAGCGGAGTTTTTGTGCTCAGAAATTTGCCAGGGGATGCGGAAGAAAGCAATAAAGCCCCGTTTGGTGGCTCACGGGGCATCCTCCCTGGAGAATAAAAAAACCATATTTGTACCATCTGGTGCCATCAGGTATCTTCCAAAATCAGCCAAATCCACCCCTTTTTCCTCAGAAATATCTTCACGAGCACGGGACAGTGGCATCCTTGGGGGCATCCAGAGTGGTGCTGAACTGCACCGGAGTAATGAAACTCTCCTTCTCCCTCTGTATTCTGGTGCCAGTTTATGCCAATTATGTAAATGTTATTTTTAATTTATCCTGCGACAAGATTTACACAGTGGTGAGCAAAAGGGCTTGTCGCATGGCTGGCGATCCGAGCTTTGCCTCCAGTTACTCTGTGGCTCTTGGGGAAATCCGGTGCCTCCCTCTTGCAGGCACAGAGGCGAGCTCCTTCAGACTGCGATTTCCCTTACTGCAGAGAAGTGCTCGGTCATAAATAAATGAGATATCTGCCCGGTCCTGTTCAGGCCAGGAAAGCACCGACCCTGAGCGGGGCCCCGGCGCCGCGGTGGCAGCAGCAGATGTTCTGCGGAGCAGCGTGTCGGGGCGGCCCCCCGGGGATGTGCGTGGTGCAGGGCTGCAGTGATCCTGATCCACCCGGACAGGACGCCCCTCGCTGCAGGGACAGCTTCACTCCATCCACTGACTCCGGTCCAAATCGAAGCTGAAGGCTGGAAGTGGGCAGAGCTGCCTCGGAGAGCACGGCCTGGGTGAAGGCACAGAGCTCTGCCAAAATGCTTTCCTGTTGGCCCCTGGGGGCTAATTCTCCAAAGGCAGTGATTAGCCTGGAGAATGCTGTTCACCCTGGGTTACCCCAGTAATTAGAGGGAGCTTTGGTCTCCCCAGGCCATCGAATCCGCTTTTTGTGTTTGCTGCCTCCTGTTGCAAACCACAGCCTGTGTCCTGCAGCACCCGGTGAACCTCCTGCTGAAATGCAGCCAGAGAACCCCACTGCACCAGCAGGGCAAAACCTGGGAATGGCCGGCCATAAAGCCCCGCTGCCGTCCTGCAGCCCCCTTGACACGGAGCCTTCTCCTCCCTGAGCCAGCCCTTGCACTTTTCCAAGCACCCAGACAGCGTTCCTCTGCCCCGGGGATGAATGAACCAGGCTTTCCCAGTGGCTGTCTGCAGCCCAGATGCACGCAGGGGACAACTGGGCTCCTCTTTCCAGGAGAGCCTTTGATCTCTCCCCAAAAACGGACATAGCATTATTATTATTTTTTTTTCCAATATGCATTGCCATCTATGGGAGATGCAAAAGACATAAGACATTTGGTTATCATAACATGATGGTTTCAATTAACTCACCCCCCTGCCCTATTTTAAATCAACAGGCCTGCTTATCAAAGATGCCGTGATGGCATCTGGGGCACATCTTGTGACTCCGAAGCCGGAGAGGTTCTTGTGAGCCTCTTCTTCCCTTTCTGTGCCGGGACCATTCATGGAAAACATACTGCTTTAATATATCCCAAATTAAAATGTCATTCAATCAAAGGCCTGATCATTATGGATGCCAGGATTTTTTGTAAGCAGAGGCCAGAGGAGGGTCACAGAAAACTCTGTTGTTATGTATTGTTTTACTTTTTTTTTTTTTTTTTGCCTTTTTCCTTTCTTTTTCCTTTACTACCGGTTTCACACCAAAAAGAAGCTGGAAGCTGGTTCAGGATGGCTCCAAAAATGGACAAAACCACAGGATACTGGAACTGGCCACACAAAACAGCCCTGTCTGAGGTCCGGAGCGCAGCACCAGAGAGTGTGCGGGGCCCAGGGCTGCACTGGGATGCCAAGGTCAGGATGCTGGGATACTGGGATACTGGGATACTGGGATGCTGGGATGTGCTCCATGCCAGGACCTTGGACCATCACCCATGTGCCCATCCCCAGCTCCTGGCCAGCAGTTCAATGCCTCTCTCCACCGCACAGTTTTTCTTGCAGAATCTGCATTCTTTTCCCTGTGTTTGACTTGGCACCCTGGAATTTCCCTTCCCTGCCCAGGCCCAGTGCTCCCCCTGAGCAAACACCCGTATCAGCTATCCACAAGGCAATTTCCTCTCTGCACGCTGCTCGCTGGAGGGGAAGGCCACACTGCCGTGCACCACCTCCAGATGTTTGCTCCTCTCCTTTCCCTTCTCTTTTATTCTCCTCAACAACAACAAAGGCACTCAGGAGCTGAACCAGGCCCCTTTGATCCCAGTTCCAGTTACCCTTTTCCTGCTAAGAGGAGCAGCAGTGGAAGCACAGAGGGCACGGAGCGTTGCTTGTTCCTCGAGATGCATTCTCAGCATCCTCCAGCCCCTGGGGAAATGTGCAGCAACGCGCTGCAGGGAAGCACGGGTGGGGAGAGGAGGTTCCCGAAGTGGTGCTTGCTTTGCAGCACCTACGTGATGCAACCACAGCCATTCCACAAGCACATTTTTAGACTGTGAGTCAAGTTTCACGGAGGTTTTGCAATCATCCCAGAAGCATGTTTGATTTATGGTTACTTTCCACCAGCACACATGGAAGGACACTCCAGCCCTGTTCATAATATCTGGAAACAGAGGCATTATGCAGTGAGAGATTCTCACAACATAAATTAAACTGAGCGTCCACATCTCATGCTTATTGCTTTCTGGAAATTGGAAGAAGTGGTGCACACTGTGTTTTCCTTGCTACTTCAATCAAAGAGCCCTCAGACTCTAATTAGCATTCAGAATAAAATTGGAGGTAGATGGATCTAGCCCTTAAATTTAACTCCAGACTGCTCAGAATGAAAACTGCCTTTATTGGTATGTTTCTCTGAAAGCAGGCACGTGAGTTTTGCTCTAATTGCACATGTTCAGTCTTTATTTCTGGGGAAAAAAGATGAAGATCTATAAAAAGTAATGTGTCATGCTTGCAGCAGGAGCGTAAAATGCATCAGAATGCGCATCTCTGCTTGGATGTAATCAAAGACTTCCAAAATATTTTAGAATAAAATAAAAATATGATCCTAAATTACTCTCCATTCTTTCTGACTCTAATTAAACAGATCCTAGAGAGCAATAAGCAGAGCTTGTGCAGTTCTGTGCTTATTGTACTACCTGGAAAATCACTCACCTCTGGTGCCAGGTGATGGCTACTTTCTGGTGAGCCCTCCTGAGATGCTGATGGAAGGAGCAAGGCGAGGAAACGTGGGACATGTTTTTGCAGCACAGATGATGGAGAGCTAGTCTGGACACAAGCAAAGGTCCAGGCAGAGTCAGGCCATGATCTACACCTTGGGAATTCATTTTTGCACCTCCTCTTTCAGGAAACCATAATCCCTTCCATTCATGCCCTCATTTATCCCTCCATTTAGGATTGCATCAGCAAATCCTGAGCCTCAGGGATGCTCCCTGTGTTACTGGCACAGAGATGAATACTGCGGACAAATTACTTCTGAAGACTTTGTGTTAATTATGAATTCCTGGGGCCAGTGGAATCGCCCTCTCCCTTGACACTCACCTCTGCAATCACTGATGGATGGAAGCTGCCAGGACTGCAGATTGATCAGAGCCCGTGGCAGGAGCGGGAAGCAAGGGGCAGCACCAGCACCAACTGCTCGCCCTGCACGATTCGACCAAGAGTTCAAAGCTGCGATGGTCATTTGTGTGTGCGGGGGGGGCTCTGCACTGGAACTCCCAATTAACTCTTGTATTTGGTTTTGCTTTGGAATTGATAGCCCAGAGACTGAGAATCTCAATGCACACATACAAAGAAAAAGTGGAGACTTGCTAAGTAAAGGCTCCTTCTGGATATGACGGGCTGGATCGGAGACATAAACTGGTAGGGAAAGTCCAAATTTATTTGGACAAGCTCTTAAAACTCGACCAAAAATGTAAGTTAAAGGCTATGAGAAATCTCTCTTAACCACGAGAACTGCTGAAGTGGGAAAGCAAGAAATGCAGGCGGCAGCAAGGCACAGTCATGACATTTGCTCTCGATCCACCCCGCCATAAAGGCTGGGCTCTCGGTGGCGTTTCTGTGGGAGCACGGGAGCGAGCCGGGGCTCGGCGCTCAGCACCCAGCTCCGCCAGGCCCAGGGGCTCTGCTCTGCCCCTTCTGTCTCTTTTGGGACCAAGCTGAGTGTCCCTCCTAGTAGAATTTTTCCCCCAAACAGACATATTTTCTTGGAAAGATTTGCATTTTACAGACTCAGACTATTTTGTAAAAGCAATCATTTTCAACTCGTTTTACTGCTGAATCTGAAATTTCAACAGACTGCTCAGGGCAACCCCAAGCCCCAGGGAGAGAGGCCAATTCCTGGCCGTCACAACTCAGGAAGGCTTTTTCTTAACACCTCCCACTGTAAAATTTAAACTCCGAGTTTTAATTCTGTGGGAAATAAGTAACTGTTATAGCTTTGGGCTGAATTAAGGGTGGATTTGAATATCAGGCTGTAACAACCCATGCTAATTTGGCTTTTTGGCAATCTAGAAATTGTTGGAAAACAATCAGACTTTGTTTTGAATACCTCCTCCTCCCCAGCTGGAATACATCTGCCTGGCTTTGAACAGAGCATCCAGGTTCGATTCCAAGCTTTACTTTATTTTTTCTTTTTAAGAAAATATCCTAACCTAAGAGATCTGATATTTTCAGCCTATCCTATACATCTGCTTGCTGGTTCCATAGATGGGCATATCTAGAGCTGGTTTCTAACAATTTGCTATTTCAAAATGACTTTTAATGTTTACTTTTTCCTAAGTGATGAAGAAGGTAGGCTCAATACCCATTTTCAAAGCAGTCCGGCGTCTTTGAACCTGCATTTTCCTGTAGAAAAAGCTTTGTGAGAAAATGTCACCTATCTCTAGTAACAATTCAAACAAATAAAAAGCTAGAAATAAACAATCTAATGGGAGTGTGTGCTGCATATAATTAGCTGCACATACAGGATGTACTGGGAATGTTTTCATAGCTGGAGAAGGAGATGGCTGCTTCTAGGAAATCATCTCCTCAAGGCACAGACTATATGAAACGCTGCTGACTGTGAGGCTTTCTGACGTGGACAACACTGACTTGGAAGTGGAGTGAGAATGAATGATGGTGCTTTTATGGACCAGCGAGGTCCTGAGCGGCATCCTGGGCTTCCAGAGCAAGCAAAACGCTGCGTCCTTCCCCTCGCAGCAAAAGAGGTGGGAGAGTAGAAGGAGATGATGTGTTTACAGAAGCATCCCCAAGCCTGGATCATTTCCAGCGCATTACTCGGTGCGATGGAATGCATTAAATAGCTTTTTGAAAATGTACATTGAAGCACACAGCTCCATATGTCCTTTGTCATCGGCCCTGAGCTACGCCGCGTGGCTGGGGTCCCAGGTCCGAACGGCAGAGCCGGGCTGGTGATGTGCCCATCCCCAATCCTGCCTGGTGCTGAGCCCCCGCAGCCTCCTGCTGCCTTTCCTGGGTGAAATTCTGCCCTAGAAGGTCAGATTTTAGCAAAGTCCAAGTGAAAACCCAACTGTAATGCTTGCTGAGATCTTCAGCATTGCGTGGATGGGAGTTGCCTGCTCTCCTGAGCAGGAAATCGTACAGCTACCAACTTTGCCCTAATCCTGCTACAACAAATCAGGAGGAAAAATGCAAGCTAAAAACCTGAAGCTAAGAAGCAGCGATGCCCTGAAGCCACCCATGCAAGCAGCGGAGGCGACCACAGCTGCCGAGCGCTGTCCTAGGGCTGCGGCGCACCCAAATTGCCCTTCCCCTCCCCAGTGCCCATGGCCGCTTTGCTCAGGGGTTGAAACACGTTGACCAACAACCTTTTGCCTTCGTGGCCTCTCTGCTTCATTAATTCCAGGTACTGGCCGGGTCAGCTCAGGCCAGGCAAGTGGTGCTGGTTAACCACTGGCAGGGGCTGAGCAGCCGGAGCATCGCACGCCAGCACCAGGTGCTGGTGGGGACAGGACCCGCTCACCCCGCCGTGCTCCAGGGAACCTCAGCACGGAGTCTTTTTTTTAATTCCATCAGGGCTTCTCTTTATACTTTGAGCCGAGGTCCCCTGAAGGGGTAGGGAAGCGCAGACCCTTCAAAACAGCAGGTCCTGGGAGTCTCCCCCCAGTTCTCCCGTAGGGGATGGGGCTGCTCTGGAGAGAGGGGTCCCCTGCCAGGCAGACAGCCTTTCATCCCAAATCCTGGGGCACACTTGGACCCAGGGCTCCTGCTCTCCCTTCCTGTTATTTAAACAACAGCCTCACGCTGAGATTGCACCGATAAAGTCAAGGCGATGCTTTTCCAAACAGTGAGATAAAAATCCCTTCTGAACTTGCAACGTCTTAAGTTATCTGCGGCTGCTTCAGAGCTAGAAGCAACTTCAAATAGATGGAATTACAGTGTGCCTTTACAAGTTGTTTCGCTGTTTCTTCACTGCAGAAATAAATCCCTTTGTTCTGTCAGATAAAAATGTGCAAGAAAAGCCAGTCCTTAATACAAACTCTATGCCTGGTTGTTTCTTAAAGTAAACAAACAAAAAGATGTTAAGAAAATATTTCTTTTGATTTTATATTTCATCTCCGTGCACACAACTCCTATCGATGTCAATATCCTGTTAGGGTTTTGGGGGTTTTTAAGGATATATATGAATGTGTTGCCTTCCAGGTGTCAGGCAGCTGGCGGTCGGGGTGATGTCCCCCTGGGGCACAGTCCTGGACGGGGTTCAGGCTGGGGTGCCCGAGCCATTTGGCTGCTCAATCCCCAGAAATGGATTTGGGGGTTGATATCCCAATGTGAGCTTTGCTTCTGCAAAGGTGGCTTCATCCAGGCCCGGTGCCCTGACCCGACTGCTGGGGATACACTGGGGGTGTCTGCTGGGGCTGCCCACAGGTCAGAGGCTGTGACATGAAAGCTGCCAGGAATTTTCCATCAGGAACTTCTTTTAGCACTTTTAAAAAAATTTCTCATACCTAAAAATTGTGACTGAATTTTTCGCCCCACATCTTCCCTCTCTTCCTCCTTTGACATCCTTTTCTTGCCTTGTCATCGGAACCGATAGAGAGGAAAAGAGCAATGGAAAAACTGCGGTGAGAGGAAGACAAATTAAACTGTTTCCCCCCCCCCCCCCCCGATGACTTGTTAGATCCACAGCAGTGACTAATGAGAACTGACAATTTCCAAGGAGCCCATGGCATGGCATGCCTGCCTTTCCAAGGAATTTGGGAGTCGAATTCCCCCCAGATTCCACAAAAAAGCACAGCCCAGGTGCCCGGGTAAGAACGAGCAGCCCTGAGCCTGAGCAGCTCTCCTGCCCTCCCTGCCCGCAGCAGATCTGCTCGTGGGTTAACGGCTTCCTTAACTTCTATCAGCCAGATTGCCACTTCATTTTACATTTCATCTCCATCCACAGAACTCCTATTGATGTCAATATCCTGTTAGGTTTTTTTTTTTTCCCCTTTTGATGTTTGATTTTCTCCTGCTGGCTGCGCGCATGTACACGGAGGCTGATCACAGTGTATGACATTTATTTTAACAAGAGAGGAGAGGGAATGGGATGTTTTGTCTTTCCCGACATCCCCTGCCTCGTGAGACAAGGTAGCTGTCACAGGACCTCATGCATTTCACATATGGAGCGTGCAGTCACTTGGCTGACGATAACCGAGCGGTTAATTGACGAGCATGAAGCCTGCAAGGGCTGCGGAAGGAATTAAAGCCCTGAAATCCCCGCACAGGCTAAGGAGGGGTTGGGGATCAGCGATCCGGTGCTGGGAGGTGGGACACGGTCCCAGCGCGGCAGACACCAGGACACGGCGCCGGCTGTCCCTGCGGCACGGCTCTGCCACGTTCCCTGGCTGTCTGCCTTCGGCAGGGCTCTGCAGGCTGAAATCCTCCGCCCTGGGGCCACGATGGCCACTCCGGGATCAGGCTGAGACAAACCAGCTGTGTGCCATCCAAGCTTCATTTTGATGGATTCCCCTAAGATGAGGATGACGAGTTTGATTTTGTACGTCTTTCTTCTACAGACACAACAGACACAACAGACACAACAGTTCATTCTTGGTAAAGCAATGCCTTTTTTTCTGTAGCTTAGACCCAGCGAAACACCATAAAATTCTTTCACAAAATAGGTATTGTTGTTGGCATGAATGGCACGAGCTGTATCCAGGCAGAAAAAAAAAATAGCCATGAAAAACTTCCCTAATTTTGTCAGATTTCTTGATGCAAATATTGCCAGCTTCGGAGTTTGGAATTCAGATTTTGGGTCCAGATTTCCTTTGGCAGGGAGCTCTTCAGCTTAGGACGGGCTGACACAACTGGTGAATGAAGGCTCATATTGAAGTCTGAAAGATTTTGGACTCTGCTCAGAATCCGCAAGTTCAGCCCATCTCTTCGCAAATGATTTCTTCTCAGACTCCATCTCGAGCTGTGGGGGAAGAAGGGTCGGTGTCTGGGGAGATGTGAGACCGGGCACGTCGTGGGAGTGTCGGGCACTCGCACCAACGCGCTGCTGGCTAGGAGCTTGTGCAACCAGTGGATGTGTGGTTTGGTCCTGCTGGAGGGGGCGAAGACAACCCTCCCACTGGTAGCTAAGCTAATAATAATTTAACAACGTGCAACTGCTCTGTTTATGGTAAAAACGCTGACCACATCGTGTACGACGGTTTTCCGTGTGCCGTACCTCACTAGGAAAAAATGCAGAAGCCACGAAGAACAACTGCAGTCTGCAGTTTTCCCAGTCCCCAAATCATTTTCCCCAGTAGCTGGAATGCTTCTGATGTGGCATTTCCTACTGTCCTGCTCACGGGCCAGGAGCTGCAGGAGCAGGGCTCAGGGCTTCGCTCAGAGGAGCAGGAGCGGAGCAGGCTCCGGCCCTTGTGGGCTTTCCCCACCCGCTGCAGGTGGGAAATGGTCCTTGGCACAGAAATGGGGGACACAAGCACAGCCTCCCAGTAGCAGGCTGGAGAACAGATCTGCTGTCTTCTTCACTCTGCCAGAGCTTGTTTTTCTAAATTACCAGTGTCATCGTTCGGTATAAAAGCTCTTCCTCGCTAAAATCACACGCTACCACCAGCAAGTCAGCCTGTCTGCGAGGCTTCGGGACATGCCTCCTGTGCAAGACAATGCACATAAATAATAATCAGATCGCTATGGGACCGGGAACTTTCCCCTTCTGATCACCAAAGAACACATTATCTTTCTACACTCAGCTGACGTGAAGGGAAATATGACCCTTTAAATAATAATAATAACAGCAATATTTGCAACGGGTAATATGAGAAATTGCTATGCAAATCTGCCAGCCATCAGGAAAGCATTTCACCGGCCTCTTTCCATATTATGGGTTTTAATTAATGTGATATATGGACAAACATGTATTTTATTTCCAGAATGGGAGTTGTAATTTCCTGAGGCTTGGAAACCCAGATGTTTTTGAGTTTAGAATGTATAAGGATTTGTTTTTAAAGAGTATTTCAGTAAAGGTTGGGAGGGGGTCTCTTTATTTAGTTCAAAGTTTAATTTGTGTGCTTTCAGATGACAGAGCTTCGGATCAGATGCTCGCTGGGAGCAGGGACAGTGAAGGGCAGAAATATGCAGACAGCCACAGGACAATAGCTGCGGGAAGCCTTGTCTGCCTGCAAAATGAGCTCCCATCCCAGAACCGGGACAGTCCCGAGCTGGAAGAAGCCTAGGGTACTGATGGGTGATGGGAGCAGGGAGCGTGGCCCTTGAAAATGAGACCCAGATCCAAAAATAAACCTCACCCCGTGGCACAGACTGGGAGGGCTTTGGTACTGGTTTTCAATGACACCCTTGTGATGACACAGCTGGAAAGCTCCTGGTATTAGTCAGCTGCAGACGTAATAAGGACCCAGCTCATGCTTTCCCCTGGGTTCTTCTGCCTTGCAAGGGTCGGAATAGTGACTCACATCTTAGGTACATCCAACCTCCTAACGGGCCATGGATGGAGAAGTCACTAAGGGGTCAACAACACCCCAAGCTCAAAAATCAGTGCACGCTGACTCGGTAGATGTTCCTGTGATCTGGATGCAAACCACTTTGCTGTATCTCTAACCCATTTTCCCACCCACTTTTTGCAAGCTTGTGTTTCTCATTAAGTCCCCCCACCTCCACAGAGCTGTCATAAAGCATTATTCCAGATGTGCAATGCCATCCTCATCTAGGTCCCGGTGGCATACTCATAGGATGAAGTCCTTCTTAGGGAGAAAGAGCCATTAAGGGTAACAGAACGGAGAATTTGAAAAGGCACACAAGTCTTCATTTTTCTTATCCTGTCATCTTTTTAATACTGCTGGTCATGGCAGCGATCGCAAATCAGGTCCTCTGCCAGGACCAAAAAAGATCCTCTGATTTTCTCCTTAAGGCCCTATTAGGAGTTCATTTAAACTTAATTTTCTCCCTTCCTTTGTTCAGTTCCCAGAGCAGAGAGCCCCAGTTGTTGGGAAAGCTGCTTTGTGCAGCGCTCAGCAAGCTGTCCTGCCCGGCAGCAGCGCCTCACAGAATCAGGTTCTTCTGCAGGACAAATGGATCTTGGCAGAAGCAATTTGGTGCCCAAACAGTCCGCAACCTGTTTGCTCTAGATCTCTGCAAAATACACCCGAACGTCCCTTTTTGTTCTCAGTGCAGTCTGAGGAGTTTCAGTTCCTCTTTCCCAGCAGAATTAACACTGGCTGCTGGCTGTGTCTGCATTCAGGAGGCCAGGGGCTGTGCAGTCCTTCAGTCGGGCTGCATCTAACAGTGAGTTCCCACCACCACGAGTCTTTGTGACCAAACATGAGGCTGAGTGCAACACGTGCCAAAAACGCTCGAGCTGGTTGTCAGACCCGTACCGGTGGCTGGAAGCTGCAGGCTCACCTTTTGATCTGCTCAAGTTTTCCTGATAGGGCTGTTAGGAAACTCGATTTCCAAATCCAGCTGAGTGCCGTCGATAATTGCAGTGGAGTAAACGTGCACCCAGGGCCTCCACTGATCAGAACGGGCTTTGTGCTGTGACGGGTGTTTTAACAGCTACCCGGAACGTGGCTGATTGGGATCCTGATGCTTTCCTACAGGCGGAGTAAATTGCTCTTGGTTTGAGCCTGCTGGTGCTGCTGGAAAACGTGTCCTGCCGGCAGCAGCTCACAGCCTGCAGCAAACGTGCTGTAACCTCGGGACGCTGCCAGCATGGCTGGGATTGGAACAAGCTGGTCGCCAAATGGAAAGGCTCTGTTGCCACATCCAGTCCCCTGGGGCAGTCACTCCTGCACGCAGCCTCTCCTTCCAGAGGCTTTGCTGTATGCTGGATCCTGGACTTAAGAGTGGGAATTTTAAACGACACAAAGCCATAAATCTTCTCCATAGACATAGCTACCCCAAGCCTTCAAAAGTCATGAAATGGCCCAGAATATCCTACTTAGTATCAGTCTTGTCTCACTTCCCTCCTCACCCCACACTTCAACCATTAGTGGTCTCATTTGCTTTGGGTCATTAAGGATGACAACTTCCTCTCGTTACAGAAAAGGAAGCCCCTGCTCTTCCACAGCCACATATGTCCAGGGCTAGGAACACCAAATGTCCTGAGACTGCAGAAAAAAAATGAGGGCTAGTAATGACAACTGTCCTACAACCATCAGAAACAGCAGATCAGGTTTTGGAAATGATGTCAATCCCTTCTTACCTACGTCTTTTAAATTAGGACTTAAAAATGCAGAAGGCTGTCTAGACACATTTTAATCAAGAGCTCATTCTTCTTCTGCCTGCTATTTAGCGTGCAAGCACCATGGCTGAAATCATCCCCCAAACTCAGAGGCTGTACGGAATTGCAGGGAGGTTCTGCCACCGTGTCATTATCGTCCTGGTTAAAAATACACTGCATCCCCACACGGGCCGCAGTGCCGAGAGGGGCAGCAGCTTCCAGATAGAGCCACCAGCAGGAAGGGATGGTAATGAGGCAGAGGCAGCCAGCTGGGGAACTGTTTTTCCGTCTTCGTTTTGTATTCCCTGAGCAAACTGTGCATCAGTGAGGGCTTCCTGGCTGGGAGACACTGAGACTTGGGCTCTCAGCTTCTGGTCAAGGGAAGCAAAACAGCCCCATGCATATATCAGCTCATTAACATCCCGCTGATGTGGCGTACACCCAAACGAAGCAGGTGATGTCCTAACCCACAGCACTTCGTGTAGCCACAGTTCAGGCACAGCCAAGTGCCTGGGGTACAAGGTTCCTGGCTCCGTCAGTTCAGAGCACACAGAGGTGGTGTTTGGGCAAAGAATCAGATGAATTTTAAAGTTTCCTGGGCTATTTTGCACTAAAACTCCCCCTGGTTCACTGCTGAGGATGTGCAGCTCCCAAATCTTCGCAGTGGGTACGAGCAGCAGCCATAAAGCACCCGCCACGTGGGAAGCAGTGGGGGTAAGGGATGTGCTTTTGGTGGCTGCCGTGTGAGCGCCCATGCCCTGAAATAGTTTCCTGCTCCCTCAAAGTGTCAAAGAGAAACAGGATGGTAAACAGCTCTATTTCTGCTTCTATTTCAAGCCAATGTCAGCTTGCTTCTGCTTATGTTCAGCTCTGGAGCCTCAGACCATGAGCTAATTTGGCTTCCCGGAGCAGAGGCAGAAGCCAAATAGAAAGAGCGTAAAATGAAAAAAAAAAAAAAAATAAAGCAAACAAGCTCCCCGTTTTCCAAGGCAAAGGGCTGTGATGGCACCAGCCTGCTCTTTCCACCCAGCCCCATAGCAACGTAATCCTGCATTTTCTGTGATCGTTCCCTGCTCTGACTCCTGCGTGTGTCTGACAAGGGGCTGGAGCAGTCGCTTGTGGCTAACCACAGGCAAGACAGAGTTTTCATGTGGCCTCGGTCCCCTCTGAAGGATACAACACTCAGGAATGAGAAGATTACAGCCTCCGTGAGCCGCTGCCTCCCCTCCCTCTGGAGGAGCATCGCATTTTTGGTGAGGTGGGGGCGCCTGGTCCGACGTTCCCCTGGCACCGCTTCCAGGACGCGTGCAAAGGCGGCGTGAAAGTCCCCTCCTGCAGCAGTCCCAGGGCATGACGGTGGCCCACCCTGTGTCTGGCACCACGCTGAGGAAGGGCAGGCACCCACCGGGGGCTGCTGGCTGCTGCCTGGGGAAGGGCCCAGTCCCCGAGGAGGGAATCTCCCAGGAAAATTGGTTTTTCCCGCTGCTTCTCCCCAGGCCTCCTCAGCACCCTAGCATAAAGCCATTTTTCCTGTAGAAAAATCAAACCTGCAAAAGCCATCCTGAAGGATGGCTCAAAGGCTTGCATATCTGTTTGATGGATCAATACGGGAGTCATCTGGCCTCACTGCAGGCCATCAGGACATGATGACTTCCAACATTTGGAGCACACAGGATGTTTAATTCTCTTTGAGTTGTGCCATGGGACAACTGTGTTAAAAAACAGGGCTGGGAAAAAATAATCAGGCGTGATAAAGGCACCAGATATGCCAGGAGAAGCTCCTGGTGAATCCCTGGACCTGCACTGAGCCCCACCAGCCTCAGTTCTCTCTCCACAGGCTGCAGCAGATGGGCAGAATGTAAAATCAAGGCAGGATAGGGAGAGGGAAAGGGAAAAAAAATAGAATTGGATACTTGTGCAGGGACCAGTTGGGCATCTGGAAATAACACTCCAAAATGCTGTCTCCTTCTGAAAACAAGGGACATCAGAGGTGTTTATTGCACACTATTCACCTGGCCCAGCTTCTCACGGGGAGCACACAGCAGAAATGTGACTTGCCCTGTCACCAAACAACTGGCCGAATGCACCTTTGCTTGTGCTTGCAGCAAGCAGTTCAGATCCTCCCATCTCCCCACATAAATTCAGACTCAGCCTTTTGCCCTGAAGGGTTTCATTAACCAACAGCCAAGATCTTTGCAAATTCTCGTTAGTTCTGCAAATTCAAGTACTCTCAGTTCCCAACACTGGGAAAACATCAGGCTCTTGCGGGCTTAACGTGGCTCTTTGTCGTGAGAGCTTTGGCCAGCTAATGGCCATTCATGAACACTGAGTGTTGCAACACGATCTCTTTTTTCTTTTTTCTTTTTTTTTCTTTTTTCCAGAATGATTTTAGAAAAAGAGGAGAAGAAAGGAGAAAGTCTTTTAGCAAAGACGTTTCAATGATTCCTTTAATGGCTATATAAACAGGAACAAAATCAAACAGCAATTAGCTGTAATTACGCTTTAGCCTAAAAAATCCCACACATGTGAAATGATTACCATAGCAATTACCGAGGACTTCTGTGCACATTTGACTGGCACAATTATACCGAGCGTGCCCTTCAGGAGAGAGCAAATCCCTTCCCTCGTGGCTGCTGGGCTTCCCTCCTCCCCCTGGACCTGCTATTGTCGGTGATGGCATTTGCAGGATCTGGACCTCAAGCAAGCAGAGTGGCAATGGCAGCAAGGCTGAAACACTGCTGCTGGGGTCAGAAGACCAGGAAAAGGAAATAGAAACAAGTAATTTGCGGCCCCTCATAAATACATGATGGCCGAGGGCTCGCCGCGCCACGTTTGCACTCGCGCGCTTGGCCGAGCGTGGCCGGGGCTGGGCTGTGGGGAGGCGAGCGTGGGCTTCATCCCGTTTTGTCTGCAGCTGCTGCAGGACCTCGGCCACACGAGCTGAGGGCAGCAGAGGCTTGAGGTGGCCACTGATTTTTATTTTCTTTTTTTTTTTTTTTAAGAAAAGTGCATTTATTAAAGACAGGCTTCCAAAAACTGGGTATCAGAAGAGACCATGGCACTAGTCTGCCCGGGAGACGGGGGGTGCCCTCGCTTTCCTGCCCTCGTGCCAGCTCCTTTATCCCATGAGAAGTCAGGTACTAAATTCAGTGCAGGCCAAGGGCTGACAAGTGCTTCTTGCAAAGGCAATAGCAGCGCTGAGGGCAGGGACAGCATGAATAACAAGTCCACTTGTCCCTGTGGAAACATATTCTCAAGTCAGGTCAGAGCCTTTCTCCACTGCAGGGCAAATCAGGATGAGGCTCCTTCTTCCTCCAAAAGCAGCAGAACAGCCTGCAGGCTGATTCCTATTTGGACCAGCACCACTTTTTAATCTTGACTTATGGAGGAAACATATGGAATGTATTGAAAAAATATTGCTGTATTCTCTGCAGCTCCTCTCCTTGGAGCGGGGAGCAGAAGTAATAAACATCTGCGACTCTTTAGCTCGGGCTGACTTGGGGCAAGCTCTCACCCCTTGGACCACTGCTCGGTCCATCCTGCAGAAGCAGAGGGACGTGGCATGTGTTCTGCTGGGATCAGCCCTCCGCCCAGACACACGGCACTGGTATCACAAAAGCTGGAGCTTTGGCAGGGATTTGGATGCCCTTCCCGAGCCATCCATGGCCAGATGTGGGAAGGAAACGCAGTCTTCTTCCTTGGGACATGGGCTTTGCAGGAGGAGCAGAGACCGTGGTGACCTCCAACCCACCCCAAGGCATTCGGCTGTCAGGGCTGGCCAAGCAAAGCCACAGGTGCTGCCAGCAGAGGGAAGCCATCGCGGGCAGACTGGTGCTGTGATCTCCTCTGATACCCAGGTCTTGGAAGCCTGTCTTTAATAAAAGCAGTTTTCTTTAAATAAAAATAAAAAACAAAAGCTCCCTCCCAACCTGTTTTTGGTGACCAGCTGCTGCTGTAACAAATTGAGTCACAGCAGGCTGCCTGGCCGGACTGACACCAGCCCTACGGTAGGAGCACACCTCATCGTGAGGATATTAAATGGATTTCGGCGCTGTGCACAACTTTGCTCTGCCCAGCGTGGGGCCGAACGCTGCCCAGTGCCTTGATCGTGCTCTCAGAGGTGCGGGGACCACCAGGTGCCCCGTGCAGAGCTCATCCTGGGGGCAACGCACACCTGCGAGCCTGGGGGGGACGTGCTTTGGCCAGCTGCTGGAAAAAAAGGCTGCTTGGAAGGGCCAGGGAGCCAAGCCCCAGGGAGACGCATCCTTCTCCTGTCTTGGAGGAGCCACAGCAGCTCCAGAAGGCAGTAGTGGAGACGAAGCCCACAGCTCGCAGCAGCTGCCCCGGGAAGGAGGCCTGCTGCCCCTACCAACAGCTCCGCAGGCTGCAACAGCAAACATCCTGCCCTCGTCTCTCCCGGAGAGGCAGCAAGATGCAGAGCTCAGCACTATCGCCCTTTTAACCCAGCAGATTTACGGCTTCAGCATAAAATCTCCCGTTTCTTGAATTCACCCAACAGATCTTATGTCAACTTAACATTCTTTCTAAAGTGCCTGCAGTGTTTATTCAGTCCGGCCGCTGGTTTATTCTAGTTAAATATCTGTTTCAATTTAAAGCAAGTTCATTGCAGGTTCCTATTTCCCCACTGCAGAGCTTTAGGATGAAAACCCCACTTGACAGTTGAGTAAATGGCATCGATAAAGAGCTCCAGTTGGCCCATGAAGGGGCTGAGAGATAAGGAGCAGAAATCTAAAAGAAATCTAAAGATCTAAAGATGTGCGGTCTTGTGTTTGTTGGTGCTGCCCTGTGGCGGGGGCCCTGGGCCTCTGCTTTCCTATGGCTTGAACCAAGTGCCGGCCTGGATATGCTCATAAATAAATAAATAAATAAATAAATAAATAAAGATCCTAATCATTGCTGGAACCACTGCTGTGGAAAGTGGCTCGTTGACTTCTGAGGGCTCTGCATGAGCCGCACAACCCCTGGGATGTTTCAAATGGAAAACCTATCCGTGCTGCCTCCTCAAAGGGGGACGGGTAAACTGCAAAGGCTGAAAGCATGGGCTCTGTTCGTGGGACCCAGAGGTTCCTTTGTGATGTGATTGATTCTTCTGCACAGACATTTCTAGATATTTTTCTGGCTTCTAAGTTAAGGAAGAAAAAAGACACCAAACTCGGTGTTCAGGGAGGATTTTAAATTAGCACGGCCCTTCCTATGTGTGCTGCCTGAGGTTCCTCCTGAGAGGTAAAACCCCACAGCTTGTGTGCAGGAAAAGGATGGCAAAACAGCTCGTAAGGACTTTGGGAAAGGTTTGGTTTCCTTCTTGCGAGCGTGGGGCCACTTGTAACAGAGCTCTATGGGCGTGGATGTGTGTGCTTGGGTCTGAGCCAACCGCGATCGGTGGGAGTCCTTTGAAAGCCCTCTCGTATGCCCTGAGCAGGCCTTGGTCTTGGCTTGGGCTGGGAATATTCATGGGGAAGGATTTACTTGAAGGAATGCTTTGCGGAAGGAGCAGATTTCCAGAGCGTGTTGATAGAAAGTGATTACCAGCCTCATAAATAAGAGCGTTTGCACTGGCAGGGGAGAATTAAGTGAAGAGTGCATTAGGAGCACAGGTCATCCGAAGCCAAAACCCAAGGACCAGTCTTTTAATTCCAAAAACTTGCTCACATGCTCTCTGTCCTCCCAGATACTCCAACCTACAGCTGCGCTGCGTGGCCGAGCTGCTGGCGGCACGGCGTGATGTGGCAGGAGGGAGTGGGGTGCTGGGAGCTGCAAACACCGTAAACGCATCAGCAATCTCGCACGCAGGGGCAAATGTTAGAGCCGTGTAGGTGCTGGAAGAGTGGGAGCAGTGGGGGAAGCCCCCCCGGGTAGCGGGGGGACGGTGACAGCCCCTGCCCCAAGCCGGGGCCCTTCTCCTGCGCGGGGCTGCTTGAGCTGCTCACGCCGCTCGATTGCTTTCCTGGCCTTCCCTTTGCATCAGCTGTGCCAAACCTTGAGTGGAACCATCTGATAAAAGCTGGACGTGTATCAAAGATGTGCTGTGAACGCAGTAACTCAGCCCTCATCTGCAGTCCAGAACCAGCATCTGCTCAACGTGTCCTGCCCCGGTTCTTCACCAGGTGGGGACGGTGCAGAGCGTCCCCCAGCTCCGTCTTCCACCCCGCTTATAAAACAAGCCCAGAAACCCGATTCCCCCCTCGCCCTGCTGTAAGCCTCCGGACTTTTATTGATGTTGGGAGAGGAGAAGTGAAGGAGTCTCACAGCTCGTGGAAATCTCAGAAACTGGTCAGGGCCCCAGCAGGATTGATTTATGGGGTAGGATTAGAGCCTGGATGTATAGCTTGGCTTGGAGAGGTGAGTTAGAGAAGTGGACATGATAGCAGCCTGGAAGGATTTCAAGGGTGTGGACACAAAGGATTGAGATGAAATATGCTGGATGGTACAAGGAGGTATGACTAGGAACAAAGGAATGATATGGATGAGGGGAAGACGGTGCGTGATGAGGTGAGAGGGATTAGCTCACGGCCAGCCCCACGGGAGGGCTTGGGAGAGCGAGATGATACAGCATCGGGGCTGGTAGGCAGCCTCCTCCTACTGCTGCTCGTGGTCCTGCTTTTGACCTAAAACACAACCCACAGGCATCGCTCCTCCTCCTGCGTCCCTGCCACCTGGGGAGCTGCCCAGCTCTTCCAGTCCCCGGAGCCATGGGAGTAAAGGGGAGAGGAAATGAGTGACAGAAAGAGAGATTAATGCGAGGCAGGTAGTGTGTTCATCCGGAAACAGAAAAATAAGGAATTTCACATTGTTCCCGTGAGAAAGTGAACAATATGGATTTTTAATTTAACCGGTTGCTTCATTTGTTCTGTTGAAATGTCATTAAACACGACCATTTTTTGCCGTCTGGACTTTGGGCTTTCAGAACAATCACAGCCCGCACCTGGGTATACGGGGCAGTTTTTGTGCGCTATCCCTCCGCACAGCATCATGCACTGTGCAGTTCTGGGAACCTGGGGGTCCTTGCTCAGTAAGAGCAACCACAGGTATTAAAACAGGGGAAATGCAAGATGTTCTGATTTTTTTTTTTTCTACAGTAAGTTGGGAACAAGACAGGATCCAGAATTTTAGTCTTCAACCTGTATGACGATGGGATCTCATGTATTTTTCATCTTAGACTGCACAAATCTCTATTGGCGTATAAAAAGAACTATCTGAGACAATCTGAGAATGGCAATATTTTATCCTAGCCAAGTTATTCATTAAAAAAAAAAAAAAAAAACCTCTGCGTATTCTTACGTCATGCATTAGGAAGCTATTACTAATTAGGGACAGATGAATCTATTCAGATAAAATTAAATCCTGTTTCAACTTTTGCCCCAGTTTCCAAATGACTCCTTTTGTGCAGTTTGCCTGGAGTGCTTGCCTTGCTCCTCTCGTGGCGTGTGTTGCATGCTGGTGCCTCTGGCTCGTGGGATGAGGCCTCAGCTTCCTCAGAAGGATAGGCACTAGGATGCTCTCTGTCCTGCTTAAATGGAAGCAAAAAGAAGAGCTGTGTGCATACTTTTCAGCAAAGAAACCTCAGACCGAGTAAGCCTCTAGGGGACATGAATATAAACCGAAGCTTTAGTTTGCTGAAAAAAAAAAAAAAAAAGGAATTTACATTAATCAAAAACCTCTTAAGAGATTCCTAACCCAGTTTTACAGACTCGAGGAGCTCTGCAGACAGGATTCCCACTGGCTGGGTCTCTGCTGGGTCGCAGTCTCTGCTGGCATCCCTCTTTGCCTCGGCAGTCGGTCCGAGCATCTCAGGCCAAAAGGCAGCGCGGCGCTCATCGAAGAGGATCGCCCGCCGGCACCTGCCAAAGCGCCTCCCTCCGGGGTTTCTCCATCAGATCGAGTCACCTGTGGCCGAAGGAGCGTGTGGCTACAGAACGGCATCCAGGGGAAACCCGGCGTGTCAGCATAAGCACATTTACCGCTGATTTATAATCAGGCACGCAAGCGGAAAATCAGGTTTGCAGAGCTGGGATAGACACCAGCAGTTCTTCCCCTCGCCAAGCTGAACCCCCGAGCTTTCTGAAGGTCATTTATCTTCGGGATCCCAGCCCCTTGGGAACAGCTCCACAGCGAGCAGGGGCAGTGCTGTGTTCCACAAAGTTCCCTCACCGGCCGCTGAACGCAGGGAAAGCTCCTCCAGCCACCTTCCTGACCAGGATTTGCTCTTCCCCAAATACAAACCTGTCACTGAGATACTGACAGCAAATCTTTCCTCTTGGACATAGAGTTGAGGAGTCCCCGTTAACAATGGGCACAGGTGACGGTCCCATGACAAGTCAGTGTTTGAGTCAGGCTTAGAGTTTTACAAGCTGGTTTCCAACACAGTTTCTAACAAGAAACACTTGATATTTTTCCCAGAAAAACATATGCAAATCTCATTTCTCTGTTTCTTGCTAAAAGTTTTATTTTTTTATTTTTTTTGCTGTGTCATCCTCCTCGGAGTGTTAGCAGCTTGGATGTCTTCAGGGGTGAAAAGGTAAAGAGAAAGATTCGAAAGAAAAATGTATCTGTGTATATGTCCTGATGCACCCGTTAGCCGGGACTTGATGAGTGTGCGTTCACCACCGAGGTGACTCACAAACTCCTATGGCCACCATATATCCTATAAGGCATCATCCCTGCCTCCTCCCGGGGGGACAGCCCCTCCGGATGGGACCCTTTTGGGGGAATTTCCACTGTTTGTGGCTGAGATTTTCAATCAAGCTGTTGCTTAGGGACATGGTTTAGTGGGTGACATTGGCAGTAGGGTGATGGTTGGACCAGATGGTCTTGGAGGTCTTTTCCAGCCTTAATGATTCTGTGATTCTATGTTAAATCCCCAGTTTCCACCAGCACAACCCCCAGCCCGAAGCAGAGCCCCAGAGCTGGGGCTGCTGAGCTGCTCTGGACTGCAGCAGCCCTGGGGGGTGTTCCTCACCAGCTTTCAGGAGCCCATCAACCCATTTCTGCTGTAAATCCCGAGGACCCCACCCTGTAACACCCCATTTTCCAGCCATGTCATGCCTGGGCGCATCAGCATGAGAAGGAAGAGCGGCAGGGTCAGGGGCAGTGTTAGAGGGACTACAAACACTGTTCGGTGCGGAGGAGCCCCCAGGCTTCCCTGCAGACCTGCGCGGCGCTGCCCAAGGGCTGTTGGAGACAAAATCGACAGCGTTTGAACTTATTTTGGAAGCCGCCTCGTGAACATGCAAAGAACAAAACCGCAGGAGGCTGCTGGGTTCGTCCTTGCAACATTTGCAGCTCAGCCCCGACAAGGCAAAGGGAAAGCAGTTGTGCTGTAGATGAGCGGGGAACGGGCCAGAGATGTTTCAGGCAGTTTTCCACTTCCCAGCTCATTTGCAACGTATGCTGCTTGGGTCTGACTCGAGCTCTGGAGCCCTCCTTCCCCTCCAACCAGGCTCTGTTTTTCATAGGAACAGCGAGAAGGTTTCCAGCCACCATGAGCCCATGCCAAGTCTCCAAACAAATCTGTTTGAAGGTTCCCGGTCTGGTAGTGATTAGTCCAAGATGGGGGGAAAAGGAGACAGAGAAAGGGGAAAAAAAATCAAGATAAGAAAACCTTTCCTGCAGGAATATTGTATTGCTATTATTTTGTTGTTTTGTTTTGTTTTGTTTTTATGAACTCTCTGGGCTCTTGCTGCACGTTCATCTCCAATTTGCCTGCGGTAAACAACATGCCTTTCAATGAGGCAGGAAGAAACTGAAGCTTGGTTCAGGCCATCGCCAAAGCTTTCGTTCCTGTGCGTGGCCTTGCCAGCCAGCAGCAAACACGCGCTGCCCGGGCATGGTGCTGCAGCCTGGGGGGCAGCGGCTGGAGGTCACCTCGGCCACCCCTGGGCACAGGGAAGAAACACCTTCCTGGGCCAACCAGCGGCTGGAAGGGCTCTGGCCATGGATTAAATCGATTAAAGTGTTTTCAAAACCGCCTCTACATGATATCTTGGCTTCCTCGTTGGTGAGCCAAGAGGAGCACGTGGGAACGTGGCCGCTGCGGCGGCACTCAATTCATTCTGCTGATGCTCTTTTTGCACGAGAAGTCTCCCATGCACCAGAGTGCAGTGAGCTGGGATTATCCGCAGGCTCGACTCCTGGCGTGGCAGTTAACAGCTCTTTATGCAGGGAAGAAATCCAACCTCCAGGTTTGTGGTTCAGGGAGAGGCACCACGAGAGCTCCTTACCTGCGCCTTGCAGTGAAAGCCACTTTCCTTCCCCCAAACCAGGGCCATCTCCACCACCTACATGCCCTCCGGAGTGTACTTTCATAAAAAAGGAGCTTTTCGTCTCCTCCATCAGCCCATAGTGTTGTACAGAGACATGGGGAATATGTAGGGTTAAAAGCAGCCCTGGCTCCGTTGAAAGTGATTGCAAAATCCCCTTTGGCTCGGTGAAGCAATTTTCCCACCACCATCACCCATTCTTTCTTCCCAGAAAGGTACAGGACATGACGGGAAGTTACAGCCAGAGCTGGGCAAAAAGTACAGATGTTTTATTATGAATACGTGCTGGTATTTCTGTAGCAAACTCAGTCCTGTGGCCATGCCTTTCAGCTTTGTTTTTGTGAATACTCCAGGGAGCTAATTTAAAAAGCAGGTGTGCTCACCAAAACATGACCCTGGTGCCGGTCCCGTTAGCAGGGAAGGAGAAGGTAACTATTGAGAAAGGCACAGACCCATCGAGCCCCAGCAAAGCTATCATTCTTGGCGACAGAGCCAAGACTTTACCTCTGGACTTGCTTCAAGCTCTCCCCTGACACGCTCCAGAGAAGCCAGTTGTCCTATTTTTGGTTGAGGCTGCAGGCTGCCCCGCAAACGTGGGCTCTGTGATTTACACACAGCGCACTGGAAGCCGTCCTGCAGGTGGCAAGGAGAAATGGTAATAAACTCACCATGTCTCTCCAGCAGAGAACCGGACGTAGATCCTACGGCAGCCACGGTTTGGGAGGTTTCTTGCGAAAAATGTTGCAGGACACAGGTGTTTGCAGAATCTTTCAGAATCATTTAAATGATTAAGAAATTACAGAGTTACTGTAATTTCTTAATCATTTAATCAGTGGTCGTTCCTAAGAAAACTCCAAAATAAATGCATAAATTAATAGGAGCTCGCAAAGGACTGTTGGAGCTTGGAAAGGACTCTTTAATCATTGCTATGATCATTTCTGCACCAATAACAGCTTCTGCTGAGCCGTTCATTCCAGGGTCACTGGGAAAACCAGGGTTAGTGCTGACAGTAAGATGCCGCTGAAGGGGGAATGAGGGTGTAGGGGGATGGCTCTGGGCAGCTAATGAATTTATTCAGGATGAATAAGCCCCTTGTGGTAAGCCGAGCTCCCTAATCTCCCTCTCTCGTGGTGTAACTGCTCCGATGGTATCAGATCTTTGCTATAACTGGCAATTTTTCCTACCAATTACCCACCAGTTACAGTTCATCTCCCTCTGAAATAACAGGCAGGTCATTAAACTCAAATTCCAATAGGATGATAAGGGAATTTATTGCCGAGATGATCACTGAAGCCATGGTGATGAATGGGCTCAGAAGGGTTTTAGGGCATTATTTCCCAGAGCTCACCAGCCAGTTATCTCCTCCACTCGGCAGTTTGTGTCTGCAGCTTGGAGGCTGTCTCCTCGATGGCTTTTCTGTTCTCTTTTGGGGGGTTATTTCTGTATGGGGATGTGCGTGTAACTCCAGGCTCTATTTTCCTTGCAGCTCTTCTTGTTCGGGAAACAAGGCAACGACAATTAGCCCCATGATAGGGATGATGCTTTTGACTGGATTTGTTGTACTTGGCTCCCTGTCAGCAGACAGGTTTGGGATGAAAAAGGTGCGCGTTTACAGCACTTTAATCATTCCTGGAGTGCAGCGCCATGCAATAAAAGGAGCTCCTTTGCTTTTGAAGCTGGTGAGAAGATGCAGTTTTAAGATCAGCTCCCCGCTGCTGCTCAGCTCCAAGATTTAGGTTGTTCGGCTTCCCCTCCTAGAGGTGAGCCTGGCGGCTTTATCAGAAGCTGTTTAATAGCAGAGATGGATCAAAGAGAAAGATTCCCAGCTGCGGCCCAATAAATTCTGGCACAGGCTGCTGGTAAAGCAGGCTATCATCCGAAGGGCTGGCCCTGTCCATGGCACAGTTCGGGCTTTTTAATGATCCCAGCCTTCAGGAGCAGAAAAATTTGTGTTCACTCTCCTTAAGCCAGCCCAGTTCAGACCAGTGGCCAACAGCAAGCAACGCAGAACCAAGGAAATCACTGAAGTGCTATTTCTGCTGAAGAGAAGGAAGAATTGGACCGCTTTTAGCAGCCCTGGGAGGCATGAAAACCTACCAGAAAGCCCCAGCCATTCTTCGGATGAAGTTTTTCTCTCCAAGCCAAATTCTTCCATGTCCTTTTTTCATTAAGTGTCTTCTGCTAGATCACTCTGCAGGAGCAATGTGATGGACAAAGCAGTCACAGCTGCCTTGTAGCAGCCCCAGCACAACAGCCAGCCTGCTAACAGCGCGTGCATGCCATGGAGAAATGGCAGAAAAATCCGAACATAACTGAGGGCACGGGTTTGTGAATTGTTTTGGCAAAAACGTGATCTTAAAATTTGCAGCTGTACCCTGACAATGTCCCAACAAGGAAGGGCAGGGGGCACTTCCCAGAGATTATAACCAGCTGGAAGGTTTAACCCCGGCTGTTTTTCTCATTCACGGCAATACGATCGGGGTTAACATGCCTTTTTGTTATTATAGCCCGTGCGGATTTTTCTTCTGGGGCGCAGAAAGACAATTTCCTAATGGAAAGTGCTGCCCCTTCCCCTAGCTCTGCCTTTGCCCAAGCAGGGCGCAGTCCCTGGGTGCAGCTCGGCGTGCCAGCACGGCCAGGCCTGGCAGCTGTGCTCTAGCACGAGCTGGTTTTACAGAATTGCTCCAAAGTTCTACTGTTTTATGGTGGGAAGGAACAGGAATTATACACGGGGTTCATTTTTAGCTATATTTTTGCTTTTTTTTAGCTGCTTTTTGTTTTTGCCTCTGCAGATGGGTAAGGAAGAAATAGGGCAAGCCACCTTCAGTGAATAGCCCCCCACGTTTGTCTACACCAAAATAATTCAGAAAAAAAATGTCACTGTGGAAAATCATTTCTAGAAGAGTCAAACCTTTTCTATTCCAAGTGTGAGCCTTTAAGACTGGGACAGCAATTGCACCTCTGGGAACCTCCCTGTGCTACAAGGAGCAAATGCAAGGAGCCGGCATCTCAGCAGCGTTCCCATCAGAAACCCACCCCGGTGGCTGCTCCCCCCCAGCTGGCTACTGGGAGATGTTGCAGCAGTGAGCTCATCTTTGGTGCTCGTGTCTTCCCCCCATAAAGCGAGCAGATCTGGACCTGCTGGGTCTCTGTTCTGCTGCTGTTGGGAGATCATTAGTCTGATCGAGCAGGGCCTCAGCTACAGCATCTCACAGAGAAAAAACCCCAAGGTGTTTAGAAGAAAGAGCCCTTGCTAAATTTATCCTGTGTTTAAAATTGACCAGAGGGTGAACGTTTGATCTGTGTTCAGCCTTTCCCCACTTTCTGAAGATAGTCACATTTGCGGATCTGAAGTCTGGATCTAATATATAGCACAGTATGAATAGATGTTGGAAAGGGTTGCTACAAGCTATTACTGAGGCAAAGTAAAAGAAATCAGATGTTTATATACAATTATGCTATTGTGCAGATCAGTGGCCAGGAGAGAGCAGAGACAATAAAAAGGAAAAGTGCCTTTTCTGTGTCTTGGTATGGCTTCGAGATGGACAGATAGCGAGAGGAAGGCATGAGAGGGGCTCGGATTTCCCTGCAGTCCCTCTTGCAGAGCCGTGCAGGGGAGGAACAAGGCCCAGACCTGCAGGAGGGGGTCACCCCTGCTCACCGTGCCCCCCCCACGTGGCACCAAGCCTTCCCCCTGCCCACGGTGCCAGCAGCGCCCAGCCGACAGCACGGCCAGCACCCAGAGGGGCTGCTCTGCTCTGCGCCTATAAAGCAATTTTCAGAGATTTTGCTCCACTCTTGTAATCAGCTGGCCCTACAACCCACCCCGCAGGCATCAGCATTTCCAGCAAATCAAAGTCTTTCACCTGCACCTTGACCCTGAGGGTGGCCACGTTTCCCTCCGAAACACGCACATCAGCACCACGCCGCAGTGGCAGCCTCCTCCCAAACCCTCTAGCAGAGGGCTCCCCAGGCATCCGTGGTGCTGAGCCAGCCCGCAGCAGTGGTGCTGGCCACTCTGCGGCAGTGCCTCGGGGCACCCCTGAGCCTTTTGGGGCCGGCAGGACTGCCGTGGCACCCAGCAGGCAGGCAGACACCACACCCCACCCGCAGCTCGCTCCTCACCGCAGGCACGGGTTGCATGCAAAAAAACCAAAAAAATCCTCCAGCATCCCCGGGAAAGTTCCCGTCGCAGCGCCCCGGCCGTCCACGCAGCCCATGGGAGGATGAAGGCAGCAAGAGGGGGGAGAGAGATAAACAGTTTCCTACGGAGTCATGGCTCAAGCCCATCTTACAAGAAACACATGGTCCCTGACACAATATTTAGCTCTACTGTAACATGGTCCATTTGGAGGCTGGTGGCTGTGTGGAGAGCTGTAGTAAAACATTCTTTGCTAGTAACACACAGAGAGAGAGAGAGAAAAACCCACCCTTAATAATAATAATTGTGGTTAACTCCATAAGGGCTGGAGAACAGGATGGCAGCGGAGCTTCTCCTGGAGCAGGGACCTGCTTTGGCATCGAGCAAAGCCCCCAGCTCTACCAGCCTGAAACGCTTTTCCCAGCGGGTGTTGACCCCTTGGCTTCGCCCCGTTAGACCCAGAGGAGCAGAGCCAGCACCTTCTGGGGCTGGATTTTTTCCTTCACTGTGCTGTTCCTCTGCTCAGAACAGTCCCGGGGAGGGTCATGATGTTAAGCCAAAGAAAAAGCCTCTTTTTTTTTTTTTTTTTTTAAATTTTTATTCAACTTTTCTGCTCGTTAGGAACTTACAGTTGGAGTTGTCACTAGGCTCCTCCTGCCAACATATTGCAGGGCTTCGCAGGAGTTACATCATTTGGCCTCGGCGGACCAGCTAAGTGGAAACACATTTGCATTCGCTCGCCTTGCTCGGGCTCCTTCTCGCTTCTCCCCAGCTCCATGGCACAGAGCACGAGGTCAGGCGGCTCCGGGTGTCCGTGGGGCCCCGTGCTGGGGCACCCTGCAGCTTGTGCTCCACGGGCACCTCTCTGGGACCATCCCAAATCCCCCTGCGACGTGTCCAGCCCCACGGATCGCCCCTGCCCTGGGTGAGAGTCTGGGTATTTAGCTCATCCCGGCACCCTGGCTAACCCCAGCAGGGAGTAATCCCTTCTGCCTCCGTACGTAGAGCCTCTCCTTCCCCTCCCAGCACAGCCCCGTGGTAAGCGCTCTCTGCCCTTTCTGCTCCTTTATTTTCTGCTCTTCAGTGGAAGCCCTGTTTTGCCCAAGCAGAAAATATCTTTTTTTTACTGCCATTTATCCAGAAATCAGCTGCCGAGCTCTTCCCCGGGAAGGGCTGCAATTAGCATCAGTGAGGAAACGGCACTGTCCGTCACTCGGGTCCTTGTTATCAAGAGTGGAGGGAGGAAAAAAAAAGGGGCTAGACGGTCATAAAAACTATTTGTTTCTTTTAATTTCTAACATTAAAGTGTTTTGTAAAATTACCAAAGGACAGGGAAGTTCAGAGAGGTTCTTTACATCTCCCCTTCCCCTTTCACAGACGGAAAGTTCAAGTGGAGGATTTTTATTTACAATTAACACCGGTACATCTTTCATCTCACAGCCTCAGGGCAGAAAATGATGTGCTTCTCAGCTCTCAGGGTCCCTGCTGGTGGGAGCAGGTGAATTATCAGGATGTCAGTCACCGGGAAGAGCAATATATACCTACACCTCTCCAGAATAGGTGTCTGGAATTAGCAATGGCCAGGAAAACAGGGCACGGACAGCCCCGGCTGCAGGAGCAGCCTGCCAGGACCACGGGCAAACTTCTCCCCACACCAGGCATCCTGATTCCCAGCATTTCCCTCCCCAACACCACACAAGACCAGGAAAAAGGAAACGCTTTCTGCAAGAGGTTTTTGCATTGAGAAGCTGGGGAAAATGGCAAAGGAAATCCCAGCTAGCCAGGGGAGCTGCAGGACGTGAAGTAATGCTGATGGCGTTCTCCAGTGGAACCTGGTTATTTGCGTTTGCAGGGTTTGCATCACGGGACAGTTCCTCTGCTAAAGCCATTGCTCGACTAAACACGGAATTTGCAGGTCTGGGCCCATTGCACAGGTTTGGCCCTGTCTCAGAGCAGGACACCCCGGGGCCAAACCCAGCACCCCGTGCGTCTACAGAGGGAGTTAACAGCTCGACATTGGAGTGCCGGCCCTCCGGCACCAAGACTGCGCCCTCGTTCCCTTACTTTACATCAGGTCATTAAAAACTGGACTTGATGCCTTTTCATCCAAAATAAATAAATAAATCCAACTTTTCACTAAAGAGCCGAAAAGGCAACCAACACCAGCCCGATCCTGTTACACCCAAGGGCAAACAAGATGCCGCAGAAATCAATATAATAATGACGCAGCTGAAACCTTTCGGACGGTGACGGGGCTGTGCCGCGTTAGCGTTACCTGCGATCGTTTTGTTAGCTCCTCCATTAACAAAACGACAAGGGTGGCTGGCAGCCAGCCATGCCCACAAGGACTCCGCACCTCGGTGCTCCCGGCACTTTTCCAACCTTCCTCAGACCCAAGGAGAAGGGACCGGTGGAAAGCGAGAGCCCCTTTGGAACTTCGCCACTGGGCTGTGTCCCGGTGCAATCCCAGCCGCTCCCCTCCCGGCTGCCACCAGGCCGCTAACAATTACTAAAACTATCATTGGTAATAAAAAAGCAATTAATAAAGTATTCTTTGAAGTAATAAAGACAAGGAGCTGTCCTTTTGGAGGCCACCCGTGGGAGCTCCCAAGGTTGATCGCTTGCCTCGGGAAACCCGGGGAGAGGAGGCGCGTTGGAGCAGACCCGCCCTGCACAAGCAACCACTTTCCCTGCATCTGCTCCACGAAGTGACATCGACACCAGACTTTCCTCCGGGCTGGGGAGCCACTGACGATCTTTAAGCAAATTTGTGGTCTTCGTTCATTTATTCTCGATGCTGACATTTAGTCATGAGAAAGCAATTTCTTCAGAGAATGTCCCGAGCCTCTCCTGCTCCGGCGTGGGTTTTGTCTGGAGGATGTGGTGCTGGGATGGCTGCAATGACTCACGGCCGTGCGAGCCCCACAGGAGGCAGAGGAGACCAGGGAGAGGAGCCCTGGCACGTGGCCTGGCGGTGCACGTCGTCCCTGGCACGGGGAAAGCAGCCGCTGGGTCCTCCTCCTCCTCCCTGCCTCCCCTCTGCCTTTGAACACGGTGGGAAGAGAGGCTCTTTTGATTAAAAATGTCAGGGGCTTATTTGCTCAACCTGATACGATCAGATCCTAGAATCGGGATGTTAATTACTCCCATGTGCCTGATCAAACAGCCGGAGCTGCTCACCTAGCTGGAGGTAACCTTCAGCAGCAAGGCAGGTGGTGCCCCTGGTTCCCCGCAGGGCGAGTGCTGCAGGAGCGTTTCTCACCCCAAATGGGATCCGATGGCTGCACGAAAGACAGCCAGTCTGAGCCTGGGTTTGCCCTGGTCTCTCTCTGTGGTCTCTCTTCTGTGTTTCTGGCTCCATTTATCTTCACAGCAAGGACAAGCGGGGTGGTGACGGCGGTGTTTGCACCATGCCTGGTGCGAGGATCTGATGGAGCCATGACCCGGAAAGCCGGGGTTTCTCACAAAAAGGACGGAGCTCTGGGCTCCCTTGTGAGCTCTCACACGGATCTTCGGGCTCATAAGTCATTCCTATGGCTGAGTCAACGGTGCTCTGGAGGGTTTGCTTGCAGGGAAGGGTGGGAGCAAGTGGGAAGGAAAAGCAGAGAATTCAGCAAACTGAAGCCGGGCTTCGGTTCCGCCACGGGCGCTTTGCCGCCTCTTTCCTTCCAAGCAGGGCTCTCTGGAGACCCGAAATATCCATAGTATTGATGCCCCTCTGGTTCAACTCCACAAGAAGAATTATATTTAGATACATTTTTCTGCTACAATCTCTCCATCCCTACAGAAGCTGGAAACCCTTTGGATACCAGGCCGGGTACGGGCTGCTCCCGAGCTCTCTCCCCATGGAAGATTTCCTGCCCCTGCCCGAACATCCCGGCTGCTTTCTGCACCTGGGGCTGCAGCACCCGTGAGCTGGTGCTGACCCCCTTCCTGGGAATGCCCGCAGCCTCGGCCGATGCTGTGGGCAGGACACTGCCAATTGTGTCCTCACCGGCTGGGAATTCATCCCCGCTCAGCACCCGCCAGGTAAGCCAGCCCCATTTTCCAGGCACTGGTCTCTTCCAAGGGATGCGGGGCAGCTCAGTCCCCGAGCTCAGCCCCACGAGATGCTGAGCACCTGGTGAGCAGCACAAGACATTCCCAGACACATTTGTTTAGTGTCTGGCTGGGGCTGCTTATCAGCATTGAGTCAGCTGTGTGGGTGAGCTCTTCCTCCTTGTGCTCCAGCACCTCCCCAGGGCCGTTCCTGCAGTCAGAAGGAGTAAAATCAGCGGCTCGTAGCTCAGGCCGTGCCTCATCAGCGAGGCGTTTGGAGCAGGGTTCCCAAAAGCCAGTGGCCCTTGCACCAGAAAGCCCCCATCCCACAAAATCCTGTCTGACTGTCCAGCTCCACCAGCGATGGGGGGATAGGACGTGGAAAAGCTGTACCCCGGCACTGGGGGGGGGGCACAGGGGTGTGTGGTCCTAGCTTGTCACCGGCATGAGGAGGACTGAACGGGGATTGCAGCCGCTTGCCCCTACCTTGGGGCAACTCCCGTGGGTTCCACCAACCCCTGCCTGGGTAGGATTCGAGTCGGTGCAGCGAGGGAATGCAACGCAGCAAGGGAACGCGATCCCTGCGCCTTGTCACAGTCTTTGCACCCTCAAAGAGAGCAGCAGCACGAAGGGCAGGTTCCCATTCTTAACACCGCAGGGACTCATCCTGCCACATGCCAAGCCCGAGCCCTTTCCCTGGTAAACCCGCAGCCAAGCAGAGAGCAGGGAACTGCCACGATTCCCAGCCGTGACTCCGCTGGGAATTCGCCTGGCTTGGCAGAGAGGTGCCCCGGCACCCCCAGCACCCCCCGGGGGCTCAGGAGGGCCCCAGAGCATCGCTCCCCGGGGGTGCCCCAGCCGCTGGGTGCCCGCTGCCCGGCGACGTGCTCCAGGAGCTGGGGAAAAGGCAAGCGTTAGCACCATCTAGTGATGCCGGCTGCGGGGCTGGCGGGAGGGTTTTGGTGCTCGGGGTGTCCCGTCCCAAGGACAGGGTGAGGGGACAGCGCCAGAGGCAGGGAAACGGGGTGATCCCAACCCAGGGGTAGGTGCGGGGTGGTGGGAATCCTCCGGACCGTGCTCGCTGAGCACCCCGCAGCTCGGGCTGGGAGCCCAGGACCCTGCCCTGAAGGTGCAGAGGATGCTGATGGTAGCAGGATCCCGCCTGGGCTCCCGGGACGTGAAGGTATTTATTATCAAGGGTCTTGGGGGAGCAGGTTCTTTTCTCAAGGACCCATTCCCCAGAACCATGTGAATTTACCAGTCTCAGCTTTCATTTGAAAGCGCTTATTTGAAAGGCTAGGGAAATACGAGCAGGAAGGAATAGCAGGACTTCAGAAAGTTGTAAAGCCAAGTGAAGGATGCATTAGATACCGAATTTTAGAGATCAGCTATAAAATTACAACTTTACTTAGTGAGAATTTTCACAATATCAAGGGTAAACGTGGTCTGTTTCATACTAAAAACAAAATTGTTAAAAGTCACAGGGATTGCCCCGGAAATCATCCCTGCCCAAGATGTGCACCTCTGAGACTGGGGCGTCCCCAGGTCGGTTTTATAAAACTGCGTTTTGAGCACTGAAGTGGCACCAAAAGCCTGCTCTGCCCTCACACTTTTGGAGGGCAGTTGATTTTATTTTAAAATCACAGCTTTCAAGATAAACCTCATGGTTTCTGGTACCAGACTGGGATCAGAAATGATGCACTTTGCTAACAAATCTTATCCTGGCAGCCAGTGGACTCCTAACACCAAACATTCATGATATTCCAGTGTTTTGCCCAATTTCAACTGAATTCCCAAGTGGTCTGTCCCCGAAAGAGCTGGTACCTAAAATACAACTAGGAACAGCCAGGCAATTTGAGGATCTTGGCAAAAGCATGGATCAAGGCAGTTATTATAATAGCAGCAAGCATTTGGGAAGGGATTTCCAACCTCACTCTTTAGGGTTTAGGTTGATCTGTTGTTATTAAAGACCAGGACGAGACTTAATATCAGCAGGCACATGGCTCCACCTGCTCCCAGAGCAGTGCATTTTGCTGCTGTAAGAGCTGCAGGTGGGTTTCAGGACCCATTTAACCTGGGATTTCCTGTGTCCTCCCCAAACATGGTCTGACCATGTCACCTGCAGAGCATCACCGTGCTTTAGGCTGCACTTGATGCTGTGCCCGACATCTCCCCTGTGCTGATGCCACTGCAAGAAGCAGGCATTTTGTCCCTGCAAGCAAGGGGGCAGCTGCCCAGCCCCACAAATTCCCACTCCCCATTAGTATGGGACCCACAGCAGCGCTGTGCTCAGCGGGGATTTGCTCTGCTCACAGCCCAGCCCATGAAAGCGAGAGCCCGAGCACAGGGCTGCTGCCCACGTCTCCAAAAGCAAGCCCAAGCTCCTGCTGCCAGCTCCACACTGTCTCTCCCTTTGGAAAGGAATCCACGGCGTGTTCCTCGGCTGACAAGCAGTTCCCCCTGTGTCCGGGGGCCCTCTGGCCCTTTCCTAGGTGAGCTAAGCAAGCACAAATGTCCTGCCTAAACAGCACCAGAGAGGAGGCAGCTGGATCCGAACGCGCGGTTCTTGTGCAGGCTCCCTTTCCAATGAGTCATAAAAGTTCCTTGGCAGCTGCCTCTGTGTATCTAATTGGGATCAGGTTAGGGGCAATGTGGATAGCTGAGGATGGAAAATATGTGTCGGATTTACTCCTCTGTCCCACCACTGATCTGAAGGCTTGGGAACTCTCCTGCTGGAGCCCTGTGCTACTCACCAGCTCCTTTCTCTCCGTTCAGGGGCCAGGGGCTCGTTCTGCTCCCCATTCCCTGCCGGAGGCTGTCCTTTGCTCTTCTCCAAGTGCCCCTCTGCATCCCCCTTTAAACCCAAAGCAGAAGCATTGCCTTGCCACGTTGGCCGGGCAAAGAGGCGGCCACAGAGCTGGGGGAGCTGGGCACAGCAGGAAGCAGCCTCGGGTGCCCCAGGCACTCGGCATGACTCACATTATCCAGGCCACAAAAGAGGCGTGAGGACTGAGCCTTTTCCATCTCCTTTTTGTCTGGGAGCAGCAGCACTGGCAAGCAATCCCTCCCCCTCTCAGCAGGCAGATGGGGAGCAACAGCATCCTCCTGCCCCTCTCGCACAGCTTTGCTGGCTAGCAGAGACACGGCAGAGCTCTCGTTCATGAAAAGCACGGTAATTCCCCCAAAACATCCCTCTGGTGCAAAACCATCAGAGTCTGTGCGCAGCCCCTCTCCTCCTCCATCCAGGGGTCTTGTGGTCACCCCACAGCCCCCCTCCCCATGGGCCCGAGCACAAATCTCTTGGAAAGAGATTCCCAGGAAATGGAGACACTAAATATCCCCTGAAATCCCAACAGAAATGGAGCTCTTGGCAGAGAGCAAAGCCATGCTTTCTAATAGATCTATATTTGGCTGAGAGAAAGAAAAGCCCCTCTAAGGAGCCTCTGCTTTCAAGGCAGAAAAGAACACCCTGCTTTGAACAGAGCCTGAAATATATATATAAAAAAAAAAAAAAGGAAATTCTACAGAAAACTCCTAAGAGGCCGCAAACTTCTGCCCTTCTCCTGTGTACAAAAGAAATCCGCCAGGCTCTGCCGGTCACCTCACCGTCACCTCCTGGGAGTTAGATTCTCGCCAGGCCTGTGGCCAAAGGAGAGAACCGCTCACTGTTTTCACAGCAATTTCTCTGCCTGAAGTGGACACTCAAAAAGAGAAAAGGGAAATGAGCAGTGTCCATACAGTCTCGTGGGGCCACATGTGGGACATCTCCCTGCCAAGCTCCCGGCTCGCACCTTCCCCCCGTGTCCCCTTCTCGGCAGACACCTCCAGGGGCTCCTCGAGGCGGAGCACATCTCACTTTCTCCTTTTTCCCTTCAAGGGTGTTGAAGACCCTAGGAAAAACATGGGCTTGGCTTTAATGCTCCCACACTGGCAATCCTCATCTGTCAACACAGCATCTCAAAAGATCTTCTCACCCGGTTTAGCCAAGGAGGGTTGGTGCTGGGGCTGCTCCTTACCATACGGGGCTCACTCGGTCATTTCCCTGCTGCTGGACGGGGCAGTTCCCCACGGAGCTGGGAGCAACAGCAACATCCCAGTCCAACCTCATCACAGCCACTGGTGTCCATATGGGACCGTTCCCACACCAGCCACCAAATGTCTAGGACTGGAGACGGACGGCCAGGGGGAAAGGATTTTTTTGGGCAGAGGGGAAGGGGCGAGCAAGGCTCGTCCCAGCAGGGAGGATGCTCCAGGGGCTGTTGGTGGAGCACAGAGCGGGATGCTCCTGGCTGCCGGCCCGGCAGCGAGCCCCTGCCCGCGGTGAGGACAAGCCCGTGGAGCGTGTGCCCTTTGGTTGGGATGTCCTCGCTCCTCTGCTGTTGTTTTTGTAAGCTTCTTCCCGATGGCACGTGGTGTGATCGCTAAAGGAACTTTGCCCTCTCTCGGCTCGCACTTTTGGTAGGAAAACAAGCTTGGGTTTTTGCCAAAAATGTGAAATTTGAAAAAAAAAAATCCTGTTTTAAAGTTAAAATCTTCACTGTTCGGGTGTCTGTAAAGGAAAATCCCAAATTTAAAATATCTCTACAAAAATTCTAAAGTATTATTTTGACAGAAAACTTGGCGCTGTTGAAATTTCTCAAAAAAAAAAAAAAAAAAAAAAAGATTGAAGAACTGCTTCAGCAGAAATGCTGCTCCTGGAGACTCTGGCACTCGCAACCACCCGAGACTCACGGGGCTTGAGCAGATGCTCAGCATTTATTTGGAGAGGGACAGAACATCCACGTACAAAAAGGGCCGAAACAAACGCAGGGAGGAGCCGTGGCCCTCCCGTTTTAGGACACGAACCTCTGAGGGATGGGAACTTCTGGGAGGTCACGGCCGGGGTAGGATGTTGAGCAATGAGGACCATCGTTTTGGCCTCTGGTCTGCTCAGCAATCGTGCTCGTCCTAAATTCCTGACGTTTCGCGGTGGAAGTCGTTTTAGGTTGACATCCAAGAGGGGAACCGTTGGCTCCAGGTCCTGGCGCCGTGCAGGACAAGGAGCACGAAGCACCGACTCATCCCACCGGGTCAGCAGTGCCGCAGCCGGGCGCTCCGCTCCTCTTTGGGAGCTATTTAGAAATCATGGAAGTCAATAAATCTTTGAAGTTATTTTGGGCTGGGACCCAAAGACGTTTAATCGGAAGCAGATGCCGGTGGAGGTCTTTCCTGGAAGGCTGGTGTGCGGGGAGGCACACGGGCTTTAAAATGGAGAGAAATTTTATTCTCGTTGTTATATGTTAACATCCATGACTTAAGAAATATTTCAGCCATGTTCCTGGATGTGTCATTGGGTGCCTTGCACCGATGACAGGCAGCGATTAAACATTTCAGAGCAGTTTAAAACCAGATGAGAACAGGGCTTTGATGAATCCCCCCACCTCGTTCGATTTGTTTAGGCTACGTGCTCCTGCAAAGTCTGCCGGACTGGGCGGGCGCCGTGGATGGGCGGACAGCTGGGGGATCAGCAGCGGTCTTCTCCATCCCTGGTGTCCTTGGGCTGCTTTGCCTTGGGAGAAAAACGCAGTGCCTTTTGGATTGCCTCCAAATCTACAAAACTGAGCTAAATATCTCTAAAACCACTGCTTTCTGGAAGCGAACAGCCTGCCAAGGCCCGGCGCTGGGAAGCTGCCCCACAGACGAGGTTTTCTGCCGTGTCCCAGCCCCAGCGGACTGGGATCACCCTGCCACAGCCTCACCCCAGTCCTTCCCAGGGCTCCCAGCCTCTGCCCCGAGCCCTCTGAAAGGCAAAAGATGCCCCTGGCTCCCCAACCTGCATATGAAGCCCTCAGCACCACATCGAAGGCAAGGGGCAGGAGCCAGTCCCTATTATTTTTCCTACCCCGTAACAACCAAAAGGTGAGAACAGTGCTAGCCCCCTGCAGCCACACACTTTGCTGTAAGGAGCCACAAGAGGGCATTAGCTTTATATTTTTCCCCACCCAGACAAATTCAAGACAATTTCTGGCTAATGCTCCATTTTCCTGTGCCCAAGTACAACTGTGGGAATATTATCTTGTGAATCCTAACACTGTAAGAAGATGGGTTGGCTAATAATGGCGAGCCTGACTTTCTTCTCATTCTTGCAATTTGGCTTTTTAGTCCCCTCCACAGAATAAGAGAAAGGCGGGGAACGTTCCCTCTGTGTGGGAAAAGGAGAACATTCTGAAAATTAAAAAAAAAAAAAAATGAACCCAAGCCACAGCATTGTCAGTGCCCAAAGAGATGGAATCAGAATTAACAACAAAATTTTTGAGAATGCTGCAAAACTCTGTACTCCCCGTGTGCCGACAATTTTTTTAGGTAACGAAAGTAGGTTCGCCGTGCCTGCTGGCATCCAGCGCTTCCTCTCGAGTTTGATGAAGGAGATATTTCCTACCCCGACAGCATCTGTGCTCATGCGTGTCTGGTGTCACTCCAAGGCGTCCCGCTGTCCTTAGCTGAGTTCATTGCCTCCGGTATAATTAGGCTTGCTGGATGAGGGCCGTGTGCTGTGAGTACCCTGCAAGTGTGCGGGGATATTTTTCAACCGTAAAGCGCTATTTGGCCTGCCCCCCCTTAATGAAAAGATCATGCAAACCAGATTAATGTCGTCGGGCTGAAGCAGAAAACAAACGAGCAGTGGAGTGCCCCTTTGTCCCCAAAGTAGCTTAAGTTTCTCAGCAATATCAGCGTTGAAACAGAAACAGGTGAAGAAATCAATACAGACCACAGCATACGAAAAGGAGACCGCTAGACTGGTATGTAGAAAAGGAAGGTGCTGTTAAAAAATGTTACAGCTGCTGTGTCCACCCAGAAGTGAAAAATAATATTTGGTCTGCAAGAAGTTGTGAAGCTGAACCTAAAAAAGAGGAAAACCTCGAAGTAATTTGATGATTTATTTCCTTTTTGTTTCACACTGTCCCGCACTGCAATCACTGCCCTGGCTGTCCCTTGGCCAGCGCGAGTCACCCGCAGCAGGACAGATCTGTTTTCCCAAACTAAGATGAAGCCCTGGCATCAGAAGGGAGTCCAAATCCTCTTTTGTCCCTCCTCAGCAAGTGCACAGCCAAAGGGTGTGTTTTGGTAGGTGGGTGTAGTTAGGAGAGGAATTGGGACTGTAGCTGGGCGCCGTGCACTCCGGAGCATGGAGCAGTCCGTGCATGGAGCTGGTTGTTCATCAGAAGCGCTTCAGCCTCACCTCTCCCTGGTTCACACATCCCAAGGACCAGGGGAGGACGGTCCCTGCCTCTCCCTCTTTCCCCTGTCCCCAGCACCTCCTCCTCCTCCCAGCTCCTTACTCCATAAACTAGCACCCATCGCTGCGCCCCTGCAGCGGCAGCGAGTGCATTGCCACGTCCAGAGCGATGTGTGTTGGAAGGGGATGAGTTCCCCGTGCCAAGGATGCCACGTATTTAAATGAGGAAAAAAAAAAAAAAGAAAAGGAATAAGGAGGGGAGCAGCACGTGCACAGCCAGCTCCCGAGGGATGGGGCTGCTCGCCCTTGCTCCGGCTCTCGGGAAGGGTTTGCTGCGGGTGTCATCCCCAGCTCGGGTCCAGCGAGGACTTGCTAAGGTCCTGTGCTGCCTCCCTCCCCTCTGCTGCCTTTCCCAGGGCACTCCTGGCCTCCTACAGATCTCCGCCTTCCTCCTTTCCCTATCATCGTGTGCCAAGTTTGATTAAAATGTCGCCGATCCCTGCCAGCTCATGAGACAGAGGGAGAAGAGAGGAAGGAAAACAAAAAAACAGCCGGCTGTCCCTCTCCTGCCTTCCCAGACTTTGCTAAGGCCATATGAGGTCTCGTCTGGGACGCAGCCGGGCACGTTCCCCGGGAGCAGCAGACACCCCTGCACCCTCCTTGGCAGCGCCGGGCTCCAGCACGATGCTTGCCCCCCCGGGACATCAGCCCCCTGCCGGCTCCCCTCCGGCCCCCCGCAGTGAACACGAGGCTCCCGGGATGGTTCAGGGGCAGCCCCATGGTCCCGTGTCCGTCTGCATCCCCGGGGGCTTCCCGGTGGCATCCCCAGGGGAAACAAGCCAAGAAATGGTGGGGGGGGGGAAGGTTTAAGCCCGGCCAGCCCCTCGGGGTGCTGTGGCTGTGCAGCGCCAGGCTTCTGGCAGCGCTGTGGGGAGAGATGCCCACCGCCTCCTGAGAGGGGGGAAAAAACAGAAAGGCACGATCAGAGGGCTCTCGCCCTCTCCCAGTGACCCCATAAAATGAAGGGGTGGAAATATTGGCCGGTCTGTCCTTAAGGTAATTACGGATGGACGAACGAGGCAGCACGGACACAGGCCCACGAGAGCAGTGATTTTTCCCCACATTTACACTCCGCAATTTCATATTCATGAAAAGGCCCTCAAAAACGAAACCAAACAAAAACAAACAAACAAAAAAAAACACCTCTTATTTGAGGTCTAACTTGGAAACAAAAGTTTGATTTCACTGAGGTCGCAGCCCTTTGACCTGTGAGCTTTTCAGCTTGTCTGAGTTTGGGGCTTGTCTGCATAGCAAAGGCTGACGTTTTGGGGTTTGGGTTCATTTGTATTATAAAGCTTTTTGAGGCTGTGGTTGTCTTTGCTGTCATTAAAGACCCTTGCAGTGGGCCCAAAGCATCGGGTATTCCTGGGTTTTCTCTTTTTCCCCATTTTGTCCCTCCCTCCTTCCCTGTGCAGGGAAAAGGGACCAGCTCAGGGCACTCCAAGGCCAATCCTTCCCCCGCTACCACGAACGACCCAGCTGAACCGTGAGCAGCTGAGGATCCTCGGCACCACCCTACAACTGCTCAAACCTCATTAAATCCCAGCGACTCCCCTAATCCCCAGGCCTGGGGATGCGGAGAGGCGGGATGTGCAGCCCTTTGGCCCCAAGGAACTGGGCTGCCAGCGCCGCACGCCCATGTGCGCGCACACGCCTGAGTGTGTCCGCAGGTGTCTGGAGATGAGCAGCTCCGAGTCCTCACCACGAGAGCCCTGCAGTCGCGGGGGAGGGCTGGGATCTCTGCCTCTCTTCCTTGGGGGATTTGATGTACTTCCAAGCGATCGGGAGGCTGCCAGGTTCTCCAGCTCAAGGGGAAACAACACCACCGCACGTTAATCAGATGAATTTCGGGCTCCTGCTGCCAGCGCGTGGCTGTGGCACACTCGCTTCCCGAGCTGACGTCTGCCGTCGTGCAAAGAGGTGTGGGTGCCAGCCCCCCTGCTGCAGCAAAAAAAATACCTACAGCAACCATCCCTCCCCGGGTGAAGCCGTGCTGGAGTCAACCGCACATTGCGAGGGGGAAAACTCAACCTGGTCCCTGCAGGAAGCAAATCCCAGGGGGAAGACACGTCTCCAGGTCTGCCCGGCTGCCTCTCCACGTGCACAGCCACCCCTACCCCTCGGGCTGCTCTTTCCACCGCCCTCCATCCGTCCTGGGGGCTGAGCCCATTCTGAGCTAAGTCATAGGAAACGTCCTGCCAGCCCCATCGCCTGGGGCAGTGGCATCCCTGGTGTCCTCTGAATTCCTCAGAGTTGCCTTCTCCTCCTTAATATGATGTATTTCAAAGGCCAGATAATAAGGCCATTAATTCTTTGGCTCACGCTGTGAACTATTTAATGGAACATGACAAGAAAACAGTGTTTCTTTCCTGGGAGTAATTATTGTTTGACTTTAAGCCTTTACCTACGGCAATAGCTGTAAGGAGAATAGTTCCATTAAAGGCAGGTGGGGACTCTAAATCCTTAGAAATGAGGACAGTTTTTTAACCTGAAAGACATCATAAATGACCATAGCTGGGCCAGTTAATTTATATCTCATTTCAGAACATTTAATGGTGCTTCTTTTCATCGCTGAACCAGGCACTCGGTGGCTCTAACAGTTGGTGGTTTTCCACGCCGCGTCTCCTCCTGCACCTGAAGCCAGCCTGGCTGGGCCGAGCGTGCGAATTATCCCTCATTACGGGGACGTTCCCGAGGGCTGCCCTATTTTTCTCGTCCTCCTTGGAAAGCTGAAGACCTCTGAGATGTTTTACCCACGACAGCAGCAGCTGCGCCCTGTGAGACAGCCCCAAAAATGAGGGGGATTGAACATCAGAGTGAAATCCATGTGTGATCCACGTCCCGAGCAGGGTGGCATGTGGGCTAGCATGAACCCAGCGCTGGCTCCTGGCTTTCAGCAGCAGTCCCTGGTGCTGAGCATCTCCAGGGCACCGCAGACATGGGCAGCCCGGCCTGACTTGGCTGCACCACGCCAGCAAAATGCAGTGTGGTTTGTGAAATCACCGCCTCCGAGGGGCAGCTACAAGCAGGGGCTGGGGCACCACCCACAGCAGGAGTTTTCCCATCTGCAGTCACCCAGAGGAAACAGGGTGCAGTGTAAGCACGGTCAGGATCCGTCCCTTTAGCCAAAGTGCCTTGTTCTGGAAACCCGGGGTCTGGAACCGATTCTCCCTCAACGAGCCCTTCCCAGATCCTCTGACATATCCCAAACCCTGCTGGCTGCCTGCTGGAAAATCCTCATCAAACGCAATTGCTCTATACGGCTTTGCTCTATAGGGTTACGAGAGCTTTCCCCCCGGCCTATTATTGCAGGGTTGCTCCCGATTGCTAGGCTACGCGGTGTTGCTGTTGGCGTGGAGGCGCGCTGGCTGCGCCGGGACCCACATGTGTGCTGCTGGGTGACTCATGAGATCTGGCCCCAGCAGCTCCGGCTGCCTTCGCGGCGTCTCGAGAAGAACATTCCCTTCTGCTGAGGCACGGCCCCGGCACCACGGGCAGAACAGAGCCCTGTGTGGCCCCGCTGGGGACCCCCGAGCACCAGCACGGCTCAGGTTTGGGGGGCAGCCCCATGGGGACAGCGCTGGGGGGAGCAGTGGGGGGGACAGGAGTGATGTGGCCCTGCTCCAAAGCAGCTCCAGGAGTTGCAGCGGTCCCATGGGTGCAGGAGCACCCGGACCCCGCACCCAGGGGTGCGAAGGTTTTTCCTGCGCCCAGGAGACCGGGCTGGAAGCGTGCAGGAGTTGAGGATTTCAGCCACGGGATGGGAAGCATCTCCCATGGGATGGGAAGTGTCTCGCAGCTGCAGAACTGGCCCAAAGGAAGCTGTGACACACTGGACAGTTGGACTGAACCAAACTCCCCGCTTTCAGCCAGCATGAGAATAAAAATCCCACGGCTCCCACCTCCTTCATTTTAGCAACGTTTTCCTTCAGAAATCCAATTGCTACGGGGAACCACAGCTCACCGGCAGCTCTGCACATTTGCTGCCAACTGCACACCCAGAGCCCGAACCTCCACGGCTCGCCTCCCAGCCTTGCTCCCCAGATTTGCGCAGCCCCCCCAAGCTGCAGCTCCAGGCAGCCCTCGGAGACACCGAGCGGCTGAAAAACCACACTGCAGGCACACGACAGCCTGGAAGCTCTTTGCAGTCCTCCTCCTGCATCTCACAGCCTGCAGGGCCTCGTGCGAGATGAGCTCCTTGAGCTCAGGCCAGCCCCTCTTGCCACCAACATTGACCGGAGGCGTTGCACAGAGCAGAGGACGATTTGAGGCTCGATGCCCTGGGCTTTGGATGTGTCACGTCGTTTGTCTTGATCCTGCAAAGCATGTCAGGAACTGCACAGTGGCAGTGGGACTGGCTGGAATTGCAATGTAAATGTTGGGCTAGAGGATGTCTTTACCTCTTGTCCCCTGGGCTGTCCTCAGAAAGTCCCAGAGTGTCTCTAATGAGCCCCTCGTGTGCTTGCCGGATCCCTGGGGAGTAATAAAGCTGGGATTCCAGCTTGCACAGATTTAATAAAAAGAGAAAGAGAAAATAGTTCCTCAAAACTCAGCCTTTAACAGCAGCAGGTCTGGGAGAGAGGCCCCACTTTGTGCTGGTTTTACGGGGCCTTGCAGGGGTGCTGAGCTCTGCACCCGGGGCCTGCAGAGCACACAAAGCCCAGGAGGGCCGCAGGAGGACGGCTGCCGGGGGGTTGGGTTTTGTGCTTCCTGCACATGCAGTGTTCAGGACATGATGTTGGCATCGTTGCCAACTCTCCTTGAAAAGGCCTCCTTGCCAACTTCTGCCAAATTTGGCAGAGACCCAGAGCCCCGAAGAGAAGGATTCCCAATGACTTGCATGGAAACGCGCAGCTGGGTGAAGCGGGGAGGCTCCTGCACCCATCCTGCCCCGGCGAGCAAGCCTGCGGGGTGAGCGCAGCCCCACCAGCCGTCAGCTCTCGCCCACGGCCTCGTGCTGGGGCCTGGGCCGGCAGCCAGGCGCTGAGACGTGGCCTCCACCTGCCACCTAGTGTTTCCCTCCTGGATCCAGCTGCAAACCCCTGCAGCATCACCAAAGGCACCCCGAAACCCAAACGCAGCCGGGTGCTGCGCGGTTCCCGTCACAAAAAGCAGACGCAACGCCCTGGGCAGACCCTATAAGCACACCGGGGGGGTGTCTGCGGGCAGCGGTCCCCTCCTGGCTCCTAGCAGGGCTGTTCTGTGCCTTCCCCGGTGCTCAGGCAGCTGCTGGGGAAGGTTTTTACCCTCGTCTCCTCCTGGACACTCCCTGGCCGGTGCTGGGTGCTCGCTACGTGTCTCGCACAGTTGCAGCCTCCTGGAGCTCAGCCCAGGAACATCTCACCCGTGTGTCTGGACGGGGCGGACAGCCTGCCAGCTCCACCAGCTCCCCGTGGCGCTCAGCACCCCGTGGTGCTTTAGGCTCGGGGTGGCACACGAGGCCGGGGGCAAGGCGCCCCGTGCCAGGATGCGAGCCCTGCCCTGCCCTGGTGTTTTTGGAGCGCACGCCAGGCGCTGTCCCACGGCGGCCCCCGCCGCAGGCAGCCCCGGCGGCCGGCCGAGTCCCCGGCTGACCCCAGCCCAGCATCTGGAAGTGCTCAAGGCGGCTCCTGCGAGCCTTTCGGCAGCGGGACCCACACGGACACGCTCATCCCTGGATAGCCAGCGGGCAGAGCAAGCAGACAGCGGGGTCAGCGCAGAGGTGGAGGCCAGAAAAGGGCTTTTCGAAGGCTGCGAGGAGTTTCTGCCTTTCCTTTTTGTTCTTTTCTCCTTCCCAAATCTACTTTTTTTTTCCTTTTTTTTTTCCCCAAACCAATTCTCATCTTTATCAACCGCGAGAGCGTGACCATCACCGCTGCCTACCCCACGCTCCTCACAGCCCTGCGTTGCTGTCTGCATCCCCTACAGACAGCAGCAACACCAGCCCCTCGGTGCGATGCTCATGTCGTCATTTTGGGTGGCTCTGCCCAGCTCCCCGCAGCGCCCTGGGCTATCTGCTGGCAAATCCACCGGCAGGCACCTCTCCCTCCCTCTCTGCCCTACAGCATGAGGTTCCCCGGGGCTGTTGGTGCTGGCACATGGGGGCTCCTCCTGCCACCTGGGACAGAGCCAGTCTGCAAAGGGTCTGGGCAGGGTTTTGTGCCCAGGAACACGCAGAGCTTGCTGCTTCTCCCATGTAAGAGCCGCTCTGAGGTTTCTGCCACACACAGCGTTCCTAGGAAAGCCTCTGGCACGGCTGCAGTGCCAGCGTTTTCCCCTGCTGCCAGGGAATGAATCCTGGCTCCCGAGTCACTCCGATGGCTTAGGAAATTGTCGCTGGGTGTATCGGCTGCTTGCCCTTTCTGTTGTACTCAGTTCCCGGGAATCGCAGACGCAAATTGCTTATGGTTACAGAGTTGTCCAGATACGATTTTCACATAGCATTGTTGGGCAAGTGCCATACTCGAAGGAAACAGAGCATTCAGCTCAGCCCCTTGCTTAAAAAATGTTTGGAAAAATCAGCAATTTGGAAAATGGAAAGATTAAAGTAGTCCAAACAAAAGGGCCCCGGCTAGCGGCTGCGGGCGGCGCTGGAATGATGTCATGTAAACAGGGAAGGGGCGGCCACGGCCTCGTACAGACGGAGCTGGGGAAAATAATTGGGGCTGGGTTATTTCACCCTCGGGGGATTTTATGGTTCGACCCCAAGGCGGATGCAGGTGGGCAGCCTGGGATGCTGCCCTGTGCCCTCATCCCCCTTCCTGCTGCCTGTGAGCCCTGGGAAAGGTGTCCCAGAGGCATCAGGGTGAGCGGTGCTGAGCTGCAGCATCCCCAGCCCATGGCACGGCTGGGCAGTGCCAGGGTGGTGGCACCCAGCCCCCTGCCTTGGGTGCAGGCTGTGGCCACCTTCATCCCCTGCCCCCGAGGCAGAGGAATGCCCTGGGCTTGACCAGCGCGGGCCAAAGGGGGTTGAAAAGCAAAGCAGCTTTGGGAAAACAACCTTTGCTCTGCTCTGTCCCAGCTTCCATTTGTTAATCTCCTTTCCAAAATGTAGGGGAGGTTGCCATCAGGTGGTAAATCATCCCCGGACCCTTTAGAATAACAGATTACTCCCGCTTGCAAGGCACAGTGGTTTATTTGTTTTGTAAACCAGGGCCTCTCCCGCTGCTCCGGCGCACGCTCCCTCCCTGAGCTGAAACCCAAGCCCCCTGTGCCGAACAGAGGCACCATTCATCCATCCCCTGCCCCGTCGCCCCAGCCCACAGTGAACCCCTTCCTCCACAAAATGAGCAGGCACCAGGACGTGTCTCTGGCTGATGGCAAAGGCACAGAAAGGAGAGCTCAGGCAGAAAAGAAAAGGCATGGGCAGGGACAAGGACGTGGGAAGGGGCAAGGACACGAACAAGGACAAGAACACGGGCTGCTGGCACGTCCCAGGACTTTGAGAAAGCAACGGCCAGAGCTGGGGGACAGGGGCAGCCAAACACCTGCGGCACACAGGCAGAGGGAACGCAGCCCGGCCAGCCGTCCCCACGCCCCAGTGCTTTTAAGCTGGAGCAGGGGAGATTCGTGTCAAGCCCGCGGGGCCCGGGTTTTTCGATGCCCCACTTTAAGCAGGACGGCTAGCGCTGCCTGTGTCTGCAGGGAAGGCAGCCGGACAAAGCTCCCTTGTCACCGCGCTCCCCCTGGAGAAGCAGATGGCAGGTCCCAAAGGAGGAATAGCAGCTTTGCAGGAGATAGAAATCAAAACCAAATGGAGAACGGCCTTTTGAGAGGTGTTCCCCTCCTGAAACGCTGATAAGGAGAGCGGGCAGGAGGCTCTGGAAGCAGGCACAAATCAAGGCAGGGGGCACATCCCTGCCCACGAAGTGGTGCCCACTCGGTTCAGCTCCAGCTGGTGCAGAGTCCCCTCAGACACCCACTTTCCCCATCAGTGAGCACTGCCGTTGTCTCCCCTCTCCTCCTTTGCCTGCATCCAGTATCAGCCCAAGGAACGTCAATATTATCCAAAAATCCCAAGCTTGTTTGCCTATTACTTCCATCTCACGCTTCATCTCCCCCTTGCCCCCATAAAAACATCCTCCGTGGGGCCTGCAGGTTTGATGTAATGCTTTGCCTGCTCTCTTCCCACCCATTGCATCAACGCTCCCAGGCTGCGCAGCATCACGACGTGGCAGAGCCTTTCTGTGCAATTAATTACGAGCCCGGCTGGGCTCAAGATGCAAGGCTGAGCCACACGCGATCCCAAACGCATTCCAGATGGTTGCAGAGCGCAGTGCAGCACGATCCAGCTTTGCAAGGCTGCTGTAGCAACCTCTCACAATAACTCTTCTCTGGTGAGAAAAGAGTGAATTTGGAGGACGCTTTCTGCTGACGTGCCAGATGCTTTCTGATCGTGGAGCCTGGCGGAGACCTCTCTGCCAATCTGTTGGCTAATCCTGCTCCCTGGGAAGGGGTAAGGGATAGTTAGAGAGTCTTGATGACACCACGCAGATTAAGGGAATGACAAGAAGCCCCAGTCATGGACAAGGCTGCAAATTCAGGATTGTCAAACCGAACAGAAAATGCCAACGAAGGCAGTGCCTTTGCCCACGGGGCTCTCCAGGGGCTCCTGCCGCTGTGTTAGCCCAGGGCAGGGACTTCTTCCCCCACCTGCCAGCCAGTGGAAATATGCTCAGAGCTGACAACACACCAGGGCCGGGGCTGCTGAGCAGAATTCAGCCTGGCAGTGTCAGCTGAAACAGCACCAAAACAGCTCCTGAATTAGTGTGGTCCAGGAGACCCCAAAGACCAAGCCCCCAGACCCCCCCCTCCGGGCTCTGCTGGCCCTGCGCAGCAGCTCTCCATCCCCTTCATCTGCTCAGCTGGAAGCAGTGATCCATGCATACTTCAGCAGCAAAAGTGGGCTTCAAAGCTGCGAGGCAGGCGTCCCAGCAGCAAAGTATTTGGCAATCAATGAGTTGATCTTGTCGGAACAGCCATAAATGAAGAACTGGGTGAACAGCATTAATGTTAATGCCACATAAAAGTCAGCCCTAGTAACCCGGATTTGCCGAGGAGGTGCTGAAAACCTTGTGCTACCTGGTCAGCTAATCACTTTATTTATGAATAAAAATAATAAATCGGTGTCTGAGTTCCTTCTGGCTCCCTAGCACGCTCAGTGCTGCAGCCCAGGGTGGCTTTGCAGCTCCCCATGCCGGGGCGCGATGCTCCCGGGGGGGTGTCAGGAGGTGACGCAGGACCTGCTGGAGCCTCTGCTCCTGGAGGGGGGCACGCTTCGCTCTGAAGTCCCCCAGGAGTGTTTCTGAGCCTCTGGCTCAGGCCAGGGCTCTGGCAGCCACCCCTTTCCCAAAGGCAGCCTCTTCCCAGCGAGCCCAAACCGCCCCCGAATCGGCATTTCCTCCCGGCTTTGCAGCTCCGCTTGCAGGTCAGTCGTGACGCACTGTGGTGCTCCCCAGGGCCGCCGGCAATTCACAGCCCGAGCAGGAGAAAGAGGGGAAGAAAGGAGGAGTTTGCTCCCTGGGCGGCTGCGGGGAACCTGCACCACGTAGCGAACCCACATGAAAACGCAGGGATTGTGCTGAGCGCGAAGCCGTGCAAAGAGCTCATTCCATCTCTCCAGCTCATCAGCCAAGCATCCGAGACATTCCTAAAGCTTGCGTCTCCTCGGATGTTTTGTTCTACGCAGCATTGTCATGCAGTCAGGAACAAAAATCTCGGCTAGGCTCAGTGCAAAAAAAATAAATATATAAATAAATAAAGAAGGAACTGGCTTAAATTAAATGGCCCATCTCACTCTGTCAAACTCAACTGCGAGAAACCATGTGAGTTCATCAAAAAATCTGCTACCCGCACTAAGCAAATACAAATAACCCGCAGAGCAGATGGAAGCAGCTGTCTAGGAAATTTTGCACTAATCGTTGCTTTGCTTGAGAATTCACGGCCTCGGTTGTGCAGTCTGAACAGCTACTGCGGTACAGGAGCTGTGCAAGCTCTGAGAAACACAGAGATCATCTCTGGTCTGCTTTTAGAAGAGGGAGAGAGGCGCGAAGGCTGGGGGTGCAGGGAAACCTCTAGTGGGTAAAGATCTGAACCCTAAAGCCAGCAGTGCTGAAGCAGACAGAGAAAAAGGAGCCTTTAGGGACCAGACCCAGCTCTCCGAAGCAGGGAGCAGCACACACAGCAGCCCACCCTGCCCTGGATCTGCCATCAGTGCCATCACCGCGGTGTCCTGAATTGTTCCAATGGGACCTGCAATCACGTAGTTGCTGGCAGATAACGGACAACCTCAAACATCCCTGCGCCTGCAGTGCCCCAGATGGAGGATGGAGACATCCTCCTTCCACTGAGGAGCGCTCAGTGCAGGGCTGCGTGGTTCAGGACATCTTTAAACGGGGACAGAGTAATTGTAGAGCTTTTCCCTCTGCCCCAGGGCGAGCAGCGAAGGCTCTGGCTGTAAGCACTGCAGCGCGCAAAGTTCTCCTTTCAAAACCAGTGTTTGGTTTTCAACACCCAGACATCCCTGCCCAATTTGCTGGAGTATTCTCAGGCATGTCCATGGAAGGCGCAAAGAAATCACCCTGGCCTCATTCATTCTCCAAGCTGAGCCAGAAGCTGAAAGCAGGCAAACCTGGGGAGATTCAACCTCTCCGTCAGCATTTCTGTGCGTAAGTGCAGTCACTGACTCTGCTGGGGTTTGCTGGAGCTCAGGAAAGGGAGATGCTATGGCCTAACGCAAATGGGACAAAAACAACTGAACCTAATTAAAGCCCTAACAGCGAACGTTGGGCGTGGGCTTAATCCGCCCAAAAATCTCCTTCATAACACCCCCGCAGAGGTATAAAATGCTGAGCAAACCTGGAAGAAAGAGGACAGCGCTTTTCACTTCCTAGACTGATTTATGCTCTACAAAGAGCATCGCATGCAGCCGCTGACAATTTCACGCTGAGTTACTCATGCTGCCTCCCCGCCATAACGATACGTACAGATGGGAAGGAGATTTGGTACGCCTCGAAAAGAGGCGAGGGAATATTTCTATTTGACAGCTTGTTTTCTTTGGTCAATGCATCGAAGGATTTTAGTTCATTATTTCATGTCTAGGCTCAGTTCCCAGCCACCAAAGGGACAGCTGAAGCCGTGGGTTTAGATAGAGACTGAAATACTTCTCCTCATTCTGCCTTCGCAAGCGAGCAGGATGTGCCTGGGGAATGAATCAACTGCTGTAAGCTGAGTTCTGAAACCCTTTTAATTGGGTAAAAAGGGGGGAATTCGAGGCTTTAAGCACTTTCGGAGCCAAATGTCCTAAGCTAAGGGGCGCAGGCGCTGGCTGCACCCGCAGGTGCTCAGCTGGGGCTGCAGCCCCAGGGAGGAGGAGCTGGTGGGGGAGGAAGAGGAGGAGGAAGAGCAGCAGGGAGGCAGCAGTGGCACCAGCGGGGACCAGTGGCTCCAGCTCCTCTGCCTGGGTGCCTTGTGCGGTGCCCTCGCTTTCACCCCCCCCGCCTAATACCCATTCATGATTAAGGATTAGTCTTGGCTTCAGACAGGGAGGCTAGGACCGTAACATGATCCGCAAGGGGGCAGGGGAAGAGCCTGTGCAAAAAATAGCGGTTAGGAATAATATTTTCTTCATATGGCAATTCGGAAAGCCAAGGCTGGGGGAGGCTGGGGTCGGTTATCTCTGCAGAGGTGCCAGCCCTGCCAGCGGGGTCATTTGCACCTACACCAGGGATGCTTTTGTAACCCAAAATCATTTATCTCAAAACACAGGGGGGTTTGAGCCCAGGATTTAAGGGTTACATCAAAAACCGACTGATGGAAATGGGTGTGATTCAGGTCCCTAAGTCTCTCTTCAGGGCTGTCTCCAACACAGGGGACATTTGGGCAGGAGAATCCCCTGCAAAGAGGGGGCTGGCGGAGGCTGGCCGCGAGCTCCCACAGGCTGTAAGCACTCCAGTTCTCATTTTCACTCCTGCCTCCCCCTGCAGACTCCCAAAAAAGCCAGCAAAGCCTCTCAGGATGCTGAGAGCAAGGCGTGCAGGCTGTTTACGGTGTATCACCGAAAGGCCAAAGCTGCCTCTCCCCGAACGTGTCAGGAGAAGCTATTTACTGCCACCGCCAAAAAATCCTGTAAGGCTTCAAGGCGTCATCCCGCGGACCGCGTTAACAGCTTGAAAAGGTCAGGTTAATAAAAACATATATACAGAGACCGGCTGAGGTGTAACCTGGCTGCACAGATCGCCCATGGAAGTGGGAATTTGGTGCTGCAAGGAGGAGGCCGTAAATTGGGACCCGTTGGCCTGACTTCTTCTCCTGGGTGTCTGCAGTGCCCCAGTGTGTGCCTGTGCTTCAATCCAGCTGCAGCTGTTACGCGCCCATGTTCGCAGTCCTGATGGATCTGCTTTCCAGGAACATTTATGTTTTGTTGTTTCCAGCGTGTAAGGAAACCGGGGTTTGGCTTTGATAATCCTCAAAAGCAGCAAAAACCCCATGCCTTCAGAACAAGCCTCACCAGAGCCTGCTGGAGCGAGCAACTGAGTTGCACTGGCTCGGGTGAGCTTTTAACTGGGGCCTGGTTGCCTCCCAGAGCTGTGGCACACTTCAAGATGTGGGGAAAGTGGATCCAAGCGGGCTGGGTGGACCTGAGCTGCCTCGGTTTGCTGCAGAGCGGCCGGCGGCACTCCGAGTGGTGCCAGAGGGGAGCCGGGCTCTGCACAAGTTCACGCTCAATTTCAAGTAACAGCATTTGAGAAGGAAGCACGCTTTGTGCAGAAGCCTTGCAGATCTCACTGGCTAAATAAATGACTGGGTGTGCACCATGCTTAGCCCCAGGCTCCGGACAAAGAAAAAATAAAACCAAGGCTTTGGCATCCCTGGAAACGTCGCTGCTTCTTCCCGAGCCTCCTCTTCTCTTGCGGCCTCACTCTGAAGTCAAAGTCTCTGGAAACTCAGCATTCATCCCCAAGGGACTTTGACCTTATTTTTGGTTAATAACAAGAAAAGCTAATAATGCTCATGACTGCCATCACCATTCCAGTTAAAAGCCAGCCAGGAGCGAGACAGCGATGCAGCCCGGGGGGACGTGGTCAAAGCAGGGTCCCCTTTGCCTGTCGAGCTGCACCTTGATGCGGGCAGAACCCGAAGCACAAATCCAGCAGGCTGTGTTCGGGCTCAAATGAGAGGAAACACCGCATATTTCAGATGCCTGCAGATTAAAAGCTGGGGTCTGGCTGCCTGCAGAAAAGCTGCGCTGCTGGGACAGTGGGCACAGGGGGGTGTGCGGGGGACAGGGATGCTCCTGCTGCGGGGAGGCTGCTGGGATGCCCTGGGGCAGAGCAGGGCTCCGTTCCCCTGGTGCACATCACGCTGTGCCACCTGCCACGGGAGCAAACCTCGGCCCATTGCATGGCACGGATGTAGCCAGGGTCCTCGGGGGCTCCCCGCTCCAAGCAGGGTGAGCCCAAGCCCTGGGCCATGCGGGGCAGCCTCAGGCACGTCTCCAGCACCGACCAGGGAGCTCAGACTGTCTGGCCCCTTTCCCAGAAGCTCGGACAGCTTCCCTGACCTTGGGCAGGGCACTTAATTCTTCCACTTTCATTCTCCGTCCAAAAAAGCTAAGATAATACTTCCTCCTTCCTGTCCGTTTAGAAAGTAAGCTCTTTTTGCTCTCCCTGGCGATGCGCAGGGCCAGATGTGTGATGCAGCTGTGGCGGTAGGGGCAGGGCGCTGCCTGCCACAATCCCTCCTGGCTGCAAGAAAAACCCACCCACAGCCCCCAGGGACCCACGGATTATGGTCCCATGGGTGCTGCTGTGACCCAGCGTGCTCAGGACTTCATCAACCCCAAAGAAATGCAGGAAAATTCCTGATGGTGGGGTGGGCAGAAGATTTAGGGTTGGAGCCAGGGAGGTGAGCTGCCTTCCTGTGCCTGGGCTGTGCCCCCCCAGGCTCCTTCCCATCCCTGGGTTTTATGAGCTCCCTGCAATTACCACCATTTCCCTCTGCACTGCCAGGATCACACTGCTGTTTCAAACAGCAAAGCAAAAGAAAAGGTTACAAGACGTTGGTGCAATGCCTGGAAAACCCCAGCAAACCCTTCCCACGTGGGCTCTGACCAGGGTGGGCACAGAGGAGGGAGCATGGGGTGGACAAGGACCCCCCAGGTCCCCTGGGTGGGGATCCCAGGGCAGGACAGGCAGTCAGAGGCAGGGCAGGTCTGCGGGGAGTTTTTACTCAAGCTGGATGAATTTTTCCATTGCTTAATGATGGGGAAGGCAGGGTGGGAGGGGACGCTTCCCTACCACACAGCACTTTGGCACAGGGGATCTGTGCCAAGGAGGCTATAAGCATCCCCCATTGCTCTTGCCCTGCTCGGGTCTCCTCCAAAACCAGCAGCCGTGCAGCCACACAGCACAGCCAGGCCTGACTTGGACACGGGGATGCTGTTGTTTTTACTTGTCCTGACAAAATTTTATGGAACCTGAATTTCTGCATTGGACGTTTTCCTCCAAACAGCCTTGGTTTTACTGAGACACGCAGAGTCCATGTCTGCGGTGACGGTGAGCGGAGAACTCCTAGCTGAGCACCAACACCTTGAGTTTCAGTAGCCAAAAGATCAGGAAATAATTTCCCTTTTTTTTTTTTTCCCTCAGCCAAAACTCCAGAGAACTTCCTCTGCTCTCACCTGGGATGAGCAAATGCCCCCCAAAACCCCACCCCACCCCTTAAAGAGGGGCTCCAGCAGCACCCCTTTCCCCCAGCACTTCTCAGCAGGGGTGGCTCTGGGCAACCTCTTCTGGCACTGCCTTGCCCCTCTCCACGTGCTCACCTGACTTCTTGCTGTGGGAGCGTTTTTTTCTTTATTCCCAAGCCTATCTGATGACAGCTTCACCCCCCTTTAGCTGAAAGCCCAGCTCTCCTGCAGCCTCCTGCTTTTTTTCCCCAGTGGAAAGTCTGTTAAATCTGACAGCAACGTCTTGATCCTTTCAAGTGGCCCCGTCCCAGGGCCGGGCTCCAGGCTCCACAGCCCAAACTCCCAAGCGTGGCCCAGCACCAAGCGGGCACAGCGAGCTGGAAGTTGCCTGTGAACAGGAATCCTCATGGTTGCTGAAAACAAGCAATATTTGTGTTGGACCTATCTGAACAGACCACAGAGGGCTTTATCTAGGGGAAAAAAAAAAATATCGTAATTCCCTCTGGGGGTGGGGAGGAAATTGGGGTGGGAAGTGGGGCGACGTTGGACCCGTGGTTGTCTGCAGGGCTGGGAAAAGGCAGGGGGATGCTCCCTGTGCACCCCAGGACAGGTTTTAGTGCACGAAGCTGCTTGAATCAAGGGTTTCTGCATTGCCTGAGGGGCAGGGGGAGTGCAAATCCCTCAGCAGCCTTCGGAGCCATTTTATCCCCAGCTGAAGCCTCCCTCCGTGCAGAGGAGCCTGCAGAAACCCTGGCAGGGCAGGCACAGGAGGGGCCCTTTGGACCAACAGCTCTTGCTTACCCCACTCACCGATTTTGGGCTTAAAAAAAAAAAAAAAGCCCAAGTCCCTTCTCAGTGCAAAGCCCAGCCCAGGATGGTTTGGGATCAGCCGAGCCCCAGCTCCAGCCATGGGGCTGAGGCAGCAGCAGGCTCCCGGAGGCATTTCCCCCTCTCCAAAGGGATCAGCAAGGCGCAAGCAAGCCTAGGAAAGCAATAAAGAAAAAGTCCATCTGGTTGTCGCCCTTCTTCTGATTCATAATGTTAAATAAAATGCCAGAAACTGATCCTTTTCTTTTTTTTTTTTTTTCCTCCTCAAACAGCCAGTAGGTCCTTCATATTTTCCCACTTACATCATCCAACATGGTTTGAATCTACAGTGACTGGTAAAGCCTCAAAGGCATAATTGCAGTTGTCTTAGGAAAGTGAAATCATATGGTGTTCCCAAGATCCCCTCCCCCTTGCTTTTTTCCTTTTCTTTTCTCTTCCTTCATTTTTTTTCCCCCCTTTTAATGTTTCTCACTCAGCTTCCAGATGTTTCCTGAGGAAAAAAGAAAAAGAAGCAAGAAGCAACGCGGGGCGGGGAGGAGAGGAGGGTGCTGTAGTGGAAAAGGCCACGTGGCAGCGAGAGCTCCCCGGCCAGAGGAGGGGAGCAGCAAAAGCTGCAGCCCTGCTCAGAGCAGCCCCGGGGGCTGCAGGGGCTGAGCCCCCGCTGCTGCGGGACCACCCCATCCCACCCCAACCCTTCCCATCCTATCCCATCCTCTCCCTCCCCCATGGGGATGCTGCAAGCCCCGCAACGGTCCTGAGCTAAGCAAGGCAGCGCTGAGCGTCATCGTGTGTGCTGGGCACAGCCCTGTTTGAGGAAATCCCACAGCCACTTAGGACCTCTTGCAACCTTACAGCTCAGAGCAGCGCCCTTACCTGCTGCTGCCCCGTATCAGAGCACTGACTCCCTACAGCCTTCACCAGCCCCTTGCGATCTGAGCACCTTCTGGATGTGCCGAGCCACCTTTTCCATGGGGTGCGTGTGAAAACCATGGGGTTTTCCATGTGATGGAGGGTATAACGATTTCTGGTGGTGCCTGAGCTCCACGCGGCCCGTTAGAGACCCAGCCCCACTCACTGACGCTCAGGGAGCCCTTCTGTCCCTGCAAACAGCCCCCCCACAAGCAGAAACGCTCACCCCACAATTCAGGCCGGCGCAGCCCAGGCATGGTTTCAATTAGGGCCGTAATTTACTGCGTTGGCTTGGAGGAGGGTAAGGCAGAGTGACGGGGAGGTGCCTCAAACCCTGCCTTCTGTGCCGAGCTCCCTTTCCCCAAGGAAAGGGAAGAAGGGGTCACACCCAGCTCAAAACGCCTCTCGTCCCCCCGCACGACCCCTGCAGCTCTGGGACCAGCCTGCCGGGCAAACGGCAGAGAGCTGGGAAAAGCCGTGGTGGTGCCAGAAATTTAAGGGATGAACACCACCAGTGGGGCAGGCTCTGCTCCCCCCCCCCGACCCCCAGCCTCTCCCTGCCCTATGCTGGGGGGGAAGGCACGCTGCCCGCAGCAGGGGGAGGGCAGAGCAGGCAGCAGCGCCTGGGGCAGCCACACCAACCTCGTCTCCCCCCCAGCCAGGGAGAAATCCTGCAGTGCGGTGTTCTCCTGAGGCTTCGTAGCCACCCTAAAAAAGCGGGGTGGCCGCAGGAACACCCTGCCCCCGGGCTGGCAGCGATGGGCGCAGGGGAGCTCGCGGGGAGCTGCAGCCGCAGGGGACCCCACGGTGACACCACTCGAGCGGGGGGGCCAGGCAAGGAATAAGCCAGACACGGCCCAAGTAAAATGAGTCGGGCACTTCTGAGGGAGCCCTCCGCACTAATTGCATGGGAGGGGTGGGGAGGGATGCAGCCAGCCAAGGATTATTGAGAGGCTGGGTCCAAACTCCTCTCTGAACCAACACAAAGACCTCAAAATTAAGGCTCGTCCAATGTCTTCAGAGCATCAAACTCCTAACAATGAGGGGGTGGTTTCCAGCCGCCTGCAGGGAGTGCAAATACAGCTCACCCAAAGCCATTCCCCATGTCCTGCCCTTGCTGGGGAGGAGGCAGGAGCTGAAGCTGCAGCCCCCCATGGCTTTTTTTTTTTTGGTTTAGATTTGTTTGAGCTGTTTTAGAAATGACAGCGAGTGCAATGCATCCGTCTCCCTGCTCACAACAGGCAATAGGCTGAAGGATTTCTCAGTTGTGTAAGACTCTACCCAGGACAGGCACAAAAGGGGCTAAATCTAATTTGCAGGGGAGCACATCTCATTTGCACAGCACCGAGGCTCGTGTTTCCTCCCGCAGGCGGTGCTCGAAGGCCCTGCTCTACCCTCGGCACAATTTTACTATCCCCAGCGGAGCAGAAATCTGTCTCCACCCAGGGCAAGAATGAGACCCGGCTGGAGAAGCAAAAGGAGGAAGGGAAGTCTGCCATCTGAAAGACTTGCTTGAGTTTCTAGATAGTCTGTGCTGCTGCTTCTCAGCAAGGCCAGCCAGATACGAACGTCGCAGGCCACTGCCCGGCTCGGCACCAAGGCCTGCCTGCATCACCTCCCTCATCCGGCAGAGCTGCTGCTGCTCTGCACCGGAGGGCTCAGCGTGCAGCCACTGGCCTTGGAAACGGCCGCTTCTGCCCACACACCGTGCAAATCCCCGAGCAGCTCAGACCGTTGAAAAATACAAGAACAGGGGGCAGAGAGAGAAGGAAAGAATGAACACGCCTGGTACTGAGGTCTGGCAGCAGCACAGTCACAGAGGCAGCACCAGCGGAGCATTCAGCCTTGCACAACCCTCTGCGTAACACATTGATTAGGTTTTAGCAGCAGTCGTCCCCCCCCCAGACCCCCACCACTCTCTTCCCACCCCACTCAGGACATTTTTTGGGCAGCCCCACGTGGGGTTTTTTTCCCCCAGGGCGGTGACCGGGGAGGGCAGAGCAGGGGACAGGGATTTTTTTTTGGGGGGGACACCCAAGTGATGGGTGCAGGAGGGATGGGGGGGGTCCAGGACCCGTTGCCAGGGCGTTGCCAAGGCGTTGCCATGGCGACGGGGGGGGCAGCCCGCGGGAGGGCGCGGCGGGGATGCTCGGGGATGCGCGGGGCGAGGGCGGCACCTGGCGGGCGCAGCGCGGCGCGGCCACCGGCACGGCACGGCACGGCCCCGGGGGGGTCCCCGCACCCCGGGGGGGGGAAACGGAGCCCCCAGAGCCCTCCTCTCACCCGTGGGAACACGCTGAGGCCGCCCCCGGTAATCCCGTGCGGGAGGATCGCAGGTTAAAGCCCCGCTCCGGCTTCCACCGCGCAGAGCAGCGGGCGATGGCTGAGGGAGCCCGGCTTCGACCCTGCAACCCTTGAGGGTTTCCAAGGTCCCGGCTTTAAAAGCTTGGCTCCTTAGCATCGTGTTCACAAGCCCCAGGCTTCCTCCACCCCTCCCTAAAAGCCCTTTGAGGCAGGTGCAGGCTCTAACTTGTCCGGGAGCGAGGCGGATCGATGGCAGCTGGGTGCCGTCAGGGCGCTGCTGCCTCCCCAAAAAACCCGCCCGTAACCCTCCTCGCCCCGCTTCCTAACCGGGGTTCCTCTTATTCCTCTTCAAATCATGCAAATCCCACGAACGCACCGTGCCCAGGGAGGTTCCCTTTCCTTCTGACGCCAAGCTAATGCTCTGGATTTTCCTTTCAGCTTGATTTTTTTTTTTTTCCCATGGGAAAAAAAGAGAAGCGCTGTTTATTCAGCACTGTCAGGAGGGGAAATATCCCCTCCCCGCCCCCCCTTTCTGGAAATAAAGGAGCTAGATCCAGAGCTCCGTGGGAAAGGGGTTAAAATGTGCAGCAACGGGTACAAAACCATTTGAGCAGAGAGCATTCGTGTAGGTCGGGGCTGGTGTAGGTGAAACAAATAACTGTGAATTTTTTTTTGGGGGGGGGAGATATCTGGATGTGTGCGTAATGGGGGGTGGATGGCAAACCAGAACCTCGGGGCCCTCCAGCAGAAACCTGTTACCCATCGGCTGCAACCGGCACAGGCTGGCTGTAAATTTTGATAAGAAGAAAGCGACAAATCGCGAAACCTATGATTAAAAAACAGGCGAGAGCCAGATCGGCTGATTAGGAGGCCGACCGCACGCTGTGCTTCTGCACATCGGCTGTTTAGGCTGGGAAAAATGGGGGCTTATGTTTCTGAAAAGAAACCGGGGCAAAAAGCTGGGTCCCCGACCTGGAGAAGCGTTCTTGGGGAGAAGTGGGAACTGGGAAAGTGGGGAGGAAGCGGGCACGGGATGCTCAGGGACCTCGGCCCCTCGGCTGAGACGGGTGAACGCAGCACTGGGGGGAGCAAGAGAGTCACTGTCAGATATCAGACTTGGTTAAAGGCTTGGATCTGGCCGAGAAATGAACCCCAGTATCCCGAGCCCCGCTGGGCTGCCATTTACCCCGTCTTGCCCATGGCAAGGGCATCCGGCTCTGCCGTACCCTGGTTTTCTGCTCTGTGCTCGGAACCAGCACCACCCCACGTACCCCAAGCACCTTGGGCTGTTTTCTGCTCTCGTGAGGGGTCAAAGGGCTCCTCTCTTTTGCTCTGGTTTCCCCTCAGCCCCTTCGTCCCTGCTTTCTGCCCAGCCTATCCACCAAGCCTCCAAATTTCAGCTTTCTGCCCAAGCGGTCCTGCCTGTCCCCAGCACCCCCGTGCCCTGCGAGCGATGGAGAGCTGCTCCTCTGTGCCCACCGAGCTCCCCGCGGTGACTGAGGACCTGTTTTCACAGGCCAGATCCCCCAAACCAGCGCTTCTTACAGAGACGCTCAGGCAGAGGCTGCAGAATGAGTCGTCAGCTTTCGGTTTAGCTCCTCGAGGACCCAGATTTTGACTTTTAAAACAATTTATAAAACTCTATAAATAAATCACATTCTGTGCACTTGAGTCAACATTAGCCTGAAAACCACCCTCCTTACAGCTCCTGTCAGGCAAATAAGACAGGCTTGATAACTGGAGAGAGTGATTTATAAAGGCACCATATGGGAGCTTGTCTCAGAATTATAATTGATTAGTGAGCAGCAGAAATATCGCCTCGGTACGGAGCAGGACTACCTGGCCCTACAGCGACTCGGGTGTTAAACCCATCCCAAGCCCCGTGAAATCCCACCCCACCCACAGCCCCCAGCAGCAGCCAGCTCCTCGAGGGGCTTCTCACCCCTGCCGCTCGGGAGCAGCGGTGCTGGTGATTCGAGGCCAGGATTCATCCGAGGATAGCAGAGGTGGGTGTGTAAATGCAGCAGTCCATCTGCCAAGCCTCTTTTATTTTCCTAGTGCTCCAGGAAGAACTTCTGGCCTGGGATCTGTCTAGACACCGCAGGCAGGTAGCAGGCGGTGGTTGTTCTCATGGTAATACTGCTGGGTGCTGACAGACAGTCCCAGACAAGCAGGGAGGGGAGGAAAGCACGGTGGCTTCTGCCTGAATTTGGGATCCGGGGCTCAGGGAAAGCAACTGAGACCCCACAGCACATCAAGCGCTTAATCCCTGTCGGATTCATCCCCCTCTGTGTTGCAGCTTCCACGGCTTGCCCGAGGCTGGTCTGGTGCTCAGCGTAAAGCCGAGCGTCTCTTGGCGTATTCTGCGCCTAAAAAGTGCTCCATTACAGACCTGAGCAGCAGAAAGAGACAAACGCAAGGCTCCATTTAGAGCGCACGACCAAAATTCATATTTCCAGCAGTAGGCAGCATCCAGCGCACATTAGACAAGAGTTGTTGAGTTAATTAGAAATGTATATTTGATACCCAGCCTGAGCAGGGCCCCGCACGCTACTAAGGTTTAATAATTGATTTGTAATTTATTTGCCCATTAATTCTTCCTCTTTCAGAGCGAAGCCAAGAGCTCGCGCGCACTCGTCCATCATCCTGGCCAGCGGCGCTGCAGCCCCTGCTCCCACGGAGCTGTCGGGGGTGACAGACTGGAGCCTCGTGCAGGCTGTAATTAGTTACTTACTTCAGGAGCTTTTTATAGGAGCCTGTGTGCCTCTTGAGAAAGATTAACAAAGGGTTTATTTCCTGCGGGCTCGGGCCGCGTGTCAGCAAAGCCCAGGCTGCAGGAATTATTGATTCCCTTTCCATAAGGTTTGCATTTTCAAGGTAAGTGATTTGGCTGTTACAGGTATCACGTCCCAGGGCCCCATTCATCACGGCGCAGAAACGGAGCTGACTGGAGCACTGGGAGCAGGCTCGGGTTTAAACAGAGGCTGCAACACTTTCTCTTGCCGTGACCACGTATTGCCACAGGGAAAAAAAAAAAAAAGAAAGAAAAAAAAAAAAAAGAAAGAAAGAAAAAAAAAAGGGTTTCCTGTTCCCAGCTAATCAGAGAGAAAACCTAATTATGATCCCAGGTGACTCCAAGATCCCTGGTCCACTGCTGTCACAGAATCAGGGGGGTTACAGGATTATTCCTCTATTCTCATTCCTTTTATTTGCTGTATGGTTTCTGAACCTCCAGAGTCATGGGTTTCCAGCCTTTTCCTACAAGGCAGAGCAGAAGCCCCCGTTGCCTCGCCGAGTTTCCTGGATGTGCTGGAAAACAGCTACAGCCCCCGTGGCCCTGCAGCCACCCAGACATCCGGGAGCACGAGGACAAACAAGCGAAATAGCAGCAGGATGGAAGAGAACCTGAATAACAACCGCTGGCAAGCAGCAGAAGCGGTTTTGAATAGTCATGATGGACATTTTGCGGAGATAGAGATCGCGTTTTTTAATAAAGAAACATGCAGATCAGCCGCTCGCTCTCGCACACAGACGTCTGCCTCTGCCCACCGCCGCAGGACAGAGGCGCCGGTCTCCGCTCCCATCTCGGCAGCCCTCAGCCTCCTTCCACCGGCCCGAAAGCCTCTGGCTCTCTAAAAAGGCTCTCTGAAGACAGAAGGCAAGAGGAAGAGAAAAGGCAGCAAATGTGGGGACGTGCACACAGTCTCCAAAGGGGGAGAAATGGGGTGGGGATGGCCGAGCACCTCCCCGCGTGGGCACGCAAGTGGCGTGGCGAAGCCCCCCGGAGGGTCGGGAGGCCCGGAGACGATTTTTGGCAGGAGTGAGGCCGTGGAACAAGCCAATCTTCGTGTGTGAAATCTCACATAGAGCCGCTGCTATAAATAAGGGTGGTGGATTGATTGCCATAAATCATAACCCCGCTGACATCGCGGAGCTCTCGCAGGCAGCGGGGATGTTCGTGCGGCTGGTTGCTCTCCCTTGGCAGAGGCAGGAGGGAGATTAGTCACTCGTTGTGCTTCCTGAAACCACCTCCTCCCTCCCCACAAGAAAATGTCTTGGAGAGAAGGAAGGATTTGATGATTCTTGTGAAAAAGGCTACGACAGGTCTTAATCGTTGAGTTCCCCAGATTGGTAGGATCAAGCCCTCGTACTCCTGGGGGAAGTGTTGCCATCAGCAGAGTTACTGCTTATTTTGAGCAGGAGAAAATGAGAATCAAAATCATCTTCCTTTGAGGTTAAAAAAAAAAAAAATCTCATTTTTACTGAGCTTACCGGGATGGCAGGGTGACTGTAAGGCCGCCCTGTCCTCTGGATGGGGTTGAGCAGGACGCGTCTGCTCCCCTGGGCTGGCAGCAAGGTCCGGGCAGCGCGGCGCAGCGGGGGCAGTGCGAGGAGCTGTGTGCTGTGCCAGGGGCAGAGCCTGGGGGATGTCCCTCCTAAACAGCCACAGAAAGCCCCGCCGGGGCTCTCCCTAGAGGCACAGCGTGGTTTAGTGGCCACAACCCAGGGCTGCACAAAAGCACCCGGTTCCTTCGCTTGCTCTTGTTTGATCTGCCTGTAACTGCCGTGACTTCAGCAGCACCCTTCCCGATTTACGTGCCCATAAAAGAAATGAGAATCCAGCCCAGGACCAGGTCCCCCCAGCACAGCACCAGTGGCCAAAACCCAACAGCCCCACCAAGGCCCACAGCCAGCCAGGGGACTGCTCCCCTCCCGCAAGCCCCTTAAAGCCTTTTCTGCAGACGTATTTTTTTGTAAAGTTCAAGACGTTCTGGGCATAAATCCTTCTCCTCCCTTCCATGCTGCTGGAAGTTAGCTACTGGCTGTATATTTTTAGATTTTAAAAATGTCACCCTCAACTGCTCTGAGCGCACGTAAGTACTGTAAGAAACAAACCATATAGACTTCCTGTCAATAACGCCAGCCTCAGATGGACTCCCTGCAGCCCTGGCAAAGTAAATTATAGCCTTTCCCCCCCCCCCAAATGATGGCTGGCTGCTTATTATTGGCTTTCATCTTTATTGCCTCTTAAGGTAAAATGGTCGGAGTGACAACAGCAAATAGCTAGCCACAAATTGTCTCTCCTGCCAGCCTTCCTCCTGCTTGTCAGCAGGCTGAGATGCTTGGAGAGAGCATCACCCCGCAAGGATGCTCAGACGGGCTGCAGGCACCCAACTGAGACATCCAGGGGACTGAGGCACCCAGGGGACCTTCCCAAATCCCACCCAAACCCCCCGGACACTCTCTTTGCTCCCCTTGCCTCTCACAGTCCCTGCAGGGACCAAGCACCCAATTTTCCCTTGTGTGAGAGCATCCCATATTAGACACTAGTGAATCCACAGCTGGCAGGATGGTGCAAATGGGTTTAAATTAGGGGGTGTTTCACGAGGCTCGTTCCTTGTTCAAGGCAGTGGTCCCCATGATGGAAATGGGAAGATTTACCAGCACATGAGGCCCAGGGCTTCCCAGGCAGGGGTTAATCGGAGGGGGGTCTCCGGGGACCCACCTCCACCCTCCCGATAGCAGGAAATCGTTCACAGCGCGCTCCTTGCCATGAGGAGGGAAACATTTTTTTGGAGCAGGAACAGACAGGCCAGAGCAAGCTTTTCTCCTCCAACTGGAGCCTGACGGGAGGATCCGGTTTCAAAGGATTAGGTAATGTCTTCGCATCGCCCAGGAACCCACGTCCTGGTGTGTCTGCTCGGGCGGCGAGCCGGGAAGGGAGGCAGCTGCTGGTGGCCGGGGACACACCGGGGCAGCCCCCCCAGCTCGGTCCTGCTCGGGGGAGCTGCTTTCCTCTGACCACGGCGTGCGGTGTAACCCCAGGGGTGTTGGAGGCCACCTGCCCTGCAGCTCCACGAAGCCCTCGGTCCCTCCCGGAGGCGCAGCATCCTTGGGGACCTTCCGCCTGCTCCTTTCTCACCCCAACCCGGGCAAGCAGAAAGCAGCCACGGGAGCGGTGAGGAAGGGGCAGGGAGCCCCAGGAACGGGTGCTGGTGTGCCAAATTCGCAAAGGCAGAGCAGGAGGCTGAGAAGAGAGGCTGGGGCTGGCTGGGAGCAGCCTTCCCGCTCCTTCCCTGCTGGCCAGCCTTGAGCGAGGCCACTCATCCTCCCTCCTCCGTCTCCGTCCTGCCTCCCCGGCTCAGCTGTAAGCTCCTGCAAGGTAGCCCCTGCCTGGGAGAAGCATGCGGCTGCCCTTATTGCAGGGCAGGATGCTTTTATGCCATAAATTAAAAGATCCAGACAAAATGAACACCAAGGGCTGTGTCCTCAGGAATCACAATGACTCAAACACGAGCTTTTTGTAAGAAAATAAATTAAATGACTTGGCTGTTTTACTCATCGGGCTGTTCTACCTTTCACGGTATCCTAACAAACACTTGTGTCTTCATTTAATTTTCTTCAGCCTCGTACCCACCACAAAAGCAGAAAGCCCGTCTGATAACTTTAATGAATTTCCATTTGACCCTCCCCCCCTGGGTTTTGGGTTGAGTGTTGAGTGAATGAGCTTTAAAAGCATCTTTTCATTTAGTCTTCCACAGCAGAAAATCGCCGAGCCAAGAATCATACCTCACTTTGTCAGTAGAAAAACAAGATGTGGGCTTAGCGGAATGGAGTTGCGTTGGAGCACGGTATGGAAAATCTTGCATATAAAGCCAAACAAGGTTTCACTGCCAGTGTTGTAAGGGAGAGAGATGCGAAATTTTTGTGGCTAGTATTTCTCGCCTGTGCCTTGGGATCTCGAGCGCTTTGGAAATGAAAGACGCTCATTTTAGGCAATGCTCCCCTCCGAGCCTGTTATTAACCCTTTGTCATACTGCAAGGAAAAAAAAAAAAGAAAAAAAAAAAGGCGTTTGTATTCTGATGGAAGAATGAGGTCTAAATCCTCAAGACGCAGAGTTTTGTGCCGTGGCCTGTTGCTCTGCACACCTTGCTGCAGCAGGGGCTGTCAGAGGCAGGATGAGGTGGCTGCAGGGGTTCCCGAGGGGAGCTGCCGGGCTCCGGGGTCGGGGGGAGAGCCTCGTGGGGAGAGCAAACCCGAGGCTGCCCGGGGGGCTGCAGGGGCCGGGGAGCTGCTGTCGGGCGGGGGCAGCAGCCCTTTGTTCTTGGGCTGCTTGGTTTGGCATGGCACAGCTCAGCATGACACGGCACGGCGTGGTTTGGCGTGGCACTGCTTGGCATGGCATGGCACAGCTCGGTTCGGCATGGCATGGCATGGCACGGCACAGCACAGCTCAGAATGGCATGGCACGGCTCGGCACACCCCGAAGTCCCACCAGGGAAATGCCCAGAGCCCGGTTCCCACGTGCCAGGCCCGCAGTGGGGAGCACTGGGCTGGGGAGCGCAGGGGGACCCGTGGAAATGTTACTGCTGCAGAAGGCCAAGGTGCCCTTTGCGGCAACAGCGTGGGGGGAAAGCTGCCCCCTGGGACCCCGACCCCGGCCTCGGGGCCAGCTGGGGTGAAAAGGCTGCTTGAGAGAGGTCAGGAGCAGAAAACTAACCTGCTTTTCTTTGGCAATTATGAAGTGACAAATTACCAGTGAAAGAGCTCATCTGTCTGTATTTATTTGTAGAGCCCCTCCTCGCTGCAAAGCCGAGGCATGGAGAGGACGGGGATCACAGCCGTTCTCTTAAGGATTTCAAAACAGTCTGCCGACACCTCACTCCATCTCTGTCAGCACTGGGGACGCGCAGAAATTAAGTGGCCAGCCTGGTGCCACCAAGCAGGATGCGGCTCCAAGAGTGTCTCCGCACCCCCCGGCACAGCATCGTCCATGCTGGACCGCCTTATGCACCCAGAGCACCAGGATGGTGTTTTGCAGGGGAAGCTGAAGCCCCCTCCCGATCCTACACCTCTAAGAGCTCAGGGTTTAGGGAAATCTGGCATTAGGAGGTTTCTGATAAAAGAGCACTCTGGACCTCTTTGTATCTTCCTCCATGCTCCTCGCGAGGTGAGGGCCAATCCTGCACGCAGCCAGCCCTGCCACGCTGCAAAAGCCCCAAGCCATTGCATGTGTGAGCCATTTCATTCCCTTACAACCACCTTCTCTTATCAAGGAATCAGGCACTTTGATCCCAGCTGGAGCTGGAGAAACAGCAACGAGTTCATGGTGCCACCCTCCTCCTCCTCCTGCTCCCTTTTCCCCCAGAGCAGGAGCTGGAGCCTGGGAAAGCGCCCAGCTTCCCGAGGGGGTGGCAGCAAACATGGCAAGGAAAGAAAAAGAACGGTGGGCAGCTTGGCTTGGCCTTGCCTTTTGTTATTAGCTGCTTTAAATATAGAAGTAAGCCCGATGTTCAAAGCAAAGCCGTGGGTGTTGAGCCCACGGGTGGTGGGGACCCAGCCAACCCGTGGTGCGAGGGCGAGCGTTGGCCACGGAGCCCAGTTTGCTCCACCCTGGGAGAAGGGGAAAAGAAAAAAAAAAAAAACTCAGGAAGGGAGGTAAATATTTGCTCTCCAAACACAAACTGCTGCCTGGAGGTTAACAAGACAAATAACCAGCCTCTGGAACAGGAGCCATCCCATGCGCGAGTGCAGCCGGCCAGGCGAGCCGCTGCTGGGTGGCCAGGGCCTGTGGGTGCTCCCCGGTCCCCAGAGTCTCCAAAAATGAGCAGAGGGGCGGCACTCGGAGCTGGGGTGGCAGCGGGCTATGTCCCCACACCAGGGAGCAGCAGGCACCTGTGAGCCACCACCATCCTTTTTGCCCCCCCTCCCCTGCCCTCTGCCAGCCACGTCCCCGGCTTCCCAAATGAAAAAATATCGCGGCAAAGTTAGGAGCGCACGGATCGTCACTAACCAAATTGAAACACCCATTTTCCGTCTCTATTTCACCGGCTCTGCAGCCGTCGGGGAGGATTTATCTCCGCTGTAAACCCAAGAGCAAGTTCAATCTTGTTTGTACCTGGCAACGGATCCAGGTTAAGCCAAGGCCACCGCTCGCTGCTCCCCATCGCGAGCACGGTGCTGGGGGCTGGCGGCACCTCCCCGCACGGCAATGCTCCCACTCCAGAGGCACCAACTTGACACCGAGAGGCAAAGGGGCTGGAAAACGGCACGCTGTCCCCACGTGCGTGCCCGAGGGCAGCTTGTCACTGTGCTCTTGTCACCGTGGCGAGGTGCCCATGACCCCAGAAGCGCGCTGCTCCGTGCTGTGCCCTGTGTCCCGGTTTCTGGGATGCGTCCCAGGGTCGGAGCTCCCCCCGCGCCCATGTCCCCAGTTAGAGCCACGGTGGCTCTGGCCCAGCTCAGCCCACGGTGTGTGGTGTGCCAAGGGTGGTCCTCGTATGTGAGACGGCCTGCGTCACCCCATCGTCACCAACCCACCAGAAAGCCCAGGGTCACCCCCGTGCGCCTAGCTGGCACGTCCCTCTGGGGGGCTGGCTCCCACAATGGCACTCATCACACAGTTGCTGTAAGTGGCACCGTCCCACTGTCACTAGTGGGTACAGCTCGAATTGTCAGAGGAATCAGAAATTCTTTCAAGAGAAATTCCTCGGGGCAAGAACAATCTGCTTCGCTCGGCCTTGGGCTTTCCCCCGTGGTTCTGCCGTTGCTCTCACCCCAACCCCAAACCTTTCCGTGATCCTGCGGCTCCAGGAAAACGAAGCCTCAGTGGCTCCCAGACCGATAAATGGGTTTTGGGGGGTTACGGAGCACACTCAAACCATCGTTACTTATTTTTGTACCTACGTTGTCCGTACGTACGTGAGGCTGTCGTGGAGCTGGAGGTGCATCGTGAAGTCCGTGGGGCTGTTTTTACTTGCTCACTAAAGCAGGGAGGAAAGAGGCAGGACGAAGTCAAGCACCGAATGCAGAAACCCCACCGCCCTCGGCTGAAATCCTGCCTGCTGGGCCAGGCTTCGAAGGACCCAAGGTGAGAGGAGCGGAAGAGCAGGAGGGAACCCGGGACGGGGACCCCTGGGTGACCGGGACCCCCCTTGGTGCGGACAGGCCCCCACAGCCTAAGGACCAGCTCAGGAAATACCCATAAAGAACAAAAGAGGACTTGGACTGGGTTATATTTTAAAATGCTCATATATTTTCTTATTTTTTTCTCTCTTTTTTCTTTTTCTTTTTTTCTTTTTCTTTTTCTTTTTTTTTTTTTCACAATTCTAATACAATTGTTCATCAAAATACTGGCGTTTCCAGCAGCAACTCTTTTTTTTTTCTTTTTTCCTTTTTTTTTTAAGTGAATAATAATATACGGTAGTGATTTCACAGTAAAACAGACCTGCGGGAACGCCGGATATACGTGACAAAAGACACCCCCAGACCAGCCCGCCCTTCCTCCCCCCCCCCCCCCCCCCCCCCGAAAAAGATTTTGGAAGTGGGGGAAAAAAATAAAAAGTTCATTCAAAAAAATTATTTCAAAAGAGATTTCATATAAAGCCTTTAAAACACAGTCAAAAGTTTCTCCCTCTTCTCCAGATCCCTGTCCCTGCGGATGAACATTTACAGAGAGAAAGAGAGAGAGAGAAAGAGAGAAAAATAGAGACAGCGTTTATAACAATCTCTGTAGAAGAAACAAAACAATCCAGAAAAAAAAATATCCAAGAATATGCAAGGGATAAAATTACATTTGTACAAAAATAGATTTTTAACTTTATTGATGCTTTAGATATTTTTTCCTTATCTTTTCTCTTTTTTTTTTTTTGTCATTCTAAATTTTAAATGTATTTTATTTTTTTTAGCTATGCAACCCATAGCCAAGGCATCCATCACTAAGTATTGGGAATTGCTAAAGCTATTTTTTTTACTCAAAACCACCTGCTGCTCAAAAGAAAAAAAAAAAAGAACAAAAACAAAAAAGGCATCTTAAAATAGATGCATTTCCTTTGTCTCGAGTCATAAGGATCCAGATTTGGCGTACGCCAATTCGGAAAGGGGTTCAGATACAATGTACTCGCTTACACGAAGCAAAAAAAAAAAAACATACGAGAGGGAAAAAAAAAAAAAAAACAGGAAAAAAGAACTGACTTAAAACAACAAAAAAAAAGTCTGTAATTGCTACGGTTATAATATATGTATATGTGAGTGAGGATATTTATACAGTGTATATATCTACAGTACATACATGTATACACACGCACATATGTATCAACTTAAAACAGATCATGCACGCTAGTCACTGATGGGGACATCATCAGCTCTTGAGCCACGGTCGTGGGGGGGGGGGGGGGGAAGCTGAAACGTGCCCATTGCTCAGGTGGGACCCGCGGCGGCGCTCAGCCCCGCGGCACGCGGCTCGGCTCGGGAAGGCGGCGGGGAACGGCCCGGGTGGCTGAAAAGCTGATGGTTGTGCTATCTTTAGAAAATTAAAGATTGTCCCACCAACAGAAGGAGATTAAAAAATAAAAAATAAAAATTAAAAAACAGATCACCCTAATCAAACCAGATTTTTGCGAGGGTACTACGATCTGGTTAAATGAAAGTCCTACCTCTCTAGTGAATAATGTGCCTTTTTTTTTTTTTTTTTCTTTTACCCATGTATCACCTCTTCAAACAAGCATGTAATATATTTATAGCTATTATGATGAGGAAGAAAAAAAAAAAATAAAAAGCCAAAAAAAGTGAAAAAGAATACAAATGAAAGACTCAAACTCATGCAAAAGCACGTTGCTTTAAGGCTGCTGTGGCAGATGTCAGTGGACGCACAGAAGCTTTTCCTCCTGCTGGGGACAGCTGCGCCGGTGACCCTTGGCGGGTGGGCAGGGGGGGGTCGTGCTCGGGGGGCTGAGCACCCGTGTTTGTGTTCAGGACCTGCTGGGAACCCCGAAAGCTGCTGGTGTGGACCGGAGGAGCTCTACCGAAAGCAGCAGCCATGCGGATTTACAGCAACGCGGGAGCTCCCTCGACACCTGCCGAAAGCACGAGGTCCGGGACGGTGCTCAGCCCTTCCCCAAAACCCTCCTCCGTGGGGAGGGGGGGGGGTCACAAACCACACCAACGCAACGCCCCAGCAGGGAAACTGAGGCACGGAGACGTGCGCCCTGACCGAGAGCCCCTTGCTGGCAGAGCCTTCCCCTTCGCACCACGCTTTTTGCTGAGGACACCCCGGTGCCGACGGCGTTTTAATTATACCGAGTTAAACGCTACCCAGGATGGGGCGGGGTGGGGTGGGGGCACCTGCTCGCGGATCCCCTTCCAAAAACTCACCGAGCAAAAAAAAAAAAAAAAAGAAAAAAAGTGGTTCTACCCAACGGAGACAAACAACAGCTCGGGTTTATTACAGTGCAAGGTCGAGCTCCAGCCCAGCCCCCTGGGTGCGCGCCCCCGCCTGCTGCCAGCCCCCGGCCACCGCGCGCAGGCGTGCGCGAGCGCGGCGCTGGCAAGGAGCAGCCTGCTCGTGTTTACTGGCACCCTTGCTAGATTTCGTTTCTCTTGCCTAGTTTTCTTGGCAAATTCTTCCAGGGTGAAGCTGTTTAATAATATTTTCGGCGGCACGCAGGCTGCTGGAGAAGCAGAGCCAAAACGCTTCTCCTCCCCGCCTCTGTGGATTCGCCACTTCGGGCCAGCCTAAGGGAAAGTTATGACCTGAAATCCTGAGTATTTATTCAGCGAGGAGATGGCCTTATTAACCGCAGGGGATGGAGCCGCCAGGCGGGACGAGACAGGCGGGTGACAACTGTGTCCCCTCCAAAGCAGAGGCGGGGGCTGCCCGGCACCGCTCCGTCCCCCCATCAGGCACAAAGCGGCTGTTGGAGGGGGCAGCTACAGCCCCCAGGGAGAAACGGAGACCGCCCTCTCTTTGGGACCTAATGCTCTGCTGCTTCGGGGCACAGCAGACATGAAAGCGGTGGGGAAGCCCTGGGCCTGGAGCCCTGGGCCTGAGGCCAACCGCAGGCACCTCGTCCTTGGCTCTCAGCGCCCTGGGATGTGCTCAGGACCGTCCTGTCCTGCTGCGGGGGGGAAAAACCCTCCCCAGGAGCCTTCCCGGCTCAATCGGCTCTGTTTTTTTAACCCATGCGCTCAGGCAGGCTCCGGGGACACCTGATTAAAGCGAAAGGCGAGGGGATGGGGACCGGCGCTCCGGGCTGACCTCCTGTCCCTGCCGGGCATCCCCCTCCAGCCAGGACCTCCCAGCCCCACGTCCCTGCCCAAACGGGAAGATCTGGGGAGGGGGAGCCCCGTTCCCGCTTCGCCACTAATTAACGTCCACAATTACCAAACGCTCCCACTAATTGTTGCCCTGCAGTGTTTTGCACCAAGGCTGCTGAATCGACAAGCCCTTGGACGAGCCCGAACCCCCCACGCGGGCGCAGTCAGGGCGGTGGGCGCTTTGGCGAGCCCACCCCAGCAGCCAGAAACACAAAACCAACCTGGAGCAGGGCAGGAGCAAAACACCAAACGGGGAGCACTGCCGAGGCACCAGCCCCTGGTGCTCCAGCACGACAGCCCTTAAATTGAGCAGGGGTCCCGCGGGATGGTGCCTGGCGAGCGGGGCCGTGCCGGGATGCTGGGCGCAGTGGGAAGGGCAGGGGTTCTCAGCAGGACCCCTGCAAGGGCGATGCCGGGTCCCAAACAGCCTTAAAGCAAGCGCTCCGGACCTGTGCTCGTGTCTGTGGGCAGCTCCGGCCTGAGAGCAGCAGCGCCTGGTGCCCTGGGGTGGGCAGAGAGGGAGAGGACGTCCCCGTGCCACCGGGTATTTGGAGGGGGGATTTAGCTCAACCCCGAATCCTCTGCTTTTAAGTGAAAGGAGAAGGCTCTGCGCAGCCACGGGTGACTCACTCACGGGGCACGGTAAGGGCCGCCTCTCCCTCCGCGAAGTAACTACCGAGACTACTAATAACAGTTAGAAACCAAAAATAGAATTCTTTTTTTTTTTTCTCTTCTCTTTTTCAAAAAAAAAAAAAAAAACACCTCCATCCTCTGAAAATAGCCAGCTGCAATCCGGCGAGCCGAACCACTCCCTCGGCTCGTCCAAACCCCCGCTGCCCAAAGGGCCGGCACCGTCCCCAGCTCCCGTGGCAGCGCCACCCGGCACGGGGCGCCGGGGCAAAGCTCTCCGTCCCCCACTTCTCTACATCTACCGCAGGGCAACAGCGGATCAGGTCTTTAGACGCAGCAGTGACAGCAAACGGACAAGGGTCAACGTGGCGAGGCGGCGAGGACTTCGGGGGGGTCGCCCCGGGGAGCGCGCGGAGAAGCTCGGACGGTGCCTCCAGCATCGGGGAGGGCAGGGAGGGAAGGGGCTGGGGTGGAGGAGGAGAAAGCAGAGGACGGAGCCCCGCGAGGCCCCGGCCGGGCGAGGGACTGACCCAGCAGCAGTTCTCTAAGTCATTTGATGGGGCGCTTCCAGCATTTCCATCAAGAAGGTGTCGATCGGCGTGTCACCTATTAGCTTGAAGAAGAAGAGGTGCTCCAGGCATTTCAGGCCGATGGACCGGAGGGCAGGGAGCCGGAGCAGGAGCTTGGCGAACCTGGGGGCAGGAGACACGGCACGGTTAGACATCCAGCTGGCAGCGCCAACGTGCAGAGCTTCTGTGGTTGCTCCTGCTCAGAGCTGGACACAACTTCTACTACCGAAGCCATGGGGCTACACCCAGAGCTGTGCAGAGAAATCATTACGGGAAATCATTAATTACGTCCCCAGCCCTGAAGATCAGGAGTGGATATTCACACAGTGGATATTCACAACAAACATCTGCTGGTAGCTACACAGAGAGGGAAAACACGGCACGAAGGGCCACCCCTGGGCTGGGCGCACGGCCGGCTCCGTGCGTCTGTGCCACGCACGGGCTTCACCGCCCAGCCAGCACCCCGAGGTGCTTGTGGGGTCGCTACAAGGGTCCCTACAAGGACCCAAGGAGCGGTGCAGGCAGCTTACGGCACCTCTCTGCTTGCAGCCAGGGGATGGAGGAGGTGCAGAGAGGGCAGCAGAGGCGGTCAGCTTCTGCTGCACCGTGCCCCTTCGCTGCGGGCACTGGTACCTCCCAGGCAGCTCCACGCAGCCCTGGGGGGGGCTTCTTGCACGGCCAAAAATCAGCTGAGCCCCAGGCTGAAGGCGCTGTGTGAGTTAAGGCGATGGAAGCAGACGGATGGGAGCTCTGGAAGCAGAAGCCGGAGACAGAGCTGCAAACCAGACCGGACACGGGGTGCCAGCCCCCGGCTCCCTTTCTCCCCGCCCGGCGCGCGGGGCTCCGCCGAGCCCCAGCCGAACAAAAGCCCTTTCTCCCCAGCCTGCCCGGCGGAGACGCTTTTCAGGTCGCACCCACCACGCTCGCAAAGAGCAAGAGCGCTGACAGCAAGGAGGGGAGAGCCAGGGGGGCTGGGGAGAGCCGACCGCGCTGCACGAGCCGGCTCCCGGCGCCCACCGAGCCCCCGCGCCCGCCCTGCAGCCCCCGCGGGGACACCCAAGGGTGCCCCCATCCTGCCCACCCGTACCGCACGGTGGGCACGCAGCCAGCTGGGGGGCACACGTCCCAGCGTGCAGAAAGGCAGAGAGGCCCTTTAATCGCTGGCGGCGCCTTTTTTTTTTTTTTTTTTTTGGTTTTACTGCTGCACAATTAGGGCTTCAACACAAGCAAAGGCCAGAACCGAGCCAGCCCAGGGAGAAGGGGACTTCAGACAACACAGAGAGAGAGACATGCACAAACATACCGATATTATACATGCATGCACACTTCTCTTTCTCTTTTTCTCTTTTTTTTTTTTTTTTTTTTTTTTTTGCTGAGCTGGCGAGAACAGCGGGACCGGAGCCAGGAAAAACAAATCAGTCCTACCATCCCATTCAGGAAGTTTCACTTTAAACCAAACCAGATGATGGCTGCGGCCCTCCGATACGTTTAACCGTGAGATAACCAGCCCGCAGCACGACGACAACGTGCCAGGGGAGAAATCGGCCCCGCTCCCCCGCGGCTGCTCCGTGTCACGTACACGCCGTGCCCCCCTGGCGAAGGAGCAGGGGGGTGGCGTGGAGGCAGCACGGCTCGGTTTTTCCTAGGAATGCCTCCCCCCCGTCCTGCTGCCGCCGAGAAGTTCCCTTTGGGTGTCTGCAGGGTGCCCGGCAGCCCTTGAGGGTTGGGTTTGAGGCCGAAGCCGTGCGCCGCAGGCACCCGTGGAGGCTCGGCGCTGGCCGCGGCGGGGAGCAGGGGAGGATGTGCAGCGCCTGCGACGCTGCTCCGTGCGTTTGCTCAACCACAGGAAGAACTTGTTTCCAGCCCCAGATGGTGATCGCATTGTGCCATGAGACCAGGAAGATGGAGAGAGCTCCTGAGAGCCTTTCCCTTAGCTGTTGTGCAACCCTGGCCTCCCAGCCCCCCGGTTAACCCTCCCCAGCCGCTGGGGCTTATTTCAGCCCGGCCCTGCGCTGGAAAGGAGAGGCAGCAAGGCCAGCAACGCTCAGTGCAGCTCCCACGGGCAGCCCTCAAGGATTACCCTTAAAGGTTTTGGCGAAGCGGGGTGTGCAGATCACACGAGGAGGTCCCCGAGGTCATTCAAAGCCAGCAAGACCAAACTGCTCAGCCCCTGCTGCAGGCTACGGGATCCACAAAGCTCCCTTACACAGCCCACGTCACTGGGGCTGCCCCCTGGGGCACACATCTTGGGTGGTGCCTCAGTGACCTTCCTCAGGGGTGCCCGGCAGCTTCACGGTGGTTTTTTGGTCAATGAAAAGCAGCCACACGCTCCTGGGGCTGTCCCCACGGCGTCCCCCTGCCCGGTGCCCCCCCAGCCAGGAGCGAGGCAGCGAGCAGCGGCGCGCGAGAGCTGCGGCACACGCTGGATGCCTGTGCGAGGCTAAGAGCGCTTCCCAGCGGGGGAATAATCCGGGAGAGCTGCTGGCCGCATTCCCCAGCGCAGCTCTCCTTGTGCCATTTACGGCCGGCTGCCTGCTCGGAGCCCAAAGCGGCGCGGAGCTCTCCCAAAACTCCGCAGCTGCCAAGTCCGGGGGCCGGGGACTTGCTGAGGAGGTGCAATTCAATCACGTTTTACAGGAAGAGGACTCGGCTCCAGAGTCCGTCTGGGGTCCACGCACACTGCCCAGGGCACCAGAGGCGACCATCCCTGCCCTGTGCACCGTGCTCCTCTCTCATTTCCCTCCTCACTGCCAAAATCAAGAACACCCAACAGGACCTTTATCTTCCACAAGCCAGCCACGAACATCCTAGAAACCTCTGAACAACCTGTCTCTTTTTTTCATCTGCCAGCACTTTGATACCCAAAAGGGAGAAAAAAGAGGCCCACTATTACTTCTGAGGCTCTGTTCTGTTCACTTTACTCGCTGCTTAAGCGCATCCTCGTTTTTCTGAACCACCCAGACCAGCAAGACCAGGAATGCAGGTGAGATGCAAATCCCGGTTGCTGGGGCTGTTTTTTTCCCAGCGTTCGAGCCTCAGCAGCGATACAAACCGGCAGCAGTTTCCAGTGCTTCGCTTGGTTTCTCAAATGACTGTCAGTAACTGAACTGGCAGTTGCCAGCTTCGGGCTGTAACTGGGAAAATGCGCCCACTCAGCTCCGGAGAGCTCCAGGAAAGCATTCCTAATTCCCCCTCCCATTCCCAGCTGGATTGGGGGAGGCGGGGAGGGGAGAAAAGAGCATCAATTGAGGCTTTCACTTCCCAGCAATGATGCTCATCTGCCACTGAAAATTAACTCCGTGTGTGTCTTGTTTGCACTGTGGTTTGCTCTCCGTGGTTTCCAAAAGGGAAACGATACCCCTTCCCCCATGCGCTCAGCCCACCGCTGCGGCCGGAGGAGCTGGGGCTCCTCGGGAACTGCCACAGCCCGTGCTCGGCGACTGCAAGCACAGGGCTAAGGACCTCTCTCCACTTCTCCGGGGGGATTTTCACAGCTGGAGGGGGGGCAGAAATGAGCAGCTGCCTCTGCAGAGAGCTGCTCGCTCCCAGAAGATGCGGGAACAGAGCGAGAGCCCGGTGCAGACGGGACCCAGCACCCGCACGCTGCGGGCTGCAGCCCTGAGGGATGGCACCGGGACCCCCCCCAGGGCTGCAGTGCCCCCAGCAAGGGGCTTTGTGGCAGTGGGACGGGGCACGGCCAGCAGCAACTCACCTCCCGGGCTGGTCGGGGTATTTGTGCTTGCAGTACGCCTCTAGCGACGCGTACACCTTCTCCCGTAACGCCTCGACTTCAGCCGGGTTGGAGAGACCTTTCGAGTCTGAAAGGCAAGGGAAGGAGCGTCAGCCAGGAGCCTCGAGGTGTGCAGGGAGGCGAGGCACCCCCTGCCCGTACACCCCCTCCCCGTACACCCCCCGGGTACGCAGCCACCTCCACCCCTCCCAGTAGCACCAGTGCAAACCAGAGCAGGGCAAGCCATGGATGTGGCACCTACACCCCGAGTACACGAGCAGGACCCCAACACCTTCCCGAAGCACTCAAGCCCCAAAAGGTTTGCCCTGTGACCACAGACCCCTTTTACCCCACCTCGTATCCCGATCCCAGCCATTTGGGCTCGTTGCAGTGGTCACAGACCTCAAAGGCTTTAAGACCCCATCGAGGCATGGGCTTGGGGGATTTGTCCCTCTAACACAAAGCACTGCAGCGGGGCTATAAGAAAAATCCCCACTCCAGCAGCTCCCTCGAGGTGGCGAGGAGCTGGTTTTAGCAGGGGGAAAGGGACACTCAGGCCATTGATATCCCAGGCACACGCGCAATGGGAACCTCTCCAGATCCCCTATTTTTTTTTACCATATAGGGCTAATCCCAAATTACAGACAATAAATTCCTGGTGATTACGAGGGGGGGGGGGGAAGTCAAACAGAAAAACAAAAACAAGACACGGCACTGAACCCTGCCTGAATGCCTGGCGTGGGGACGGTGGGAAAGGCCAGGGACCGAGCAGTGCCTGGGCACAAACCCCGCTCCTGCAGAGAGCAGGGAGGTGGGGGGGGGGCCAGATGAGCGCCTCTGTCCTCGGCCACTTCTGCATCTGCTCTGCACTGACCCACACTAAAACGCAGGGAAAACCCCAGTAGGGGCATCTACAGGACAGCAGCCACCTCCCAGCGCACCAAAGGCTTGCAGGAAGGGCAGGGATGAACCCTGCCCCTTGGGCAGCTGGAGCCAACAGGGCAAAGCGGGCAGTGGGAAAGCCCACTGCACTCTGTAAATCTAAGCAAGTTGCAGACAAAAAAGTTCTTGTGTGTTTTATGAGCAAGTTTCGTGCCTTTCACCCTCTCCAGGCTCTGCGGAGGACTTTTCCAGAAGGCCAGCTAATAAGCCCCCTTGGATACTGAGATCAGAACAGAGGACAATAACACCCATGTTCTGACTTTGCCCCGATCCATGCTTTTGCCTTAAAGGATGTCCACATTCATTTTTGCTCCCATTTAGCAACAGCTCCCTAAAGCGCCAGAACTTTCTTTTTTACAGAGTCAGCTGGGATGCTGTCAATAGGAAGAACGTGTACGTGGATCAAATCAAAGCCCCTCCAGCTCAGCAGAGGGAGGGGAGGACAGCGCTTGGGAAGGAGCCCTGGAGAATTCGGGTGCAGTGCTGGGCATGGATCCTGACCCAGCCACGCTGCACAGGAGGTGGCTGTAAGGTGGCACTTAATTTGACTTTCCTTCTCGCCTCTCATCCCTCTTGCCCTGATCTCAGGAGCGCCCACAGTTATTTGCAATCGAGCTTTACAGGCAACAAAAGGAGCCCGAAGGACGCAGCATCAGCCAAGAGAGGCGAGGGGCACGGAGAGGAGGTAAGTGCATGTACCGGGGTTGAAGAGGACAATGGCTCGCAGGCAGCCTAGCTCTGTCTTGTCCATCTGCATGTCTCGCATTTTTGACACGAGTTCTGTCAGTACTCTGCAAAGGACACAAAAATCACAGGCGTCAGCATTAAAAAGAAATAGAAAAAAAAAAAAAACAACCAAACAAAAAAAAAACAGGTGTCAGACCCAGAGCGAGGTCCGCTGGTGCACGTTTAATAAAGTCATGGGACGGGGCTCGTTTCTACCAGCTGAGGATATGCCCTCATTTTCCTCCTGTATCAAAAATAGCTCATTAGGAACATCGATAGTTCCTGTGAGATACAACAGGGACCGTAAAAACTGGCTCCGTGCATTCACTGAGAAGCTTTGGCACCTGAGAAAGCTGCCTAAAAATAAAAAATAATAATAAAAAAAGCAGGTATCTAAAAGCAATTTCCTCTGCCGGTAATTTTTATTACTCCCTTTGCTCTTTCTGCAGGTGCCGGTCTTGAAACATTTTCCACTGATTGCCCAGTTTTTCCTGTTAGCTCCTGCAGTGAAGTCATGATCCTGCACTTATGACCTCACAGGAAACAAATGATGTCACCCGGGCCCGAAGAGCAATTTCCTTGCAAAGCGAAAAAGCAAAAGCGGTTTGGTTTCAGCCCAGGCATCTCGAGATGAGTCTCAGGCAGAGAAACGAGCCGCAATTTACACGGTGTCTGGAGCCACGCTGTGGGTCAAACACTCTGGAAGCCTCCCTTTAAAACGCTTTTCCAAAGCACGAGGTTAACGAGCCCTTGGGACACACACGCGGGACCTGCCGGCTGTTTGTGGCGCTGTTTTTTCATTGCGGAAACAAAATCACGCCTTGGTCCAATTAAAGACGAGAAGAAATCAAGGAGCGGCCCCCTCGTGAACGTGAGGAGGCATCTGCAAAGAAGCTCCGCTTTGCTCCGGGCAGTCCCAAAGTGACTACTTGGTGGTTTCCGCGGGTCCAGGAGCGGGGACCGGGCGTCGTGGGACGGCCGGGGCGGCCGGGAGCCGCTCCTCCGCCTGCACGTGGGGACGTGGGCCACCCGCCTTGGCACGGGGATGGGGACAGGGACGTCCAGACGTGAGGGGCTGAGATTCCTTCCCCTACCATCCACCCCCTCCACCTTCCCACCTGTCAAAGATGGCCCCGACGCCAGCACTGTGCGCGCTGTTCCGGTGCACGTGGAGCCCGGTGGCTAAGAGGATCCCGTCTTTCACGGCTATGGAGCGGTGGGAGAAGGAGGCGATTAGGAGCTCATTCCACCCTGGGGAGGAGAAAACAACCAAGGCCGCAGGTTAGAGCCACGGGGTCCTCAGCGGGTTCAGGGATCCCCGGCGCTAACGGCTGAGAGAGGAGGAAGGCACCCGAGAGCCGCCTTTTGCTGGGGTCCCTAGGCTGGATGTGGGATGGCAGGGGGGAGCCGAGCCTTTTGTGGATGTCAGGGAAGGAAAAACTTGCTAAGGAACAAATGCACTAAAAATACAACGCTACCAAGAGAAGCGGTTTCCCCTCTAAACCTTGCAGGCAGGGGTGCAAACAGCCCTCTGCCTGCTCCTCTCTCTGCGAACCCCCGAGCGGGTGCCGAGATCCCCCGGTCTGACCTCACGCTCCCTGCCCCTGAGCAGTTAAAGAGCTATTAACGCTTCCTATCAGCTAATTGGGCTCATTTTCAAGCCCTAACGGGGCACGGAGGTTCATCCTCTGCTAAAACAGGGCCGTGAAAACCCTCGCTGAGAGGCGAGGTTCTGCCATCTGCAACTGGAGGGGACGATGCTCCCCTCGCCGCGCCAAGGATGTCCCACAGCCATGACCAGGCCAGCGACAGCCGCTTGGACGTCAGCTTGTGCCTTATTGCTGGATATAGCACCTCAGGAGATAGGAAAACACGCGTCCTCAGAGCCTGGACCCCGCAGGAGCAGTCTGAAGCGGCTCGGATGGGAAGGGAAGGAGGATGCGACTTCCCTCCCCGCCCTCCAGCTCCCCTTTCATCCCTTTTTCAAATTCATTAAGCTGTTTCCAGCCGAGCTCAAAAACGCCTGAAACAAACCCCTAACAAGAAGAAACACTGTAAGGTTTGAAGGGTTGATGTTTTGGTGACTTTCAGGCGGGAGAGGCATCTTTGGCAAGACAGGATGGGTTTTCTGCAGCCCCAGGGAGGCTCACGCTCATCGTGGGGCTGACGTACCCAGCCTGAAACTGCTCTCACGTCCAGGACCCAGGGTTGCTTGGCAGGGTCCAAAATCTCAGGCTATTTGATTTATTTATTTTTTGCCCAGGCTGGAAAAGCAACGCAAGTATATCCTTCATCTCTCCTGCCACAGAAACATGCCTTTTCTCATTGACTGGCACAAATACAAGGTCCACGTGTGCTGTGTTTACTTACTGCTGCAGAGATGGGCTGTGCCATTAGAAATGTTGACAAGGAATAAAGTTCACTGTTTCCTAAGTGGCCACAGGATGTTTCCACCCCAATCAAGGGAGCATTTACTTGCCTATTTACTGGGCGAGGCCTGGCACTTGCAGAGGGATTGCAGCATTGCGAAACCCAAGGAGGACGGAGGAGAGGTGGTGGCTTGGGGCTGCTCCTCAAACGAGGTGGCTGCAACCCCTGGGGATGCTCTGGGTGCCCCAGGGTACCCAAAGGCACCTGACAGTGCAGTGTCCTCCATGCGAGCCCACCTCATCGCCAGGTTCCCCCTCAGGGCCCTATAAAATGAACCAGAGACGTAGCCCCTGCCGGGCTGGCCTCGAGGCAGAGAAGGAAAACCGAGGGAAAAGAGGTTTCAAAAGTTGGGTTTCCTTCTCCTCCAAAAAGCTGGAAGAGGGAAGGTTCTTAAATGATTCAGGATTACAGAGGAGAGCTGCTGCCGGCCAACCCAGCGCTGCTCCCCCGAAGCCGCGTGCTCCACTTAGTTTTGCCTCCGAGGACGCCTGAGCGAGCCCGGCTGACGCTCTTAGCTAAATTTTAATACTTAAATATTTCATGGGCAGCTGTTCTCCGCAGGCCGCTCTCACCACTCAATAATAGATGGAGCCACAGCTTAAAAGACTTGGGGGAGGTTATCTGAGGCCCCGGCACAGGCGCTTGGAGCAGGGAGCCCACGGGGGCTGCTCCTGGTGCTGAGCTGCGGGGTCCTGATAAAGCCCAGGACACGACGGGGTCTGCTCACACCCCACGAGCGGCCCCACAAGGATGCAGCTCGGGGCCGCCCACGATAAGCACCAACGGAGAGGAGAGAACATCAGGTCAGAAAGCCTCCGGTTCAGCTTTCCTTAGCTGTCTTTTCAAGAGAAAAGGAAACCTTGAATTATTGTTTGGGGTTTTGTTTCCGCCCCACAAAAGGAAAAGGCAGCTTTTTGTCTGCATCCAGTCCTTCCCTGCCATCTCTGCAGAAAGCCTCCATTTCAAAGCCCGCTACAGAGACACGTCCCTCCGCTCATCCACGCTCTCAAGAGGCCCTGGAGACCCTCTTCAAAACCACGTTTTTTGTGTTCGCCAGAGAGGGCCCCCAGCCAGCTCCAGGAACCCCCCCAGCCCCAAAAACCTCCCCCAGGAGGCTGGCGGCAGCCGTCCGCCGAGGCCATGGGACTTGCCCGAGCCTGGAGCGAGGCCAACAGGAGAACAAAACCCCCCCGAAGGCTCCCTTCCTAGCCTCTCGCTGTAATCACGAGACAAAACACGCCTATAAACTCGTATTTCGGTAAAACTAGAAGGGTGGAAAACCCACACCAGTGAACGGCGCGGCTTCATCGCCCCAAAATCACTGCGGCCAAGGACTGCAGAGGGGTTGCAAGAGGGACAGGGTATCTGTATATACGCAGTGATACTGGTTGACAGACAACAAGAAATTGCAGAAATTCTAAGATTCATGCATTTGGGCAACAGTCGGTGTTATTAAACAGAGTGACAGCTGGTGTTTGCGTGGTGAGAAGGAAACAGCGATCCCATCATCGTCCCACTCCGGAGCCCTTCTTCTACCTCCTCCTGAAGCAACCTGTGCAGCCCTTGGGCTGAGCTAGTTCCTACGTTTCGAGATGAGGAGCACCTGGCTCTTAAAGCATTTTGCTGCCCGATTTCAAAGGCATTTATGTGGGGGCATGCACGTTCCAAACAGGAGAGAAGCCAGAAATTCACCCAGGTGGAGCAGCAGCGTCCCTGCTACAGAGGCCGATAACACAAGGTCAGAGGAGAGCAGCGAGAGGAGCACACACCCTGCAGGGCCTTCCCCTCTAAAATTCCCTATAAAAGTGCATTCCAGGGAAACAAGAGGAACTTTAAAACTGCCAGGGATTTCAGCATCCCGGGCCTGCTCGGGTTCAGCTGCACAGCTCACCCGCTCACCCTGCTCTCTCCGTAATTCCTGACCTCTGCAAGTCCAGGTTGGTTTTTCTCACTGCCGAGCTGAGTGCTGGGTACCGCAGACAAATGCCAAGGTCTCTTTTTTTCTTCTCCCTGTTTTATCCTTCACACCGAGTTTGCCATTTGCTGGAAGCGGCTTCCCAAGTCCCACTGACAACCTGCCTGCCCCTTTGTTTCAGGGAGCATTGAGCCAAAGCCCTTTTAATCACTTATCTGATGACTGGAGCTACACAAAGAGCTTCACACCTAAAATGCATCCTCCTCAAGTCTGCTCTTGCTTTCCTGCTCGCCCCAGTCTTTGTGCATAACCTGCCAGCAGCTGGGGCTTGCAAAGACGACCCTTTTCCCAGCTAACCGCTTGCAACCTCCCAACGCCTCCGTTCCTGCAGACCCCCTGCAGCATAAGGAAATTTAAAATAAACCCAAAGACTTTTATTTTCATCTTGGTGGGTGGGAGAGGGAGGGTGATATATTTTTCTCCTCCTTCTGGTTTTAATTATGATCAAACGTCGTCGTTCGATGAAATTTCGTGGAGCCCCAAGCCCCCTTGCCTTTTCAAGTCCCAGCTCGGGAGGAACCCAGCGCACATCTCCGAGCGCCTCGCTCATCCGCGAGGAAGCCGGGCCATTTTTCAGCCGATTGGCAGCTGGTGCAACATTTTGGATCACGTTCAGCAACGCGTCCCTTGGGGCTTTTTAAATCCTATTTAGCGATTGAATTATCAGAGGCTATTACTCAGAACCAGCTAACGGCTTGCGAGTTGCCGGGACCTAAATCTCAGCGCGATACCCGTCACCGGTGGGGATGCGGCGCCCGCGGGGCTGCACTCACCTGCTCGGAGCAGGATGACCTGGTCGTCCAGGGGCAGCTCGGAGAAGTGGGGGATCCTCTTGGCCCACTCCACCAGGGTGAAGAGCTGCTTGTCGGCTGCCTGGCATATGTTCGTCACCGGGTCATTGGGCTGCAAAGAGAAGGAGATTGAAAGGCTCAGGAAAAGGGAGGAGAGGAGAGGCTGGAGGAGCAGCGAAGGGGTTTGCTGCCTCCCTGCTGCGGGAAAAGGCCCTGAATCTGGGAGACCCCACAAGTGGATGTTTGGAGTTACAGGGAAAGGAGGTGGCTTGGCTTCACCTCCGCATGCCTTTCGCTGGTTTTAGTGAGCTTCAGAACAGGACCCAGGTGTGCTGAGATCCAGCATCCATCACACCAACCAAGAGACCAGCTCACTCCACGCGGGCACCATCTGCCAGGACGGGACCCCGTGGCCGTGCAGCGTGCACGTTCCCATTGCCAGCACCTCCCAGCCCCACCAAACAGCAACGGAGGGGGCATTACAGAAAAAGAGAAAAACCCTTCCCTTTGAAATATTATCCAGTAACAAAAACCATCTGCTCTCAAGGAGGACAGTCAGCCTAAACACACCAAATCCCTGTTTAAAGGAACTGCTAACAGCTCAAGTGGGCTCATGATTAGGAACTGGAAGAGACCGTCTAACCCTGGCGAAGACAGACCTCGCTAGTCCAAGTGTGTATATATGGTTTACCTCTCCGGACAGGGATGTATGAGCCCCTCCACACATCCCGCTGTAATCCCTCCTGATACCTAGCAGCTTTGATCGTGCAATTATTTTTCTTCCATGTCCTTAAAAGAGCAGTTTCAAACCCGGAGGAGGAGCGTTTACTGCACCTCTGGATCGCGCGGGGACGGAGCATGGAATGCGCACAGCCGAGGCAGGAGCTGACCCTGCACCAGCTCCCCCTGCAACCAGCCCAGCTTCAGCAGGATGAGGCCATTCCCCTCCTGCTGGCCCCGTACCCAAGCACCCCTCCCAGCAGGGCAGAGGTGCTTGCTGCTCACCGGGTGGCACAGAGGGAGCAGGAGGTGGGGATGCCACCGCAACGCACATGTCACCAGCGATGTGCTGGTCCCCACGGGACTGAAAAGGAAAAAGGAAGGAGGTTGGAGAATAAATCATCCTGGAGGTAATCGCTTCTTCTTCTTGCTTCCCTTGCTGGCTGTGTTACAAGAGAGCTGACCGAGCACTCGCAAACCAAAGGGAGGCGAGAAATGCTGCTCTGAGAAAGGGAAAAAGTCCAAGGCACACAATACCTCCCTCTGCTCCACAGAGCCATTCCCAGGGACCCCTGCCTGGGTCACTGCACCGTCCCCTGGCAGCAAACGCCACCTCTATGCCTCAGTAGCCAGCATCTCCCCTTCTCCAGGCTTAAAATAACCAGCATCTGGCAAGCATGGGGGCACCCGCCTTCGAAGTATTTTCACCTGTTGCTTGCAGAGATGGATGGCATGGGCTGGCGTTCAGCAGTGCAGCTGCAGAGCAGGGAGATCGTTAAGGGGATTTTCCCCTCCTCACTCCAGCAGCTCCCCAAAGGGTGCAGCCACAGGCAGGTCTTACTCTGGGGGAGCTGGGGCTCATCCGTGGGGAAGGAGAAGTGAGCCAGGCCTGGGCTCTTCCCCAGGAGAGGAAGGGAAGGAGGGCAGGATTTCCTCTGGACAACAGGAAAAGCCTAAGCTGGGTGCGAGGAGGAGCTCTGCAGGAGCTTTTCACTGGAAGCACGGGGAATGGCAGCACCCAGAGGTGTTTGCAGGAGAGCTGGGAGGGGGCACCCTGCACTGACTGCGGCTCAGCCCAGCGTAACCATACCGTTAGCACTGGGGACCAGAGCTGGCCTGGGAGAGGGGCTGCAAGGAGCCCCCAGGTTCGGTCAGCGGCTGGCTGGAGATCCTGGATCCCGTGGGGCAGGAGAAGGATGGAGCCCTGCATGCCCCGGAGCAGGACACGACTTTGGGGAGACCGCGTGCTCCTGCCGAACCTGACCCGTGGGGCGACAGGTGGCTGCAGAGGGGTATTTTAGGAAAGTTGGATGTTTTTCCCAAAGGATTGCTTCTGGGCAGGTCGCCTCTAGCACTCGCCTTGACGCAGCAAGCCAAGCTCTGGTCCCACAGCCCCGGCTGTAGCCCCGGTGCTCCGCAAGCAGCACGAGCTGTGCTTGGTTCTCGGCACCACCCAAAGCCTCAGCGAGGGGCCCGGCCTTTAATTACACCTCAGATCGCAGTTCCTGGAACCACCGCGGGGCTTCCTGGCAGAATTTTAATTGCTGTAGCTTGAGAGGCAGCTAAAAGTGTCATCCCCACGGGCTGAAGGGCCCCGCTTGAATCCAGGACGGGATCTACGGCGTGGTGCTAGAAACCATCCCCGTGCACAGCAAGCAAATCCCCTCCTGCAGTAAATAGCAAGGGCACGGTGCCGGAGTGTGACAGAAGGAAAGGACACGCGGGCACCTGATCCTTCTGGAAAACTGGAGCTTGGAGACATCTTCCAGAAAACTGTGACTTGAAACCAGCTGCTAAAGGCCAATTAAGAGCTAATGGGAATAACATCTCTCAGTTACAGGCTCTGCTTTTCAGTGGCCAGGAGCCCATCCAGGGTGGTGATTTCGTTGCAGGAGCCCAGACCCTCAGCTCCTGGAGTGCAGGGGCAGAGGCGAAGCCGCCCTCGCGCCCCGTCTTGCTGCCCAGGGACTGCCCTGCTCCCGTGGGTCAGGGGGTGACACAAGGATTTTGGGGACACAACATGGACGAATCCTGCAGCAACAGTCACCGAAAGCTTGTGGGAATCTCCCAGGGGCTTTATCCCTTTTGCCACGGTCAGCAGCCTGCCAGCTCTCCCAATTAGCAGCTATTTGCGGCGGCTGAAGAGCTGTTACTGGGGGCTCGTGGGTGCAATTAGGAGTGTTTCAGTGATGCTTATCGAAATGCCGAGGCTTGGCACTGCCCTAGAACCACAGGCCCACCCCTGCCCGCCCCTTTTATCGGCTCCAATAACCGTGCCAAAGCCCCACGGCGGGTGCCACGCTCTGCTAGGTGGCCAAAACCAGCGCCAGCGCCAGCCCGCAAAGCCAAGGGGGGACGATGGCAGGAAGGTGACAGTCACGGAGATGAGACCGGCTGGGAGAGGAAGGTGTTAGCTCTGTCTGTGTGCTGCCACCTCCATCCCAGCCAGGCACAGCACGGTGGAAACGTCCTCGCAAGCTTGCCCTTGCTTGGTCCTTGCTCCCCAGCTCGCTGGCAGCGCTCAGAGCAGACGTACAAAGGTGCAGGGGCACAAATAAAAGGACCCACCGCACCAGGCTAATGGGAAACAGCTTGTATTTTACCCCGTGTCTATTAGGGACTGAATTTGCCTGCCTTTCCACCACGTCGGCCCTCTGGGGAGGGCTGGGAGGAGGGCAGCTCCTCCGTCTTGCCTCGCCTCATCCGGTGGCCTCGTCCCTGCGAGCTGCTGATCTCATACATCTGCTAAACCTGCTACAAATGTCACCTCATCGACAGAAGCCGCTCGACAATAACAGGGCATTTCAACAAGCCTCCTGCTTCTATTTAGATGCAACACACATCCTTGTTCACAGTAATGCGTGTTGAATTATGCAGGAACCAGCTTTCAATTTGCTACAAGAGGCTGAGGAGACGCAGTGCCAGACGAAGCCATTTATTTCACCTCGCTCTCTGGGGTTTGTTTTCAAGTCAGCACAACGCTGCCTACAACCAGAGCCTTTCCCAGCCCTCCGCTAACCACGGCGGGGCTGCTTTCCTCCAAAAAAGCTGCTTTCCTCCCAAAAAAGCTCCGCAGAGGCAGGTGAGCACCTCGCCCTCAGTCTGCCTCTGGAGAGCTTCACACGAGTCCTCCCTGCCCTTAGCAAGAAGCCTTACACAGCAAAAAGCTTCACTTAACGACCCAGCCACGAAGTCCCCTTGCAGGTAAAGGCCAAAGAGAGCATCTCACAGAAGCAGCCGAGACTTAGATCCCTGCACGGAGCAGCCTGGCTCCAAGATCTGCTAAGCCCTGCTAGATGCGGTGTTTTGGCTCAGTCCTCCGGCCTCCCATGAAGTAAGAGACAAAGTACTATCGTAGCAGAAAATAAACACTGCAGAGGCCTTCTGTCTCCCAGAAATTTCATCGTCTCAGCCCCACAGATGCCCAGCACGGAGCGATAGGAAAAGCAGAGGGGTATTTCCCCACATGTTCCTGCTCTCCTGGTCGAGCTGCCTGCTCACCCAGCCCAGCTGCATCCCATGCCCCCTGCCCAGCAGCAAGCCTGGCACTAGCTCCAGCGGGGTTTTGGGGTGATTTAAGCCGTCTGCAGCCCCAGCTGACACCCTGCAGCAGCAGTGCCCCTTGCTGCTTCCCCCGTGCCTGCCAGAAGGCATCGCCGTGGGCAAATGGGAAATCAAGCACGTGCAGCGGACCCCAGCCCCAAAGCACTTACACAGTGGTGCATGACAATTTATTTTCTTTCTCTCCCCCTCCCTTCTCTTTTCTTTCAGGCTTCCAGTCCCTTGGTATGGTAGGGGTGGGGGGAATTAGCCTAAATGTACTTTCTCTGCAATAAGGATCTTTACGAGGGCTTCGTCCATGGTCTGCCCTAGGAGCCAAATTCCAGATAGGCTGGCTCTCACGTTCGGAGGTAGCTGCTTTGCAGGGAGGCCTTTTCAAAGCAAGGCTATAACCTGCTGATAAAGGAATCTAAGAAAGCACAGCAAGACAGTTTCCCACCTCACAGCCTCCCACTCTTTCCTATTCCATCAGCTCTCTCCTCCCTGCACAAGGTCCCGTTAGAGCCCCGCTGCTTCCAGCAGGCCCGGTTATAATACAAGCTCCCAAATGCGAAGGGAACTTGAGAGCAAACTTCTGCAGGTTTTCTCTTCTTACAGGCAAGCAGCTGTATAATTCGGCATCTGGAAAGTCACACCCCGTTTTACAGCCCTTATCTCTTTGCACTTCAGCCACAAAGGTCTGTTTACAGGCTTGACTGGACTATGAGCTCATCAGAGCAGGGGCTGTCTTCCTGCTTTTTAGCACTGCTGGCTGTTAACTAAAGCAAAATCTTTCCTTTGAGTCCTTTTAATTACGCCTTACAGCACATGTTCCTCTCTGCAGCTGAAGACAGAGCACCCTTCGCTGTGTCTGAGACAGGAAAGTACCAGCACTGCCGGCTGCACAGGGCAGGGCTTTGCTTTCCTCGGCCTTTCACCTGAGCTCATCTGCATTTCGGAGCCCTGCACAGCTCTTCTCCCCAAAATTAACCCTGCCCCGACCCAGGCTCGCTGCTGTGCTGGTGCTACGCCAGTGCTGAGCCCCCCCCATGCTCGCCCTGCCCCGTGTGCCGGGATGGGGCCCAGGGGACAGAGGTGTCTCACCGAGCTCGGCGTCAAGCCCATGTTCGCTTCAATGTACGTCTCTGTCTTGGGCTCCACGGCGAGTTCAGCTTCCAAGATTTTTTCCACGGGCATGTCCTCGTTGGCGCTACTTGTGGACTCCACCTCGTTCTCGTTGCGGTCTTTCCCCCGCTGCCTCTCCTCCTGGACAGCTGGAAACGGACAGAAAAAGGACAGCGTCAGCCCGGGGCTCCCGGCCACGGTGTCGTGGTCGAGCTGGGACCCTGAAGCTCCAGGGAGCCTTGAAAACCCAGAGCATCCTCAGTCCTTGTGACCTGCAGGAGCGCACACACGTTAGCTGCCTTGTTCTCCAACCCGACCTCGCCACCACCGTGCTCAGTGCGGGTCAGGCTTGGGAAGTCCCAGGGTGGGCACTGCTGTGGGGAAAGAAAATGAGGAGGTGAACTGATAGCATAAGGGAACCCTAAAGAAAATAGAATTTGTCCATCTCCTGAGCCTGTCGGTGCTGCGTTTCCACGGAGGTCACGCCTTGCCTCTAGCGCCCTGGGGCAGCAGCGATGCCAAGGAGCGCCGCGGGGCTCCGCAGGACGCTGCCACCGTGGGAGCAGCCGCCGGCAGCAGGGATCTGCTCTCACGCGCCCCATGCAAACCCTGATCCAGCCTTCGTCTCAGGGCAGTTTCCAAACCGACAGGAGAGACCTGTCCCAAAGCCTGTGCAAGGAGTAACCTAGCCAGAAGCACGTCACGTGCCGATGAGTTCATGTCTACGAGCACCCAGATGAAAAGGGCTCGTTAGATGCTAATAACATTCTTATTAACCAGCTCCTTTTGAAACCGGCACGGAGCTTTCACTAAACCTGGAAAGCAGCTCCAAGCAGACAGTTACACGGGTAACCATCTCTTTCTCAATCCTAAAGTTACATGCCCTAAATCCCCTGCTTGTCCACACCCCACTGCTGCCCAGCACAGCGCGGTGGGAACCGCTGGAGCAAGAGGAGTTTGCACCGCTTGTCACCAGAGACAACTTCCCCGGCTCTTTGTTCAGGACTGAACGAGGCACTCAGTAACGTAAAAGGCCTGCTATTTATTATCAATTATCCTAACACTTTACGTCTTTGCTGAATTTGAACCTGGTTATGTGAGCAGCAGGGGCACAGGCATTGTTCCAGCGACACCGGAGCTGCACAAGGAGACCCTTAGGGAACTGGTGAAACCAGCTCTATGCCAACCACCAGGATAAAATCTATAACACAAAACTTATTTCTTAAAAGCCAGGAAATTAAAACACGTGCTAAAGGAGCCCTGTACAGACACTGGTCGCATTATCTCCTCGCCAGCCCGGTCGGTGAGGGCTGCCCTCCTGCCGCGGCGCTGCAGCCTGCGGTTTGCTGCACGCCAACGGGACGTTTTGTTTGCTGGCAGAAAGCTCTCAGGCACGAAGTAAGAGGTTATTTTTGCAAGCTGCTCTTAGGTTCACAGGCTGCAGAGGCTCCCCAGGCCCACACAGTGTTTTCAGCTTGGCTGACCAGGGCCAGGTAGACTGCTGCTGGTGAAGCTCAGATCTGCGACGTGGCTCTGGTCCATCTGGACCTTGTCTGGCTCAGATTCTTCTCTTTACTTTCTCAGGCCAACAGCAAATCCTGATGAAATTTCTCCCCACACCCACCCACACTCCTGTTTTCTCAGTCATAAAAAGACCAGACATTTTTGCTTAATGCCAGCCCTTCCTCAACAGCACAGATGCCCCGGTGCTCCTCTGGGCACATTAGAAGAGATAAAACAGCTACTGGACAACAGAAAAGCCTGAGAGAAAGGCAAACTTGGAAAACGGGATTTTATAAAACGACTCAAATGCCAAAGACCTGATGCCCAGGTGCACAGGACACACAGGTGGAGGTACAAAGTGTGGTTCCTGGCTCTGCGCGCGGCTGCCTGACACCAGTTTCCACCAGTGGGACCAGCCCGAGATGCATCCCCCAGCTCAGCTGCCAGGGCTGGGCCGGACATCGGCATTTGTGGGGAAGTGCTGCAGGGGTCTGCAGGTACAGCAGCTACTTAAAGCCTTAAATCTGCAGATCTCAGCCCCACCAACACCAACAGTCACATTCCTGGATGTGCAGAGTCAGATTTACTGCAAGGGTTTTGGGGAGAGTGACTCTTATAGGGCACGCGACGGGACTTGCTAGCGATGGGGCTGAATCCAGCTGATATAAATGATAGATGGAAGAGAGGTGGCAGGATGGTGCTCTTTCTTAGGAGAGGTGCTGAGGGACACGTCCCTGTGTCAGACATACAGGGATCATTTCTTCAAATATAGGAAAAAAAAAACAGTAGGTGGGGCAGGGGGGAGGAAAGAGGGAGCAAGGATTCAAGCAAATCATTTACTTTTTTTGTTACTAATATTATGCAGTATGGGATTTTTTGTGTGAAGGCAAATCTTCAGCAGTGAGGAAGAAATAAAGACCTCACCACAAAGACCTAGGACCGGATCTCTGGAGTCCACTCCCCACTCCCACCAGGGATTAATCAAAAAAAGCCCCACGGTGGAGCTGACAAGAAAAAAAAAAGAATTCAAATGGGCTTAATTTGGAGCTGCGTTTCTTTGTGGCTTTGTTATTTGGTTTTGTTTATCTTAAAAAATAAAAAATAAAAAATAAAAAATAAAAAATAAAAAATAAAAAATAAAAAATAAAAAATAAAAAAAAGAAAGGAATATAAACGTGGTAGCTGCATGGCAGCTTGTCTGGCAGTACTGAAATACCTTGTTCTTCTCGGCTTGCCAGAAGTCTTGGGGGCCGGGATGGATGGTGCTCCATCCCTGTAACACAGTAAAATTTAGAAAGATCATTATATCGTTTGGTTCTCGTTGCTTCTGCTGGATTTCTGTCCCTTCCTCTCACGGATGTTGTAAGCTCATGGGGTTGGCTGTTTCTCCAGGTACAAAGGTTTAAAAACAAAAAACTAGAGGGGTTCCGTGACCGGCTCCTCCAACCCGAATTCTCCCTGGTGACACAATCAACATATATTTAAGAAAAAATAAATATTCCCAACCGTGGAGAGGCCCCAAGGTGCTTCTCCCTCTTGTCTCCTATGTGATGCTTCGCAGGACCAGCAAGGTCAGGCTACGCAGCACGGTAACTCAGGGGACCTGGCGCTGCTGGCTCCCTCCTCTTGCTCAGCATCCATTTCCCCTCCACGCTGCGACTTTGTGCTTGGCTGGGGGTAAGGAGAATCCAGCTGCTATTCAGGAGCACCTTGAGAAGAGGGTTAAATAACCCTGCAATAACCAGGCACTCGATTGCGTGACCCACAAGGACCTTTCCAAACTGCAGCTGGGTTTTTTTTTTTCCTCTTTTCTGGTGACAACGAGGCGAGGGGCTGGCAACACCTCCCTGCTGCCCAGGCTCTCCCGTCTCCCACCACATTATTACAGCCTCGACAGCGAGCACCGAGCTCCTCTCGGCATGGACAGGCTGCTCAGGACAGACCACAGGGCTGGTCTGCGATGGAAGCAGCGAGACCACCCAAAGAAGCCGTGTCCTCGTCCCCTGCCACCCTCACCGCCCCGGCTGCACGCTCTTAGCACTGTGAGGGTCCCGCCGACGCCGATTTCTGTATTTAGGGTGACACAGAGGGGCAGGTTTGTCCCCAGAGCAGGGCCGAGCTGTTGTTGCACCAGCCCCGTACAACATGCTGTGTCCTCAGAGACCAGCTTCCGCGGGCCCTTCTGTGTCGACGGCCGTGCCGATGCTTTTATTTCTCTTCAAGGAGACTCGTATGGTTGAGAGGTTGTTTTTTTCAGTCTGATTTTCCTAACAGAAGGGAAGCATTTAAAACTTGCAATGCACTTGAGGAGAAAAAAGATGCTGCAGTCGGGGAGCTCTCGGAGGCGGCCGCGCCTCCTCCAGCTATGTCTCAGCCGAGCCAAGGACAGAAGCCTGTGTTTGCCACGGCACCTGATGAAGAGGCGCTCACGTTATTCCGCTTCATTTGGCTTCTTCTTGCCCGAGGCTGGTTGCTGTCATTTTTCATCTCGAGATCCCAAGCCCATCTGCACTCCCCCAAGCCGCGCTACAGCAATATGCGTGCGCTAAGACCACTTCTTGGTGGCTTCTCCCTCTGAAAGAACCAAAATGCCTCACCCCGTGGGCTGCAGAAGAACCTCAGCTGCCCAGGTCCAAGAGCTGATGTGAAAACAATGCAGGATCCACCCGCTGCAGCGACGAGGAAGACTCTGCTGAGAAACCCCTGCTGTCACTGCTCCCCAAGCCTCGTGCCCCTGCCAGCGAGCCCCTGCTCTCTGAGCCGTGCGAATGCCCCGGGATCCCCGTCCTCGGGCAGAAGGTTTCTCTCCTTTTCAAGCTTCTGGCTGGTGAAGAGAAATCTGATGCTGTGATCTGCAGCCTAATTAGCTTGGAGAAAGAGAAAGATTTCGAGTGCAAGCTCTGCTTCTGAAGCCTGGTGAGAGATGCAAGCAGAAAACCAACTTGGTGTTTCCGACGCTGATTCAGCAGCATTTTGCTGAAGAGCTCAGACCCGTGCAAAGGGTGCTGAGCACAGGGCTGTGGGCTCCTGCCACGGCCAAAGCCACGGGCACCCCAACCTGCTGTCCCCGTGCTCGGGACCCCCGAGCTTCTGTGCTTAAGGGATTTTAACGTAGGAAGCCAGAGGCACAGAGGGAATGGGGCTTTCCACCGAGGCAGTGGCCGAGGTGCCCCCATCAGCAGCGGTGTCAGAGGCGCGCTTGTTTGCTCGGAGAGAGCTGCAGGCTCCGGCGGCTTGTAATTACCCTGCCTCAGGAGAGAGGAGGGCTTGTGTCTGAGACAAAACCCTCTCCTTCCAGGAACAATAACATGGGCGACTGGCTGGGCTTTGTTCCTTTTCTCGGGGGATGAGGGGGAAGAATAATTCACTCCCACCAGAACGTAACTGGATGGGTCTTTCTCTGGGGGACGGATCCGGTGAGTGGCACACTGAGGGCAGGCAACGGCGCTCAACCTTGTCCCTGGTCAGTGCAAAAACCACGGCAGATGATGGCAGAAGAGGCACACGGGGCTCATGCCCCTTTCCAGACCACTCCAACCCAGGCAGATTTCGGGGACCCTGGCAGATTTTCGGTCCTGGCCCCGTCACCAGGAGGCCCAAGGTTCCCAGGGCACGTGGCTGCGCCCATTTCACAGACGGGCAGCTGAGGCCCCACGTGCCCAGCCCAGCCTCACTGGAGCACTGGGAGGTGAGGGTGGCCTCCACACCCAGCCCTCTGCCTTTCAGAAGACCTGACCCAGCTGCTTCGGATGCTGTCCTGCTAGTGGGGTGCCCCGGCTCGCCTCCGTCCTCTTGGAGAGCCCGGTGGCTCTGGTGGCCTCCAAGACCCAAACCTGCTCCGTCTTCCCCGAGCCTACAAGTGGGTGGCTGCTTTATTTATGAAGTGCTGGGGGGAGGGTTATTGGGGATTTCCGTTTCACCGGCGGTGGAATTTATTGGGCTCTGCTGCCTTTTTATGAAGCTGCATCTCAGCCGTGCATCAGAGGCATCTTGAAGTGCTTACGCCTGAGGTACCTGTTTATATTGAAAATGCCACGATGGCCGAGGAAACCAGTTCCGACCGTGTTCCTTCTGCTTCGCCCTCGTGTAGCTGTGCCTCCCTTTTCTCAAACATGCAGCTTTTTATTGTCGCGAGCAACCTCAAAAGCTGCGTTACGGGAAATAAACGGCGGCGCTTTCTTCAACGTTTCACTTGAATATTATGTTTGCTATTGTTAAGACAGGCAAAATATAGCTGCGATGCTAAGAAATGTAACATCAGGGAAATGGAGTGTTAAAGAGCGGATTGAGACATTTGCATGCAGTCAGTCTGCACAGGGAACGGCTTCAGAAAACAAAAGCCAAAAGGAGCGGCTCACTTCACTCTCAGAACCTGGACACGGCAAAGTATAACATGGCTAAGGCAGTGAGAGAAAATCATAAACCAAAACCTTTTTCTCAACCTTCAAAGTATCCTTCAAAACAACAACAACGAAAAAAAAAAAAACCACAACAGCATCATTTAACCAGCTGGTTTAAAGAGCAGCTCTTTAAAAGGATATAAGAAACAAGCTCATTAAGCTGAAAAGCATTTTCCATTCCAAAATTACTACTAAAAATAACCGTGCTCTTGAACTCTGCCCCTTCGCTGGGGTATGGCCACTTGCCTGCTTTTGCGTTCACTCGGAAGAGCGGGCGGGAGACCCGAATTCCTGCTCTTTTTTCCCCGGACTCCTCTCGCTCCTTTTTGCCCCGAGGATGCTCCGGGAGCTGGGGCTGGAGGTGTGGGGGCTGCGGAGATGCAGCGGGGGGGGGGTTTGGGCACAGATCAGTGAGCGCTGTGCTAGTGCGGGAGCTGAGCTCCGAGTGAGTCCCGGCCGAAGCTGGAGGACACTTGGGTCCCCCTGGACCGAGGGAGCGGTCGGGGCAGCTCCCAGGAGACGTGCTGAGGTTCTGCAGGCAGAAAGCTTCCCGCAGGGCTGAGCAGTGAGCCCACCCCGGGTTAAGACCCTCAGCCCTGCAGGAGCTCAGGGTAACGAGGTCCTGGAGCCAGCGAGGGACGTCCTGTGTCCTCCGAGCGCTGCTGCATCGCGCCTTGGAGGCTGCTGGAGGCCACCACCGCCACGTTATGGCTTTGGGGCCGCGCCGGGGGTCACCGCCACGGCTTCTTGGCGGAGATGCACCACCAGCCAGCCACCCCAGCCGGCCTCGGTCTCGGCAGGGCGAGCGGAGAGCCGCGGGCTGCCCGGGGAAGGGAAGGAGCGGCGGGGGCGGAGGGGGCCGGGCTGCGCCGGTTCCCAACGGGGGCTCCCTGCGAGCTGCCGCGGGAGCATGGGAAAGGGCTCCTCGCTGCTGCTTCCTGCTCCTGGCGCCGGCAATGCGGGGCTGGGACCCCAGTGCAGGAGAAAACAGCACTGCTAACACTGCTAACCCAGGGCCAGGGGGTTTGCAGGCTCGGGTGACCCCGCTCAGCTCCGAAGCTAACCCCAGCTAACGGCCCCACATGCAAGTTGCCATTACCCCAAGACCCTCGGTGTTTACTCCCAGCTCAACGGAACTTTCCGCTTTTTCCCTTAAAATGGACGGCTGCTGATACGCAGAGCCTCTAACGCTGTTCTGCTAACCAAGACCCACCTCAGACCCTAATCAGGAACAGATCAAGCAGAGACTTGGCCTTCTGGATGCAAACAGCCACCCCCACAACAATAATCCCTGCATTAGTCAAGATCCCTGATGGTAATCTCACTTCTGTTGACTATCCGGTATTCAGTGGGAGACAGAGTAGGAAAACCAAAGGCTCGCACAGCTGGCAGTAATTCACAGGGGAAAAATGCTCCCAGTCGCTTATTTATTATAGCTTCAGTACCTCGGAATCCACAAGGCATCAGCATCTATCTCATCCTTCCCTTAACAGGGAGCAGCAAGAGGTGCACAGTCCAGGGGGAATCCTCCACTTCCACAGGCTTTCACCCCTTGAAGCCAATATCCCCCGGACCTGGCTGGAAAAGAAAAGGCTCCCGGCACAGAAGCAGTGCCCTGTCCTTCCAGGAGCACATCCCAAATTCCCTTCACCGCAGGCACGCTGCCTCCGCTGCCCTGGCCAGGGATCCCCCCTGGAGCACATGGTTAGGGTCCGGCTGCCCTTTGCACAAGCACCTGGAGCCCCCCGGGTGCTGGGAGCAGCTTTAAACAACCCATCAGCTACGTAAGGAGCCTTTTAACCCTCCTTGCACAGGGTTTTTGCGCAAGCCCTTCAGCCCTCGTCTTCCCAGTGCAGCTCCGCAGGTCACAGCAGCGCTCGCTGCCACACAGGATGCGTTTTAGTTCTTCACCAGAGCTCTTAGTCCTTAGTTTAGAGGGTTTTACTGCACTTCCACGACATCCAAATACCTTTGGGCTACAGGAGAGAGACTTTCCCAGCAGGAGTCTGGTATGCATTTATGTAGCTATAAATTAGGTCTCCAGAGCAAGATATTTTTTAAGGAAATGAGGCCCATTACCCCGGCTGTTACTTAAAAGATGTAACAGTTTACACCAGAGGATAAAAAGCCAGCTTTGTTGTAAGCCAGCATCTGGGCAAAAGGAATTACCGCGCAGGATTTAGCCCCAAGCTGCTCCCCAAAAGAGAGGCGGCGTGGAGACATCAGGGCTGCTGTAGGGATAAGGCCAAGGCTGCTGGCTGGCCCTGCAGGACAGCAGTGAGCTGGGATGGATGTACTGGGAAGGAGATATTCTGCTGGCACATCAGGAGGGTAATCCCATGTGAAATCCGGGAGCTTCTCAAAACCAAAGCTTAGCAAGCTCCAACTTCTCTCTTTCAGGTCTAAAACAGCCCTGGGACATCTCCAAACCTGGCAGGAGACACTGAACTGCCAGGCTTATAACAGGAGAGATCTTCATCTGGGAACCAGGGCAGTTATCCCAGCTTTCCCTACACGGGGTTTTTACCCCAAACACCCACTGGCTGCCAACACACCGGGATTTTCCCCTTCTCCAGAGCTCTCCTCGTGCACCGCCGGCAGCAGATCAGCCCGCACCGCCTGAGCGCACTTGTGGAGTTATGAAGATCCCATCTGTCACACTTTTAAATAATTGGCTGATCGTTACGAATTCATTCGGTATTCATTGTGATAATGTTAATCAAGATGAATTAATAGAGTCCTCCTACTGTACGCGCTCCCCGGGGAATTCCACCGCCACTTAGAAATTAATTAATAGGGCTATAATTTTAATGGTGCTGCCCATGCAATCCCCACTAATGGTAGGCACGAGGCAGGTGCCCGACGACAGGAGATCAGCGCGGGCGAGCCGAGGGGAAGGAGACGAGCAGGCTCGCAAATGGCCACAGGCTCTGCCCAGGTGGATCTGTCTGTAGGGTTTTGCCTTTCCCCTGCGCCACGACCTGCCTGCAGCCCTGCCGTGACCTGCCATGCCGCCGCCTGTCTCCGTGCACTTCTCCTGGATGTGCGTCCTGGGGGTCCGAGCGGGCTGCACCCCCTCTGCCCTTGTGCGCACCAGTTTTCTTCTCCAAGGAGAAGTTTGCCACGGAGAAACCCTCTCTCAAATGAGTATTTGCTGGGGGTGACAGCGGGGAGGGAGCCCGGAGCACCCCGTGCTACACCCAGGGGTGTCTCTCGGAGGTACCCGCCGTGCATGGTGTTCCTAACAAACGCAACGCGTTGCCATCACGTCCACCCCCTCAAACCACACTGCTCCATCAAACGAGGTGTCTGCCTGCAGCCACACGTGGCAGAGCCACCTCCCCGTGCGCAACCCATCGCTGTTTGGGCCAGAAAGCCACGTTTCTCTTCTCCAAAGGATGAAACTCCTTGGGGCCAGGAAGGGCAGGGGTCCGTTTCGTGCTTGGGACAAGACCAAGAGCTCTCCAAAAGGACACGTCGGGAGCACCGCTCACTGCAGTGGGCAGAGGAAGGGCTCTGCCTGCCCGCCCCAGGCCAGGGTGCTCGGAAGATGTAAGGGGAGAAGGCACCAGAGACCTGAGCAGCACCGAGGGGTCATTTTCACATCACCTCTGCTAAAAGCCTGTTCTGCCAGCAGTTTGAAAGAGGTGCAGTCAGCATTTAAAAAGAGCATCGAAGAGAAGCCCTGCCAGGGAGTTTTAGATCCTACATTTAAATTCCAGTAAGGGTAGGGGAGATCTTTTTACAAGACCGAATTTCCTTTATCCTCAAAGTAAGAAAAAAAAAAACAAACAGTATCGCTACTGCTAGGGAATGTTTCTGCGTTAGGGCAGCAGAGCCCTGAGCCGAGGCCGTGTCCGCAGGCAGCCGCGCAGGGCGATAACTCCCCTCACCCCCCCAGCCGCCCCGCGAGAGGTGTGAAAGATAAACAGCGAGCCGCTGGGACGCACCAGCTGCGGGAGCCTCTCCCGGCACGGCGGCGAGGCAGCAGCGCGTTAACCGTGGGCTCTTTGTCTGCACAAAGTCCCCTGCCCAGCTCGGGGTTTGCAGGGCTCAGCATCCCGGGCCGCACAGGATGGGAAGGCAAAGCCAGGCGGCACCGTCTGTCACCCAAAACGTGCCCCGGCAGCTTTCTCACCGGCGTTTGATGGGGTTCTATGGGGAAAGGGAAGCTCTTGGTGCATTTTCTGGTGTAAAACCACTACAAAACGAGGAGAGCAAGCTCCCCGGCAGCGTGCCGGAGCCTCCTGAGGAAGGACAGGTGCCTGCAGGACACGCAGCACCCTTGGGTGCCCGGGCCAGGCTCTCTCTGCCTTACCTTCTCGCTTCATCCCCATGGCAAGACACTTCTGGTAGCGGCAGTACTGGCAGCGGTTGCGCTGGCGCTTGTCGATCAAGCAGTCCTTGTTGTCGCGGCACGTGTAGGTCAGGTCCTTCCGCACCGTGCGCTTGAAGAAGCCTTTGCAGCCCTCGCAGCTGTACACCCCGTAATGTTTACCTGCCGGGGGGGGGATGCGACTTGGGTTAGGGGATGCACCGAGGGTCCCGGGGGCCCAAAGATGCCCCAGGGACCTGCAGCTCTGCCCGGGGCAGTGCCTGGGGGAAGCAAAAGCTTCTTGGCACAGTGACCACGAGCTAAAGAGCAGCGGCTTTGCCTTCGCTTCACCATCAAGATGCCCTCCAGGGGCTTCAGCCCATGCAGAAAAAGCCAGAAAAAGCCCCCACCATTTCTGAATTAAACCAAGGGAGATGCAGCACAGCAAAAATGGGGGCATGTCCCTATCCCCCCTCTTCCCCTGGACACCCCCCGACGCACACGAGGCTCAGCCCGCTCCGCCACGCGCCCCCCGCGCCTCCTCCAGCCTCTGAGCCCGACAGAGCAAGGAGGTGTCCCCAAGGACCTCAAAACCTAGACCCCAGAGCACTTACGGAGCAGAAAGCTTTTAAAATAGCATGAGAATAAAGGGAATTAGCACATCTTTATCTCCCATGAGTGGAGAGGCTCCATGCGAAGCACATCTTTTTATCTGGTGCTATGTGATGAGACCAGCTACGGATCAAAGGATGCGGAGAGAGGGACGCTCAGCTAATGCCTGGCCTTCAGAGGGGCAGCACTGCTTAGGGCCGAGGATAAAACACCGCTGGCTAAGCTGTGACCTGGGGGATTTGTTCCCCCAAGGAGCCGGACAAATTGTTTACTTCTCTTGTTACTGTCAGGGCATGATGAAAAATGGAGAGGTCAAAGAGCCGCACCAAGCACGTCTCACCTGGCTCGTGTCAGCGCCTGCCCGAGAGCAGACAGCCTGGGGAGGCTTTTCTATAGGGTTTTTTTGTCCCCGTCTGCCCCAGCCACGATGCAAACCCTCGCTGTGCTCATCCAGGGCAGCAGCACCGCCCGGCGCAGGGACCAGCCTTACCTGAAGACCTGTCCCCGCAGATGGCACATATGTGCTTGGTGAAGGAGGCCATCGTTCCTGAGGGATGTGCTGGCACTTTGAGGACCCCATTGAGCCCCAGGGGGGGCTTGATGTCTTCTGAGCTGCTGACGGGGTTCATGGGCGAGTTGAGCTGTTGAGACAAAAGCGGGGCACTCAGCAGGGAGCACGTGGGACGTGGGGGCTAGGTTTGAAGTAGGGGACAGTCCTCAAATGGGGACAAGCACAGCTTAAAAACCACGTCCACAGCGCTGAGCCAAGAGGATTTGGGCACCTGAGGCCAGAGACCAAAGCCCAGGTGCTCGTCTGCTGCCCCGGCTCGGAGCAGGGGGACACCGGGTCTCGCTCCCAGCACCTGCCCCATGGGCGATGCTCCGGCGTGGATTAACGCGAGGCTGAGCTCCTTCTGCCCTGCCCAGCACCACGGGACAGCCCGCATCCCCTCGTGCTCACCAGCCACCCCCCTGGTATAAAGGGCAGGGAGGATGCTCGGCAGCGACGGTTCGTGGGAGAGCTGCAGGCTGGGAGCGAGCGCTTGCGGGGATGACGAAGGCCAGGACACGAGCGCTTTAGCTCTGCAATTTATATATATCCTTTTAGCATTAGCTCTCCAAAGGAAAGCTCCGCAGCAAATAAATAGATCCCAGATGCAGCGGGGCCTGGCTCTGCGGAGCTGGCAGGCGTGGGACACTGCTCTGCACTCCGCAGCCTGCCGGCAGCCTCGCTCCGCACCTCCCGTCCCGACCCTGCTGAGCCCGACAGGCGGTGAAGGAAGAGGCGAATTAAAAGCAGCAGCTGGGACATGGGTGCTGGCGAGGATTCCTGGTTTATTTCACAGGCAGGACCCCCTGATCCCCCCCATACACAGGGGGAAACTGAGGCACGGAGCTGTGAGAGGGACCCATCGCGTTATCACAGCAACCTGTGCTGCTGGGGCTGATCCACACCAGCTCTGCCCTCCGTGCCTCTCCCCACGGCTGCACAGCCCTCACAACCCACTGAGGCATGAAGGGAAGGTGTGAGAGGACGGAATTACAGCCCCAGCCTCCGAGTTACAAGCTGGCGTCCTCATCTCAGCAGCCGTCAGTGCCTTCACAGCCTCGGGGGTTTTCTTCGCATCAGGAGTTAGACAGGATTTTATGCACAATGTCATCAGAAAGACCTTACTGCCTGCTCCTCCACGCCAGTGCCACGATGCCCTCCCTGCTCAGCCCCATCGAGAGGGGCCAGGGACACAGCAGGGTCCCCAGCAGGGCTGCCTGCCCAGCCCGGGGGGGTTTATCCGTGTCCCTGGGGTGCACGGAGCCAGGCTTGTTCAGCTCCAGACAGCAGCGAGGAGCGGTGCCAGGGACTGCAGCAGAGCCCCCAGCCCTGCCAAGTACTAAATCCAGGTGGGATACGCAGGATTTGTGCTTCGCCTTGTTGTCTTTCTCCTCCCTTAATAGAGACGCTCGGCAATTGCACTTGTCACAAATTAATTCAGGGAAGTCCCAGGGCTCGTGATCTGTCAATTAGACGAGCGCAGCCGTTCCTCTGACTTTCAAGTCTCCAGGCTGGTGGGGAATATTTGGCAGGCAGCTGACTAATAACCGCAGAGCGGAGCGAGGCAACCCCCCCCCCCCGGAGAAATGTGAAGGGTTTGCCTCTCCTGCCCTGCCTGTGACAGATGTGGAAACCAAAGGCAGCAGGACCCGGAGCCGTGCTCCCGGTTTTCGGCTGCTCGGGGCTGTTCGGTTCCACCACGCTGGGGCAGGGGGGGACAGGAGCATCGCCCTTTGGGGCCCGACAGCATCGAGGAGGAAGGCACGAGCTACCTGCAGGAGCACTGCAGCGGCACATCCCTCCACGGTTTTGGGGTCACTGGCTCTAGCAACGCTCCCTGGAGCACTTTTTAGGGAACAGAGCCATTTGCCAGGTGCCGTGCTGTCACCGCCACGTTGCAGCTGGGGCAGAGGACTTCAGCTGAAGACGAGCCTTTTGCCAGCACGTCCCCCACCCCCAGCAGCCCACGAAATCCCACAGCAGCATCCCTCCGGGGGGTGTCGAGCAAAACGAGACGTGGCAAGCCCAGCACCCTGCCCCTGCCCCAGCCCTCGGGGGAACGGGGTCCCACCGCCACCCCCCCACCCCGTGAATCAGCACGACGCCCGCCGGGGCTGACTCAGCCCCGGGCTGGGAGGAGAAGTCCTCGGTTCCTCTCGCAGCACCCGCCTGAGTTTCGGCAGAGGCCCCACGTGCGCTGCGGGGTTCCCACGCCGCCCCGGCGCCGGCCCCGCTCCTTCCCCTCGCGGCTGGCGCGGAGCCGGGAGCACGTGCCACGGGGAGCCGGCGCGGCCCCGGCACCGAGCTTCTGCCCCCCCCCCCGGCAGGACGGCCCCAGCCCGGCCAGGCGGCTGGGGACCCACAGGAACTGCTGCTCTGTTTCCCGGATGACGTGGCAGCCCTGTGCGCTGGGACTCCTCGGCTCCTCTCCTTTCCCTTTTTAGTTCGCTGCACCGGGGACCGAATCCTGTCCCCTCTGCTCCACCGGCAACCAGAGGCTTCCTCCTCCAAAAACAACACCCAGCTCTTTCTCCAGTGCCCCGGATTTACAAAAAGCCTTGTGTCAAGGCAGGGAGCAGCTCTGGAGAAGCCTAATCCTGCTCCTGACCTCTCCCTGCTCGCCCCCGGGGCGCCCCGAGCCGCTGCCGGCCATGCCCCGCGAGCAGCAGAGCAGGAGGGAGAGGAAGAAATATCCAGCGTGGGAAGTCCCTCCCTGTCATCTCTTACTGAAAATACTTTTTTTTATTGTTTTCCCAGAAACTTTAAGAGGGCTTAAATATGTGTTAAGTCCCAGTAAACAGCCTCCTGGTCAGGCTGGGGCTTTGCTCCCCGCTGCGAAGTGCCCCCGGGCTTTCTGCCGGCACGTGCCCGGCTCTGTGCAAGCACCCAGCTCCCCAAAGCCCCCCCCCGGGTAGCAGCGAGGGGTCCCTGGGCGCTGGGACCCCCCCTGCAGGGCACCCAGCCTCACACCCCGGCTGCTGGGCTGCGTTTGGAGGCTCTGCGAGGTCCCAGGCAGGGAGGGAACGCTTGGGGTCAAGGCTGACGTCTTGTGCAGAGCTCGGGGCTGGAGGAGCCGGGTCAGAGCGAGGTTTGCTCGCATGGGACGGAACGGGAGAGGGAAAGCAGCCCAAATTTCGGGAGCTGACAGCTCCTTCCCACCCCGATGCCGGCAGGAGCTGGGGGAGAGGGGAGCCACGGCGGGCCTCACCGCCCCGCGCGTCCCGTGCCCTTCTGCTCTGCTGCCTTCCGCGAGGCAACGAGGCATGGCCTGATGGCAAGTGGCATCTGCCATCTGATGCGGAGCACCTTCCATCAGGGCCAGCCCCACCAGGCGGCTGGGGCCCCACGCCTCATTACCCCCGGCACTTCGCCTCCTCCTCCTCCTCCTCCTTCTCCTCCTCCTCTACCTCCTCCACCTCCTCCTCCTCCTCCTGTGCTCCTCCACGGGCCCAGGTAGGCCCCTCTGCCTGCTGCAGGGCCACGGACAGGGCCCTAATGCGCCCAGACAGGGGACAGATGGCAGGAGCCATCAGGCTGGAAACCTCCTCGAGGAAAAACCACCTCAGACTCGTCCGCGGCTGGGCTCGGGGATTGCTCCCCGGCACCATCTGACCGCGCTCTCAATTCCCCTTTTTACCCCGTGGCCGGATTTTATTTCGGTTCCTCTGGCCCCTCCACCCCTAAACCAAACCGTGCCTTTCGATTGAAGCCGGGGCCGCGTCGCCCCCTTCCTCCCCGCTTCCATCTCCCCCGTGCGCTGCTTCGCCTCTCCCCTCCCCGCTCCTTCCCCACCCTTTTGATGCTCTCCCTGCCCGTTTGGCTCTCGCTGCCCCTTCCCAGGAGCCGTTTCAGTTCCCCTTCCCTCGGTCACGGGACGCGACTTGGCTCTGCTCCGGGCTGGGGGACCCGGAGCAGGGGCAGCTCCCCACGTTTCTATGGGGTCAGGGGCCGGATCGGGCCCGGGGGAAGCTCCCAGCCACCTCCCAGCCACCTCCCTCTGGTGTGGGGTGCGTCGGATCCCGAGGGAGCCCCGGGGATGGCTGACGCTGCCGGCACAGCACGTCCCTCCCCGGCCCCGGGCAGAAAGACCCGTTATTGCTGGAAATAAATCAGGCCAATATTTAAAAATAAAGGTGCCGGCAGGTGCTCGACTCCCGGAGAGGGCTCGGAATAAATAAACCAGCAGTGAGTGGCAGGTGGTAGCCAATTCCTTAATCTGCCCTTTTACTAAACATATAACGCGCGAGCAGCCAGCAACAGGTGGCGGGGGCTGGCCAGCTCTCCCCGATCCTGCTATTTTTAAAAAGAGCTTATCTCCCCGTAGTTGGAGGGGTTTTTTACATAATCTTCAGCCAACCGACACCGGTCCCTCCCTCCGCGAGGGGCGAGAGGGGCAGCGGGCAGGGGAGCCCCCCGGTGCGTGCCTCGGGGACTGGGGACCAAGAGGGGACGTGCGGGGTCCCGGGGAGGGGACAGGGCAGTGCCAGGGGGGCTCCGGCCCCTGCCCGAGCTCAGCCCATCCCCAGGAGACCCAGGGGCAGTCCCTGCTCCCGTTTCACTCGCAGCCAGGACCGGAGGGGACAGGCGATGGCAGCTGACGGCTGGATGGCTGTTATCCAGCCCTGCGCCCCTGAGGTCCCCCCCACCCTGCCGGAGCGGCAGGGCGCCTCGGCTTCATTTCCCCCTTGGGCTTCTGCTTTTTGCCACCCTTCGGCGCCTGCCCGCATCTCCGAGGATGCCTGCAAGGGGGTTTTGCTCCCCGTGCTCGCCCGGGCAGAACAACGGGGCCAGGAGCAGGGCAGGATCAGGCCCCCCCGCCTATGTCCTTGCCCCGATAAACGAGCAGCGGCCACGTCCCCGCCACCTTCCCCTTACCTGCGGGCTGCTGGTGCCGAATCCCAGGCTGGGCGTGGAGGGGACGGACATCGAGTGCGGGCCCATGGGGGAGCTGATGACGGAGAAGGGGGGCCCCATGCCATTGATGGGCGAGCTCAGGGTGCTGATGGGCGAGTGGAGCTGACCCGGGGAGCCCAGCGAGGAGCCGATGCCCGGCCCGATGGACGGGTGGAGGGAGGGGGTGGCCATGGGCCCCCGGCTGGTGGGGGAGTTCAGGGACGTGGAATTGACTTGGTTTGAGAAATCTGTAAGAGAGGAAGAAGAGAGCGGGGTTTCAGTCTCCAGCCCGGCGCAGGCCCTGACCGCAGCAGGCCCCGTGCAGCCGGCCCCCCCAGCTGCTTCCCGACACCCCCAAACTCCTTCTGCCCCGCTTCCAAAATCCCCTGGTGCTGCAGGACCCCAAACTCAACACAGAGAGCCTCCAGACACAGCTGTCACTGCCTTCCTCCTCCTTCACCCTCTGTACCCAGCCCTAGCCTCTGCCCGGAGGCAGCATCGCCCCCAGGAACGGGGGCGCCCCCATCCCACCCCACAATACACCCCGAATCGGATCTAACGGGGGTGCTTGAGGCACGGGACGGCGGGGACCCCAGCAGCACCCCAAAAACCAGGGTGGTGGTGCCGGGGGGGGTTGCACGGCAGAGGCCGGTAGGGTTTCTGTGTCCGACCGGCTCGGCCGTCCCGGGGGAGCAGGAGGGGGGGGGGGGGGGCGGGAAGGGGGGGTGCATTTAAAAATAGCCGCCGATTCTCTCTGGAGAGGAGACATGGAGCCGTTCCTGGCACATTTCCTCCTCATCCTGTCACGCTGCTTGCAAAACAATCCTGAGCGAGGAAGGGGGCAGGCTCGTGGCCCCCCGGGGGGGTGCAGGGGGGGCTGACGGGAGGCAGGGGGGTGGACGGGAGGTGGGTGGTGGGGGCTGTGGGACCCCCCCCAGGGACCCCCGGGCTGCCCTGCAAACGTGCAGCCAGAGAGGGGCAAGCGCCTGGATGCGGGGTTTGCTCCCAGGGAGCTGCTGCTTTTGGCGGCAGGCCCCCGAAGTTACTGAGGGAAATGCAGGGTGGGGGGCTAAGCAACGCACTACAAGCACTGCGCAGATGGACCCAGCGAGCCCAGCACCAGCAATCTGCCCAGGACATCACCGATCGGGGGGAAAACCGCACCACAGGAGGCCCAGCAAGGCCACGATGCTCCTCTTGCAAGACCGTGCACCCAGCACCCATCACGGCCCCCAGCACCCATCACAGCACCCAGCATCACACCACAGCACCCCATGTGCTCGCACCTCCTGCCCAGCACCTCCCTTCCAGCCTTACTGGTTTTGGCCCCAACTGGGGCACGAGAGACCCCCGAGGGCTCAGGGCACTGCCACTTGGGGCCGTGCTGTCCTGGCACCGAGCCCCCCAAGGTGCACGGCCCCCCGCACGGCCCAGCCACCCCCGGCAGGACCCCATGCGCCTTCCCCCCTTGCAAGCATCACAGGATTACACCTGCCAGCAGAGAGGCTTGCTCCCTGCGCGGGTAATTCCTTAAACTCCCTGATAAACGCCAGAAACGGGATCCCCAAGGTGAAGGGGGCTCGGATGCAAAAAATGGGGATTAGGCTCCAAAGCAGGGACACATCCAGCTCCCTCTGCCTGGCAGTCCCATCACCTCGGCCAGGCAGAGGGGCCACGTGCCCAGACACAGCACCCAGCCCGGTGCCACCGTCCTGGCACACGTCCCCACGGACATGGCCCACGGTCCCCGGGGGCCTGGCCTCACGTCGGCTCTCGCAGGATGTTGATATAAGATAACCGCCGGCCCTCGCGTCACCCACGGCCGGATGACGTGCGTGCGGCACACCAGGAACCCCGGGAAATTCCTCCAGGTTTCGGGGTCTGGTGCTGGGGTTTAGCACATCAGGGCCGCGCTTCCCAGTTCTCTGCTTTCGGGGGTTATTTTATAGGACTTGGAGCAGGGCTCGCAACCGCCACGTGCTCCGGGGACTCGGGATGCGGGCTGCGCTCCTGTCCTTCGCTCCCAGCAGGCAGGGGGCAAAGGGTGAAGTTTATTCTGCCGCGGGCTGTGCATCTGGGAACAGGGAGCCCGCCAGCCCCGCTCCGGAGGAGCCACACCAACACCAGCTGCTGCGGAGCGAGGCGATGGACGGGGCTGGAGATGCCCCGGGATAAATCTGAGGATGGATGCGCCGGGTCCCCGGCCCCAAAGGTGCACGGAGGAAGCAGGCGCTTGACCTGGCGGCGGAGGAAAGGAAGCGCCCCACGGCCGTGCCTTTCCCATCTCCTCAATATTTCAGGCAGCGAAGCAGGCGAGGTCAGGGGCGGGTTACTGGCGACCAGCCCGTGCCTACTCGAGCACATCAGAAAGCGAAGCACGTGCGGGGCCCGAGCCGCTGTCCCGGCACCTCTCCCGAAATAAGGTCCCCCGGAGCAGGGGGGGAGCAGCTCCCCGGCCCGCGCCCCCCGCCCGGCCCCCCGCACCCATCCTGTTTACGCGCTTCCCCGCCAGGCAGGCGCATTCCCCGGCACCCACTGAGGAACTGGGTGTGCTGCCGAGGGCTGGCGTGGAGAAACCCGGCCAGGCAGCAAAAAAAAAAAAAAAACCACGAGGAGAGGCGGGGAGGAGGAACCCCGCACGCCGCGGAGAAGTGCTTTGGGCACGGGCGGGCGTTCGGGTGTGTTTTCGCCCAAATCCCATAGGAGAATGTTCCGAAGTCTGGAGCAGAGCGCCGTGACTCGAGGCACCCCTTGAGCACCGGGAATTTTTCTCCTCTCACCCAAAGGCTTCCCCGTCACAGCGGTGGGGAGCGTTTGCCTCTGGTGCGGCCCTCGTGTGCGCACCCGGCTGGAGGAAAACCGGCCAGGGGAGCAAGGACGAGACACGGCTCTGGGCGCCCCGCGGCTAGCAGCTGCATTTCCACGCAGGACTCCTCTCTAGGATGCTAAAATCCTGACAGCCAGGCTGAGGAACAATCCTTCACCTCAACAAACTCAAGCCAAAAAAACCACCTAGGTTGAAGGCCTCAGGCTGGAGCAAACCGGGGAGGTTTTTTTCCCCGGCGCCATTTCGGCCCAAGCAGTGCGAGACTTTTCATTTTTCTTGCGGACTTTTGCCGTTTGAAGCCGTTGTGTGTGACTGTCTCTTGACCAAAATAAACTCCGTGCCTGTTTCTAAATACAAAAAAAAAAAAAAAAAAAAGTTCTCTAAGCATTTCCCCTCCTGCCGCACCCATAAATTGCAGCTATTTTCTCTGTGCGTCCTTTGTTTAAACACAACGACCTCTATATATCTTATAAGATGCCCCATGGCAGTTGGGAGATCAGAAACGAGCGCTGTTCAGCAGCTAAGGAATTTGCAGTGAAGCTCTTTTCCTCCCCTGAACGATGAACCCGCGAGCCACACAATTCGGAGGGGAATTTTCCCAAAGAAGAAGACCTTTAGGGCAGCCCACGTGCTCCACCGACAGCGGTGGGGTCACGGAGCCGTGTGCGTGCTCTCAGCTCTCCTCCGTGGCCGAGGAACTTATTTCAGCTCCGGGCGAGGAACTTATTTCAGCTCCAGCCTCTGCAGGGAGCGATCCGGTCTCGAGACAAAGAGCTCGACCCTGGTTTTGGCCGGCAGGGTGCTCACCGCAGCCCTCCACAACGCCGCTTTTGGGTGCCGCCACCCCTGCTTCACAGGTGGGGAAACTGAGGCACAAAAAAGCCTCCAGCCCGCTCCGTGACACCCATTTCTGCAGGGGCAGAGGGAGGCAGAGGCCGAGGAGGCACCCGGCCGGCACCAGCGGGGCACGGCGTCCGTGACCTTCCCAAGGTCACGAGGGAAATCGGAGCCAAAGCCCGGAATAGATCCCGGGGACGGCAAGACCCGGGCTAGCATCTCGCCTGCTCAATCAACCTTCCCTGTAATTTTTTTTTTTTTTCCGTCCTCCTGGCTTGGCGCCAGGCAGCGCTCCTTCACTATTATTAATTTTCAATAAGGCAAGAAAACATCTCCCTAAAACATTTGTCCCCGTTCTCATCCCGTGGCGCTGGCCGCTCAGAGCGGACGAGTACAGCACGTCCCTCCGCAGCTTCTCCGCTATTTTCCGTCCCCTCGGCGTGCCCGGGGCCACGAGCACAAATCCCAAATCCGTGCCACAAGTTTCCCACGGGGCTCGTCTGGATGCGGCCCCCAAGGGCAGGTTTCAGCCCCCGGGACCGCGTTTCCTGCTCCCTGCAGTGCTTTCCTCTCGCATTTACCCCCCAGCGCTGCGTTTCTCATCAGAGTGCTGCTGCTCCGCCGTCTTGAGCAGCCCAGGAGCTTTTTCCATCCAGAAGAGCGGCGATTTGAACCTTCCTAGCCCACAAAACATCCCAGAGCAGAAACAATTACGACAGCACAGGGGTGATTTTTTTTTTTCCCAGGATAGCTCCTTTGTACCAGAATAAACTGTACCAGCAGAAGCTTTCGCCAGTATAATCTTCATTTCTGCCTAAGAGGCTTTGCCAGTAAAACTACAGTGACCTAGCTCTGCTGGAAAACCTTTTCTAGCCCATCCCGGGAGCTGACGCAGAAGCTCGGCGCTCTGCTCCTGACAGAGGGGAAGCTCAAAGCTGTATCTTGAGTCACCAAGAGGAGAAGCGGCCGCACTTCTCTGCGGCCGAGGTGTCGGAGCCAGGCATGTGCCCGAGCCGGGGGGGAGAGCCCCAGCTGAGGCCGGCTGAGATTCGGAAAGGCGCCCACACCCCCGGGCTTCCGCTATTTTTATTTTTTTATTTTTTCTCAGCACCTCTTCCTCCTTAATCAGCAAGAAGATCAATTCTGGGTATTGCACAGCAGGAAATTCTAAATTTGGGTGGCCGCTCCCTTCCGCAGCGCAGCCCTCGGCGCTGCGGGGCCGCGCTCGGAGAGGGGCGAGGACCAGCAGCAGGGCCCAGGTTTTTGGAAACCTCCTCCCCGGAGCTGGTGCCGGCCAGGTGCAAAACCCCGACAGCCAAACGCACGGGAACCCGCAAGGAAACGCGACGTGCTGAGTGCTGTTCCTTCTGCTGGTGCCTCTGCGGGTGGCGAGTTTCCCTGAATGCACTCAGCAGTGGGAATCCCTGCCCGTTTGCTCTCATTCCTCAAAAGCGGTGCAGAAATTTCCTAGCGCCTTCCAGCCCAGGAACCTGAGCCGTGGAGGTGGCCGGGCAGGACCTGAGGCTTTGACCCCATCTCCCACCTGAAAACTGCCATGGGAATGAAGCGACCACAAGAGGTCAGGTCCTCGCTTTTGTCCCCAAAAGGGACAGTGCTCCCAAAGAGGGAAGAGAGCGTTGTTTGCAGCGCGTGATTTTAAACAGCCCCTGGCCTACGCTCTGGAGTAAGTTTGCTCTGAATTTACACCAGCGTGGCTGGGAACGGCCACGTCCCTGCCCGCCCTGAGCCTGCTGCTCCCCAGCATCGGTCCCGTCCCGCGACGTTCCCCAGGCACCAAGGCCAGGGCACCTTTGGGCCACCTGCCCTGGAGCTCTGTGACCTCGGCTCGGAGCTTGCAAGAAGAAGAAGCCGACCAGGAAGGACAAGAAACGCCCACAGCACGAAACACCCGGTGGTTTTGCACCGAAGGAAACTCTCAGCAGCTCACTCGGCTGTGCAGGGGGATGGAGCAAGAGCGAAGCCCCTGCAAATGCCAACAGGGCTGGACGTGGGCAGGCTCTGGAGCCGCACTGCACCGTGCGCCCCAGGGCCAGCCCAGCACCCCTGGCACCAAGGGACCAGAGGCATCGAGCACTTCTGTAAGGCCCCAGCTGCTGCAGTGGCGTGGTTTCACCACAAAGTCACTTGGATCTCTCTTTTTCTTCCAGGCCCTCTCTATGTCTGCGCCCAGGAGAGCACACGTAGATGTTTTTTTTTCTGGCGGGTTTTAGGAAATCACGGCTGGCCTCTGCGCCCTGGGGTCCCGGAGCGGTTCCGCGGCCGCGCTCGGTGCTTTCCCCCGGGGGCGAGCAGCTCGGTTTCGGCTGCTCTCTGCTCTGGGTGGGTTCCTCCTCGCTGCAGGCTTTCACTTTGACCAAAACTACAACCTCAAAGCCACACTCCAGCCCTGACCTCCCACCAAAAGCCACAGGCCCCTGCAAAGCCAGATGGGGCAGGGGTGCGTCCTGGAGCTTTGGGACCCCCCCCGGGGTCTCCTTGCCGGGCTTCCCCAGGCTGGAGGAGGCTCACAGCATCCCCGTGGGGGGCAGCGCTGCCCACCTGGCCCTGCACGTGCCAGACGCTGCCTCCAACCCGCGTCTCACCTTTCTGTGAAATCACAGCGCCCACGAGCAGCTTCTCCATCGCACCCTGCGCATCCCCACTCGGTGCAGCCTCTGCTCTCCCCCCCGAGCGTACCGAGGGGAAGAAGCCCCAGAGCACCCCACCGTGGGCCACAGCGAGCAGGGGGCTTGGGCTCTCTGAGGCGCAACCGCTCCGTCTCCATCCCATTAACTCTCTCCTTCTGCCCTCCGGACGCGACATCTGCCCTCCCCTCCCACCTCGCTGGGGGTGAGCAAGGGCTCGCCAACGCTCACAGGTTTCGGCAGCCCACCCCGCAGCACCACTGGGTCCCTGCCGGGGGACGCTCAGCCCGCTCCATTTTCTGCTGGAGCCCCCCTGGACTGCCCAAGCACCCTCACCTCGTCCTCAGCAGGGCTCATTTTACACCCTTTTTTTTTTTTTTTTGCCTTAAAACCTCCCCGCGCCCTCCCGGGAGCCCCGTGAGAGCGCAGCCCGGCTCCCGCAGCCACCGGCCCAGCCACGAGCCCGCGGGGGCCGTCCCCGTCTCCGAGGGGGGAGGACTCGGAGAGGAATTTTCCAGAAGCAGCTCTCCCCGCGAGCCGCCGTGTCACCGGAGGAAACGCTTACCAACGCCTCTTCCTCCGGCGCGAGCCCTCCCCGGCTTCCTGCCCGCTGCGCCCCCGGCCCCTGCCACCCGCGGGGACCCGTGGCAGCCCCCCCGATTTATTTCGGTTCGCATCCACCCCCCCTACCCCCCCCCAACGACACACACGGGGCAGCCTCTGCGCCCTCCTCCGCGGGTGCCGTGGGTGGAGGAGGCGAAAGCAGGAAGCGTGAGCAAGCGGGCGAGCGTGCCAGATGGAAAGTGTGAGGGGTCCCCGCCAGGGAGAGGAAGGGGGGGACCTGGTGTTGGGGGGGGGGGGCACAGCGGGCTGCGGGCTCTGCCCGAGCCTGGGAGGGGGCGGAGGGGGAGGGAAGGAGGGGTGCACCCAGGCAAACAAGGGATTCTGCTGAGAAAGCAAATGTGACTCAATCACACGCTTGTGCAAAGATGTCACAACAGCCCTGAGAAATTGCAGGCTCCCGTTTCAGCCCTGGAGGGCCGGCGCTGTCCCCGCGCTCGCGGCGCGCTCTGTGCGCCTGTCGGCGCCCCTAATTTACTGCCTGGGAACCCGCCGCAGGACCAGGCGGTGAGAGGGGGCAGCCCGGTGCCGGCTGCCAGGGCGCCGGGAAGGCAGCGGGGCCGCCGGGGCTTCGCCGGAGGAGGCCTCGGCGTGGCGGCTCCTCGGAGCTCGCGCCGTCGCAGGCAGAGGCAGCCCCACGGGCTTTGGGGCGCGGGATCCGGCTGGCACGTGGCCCCAGCCCAGCTCGCCGCCCAAAACGTGCCACGGGAAGGCTCCGGCACCCCCAAAAAAGGAGGTTTGGGGACCCGGACGTCAGCACCGAAGCGCAAGGGCTGAGCCCCCATCGCTGTTGTCGTCCCCTAGCCCATCGGTGCAGCCAGAATGGCAGCAAAAGCTGCCAAGGGAGGGCAAGAAGCTCCGGTGAGGACGGAGGGCTGCGCCCAGGGGACCCTGCAGCCCTCCCCGACGGGTATCGCCAGCGTGGGCACACGGTGGCACACGGGTGCTCCCCCCCTGCCCATCCCACCAGGGCCCTGCTGGCCGAGGAGCCGTCCTCATCCTCATCCTCATCCTCCCCAGCAAATGCTGACCTTCGCATCCCCCCCCGACTTCGTCCCGTTCCCCGACAGGAGCACGGTGAGAGCGAAAGCGCAGTGGTCCCGCAGGTTGCTGAAGCTCATTATGGCCTTTTAATTACATTCAATTGCAGTTTTATGGGCTTACGGGCAAATTGGAAGTGATCTAATTGTCCTTGAGGGGGTGCTACGCTCTGAGCTATGAAAAACCAAGCAGGATCCAGAGAGATGCAAGGGGAGCTTGAAAGCATTAGGCTCGCTCCAGCAGAGAAAAGGAGAAGTTTCGTCTCCTGCTGAACCCCCCGGGGACCACGACAACGAGCTGTGTGCCTGGCACGCGCTGGGCATCGCCTCTGCCCCCTCTGTCCCCCCTGATCCCCCGGTGCATGGAGAGGTGACAGAGCAAGCGGCCCCTCACCTGCCTCCGTGCTTTGGGAAAACCAAAACCAAAACCTGCACCAAACCCCAAATCCTCCTCTCCGAAGAGGGAAGGGAGAAAAGAAGGAAAAGAGCACGACAATGCGGCAGGGCTGAGAGCTCTGGCTGAGGGGGCTCTCGGCTCGAGAGCATCCTGCTTTGGATGCTGGCCGAAGGGGAGGATGCCGCTGGGGCTGCCTGGCTCCCACGGAGGACAAGAAGCGCGGGGTCCTGCTCGGGGAGGGTTTGCACACCTGGCCTGGTCCAACAAACCGCAGGCAAACCTAACCCAGCTCCCCCCAGCTCCCCCTGCCCAGCCCTGGGCTCGGCACGCACCCTCCCCTCCTGCAAACAGATCGCTTACAGCAGCAGGGGTGAGGCAGCTCCAGGGGTAACGCGAGCACCCGCGCACTGCACAGCCTTAACCCTTTAGCAGTGCGGCCGGGCACCTCTCGGGATCCTCCCCCGCGGGACATCTGGGATGAGCCGAACCCTAAAAACCGAAAAACCCCCAAGACCTCAGACCGCCGCGACCGGCGGAGCCCCTCCTGCGGCCAGCTCCCAGCAACAACAGCCCGCAAAGCGGCGGCCAGACGGATTGTGTTACGGGGCTGTGCGCGTGCATTAATCCCGATTTGAGATAATTACAGTCATTCGCTTGGCATAACGGGCTTTAATTGATCCAGCGCGGCTGGCACTGGTGCTTGCCGCCAGCGCGCAGCTGGCATCGTAACACCCCAACGTGGCTCTGCCGTGGGCAGGGAAAGGCAACGCCGCTAACTGGTTTTCCAGGAGGCTCTAACTGGTTTTCTGTGGTGGGGGAAGCTGGATCGGATGGCAGCAGGTGACGGCGAGGCCGGGAGCCTCGGGGGCAGCCCGCGGGAACACCGTTTTCCAGCTCTCCTCGCAGAAGCGTCCCCCTCCCTGTTCTGCGAGGCTGGAGAACAGAGCCCTGGGGGTCCTCTCCCACCACCATCCCTGCGTTTAATGCTGGAAGAGCGCACGAAGCTGGAAACCCGGGGTGAGCCAGGGATCCTGGGGCGCTCGAGCTGCCGCCCCGTCCCACCACGCCAGCTCCGTCCCCGCACCCAGCACCAAGCAGAGCTCTGTCCGGAGCGAGCCGAGTGCCTCGGGGCCGTGCCACCCACTTCGTCCACCGCCGCTGGAGGTCTGGGGGAAGGAGCCTGAGAACTGGGTGCCTACGTGCCGCAGGAAGGCGCCTGACGAGATAGGGAAGGCAGCTGCCACAGCCAGCTCGCCTTCGCTGCGAGTTCCTGCTGGCCGCCAGACAGCGCGCGCTGCGCCTCCAGAGCAAAAAGCTGCCTCCGGGCTTACGGGACCCCCAGGGCTCAGCAGCAGGCGCTGGGCAGGAGGGGAGCTTCGCCCCCACCCCGAGATTTTCCTCCCCAGGCGCCATCGACGAGGCTGGCAGGAGGGACGGACGGACAGACGGACAGGCTGGGGGTGGCTCCCCCTTCCCAGGGCAGGGAAGAGGCCCGGGGAAGCCTTTCCCCGAGGCCGGTTGCAGCGAAGGATGCTCTGCCTGCGAGCGGCATTTGGGTTTGAATTCCTGGTTCAAATCCAAAACTAATTAGGCTGCGTCCAGTCCAATCAGATAGCCCTGGCTAATTGAGCTCGGCACAGCCAGGTCAACGTCCAGCGGGGCTCCGCGTTCCAGGCGTTTTGTCAGCCTGCAGATAACAGCCAGGGCCTGGGAAGGGGAATAACCCTTCAAAAATTTCTCTCTTCACGTCAAGCCAGAGCCTTTCCATGCTGGAGCTGCGAAGCAGACTTGGGTTAACCCCTTGGGCACTGCCAGCATCGTCCTCGTGGCCCAGGAGCCCCGATGGATGAAGACACCCCAATGGAAGCAGCTAAACGTGGGCGAGCGCAAGGGAACACGGGGAATGCCCCCCATGTGCCGGTGTGCACCTCTCGAGGTGCCGCTCGGAGAATCAGGCACTTGGTGGGCCACGCGGCGTGCCACACGTCACCCGTGGGACAGACCCACCAAAAAACACAGCGAGCTGCACTCGTTGCCATGAGCCCAGCAAACCACTGGGACCGGCAGCAGCCGCCCCACAGAGCCGGCAGGGGAGCAGTGCCCTGCCGCGCACCCACTGACGGTGCCGGGACGTCCCTTGGCCGCGGTCTGTGCCGGGCATCAGTAGGGGTCTGCACAAAGCCAGCTGCCGGAGAGCAGCCTACCCAACGTTTTACACGAGCGGGGTTTGTCCCAGCCAGCCCCACAGCTCCGTGAGCAGACGTGGCAGGCGGCACCGGCTCCGAGCAGTTCCCAGACGTGCCCGGGCACCGTGGCGGGCCGTAGGCGGGGGGAGCATGGCTGGGACCCCCGGGACGTGGCAGCGGCTTTGGGAGGACACGAGGAGATGCAGCGAGTGGCCCTAAGAGAAGCGAGCAGGACGGGGGTGCTTTGCTCCCACCGTCGGGTCAGGGCCGTGGCAAAGCCCCACACAGACGGACAGACGGACGGACACAGGGTTGGAGGTGGCCGAGGCTGGGGCCGAGGCTGCTCCGCGTTTACCCCCAGCTGTCGCGCGTGGTGTAAACTTCCCAGAGCCAAGGAGCAACGGCTGCACCCCAGGGGCTGCAGAGGAGGAGAGGGGACGCGAGGAAGGCTCGAGGGGGCCCTTCCTCGGGGTCATCAGCCGCTCTGCCAGCACCCGGCTTCTGGGGCCGGTTACGGAGAAGACAATCGCAACGCCGCCATAAAAACAGGCGCTTCCTTCGCACGCTTCCTCCCCGTCTCCAACCCCGCTCTTGGTTCCCATCCCGAGCCCCGCCAGGCCGGGCAGGGAGGTGGCAGCCCAGCGAGGCTGTTCCCCTTGAGCTGACCAAGAGCCGAGACGTTTCATTAATAACCTCAGCTTCTCCTAGCACGTCTGATTACGATCTCTGGATCCGCGCTCACGTTACACGCTCGTCTCCATTATATATTCCCTCCTCTTTAAATCCCCACTTATCTCCTTTACCACGTAAATCACACAGAGGGCTCAGGGTTTGGTTTTTTTTTGTTTTTTTTCTTCCCTTCCTGCCTGCCTAACTCTCCTTGCTCCAACAGCAGTTGGAAAACAAACACTGATTTAAACCGCAGCGTGCCCGGGCAGCCTCCGAGCTGCTCTCCCGGCAGAACAAAAAGAGCCCCCCAAACCCATTTACTCACCTCCCACTCGCTGTGGGCCAAATCCTCACCCCAGCCTTACTGGGGAACCCCCAGGAGGTGCTGGGTCCGGCCCGAGCACAGCACCAGGGTGCTGGGTGAGGAAGCGTGAGCCCGGGCTGGCTCCCCCGCCCCGTGCCACGGCCCTCTGGCAATTAAGGCAATTGCTTGCATGGAAACCTAATTATATTAGGGAAGTATTCAGTAATTTTTAGCTGTTCTGCTGGTGGCTGGGCTCCCTCCCCCTCTTGCGTGCCAGCGGCTCTGGGCAGAAGTTGCAGCGCTGGGTTCCTCTCCTCTTCCTCCGCTGCTGTGCAGAGGGAGAGCGAGGAAGAGGAGGGAGCTGGTGAGAGGGGAGGGCAGCGCGCTGGGGCTCGGGTGCTGGCCCCGGGTGTGCGCTGTAGCTCTTGGGAGCCCCTGGCTGCCCTCTGGCCCCGCAGCAGTTCGCCTGCACGAGATGGCTGCGCCCTGGGGGAGCGAATGCCCGGCCCTGGCAGGCGGCGGCCTCTTGATGCCACCACGAGGGAGACGCTCCCGGATCCTCTGCTCCAGCGCCCTGCAGTCCAGCGTTGAGCCCCAGCACGATGCCCACCTCAACCGCAAGCTCCGCACCCCTGCCACTGTAAGATTTCGGCATGCCCTGGATCCCCTGCCACGCGCCTCCATCCTCGGCGGGTCCCCGCTGCGCAAAAACGCCCAAGGGGCACCCAGCACCAGCACCCAACCCCCCAGCTCCAGCACCCAGCCCCCAGCTCCAGCACCCAGCACCCAGTCCCAGCACCCAGCCCCCAGTCCCAGCACCCAGCCCCCAGCCCCCGGCCCCATTCCCACGCCTCGTGCCGGCCCGGCCGCCGGCTGCGCCTTTAAGAGGCGCGGAGGGGAGCGCGGCGGCGCGGCGCTTTTCCGAAGCCCCATTAATTTGCCAGCGTCACATGCTTCGCAGCTGCAGCCTGGCAGTGATTTATGCGCCTCTGAAGTTCATCAGAGGGAAAAGTACTTTCCAGGCGCACCGTATCCCCCCCCCCCCCCTTTTCCCCCCTCTCGCTCTCCCTCAGTGGCAAGAGCTGCCCGCGTCCAGAGCCTGCCCGAAAACCCGGGTCCCATCCATCACCCCGCGTGTCACCCCCCTGCCCTCGCCACCCAGCCCGGGCACCCCCTCCCCGCTCCCCGGCATCTGCGAGCAAAAGAAAACTTCCTCTGGCTTCCTCGCCTCCGCGACCCACCAAAGAGAGAGCCATTAATAAGGGGCAGCGCTGAGCCGGCTCCTCCGTGGGGCTGGGGGTCGGCGAGCCCCCCCGCCCCCCCCCGGACACCCCCAGGCCCCGTAGCCAAAATAAACGGCAGCCAGCAGGCCGGCGTCCCCTCCTCCTGCCGCCACCACCCACCCCCTGCGCGCCGTCCTCCGGGGAGGTTCAAAAGTTCAAGATTTTCACATTTCCCTAACGTTATTTCAGGAAATTGCTGGAGAAAGGAAAGACGGCGCTGCCGAAAAAGCAATGCGCGTGTGGATGCAATAATACACACGATCCCCAGGCTGGGCTCGCCGCGAGCCAGGCCCTCAGAAAGAGCCCAATTCCCTCCCTGCCCGGCACCGGCACGGCTTTTTGGCTCTCGAGCTTCTCGCGCACCACTGATTTTTGCAGAATTATTCCCAAAATAAAGCCCGGCCTCATCCCCGGCTCCTCCAGAGCGAAGAGGCCGCAGCGGTGACCGAGGCACCGCGATGTGGGACCGCGTGCCAGCCCCATCCACGTGCAAAGCACCGGCACTCACCGAGGGATGGCAGCTGCTTTGGTGGCCCCTCTGCAACGCGGGTCCAACCCACAGCACGGCGCACGCGATGCCTGCAGGGCTCCTGGTGGCACCCACCGGGTGCCACGGCTCGGGGCACATTGCCTGGCGAGCACCAGTGGCCCCGTGCCCATGGGGAAGCACAGCTTGCGCCCAGGTGTGCCCCGCTTGGCTTTCCCAGAGGGCGCGCAGGCCTCCGTGCAAACCCTATTGGATTTCGGGTCCGAGCTTCGGGGATGCCCGAACCTCAAAACTTGTTCAAAAGCGGCTGGGTCGCACCTGGGTTTTCATCAAAACCAGGTTAAGCGGCAGCCTTTGCTGGAGGTTCGCGGGAAAGGCTCGTAAAACTACTGAAACTCTTGGCAAACCTGAATTCGGGGTTATAATGAAACGCGAAACTCAACCACTTTCATGTGGTTTGGGGTTTTTGTTGCAAAACATTTTGGGTAGCAGCTCTCGGCGCGAGCGCGACGGTCGAGTACAGAACAAGGCGTCCGTGGGAGCGAGGGATTCGCACGCACCCCGGCACCGTTCAGCCTGGCAAATCATTAACTCCCACTGGAAGCCCTCTTGTTAGCGCGGAGCCTGGAGCCGTGCCACCGCGCACTCGGGGACGTGGGGCAGGGCCCCGGGCGCTGGCAGGGCCCCAAGCGGGCGGCAGCGGTGGGGCTGCGCTGGGGGCGAGAGCCGCGGCACCCCGAGACGTGCCCCACTTACAGCCCTCGCAGCAAGGGGTGGGAACGGGGGCGGCGGCACCGTTGGCACTCCCGAGGTCCGTCCCATGCCCACGTGGCGCGTCCCCTGCTTTTTCCCCTGGCAACAAAGGGAGAACGTGGGGAAAAAAAGTGCAAAATTTCGGTGCGGCGGGAGCGAAGCCCAGCGATGCTGAACAAACGGCTGCTGGGGTTGCCCCTCTGCAACATCCCCTCTGCAACAATCCCAGTTCTCCCAGGTTTTAAACCGAACGGGACAGCCCAGGGGACGGGTCCCTGCACCCGCCACCAGCCGCGGCACACACTTGTCACTTGTGCAGCCTCGGCTGACGGCACCGAGGGGCCGGGAATCCCTCACGACCCTCTGCTTCCCTCCTCCCAGGCATGCGGCGTGGGGCTGGGCACTGTTTTGGCCTCTTTTTTTTTAAGTGCTTTGCCAAATTCTCAGGGCACTTGGAGTTGGAGCTTCTAATTTGGGCGCGTTTGGGATTGTGCTGTAGGATTTGCCATTTTGCTGCATTTTAAACCACGGAGGGCTCAGGAGGACTCCGACCCATGCCACAAGGCCACCCGACGAGGGAGGAGAGAGCAAACAGCTCAGAGCAGCTCCACTAATTCCAGTTTGATTCGGGAAATACAGGTAATACACGTGTGTGCGTCTGCGTCCACAGCTCAAACCTCCACCTACAGCTGCCCGGCAGGGCCCCGCTCACACAACCCGAGCCAGCGGGCGTGATGAAGATGACCCGCTGAAAATTAGCAACATAAGCATCCCAGATTATCGATTTCCTCAAAGGAATGTGATTCCCCCCGATGAGCTCTCGCCACGTATCCATCACCCTCGTCCTCCATTAACCTCTTGCACTCGCCCTCCAAAAGCTGGCTCTCCCGAGGGCCTGGAGGGCTGCCCGCCGCGACAGACAGCGCCCGGCACATCCAAAGAGGGATCTGGAGACACGAGAGGCACCTGAAGCCTGCGTACACGCAGAGGTGGCAAACTGGCTAGGCAACAAGAGCAGCGAAAGCGGCGCCTGCAGCCTGCTCCCCCGGCACAGGAATGGGTCCTCGCACGCTCCCACGACCTGCTGGCATTGCAAACCCGAGCAGGAAAAGACCCCGGAGGGATCCGTGTGTGCGTTTTCACAGCCGTGCGTGGTGCTGGCACCGCGTCCAGCAGGGCTGAGCCACGCAGCTGCGACGCCAGCCACGGAGCGCCCGCACCAGGCATCGTCTGAGAACAAAACCACATCCAAAACGAGGGAGCAGGATGCCCGGCCACTGTGCCTGAAGATCACTCGGCATCCAGGACATTTGGAAGGCCAATTAAGGAAGCTTTCGTTAACAGAAATGTGCTCACGTGCTGGGAAAGCTACCAGCCCCGAGATGCCAAGCAGACGTAGCACTGCTCCTCCCAAGCCGTTGCCAGCACCAAGCTCTGCCAGGCAAACACTGGCGGCATCAAACCCAGCGGCTGCTTGTTCTCTGCGCCCCCGGGGATTACCGTAAGCACGCAGCACTGAGGAACACCCATGGGAGCTCCAGCTGTTGGAGAAAAGGGGCTGCGCGAGCCCACCCAGCCGCATGGGGCCAACGCAAGGCTGCCTGCGCTGCTTACAAACTCGTGCAGAGCGAGCTGCCGCTCCCACCTGTAGGAAAGCTGCAAAGAAGGCTTTTTTGCAACCTTTACTTGGGTTCAACGAATGACAATCACTGGCACAAAAAGCAGGTTCGCTCAGAGAACCAGTGCTGGGACGTTAAGTCGCTTTCTGAACACGGTCCAGGCTAGGAAGGGATTAATCATCCACATCTAAATAATAAATAATAATAACAATGTCTGTTTTGCGCTGCAGTTCCTTCAATACGGGCTGATTAATGCATTTGTAACAAGCAACGGCAACGATTTTCAAGCCATCTAATTAGAAGGCTGTTTCCTTCCCAGAAATGCCACTTTGGAAAAGGAAACGTGGCCTCCAAAGCTGCTTCGGTGCTGCGGAAACGTTGCCCCGAACGTTAACCAAACACCCCGCTTCCCCAGGGCCCCGGTTTGCCATCAAACCCCTCTGTTATCCCCCAGGGAGCCGCAGGCATGTGAAGCCAGGTGCAGGAGGATGGGGACGGGGACAGGGACAGGGACAGGGACAGGGCCAGGGCCGCCTTGCAGGTGTGCTCAGCCCGGCACGCCACGGCGCGCGCCACCCGGGCTGATGTGCTTTTCCGTCCGCGCCTGGCGTTCCCAGAAAACACTACCTCCATTATTGATTCGCGCTCATCAGTCATTTTTATAACCTGCCTAGCACTTTTCCTGAAGGCCGTGACTAATTCCACTTCCCCGAGCTCCAAGGGGCGAGCGCCGTTAACCCTTTCGGCGAGGCTGGCGAGCCGTGCGCCCCGGCACGGGCAGGAGCGAGAGAGGCGCGCGATCGATGCGGGTCGATGGGGGCTGCACGGGGCTCTGCACCACCTCCCCGTCCCCTTCTCAATCCGAAACCGCTCTGGCAGAAAGGCAGACGAGGTGAGGCTGGATGACCCCCACCGCTGGCAACGGAGAGCTCGGGAAAAATAAACCAAAAAAAAATAAAAAACAGATTCTCTGTCCATTACATTTATGGAAAAACAAAGCCCATTTCGGAGACAGCCTGGAGTGAGGGTACAATCGGAGCTCTGCCAGCTCTGGGTGAGCATCCAGCTCGGCCCATGCCCCAGCCAAGCTCAATGCAGAGCTCACGCCCAGCTGCACGCCAAGAGCGTTCCCCTGCTCACGTTCCCCATGGCCCCATCCAGGCCCCGAGTGGCTCCCGTGCCCCCAGGTGCCCTCTCCCCAAAGAAAAGCCAAGACGGGCTCAGTCTTGACGTCAAGACTGATGATATTGATTATCAATTGACTGATTACCAATACTATCAATATCAATTAAAGCCCTCCAAATACTTTCTCTAGGCAGGTATAAAGTCTTTCCAAGGCTGACGGCAATGGGGAGAACCCGCTGGTGATGGGGGGACACTTGTCCTCCCCAGCCGAGCAGCCAGCAGCCACCAGGGGGAACGTACCAGGGGAAAAACCCGGTGGGAGCGGGTCCTCTGCCCTCCTTCCAGGCGCTTCCCAGAAAAGGAGGCAGGATCCAACTCCCCGAGGGGAAGGTCCATTGAGTTAAATGCAGCAGATGCCATTTCCGAGGGGTGGGATACAGGGAGTACCAAACACGACATCTGCAATTACGGAAAGCCAGATAAAGAAAATCAAATCTCATGCTTCAGGGCATAGACTGATGAGTACAAGGGTCAGGAAGGAATTTCTCTCCCCTTACACAGCAGTGCACAATTGGGTCAGTGCATTACCGGGTGGCACAAGTCCTTGATTGTTTTTCCCTTTTCATATCGAAGCCTTTGGTTCTCGCCAGTGTCAGAGGCAGGCGGCGGTGTTTGAAGGAGCACTGGCTTAATCTGGTGTGGCAGGGCCAACGCTTCTCCTGTCACCCACCTTGCGGAAGGCCAGCACCCCCCGTGCCAGCCGAAGGACCGCGTGGGGACCTCTCCAAAGGCTCGTTCAAAGCCCGTCCTTTTGCCTTGCTGCTCTGACACCGACCCCTGCAGCACCGCCTGCTCCCCCCTCGCACCTCAGCCTCAATTACTTCTACTGAAACCCTCCGAATTATAATGGGAACTCCTCCGGGTAAGGCCCTCTCCTTCCCCCGTGTTTGTACGGCGCTGGGTACACCGCTGGCACTGTTTAAATAACAAGCGGCAGGAATAAACCCGGCAATGTTGGCTCAGAAAATAACTGCGCTGGAAAACGAGTCCAACGAGGAGAAGCAACCAAAGAGCGCCGAGGGTTTTGTTAACAAAGGTCGGAAAGCATTGCGGTGAGAGCGGTTGCTCTCACTTTACGCCGCGTCCAGCGTCCTTTCTCTTCCTCCAGCAACTTCTGTAAGCTCGAAGTTGCTTAGCTGGGAGGATCTAACCACAGGGAAGAGGCTTGGGTTTCACTTTGAAACAAAGCAAGCAAACAAACGCAAAGGCCGTCCGTAAGGTGCGTCTGTCCGCATGCGGCCCTTGCCGAGCCACGCTTTGCCAAACCACACAATTCCCAACCCGGACAAACAGTTCTGGGGCTTTGCCCGCTGCCGGGCAGCTATCGAGCAGCGATTCTGCGTTACCGAGCGTGGCACTTGTAAATGTGCTCTGTGATTTGTAACCGTGCTCACAACTTGCAAACGTGCTCTGCACCGGTCTCCTTCCACGCCTGCTGGGCTCTCGTCGACCCCATGCGACTTTTGCAATTTAGCAAATTTGGCAAATCCTGCCAAATAGGGGTGGATCAGCCTCTTTCCGTTTCTTCAGTCGTTGTTTTACCAACCAGCTCCTACGATGAGTGCAATCTGAAGGACTAGGTTCATTAACGCTAACCGCTGCCTGGCAGCATGAACGCCCCAGCTCTGCTCACTGCAGCCATACACGGGGCTGGATTTGGGGTCGGGCAGCCCCCTCGCGCTCGGCGCGCCAGGTCTCCTGCGCCCAGGTCCCACAGCGTGCGCTGTGCCCGCAGGCAGTGCCTCCCATCTGCACGGCCTCCGGGATCCGGCCGCGGGTGGAATCAAAGGCACGAAAACGCCTTTTCGGCGGGGATCGGCGTGCCCAGACCTGGGCCTTACAATCCAGAAGCGGAGCCAAAACGAGAAAGCCGGCGCAGGAGGCTGGGATGGGGCAACGGGAGTTTCAGCGCTGCCAACGCGTTACAGGCAAGCGGGGGAATAATCCGTGGGGGAATGCTTGAAGGAGCCTGTGGCGGCTTGCTTGGGAAAACGAAAAAAAAAAAAAAAAGAGAGAAAGAGAAACAAAAGGCAGCGCAGGAGGCGGCGGCGGCCCTGGCAGCGGCTCGGTGCTGCGGGCAGGCGCGGCGAGGGCGGCGTGTGGCAGCATCGCGCGGCGGCGCCAAGGGAGCTTCAGCCCCGCGGCGGGGCTGGACGCGGTGGCCAGCCTCGGAAAGCAACAGCAAAGGAGGTGGAGGAGGAGGCCAGGAGGCTGCTGGGCGTGGGGAAGCACACACCGCAGGGCTGCAGTGCTGAAGGATGGGCGAGGAGAGGCTGGGAGGGATTGCATGGGGCTGCGCTGGGGTACCTGGGCTGCGCTTTGAGCTGGTCCCGCTGCTGAGCACCATTCTGTGCCCTCGGGTCTGGTATTGCAGTTACCTGCGTGCCTCCGTTTCCCCCACAGGCAAAGGACCCGCAACACCGTCACCGCAAGAGCTCCGAGGGGAGTTGGTTTTTGTAAGGAGAAAGGCTTGGGGGGGGCTTGGGTTTTGTTTTTGTTTTGCTGTGGGTTTGCTTTTCCCCTCGTTAACCAAAAATGTCAACGAAACCAAGGCTGTTCCCAGAAAAAGGACTCGCACAGATGAATTAATGTCACGTTTAGGGGGAAGAAGGCGAAATAACAATGGAAATTGTCAGAAGATCCCATGTCGACTTTTTTTTTTTACAAAGAAGCTTTGTATTGAAACGCACTCTTGCTCCAAGCCGTTCCTTTGCATGCCATGAGACTCTTGGCAAAGGTTGAAATCAACCTGAAATGTTCCGAGGGGTCCTTTTTGGGAGCACGCTCCCCCTGACTCGGAGACGTTTGCACAGCCCCAGGTCCTCCCAGGAGAAGCCTTTCCCCCGGCCCAGCCCTGCTCCCCCCCGTCCTTCGCTTTCCCCTTTTTGCACCCAGGGGCCGCAGCCTCTCGGGATTTCTGGGCTCCCCAGGGCTTGCACTCGCAGCATGAGGTAGTTCTGTGCCCCAGCCCTGCGGGGCTGGGGGATGTCACCCATTCCCCATGTCCCCACGAGGCCCCCGCAGCAGATGGCTCCAGGACCTCAGACGCCTCACCCTAATACCCCCCAGCACGGCGCAGTTTGGGGGACACCGAAACACGCAGCTGGATTACTGAGGTCCAGAAGACGGCCGGCCACAAGACGAGAAGGCAAAACTACGAGCTGAGACCTGGAGCAGCCCCGTTCCCTTGCGGAGGTTCCCCGGGGCATGTGCCAGCTGCCCCCGGCATCGCCGGCACCGCTTCCCCTGCTGCCCCCCCGGCGCCGCCCCGCTCCGCAGCCCCTGCTTTCCATCAGAGCCCTCGGAGCTGCCGCCTGCCCCAATCTGCTTCAGGTTACCGGAACAATGCTGGGCCCCGAGTGGACACGGAAAAATCGCATTGCAATTTTAAGCCGTCCCTAAAGCTGCGGCGGAGGCGGCAGGAATATTTCCTCCTCCTTTCACCCCCCCCCCCCCCATGACTTCGCAGCCCCGCGCCAGGCAGGGCAGGGGCTGGGCAGGGGGTGAGGAGGTGACGGCTGATGCCAGGGGTGACAATTTCTTTGCCTGTGCAGAGAGCACTGGGGACAAGGGGCTGCTGGAAAATGTCCCCGGCCCCGGTGGCCCCCGCCGCAGCCCCGCGCCGCCCGCAGCGCTCAGCCTGGAGCCTGCACAAGGCTGTCACACCGAATGCACCTGTGAAACTGTTACAAGAATTAATTGATCATCTAAGTACAGTAATTGGAACTTGCAAAGCATAGATAATTACCTTTTATTAGTTCCTGTAGATAATCCATTATGCACTGATTAGGCCTAAGTAAGGATCTTACAGTCCTCCTTTGATTAATGGCAGATTATGGATATTAAACTCAAACTGGAATAGATAACTCACTGTTTTCTTTCTTGCCTTAGGACTACATCACCCTGTGAGTTATGGGCAGGAGTGCTCAAGCTGCCTGATTTGTCCAGGGGGAAATTCAGGCATACCCAAAATTCCCACCTGCCCCGAAAGTGTCCCCAGAGGACGGCACGCAGAGAGCTGAGCCCGGGGCTCAATCCGGGGTGGTTTTAGCCCAGAACAAGTTATTGTCCCTCCCCAGGACACAGTATCAGTAGGGATTTGCTACCTGCAACCACTCCACTCGGTGGGGACACTGGGGCAGGGGACCGTCCCCAGGGGGGGCGTCCTCGGGTGGGATCTGCCCCTACACAGGGACCTGGCCCCGGTTCTGCCCCATTTACAACAGGGTGGGAAGGGGATGGGGGCACCCAGGCAAAATCTGACCGCAGGCTACAGAGAGGAGGCTTTATTTTAGGAAAAAGCAGCAAGAACATGTGTGGTTATCTCGGGCTGGCCTCCAGCTGCAACCCAGGGACCGACGGGGGGGGTGGGGGGGGGACACACATTTTTCAAGCGAATAAACAAAACCAAGCGGAGAGCGGATGTGACATGCCGAGTCACAGGGACGGAGTACTCCTTTCTTCCTGGCCAGATAACCCGGCTTTATCGGCACCGAAGGGGATTAAGAAGGAGAGGAGGAGAGGAGGAAGGGAGGAGAACAGCAAACGCCGGCGAGGGAGTTAAAAACCCCGAGCTGAGATGCTGCCCGGAGCGCAAGGAGGCAGCGAGCCTCCCTCCTCCCTCTGTGAGCCTATTAATCCCGCACGCTCGTGACTGCCAGGGCTGGGGATGAATGAGATTTACTGCCCATTAAAATAAAGCCCTCTCTGTAGTTTATAAACAACGTTGCCGCTCAGTGGGAGGTTGGACATTTTAGTTCATTAAGCAGCAAATAATCTCTGTCACTTTTTATTTTTAAGTTTATTTACACGTAGGATTGTGGTGGTTTTTTTTTTTTTAACCCCCTTTCTCCTCCTCTTGCCCTCGCCGGGGCTCGCAGCACGGCACCAGCTGCACGGGAGCCGCATCCCACCAAAATGCTGGGCTGCTCTGCATCTTGGGCTCGCTCCTCCACGGCCACTGACTGAGACCTTAAAATAATCCTGTTTATGTATTAAAAACAGTCCTTGTACTGAAAAGAAAATTATTTCTTCCTAAAAAGCTTGCTTGGGTGACCGGTGTCACAGCTGGGGCGCAGGGAGGCTCAGCGGCCGTCCCGGGAGCCGAGGGCAGAGATGGGTCCTGGGGGAAGGCAGAGGAACGAGCAGGGTCTGCAGGTACCGGTGTGAGTGGGACAGGGACAGGGACAGGGACAGGGACAGGGACAGGGACAGGGACAGGGACAGGGACAGGGACAGGGCTGCCGGGAGCACCAGAGCCCCCGATGCCGCGTGGCACGGAGCGTGGCACACAGAGATGCCCGGTGGCAATGCAAACCACTCCACCTGCCCGAGGCTCCTGCTTTGAGAGGCAGCAGATCCCTCGGTACTGTCAGCACGCCAGGGGGAGGCCACCAGAAGCTCTCTCTGCACATCCGCCTGGAAACGACAACCTGGGAGCCCTGCCTTGTGCAGGAGCTGCGAGCACTGGCACCACGAGACCCCCCCCCGGGCAGCAGCCCCCAGCCCCGGGCTCTGCACCAGCGCACAGCCAGCACACTGCTCCACGGCTTCAAGGCTACGGATGCTCAAGCCCCATCGACCCTACAAACACCCCGGTGTTTGTGTGACAGCCAGGGAGCCCGGCCGAGGGGCTGGGGTCCCCTCTGCGCCCCCAGGACCATGCAGACGCCCTGCATGAGGCCGGGAGGGAACGAGGGCACCTGGGAGAGAGGCGACGCCAAAATAATGCTCTTCTGCAAGGGGAAGAAGAGTTCCCTTCTTAGCAGGACTCCAGCTCCAGGTACCCACCTCGTGTGTCCCCGCAGTGCCAAGCAGCCCCCACATCCCTCCCCGGGCCCACGGATCCCCCCACGCCCCCCACCCCGCCACCGCCACCCCCCCTGGCGGGCAGGAGAAATCCCTCCTCCCCTTATCTAGATCCTAAAGCACTTGAGCAGACGGCGAACGTGCGAGGCATTGTATCACTCGCCCGCTATCACGAGCTCACACAGTGGCACTTAATTACAGCCCCGGAAGCACGGGCTTCCTTCATAAATCAAAGAAATAAAGTCAGGGATGATGCGCCGCACCGAGGGGGTGGGGCGGGGGGAATAAAGAGCTTACAGTTTCCCACTGCGTGTCCCCTTTAGATAACAGATGCTCTCTTCTTAACCTCTCACTTCATCAGATCAGCTCCAGCTGTGTTTGGATCAAGTGCACGGCCTGGCCCGCGGCCAGCCCGCCTGCTTCCCCACGCCGGTGCCAGCTCCAGCCCCGCGGCTCGGCGGCCGCACGCTGCCTGCACTGGGGAGGAGGAGACCCTGCCAGGCCAGGGCAGCCTGGCTAAGAGCATTTCACTCGGTTCCTGCTTCCCAAATCCTTCCTAAGAGCATCTCCGGGACAGGCACAGAATGCCCGATGCCAGTGCTGCCAGTACCCGGAGGCTGCTCCAGGCAGGGATGGGTGGGAGCGGGCTGGGAGCCGGGCTGGGCGCAGGAGGGATGCACGGGGGGGGTTTGCCCTTGCTGCCCACGAGCAGCCCATGCCGGTGTAGCAGCCAGCAGCCGACACTCAGTAAACAGCTTCCAGAGGCCGTGCTAAAAGCTCCGCATCGCCTCGGCCATAAATCACGGGAGAAGCCACCTGGGAAGAAGCCCTCCGCTGCCTGCCTCCGCGCCCGCCACCCACCGCCCCGGTTATTTGCAGGTGTCACCTCTTCTCCTCCCTCTGCCTCGCCGCCCACGGGAGAAACGCGTTGATTCACTGGGCTGCAACGGCATTAAAAGGAGATTCCTCATCGCCGAGCCGGGAAGGGTGCAAGGAGCCATCCCCCCACACCGGTTCCCCCTTTGCTCACAGCCAGTGCCACCGCTGCACCCGAAGGTGCTCGGGTGCGACCCGTGCCGTCCCCGCGCCCCGCTGCACAGAGCTCCCAGAGCATCCCAGCGCTCTCATTACGCAGGCTGCCGGGAGGACAAATGTGTGTGCATCACCAGCAGGAACAACGGCCACAGGGGGATCGTTGTCCGGGCATCGTGGTGGCCGTCCAGGGCGAGCCCGCGAGCCCACACACGTGTCCAGCACCATGGCCCCGCACCCCCTGGGCTCCAGCATCGGGCGTTTGCCCCCACCAGGGAGACAAAATTGCTGCCAGCCCACGAGGCACCACCGAGGCCCTCTTACGAACGTGCCGCACCGCCCGACAGCCTTAGCAGAGATAAAGCCCCTGAGAAATCCCGCTGCTCCTAATCCCCCAACAGCACAAAAATACTGAAGCGTTATCTCATCAGGCCTTAACCCAGTAATTACCCGGGGGGGTTGGCTTAATGAGGAAGGGACACCCACCTGCAAATACAACCTCAGCCTGCCTCGCTGCCAGTTACGCGAGGCGAGGGCACACCTGCGGGAGCAGCCCTCGGCCCTCCCGCGCTGACCCAGCCCGGCACAGGCACAGAAGGGGAACCAGGGGCAGCCTGTCCCCGAGCCGTAGGGGGTCTGAAGGAGCCCAGGTGCCCCAAGGGACCCCGACCCCATCCCCAAAGCCTCACTGGACCCAGCCACCGGGAAAGGCTGTGTGCCACCCATCTCTCCGAACCAGCCCCAACGCCCTTCAGGCTCTTGCTCAGGCGAACTCATCTCGTCGGGGAGCTTTGCCCCTGAGCAAATTTCACAGCCCCGGGGCATCGCTGGGCTCTGCTGCTGCGTCCCGCACCGCCCCGTCCCTCGCTGCCACGGCCCCCATCGCCAGCAGCTTCAGCAAATCTCAGCCGCGGCCCCATGGGACCACGCGCCCTGCTCGGCTAACGGAGCTGAAGCGTGAAAAGCGACCGGAGGAGAGCTCTTGGGTTACAGCTCCGAGCAGCAGCGGGGAACGGGACGGACTCTGACAGCTCCTGGCTGCTCTCCGGGCAGCGATATCTCCAGATCTTTTACAAATAAATATCATTGCTCATTATCTCGGCATTAAAGTTACATGCCGGGACGAGGCGGGCACCGAGCTTTCTCCCGCTAATCTAAAACGGATGCCAGCCTTTCTATTTTTAACCTCCCAGGTCACGAGCTCCCCGCCGCCGCCGCCTCGCGGTGGGGGGGGGGGGGGGGGGACCCCGGCTCTGCTGCCACCAGCCCCGTCCCCACGCGAGCAGCACCACGGCCCCTCCTCGCCTGCTCTTATGCGAGCTCCTGGGGGGGTATAAAATCCCCCGGGCAGCTCAAAGCGGGGCCGGGGCTGGGTGTTTCTTGAGCCTTGATGTCGCTGAGCCCCCTCTCCGCGCGCAGCCGCGGCAGAGGCGAGCGGGTGGCGGCGGGGCGGGGGTGGCTCCGGGTGCTCGTGGTGCCGAGCGGCGCGTCCCCGAGCCGCCGGGTTAGCAGGGGCAGTGCCCGCAGGCTCGCTGGCTGCGGTTCGAGGGGTATCGGTCCCAGGAAGGCCTCGCAGTGGGGAAACCATCTCACCGCGTGGCAGGGATGGGGATCGCGGGTAGGTGTTGGCTGCGAGGAGGAGGAGAGCGTGCTGGAAGAGCCCAGCACCGGGGCTGAGCCAGGGGGCAAGCCTGCTGTGGAGCAGGGAGGTGATCGGTGACCCCCAGATCGGCTCATCCCTCCTGCCTCCGTGCCCGGAGGAGCCCGGCTGGACACCAGCCCTGTGTGCAGAAACCCCACCTCATCCCACATCCCGCAGGAGCAGGGAGAAACCGGAGCAGCGTTTTCCATCTCCCTGGGAGGGGCAGACAAGGGGTGGGTGGTGCCGGGGGCACCCGCCCCGTCCCCATTCCAGGCCCCATAAATCATCCCCCAGACCCCGAGGCAGGTCACGCAGCCCGTCAGCGCTACACCTCCTCCTTCCCCTCGCTTCTCCTTCCTACAAAACCACTTCGGCTTCGCCCTTTTCATCATCCACAGCACCCCCCCCGGGGCTCCCAGCCCGCCCCTTCGCCTCTTACCCCTAAAAGAGGTGCGAGGCCCCGAGCCCAGCGGTGGGTCCCCGGGGTGGTCCCCATGGGATGCGCTCCCCCATCCCGTGCTGGGCGCCCGCACCCCACGTCACAGCCCAGCACCCCGGGAAACGAACGCGGGTTTCGACATCCTCCGGTTCATCAGCTGCTCGTTTCGACATCCCCGCTGCAAACCTTTCTCCAAAAGCACACCCCGTCATCACTCCCTCGCAATCCTTCTTCTGCTAGCTCTGTTTTATCCAGAAGAGCATTTGTCACCTCGGAATAAATATTTATTAACCAAATTGCAGGTGTCTTGGGCTTCCCACCTCCTCTTCTTTCACCGGCACGTCTCGCTGACACCAGAGCTCGGCTGAGCGCCCAGCTGTCAGCTGGTAACAGCTCCAGGGAGCTTTTCTGCTGCTTCCTTTGAGCCTGGAGTTCGAACAACCCCCAAAGCTCCGCGCCGAACTCAGCGGCAACACCCTGGTTAGGAGGCACCTCGCGGCAAGTGGATGCAGGAGGTGAGGGATCAGAAAAGGGTGGAAGGAAGGAGCCTTCTCAGGCCTGTCCTCACCGTACGTCCTGGAGAGATGGAGGGGAATTCAGGCTCCAAAACCAGGGGCTAGTCCCAAAGGGCAAACCCCCACCAGCCCAGCTACTGTAGGCACCAAATAAAGATTTTCTGGGCAACACCATTTCAACCAGAGGTTTGTGGTGCCCCCTGCATCCCATGGGCAAAGCTCCTTTGGGGCAAAAGACCCCCGGTACCGGAGCATCCCACCACAGCTCCGGGCTGTGGGACACTCCCACGGGCTTAAAGAAATGTCTACAACCCCCAGCACACCGGGCAGCGTTTGGAAACACAACCCCAGATCCCACAAGAAGCTCATGGGAAGGGCAATCCACAAGGCACGATGACCCTGGGTTCTGGGACCTGCTGGGAAAGGTCTGCGCACATCACCCCTCCAGTTTGATTTGATTTTTTTTTCCCTTTTATCCACGTTTAATCCCAGGAAAGACCCAAAGACTCTTGAAAAGAGCAAAGGAGCACCAGTCCCGCCTCTCAATTGAGCAAGAGTTTCCCTTCGTGTCCCTGCCACCAATAATCTCGCAACCACTCCACTCCTCCTCTCGGAGGCTCGGGTCGAAGAGTCCCGGCACTTCTGCTGAGCGACAGCCGAACAACAACCGCGCTGCTCACCACGGGGAAGAGTTTAGCAGGTCAACTGCTCTGAGCGAAACGCCCAGCGAAACGAGGGAGCCGAGACGGTGACGGTGCCCGATTTATCGGCCGTTTCGCAAGGGGAGGCGTTCCTCCCCGCCCGCACGCCTGCCTGCACCCACAAAACCCACGGAAACGGGTCCCGGACACATTCCCGAGCCCCAAAACCACTGCCGTTGTGGCAAGCGCAGCCCCCAGCCCCAGAGATCCCGCACCCATGGGACAAATCCCCCGGCAAAGCCCGGGGGGGCTCGGCCCTAAAGGCAGCTTGTTTGGCCCCAAAGCACAGCGCCGTGCTCCCCGTGGAGGAGGACGGGACAGGAGGCACGAGGGGAGGCGCAGCCCCTTCCTAACGTCCCAGGTGCTGGGTTTTAAATAAAAGGGGGGAACTCTGCCCCTGCCACTGCCCCACGTGTGTAGGGATTGGGAAAGGAAAGCAAGGAAGTGAAGAGTGCTACAGACCAAGAAAGGGACCTGTGCACGGCAGGGGCTGGGCCCCCACCCCTTGGCACCCCGCAGCACCGCTTTCACCCAGCGCCACGCGAAAAATCCCGAGCTGCAGGGAGGAAAAAGGGGCAGGGGAGAGCGGGTGGGGTGTGCGGCGCAGATGGCTCCAGCCCGAGGAGAGCGCCCTGGAATTCATACAAAAGCTGCACGATTTAATTATCAACTTGCTTCCCCGGGCAGGGCGCGGGGATGTGCTGTGAACCTGCCCCTCTTCCCCTGCCCTTTGCCCAGCCTGGACTTTGCCTCTCCTCCAGATGCTTTCGGGGCAGCGAGCGCCCTTGCAGGCAGCATCGCAGCATTCAGGCAATGCAGGGCGATGCTTCCCCGCGGGGACGGGGCAGATCCAGGGGTGCCTCCACCCTCTGACACCGGGCTTTGCTCGGATGAGGACCCCCAGCTCCAGCTCGCTGTGCCGGGAGAAACAACCTGGTCCAGCCTCTGCCCGGGGCACAACAGAGACCCCAGCGTCTACAGGGAAATTGGGAACAGACTGCAACACCTTGAGGATTCCCCAGCCAGACTCTGCTTCCTGGGGACAGGAGGAGAAAAACTCATTTTAATGCACTTGATTTTCTCTGAGTCTCCAGGAGGGCAGAGTCCACGGTCCCTGGTTAAACCAACCACGCTGCCCACTGACTTGCCAAGCAGGCCACCTCGCCTTCCTTGAGGCACAAGCAAAGGGATTTCAGCACCTTGGGGATGCTGTGATGCTCCTCTCCGGCACCCCCCAGCCTCCCACACCACCCGACAACAAATCCTTGCAGGATCGGGCAACGCGCAGCCACAGCCACGGGGAGCCACCGCGTCCCCGTCCCCCTTCCCGTGTCCCCGTCGCGCCAGCAGCCATCGACCTCCTGCCCCCGCGGAGCTGACATGAGGACGGCACCGTTTGTTAACGGCAGCCCCCATCGATCCGCAGCCTGATCCCCGAAGCCAACGCAGGCTTTCGCCGGGGTCTGGAGAGCAGGATCCGGCCCCGGAGTGCCCCGCGGAGCTGCAACGGCTGCGCGCGCCGATAGGATCAGATGCTGTCAGTGCTGCTCTGGGAACCATTAGCTTTAATTAGCTGATGATGCTGTAGAGGCCACATAAAACAATGAACGGGATTGATCCCTCGTGTAACACTATTGACAGCGGAGCTGCATCTGGGATCAGTTTGGTGCCGGATGCATCTGTAGGGTCTATAAAACCAAGGCCTGTTTTCTTTTTCTTTTTTTTTCCCCCCTTTAATTTTAAATACCATAATAGTAGGCCCGCCAGTTTAAAACCAAGAGACAAAAAAAAAAATAAAAAAAAAAAGACGACAAAAGCCAAAAGTCAGCTCCAGGGAACCCTCTCTGCTCCCCGCTGACGATAAGTTAGGCACGGTGAACCACTTCCACCAACCCTCCCTGCTAAAGACCCTCATGTGCATTGCACACGCCGCTCATTAGGGCACGCAAGCCTGCTTCCAGGTCGCTGTCATTACCCCCGTTCTGAAAACAAGCCGCCAGCTTCCTCCGTGCCCTTTGTTTTCGAGGGGCACAGCAGCCCCCGAGCCCCCTGCACCGCGCACAGCCGCCCCCCGACGGGGTGCACCGCGCCTGCAGCCAGGGAGCCCAGGGAACCCCAAAACACCAGGGTGCTGTGGGAAGGTTCTTCATTTTGTTTAAAGCCCAAACGCCTTCACGCCCCTGGCACCCCCGTTACGCACGAGGAAATCCCGCTGAGATAAATCCAGGCGTTACAAGCGAGTGTGCAGGGACGCCTCTCCGAGCACCCGCCTGCACCTCCGGCGCACCGCACCGGTTGCCCCAGCCCAGCGAACAGCCCCCCGGAGCTCCCTCCTTCAACCCCTGGGATTTCGCAGCACCACGTCCCTGCGGCGTGGCAGCCTGGGGATGTGGGTTTTGCCAGCCCAGAAACAGGGCCAGGAACCAAAATGCGGAGCCGCCGGAGAGCCCCTGCTCCTCTCCCCGCAGGCAGCAGAGCCGAGCCCGCAGCAGAGCATCCCCGCTCACGGCAACCCAGATCGGCCCTCTGGGGCACCAGGAGGGTCCCCACAGCCACTTCTCCTCCTCCCCCAGCCCCGCTGCAGCTGCAAAAGCCCCCCCAAAGCCTCCCCTAAAGGAGGAGGCAGGGACCAGCCAGCCCCGTAGCCCTCCGGGGAGGGCAGGCGCGGCAGCCGGGGGGCGAGAGCGGCGGGGGGAGCGCATGCCAGCCGCCGGGCCCTGACGGCTGACACCCTGGCGTAACACGTTCCAGATGTGGCTGCAGGAAGACAGAAGCAGAGCTGTTCCCTGCTGAGGAAGCTGGAAACGCTCTGAGATAATGTGGAATTCCTGAACGAGAGCCAGCGCCTGCCGGGGCCGGGGCGCAGAGACAGCGAGGGAGAGGCAGAGCGCCGGGGCCGCTACAAAACTCCTCTCTCTTTTGTGTGTGTGTGTGTGTGTGTGTGTTTTATTTCGGGAACTCTGCATGTAAAAGCCCTTAATTTATACGCTGTGTGGGCCGATGGCTGTACCCAACAAATGGAACATTTTCTCCATACCCTTGTGTGTGTGATAAACAGCCGCTGCGGAGAGGCAGGGAACAGAGCCTTTTTCTTCGCGGTGATAAATGCGCTCCCAGCAGCTCCAACTTTCTTGGCTTGGACGTTATTATTTTTTCCTCCTCCTCGGAGCGGGAGGCTCGGCCCCCTCGCCAGGTACCCTGCGCGGCACCGAGGGCGTGAGCGGGGCCATCGCTGCCGCTGGCCCTGCTCGCTTTGCCTGCCCGCCTCGTCCTTCCCGGGCAGCGCCAAATCCAGCGCGGACCCTCCTGGGACCAGCAAACCCCAGCTGCTGGCGGACAACAGAAGAGCCGAGGCCAAAAGCAGCAGGGAGCGACGCCTGCCCCGTGCCAGCACAGAGGGGCACCCATCCTGCACCCGTGGCCCACCACACCAGCCTCCCATTAAGCCGTCCGAAACCTCGCCGTGCCACCAGGCACCGCGCCGAGCCGCAGCCCATGGGGCCACGCGAGCCAGCGGCTTTATGGCCCTAAATCACCTAAACCACCCTGCTCGCCCGGAGAGCTGGGGTGAAGGCTGCCCCACGACCCCTCCGAACCGGCACCGCGGCGTAAAGCCTACCGCTGCACGTCTATCAGGCAACAGATAGGAATACGCGGTGCCTAACACCACGTCCATTCCTCCTCGCCGTAACAAAGCAGGGAGCCACCTGGGGTGCCCCGAGCAGGGATCCCGATGCTCCCCACGCCTCCAGCCCGTCGGCCCCTGCCATATATCGGTGGCGAGGCCGCAGCACAGCCGGGCAGGAGCGAGAAGCGGCCACTGCTGCTGGTTTGGCTCCGCTTCCCCCCGCCGCGGGGGTGTTTGCACAGCCGGCCCCGCCGGGTGTCCCGTTAAGCTGGCGATAATGGACTTGCAGAGGGATAAAAACGGATGTTTGCTGTGAGCGGAAAAAAAGGACCCGAAGCCAAAGCCAGGAAACTGGCCTCCAAGTTGAGCCGTGCCCCGGCATACCAGGGCTCACACACACACAGCCCAGAATCAGAGCTGGGTTTGTAAAAGGAAGCTTTGGCTGGGCAGCAAGCGCACCCCGGCCCTGGGACCCCCCGCACCGGTCCCCACCAGGACGAGCTGGGTCCCCAGCAGCCCAAAGCTGCCTCCTCCTGCCTCCGTTACACCCGGGGAAGCGCTGAGGCTGCCGGCAGGCAGCATGCACACCGCCAAGGCGAGTTTTCAGCAAGCAGAACAAAACTTGTCCCGTTTCCCCCTCGCAGCCCGGTGGCACCCGCGGCCACCGGCACTCGGCCACGCCGCGCCGCTCCCTTGGGGCCGCTGGCACCCGCTTTGTGCCCAAACTTCGGCTGCTTCTCGGGGAGAAAGGAACCTCGGGGAGCTGAAGCAGATGAGAAAGGCTGGCCTTTCGTCCGGGATCGCTGTTTTCCTCCCGTTTCTGGCCAGGGAAGATATCTCGGAAAAAACATTTCCTGTCGTATTTCAACGCTTTCTTTACTCCGACGGAGCCATCCGAGAACGGCTTCCAGGGACTTCGACGGGCTTTGGAGCAGGTCCAAGAGCAGAACAACCCAAGGGACCTCGGAGGGCTTCGTGGAGCATCTCGCAGGGCCTCAGCGTGGCCGGCACGGGGGGCAGGAACGGGGGCAGTGGCGAAGCCCTGATGGGTTCACCCAGGAACCCCACAAAGCGACTGCCACCCGGGTGCCTGCGGGTGCTGGGACATCACCAGCTGCCCCGGGGCTGCTCCCCTTTATAACCCAGTGGACGGACGGATGCGGAGTTGGGGTGTGCGCTGCTCCAGCGGCTGGGGTGTAAAAGCTTCCAAGCCAAGGGTGCCATCAGGGCGCTCGCTGCCTCGGTGCAGCGCTGCCGTTCCGCCACCCGTGTCCTTAGGGCACCGCTAACATTCCCCAGGCACCTGCGGGAACGGGATGGCTCCAGTGACCACGTGGAGGCTGCGGCAAGCTTCAGCTCCAAGGGGCGCTTTGGGGCGCTTCCAGAAGGAACGACTGGAGGTGCAGAGGTGCAAACCCCCCCCCCCCGGCGACACCCGGGTAACAGCAGAAGGGTTTCCTGTACGCTCCGAGAGGACGAGCACCTCTCCAACACAGCCGCTGCCCAGCCCGTGCCCCGCCGCGGCGGTTTGGGCAGCAGCGAGCTCCCCGCGCGGCCGCGCTCCCCCCGCCGCTCCCCTCCCGCCTGCGCCGGCGGCGTTTTTCCGCCCCTGTTTGTTTGCAGGAGGCCGGAGGGAGGGCAGGTGGGTGGGTGGACGTGCGACGGGGGGAGCCTAACGAGCAGCGCGCCCGGCAGAGGTTAGCAGCAATGATTTTCCCGACAGATCGCGCCGCTCCCCTTTTAACCTCCGCTAGTGAGCCGAAGTCCTTGAATTACACAGCCGAGTGCACCCACCCCACCTCCCGCCGCCTCGGCCCGTAAAACTACCCCCTGCTCCCTGCCCAGCCCCGCACGGGGCAATGCCAGCCCCGGCTGAGGAGCCGGGCTGGTGCCGATGGGCACGAGGGGCGGAGCAGAGCGAAAGCCAGCTCCGGCTGAGCTCCCGCGTGCCGTCTTCCCAGCCCTGCCGGGGTGTCCCTGGCCGGAGCCTTGCAGGTGGGTCGAGCAGAGTTCTCACCCTGCAGAAACGAAGCTTTTAAAGGCAGCACTGGAGGGAAACGAGAGAAAAGCAAAGCCACGTCTACTTATCCCGAAGGGCAGCGCCAGCAGCCCCCTACCCGCTGTTATTTCCACCGTCAAAGCCAAAGCTGGCTCCTGCACCTCCCGAGCACTGCTACGGGGAAAGTCTGGGGCCGTTTCCCCCCGCCAGCTCCTGGTGTGATGGGAAGAAAATAGGGAAACCCCAGGGCCGTGCTCTGGGAGGATGCACAGGGATACACCCTGCACGGGCAGAGGCCTCTCAGGCAGCCACGGCCGCTCCGCGCTCTCCCCAGTCCAGCAGCGAGCTGGGGAGGACCGGGCACAGCAAGCCCCAGCCTCGGTCGTCTTCCTCTCCATTTCCCAATCTTTAAACAGAGGTTAAGCCTCTCCATTTCCCAGTCTTTAAGCCTCTCCACTCTGACCCGGGAGCGAAACACAGCCCCGGAGGAGAAGCACAGAACCACGCACGTCCCGGCCCTCCTCCATCGCCTCCCTGCGGAGGCCGGGTGTGAGCGAAGGGGCTCCAGCGGCGCTGCTGTCACTGGTGATTTGTGCTGTTAATATTTCAGGGGAGGGCCGGGAGGGGAGCGGAAGGGTGACAAAGGCTGGGGACAGCCATCTCGGGGAAGTCAACTAGCAGGGTTATAGCTGAAGGCAAAGCAATAATGCTGATGGATCTGAGGACCCGGCGCTGCAGAGGCCGGAGGAGGAGGAAAGAAAAGCAGGAGACGGCGGATGAGGACGGATGAGAAGCAGCACAAACGCATTCCACCTTTGCACGAGGTTTCCACGAGTGTGTTACAGAGGTTTCATCGGTTTGGCCCTCCGGCCGTGGGGAGGGAGCATCACGCCGCAGGAAAAGCCAGGCGAAGGAGGCCGCTGTGCCGTGCTGCCTCCCGAGCATTTCCCGGTGACCCTGGGCGCTGCCACAGCCCCGTCACCCGTCCCACACACCTGTCCGTGTCCCCCAAAGCCTCTCCTCGTTTCTGGGGAAGCCAAGGCTCGGCCAACCCTGCTCCAGCACCCAGCACCGACAGCCAGGGCTCTTTTTAAGCCCTGCAGCGCCCGAGAAGCTTAGCGGCAGGAATATCTCGATTATCCTCACCCGCAGCCCTCGAGCTGCTTACGGGAGGGGAATTACGCACAGGTGCCCCCCCGAGACACCGCCGGAGCTGCCAGCTCCTGCCAGCGCCCACCCTTCGGAGACAGCCAGGTCTGTGTCACACCCAAATTGCCACCCGGGTCCCCTCCCCGGCACTTTTCACGCCTCCCACCCCGCGGCCAGGCACGTGCGACTGGCATCGGGCCACGGCCAGCCCCCGCCGGAGCCGGCGGGCGGGAGACAGCAACATTTTTCTGGGAAAAGGGCAATTTAATTATCCCGGCTTCTGTTTCGTGACAAGGCAGGAACACGCTGCTCGGGCACAGCGAGCGCCGTGCAGACAAATAGCGTCATTTACGGCAACCGCAGCCCCGCCGCCGCCGGGAGATGGATCCCGGCGCTTCCCGGAGGTCCTTCCCTGCCCGCCGGCTTCCCCGGCAGCCGCGGCTCCGCCTGCTCCTTCCTCGCAAAGAGCTGCCAGGAAAGGGAAGCGCGAGGAAACCACGGGGTTAAAGCAAAGCCCCAAACCTCCGGGTTCCTCCCTGGCATAAAAAAAAAAAAAGCAGGAAAATCGTCCTGTCGTCGGGCCGCGCTCTCAGGCTGCTCTCGTGGTGAAATGCAGCGCTGGGGCTCGTCCGGGAGCGCTTAGCCAGCCTAGGTCTGTTTGTGAAAGGAGACGGTATTTCGAAGCGGAAGGTAGATCGGAAAAAGAAGCATTAAATGCAACGCGCTTCTCTTTTGGGGGGATCAAACCGTTCGCCGAGTCCAGCCAGAGCAGGGCAGCCGACCGCAGCCAGACACCGATGCTACAGACACGGAGAGCACAACGGCGGCTTCCAGCCTGGGGAGGAAATTCATGGGATGGAGCAGCCAGAGAAAACAAATTTTAACCTTCATAAACAAAAGCAAACTCTTCAAAATACCGTGCCTGAAGGCCTTCCTCCCCCAATCCATCACTGCCACGGGGAGCGGGGCGGGAGCACGGCCGGTGCCGCGGGCGGGCAGCGCGTGCGCGGCCGCGTTTGTTGTGACAGCGGCTTCGTTAGCACGGGGGGGGGGGAGAGCCACGCCGCCCCCCCCCCCGCCCCTCCCCGAGGACGTGGCACAGACATCCTAATTAGTACGTTAATGAAACTCGTTTGCCGGGAGAGAGCAGATGTGGGACGGAGGGGGAGCTGGAGTGCTGGGCACCATGGGGTGGCTGCACCAAGGGACACCCCAGCCCCGGCTGTCCCCACCGGGAGGAGGAGGAGGAGGAGGAGGCACAAAGCCACATCTGGCCAGCGACCCGCAGATGTCGTGGCTTTTTGCAGAGCCCTGGGCACGGCCCGGTGTGGGCTGCCGGGGTCCTGGATGTGCACGGGCCAGGAGATGCCAGCGGCTCTGCTTGCTCTGGGGTGGCTCTGCTTGCTCTCTTCCCCCACGTGCCAAGAGCTTCGGTGACAATAATTAACACGCGGGCGAGGGAAGGACGGGACTTTCCAGCTAGGAAGCTGTCTTCCCATCGCTGAAGTGGAGGGGAGGAGAAAAGACTCCTCCTGACGTCCCACTCAGCCGGGCTGCAGCCACGCAGAGCAGCAGGGCAGGCTCTGCCCCGGCTCAGCCGGGTGCACTGCCGGGCGCACTGCCTCCATCCTGCGGCAACGCCGGAGCCACCCGAAATCCCCGCGCCTCAGAACTTCCCACACCCCAAAGCAAACCCAGCGACAACCCGAGCGATGAGCTGGCGCGTTCACCGACACAGGAGCGAAAAACCGAACAGCTTTCGCTCTGCAGGGGTGCCCCGATTTGGTTTTCACTCCCTTCCCCATCCCGGGTCCCTCAGCACGGCTTCCTGCTGGTGGACGGCGCCTGGCCCGACCCAGCCGCCCATTGCCCCAGCATCAGGGGCAAACGAGGCTGCAGCACCGGGGCGAGCAGCTCCCAGGCACCCGGCCCCACAGCAGCACCCAGAAGACCAGCGGAGCTGCTTGCAACCCCCTCCCCAGCGCACAGACGAGGCCCTGCAGCGAGCGTCTGACACCAGGCCGGATGGCAAAAAGGCGTCCCTCTCCTCGCACAGATCTGTTCCCCCTGCGCTTCTTCGGGGCGCGCCCAGGGCTCCGCATTTTGCAGCTCCTTGAATCAGCACAGCCCCGGCTGGCGCTCCCCTCCCCACGAGGAGCAGCGCGGCCGTCCCCCTCTCCTCCTGCGGTGCGCTTTACGCGAGCGCTGAGCCACGAAGCGCCCGGCGTCGCTGCCCGGCGGGGGACGGGTTAAGCTGGCCCCGCGCTGCCCCGGCTCCACGCAGGTGCTCAGACGGACGGGGACGAGCACCGCGGGGCAGGTCAGGGCCTGGCCCCCCGGTTCCTCGTGCACCATCTTACGTTAACCTGCTCTGATGGCTGCTTCCCATCGGCGGCCGCGGGGAGAGCCCCGGCCGGGCGCAGCTGCCCCCCTCTCGCCGCGGTGGACGTGGCACGGGGAGCCGCGGGGCACCCGGCCGTGACACCGCCGTTTGGGCGACCTCCCCGTGCTGCCCCGGGGTCCAGAGGAGCCGGCACCTGAGCAGGGCTGACGGCGGCCGGAGGGGACGGGGACACGCGGGGCAGCACGCTCCACCTGCTCCCCGCTTGCCGTGCCCTCCCCGTGTCCTGTCCCCCACCCCGGCAGCCCCAGCTGCGAACGGGGCCACCCCACTTACACACGCACAGCCCCCTAAAAACGCGGCTGCCTGCTCCACCCCCAACCCCTCTGCAATTTTCACGCCGGAGTTAATTACCCCACCCCAGCACCAGCTCCCAGTGCTCCCACCCCTCTGCTGCTGCCTCCCCCCGGGGGACCCCACACCAGGAGGAGCGAGGCGGAGCGTGCAAACCAAACGTCCTCCTGCTCAGGGCGATGCCTCCCAAAGAGGACAAAGCAGCCCCTGGGCTCGAAAGCGAGCGGCTCCCCCAGGGTCTGCCTGCACGGGGAGCCAGGGCAGGGAAGGACCCCGCAAGACGGGGACCCCACGCTGCGGCAGGGTTCGCCCTTGCACACCCCCGGCCCCGGAGCCTGCCGGCGGTGCCGCGGAGGTGGCAGCACGTTTGCACCGCAGGACACGCGGGTGAGCCAGGAGGAACGCGCTGATCTGACTCGGCCGGCCGGCCGTCTGCGAAAACAACCGCAGCCAGGCGCGTCCCTACGAGGTGTCTGAATCGAGACGAGCAACAAGAGCCCAGACTTCAAGGATGTCTGTGCGAGAGGTCGTTTGGGATGTTTTCCTTAATCCAGCCCACTGTCAACACGCAAAAAAATGTGCATCGGACACGCTGGGGACACTTATTCCCGACCCTATCTCAGGAGCAGCAAAAATGCAGAGGATTCAGCTCCCAACTTGAAATCTCTCCCCACCTCTTGAAATCATCAGAGAACATATTAATTTTTTTTTTTTTTGGGGGGGGGGGTTCTTTGCTACGAATACGTTCTTCCCCCTCCCAGCCCTGCGAGGAGGGACCAGAGCAGGGGTCTGCGGGTGCCCGCTGTGACCCCCAGCCCGGCGCGACGGCGATGCCCCGGGGGTTGCGTGTGCCGGGGCGGGGTAGGGGGGGACCCCGACCCCCTTGGCCTTTCAGGTCCACAACGAGGACGTGAACCGCTTGGGCAGCAGCGTGCTGCTGCTGCTGCTGCTGCTATTTTCTCTGCTGATGTTTTCCTAGCCGTTAACACTTCCTCCCTTCACCCGCAAGATGGTTTCCAGGCTCCGATCCTCTTCCCTATGGCAACAAAAAGCCGGCCGGGAAACCTCAACCGGCTCGTCCGGGAGGTAGGGGGGAGCCCCTCGCAGCTGGACACCGAGCTGTTAAGGCAAGCTTTTGCCACGCTCACGCAGGGCGCAGGATCTGGCCCCCGTCGGGACACGTGTGGCTTGCCCCCAGGGCCAGGGCTGCAGCCCGGGACGGATTCTGCTCGGCAGCAGCGGTGCCGGGGACGCTGCGCCCCCCGCACGGCTCCTCGCGGCTCGGCGGGGAAAGGGCAGAGCAAGGAGTGGATCCCGAGGAGGAAAGGGAGGGGGGGAGAGGATAAGAGAGCGAGCAAACCGTATCAACTCCAATCAAAACAGGCCACGGAAACGATTGCACTTAAGCTTTTCACGCCTGGCTAATTTTTTTTATTTATTTATCACTATTATTATTCAGAGAAATTCCTGTTTTTGTTTCGCCTCCTCGAAGGAAGAAGCAGAGGGGAGAGCGCTCCTCCAGCAATCGCAGATAATAACAACCGCCACGGAAAAAAAACGCTTCCTGCTCAAACAATGGCAGACAATTAGCCCGAGCCGCGATCGGGGAGCATCTTTTAATCCGCCCTGCCTTGTCAAAACGGAAAAAAAAAAAACCAAAAAACCAACAAACCAACGCTTCACGGGGAAAGAGCGCTGCGCTCAGTGATTTATTTTGGGTCGGCAACCCGCGCGAGCGGGCACCGCGCCGCGCTCTGCTGCCGCAGCGGAACGGCGAGGTCAGGGGATCGCCGGGGGAAAGGGGCAGGGGATGCGCCGCACCGGGCAGGATTAAACCCCCTCGGAGGGGCGAGGCGGCCGCCAGGCTCCCAGCCGCGGTCGTGTCTCTCGTTTCGGCCGCGTTACTGCCCGGAGAAGGAAGGAGAAGGACGGGGAATAAACTGGGACCAAGCTCGAGCTCCAGCGAGGCTTCGGCTTGCGTTTGGTTTTTCGCGGAGATCACGCGCAGGTCACACGAAGGCACCCGTCAGCCTACGGAAGGCCTTTTCCCCTCGCGGGTCAACCCTGCAAAGCCTCCAGAGGGTCGAAGCCCCTCGATTTCCACCGCAAACAGCCAAGAGATGGATCCCTGGGCTGTGGGGCCGAGCAGGAGCAGCCCCCCCGGCAGCCCCGGCACCTCCAGCACCAGGAGAAAATGCCCCCGCTGCAAAGCCAACGGCGCGCCGTTCACCTCTCGTTTTGATTGTTAAAAATTCATTAATGAGAGCAGATTGGTATTATATCGCTGCCTTAATTAAAGAGGGCTACGGAACAGCATTTTAAATAGCAATGTCATTTTCTAATTGACACAGCTACATTATAAAGAAAAATACTTAAACAGAACTTGAAACCGAGCCGGTTTCCTCTGATGGCAGGGCTCATTTTGGTTTAAATTTTTAATCTGCTCATGAAACATTAATGGGCGAGGAAGGAGATAATGTTTCTCAAGGTGTACGGTTCCCTTCCTCCGGCCGGTTCCCTGTGCCAGAGGCTCCCAGGTTACGGCAGGAGGAAGGAGGGTGCTCGACCCACGCACAGAAATGACTTCGGCCCCTCAGAGAAGATGCTGGGGTGTCCATGCTCATCCCACGGCAGCCACTTTTCACCCCACAGAGAAACGCCTTGCACTGCATTTTCGCCGCCGAAGAAAGCTGCTTCTCCAACACTCCCCGCGCCAGACCCCCTTCACCACCCGTCCTGCACCCAACTGCAGACCCGCTCAAATCACTGCTCCTGCACCAGCGCCGAACATGCCCAACGCCTTTCAGCTGGTTTTAAGCAGAAAACGCGCTTCTTTGATGCTTTCTTGGGATGGGCACCTCCTCCCCACCAAGGGCAGAGGGATGGCCGGTGCCAGGCACCGCTGGCTGGGTCCCACGGGGCTCAGGACGGAGGCACGGGGACACGGCGCTCCTCCGGAGCTCCCAAAGCATCCCCTGCAAAGCCAGCCTTGGACACCAGCTCTCCCCACCTCCGCGCCTTTCACGCTATTCAAGGTGTTTCATACACACACCTCCTACAGCCTACTGTTGATTCCACACGTTTCGGAGCACGGATACCTCCCGGTTTCCATTTAGAAAAAAGTATCTGGTCACCCCTTCACGTACCGGTGCAGCAAACCAGGCAGGAGAGGTGCCAGGACGCCGAAGCCTTCGGGAGCGGCGTGCCGGCGCTCCCCGCCTGCACCGCTGCCCACGCCGTGCACGCAGCCGCCCGGGAAGGCGGCCACGCTCCTGCCAGCCAGAGATTTTCCGCCGGCATTAGTGGAAATTAGTGGCATTAGTCCACGCCTGCATTTCACCAGCGTAGCCGGAGCCAGACAGAGTGAACTCATATAAAAGTCGTCCGTACGCCAAGTCCATTGAAAGCGGTAGCGCGGCGCTTTGGCCACCGAGCTCAGTACAAGCACGAGGGCAGGGTGAGCCAGAGGACAGGTTGCTCCGAGGCTTCAGCTCTGCGGCTGCCTCCCGCTAGCTTCTCGGTGACCTTTCAGAGCTTAGAAACAGCCCAGCGCCCGGCCTCGGTTTCCCTTCTTGCCAAACTCGCTGCCGGCTGCGCTCCTGCGGGCGCTTTCAGGGCGTCCTGGCCGCGGGGAAGCGGGCGAGGGGAGCCGGGAGGCCGGGGGTGCTGGTGGGGCGATGCTGCACCCACCCGCGGTGCTCCTCGCGCTCTGCCTTCCCCAAGCGTCTTCCAAATGCAAAGTGCCACCGGCCTGCAGGGGGGCTTTGGCGTTGGCTTTTAAAGAGGGAAAGATGTTGGAAAAACAGCAGCAGGAAGAAGAGAGGGGAAATGCCAGCTCCTGGAGGGGATGCCCACCGCACGGAGGGACGCACGCCCCTGGTCCGACCCCGTCCCCATCGCACTGCCACCCTCCGCCCCGCGCCCCCCGGCTCCATCGCTTCCCTGCCTGTCGCGAGAGGGTGAGGCCATCCAGCTGGCTCACGGAGGATCTGGCCAGGCTGTTTAATCAGGGAGAGCGACTGGGCTGTAATTTCTTCTGATAAAGTATTACAGATGCTACATTTCTAGCCATCTGGCAGCAGGCTGCGTTTCCTGCCTCTGCTTCTCGCGCTCGCAGGAGGAGCGGGGAGAGGGATCGCAAATCCGAGGCAGGGAGGCGGGAGGGATGTGCCGGGATGGGGACAGGGGAACAACCCCCATCTCCCCTTCCTCCCCATGCCCAAGTACCCATCCCACGGGCTGGCATCCCATGGGCGACCAGGAACTTCTGGAGATGGGACCAGCGACCAGCATGTGGACATCTGCAGGAGAAGCCCCCAGCAAGTGGGGCTTGAGCCGAGAAGGGAGTTTTCTGGCCCTCATTTCATACGAGGATGAGAACTTGAGCTCTCCAACGCGAGCAGCAGCCTGCAGTGGTGCAGCACAACGCTCCTCCCACCCCATCCATGGAGTGCACGCATCCCGCCCCATCGCGGGCACAAAATCCAGGTGGCCACGGCCACCTGGAGCAGCGCTGCATCGGGGTGCGGCAGAGGAGCTCCTCGCCGCGTGCTCTGACACCGTCCTACAGTTGGACTAGATGATCCTAGAGGTCCTCTCCAGCCTAAATGACTAAGATTCGACACACGGGACCAGAAGCTGTGGGGCGAAGGTCGGGGCATCCTCATGGGATCGCTCCTGTGGCTCGCAGCCCCTCTGCCCTCCGCGCCCTGGCGGGGAGCAGGGCGGCGCGGGAGGCTCTGCGAACAAAAGGCAGCTCGCTCCTCTTTGCAAGAGCCGGAGCAGAACCGTCGCAGGGTTCAGCGCATTAAAAATAACTGAAGGGAAGGGCTCTCACTTCATTACTTTCGACAGAACTGGGTCTTGGTCACGCCAAGTATGTGCCGGGGAGCAATCCTGGCACCGCTCGCTGCAGACCGCCCTCAGGTGGGAAGCCAAAACGGGGCTGGAGATAACGGGGGGACCGCTTGGCTTGGATTCCCACTCTCCCCCCAATTCCTTGACCAGCAAAACGCACGGATCCCTTCCCACTTTCTCCGCCTTTCGGGGAGCTGGGTGCGGGGTTTTGGCCCCGGGGGGGGCCGGGCAGCCCCGTGTGCGTGGCACGGGGCGAGCGATGCCGGCGGCGCGAGAACCACAGAGAGTTAACGGCCGGCTGGGGCCCCGGCGCACCGGGTTTATGCATATGTAGCTAACGTAATACAATTATACATTAATATATAACCAACAGCCACGGCAATACGACATTACGGTAGGTAGATTATCCCATCTCCTGTCATTTATTATTGTTATTTGTAATCCATTAGTGTCCAGAGCTGAACTCGGGTCAGAGTGCAGTGTCCTGGCGCACTTGCGCTCGCCCTGGCAGGAGCCGGCAGCGGGTGGACGAAGTCCCCCTGCTCCAGGGCCACATCCTGCCCGGTCCCACTGCTGGGACCCGACCCCATGGGGACACCTCGCTGCCCCTTTGCCCGGTGGCTTTGGTTTGGGAGGGGTGGATGGGGCCGGAGCAGCCCCGCACGGCAGCAGCCCCCCGAGCCAGGGCATCGCTTCGCTATTATCGCGGAGGAATTCCAGTTGCCTTTGAGGGGAAGGAACAAAGCCCAACTGGTTTCACGCAGCCACCAATTAATCTTGATCGACACCACCCTCCATAGTGAGTCATCCACCCGAAGTCAATTTACATTTTTATTAAATCACACAGGAAAATTAGAAGCGTTATTACTTCCCTCCGATTCAATACGTGTTCTGTATTCCCCCACCATTCACCGTGTGGGAAAACATCCCGGCTCTCCGCTTTAACCATTTCTTCCCAGCATTCCTGACCCCGAAGCATCCCTCCGTGCGGCCTGGAAATAAATCAGACCGGCCTTTGAGCACGGGGAGCAGGAGGGAAACCAGAGACCTGGGGAGAGAGAGCAAGAGCCAGCAACGGAGCTGGCTGGAGAAGGATGGCCACACCAGGGAGCCTCGGCACCAACTCGCACGGGGACACACGGAGGTCCCCGTGGGACCGACCCAGGCTGTGCCCTGCCTGGATCCGTCCCACAAAGGCGGATCTGCCCCGGGAAGCTCGGGGAGGGAGCGGCAGATCTGCATGCACCGCAGCAGCAGGGCGATCAATGCGCATTTGTATCCGTCCTCGAAGCCGCCCCATCCTGCCACGTCTGCTGCGCACGAGATCGTATCATCGGCTGCTACAGCGCGAGCATCTGAATTCAACATCAATTGATGTACGGGCGCCGCGCGATACAAGCAGATCTGCGAGAGAGCAGAAACGTTTCTTCCCAGAAAGATAAAAAATGGGCGCGTGCCTGCGTACGGGAGAGGCTGGGGGGTTCTCCGGGAACAGCGATGCCCCTATCGGGTTTTATGGTGCACGTCTCCATGCTTACACGGCTATTGAGCGAGGTAAAACAAGAGGAAGGGTCTCCTCTAACTGCCGCAAGTAATATTTGCTGGAACAGAAAGCCCAGAGTCTCCCACCGGGATCCCAGCTCCGTCTTACTGGATACGGGGATGGAGAGTCCTCGCGCTGAAGAGCACTTAATCTGACTTGGTCAGAAAATTATTTCTCAAGGATGAACGCTCTTATGATGAAAGTATTTCTCAAGGATGAATGCTGATTGTTTGCAAAGGCCAATCAATTTCAACTGTGTTTCCTGTGGGCAGAGCGAGAGGAAGGAGGAGAATTTCCATTTTGCGATTAAAATCTGAAAGTACTATATTATTCTTCTAAATCAGGACAAAAGCACGGCTTCAAGCATCTGCGCTTCCTGCCAAGGGGGACGACTCCAAGCTTCAGCCACGCTCTTTGCAAACCAATTAGCTGTGTCCTAGACCGGGACCAAAACCCCGTGCGATGCCCAGGGCTGCGGAGCCCCCTCGCCACCCCCAGGCACCCAAAACCCCGTTCCTGTTCGCAAACCCACCACCGCAGCCCTCCAGACGCTACTGCTCCAAGACTTGCACGCTGCTGCATAAAAATGGGGTTTCCTGAGTTACTATTAAAAAAAAAAAAAGACAATTTTGAGCAAAAGATGACCAATACAGGTTTTTTCTTCTGGTTTGCTTCTTCCCAAGCAGCCCTCCTGTGCCCCAGGGTCACCCGGCACTAGCCCCCAGAGGAATTAAGGGATTTTCCACCGCCTTAGCGCCGCCCGCCAGCAAGCCCCTCTGTGAGACGCTGCCTCGGGGGGCAGAGGAGCCCCCAGGCGCAGCAGCTCTCGGCGCAGGGCCGCTTTTGGAAACCTGCTGCCACTCGGACCCAGCTCCTCGGGCACCTCCGTGCGCATCTGCGGGCTCAGCACGGCGCCTGCGCCCACCCCGGCCCCAAGGAGAAGCCCCCCCAGCGAGGGAATCCCCTCGCAACGCTGCTCCTGGGGCACCGTGCGACTTGGGCTTTCCCAGGCTGCCTCCAAAAGGCCTTTCGCGAATTCCTCCGCCGCCTGCAGCCTTTCTGAAGTCCTGTTTTTCCACTCGGGCGCCCCCCCCCCCCCCCCCACTCCTTGTTTCCCTTCCCCGGCTGCTGACCCAGATTTCATAATGAATGAATCCATGCAGGGCTCTTCAGACTTTAATTATTTTTTTCACTTTTTCTCATCATACATTATGCATCAATAAGAGAAAAAAAAAAAACAAAAACCACAGCACAATTAATTTAAGCTCGAATGGTTAACTCCTGCCTGTCACTAATAGCAAAAGTGTCTGGAAATTGCAGCTCTTATTTTAGACCACGCATTAATGTCAGGGATGAAAACAAACAGTTTTTAAGAGGCTGCGGTACGTTGGCTAAGACAGCAGACAACAACTAACGCGTTTCTGCGTAAAAGCTCCTTTTCTGGGCTATTTACAAGGAAAATCTGCCACGTACCCACCCCTTCCACAGCTCTGCGCACAGGCGAGCCCTGCGTCTACGGGAACAGGGGAACGGGACGCTCGGTGGCACAGCCCCAGTCCAGCTGCTACTTGCATGGGCAAGGTGTGGGGAGCCCCCTGAGCCCCCCACGTGCCCCCACGGTGCTTTTATCAGCTACGCTTCCACCCCTGCCTCCTGCCCTGGCACCCTGGGGCCGCCACCTCCTCCCGGCGGGGCAGGAGCAACGCAGGAGCAGCGATGAAATCCCAGCGCCGCCGGCAGAAACCCGCGCTCCCAGCTCACAGGCACCGGGATGCCAACTCTTTTCCCACGGGTTGGCATTTTCATACCTCCAGCTCCCAGCCCGGAGGCGTCCCTGCCCCACGCCAGCTCACAGGCTTGCAGGGGATGCCGGGGGCTCGGGGCTCTGCCCGCTTCACCCTTCCCGGCAGGGCACAAACGCATCCCCAGCTGGCGACCTGTTCTCCATCAGCCCCGACCAGTTAAGGACGGTCAGGATGTGACCACCTTCCCACCAGGCTCTTCTTCCAGCCCTGTCTACAGAAGTGCCTTTAAAAAAAATAAAACCAAACAACACGAAAGGCCCCAGTTAGATCATATTCCTCGTACCGAGAGCACCTCTGACCCAAATTCCCCCGCCGCAGGTTGGAATTCCCCCGCTGCAGGCACAGGGCAACGTGCAAGGAGCGTCCCGGCCGGGGGCTTCGGCTCCCCCAGCACCCCCAGTTCTGCTTCCCCCCCCTTCAGCAGAGGGAAGGAGGGTAACAAACCCCCAGCAAGCCTTCCCCAGGCCTAACATGCTCTGGTGCTTTCAATTTATGTAAAGTGGAGCTAATTTCGTTTCATCATATGATATTAAGGCAGCCTACCTCTCCCTCCCATCCCCTGCGCAAAATCTGTGAGGGAAGCTATGGGAAGCATATGGAAAAACACCTCCAAATCCAAACATCCACCTACAGCGTGTGAGCTGCTGAAAGTTATCCTTCTATCGAAAAGGGGGGATGGGGAGGGTCACAAAAGAGGTTTTAACCAGAAGAAAATGGAATCGGGCAGATTTCTTCCCTGCAGAAACACCCAGGGACCGACGTACTGCCTGAACGCATGCCTCGCATTTTTGCTACCCCTGTCGGTTTGCAAAGCAGCTCGCAGCGTTCTCTGGTTTTGTTGTTAGGAGAACGGCCAGAATAGTCCCAGCTCTGTCCCTAGGAGCAGGTTTCCAGCCCTAGGAGCAGGTTTCCAGCCCTAGGAGCAGGTTTCCAGCCCTAGGAGCTCGCACAGGTGAGCTGCAGGGGGGGGACCGAGCGCACGGCCCCGCGCCACGGCTCATCAGAAGCTCACGCGCTGGCTGGGCTGCAATATCCTCCGAATTTGTCAACACCTTTGCAAGAGGTTTCCTGGGGAGAAGGGAGAAAGGAGATTACGAAGTGCTGACAAGCTCGCGGGATGTTTTCAAGATGCCCTGCTTGCTGTCAGCCTCTGCTGAGCCTCCTCCAGGGATGCCAGCGGAGAGGGGACCCCGGCGAAGTCACCTGCTCGGCGCGGTAGCAAGTTGCCAGGATGGGACGAGGTGGGACAGGATGGGACGGGATGGGACAGGATGGGACCAGCCGGTCACACCGGGCTGAGTCACCTGAATCCACCAGCTTCCCCTCCATCCTTCTGGCAAAAGGAACAAATAATCCTCCGGGAAAGATGTTTTTGGAGGCTGCCGAATTTTTCTTGGCACTGCTCGGAGAGCTTCAAACTCGCTAGAAAATCCCAAGCATTTTAATATAGCCAGAATATTTGCTCACAGGAGGACTAGCCCGCCACGAAATGGTTTCCAGCCTCCGCGGAGCCGGCCCGTCGAGAGGACGCCGCTCCTCGGCTGGGGACAAGGACACCGAAACGGAGCCTGTGGTCAGCCCTGCAGGAGGCAGGGGACAGCAGCTCCGGGACGCTCCCTAACGCCCCGTGGTCCTCAGCGGGGCCCAGCACCGCAGCCTCCCCAGGCATGACAGCCTCGGGGCTAACTCCTGCCCTGTTCCCACGCTGCTCCCCGCCGCGCGTCCCTCGCGGCGCAGCCGCCAGCCACGAGCAGCCCTCACCTCCCCCGTGTTGACTTTGGCTGGCATCGGCTGCATCCCTTCCTTGGGGCCACCTCGCAGGTGGCCAGCCAACCTCAGCAGACTGTTTTCCCTCGGCCCCGGGGGGAAAAGCCTGATTTTTTCCTTTTTTTTTTTTTTCCTTTCATCTATTTTAAGATCAGAGACCTAAAATTAGCTCCGCTCGCACAATGGGCCTCTGAGATTTAATCCCGTCCCTCCCCAAACAGGCAGGGCAACGAGTTGCCATTTGCAACCTTTCCACAAACTTCTCAGGCCACCAAAATAAGTAAATAAACAAACAAACCGGCACCACCCCAGGGCCAAACTGTTCCGTCCAGGGGGATTTAAAAATAAACGTACCCACACAGCCACTGCTGCCACCTACTACGACCCAGCGAAGAGCACGAGGGCTCCTCTCCGGCGCTCAGAGCGCACCGCAGCCATCGCTCAATGCGCCACGGGGTGCATTTTGCTTCTCTTGAAAAGCATCTACGAGCCTGCGTTTGGAGCTGAACCTGCTGTTCCCAAACCCCGGGGGACTGCTCACCGCATCAGCAGGAGCAGGATTAGCCCCCGGCTCGCGTCGCGGCCCCGATGTTCACGCACCTCGGTTCTGCGGGCGCGCGGCTCCTCCACCCCTCACGGCCTGTCAGGTGGGGTAATTGTACGGACCTTGCTCCCAGCAAAACAATTAGTTAATATTTGTAAAGTGCCCTGGAGTTAATTAATTGCCATTAACTCATTAGCTAGACTTTAGCCTCTAAGCCCAGCTGGAAGCCATGGCCTGCTCGGCCATCGCGGGTGCATGCCGAGCGCTGCCCAAAGCTCCCCGTGCTCCGGGGGAGCAAACCCCATGGGCAGGGGACGAGCAGCCTCCTTCCTCCCACCACCCTGGGTCCGCATCTCCCCCCCCGACGCCCAAAGCACGCTGCTCCCCTCCCCAAAACCACGGCCCCCAGTGAACCACCCACACCACCAGGCGCTGCGAGGTCTCAGCCCGCGCACAGGAGCGATGCCTCCGGGCCACGGCACGGCCCCGCAGGAGGGATGCTGCGGGCGACACCAACGGGAAACCACCCGTTGCCCCTCCGCACAGCACCCGGGGCGCTCCCCGAGCACCTTGCAAAGGAACGGACCCGCACGTGCCACCGGAGGAGCCCAGCGCCGAGCACCCCGCGCCGGCTCCCCGGGGCGGCCGGCAGCAGCCCGGCACGCGAGAGCGGGGCCGCCGGAGCCGGCCAACAACAACAAACTCGTGTGTGAGCCACAAAGGGAAAAACTCGGCAAGGAAACAATATTCAGCTTGACTCTTCCCCGGCGCGTACTGTAAATAACGCCGCGGATGGGGTTGTTTTATTTGTTTGAATTAGGAAAACACAGCCCGGATTGTCCCGCTGGCTTGGGCAGGCCCCGGCCCCGCGCGGGGGAAGCGAGCTAGCGGCCCCGCAGAGCACGGCAACCTTACAACGCAGCCCAGCGCTGCCCTGCGGAGCTCGAAGCCAGCCCCAAACCCCAAATTATCGCCCTAAAGGCTGAGCCGGGCCCGGTGCGGGAGCTGCTGGCTCTGCTCGGGCTGCAGCCGGGGCCCAGCCCCGGGAGGGAGCGAGCTGAGGGCGGCTGCAGGTGCCCTGCAGCAGCTGGGATGGAAAAAGGCACCTGGAGATAGAAACAGCTCGCGCTCCGGCGGCTGTTTCCAAGGCAATCGTGTATCTGCGTCCGTCAGTCCCGCGTGTCGGGGGCTGCAAGACTTTCTGAAATATTTATCCCCTCTCCTCCTTTTTTTTCCCTGTCTTCACACCGCATTTTCTCGCTCACGTCTCCACCGCTGCTGCTTCTGCCCTCTGACATGCCCAGTGCAGCCGCTCCGCTCTCCCGCTGCGCATTTCGGGCGACGGGACCGAGCAGGAGGCAACCTCTCCTGTTTTTGGGTCAGAGCAAACCTTTCCTTCTCTCGCTTCCTGACCTTGGGCTGGGCACCAGGATCCGGCCCCCACCTCCCACCGCATCCCTCTGGGCGCACACCGGGCCAGGACAAAGCCGAGCGGCCCAAAGCCACGCCGCGCTTTCAGACACAACCAAGTTAAAAATACATAGTTTTTCAGACAAAAGTTCAGTCCCCAAATGGTAAGAGAATCCAGGAAAAATGCGGCAGGCCCGGCTGGTGGCCGGCTTCCAGCGCGAGCACCTCCCTTCGGAGGAATCCGGCGAGGAGTCTCGACTAATCCACCCAGGACACACCAGCATTTCTTCCTTGTACGACCGGGTTGGGTGTTTTTTTTTTCTTTTTCCGTCTGCTCAGCAGATTTGCCATTTGGTGGCTGCGGGGACCGAGCAGGGGCACCGCGCCGGGTGAGAGCCGCAGCAGCACCCGCGGGACCCCGCCGTGCTCCGCGTCCTTGTCACGAGGCCGGGGGCTGCGGGCAGGAGCGGCTGCAAAAGACGGGGCCGGTGCGAGAGCTGGAACCGCTGCGTGTGCTCTGCAGTCAATCCGAATAAGTAACGCTACCCCGTGCCTCAGTTTCCCCGCCTGAAGCAGGAGCTCTTCCCCTCAGAGGCGTGTTTGGGCTGGAGAGGGGGAACGCCAAGCCCAGATGCTGCTCAGGATGGCTCCGTCACACAGCTCTGCGGGGCTGCCCGGCACCTTCGGGGCCACAGCAGGATCCTGGCTCTCCCCAGCCCACCCTGCCACAGCTCCTGGCACAGCACCGACGTCTTCAGAAGGATGCCCTGGCCCTGGCCATGCCCCAGAACAGAAGAAAAGAAGCGGCAATAGGAGCAAACAATAAATGTAACGAGGGCAATCACAGCATCGTAGAACCGTTCAGGTTGGAAAAGACCTCGACGATCACCCAGTGCAACCCTAACAGTGAGGGCGAGGATGGAGCAAACCGGTGATGGCACCGCCGGTCCCCACAGCCGGTGGCAGCAGCCAGACTGGGTGGACAAGGGGCGCGCTGCCTGAGCCATTGCTTTTCTGCCCGGGGCAGGGCCGCCCCGCAGGGCACCGAGCAGCCCCAAAGCTTCCCGCTGGCCAAAGCACGGCCGGGGACAGGACCAGGCCGGTGCCTGATGCCACCCGCATCGGCTCGTGCCTGCCGCAGGGGACACCCGGCCCTGTCCCCTCGCAGCCCCGCGTCCTCCCGGCGGGAGCCGCCGCTGCCAGGGCAGCCGGCAGGCGCTGCTTTCCCTCCCAGTGATATGCCCACGGAGGAATTTGCACTTCATTCCTTGACACCCGCTTTAATTATAGGTATCGAGTTGGCTTCGCTCTTTCACAAGAGCCGTGAGCTAATTTCCCGATCCCCTTTCCATCCGAGGGTTTGTGAGTCACCCGCTCCCTCTGTGTACAAACAAAGGGCGGTGGGCTTTGCCAAAGGGACAGGGCACGAAGGGCTGCGGGCTGCAACCAGCCCCGGCTGACCCGCGAAACCTCAGCCCTGCTTTGCCACCGCTAGCGCGAGGAGCAGCCGGGCAGGGCGGGCTGGCAGGAGGTGCCCCTGAGAGGCGACACGCGCCGTCTAACGCCCAGTTCCTCAAAGGCTCCCAGCACACAAGGACGCTCTGTCCTCGCCCGCCGGCCGGCCCCGCGTGGTTCTCCGACAGCAGGAGGCTGCCGATGCTCTCCAAAATCCCCGTCCAGAAGCAAAGCGAGCGCAACCCGGCGCAGGTGCGGGAGCGCGGCACTGTCTGCACGCTGCCAGGGCTCGCCCGGGCTGCTGATTCCAAGCCCGGCTCACAACGAAGGTCGCACCGAAGCCCTGCGAGCGGCAGCCAGGCTCCGCTCCCCAGCTCTCAGCAAGGACCTGGTTTCCGACACCGTGCAGGTGCTGAGCCTGCCCCGTCCCCCCATCCGAAAGGGCAGCAGGGCCGGGCGAGAGCTCAGCCCACACCACCACCCAGCGCAGCCTTCCTTCCTGGGGTCACGTTCTACTTTTATTTGGGTTTGGTGCTTTTTTGTTTTTTTTTTTAAGCAGAAACTCCCTAATTCCAGCATAACGAGGATTTCACCGGCCGTGGGCTGTCGTTCCTCACTTCCAGCAGGCACAGCTAGCCGTCAGCCAGCAGACCAATCTCCACCGCCTCCAAACCCGCTGACGGCAGCGGCAGTCGCGCTCCCCGGCACAACGTACGGCTGCTGCCACCCCACCGCCCGCCCGACCCCGCTGAGCCGCTCTCCCAGCTCCAACAGGGCCGCCCGCCGCGGGGCTGGTGCCTGCCTTCACCCCAGCCCCCTGCAAAACCCCCGGGGCAGCCCCCGCCGCTCGCACCCAGGGGGCTGGGGGCGCAGGGAAGGGAAGCCCCGGCTCGCGGCACTGCCCTTGTGTTTGCTCTATTTTTTTTTTTATTATTATTTTTTTTCCCCAACCAAGTCACGAGGCGGGGCGGATGCCGCCCGAAATAAATCATCAACCACAGCGACAATAAAGACGACCGGGAGGCCGAGCGGGCGCGGGATCGGCGGCGCAGCCTCCACCGCCCAGCGCTGACCGGGTGACGGAGCGGCTCAGCACCACGCCTGGTCGGCACCAAGGAAATGACGACAGGGGGAAAAAAAAAGGGCTGTGGAAAGACGGGCAGCCCCCCCCCCCCGAGCCCCCCAGCCTTCACCCTGGCAGGGGGGAGGTTGTGCTGTAGGGGTGCGGGCAGGGCACGGTGCTCCTCGCCCAGCCTGGTCCCCGGAGATGCTCGGCACGTCCCGTGTCCTCTCGGCCCCTGCAATGAGCCCAGGGTGCCTCCGGCACGCTGGGTGCTGGGGGGCAGCCCCAAAGCCCCCACCTCGGTGCTGCCGTGCAGCAGTGGGAGCTCTGCCACGTGTCCCCGTGGGAACGGGAGGGACTGCAAAAACAAATAAAAAAAGCCAGCCTGGGAAAAGCCGCAGCAGCGCAGCAGGCCACGCTGCCACCAGCTCCTTCCATCCCAGATCCTCCAGGGCCAAGCCAGCCCACAAAACCCCCTTGTTCCCAGCCTTACGCTGGGAAAAAAGCCACCAAGAGCTGCGTTAGTCCCTCGGGTGCCCGTCCCGGGGACGAACACCCGTCCTGGCACAGGGCCGCACCTCCCCGTCCCACTCTTCTCCAACCCCAGGGCCAAGGGTAAAAGGGGACAGAAAATTTGCGCGTGGCTGGCCGAGAGCTCTCCTGCCCCGGCTGAGCAAGGTGGGGAGGGGAGGCAGCAAAGCCGCAGCCCCCCCAGCCCACCCACCCCATCCCAAATCCTCAGCTCTGCTCCCGCAGGACGCGCCCCATCCCCTGCACCCTCCGTCCCCGTACGGGGATGTTCTCCCTTCCTTCCCTCGGAAGATGAGCCACGCTGCTTTTCTCTCCGCGCTTTTCAAAGGAGAGGCCTTTTATCACCGCCGAGCCCTGGGGGAAATCTGTTTCTTTCTTCCTCTCTCACGCTTTTACAGTCCGGACAGGGGGAAAGGAAGTTTTCCTTCATCGCAGCCTCTTCGCTGCCAGGCCCCGAGGTGACGGAGGGACGGGGCACCTCTGAAGGTCCCCCCCCCTGTGCTCCTGCACCCCTAAACCCTGCTGTGGGGGCCTCCCCCCACCGCCAGCACACCCAGGGCCCGGCCCGGAGAACGCCCAGGCAAAACCCGGCTCTTTATTTCGAAAGCAAGGGCTCCGTTGCGAAATCCAGCTCGTAAAAAAGAAATCCCCGGCAGAACAAAAGCAGCAAACAGAGCTCGGAGCTGCCGCAGGTAGCTCTGCCCCTCGCCTACCTGCTCCCCGCTTTCCGGAGGCCGCGATTACGTTTCCCAGGGTTTCCTAAGTGGATCTCTTTTTTTTTTTTTTTGTCCCCCCCCCCTCCACTTCTTCCCGAGTGCTGCGGAACAGATCAAACCGAGGAGAGGAAACCAAAGCTGCGAGCTGGCAGAGCTTTAGACACGCACGGCTATTTTAATGGGCCGCCCGCACGCGGAAAGGCACGAACGTGCCCGAGTGCGCACGGGACCGTCGGAGAAGCAAGCGGAGCCAGCGATCCCTGACGGGCTCTCAAAAGCCCCAAGTACCCCAAAGTGAAACCTTTGGGGATTTTTTAGCCCCCGAGCTCTCGCCGTTACCGACGGGGCTTGTCACGGCAGCAAAGCGCGTGTTGTTTTTTTTTTTGATCGTCGCCCGTGCCGCAGCGTTTTCTCTGTATTTTTAGGCATCCCTTTCGAACGATAGAGGAAATCATCCAAAAGAAGTTTGTTCAAGCGGCCTGTCAGTTTGAGGAAGTGAAATTAAAGCAGAAAAAAAAAAAAAGAAAAAAAACCCTGAATCCTAATAAATCACACATCCACACGCACAAAATCGGAGAAATCTGGGCATGCCTCCAAAGGCAAGTAAATGGATGATAAACAAAACAAACCTAGCTCTACCCAGCAATAAAGGCTTTCACATTTGGAACTTCTCACCCTCGAACCGCTTCCATTGACGGCCCAGCTCCTGAGATGGGAGGCACGGGGAAGCCGCTCGGCTCGCAGGCAAAGGCGTGCCCCAAAAAACCCTGCCCGCGATGCCTGCCCCGTGCCGAGCTGCTCCGAAGGGGCACAGCGGGGTGCAGGATCAGCCCCGCGCCCCCCGGCATCGCCGTCCCTCCCACGCTGGCCCCGTGCCCTCGGAGCTGAATGGAGCCTTTCTGCAGAGAGCGCCGGGGCTGGAGGAAAAGCCTGCCTTACCCGGAGATGGGAGAGGGGAAAAAGGGGGCTTGGAGCTGGCACCAGCATCCTACAGCTTGTGCTAGCAGAACTCCGGGCAGCGCACTGCGTGCCCTGCGAGCCCCTGGTCCTGCTGGGGAGCGTGCCCCGTCCCTGCTGCAGGATCAGCTCCCCTGGGATACACGGCACCGGAGCGAGGGTGGCTGCTTGGGTTTGCTGAAATTGCTGGAAACCCATTTTTGGTGGCCCCACAACAGCTCCAGGCTTCAAGAGGCCCTCCCCTAACAAACGAGGGCCGCAACTTGCGGTAGAAAACAGGCGCAACAAAAGCAGGGGAAAAAGGCACAAAGAACAAGGATGAAGATGCTGGGATAAACCCCCCCCCTCCGACACGCAGGTGTCCGAGACAGGAGGCAAAAGCAGCGTATGGGAGAGCAAAAAAGCAGCAGCCGAGCCTCCTTTTGAGCTTTAGAGGCAGGATTCCCATTGATATGGATGCTGCAGCTCAGTGCCCACCCCCTGCCCGGCGCAGAGGGTTCAGCTTTTCAGGCCACGCTGCAGGAGAGCAAAGGGAGGAGGGCAGCTCTCGGCCCATCCGCGGGGTGAGCAGCCTGGGGTCCCGGCTGCAGCCTCCCCATGTGCCCAGAGCCGGATTTTGGGGGATCCTCACGACACAGGTGGGCTGGGAGCCCCAAAGTCCCGCTCCCCGCCGCTCCTGCCGGGATGCGGGGCCGGCAGCACGCAGGCAGCTCCGCTCTCCGAGGTTGTCTGCAAGTCCTCTTTCGCCAGGGCTACACATACCATTTTTTAAAAGCCGGGTGATGTAATCAAGCAGTATTTATAATGCTGAAAACATCCCAAAGCTCCATCTCTTCCAGCTCCCAAGCACACTGTGTACTCTTAATAAAATAATTGCAGTGATGAATAGCCCCTTATAACATTCCTCTTCTGCAGCTACTGACAGGGCCAAGAGCTCGGATGGAAAAATCTTTCTCCCAGCGCTCCTTCAAGGTGCTCTCAGGATTTCACCTTTCCACAGCAAAACAGACGCTGAAATTTTGGAAAACGTTTCGTCCCCATACCGAGCTGTCACGCCGAGCGCTTCAACGCCATTCGGAGATGTTAACGACAAGCTCCCGCTCCCCCCGGCCCAGCCACGTTATTGCCCTAATAACAAAGTCAGCAAATTACAAAAAATCCCAGACCTCAGGCACAGCGACGGGACCCCCAGCCCCCTCGATGCCGAGCGCTGACCCCGCCAGGGGACCCCGCAGCCCCCAGCCCCACGGAGGGGGGCTCCTTCCCCTGGTTCTGAAATAGGACTGCGGATTAAACCGCTTGTTTGCGAGCCCTTGCGTGCCCGTGATTTCCCCGCTGATAACTACGAGACAGGCCAACGTGCTATTTTTTTTTAGCAGAGTCACTTCTATTATTAATTTGCGACGTACGCTCAAGCAGGGAGCTGGCCGGCTTCCCCCTCGCCAGCTGAAGCTTCCCTCCCCGTGCAGGGCTTTCATTCCCAGCCAGGGAATTAAAAAAATTCCTGAGCCCCAGGAATTCCCACCCAGGGCCAGATCCTGCCCTCCACACCGAAGTCTCTCTGCTCCCAAAACCTTACAGCAGAGCAGTGGGGACAAGCCCAGCCAGGGGACTTGCACCAGGGAAGTTGGTGACAGCAAGGGACGGGGGACAAATGCCCTGGTGGCAAGAAGGGGAGCTGGAGGAGGCATAAATCAGCCGGGGTTCGGGGAGATTTGGGGAGGCGAGGTGCAGCCTCCCCACCCACAGGCGCTGCTATCTGCCACCCGGGGCTGGCTGCGAGAAATCCCTGCCCTGCAACATCTCCTGCACACACCTGGAGGCCTATGAAACCTCGCTGCAGAAACCGGCGGTGGTTTTCCATGCCCTGCTCCCATGGCACGGCACCCGGCCCACCAGGGCAAGCAGCAGCGACGAGAAAAGCAACGTCCGAAAACCCTCACGGATTAAATCCGCGTCTCCCGACCCTCCAAGCAGCAGGGAAACCCGCAGGCAGGGCGCTGCGTTGCCGTATCTCTCGCAGCAAGACCCCGCTGCCCCCCATCAGATGCTCTGAGCCGGCTTTGGGCGCGTGTTTGGATAAAGCCTCCGAGTTTGCAAACAATAGGTATCAGCTGGCCTGGGGCCAGGCTATCTCGGGCAGGGATCACGGCTAAGCCTTCCTAAGTGCTTAAACGGGGGCCTGCAGGTAATTGTCCCCGCAGCCTGACCTCTTCCCCCAGCGGTGACGACCTCCGGTCCTAATGCGGCTCTGGGCACGCTTTGCTAGGACGAGGGATTTCAGGCTGACGGGTGGCAGGATGGCTTTCAGCACCGGCATCACACCCCACAGCTCCGCTCCCTGCCATGGGGTCGAGCACCTCGCTGCTCCCCCAAAGCTGCCAAGCATCCCACAACCACCCGGGGAGAGGCACAAAGCATTAACGCCGCGGCGTGCCCAGCCAACAGCCCGCAGCTTGCTTAGGTGCGCAGAAAGTTTCGCCTTCCGACAGGTTTACCCTAACAGGAAGGGAGCCTGGGTGGCCCGGGGAGGTACAGGAAACCCCTTTCTCTCAGGCTCATCGCTCTGTTTCCTCTGGATTTCTTTAACCTTTCACACCGGGCCTGATGGATGCCTGCAGGCGGATTTTTGCAAGCCTGCGCTTCCCTGTAGCAAAATCGGGGCGCAGCCCCGGCACCCGACCGCAGCAGCGCTTGCAGGGAAGCCTCCTCCAGCAGGGCAGGGTCTGCAGGGGCAGGGGACGGGAGCACACGCATCCCTCGGTGCCACGTTTGGACCCTGGGGACATCACGGCCAAGCAGGACGCTCGGAGTCGGAGCGCTGGCAGCGGCAAAAGGCTGCACTGAATTTTGAAGGATGGACTGGATTTCCCCCGCGGAGAGGGAACGGGTTCGCAGGCAGGTGGGGACGCAGCCTTAATCTCACGTAAAGGGCCTCTTGGGTGGGAAGATTAGCAGCTTGTTTCCACCCTGGGAGGAATCTCGGGCGGGCGCAGGAGGAGCGAGACGTCAGACAATGTCAGGAAACATATCAGCTTCCCAGGAGCTAATGGGGGGGAACGTGCCTCTGCGGAGGTTAAAGGCTCCGGGGCAGCGTCTGAGCACGGAGCGAGACAGACCCTGCGAGCAGGGAAGGCAGCACCGAGCTCAGGGGAAGGGGAAGCACGGGGGCAGATGGTTAGGGACGGATCCCTTGCGTCCAGACCTCCAGTTTGGGGTGTTTTTAACCCAGCTCCGCACCCACGCAGCCATACCCAGCGTAACGCTGCCGCGGGGAAAACCTCTGCAGGCAGACACAGGTCCCCCAGCCCCACACGACACCCACACAGTGCCACCCCTCAGGCTGCCTCCACCCAGCCCAGGGAGGAAAATCAGAAGAGACAGCCCGAGAATGAGCCTGGGGAGATGCTCCTGGGCTCTTTTCCGCCGCGCTGGGCAGGTGACCGCCGGGAGCCACCCGCTCGCAGCGCTCCCCGAGCCCTGCGCTGCCGCAGAAGGGCAATGAAGTTGCAAAGGTTATCGTTTCGGTGTTCGACTGAGCATAAAAATCCTGCTCGGGAAACAGGAAAGGGAAAAGCAGGAGGGGACTGGGAAGGCGGCGGGGAGGAGAGGGGGCCGCACAGCCCGGCGGCCCCAGCGACACCTTTCCCAAGGCGAGGGAGAGGGGCACGGGGGCTCACAGCAAACCAACGCGTTTCCATTTCAGAAGAGTTTCTAGGAAAATAAATGCTAAGTCTGTTATAAAAGTTTATCTGCGTGTGCAAGAGAGAGAGAGAGCGCGCCTGACTACGGTATAGAGATGTCATTATTTTCATGCATCTGCCTTACCCAATTTTATTTAGTTGCTTTCTGCACCATTTCATGCTCATTCTGCTGCTGAGCTAGACAATTGCTTTATAACTCTAGGGTGCAATTTCACTGTCTGTGAGCCACACGCACGCACACGGGGGCTGCGCGGGGATGGAGCAGGGAGCTGCACCTCCCTCCCTCCCCACCCTGGCGGCTTGGGTTGAAACGTTTTAATAAAAAAAATCAAAAAGGAGAGAGAAAATTAAATTAAAATGCTAAGTGACTATCTCTAACATATTACAAATCAAGGGCAGGGAGCAGACCCTGGAAGAAGTGGTTCCCCATCAGGAATTAGGAGGATGAACGGGAGGGCAATTCTCCCTCACGCTACCCGAGCGCGGAGAGACGGGAGCCCGGCAGGCTGGAGGGCAGAAGCGCTGCGACTCACGCTGGGTTTTTATGATCAATTGAAAGTCACACTCGAACAAGTGCAGGTCAAAAGGGAGGGCTGGCTGTGCAGGTGCAGCGCTCCGAGACAGCGCCTTCCAACTCGCCCCAGCTCCCTGCACCCTCACAGGGACCGGGTGTCCCCGGAGGGTCCCAGCTCTGAGCCGCCGGCCCCACGGGTTACCAGGAGGGGATGGGGGCTCCAAAAGCGACCCGAACACCGTGCACGACCCCACCACGGTGTGAGCATGCACGACCTGCTGCTGATACACCGTTATCTGCTGCCAGCCAGGCCCTGCAGCGCCGCGTTAGGGGCCACCGCTCCTCTGCTGGGGGGCTGAGCCCGCAGCTTCCCCTGCCTGATAAAGCCTCTCCTCTGCCAGAAACGGGGCTCCAAAAGGAGAAGGGGGGAAAGGATGGGGTGTTCCAGCACTGGCGGGGAAAGGGGGGGCCTCCCTCTTAGTGCCGTTTTGCAGGAGCCTCCACCCAACCGTGGGTCCCCACGCCGCAGGGTGGTGAAGCCACAGCGCCCGCAAGCCGCCTGCACCAGTCCCCCGGATCTGTGGCAGCTTCCCCAGCCGTGCGAGCTTTCCCCAGGGGCCTCTCCTGCCGCTCCATCGCCCTGCTCCTTCCTTCCTCCACCACCACCACCGCCGCTCTCAGAGCGAGTCTCCGCCGCCGCACGGGCGCAGCCCGCCCGCCCGCCTCCCGCCGTCACCTCCGCATCTCCTTACACATCTCGGCTCGCCCGTGCCAGCCCGTCTGCCCCGCTCCTTCCGCTCTTGCTTCACCGCTGACATTGCCTCATTCCGTCTCGGTAATGGGTACGTAGGAGACGCGCTGCCCACAGCGAAATCGTATCGCGGCAGCCCACAGAGTTCACAGCGAAAACTTTCCAGCGCTTACTCGTCGGCCAAAAATGGAAAAACAATAATCAAATGGCTCTGCCTCGGCGCTGAGAGCCACACAGCCAGCTGAAACTAGACAGGGCATCCGTCCCTAAACGCGTTCCTGGCAGCCCCAGCACAAAGGATTTGCTCCGGAGCTCAGCGGGGCTGTAAACCTCCAGGCAAGCGGGCGGCGGGGCTCCGGGGGCGCCCCTCGCCTCCCTCAGCCCTGCTCCCCTCTTTTTTTTTTTATTTTTTAAAGTCTGTAAAAGCCAAAACTCTGCAAAAGAGGAGGCCACGAGAAGCAACGACCAGACGGGAATCCCGTTACCATTTTACTGCTCACAAACACCAGCGCTGCTGCACCTTTTACCTCCTCGCTCCGCAGCGATCTCGCACGCGGTTCAACGCGAGGAAGGGGCCACGGCTCAGCCGGGACCCCCAACTCAAATGCTCAGACAACACAACGGGAAACCCACCCGATGGACCCAGCACCGCCAGGGCTCGGAGAGCCCCCAGCAGGTCCAGATCATCTCGCGGGCATCACACCACAACGGTCACCAAAGTCGATTCTTCCACCACCGACAGCGCAAAAGTGGGCACAGGGAAGTCGCGCACGCGAGGAGGGCAGTGGGGGCACCAGGGGAGTTTGGGGGGCACTGGGGATCACTGAGAAAAGGGGGGAGGAAGAAGGGACCTGAGCCCTGCTCCGGATACTTCACAAAACCAGGATTTGGGGTGTTTCTTCTTTACTCACTGCTTTGGAGCGCCCAGGCCGCACACAAATCACCAGCTGAGGCTTTTCTTGACTCCCAGACCGAAAAGCAGCTTGGTTTGGCTACCGAGAGCTGGGACCTTCAAGTGACCACACGAGCACCCCTCGGTGGCATCCCCATGAGCGCCAAAACCCCCAAAGCGCCCTACAATCCCAACCCCTCCTCACTCGGGGGCAGCAGCCGGTCCCCGGGGCCTGCCTCAGTTTCCCAGCCCGCTCCCAGGACACGAACAGGGCCGGGGGCAGAAGCACAGCTCCAAGCTGCAACCTTGAAACTTTTATTGTCGATCACAATAAAAAAAAAAACAAACACATTTCGTGCTTACGAGTGGCCTGTTTGAACAGGATTATTTTTTAACTCCACGTTAAACAAGATTTCAAAGGAGGAGAGCAGCGTTTGGGCTGAATTTGAACTCTTTCTTCCCTTTCTCGTACAGGAGCTGTCGCTCCCTGTTTATTTCAGAAAACACCCTCCATTTTGAAACGCTGTCTCTTCCCAAAATAAAAACTCAGGTTGTTTCGCTGACTTTCTTTGCTTTATTCTGAGCAAAACACTCTGAGAAAAGGCAAGTTCCCACAGCCAGTTTCCATTACAACGAGAGGGCATTTTCCGAGGCTAAATTGCATCTGTCTGAAAATCTTCGAGCAGTTTGAGCCGGCTGGCATGTGCGGGAATCCTTCTGTAGGGCTTTTTAAATCCTTATTTGCAATATTATTTCGTCTGCTTCGCGCTGCCTTGATGTTTGAGCAGCCTTTGGAGAGACACCACCACTCCTCCCTCCTCCCCTGTCCTCCCTCCAGGCACACGCTTCGCTTTGAGGAGGAGGAGAAGAGAGAAATAAAATAAGAGACAAGCAAAGAGGGGAAACGTCAGAAAGCTGCTTTTTGTGTGCGTGTCAAACGTTCAAAGTTATCCCGGAGTCTAGTCTTTAAACGTAATAAAACACAGCTACTCCTGACAAAATCAATTAAAATAAAGCCACCCAGGCTGCCTCCCCTATCGCTTTGTAGTTGGGCTGACTTGGGAGAGCCCACCTGGGCCTTTTAGGAAGCAATTACGGAGCTGCCGGGCCGGATCCTGCTCCACCGAGCACCCCCCTGCCCGGCGGCACCGCGGGGAAAGACCCAGCTCCGAGGGAGGCGACGACGGCTGCGACGCGGGGAGAGGCGCTGGGGCTCGGAGCCAGCCATCAGGATTAATTAGAGCCCAATTAGGTTACCCAGCTCCCAGGGAACGGCCCTGCAAGAGCCGGCGCTTCACCGGCAGCGATTCGAGGCGGCTTCGGTTACACCAGGCTGGTGGCGGGGACCCGCTTGGCATCGCCACCACCTTCTGTTACCCCAGCACCTCTGGCAGCAGGGGCTCAGGACATTTAGGACATTTATGGCAGGAACCATTCCGTGATTTCAGGCCATCTAGAGCCTCGTGGGAACCCCCTGCACCCGCCGAGGCACCGGGATGCTCAGAGCACCGAGCACGCTGCGACACGAGGCACGGCCCAAAACCCAAGCCCCTGCCCCACGGCGCCGACAGCTCCGCTGTTTGTTTTCTTAACCATCAACAACAAAAAGAAAGGAAAAAAAAACATAAAAAGATATTCAGCCGTGCGGCAGGACTCTGGCATATGGGAATCCACCCCTGCTCCCAGAAAACAATACTGCAACAAAAAGGTTTTTAACCCGTTTCTTAATAAATATTTATTTTCGCCTTCAAGATGTGGGTGGGACGAAGGCAGGGTGTATTTTCCAGTGAAATGTTTTGATTCCCCCCCTTGAATTCCCCCCCCCAACAGGAGCAAAAATGCCAATAATAATATTTGTAATGAATAACTAAAATTCTGCGGCTTTCTTCCCCGCTCTCTTTTAAATAAATAAAATGCCCTAAACACAAGGAGTACAAACGCGCTCTCAAACACAGCAGGACGAGGCGGAGTAAATTCACGGACCCTCCGAGGATTTATTTAACTGTCACAGCCGAGATCCTGATAAAGACAAAAATTCCTTCCCAGCTTGTTTTGCATGTGTCACTCGGGAGAGGTCGAGCCCTGCTCTGTGCTTCAGCAAGAGACCAGAAAGCGGCCGTCCTCGCCCTCCTGCTCCCCCGGGGACCCTCGCAGCCCCGCTCAGCACCCTGCAGGCATGGGGCAGGGGATTCCTCCTGCCCAGACGGGATGCTCGTGCAAGCCGCGGTGCTTTCTGCACCGTTCCTGTTCTTTCCACCCTACGGATTTGCTCACCTGCCATAAATTCCTGCAGCTAGAAGGAGCAGGATGGGGGATCGCACCGAGGTCTCGGCCCCGGCACCCCCAATCCGCCCTGGGTTTTGCACAGCACCCAGGCTCCCCCCGGCCACAGGAGGGTGAAGGAAGGAAGCTGAGCCAGGGAGGGCTCCCCCTGCCCATCACAGGACCCCCCTCTTCTTGGGAACAGGCACAGAGAAGGGAGCAATAGTGGGATTGTGCAGACCACGGTGCGCAGAGCCGCAGGGCGACGGCTCCCAGTGCAGGAGGTGCCCGGGGACACGCCGTCCCCGCCGGAGCCTCTGCCTGGCATCTGCCACCCGCGACCAGCAGGAAAATGAGATACTACTATTAAAAGTGCCCGGCGCTGGCCACGTTTCCACCCATGACATCAGCGGGGTTATCTGAGTCTAACCAAGGGCAGGGCTTGGCCGGGATCCTCCACGCGGTTATCCTTTTTAGGCCAAACTGAGCTGAGATTTTGATGGGGCAGCACCGTTTTGCTCCAGTTCCCCATCTCAGGCCTGTGCCAGCGTGCAGGAACACACCACCAGCACGAGCCCGGAGATCCCCCTCTCCGTCCCTTGTCTTGCACACGCCAGCTCCAGCCACCCACAGTCCCAACGGGGTTGGAAAAACCACCGGCGCCCTGCAGAGCCAGGAGCAGGGTCAGAGCCACCCCCCTGCAGGCAGCGGGGCCCCGCCAGCTCCAGGCACCCTCACAAGCTGCCTGCCTGCTGCCAGGCCTTTGCTGCCTCCCGTGCTCGAAGCAGCACCAAAGTCCTCCCCTCCCAAACCTGCAGGATCCCCCGGCCGTAAACCAAAGCCGATTTTTTTTTTTTATAAGCAACGCGTGACCGAAGGCCAGCGGATAAAGTTTGCACGTCGTTCCCGCAGCAGCACAAACGCACAGCGGACACCGGCCCCCGCTGCACACACTTCAATCAGCTCCCACGAGCTGCTGAATTCTCTCCCAAGCCGGCAACGCAAAGCCAAGCACCCCCAGCTGTCCTGGGGCAGCTGCCTGGGTGCTCCCCCCCAGCAGCTCGGTGCGCTCGGCTGCCTCCCCTCTCCCCACCAGGCGCACGCCGCTAGGCGAGCGGACAAATCGCCGGGTTTTCATCCGCACCGGCGCGAGGATCCCTCCCCGAGACGGCAGCAAGGTGACACACGCTCCCCCTCGCCTCCCCCGGCAAAGCCAGCATGACTAAGAGCACAGCACAAGAGCCAGCATCCGCGGCGCACCAGCGCTCAGGTGCGGAAGAAAAGGCGAGCAGATAGGCAGGGCCTCATCCTGCCCCCACCAGCACAGGCTGGGGGCTCTCTCTTCCACCAGAGATTGGAAAGAGGTGTAAATAGTTAAGGCAGCCACGGGCAGGTGATTTCTGCTCGGGGGGGTGCGTTTGGGATCATTCCAGGCACCTGCGTTTGACCCAGCCCAAACCCGTCTGACCCTAACAGCAGGACTGCAGGTGAGATGCTTCGAGCCTAAACAACAACTTTGGATAAGTCAACACAGCTCTGTTTCCCCATCTCACAGCCAGACTGATGAGGGTCTCCCTATAGCCCCATTTTTGGGGGGGGGGGGGGGGGGGGGAACACGGCTCCCCACCAGCCTGCGGAGCTGGGCTCTCTCTGCCGAAGCCCCCGACGTGCCAGGAGGGCAGGGGCCAGCCCCCGGCTCCATGTGTTTCTGCTGCGCTTAGAAAGGAACAACTAAAACTGCAATTCTTCAGAGGGAAGGAAAAAGAAAAAAACAACAACAACCCAAAACAACAACCACACACTAACAAAGCTCGTGCACAGATTTAAAGCCCGGAGGAGCCCCGGCACCGGCCAGGGGGGTGTCAGGACGGTGGCTGGGGGTCTCGGGCTGAGCAGTGGCAGAGGGGGCAGGATCGGCCCCTCTTCCTCCTCGCCAAGGGCTTGGCGCCAGGCAACTTCGCTAAAACTTTCTTCTTCCCCCTCCCCGAGCAGCGAGCTCTGCAATCTCACTTCTCCCAAAAAGCCAGGCGCGGGGAGGCATTCGCCCCTGCAAGCCACGACTTGACTCAAGTCACCCAAACGATGGCAAACTCCGGCTGGAGACGGGGTTCAAAACGTTAACTTAAAGAAAAAAGAAGCAGGGAATAAAAAAGGGGGAAAAAAAAATAAAGAAAAACGTGCAGGGTCCCAAGCGCGCCAGCGGCGAGGGGCGATGTGGGACCCTGCTGGTGCTGCCCCCAGCTCGGCTGCGCACCCCGGGGAGAAAAGGGGGGCTTGGGAGGGGATAATAAAGAGAAAATCGAGGGGAAACGGGCAAAAAAAAATAAATAAAAAAGCCAAGGCAGCGAGCTGCCAGCCCCCCCCCCCCCCGCAGCAGCAGCCCGGGGCGGTGGGGAGGGGGCTGCCCCGTTTGAAAATCCCGCTTGCGCCCGGCGCCCCTCGGCCAGCCCCGGCTCGGCTCCGGGCCCGCCGCCCCCCGGCTGCGCCTCACCCAAAAAAAAAGATTTAAAAAAAATAATAAAAAAATAATTAAATAAGGATGAGAACAAAACAAACGAGCAGCAAGCACGCCGCGGAGGCGAGCGCGCAGCCCCGCCGATGCCCCGCAGCTGACACCGGAGGGGAAGCGGAGGAGGGGGGCAGCTCGGTCTCTTCTTTTTCATATTTTTAATTTTTTTTTTTTTAGTCCTCCCCCCCCCCCTCGCCCCGCGGTAGGAACGGAGGAGCTTTTCGGCCCCAAACTCACCCAGCGGCAGGAAGTGTTTGGTGTCCATCGCTGGTGCCTAACTCATGCCAAGGGGCTTGGTGGAAAACACACAGCGCAGGGGCGGGGAGCGAAATCAAAGCGAAAGGGGGAAGGGAGGGAGGGGAGAGGGGGGAAAAAAAAAGAGAGGAAAAAAAAAAGAAAAAAAAACCACCCGAGGGAGGAGGAGGAGAGGGAGGAGGAGGAAGGCTCAGCCCCGCACCGGCGGCGGGGCGCGCAGCCGAGGCGGCGGCGGCGCGAGTTTGGTGCAAAGTCCCAACAATGTAACTCCGCGGCACGGCTCGGCTCGGCTCAGCGCGGCTCGGCACGGCTCGGAACGGCTCGGCTCGGCTCCGCGCCGGGGCCCGCGCAGGGGGGAGCGAGCGCCGCGACCGCCCCGCAGCGCCCGCCCCGCGCAGCGCAGCGCCGCCCCGCGCCGGGGGGGTCGGGGGCGAGGGACGGGAAAATGAAGCGGTGGGAGGGGAGATGGGGGGGGGGGGTTGGGGAGGTGGGGGGAGAGGGGAAATTAAAGGAGAAAAGGGGGGTTCGGGGGGGATGAGGGGCGATGGGGGGAAAGGGGAAAGTGAGAAGCGGTGGGGAAAAATTCAAAGAAAAAATGGATGCGGGGGGAAAGGAAATAATGCGAAGTGGTAGGGAAAGGAGAAAAGGAAAAAGGGATGGGGGAAGGAAAAAGAGAAGTGGAGGGGAAAAAAATTAAAAGATGTGGGGGAAAGGAAAAAAGATGGGATAAAAAGGAAAAGGAACGCAGGAGGAAAAGGAAAAAAGTGATGGGAAAAAAATTAAAGAGATTTGGAAGGAAAAAAGAATAAAAAGTGATGGGAAAGAAGAAAAATAAAGAGATGGGATAAAAAGGAAAAGGAATGCAGGAGGAAAAGGAAAAAAGTGATGGGAAAAAAATTAAAGAGATTTGGAAGGAAAAAAGAATAAAAAGTGATGGGAAAGAAGAAAAATAAAAGGGGATGTAGAAGAAGAGGGGGAAAAGTGATGCTTTAAAAAGGGAAAATTAAAAGGGATGTGGGAAAAAGAAAAGTGATGTGGGGAATAGGAAAACTTAATTAGAGAAAGGGGGAAAAGTTTTAAAGTGACATGGAAAATAAAAGAAAAAGTGATATGGGAAAAATGAAAAAAATTAAAAGTGATGTGGGAAAAAATATTAAAAGCAGGTGATGTGGGGGAAAAAAGGAAATAAATTTAAAAATTGATGTGGGGGAAAGGAAGAAATAAAGTGACATGGGAAAAGGAAAACTTAAATAAGGAGGAGGGCTGTGCCTTCAGGTGCTGCTGGGTGATCTCAGGGGTCCTGGCAGGGGGGCACTGCACAGTCACTGGGCAAGGGGCCCTGGCCACCCCCTGCCTCCAGCCTCCCTAAACGGTCCTGGGCCTTTCAAGGTGGCACATTAGTGACTCCATGGGCCCAAGCGCCCCTCTGACATATGAAGCATCGCAGACACCGTAGGGCCCCTCGCTCTTGATGGCCACAGCACCCATAGTGAGAGCAGCAAGGTCACACAGGACACCTCAGTGACATGGGGGCCGGCGGGGTCGGGGTCTCAGCTGGGGGGTCTCGGGGTGCCCCCGCTGTCCCATGGGGCCAGGCTCCCCGCAGGGTGCTGGTTTGGCACAAGAAGTCACTGCAACATGCGGTCACGCTGCTGCCACCAAGCATTATCTCCAGCCGTGGAGCGCTTCCGAGCCTCCTACCCACCCCGATTCATCCTTTAATTGGCAACGCTTCCCAGGCCGTAAATATTAGCACTCTAGCACCTCCTCCTATAACAACAGCCTCTTATCTCGCGCTCGGTGCCATGTCCCAGTCTATCACCCGCATGCACTTATCAGTTTCCCTCATACCTACTACCGTAGTACCTAAATCCACAGCGGGAAGGCCCAAGAAAGGCCCAAACACACAATTTCTCCCAACTCCAGCCCATTCTACAAACCGGGGACAGCCCTGCCTTTCCTCCCAGGAGGGCCGCTTGACGAGGGGTGCCCAGCAGGCCCCCCCAAGCACCACAATTCGTCAGCATTAATTATGACGAGGACAAGAAAAACGCCAAAACGACCCCTGTCACATCAGAGGCGAGCGGCTGCGAACTGACGCACGGAGCTGCAGAAGTTAAAACAAAATAAAACATCTTGGATCCTTTTTATCCCCTGCTCCTGTAATTTCAGCATGTCCAAACAGATTTCGGAGTGTGTTTATAACTGGTAACTTCATTTGCTCCCGGGCTGGGACCTTAAATGCCAAGTTTCATCTCCAAGTCAGTTTTTATGGCTGAGTTGCGTTAACTCCTGGGAGAAAAGGCCCGAAAGGAAGCGGGTGAGGACACAAACGAAAGTTGGGGCTGGTCACAGAAGCAGGGCCAAAGTCTAAGAGTGGGCTGGCACGGCAAAAATCACAGATCTCGTGGCTACCTGCACACAAAACGCCGACAGTAAACCCGTAGAAATCATTCCCCCGACACACACACACTGAAGCCGGTGCCTGTGTCTGATAAGGGAAAGCACATCTGGGGGCAGTGCTCCTCCCAGGCCTCGCCGGGGCAGCTTCAAGCTCCCGCCTGCCTCTATCACACAAATGCCATTTGAGTCATCGGTGCCGTAACAGCCTAAGGTAAGTGTGGGCCTTTACGGCTTTGATCGAGCCTACAGCAACCAGCCGGGCTGCCAGCCGAGGCAAACGGCTCCTGCTGCCACATAGCACAAGGGGGGACCCAGCCCCAGAGGTCAGGATCCCCCCCAAAAACACTTCGCTTGAGAGCCACAGCAGGCATTGGGACTGTCAGACCCGGGGCTGGAAATCCACCTTCTGTAGGCTCTGACACAAGAAATTACCGTAACTGGGACATTTCATGCTCCTCTCCCATCGAGCTGTTTAGAGCAAATTAAATTTCTCCCTAACCAGCCTGTAACAGTCCGCGTTAGATGTGGATCGAAATGTTAATTGCAGTGACAACAGGTCTGATCCTGCAGCCCTTATTTGGGTAAAACCTCCCACAGAAGCCAAAGGAATTTTGCCCCAGAGAAGACAGCTGGATGCAGTCCCACATTTCCAGTCTCTTGAAGATGCCAGAAGGTAGCAAGGATATTTCTGTGATGTTATGAACCTTTTCTTCCCCTTTCCCCCACCACCACCCACCCACCTCCCCTCAATTCTTTAATGCCCTGTTAATTTAACAAGCTCCACCAGGCTGCCTGATGCTGCGCTCGACCTCAGCTTTGTATTTCCTAGCAAAGGACTTGGATCATCAAGGTGAGAGGGGTTAGGATCAATTTTGCAGGTCGTTGGCTTCTGCATCTGCTTGGCACAGGGATGCTTGGAGGTCCCACATTGTCTCGGGAAACTCCTTGGGGGCTCTCATTCTCCCTGCCCTTGGGTAACACAGATACCTTTTAACCTGGGATCCAAACGAAGGCAGGTGTATGAGGGGGTGATTTGGGGTCTGCCTGCCCTCATCCAAGCCACTTGCAATCCCACCACCCAGCTGGCTTTGACCGAGAGAGACACACGGTGTTCCTGCATCACAGGTCAGGGAAGGAACAGCTTCTGCCCCCAGCCCCGCACTCTCAGACTGTTCCTTCTGCACGTGCCTGAGATATTTGGGGCCAAGGGATGTAGGTGCTTGTGGGCATCAGCAGGAGGTAGGTGTGGAGTTGTTCTGGGGGGGATGAGGCCTCGGACGACATTCAGGTGGGAACTTGTAGTCAGGACCAGGATTTGGAAATCACAGCTAATGTTTTTGAGCAGTTTCAGTTTGCCTTGTCCATAACCCAAAATTATCTGATGGGAGAAAAGCAAAACCTGCTGTAATCCCCAACCGTTTCATGTCCTCCTGCACCTCAGGGGAAAGATAAAATAACAGCATTTCCCTCCCTGGTTGTCTTTTATTTCAGATTAAAGAATAAATACGAAGTCTGAGTATATGAATGCCCATCCCTAGCCCAGCCAGCAGGCTCCTCCATTCCTGGCAGACCCCCTCAGACCCCTCTTTGAGAACCCAAATGCCTCCAGAAGGTGAGCCCCCACTCCTAGGGCAGGCCCTGCACATGCAAACCAGCAAAAACTCAAAATGACAAGGCATTTCTTTAAGTGCTGCAGATTCAAATCCACTGCTTTGTGGTTTTTTTTTTTTCCCTCCCAGCAGCATTTAACAGGCTGATGATGTTTGTTTATGAAGTGAAACGCACATGATTTATTTGATTTGCTGGAGCTGGAGAGCTGCATTCCCACGCCAAGGACAGGCAGCGACACTGCGTTTGTCCCCCCTTTAGGAGGCTCCTCGGATAAAATAAAGCATTGCACAGTCAGACACACCGTGCTGTGCTTTCCGTGCTTCAGAGCAGGACGTTAAATGCTTATTAGAGACCTGTTAACTTCCAAGCCATAACACTGCATTTGGTCTTGTCCATCTCTGCATATGGAGCAAACCTTAACAGAGTGCTCCAGCGGTTAAACAGATCCGGGGAAGAGAGCTGGGGGCACCTGGGCTGGATCTGGCTTGAATAACCCTAGGGGAGGTTGCTGCCTCTCTTGTGCTTTGCTGGGGGACTGAGTTTAACGTGTCTCACCTAGTTTGCAGGGACAGTGGTTTCACTGCTTCACAAAAAGACTCAGGATTGAAAGCCCGGTTCCGCCTCTTACAACACCTGGAGATCTCTATTTCATCTCCTCACCCCGACCAGGGCCCGACTGCCAAGGAAGCCCGAGAAAGCATTAACTGATGGAAGATGAAACGCAGTACATGAACGATGAGACTTACAGCTCCTCGGGGAAGGCACATCGAGCATCACCCATCCAACAAGTGGGAAACACACACCAAATCCTGACCTGATGCAGACCAGCAGCACCCTGACCACCTGGTGGGCACCAGCTGAGGCTCATCCTGCCCTGCTAGCCCAGGCAGGAGCTGCTCCAGGACCATCCCTCAGCTCCTGACCACCAGCCTCATTGCAGAGAAGCCCAATAACCCGCACCAGAGCCTGGAGATGTGACCCAGACACTCACTCCAGCCTTCTCTAGCCTTTTCCCCCATCCCTGCATACAAAGCACTTTGCAAACGAAGTGTGAAGATAATATGCTTTATCATAGGCATTTATTACTGATTGTTGTATAAATCTCCCTCCATTCACATACATATACATAAGGTGTATATAAATATGCAGCCACTATCTGGCAGTACCCAGAGTCTTTTTGACGATGTCAGTATAGCCCCCATAAAGATAGTGGGAAATGATTCATAATATTTATATGACAGACATGATATGAACTGTAATAGCCTGTTGGGATCGAGAATATCCATAGGTCTCTGTCAGCCACAAATGTGATTTAAATATTATATATGTGGCAACTGTAGCATTAGTAATATGATAGCTGTTATTGATAGTGGTCATAAAACGCAGTAGTTTTGCGCTGAAGAATGTGAAAAATAATCTAGTGGTTTTCCTAATGGTCTTCCCAGCAATGTACTGAGAGGAAGTGTACTTTCAATGCCTCTTTTTTCAATGCCTCATTCTCTCCTCCCCCCCCACCCAAAATTGCCATCGAGCTCTATCAGATTACTGCCAGGGCCATATTTTATTCTGCTGATGTTGGGTGGGGGAATCTCCTCCTCCTGGGTCCATTTGGGGGGGCAGGGGAGGGCACAGGGGCCTCATGAGGCTGCTGCAGGATGCCCGTGGTGCTGGTGCTTCCCCCAACAGCACAGGGCAGGAGGGCCAGCAGCAGCAGCAGAAGGGTTTGAAGGAGAGGCCAGTGCCAGGCTGAGGGACCCCAACCCCAGCACCAGACCAGCACCCAAGCAAAGAGATCCTGCTCCTGCTCCCAAAGGAGCAAAGGGCCCCAGCCCTGCTGGTCACCAGCCTGCCTCCATCTCCACCCCACTCTTTTCTGAGGGCAAATGCAAAGGGAAAATCCACTCAGTGGCCATCACAGCCATTAATTCCAGCAGCCCTGTTTTTCCTCCATTAGCAGAACTAAGGGAAGATGAGACTTACCTGGGTGGGGAGCCCAGCTCCGGGTGGCTGCAGCAGTCATGGTCCTGCCTGGTGGGGTCTGCAGTGGCTTTGGGGAGCACAGCCCTCACACACCAACACTCACAGCCCTGGGGTCCCTCCAGCATCACCCCCCTGCCTGCAGGCGAGCTGCTTTTCAAGGCTGTCTAATGTCTAACGGGGATCAGGTGCTGCAGGAGGAGCTCAGGAGTTACCTCCGGGCACCACACCTGCTCACACCAGTGAGGCACCAGTCACATCCCATCACATCCCAGAGAATAAATCTAGGAAATGCCACGTACTCTGAAAAAGCCGAACTGCAGGCAAAGCGTTGATCAGCTCCCCGGAGTGTAGCCTTAAAAAATAAATTAATTAGAGTTCTGTTGCCATGTCGTTGTGGAGGAAGCCTCTTGTGATCCAGCCCCGAGACGGGCTCTCCTTGCTCCCTAGCGGGTGGGAAAGGCCGTGCTGCAGGCTGCGCCATCGCACTCCTGTCTTTTCATTTCATTCCCTGGGATTATCTGTGGATATTTTAAAGCAAACAGGATGTGCACGTTTCAATTTAATCCAAAGCAACAGACTCTTTGTGGAAAGAATTGGGCCCAAGGAAGGGAGATGTTTCTCCAAGGATGGAGCAAGAGGAGGGCTGCAACTCACCCTGACCTCTGCTCCTCGTCACTCCTCTGCGGATTTCCAACTTGGACAATAAAGTGCATTTTCTAGCAGAAAGCAAAAGTGTATTGGAAAGTGAGGGTCTGGGGGGGATTTAACGGCAGTTTTCTGCACCGTTTGCATTGCAAAGGACCTGACCTTCCTCTTCCTCACCCTGGTGGGAGCCAGGCGTTGCTCCAGGGAAAACCGTGGGCCTATTTCTGTTGTCGTTTACACTGACATAAATCAGGAATTTACTCAGTTGAAATAAGTGGAACTGCACCAGTATAAAACCAGTGTGAGATCAGAATTACAGTGCTATAAAAGCAGCATGAGATTAGAATCAGCCTCAGTATATTACAGGGATGGTTTGAGGAAAGCCTAGGGAAATCAGTAATATTGGAATTGGAAAAAGAAGAAAAAAAAAAAAAAAAGGCATGTGATTTCCTGATGATTTGGGAAATCAAATCCTCAAGGCCAGCACTCGTGTTCCTTCCTCCTGCTGGGACGCCTGTCCTGGTGAGCAGCTCAGCCAGAATGGTGCTCCTTTATTATTCCTCTGCTGGGTGAAGCAGCTGTGAGACGCTTTGTATGAAGATGCCGTATAAAAATAAATGGAATTGAATTAGGGAAACGACTGAAGTCATTCCTTCTCTGTCCTCACATTAATCCATTTAGGCTGATTCTTTGGGTGCTCCAAGGGGGATTTGCATTACGGCCCTGTCAGTACCCACAGTCCCGTCCTCTCCTCTGAAATGAGCCTTGGCACCTTCTAATTTGATGTCTTTTTATTATCCCCACCCCTCCTGCACGGAGACTTTAAGGGGATTTCTGCAGGACAGCCGGCTTCCCTGGCAGCTTGGATTAAGCTGCGATTTGCTCCAAATCGCAACGAGTGACAACGTCCTAATGAGATTTTGGGGACGTGAATTCAGGGAAGGGAAAACAAATGCTGTCTTTGAAATGAAATAATGACGCGTAAGGCCCGAGATATAATGAGAAGCATATCAGTGGCAATTTGGTTTGTTAATGGAGCCTGTGCATCGATACGCAGCAGCAAGCGCGCTCAGAGGCAGTCGCAGTGATTCCAGCGTCACGGACCTGGCGGAGGCTGGGACAGCATCCCAACCCCGTGCGGGGTTCTGCTGCCCTAAAATTCTTCCTCGTGTTTCCAGGAGGATGAATCCCAGAAAGTCCCAGGGCCCGTGCTGTAAGTAGGTCAGCCTGGATGCTCCTGGCCGCGCTCTCGCCTGGCCCCGCGGTTTCTGTGCCCTGCGGCGAGGATGCAGAGCAAGCAGCCAGCAGCACGAGGAGGGGGCAGAGGCTGCACCCCCCCGGCAGGCACTGCAGAGGGGATCTGGTGGCACAAATGGTTGTAGAAATGTGGGCTGGGATGGCCCAGGCTCCTGCCACGATACCGATGGGCTCCCCATCAGGCTCAGCGTGCTGAGGGACATTTGGAGAGCTGCTCTGCTCCATCCCTGCTTTCCTCCTGCCGAGCCTGTCAGGGCACACTGGGGTGTTCCCACAAACAAGTTGTCTTTGCCAAGTCTTCCTTGCATTATCCCAGGAAAATCAACATCTCTACCTAAAGGGCACAAGCGATTTTGCCTCTGGGTGATGGCAAGGTGCCCTGCTCGTCTCCGCTTGGGGATAGTGCTGCAGCACCGAGTTGAGGGGACTGGCTGCGGGCACTGCTGCTGCTTTTCCTCTTCTGTGTTGGTAAAGACCAGAGGCCTCTCTGAATCATTCGTGAAGAGGTGGGAAACCCCAGAGTCACGCTCAGAGCAGGGTAGCCCCAAGGCAGGAGGTCCCATCCTGCCGGGTCCACTGCAAGGAATGAAAAGTGGCTCTGCCCCCCTGCGTGAGCCACACAATTCTCCTCCTCCTCTGCAGCCCAGGGGTTCCTCTGATCCAGCTCTGGTTTCAGCAAGCTGGAATTTCCCTGTGGAAAAAAAAAAAAAAAAAGAAAATCTCCACCAGAAAATTCCCACTCAGCTCGCGTGGTGCCTGCTGCCGCGTCCCGCTGTCACCCCGCGTCACTCCCGGGGGGGCTGCGGTTTGCTCTCGCAGAGCAATGCCCACCCGGACCATTTGCACCCCCCCCCCTCCTCAGCACCAGGGGCTCCAGGATGCGGCCGGGGTTTCGGATCCCCGGCTGCTGACACTGCACAGCTCGACGAGAGAGAGGCGTTGCGCATTCCTCTCCCAAAACCTCTTGCAACCTTCTCTTGGTTTCTTTCCTCCACCAGTCCCGGCCTTCCCGTGCTGACCCTGAGTCCTGGAGAGCAGCAGGGTCTGTAACCCTGCCGCGGCTCTGTTCTGCAGTGCAGTCGGTGCAGGATCAGTCCCGAGCGGTGCTGCAGAGCCCTGGGTGCTGCAATGCCACCGCCGCGGGTGCTGAGCAGCGCAGGTAACGTCCTCTCTTGGCAGTCTGGGAACATCTGTTCTTAATGCAGCTCCAAGCAGCTTTGGATACCACCTTTGTGCGCACCGCAGAAATGCAGTTAATCCAGCCACCGTGTTCTAGGAAATATTATCATCTTAAGTAAAATTTAAGAAATTGTGGAAATTACTAAAGTACAAATCCAGAGGTAACAGCATCCATACAAGGTCCTGCGTGAGCGGCTGGCAGGAGCTCTCGCTGAGATTCACCAGCACTCCCTGCTTCTTTTGCAATATTGTTGTTCCTTTTTAAGGTTATATTTGTTTCCAGGTTTTCCCCACCTCGCACTATCCTTGGTGTTGGAGTAACTCCAGACTTGCACTGGGCTTTTGGAAGCAAAGCAGATTTTACAACTGGGAAAGATGCTGTGCAGCTCTTCTCACGTCGCTGTGGAGGGCATGGAAAGGCAATAAGCTGGACAGTTTTATTTCCCTTGACCAGTTTTTCTCAAGGATCGATAGCTTCAGAGGCTGTTGCCAGACGAGCCCCCATGAAGTAAATCTTGGCTTCAGATCGGATCACTGCAAGCCGAGGACTGGCTCGTGCTCAGTGTCTCAGCAGGCAGTGAACCTGGAGCTGGTGTAGACGTGGTTCTAGGCTTCGTACAGCTCCAGGTGGTTCTGACTGAAAGGTTGCTTTTGGCACTGACAGTAGGCGATCGTTCCCCAGCACAGCCTAAACACCTCTGCTGCACGGGCAGCACCCCGGTGCAGTGCCAGACCCGGGGCTCCACGGGAGCCCAGCGTCCTGCACCCATCTCCCCGATTTATCCTGCATTTTGCTGATGCTCCAGTTTCTCCAATGCATGCTACAGCTTCAGTAGGAGATGGCATTAAATAAAAGCACTTTGAAAGCCAGGGGGGAAAAAGAGGCGATGGGACCAAAGTGGGAAACCCACCCATGTGCGGAGCGAGCCCCAGGCGCAGGGCAGCTGGAGGAGCCCAGCAGCACCCTTGAACCCATGGGCCCCCTACTGCCGCTGCTCCCCAAAGCCATTATTTGTTCCTTCGGGTGCACACACTCAGTTTACAGCCTTGACGAGGCTTTTTACTGACTTGCCAACGAGCGGAGCCCTGTGCGTGGCCAAACTGGGGCGATGGGAGATGCCGGGTTTGCTGTGGAAGCAAAATACAAAATAAAACATTATTACAAATAATAATGCTGCTTGGGAGCTGCACTACACGAGAGCTCAGCATTGTGATTATTGCTTCATTACAGGGCTCTCTCCTGCTAAATCTTTTCTGTTATTAAAGCCGGCTCAATAGGGTCCTGATCCCCGGCTGAAACATCAATATTACTAATAAATAGAAATAACAAGTGAGGTAAAGGGCCAGACAAGAATGACCTGCTTTATGAATTAATGTAGTGAAATCTGGCCATTTTCCTATACCCTTTATATACTACAGGCACACATACAGACTTCATACCCGTTTATTGGACATTGGTGCACTGAAATAAAGCCCGAGCGGTGCTGTAACCTAATTACCGACTTGCTACGAGGTGCCAGGGAAAAAGTCGGGAGCACACATTGCATACGCCCCTGTGGCATTCAGAAACACTCGCTGTTTCTCTCAGCAGCCGGGTGAAATCACCTCTTTCAGCCATGCTTTTTCTCAAATATCCCCTCCTGTCCCCGAAGTGGGGAGCGGAGCAAGCGGCTGCGGCGTGCGAGGTGCTTCGGGTGGAGCCAGGGCTCCTTACGATGGGAATTTTTACTCCATTTTCAGCTCCCTGCATGGTGTTAGGGCCAGGACATGGCTTTGTTAAGGAGCAGGACAGGGGGGATTGTCAACAGGAGACGGGCAATTCGACCCGTCTCTGCCTGGGGGTGAGCATATTCCCCACGCACACGAGTGCACGTGCTCGTGGCTATATATATATCCCTCTATATTTGTCTCTATATGTACGTATACAATATATCCCTCCATATTTGTCTCTGTATGTACGTATACAATATATCTGTCTGTATTTGTCCCTATATGTACGTACACATATATCCAGACAGACACGGAGAGGGATCGCGCGGAGGGATCTGTCCACCCGTAATTCTGCCCTGTGATTTTGGCATCCTGGGGGATTATTATCGGGGGGCGTGAAGCAGTCGTGGCCGTGCTGTGCTAGGTGATGTGGTACCGCCGTCACAGCAATGGGGTACCCAGGCACAGCGGGCCGGATCCGGCTCCCAGGGACGCCAGCTGCACCGGCTTTACACCTCCGTGGCAGCGAGAGGGGTCCAGCCCCTTCTCCCAGACAGAGGCACGGCGTTGCCTCCATAATTTATAAGCTATTCAAAATTTATCGCTGCGAACAAACTCCGACTACGGAAGGGTTTTAAATCCTTGTTAAGTATTAAAGTGGAAATACCTGTGCGAACACAGCGGGCGGGCAGCGGGGAGGGAGCAGCCGGGTGCCCCCTGCCCACCCTTCATCGAGCCTGCCCAGTGCCCCTGCAGCAGAGGACCCGATGGGATTCCTTTTATTTTTTAACCCATCCCTTTTTTCTTTCTCTTTCTTTCTTTCCTTCTTTCCTTCTTTCTTTCTTTCTTTCTTTCTTTCTTTCTTTCTTTCTTTCTTTCTTTCTTTCTTTCTTTCTCTTTCTTTCTTTCTTTCTTTCTTTCTTTCTTTCTTTCTTTCTTTCTTTCTTTCTTTCTTTCTTTCTTTCTTTTTCTTTCTTCCTTTTCTTTCTTTCTTTCTTTCTTCCTTCCTTCCTTTCTTCCTTTCTTCCTTTCCACTTTTTTCCTTTCCCTTCCTCCTCTGCCATTTTGCCAGGGAAGGGAGCCCCGGGTCAGGAGCAGGTCGGGGGCCGGCCGTGCCCCCCCTGCTGCCCCCTCCCCGGGGCAGAGCCCCCCGGGCTGTCAGAGCCATACAACCCCTTGTCACCCGCCGGTGACGAATCGGCCCGGGCTGACACCGAGGGATGCAGGAGGCTCTTCCTGCGCTGATGCAGGGCCGAATCGGGCCTCGGGGTGCTGAGGGGTGCGGGTGGTGGCACCGGGCAGGATGGCGAGGTGGGGCTCAGGTGGCCGAGCCAGGGACACCCTGAGCCAGGGACGGTGTTTGGGGTCCGGGTGGGGGCAAATTTAATAAGTCCTACGGCGGCCTCCTCCCGGAGCTCGGCTTAATGGGATGCCAGAGACGACAGGGTTGCCTCTATCTGCTCATTCCCCGGGCCTGGGGAACCATCCATCTTGCTCTAACCCTATTTTAAAAAAATATAAAAGGAAAGAAAAGGAGGGGGTGGGGGAGAAAGAAAAATGATAAATCTGTTCAGGGCTTTTGTTTGCCTGTGATTCCTGTAAAGGACAAAAAAATGAAATAAAAGCCAGGCCCATTTTTTCCCCGCTTGGTGTTGCCATGGGATAGAAAGCCCCCCGTTCTCAGGAGTGCAGTGCCTTTGGGGAGGGGAAAAAAAAAACCTCATTAACGTTATGAGTTGCATCTGTTCCCCGGGTCTGGGTCACTTCCAGCCCGCCAGCTCTCCCGTTGCCTGCCTCCCCACTCCGCACGCATTCCCATCGCTAATTCCTTCGGCCACCCGTGCCCTCGGCAAGCAAAGGGGAGCCCTGCACCCCCTGCTCGGGCTCCCAGGCTGCGGCCACCGTGCTGTTTGCTGGGCAGGGGCTGAGCAGGGGCTGCGAGCATCTCTGCGAGGGGAGACGTTCATCCCAGGTCATGGCTGCGCTGGCAGGGGAGGGAATTCACATTTTGGTGACACCGTGGGCAGCAGGAGTTGGAGCAGATGATGCAGGACGCCCGTCCTCCCTACCTCCTGCTGGGACCACTGGGCCTGCCCGCTGCAAACCCTTCTCCGAGCTCCCTCACCGTGCACGCCAGGCTCCCGGGCTCTCCCCACTTCACAATAAGAGACAATACAGCCAGAAACAGGGCAGGGAGCAGGGGATTTTCTTACCCGGAGGTGACTCCGATCTACCCAGCTCTCGTTTCCAGGCTATTTATAAATGAAGCTGCTGGCCGGGGCTGCTCGTGGTGCACGCCGAGCCCCGGCACCGCGTGCACGGCTTCCCCCAGCTGCTGCTGGGAGAGCTTTGCGGGACGGATCCTGTGCCGTGCCAAGCTGTGCCGTGCCATGCCAAGCTGTGCCGTGCCATGCCACGCCGTGTCACCCAGACTAGGGACACTCTCAGCAAGGCCAGGGCTCAGCGTGGGCCTGCAACCATCGGGAGGCATCCACACGGTGCTCACGGTGCCGTCGAATTCTTCACTGGAAAGCCAAGCAGCAGCTGTGCCTGCGAGCCACGAGGAGAAGCACGCACAAAAAGCCTGTTCTGCACACTCTGGGGATCATTGGGTAACACCGAGGCTCGCAGGTATCGGTTTGCTGGATTATGTGCAAAAGGTTTCACGGTCTTTATTATAAACACTATAAATAGGTTTGTGGTTCTTCTTTGAGTTTGAGAACAAAAGGCTGTTTCATTATCATTAAACTTGCGTTTGAGCTGCTCTGTGACTGGGTGTCTGGCTTTTTATTGCAAGCCAGGACTTTCAAAAGCTCCTTAAATGTTAATGTCACCTTTAAAACAACAGCGGTGAGGCCTTTGATCAGCAGAGCCAGTCACTTCTTGCATCTGAAGTCAGAACCAGCCACTGACTGATCTCAGGATTTTAATATTTCCCCCTTCCCCTGCTGACCCCCGACAGCAGGAGAGAAGCTGGGCTTTGATCACACCTGATTTTTAAGCCATCGCAAGGACCTGTGGCTTAAAGCAGACGTTCAGAGCCGGGTTTCCACGGCTCGATGTGATGGAGGAGAGCAGGGCACGGCTGCCCCATCCAGGCAGCGCACAGCTGGTCCTGCAAGTCACCCGGCCACGCTGTCCCTGCAACAGGTTTGGGGACAGGAGAGGGGTCCTGTCCACCCCAGCTATTGTGGACCTGCAAAGTCCCCCAGGAGATATGGCCTGGGCCACCAGCAGCATCCCCAAGTCTTCTCTGCAGATGCATCCCTGCAACTTAGAGGCCAGGGCTGGGTAGGGCCACCTCAAAACCTTTCCATTCTCGTGGCACCAGCATCTCCCTTCACCAAAAATCCGCAGCGAGACTTGCTCAGCATCATCCGCTGCCCTTGTCCCCGTCCCCTCTGCTCTTTGAGGCCGGCTGCCCCGCGCATGCCCACGCTCCTGGCCACCACCTCTGCTGTGCCTGCGTTTGTTGTGCCGGGGAAAGGGTCACACACACTGCTCCGAGAGCAGGAGGGAGCCGAGCGCCGGGGGAAAGCACATTTCAGGTTCGATTAATGCCATCCACAGCAAAGGCGAGTGTGCAGGTGCTGGTTCGGGTACAAGGATATGTTTGCAGAGATAAGTGTGAGTGTAACCTGATGACACAAGTTGCCTGCTTTCAAATGTCAGGCAAAGTTCATGCAGCCCATGTGAAACGAGTTAAAATTTAACAGAAATCTGCAAAGTGTTGCGTTGTAATTGAATCCATGATGCGGACGGGAAGCATGTTCAGACACATCCCAAATTTGCCTGAACCGTAATATTCTTCTTGAAAAACGTTGATTTCAAGGAGGCTGCTGCTGCTCGATACATGCGCACCCCCCTCCTTCCCCTTTTTGGTGGAGAAAACTCTGCCTGAAAACTTCTGAGTCATTCTGCATCGGTTATGATGTGTCAAAATTGCTTTAAAAATCCCAGCTGAAGCAGCAGGAAGGAGAGCTCAGCTCAGGCACACGCAGACGAATGCAAGGAGCTGCAAAGCTGCACCGTGCCAGGCTCCATGGGGTGACCAACACTCCTCTCAGCTGCACCCTCACGCTAGGAAGGAAAAAGGCTTTTTGGCTTCTTGACGCCGCGATGTGGCTTTGTGTTGTTTTTTCTCTTTTCTGGCCGCTAATTCTCCCTTTGTCCCGGCGTGGTGGGGTGCAAATTTCTTAGGGCTTTAGAAATGGAAAGTTGCTCTGTTGGTTTTGGGCTCCATTTCCATGGCTGCAGCGGCGAGCTCAGCCCCGCTCTCGCTGCAGCCCTCCCTGGTCCTCAGGCCAAGCAGGCAGCGGAGGCCAGACGGGAGCAACACAGCCCATCCTTGGGCTCGCACAGGGTGCCACGACCCTCTCTTAATTGCTCCCCCTTCTCTTAATTGGGCAGAATTTTTTTTCTTCTTTTTTTTTTTTTTTCTCCCTTTCCCCTCGTCCCTTGCTGCTCTTTGTGAGCCAAATCCGGCTCAGGTCCTGCGGCACAGAGCTGAGCGCCAGCCACAGAAACCGCCGCGGCACAGCAAGGTGGAGGGCGCAGGAGAGATGGGCACCGTGCTCCGACTCACCTGGAGGTTTTTTGCCCCTGTATTTTCTATTTAGGAATTTATTGCACCACCCGATTGACAGAACTGAGAAGAAAGGATAAGTTACTGCCTGTCGCAGGCTGGACTAACCGAAGGCAGCAGTGGCACCGCCACTGGGAGCCAGGGCTGGGAAGTGGCTGCTCCTTCCCCAGCACCACTCTGCCCGCACAGCATCCCCATGGGGGTAGCTCTAGGTTATTCGCTGCCCCTCACCGGCAGATTAAACCTCGGGGCTTCCTTGTGATGCTGATGGTGGTGCTTCTTGCTGTCCCTGCCGGCTCCCCGCGGGGCGCAGGAGGCTCGGAGGAAAGCTGAAGGTATGGCAGACCCTTGTGTGCTCTACTCTGCAAGGGCTTTTCATAAGAGAGCTAAAAACAAATTTAGCACTTAATGCTCTGAAGAGTAAACACTTAAATGCCCTATCATCTGCCCAAGTGCTTTGTTTATTATTCAGAGAAGCCAAACTGAAGCCGTTTTCCATGGAGATGTAGTACCTCCTTCAGATTAGCCTGCCTAATTAGATCCTGGTTGCACAGCGCTTCGCTCGGGAAGAGGTGCTGATGAGGGGAAGGCGAACAATTGCTCCCAGATGCTGAGCCTTGGCTCCGGCTGCCTGGGCACCCCAGTGTGCCGGGCACCGTTCGGGGACCAGCCTGGGAGGACCAGGAGGCTGAGCATCCCCAGCTCTGGGACAGCCTTGGAGGGGACAAGGGACAACCCCCAGCCACCAGCTGCGGATGCCTGCAGGTACAAATTGGACCTCAGGCAAGGGCCAGCAGCTTTCCATGAGTTATTTGTCCCTGGGCTTAAAATGAGGAGGGAAGAAGCCGGTTGAGGTACTAAGCAGTGGCAAATGCCACTCATGAATGGTGGCTGCCGTAAGCAGTACTCCCCGAAGCATAAAAACTCCAGCCTCCCATTTATAAGCTATTAAAGCTGTTACATCCCATAATGGACATCCTCAGGTGAAGGAGACAAACAACGGAAAATGCTGAAATGCGACCGCAAAGCTAGACACAATAACAGACACGGCACAAGAAGGATATGACATGGGGAGACAAACAGGAGCAAAATTTATGTCACCGGAGATTACAAGGGCATCGTATATCACCGACGGAGACGGGCTCCGAGCACCAGCGCGAGGAAAAGCCTCACCTTTCAGAGAAAAACCTCCGAGCAACAACAACGGCCAAGGAAAAGAGCAGAGCCGCGTCCCTCGGCAGCACGTGTGCCTGGGGAGCGCTGGAGGACTCGGGAGCAAAGAGAGGGAGATGCAAAAATGACACGTGGCCACCTGCGTGGTGCTTAGTGTGATAACACCCACTGATCCCGGGCTTTTAGTGGCAAAAGGATAGGAAGTGTTTAGTGAGGAGCTAGCAGGCACCCGTGCGGTGACATGAAGGCTGCTCGGGTTGGCACCCCCTGGTCAGAAAGTGAGTGTTTTGGCCCCAAAAGGTTAACCCTGTTGGTTTTCGCCCTGCCCATCACACGCTGCCACTCCAGCGCCCCCGAAGCACCGAGCAACTCCACAGTCAGGCTCTGGCTGAAGGGTTTGGCAAGGGGAAGGCAAAGGCTGAGCACATCTAACCCCAAAACTTGCCACGAATCCTAGCCTACCTGATGAGAAAGGTCACAAGCAATCGAGAAAGAGGTCCAGCTCATGGCAGCCCTCTTTGGAACGACTCTAAAAATGCCATGCGCCCCTGCTGAGAGAGTCTGGAGAGGAAGGTTTTGTCAACAGCTCATGGGGATTGGCAGTTCCTGCATCATCTGCCTCATGTGCACCCAAAAAACCTGTAAGTAGCCATGACAATTCAGGAGCAGCAGAAGGGTGTTGCCCTTTGGTTGGATTTTGTGTGCTGTGAGTACTTTGGACTTTGTTTAATGCCACAACGAATTGCCGGCTGCTCGTCTTCCAGCCCAGAACCTTATTTTATTGTTTGGTATGAACATTTGCATACGTGCGATATCTGCCGTGCTGCGGAGCACCCCAGCCCCGCACCTCGGAACTGCTCTTGCAGGAATCAAAAACCATCAGGAGAGGCTGGATATGGCCGTTGCCATACCATAGGCGGGCAAAGGGAGGATTTCCAAGCAATCGTTGCCTGTGGTCACAAAACAAGCCCAGTTTCCAATCATTTCTGGTGCAGGCAGGGCCGCTGCCAGCCCGCCCCGGGTTAAGCAGAGAGGAAGGGCTGCCTCTTGCTCCGCTGTGCCTGCCAGGCAGGAGGAGTCCCAGCAGCAGCCCGTGATGGAACAGGATTTAAGCATCAACCTAAAGCAGGGTGACTGCTGCAGGAACAGAGGAGTCCTGCAGGACTCGTCTGCTCGGCTGTAAGTCACCCGCAACTCCCAGCTCTCATTATTTCACTCCCAGCCAGTACACCAGCAGTCGTACTTCAGAGCGAAAACTGTCCTACTTTCAAAAAACTAAATGCAAGACGTGCTTCAGATCCCTATTGTCATGTGCGTGTGCTTCCAGTCAAATAGACCTCCCCCGGCCTGGAAGATTTCCCTCCGCTCCTGGCTTAGAGGAGCTGCACCAGGCACTTGCCCCAGAGCCATAAATTGCCAGCGAGGCAGGGGCAAGATTACTTCACTGCTGGATGAACTCACCGCTGGGGCATTTCGGCCCTTTGTTAAGTGCTCCCCTCCGCGGGCTGGCTCTGTCACCGGCTCCGTGGGGATGGGACACCCTCAACCTCCCCATCACCAATAAAAAATGCCTTTTCTCCCGCAGCCGCACAAAGCAGCGGCTCTGCCTCTTCGCCCAGAGGCCAGCGGCATGGCGAAGCCCCCGTCCTTCCCCCTCGCACGCAGAGATATTGCATTCATTCATCTCGGGGGCCGCAGCGTGCTCGCAGCCTGACAATATATTATGGTGATGTAGGTCTTCATTTCGCGCTGTCAGGGACTATAACAACTGTATCTATTACCCAGGGGGGCTAACGGGGCAGCTTTCCCCGAGCTCGGTGACCTGAGCCCAGGGTAATGTCACCGGGGGTCCCCTGCCCCTGTCCTGCGCGGCGCCAGGAGGAGGGGGCAGCGGCCGGTGGTCCTGGCATGGGACGGGCGCAGGGAGGCAGGAGATGGATGGCTCCGAGCGCCGCGAGCACAATGAAGCAATTCCACCCAGCAGAGGCTCATCAATCGCCGGGCTCCGGCGCAGCATCCCCGCCGCTCGGCCGCGGCTCGCCCGGGCGATAGCCCAGGTGTGTGGCTGTCATGGAGATAAAAGAGGCTTAATTAAGACCCAATAAGCTAAGTGATTTGTTATCTTGGTGCAATATATTACTCCAGCCTATCGATCCCAGAAATGCACGTGTGTCCGAGGGCCGCTGACAAGGCCCCATCCCTCCCTGGCGAATACATGCCCGGCACGCCAGCCCCGGCTGCTTGCTGCAGGCAGGGGACAGGGACCAGCCTGCAGCAGCTCACTGCTTGTGTACGCACAGAAATATCAGGATTTGCTTCTCCCGAAGGAAGGAGTTGCTGAAACCTGGTGATGCTCAGCTTTGCCTGAAGGCCAGCACCAGCAGTGGGCATGGCACGGGGGCTTGGTGTGCCGGGACCAGGGTTTTATACCTTGTCCTTGCGGAAACTCCAGCGTATTCCAGAGCCTTGGAGGCTTCTCTTGAAAGCTCCACTACTTTTCTGCTCCCGAAGCCGGCCTGTGCCATGTGCACCAAAATGAAATGGCCACAAGCTGGTCTCCACACCACGAGCCCTCCTAAATCTGCTTGCAGCTGAGCTTAAGGACAACATTCCCTGGTAGCATCATTTGCAAGTCTGTGCTACCTGCAAGCTGCAGTGCCACACTGGGACTGTCCTGTTCAGCATTACCTTGGCAGCTGCCCAGGAAGGTCCCCAGCCCGGGCAGGTGGGACAGACACTGGAGCAGGAGCAGGTCTGGAAAATGAGAAAAAAGCCAGTTTCCATAAACCAGCCACAGCTCGTGTCCCCGTCCCCAGCAGGTTGATGTCCCCCGAGCACTCAGCTGGACTCTGCACACCCCAGCATAGCGTGCCCGCGACCGTGGCATTTCAAACCAGCCAGCACCGTGCTTCCCCTGAGCTTCCAAAATGCTCCCTTCCCTTCCCAGCCCAAACCAAACCATTTATTTTTCAAAACTTTAAGGCAGGGGAGTGAGGGGGAGAGGGAGGGGAAACCAATTCATTTAACATTCAAAATGTTAAACCGCTCAAGAAGCTCTTTGATCTTTTGAGGTTTTGCTGCAAAGGGAACACCCTTTCCCCATTGGTTTACTGACTCACGCTTATTACTTCAATGCAGAAATATCCTTTATGTCAAGTGTATAAATATCCAGCTCTAAGCCTCAGAAGCCTTTTCCTTTTTTCCTTTTTGTGTCTGTCTGTCTTTCTCTTTTTTTGCAGAAGCGTGTTTCGTGCTCCCCTGGAGCTGCCTGCACTCTCTCGCAGTCGCTGTGGCCCCTGGCTGCATCCAGGGCTTCCCAGCAGGAAAGCTGGGTGCTGTGCGGGGGTGCCCTGCTCCCTGGGGTGCACCCTGCCCAGTGCCATCCTCCCCAAACCTCCCAAAGCATGGTAGCGGGCTCCATGCAGCCCTGGGAAAGCAGACAGAAGGCAGGAGCAGGGAAGATGGTAGAAGAGATTCGCAACGCAGCCCTGTTTCACGGGAGGATCCCGGCACGCCCCTATTTACAAGGACGCGCATCTGCTGGGAGATGCTGCCTGCCCCCCAAATTCCGAGGAACGGTCGTAAAAAGGGGCGTGAGCCCGCCGAGCCCCAGCACTCCCATGTTTTCTGCCCGCACCGCTGGCACCGCCGGGCTGCGGCTGGGGTTCAAAGTGGCCACAGGTGCCGAGGAAGGCCCCGGGGCAGAGCCGCGGCTGGCACGCGATGCCTTCGGCGCCCACGCGCCCGCCACCCAGACCTCCCGCAGCGGGGTCTGGAGCCAGGCTGCGGCTGCGCCTCCCCGGCCGCCCCGCGACTTGGCCTAGAGCTACGTCTGCCAAGGCGCCTCTGCAAACAGCGGCAGTGGCGGGCGAGCCGGGGCTTGAGGAGCGGCGCTGGGGATGCAACGCGACAGCTTGCCCCCCCCCCACCCCAGAGCATCAGCCCCTGATCTCCTGGGGGTGGGGGTCTGCGCTCCCCCTGCTGCTGGACTGAGCTGTAGGGAGGGGGCCAGCACCCGCCTGCCTCCTTTCGGCTTCCCGAGGGAGATGTCCAACACCAGCAGGAGCAGGTTGGCCATTAGGATGCCGTGGGACGTGTCAAATAACATGTGCTTAAAGTCGTGCCACGGCTTAACAGCCCTGACTTTGCCTCCCCAGCAAGGAAAGCCCCCAGTAGTCAGCAAATCCCAGCCCTCAGCACTCAGCCAGGTGAAGCTGAGACCTTCCCGATGGCATCCCCAAAACGGGACGGCTTTCCCCATCTGGGCAGGCCAAGAGGGAGGCTTGGCCGAGAGGGGCTCGTGCTGTGCCACAGCTCCATCAGGGATGTGCATTCACTGCCCGGGCAGCACGCATCAGCACAGCAGAAAGATACACCCAACATCAGTCCTTGTGCTGCTCGTGGCAATCCCGAGCCCTGGGAGCATCCCCAGCCCCTCACCCATCCCTGGCCATGCTGCTCATGTCCTCTGTATGGACCAAAGAGGGCAAAACCTCCGGGCTTTGTGCTCCCCAGCTGGGGCTGCCAGGGCCCCCAGACATCCCTATCACCGTGCCTGCGTTCGCTCCCATCCCGGCGCAGCAGCGGGCACGTGCTTTCCTTTCCTTGCCTTGCCTTCTCCCCGTGAAGGAGGTCACACCCTCTGATTACCTAACAGCAGCCGGCTCTCGGCAAAGCAAACAAACTTGACATTCACATAACCTGCCGCTCTCTCTCCGGCAGGGATTATTAAGTCATTAGAGTCTGTTAGCAAATTTTCCCAAATACCTTTTGCTTCTTCCCAGGGGCACCTTGATGGTTAATGATCCCAAACTGCTGGCTGGGCTGAAATTCACCCACCCCAGTCCAGCGACCTGCTCCAGCCGTCTCCCCAGAGCTGGGGAGGGGGCGTTTGGGGGCTACCCCAAGGACATCCCCCCGTAAGGATGCTCAGCTCCGAGGACCCCCCAAGCAGCAGAGAGCAGCCCAAGCTAGGAGGGCTGGCGGATGCAGCAGCCCAGAGAGGTCAGGGGAAGGAGAGAGGTGCCCCCCCAAGGAGGGAGGTGACCCCCATCCTCCCTCGGTAACACACACCCGCTTTTCTCCTTCGCTGAGCTGGCAGCCCAGGGCGATATTTCTAACAGGCAAGTGTATTGCCTAACTGGAGACAGAATAAAAAATAATCATAAAAAACCAGTCAGGCAGGCCAGTTCAGTGGAGAGGAGATAGGTTTCACCCACCTGCAGCTGACTTGCCCTCTCGTTCTCAGGCTGAACAGTGTGTACATCAACAGCCTGATGATATGCAGTTTGGTAACACACGGCAGCATGCCGGCCGTGCCCTTCCCCGGGCCCAACATCCCTGAGAACGAGCAGCCCTGGCCCGAAATCCACCAGCGGGTTTTGCATCGGGGATTTGCACCTCAGAGCCCTTCGAAGGCGGATTTCCCCCAGGAGAGGGGCTGCATCCCCCCCGTCCTGCCACGTGCACTTGGCACGGTGCTGCGGGAGGCGAGGAGCTCGCAGGTATTCCCGGCATCTGCTGCCTCTCCCCGCGGTGCTGCTGGGGAGGCTCTGCCAGCACACACCGAGGTTTCTGCAGCCCAGGGGCTTGGCAAGAGGGAGCCAGGAGCTGAGGAGCAGCCGGTGCCCAGGGGCTCGCATGGCACAGCTTGTGTCTCCACCTCACCCACCTCCCAGGTTTTACGTTTGTTGTAGAAGTGAGCTCTGAAGGAAAGACTCCAGGCACCATCCAAGGTACAGGCAAGCAAGGAGCCCCAGACTTCTCATATTTTAGCCCCATGACTTTTAAAGCAATCCTGCACATTTAAAAGGATTCAGGATCGATTCAATAATTACAAAACCTTCATCTATTACTATCAGTATCAGTAAAACCAGCAATAACAATAAACCAAGTGCTACCAGACAGCACCTCCAGGTAGCTCTGTGCAGAAGCACGCTTTGTTTGGCTGAGCCCTAGACAAGCACTGCGTCGTTTCACTCTCCATAAAACCTGCAGCCTCCAGAGCCTTCCAGCAGCCCCAGCGAGGCTGTGCTTTCCACCCCGAGCCATCGCTGTTTTTGCTGCCCCAGAGGACTGCGTATGAGCAGCGTTTTTCGGGAGGGGAGTCACCCAGGTACGGCGGACGCTGGGTACGGCATGTGCAGTAACCCCGTCCCCGCATTCCTGGAGCTGCCTGCAGCCACGGGGGAGCACCCGCACCCACCCGTCCCACCAGCAGCTGGGCAGGTCCCCAGCCCCTGCTGCTTTTTTGGGCCCAACTTTGCTGCAGTCCCCGAGGTTACGGTATACGTGAGAGGGAGACAGAGCCTCTCCCTGCTGTCAGCTACCACCACCATTAAGGCGTCGGAGGATGATGAGGGAAACGGGCGGTGCTGGGATGGGGTTACAGAGATGTGTCAGCAGCGATAATCTTCATCATGGAAAACCCTCTGATTTCCCAGGCAAATGGAAGAACCTCGGTGCTTTCGGCAGACGCCGGACCTGCCTTTCCTTAAAAACTGCTCCCTGGATTGCTGCGGGCGCGGAGCGCAGACGGGGTCTGTGGCCGCGGGGGCGGCCGGGAACACCCTCGCCCTGGGAGCCGGCTGCGGGATCGGCAAAGCGAGCCCCGTGCAGGTTCCCACCTCCCCACCCCAGCCTGAGGCTGCCTGCACCAGCAGCCGGGGCAGCAGCAGCCCCTCGAAGCGCGGCCCCGTGTCCCCGGTTTGGTGGCAGGTGGCACCCAGGACACCCCCCCAGCCCCGAGGGGCAGGACGGACCCGGCGTGGGAACCGTGCTCCTCGCCAAAAGGTGCTCGTGGAAGGCGCTTTGTCACATCAGCCTGTTTGCTTCCAAAATAAATCTCCCTTTGAGGCAGGTAAATCTCAGGCGGAATCTGTGAGATACCCTAATGTGGCATTAAGCTGAAGTTAAGGTTATATTCCTCCAGGGATGCCAGATGGGATTTGCTTTCCTTGAAGACAGGACACGTATTTCAACTCTAATGGGTTGATGGAGCCCCTTTTATCTTGTAAATATGAATGAGGAAAGGGGAGCTATTAAATAAATGGAGGGGTTTTACCTGAACCTTTTTCCCTGTCATTGGTTTGGACTGTGTTAAAGACCTTTGTTTTCTCAGTGGAAAACTCGCTCAATCATTCAGAAAGGGAACTAAATGCCTTTTGAGAACATAACCTTTATTTTCCAGATAAATGGTTCACTCAGAGCAATTTGCATGTGGAAAGCTAGTGTATAGCACAGTGAAAAAAAATTATATTTAAAACCCAATAGTAATGTAGGTCATGATACAAACTTCTACTGCTGAGACGTCTTCTCTGGGGCTGGGAAGTTAGGGAGCTCAAGGCAATTAGAAAGGATGGGAAGGTTTTTGTGCGGGAGCTCTGCTTAGGGCTGAGATGGATGAGCGAACTAATCTTCATCGTCCAGATAAAAGGCAATGGGTGCTGTGCAGATACACCTGACCAGACAAACTCTGCAAATTGTTCCCCCAACCCAAGCCCACCCTGCAACCTTCCTCCCTGAAGCTGGGCTTGCGAACCCATCACATTCCTTCTCTCTTTTTCCCAAGCTCTTTCCAGTGTTGGTGCCACCAGCAGTGACAGTCTCCGGCACCCATCACGCAGATCCTGGTGGCGCTTGGACACCTCTGCCCCAGCACCAGCCCCACAGCCCCGCACTAATGTGACTGCTGCAGCTACCCGAGGGAGATGCCGTGGCCACATCGGTGGGACATGGACAAGGCACTGCTCCTGGTATCTCACCGCCCTCCAGCACTGGGTTTCCCTAAACCTCTGAACTCAGAGCACCCCAAAACTTCCCGGAGTGGCTCCTCACCCCCCGTATAATGGTTTGCCTGCTGAGAACAGACCCACTCATCCAAGACTCCCTGTACAGTTCAGAAACAGTCCCCAGACCTCCAGGATTCGCAGCCCCTGGCCTCGAAACCACCGCGACCATCCCCTCCGAGAGGAGGGGACCCCAGGCGTGCCCCCACTATCACGGGGGGAGGCAGAGCCACAGCCCTGGGAAAGGAGCTGGAAGCTGCCGAGAGCAGCTGCGGCGGAGAGCGGTGCCAACTCCAGCTGCTTGTTAATTATGGTAACATGTTGTCTCATGTACGCACCTCCGCGAAGACGCTCTATTAGCTTGATAAGTATTTAACACTTGGCACGGGGGGGAAATTTCCACTTAGCATCCAGCAGGGCTGAGCAGCAGGGGGGCAAGGTGGCACGGGCAGGGCACTCGGAGAGGGCGCGGGCAGGGCAGGAGGCGGCACGGTCCCGGGACGGATGGGGATTAAACGCTGCACGGGCACGGTTAGCACTGCCGGCAGTGGGATCGTGCAGAAGCCGGGCTTTTGTAGGCTCCTGCCACCACGCTGTGTGCTTGTAGCCCAGAGCTGCCCCGGTACAAAGCCCAGGCACTGCTACGGGCTTAATCCACCCTGCTAATGGGTATTGTAGCTGCTGGAGCTTTTCTTCAGCAGGCTTTTCTTGTTCGCTTTGCATGGCTGGCCCGCTGTGTAGCACCTATTGTGCTGGCAGGGGAGGAACTGTATAAACACGCTTTCAGGTCCCGCTCACAAGACATCTTCATCTCCGGAGCTGCCTTCTTTCGTCAGGGTCTCAGGAGAAGGGGACAGAGGCATCCCTGGGGACAGCAGCGTCTTCCCAGAGCCGAGGGGAATAGGGAGAGCTGGGACCCAGCCAGCACTCTGCAAAAAAAAGAGGCTATTGTTGCAAAAGTCGCACTGTGCAAGGACATTGCCCTCCAGCATGGCCAGTTCTGTGCAGGGATGGGGGTGACCAGGACGTCCCCATCCTCGGGGCTCATCCCAGCCCCACGTGTGAGGACCACGAAGCCAGTGCCAGTCTGTCGTGCACGCCACCTGCCTCAGCAGCAGCACCTCCCCTCTTGGATAGCAGGCTACATCAGCCTTTTCCGTGTGTTTGAATGCAGATAAATCTTTTGTCTGAATCGAAATCAGTAATTATGAGTCAGAGTTAGCACGGAGCGGATGAGTCAGGCGCAAAAGCATTTTTGCCTCGTACCCTCAAGGTCTAAGATACCTCGCTCGCCTGAGCCTCCCGTGTGTGGTCTTCATTCAGGGTTTTCACAAACATCATTAGCAATCCACGAGCGAGTTCGGCAACAACCTGCAGCCAAAGCTGCCACCTCCTCTGCAGTTCCCCAGGGTGGGAAAACACCTGGGAGATGCATAGGTGGCCTTCGGCTCCGCGCTGGGGATGCAGCAGGAGGGATGCCGAGCAGGGCTGTTTCCCAAGGCCTGATGCCACGGTGAGCGCCAGCCCCGAAGCCGTTCCCTCGGATGGCCGAGCCCATCCCATTCCCAGCACCTTGCTGGGAGGTGGCTGCAGGAAAAGGGCGCTCTGGTGCCAGGGCACGGGCATCTTTCCCTTTAGCAGCACAGCCCCCACCGACCTGGAAGACCCCAGCACAAGGATCCAGCTTCCCAAAACCACCACGAACCCCTGCACCAGCACTGAGGGAGGCTCCAAGAGGGGTCTGGGGGGCACACCACAGCCCAGCAGCCTGCCCCCCCAGCCCCGCCTCCCTTTGGGCTGTGTGCCCCACAGCTCCCCCACAAAGACTTGCGTTCACTTGCTCTGGAGGGCCGTGGGTTATTAGAGGGGATGTTTTATTGACGGGTGGGGCTGGTTATAGTTGGAGGTTGTCTGCCCACTCCCTTTGATGCCCCAGCTCATCACCTTACCCCATCTCCTCTCCTTACACCTCTGTGGAATTTAACTCCATCCTTCCCTCCCGTGGCTGCTCCTCCTGCAAGCCAGGCTTGCGCTAGGGGAAATGTTCAAGCCCTCAGAGGTGAGAGGGGCTGTGGGTTTATTTATTCACCTAGATGCAAGGCGGGAGCTACCAGGCAGCAGCAAATATACTGAGCTGGTCCTGGGACGGACCCCGTAGCTGGGACATTTGAAAAAGGCACACGTGCAGGTCAGCACAGGGGCTGCAGGGGCATGGGTTGTAGCCATGGAAAATGTCACAAAATAATGTCTTTAGAGGCTCTATCCCCATGATGCTGGAACTGGCCAATAGCTCCAAAAGTTATTAGCGGGGGGAGCACAGCCTGAGACGTCCGTGCACCCTGCTCCGTGCTGTCTGGAGGTGCCACCCCAGTGCGAGGGCTCCCTGCCCGGTGCCACGAGCCAGGGCTGCGCGTGCACAGGAGGACTCCGCACGTTCGTTATTTGGGCCATTTCAGAGATAAAAACCCCGTCAGCATAACACGAGAAGGAGCCGTCAGCCTCCAGCTCTGCATCCAGGAGATTAGCCCAGTGAGCGCGTGTTTGCTTTCTTTTCCTCAAAGCACGCGAACCCCCAACAAAACAGACTTTGTTTACCGTCCGTCCTGTAAACCGCTTAGGCAGTCGGAGATGAGCTGAAAGCCCAGACGAGCTGCAGAGTTACAGCCAGCTGTGGTTTCCAACGGCCGAGTTAGGCACCTCTGAAACCTGAGGTTTGTTAATGAAGGTGCCCGCTGAACCATAACGGGTGCGGTAATCACCCAGCTCCGGGCAGCGGGCACCTCTGCCACGGCCCCGCTGCGCACCCGGCCGAGCGAGCAGGGCAGCTCCCGGAGGTGAGGGGGGAGGCTAAGGTCATTGCCCACGATGACAGGTCGACGGCTTCCTTAGGCGGCTGGGGGGAGATAAGAGACCCCAAGGGTCACCACCGATAAGAAATGGAAAGGCTCCAGGGTCAAGAAATAATTACGTGCGAAGGGCGACGCTTCCCTCCTAAGCGCTGCATCCGAGGACCACCAGGGACACCGAGCTGCTTGTCAGGGTGAGTTCCAGGTGAGGAGCTGGTCCCTTCCCAGCTCAGACCACTGGAAGGAGCTGGAGGAGGTGGTGTCCTCCTTCCTAAGCCCCCAGGTTGATCCCAGTACCCACCGCCAGTGAGCGATGCTGGGCTGTGCTGGGCAGCTGGAGCTGCGCAGAACCAGGAGCCCACAGCAGAGATGAGACCCCACCAGGCAGAAGGGCACCAGGAGGATGAAGGACGGGCTCCAGGAGAGCACCACAAAGCACGGAGGGGACCGCAGCACCTTTGCAGGGGTCCTGGGGACCCTCTCCAGTGAGAGCCTGGACGTGTCCTCCTCCCCCTGTCCCCAGTGCATGGCCCTGACGGGTGGACGTCATCGCCTCGCCAAGGAAACACTCGCTGGGAGCTTTTCACACCTGGTTTTGTCTCTTGAAGTTTCACACCAGTGAATAACTGTGACCTCAGGAGGGGAGTGCATCAGCTATATTTCCCAAATATCAGCAAATTGTGTGAGAGAAAGAGATATGCTAAGGGGGCAGACTGCTCAAACCATTACCATCCTTCTTAGTACCACTTAGCTGAACCGTTAAAAAGATCCAGGGCTCCCAAAGACAATTAAGCTCAAGGGAAGCCATAAATCTCAATAAACATCAGGCCAAGTTTTCTTCACTGCTTGAAACAACAGATATAATTTCATTGGTTACTGAGCTCATGCTCCCAAAGGGATTTCAGATAAAAAGCCACTTATTCAAAACACCAAACCCAGGCTTCTCCTGTCTCTCAGGCTACCGAGGGGTCAGATTTCCCAGCATGGGAACATGTGCCCCGCGGTCTGCAGAGGTGGAGTTTGACTGCAGAAAACCTTTGCAGATTTATGGTGTCTGCAGCACGGCGCTGCGACCTGGCACCGGGGTCAGCGGCAGGCACCTGCGTGCTAAGGTGGCCCTGCCTGCGGGGACACAGTGGGAGGGGGGGGACGTGGGCTGCTGGAAACAGCTTTCTGCCCACATCATCGTCATGGGCGAGCAGGGAGGGTTGGCAGGACATGGACTGGTTGAGGATCTCTGCTCTGGGCTGCTCCCATGGGCTGAGGCCTTGCATGGCCACAGCTGGAGCCTGGAGGATGCGGTGCATCGCCAAGCTGCGTGCAGCTCTGGTCTCCTTATCCCCCATGTAATTGGGGAGCCTAAATAAGTGACCCAGAGTACATCAGCTCTCCTTGCTGCTCCGGGGGAAAACCGCCAGCTTGTCCTTGTGTTGGTTACCCAGCCCACAACCAGCTGCCCCGTCCACGTCCTTTTCCCTGCAGACACCAGAGCATCCAAGCCCCGTGCCAAGGAAGCACGCAGCAGCCCGAGGAGCCTGCACACCAGCCTTGCTGGGTTTTTCCAGCAGGTTTTGCGTGTACAGGGCTTGTCCCCCAGTTTTGACAGCTCTCTGCAAGGTCGCTCCCTTCGCCAAGAGCCGCTTCCTTGTGCTTTGATTTAAGTTCTTGCATGCTTCTTGTATTGATTTCTCTCAGATGTATTTTATGGGGAATAAGCACTCAAACCAGAAGGCCAGGACCTCCTGCCTTGTGCACAGCATAGTAATGGATGAGCTCCTTCTCACGCTTCCTCGCTCTCCCTCCCCTTCTCCCACCTTTTATTTCATCCAAATCCAAACGCACCGGGGTGAAGGATGGCAAACGCACAGACACGCGAGCTTTCTCCCCCCAGATACTCTGCTCAGTGAGCCAAGCAGGGGATGGTTCAGGAGGGCTGCTTTCAGATGCAACGAGAAGCTCTGCTGCCAGCTATTGCCGCGAGCTTGGGCTGCAGATGGTTTTCCCCTCGCAGAGATGGCATCAGCTCGCTGCCAGCGCCCTGAGCAGCCACGGACCCCACTGTCTGCAAAGGAAGGCGTCCTCCCTGCTCAGCCTCTAACCTGGTCTTAACCCCAGGGATTCGTTCATCCTCTGGTGGTCGCCTTGGCTCTAACACAGCACTGCTTGGAGAGCCTCAGGAAGCGTTGTGAAATGCATCCAGTAACAGTTTGTACTCCTTAATAACTAGTGTCAAAGACACCTTGACATTATTTAAAGCTTAGAAGCTAAAGAGTGTGGAACCAACTCAAACCTAAGCTTTTTCTCCCCAGGCCATACCCATGCTACTTTACCCTCTCTGTGATACAGAAATGCTCCAGTAAGCAGTAGGGATTTTGTCCTCACACCTTTTTTTCTGCTCTCTGCGGAGCCAGCCTCAGACCAAACACATCCAAACATCCCAGGGAAGGCATTTCTGCCAGCACAACCAGAGGCAGCCTTGGCCCTGCAGTGCTGGCATCCTCCTTAAAATCCAGGCTCGGAGGAGACCCAAGGTGTCCCCTTTAGGAACAGGGTGTTGCAGGGAACAAACCTCAGCAGACCGAGGAAGTTCTCTCCTGTGTTAGTAACCCAACTGTCTGTGAGCCGTACTGCTAGCATCGGGTTTCCCAAAATCCCGAATCCGGCCTGCTGAAATAACGACACTGTTATAAAAATGAGGGATTCATAAACCCTCCGCAATATATTTCCATTTGACGTTGTAAGCCTAGCTGAAGAGTCAGAACTTGGAAGGCGGCCTTCTCTCTGTACACAGGAGGAATAAAAACATTATTATTGTTTTTCTCAGTGAACTGCAAAGCCTGTTTTTAAATGAAACCTGAGCTTCCCATCTAATCACGTGCTTCCAGGAGCTAGAGCTTTCGGAAGCCCAAATACTTTGAAACTCTGGATAAGACCATTAGAGTTGCTTAATTTCCTTCATGTCCATCTGTTTCAGTTCAGCTTAGTTGCTTCTGTCCCAGACAAGACATTTGGCTCTTCTAAATAAATCTTATAGCCCATTTGGATTAAAGACTTTCTGATGCAGCCTCTGAATATAATCCCTCTGATTTGCATCTCAAAGAAATTGAGTTAAAACCAAGTAAGAACCATACACGGAGCGCTTGGAATCGCTAGGGTATGTGAGCACTCACGAGGTCCCATATGGATAAAGGCGCTTTTGTTTTTAATTTCTCATGAACTCCCCCGGTCCTACGGCCCTGGTCACACCAGGCACGCTCCGGGGCTTTCAGAGCAGACAGGGCGAGAACACAACTGACTGCTTTTGCTCTCGTCCAAGGCTTGAGTTTTGCACCCGAGAAACCGAGAAGGCTGCAGGGAAGGTGTGAGACGCAGCGAGGAGGTCAGGGGCAGCAGATGCCACCGCAGTGACAGCCGAAGGTGAGTGACAAATAACGTCAGGGCTGGATCAGGTTGGGTGTCACGCTGCTCGTTAGCTCTTAATAGGTGCTTTTTGCATCAAGAGAGATCTGAGAGCCCGTGCTCAGAGAAGAGCGTGGCGTGCTCGCGAGCAACACCCAGAGCACGTCGATCATCTTAAGAGGCGGCACTGACAGGGGCCCTCGCTGTGCTTTCCCAAGGCTGCTCAGCGCCCGTCGCTGGAAATGTTATCTCATTTTTATTTTTTTTTGCAGGAGATGCCTGGGTCATGGGATGCCCTGGTGCTATTCCTGGCCGTGACGCGTCTGCCTTCCTTTACCCTTTCTGTGTCCCAGGGTACCTGTCTGCGAAACCTGCCTTGCGAAACGGCTGAAACATGCCCTGAGATTCCCCAGATAAGAAGATCCAGCCGAGGGCTGCTGCTGTCTTTATCTTGGCAGCAGCCCAGGTGCTCCCAGGCTGCAATAGATGATGCTGATGTCCCACCAACTCACCTCGCAGGCTTTAATCAGAATGTGGAGGGGCCTGTGCTGGGAAGGGGTGGGAACAACCGCTCCCACTTCCTCACCTTCTAAGCAGTAAAGTCCCCAAAAGGAGAAAATTTATATAACCATTAAAACAAACAAACAAAAAATTCACAAGAAACATTGCACCACCACCAGGACTGGTGCTCCCCCAGTTTCCCACCAGTAGGAATCCCACAGTGCTGGGGCAGAGCAGAGGGGGGCTGTGCCTGCAAGCCAGTGGGGTGCAGCCCCACAGCACCGGGGGCTCTCCAGGGTCTTGGGGTGCCCCCATACAGGAGCTGCCTTCAGGGCAGGAGACAAACAGGGTGATGGGTCCTCATGGCGGTGAGGCCACAGCATGGCCACCTCACAATGGGACAGAGCTGTGCAAACAGCAACATAACCCTAAGAAAAGGGATGGGCTCGACATATTGGTGAGCCTCAGAGCACCCCCCCCAAACCGCCCCCCGTTCCTGCCTCTGCTCTGTGATGGGACACTGAGTCACAGAGCAGGTAGGTGGCTTGGATACCAGCCCCACAGCTCACAGGGCTTACATCAGAGGATTAGAGACACGGCAGGGTACAGGCAGGAATCCCAGGTGCTGGGGCAAAGCAGACACCCACGCTCCTAATGATGATAATAATTAATCACAGGGGAGGAGGGGACACGGCAGAACTGCCCCAGCCTGAACCCTCACCCACAAAAACCTCATTTTTTCTGGATGCAGAGAGCCTCCCTCGCTTACCATGGAGAAGCAAAGGACACAGCCAGGCTGCTCCAGCACAGACCATCAGTGCCTCAGCTCTGAGGACATTACAGAGCCATTAAAAGCCAAATTCATTTCCACAGCTGAAACCAACTACCCGTAATACAGTATCTCTTGCAGCTGTGGTTCAGCGTGGCACCTGAGAGCTGCGAGGTTAATGACACAGGGCTGTCAGCAGCCTTAATTATATTCCCATTTTTCCAGGCCCTGATTAGCTTTAGAGCTCATCTGGTGTCAGAAATTTGGTGCCTAAGCTTTGACAAAAGTGTTTCATTATTACTTAATAAACGGGCAAAAAGGGAGTGCACGTCCTTAAGCCCTGGCTTGTAAAAGCTTCCTTTTTTTATTATTATTTTTTGTTTAACCTCACAAAAGCTCTCCTGCCCTGCTCAGCCACCCTGTGTTGACCTGCCAGGAGCCCCCACGCTGGGATGCTGGGGGGCACCCCCCCAGCACCTCCAGCCCCGATACCAAATCCCCCCCAGTGTGCTCTGCTGAGCTGGGAGCCTGCTGCTCCCCATCAGCTGACGGCCAATTAAAAAGAATCATTTATTACTGTTATATCGCCCCTAAAGTGGGCCAGGTGTTTGCATAAAAAAAATCAAGAGATTTAAAAATAATAATAATAAAAGCACAAGCTTCGAATCAAAGCTCCAAATGGCTTAAAATCTAAAGCAGGGCTTAGGTTGTTCTTGAGATTCAATTTCCTCCAGCCCTCAGTGAAGTTAATTAACTCGAATATTAATAATAGTGGTGAGAAGGAGCCTGTAGCTTTTCGCTCCATCCCGACAAGCCCAGCCTGCCCTCTGCTCCGTCACAAACCTCGCCGCTGAACCACCGGCAGCTCCCTGCCCTTGCTCAGCCCCACAAAGGCAGGCTGGTGCCCAGTTCCTGGTGGCTTCCCCCCCTTGTAGCTCCTAGCCTGTGGCCCTTTTCCTTTTGCGGGAAATTCCTGGGGTGAAATCAGGGCAGACAATCACAAAATATCCTGCCCGCGCTGGGGCAGGGAAGGCACTGCCTGCATGGCTGGGTGAGGCGCTGAAAACCAAGGGGTGGCTCTCCAGCATCATCCCCAAAAGTCCCCCCCGGATTTATGGGCACCTCTGGCAGCTTCTCCACTGCTTCTGTGAAGCCTGGACTGGGCCAGCCTGGAGATTATGGGCTGGATTTATGGTCCTGCTTTGCTGTTAGTCTCTCCATGGGCTTGGCTATTGCTTGTGATCAAGGACGGTCCCGGTGACGATATCCTTGACCTGTGATCAGTCGGAGCCACGGAAGTTTCCAGCAACTTAAGCCACTTAATATTTAACTTCTGTGGTAGCTTCTGGAGAACGATACGATATAATTTTGGCTTTGCAAAGACAACTTGGCTCAAAGGAGCTGACTGCAAATCATTAGCAGGACTGTTCTCACCCCGGCTCCTCGCCTTTTAATTGCCAAGCAGGGCGGCATGAAACGTTCGTAGCGAAAAGCTGCAGCCACACGAAATCTGCCTCGTTTGAGGTTGTGTTCCAGCAGGGCGGCGTGTGATGGGACCCAGGCTGATATTAACAGGGCCACATCCAGCGTCTGCAGGGGTGCGAGGCCTGGAGCTGGGCTCGGGAGTAGTCCAGGGTCTGGAGACGGATGCCGAGCAGCGATGACTTTTAACGAACGGCCTCAGCTCAGCAGAAAGCACCCGAGCAGGAGGGATGGGGTATTTTTGGCACAGCCCCACTGCCATACCTACTGCTCTGTGTGTGCCTCTCCTGCCTGGCCTTGTGGCTGCAGGCTGAGCACGCCAAAATGGGTTCCTCTAGATGGGGAGCGCGGGGAAGGCTGCTGATTTCTGCTTGGAAAATCACGGTTGAAACTCACCCACCTCCTTCCCCTTCCCTTCCACCTCCCTCCCACTTGAAGAAAACGTTGGTGGCTTTGGGGATGCACACAGCTGGAGCAGACACGACCTCCCTTAGCTCCCTCGGTGGATGAAGCCGCCCTGCAGCGAGCTGCCTTGTCCCACCGCGGGTCCTAGGGAGCAGGGCAGGACTTTGGCCCCGCGGCACCCGGCCAGGCACGGGTCAGCCAAGCGCCTGCCGCCCTCTTCCCTGGCAGGGCCGGGTGGCGAAGGGCGAGCAGCAAGGCTGGCGGCAGCGCTGCTCCCTGCGCCGAACCCTCCCAGGCTAATAACTGCATTAATTAGCGCACACGGCCCCTTCTGCCCACTGTAAATCTCCATTAGCCATAAACTGGAAGGGCCATAAAAGGGAGTTTACGACGAACCCACAAGGCGATACGCGGTTGAATCCTTCGCTCCGTTGCAGTTGGCAATAAAGCCTCCTTTTATTGTAGCATATACCCTGCCCTCGAGATAACGTACAAGGCCCAGGGCTCCTCGAAGGAATGATGCAGGGCCATTTGTTGCACTTTGATTTGCTGCGGAGCCGGGCGGAGGTGGGAGAGCACAGGGATCCGGCTAACAGGCTCCGCTTGGTCCCGGCACGGCCCTGAATCACCGCCGCGTGCAGCACTGCGGGGAGAGAGCCCCTGTGATTTTACATCATAAACGTTGCTCTGCCCTGCGGGGGAGAAAACTCTAGTAAACAGTGAAAAAAAATAATAATAAAAAAAAAAAGTTCTCCGTTGATTAAGAAACACAGCGAAATCTGTCCTATGAGAAGTCAGTTCTCAGGCAGCAATATGTTGGGGTGGTGTGATGTGCAGGGGTTAATGTTTAAGCTTCTGTTTTTGTTTAGAGTAGTCAGCAGCAGATAATGCTGTATATCCGCAAAATAGGCACGGATCCATTGAGAGGCACGAGGTCCAGGCCATGAAGAGATTTGTAGGCTTCAAAGTCCCAGGCAGGCCAGTACAAAACAAAAAATAATAATAATAAAGAAAAACAAAAGAAAAAAAAAAGAACAAGAAAAAAAAATTACCAAAATGAAAGTAGAAAAGCAAGGAAAGATGGATATTTGCAACCTGTGGGGTACCAAGGGACCCTGCCAGCCCAGCCCAGCAGTCCCAGTAAAGCTGTCCTGTTCCCTGCTTGCCCCCTGGCAAAGTTTATTTTGCTGGGGGGCAAATATCACCCTAAGCTGCTCAGGCTCAGAGGGCAGAACAATTTTGACCCACCTACGCCCATTCCTGATCCCTGGCTTCCTTCTGGGCGATGCATTGAAGCCCTAAAATCAGAACCTGAAGTCCTTGGGCGTACAGAACCCTGCGGGAGGCAACAACACGCTCATTAATTCAAGCTCAGTCTAAGGCTGCTGTAGACACGGGTATGAAATCATCAGTTTTATTTAGTTCAGCAGTTAGGTATGATTGTTCTGAACTGCGATTCAACCCTGTTCTCTTATATATCTGGCAGTGTTAAAAGTAACAAGTCTATCACCTCTGGAGCCATTTCTCTGTCGTTCGCATCCTTGCTGGAGCCGCAGTGTTTTGCTGGAGGGCTTCATCTCTTCTAGACAGCCACCTGTCAATTATCTGTCTCCTCAATAAATAAAATAAGCAGCCAGTGACTTTTTTTTGTACATAAAAAGTAGCTGTCCCTCCGTGTTTGCAGTAAAGCTGGTGGCACCGCGATAGGAGGAGGCAAAGCGATGGGCTCCAACGCTGCGGTTCGGACTTTGCATCAAGCTGAAATTCAGCTGCGTGGCATCCCCTCACACCGCTCCCTTTATGCTGGCCGGCACTGCCGGGAGGAGATTTATATTTTCCCTGTACACGCGGATGGTTGTCGAGCTCCAAAACCAGACCCACCGTGCACAGACCCACCACCAACAGCCTCTCCTGCCCTGGTCTCTCCCCATTTAGATCCTTTCCCAGTTGGGTTTGCAAGCCAGAAGCACTCTCGAAATCAAAGGGAGAAAAAATGACATGCTGGGAGAGTCCACGAGCACCAAATCCCTGGGCCTGGCTTTTTCAAGATGCGTATTCCGCAGAGAAATTACTCATTGTTTTTTTGTGGCTGTTTTACAGAGACAGAGAAAGAAACTGATGCAATAGAAGATCTTCACCACACCGTCTGAGCAATGCACCTCGCTCCCGATCCGTGACACCCAGCCTGCTCGCTCCATTTCTGCAGCGAGACCCAGCCCGGGCTCTGCTTTCCCTGCAACCAAGGGGTCTGCGAGAATGGCTCCGAAATCGGCCCTGAGGCTACCTCAAACCACCCTGTATGGACACTGAGGCTTTGGGGAAGATGGGGAGCCTGGCGAGGCCACCCCGGGAACCTACAGGTGGCCTTGGATAGGACCTTTGGTCTGTGCTGTGCCCCCTGCCACCACCAGGTCCCTCCTGCAGGGCTGCTCCTGCTCCCCAAAGCTTCTGCTCCCGAGTGCCCGGTAGGCAGCAGGGCCGTAACAAACATTACTCATCCGCAGCCAGTGCTTACCAGCTCCAGCTTCTAGCAGTCGTGCATGACGCATATGTTTACCACCAGTGGGAGGGTTTTTTTTTATATATATATTTTTTTTTTTTACTGCAGTAAAGTGTCCCTGTTTCTGAGGACAGAGGAATTATTACCCACCGCTTTCATGGTATAATAAAGAGCATATGTTGTACCCTGCATAAATTTAGCTTCTGATCTGATGAGCAAGGAAATTTTTTTTTTCCCTTCTCTGCCCCTAAATGTATAGATGAGTGCTTACATTCATCCTTAATGGGAGCGGGGAGGGGGAATGCTTGGTGCGGAAAACGCACACAGGCACACGCACACAGCCACATGCACGCACGCGTATGAAGCTAGAAAAACACAGAGGCTTTCTAAATCTACCCAGCAATCCCGCGCTAATCTGCTCAGTCGCAGTCACAAATATAACTCAGGGACAATAAATAAGCTAACAGGAGTTAAATAAGTTCAGCTTCTTAACCTTTGGACAGATCAATCCACATGTTATCTCGTTTCTCCCCGGTCCCTCTCCATCCCCCACGTCTTGTCCCCTCCTTCTCCTGATCCTCCCTGGCACTGTTTGCTAGCGTCGGGCAGGTTGGCAGTGGGGCAGGCACGCAGATAGGAGGCAGGGAGCTGGAACCACAGCGGAAGACCCAGCTCTGTAAAAAAATCACTAACCACTTCCTTTCCGAAAATTGAGTTTGTATGTGTGTGCGTGAAGCAATGGGCTTCGCTGCCTGCTGTGCGCCCCAAGCCTCCCTTCAGGAGGACAGGCAGCGCTCAGAGAGCAAGTGTTTGCCATCTGGGGTTAAAAAGGGCCCAAAGGAATAATCTGCAAAAGGCCTTCGATTCCCACAGTCACTAAAAAGATGCTCAGACCTTGCAGAGGGTTTTGAGCTCCGGACCCAGCTCTGGCCACGGTCCCCTCCTGTCTCTGCCTGCTTTCCCCCTCTGCCAGCTGGGGATGAAATCCCGCAGGTGCCTGGGAGCTGAGGTCTGCAGGACGCCTGGTCCTGTGTGTGCTAGCAGGGTGTTGGTCGCCTCTTCCTGCCCCTCACCGTGACTCATTTGCTGCTATGAAAACGTACTCATCGGGAAAGTATGATGTGGCCAGGAGCATCTCAGCAAGATGCCACCCAGCAGATGCCACGCTGGAAGGGGGCAGCAGGTGAATCTGCACGCCTCAGTGCATCCTCATGCCGTGTGCACCCACCCAAGCAGCACAAGTCTTCCCTCCCCGACAGATCCCCAGGTCCCTCAAGAACGAGGCATCCCCAGCATCATTGCTGCTGCCATCTCACGGCCCAGGCCAGGGTCTTTTTAGGTCTTTTCCAAGACAACCAATACATGCAGCCCCCTTTTGTAGGGGCCGGCTGCCTCGGAGCTGGGAAAAAGAAGCTTCTTTCCAGCCCCCCGCCCTCAGAAGACGAGTTGGAGGAAATTAGCGATGATGCACAACTGAAAAAATTGAATTGTTAGAGCGAGTTCAAAGCTGAGCCAGTCCGGAGACATCTGCGCACCACATGCCAGGCTCAGCGAAACGCTCGTAAATCCTTCCAGACTGGCACCAGTGGAAGGGAGCTCGCGAACCGCCCAGCCCCACCGGGAGAGCTCCCAGGGCTCCTGCTTCCGAGACGGCCGAGGCATCCCCGTGGAAAGGAGAGGCAGTCGAAGGCACGAGCGAGGGAAGAAAAACAACGCCGGGGAAAATGTTGAGCCATTCGTTTTGTAAATGATTATTGCTCTACTTACCAGAATGTGGCGGCCATTGAAAAGAGCGTTTTCTGATTCAAACACAGATTTTCCGCAAACACGGGGATGTTAGGACAAATATGATAAAAATCTTTACACAATTGGAAGGCATCTGTGAATTAAAATGGCAGAGAAAAATGGAGGCGAGAGGCCAATTTTATTTCTGGAGAAAAGGCCATTTTTTCAATAAAAATAAAAGAACCTTCCCAGGTGAAAAATGTCAATCCCCTTTAACAGAGATCAATAACGTGATACGATCGGTCTGCTCATGCCGGCTGCCGCTGATCTATTGCTGTTTGCAAAAGGCTTTCATTCTGCTTGTCTTTACAATTCAGCTAATAGTAAAAAACTTCAGAGCGTTAAAAAGAGAAGTGGGTAAACGACCCGGGAGTCACAGGTGGAGGAGCTCTGCACCTGAACGGCCTCGGGATGCTCACGCTGGAGGAGGAGATGCCAGCCAGGGCAGTAAAAGCCCATCTAAACAGGACTCAAAGGGAGATTTGCCACCGACTCCAACAGAGGCAGGCTCCCACCCGCTGTGTTTTTCTTTTTTTTGTGTCATCCTCAACCCCATCCTGCTGAATTTTGTAGCTGAGGAAATGCCATGCCAGCAGCAAGGTAGTTCTAGGAAATTTTGAGGGTTTACCTTTAATAAGCGCAAGTATCGCTTCTGAAAAATGCAGCCGCCCCTGCGATACGCGGTTCCTCCACCTTCAAGAGCGTCTCCCGGATGGGCTGAAAGCGTGCTGCTGACGGGTCGCCTTGCCCGGGCTCTCCCAAACATTTGGGAAGTGCCACACAGGCAGGATGCTGCACCGCATCCCCGGGGTTTAACTAACCCAGCCAAAGCCCCGGCTCCCACCCACCCGCTCCCGGCTGTGCCACGGCCAGGTCTCACCGCAGACGTTGCTTTCTAGAAAAAAATGAGGCTAAATGCAGACTAAATGCATGACCGGCCCTGTGCCTACCAGATGGCTGCTACACGTGAAAAGGGCACACGGCCTTTGGGTTCAGTGGGAAGACGCCCGGAGCCCCTATAAGAGGAGCGGCGTGGGAAGTGATGGGGACTGCTTTCTCACAAATAACAACCCCCTAGGGACAGTAAATAAGCTTTTGGCAGAGGAACGACCCACCATACCCCTGGTTTGTGATCCCCTCTGCTCTGCTGGGTGCTTTCTCGTGGCCCACCTCACCAGCCCTGAGCGTGCCCCGGTCTGTGGCCAGCTGTAAGCTAAGCTCCTGGAAGAGGATTTCCCCAGGCACCGTGAATAACACCAAAGAAATCCAAACAAATCAAAATCTCCTCTCAGCACCTGAAGCTCTGCCGCTTGCTGGCGACAGGAACCGGAGGCGAGCGGCAGGGCTGGGGCTGGCCCCCCCCCGGGGCAGAGACGTGGGAGCGGGGCCCCGTGCCCCCAGGTGTGCTGCGCCTCGTCCCCGGCAGGAGTTTCGCACAGACCTCAACCCCGGGCTGTCGGAGCGCCCTTTGCAGAAGTTCCTCAGAGCTCAGGGACTCCCATGGGGATGCTCAAGACCAGACTTTCCTAAAGCGCTCGGCGCACACCTCGTACGCTCTGCTTTTTGGAAACTCTGACACACGCAGCCGATAGCTCTAGACGTTGCTGTCTCATACGCGCATGGCTGACTCAGATATATATATGACTGGCTTAACATACTTCCCTTTCTTCCTCCCCTCCCCCTCCCTCCCCCCCCCCCCCAGGAGTTTTGCATGTCTGAAGCTGTTTCAGATAAAAGATACCAAAAATGAAAATGCGTTTGGGATGTCTGGGAACTGAAAAGTCAGACTGCGAGAAAACCAGACGGGGTTAGAGACCCAAATCCCTGTCTCCTGCCAGACATCCTAACCCTCTGCCAACTTCAGGTTCCGAGGCTCCATTTGCTCCGTGGCAGCAGCAGCGGCCGTGGCCGGAGCTATTTCAGAAGTGTATTCCATCAGCGGTAATGGGTCTTTCCTCATAAGCTGTGTTTTCATAGTAAATCTTCAGTCTTACATTGCATTACAGAGTTCAGCTGCCGCTAATCCTTAAAAACAATTCATTTCCAACTGCAAAGTGCAATAAAGAAAGGATAATCACTATTAATATTAGTTATTGTTATTGATTTCAGCTTTAAAGAATTGATTTTCAGTCCCGGCCGCATTTATGAGTCTCTTTGCTGAAGATGCATATACAGGGCCCACCACTATTTTTAGATCCTTGCCCCAGCTCCTGGCCGCAGCCACGGTGGGAGCAAGAGAGGACGATGCAGAGGGCAATGGGGCAGCTCTGGGGACAGCCCTGCCGTCCTGCTGCTCTGGGGACGTCCCCAGAGGCTTTGTCCTCTCTCCCCAGCCCCAGGGATGCTCGCCTTGCCCGGGGGCTGGCACAGCTCCGCCAAAACCTCGCTCATCAGCCTCCAGGCGCGTGGCCGGGGATGCAGGGTGAGATCCCACAAACCTGACTCGCGGGCCAGGCTTGCTGGCTCGGATGCAGCCCCGAGGTGGGGGGTTTGTCCCACGGGGGGCTGTTTCCCAGCCCTTGAGGTGCCGCAGGGCTCCTTGCTGCGACGAGCGTGCCCCATGGCAGGCGCACCTCTGACCCACAGCCCATCCAGCCGCTACTTCCACTCCATCTCACCCCAGCACGGTGCTGTGACTCGATGCCCTCGTGGAAGAACAGCACTCACCTCTCTTCCTTCCCCTGACCAGCCCAAAGAAACCTGAAATGCCTCTGCTCGGAGGAGAAAAGCAGTGGGCGAGCTCCTCGGGGCAGGGCCCAGGACGCCGACCTTCCTGCGGCACAGGCACGAGCCCTCCTCTTCAGATCTGCCACAACTTCCCACACGTGTGCACGTGCACACAGAGCAAAACACGGGGATTAAAAAGGAAAGCACCACTGCTTTCCATCCCTACGATACCAGCGAGTCTTCCAAATCCTTCCTGAGCTGTAAATTCAGCTTTAAACTCTGCTAATGAGGATGGTTTTGACTTTCTGCTCCCCACTCCACCCAGAGCCCTCGCAGGAGGGCTTTGCAGCCCCTCTAAAATACAAAGAAAATGGCCTTGGCACCAGCAGCCCCCTCGTGCCAGGGGGAGCTCACCCCTCGTGCTCCCGGGAGCATTGTGTTGTGGAAGGAGAGTGTCGGGGGGGGGGGGGGGGGGCAAAAGGGAGGTCGCTGAAATGTGTGCAAGCTCCCCAAAACGACTAGCGTGTGCCAACGGGGTGCCAAGGTGGGGAACACGTTGCTGGTCGTGGCTGGAAGAGAGCCGCTGGGGTGCTGAGAGGAAGAGAGAGAAATATTTCACTTCCCCGTTCTTAAGGCGCGAAGTGGGTGGTTGGTTTTGAATCAGTGCCTTGCTTCAGAAGTCACCAAGGTTTTGTTTCAAGGGGATAAAAGTTAAGAACCTCAAAAGCAGGAAGAAAGGGTTTGGCTTTTTAGTACAGCAAAATGTTTCAGCAGGCTTGAAATGAAAAGGTTTTCAACACATTGCTTTGGGAAGAAATTCTAGAAATTTTATCAATTCCTGTCAACCTGCAGCAAACCCTACTCCTCTTTCCAGTTGTTTGCAGATGACAGCACATAAAAAAAATCTATAAGTAGTCAGTTCTCTTGTCTTTGAGCTTTAAAAAGTCTCCCCCTGAACACTTTGACTGTAATCCAGTGAGGAAATGGGAATGAAACCCGGATAAGAACCCTTAGCCCAGACTGCAAAATAATTAAATGAGCATTTAACCAAGATCATCATTCCACCATTTTTATTTATATGCTAGATTGGATACAATGGTCTTGAATATTGTTCCATGCTATTACTGTGCTATAAATTATTTGAGGAAAGCACAGCAAGGCATCATAATGTAATATATTTTTATAGTGCCATAAAGTAATTACGCACCAGACAACAAAATCCTACAGAAGTGACATATTTTATGCTTAAATTATAATTACATTAAAAGTGTCTCTTCCATTAGATGTTTATAGAGCACACATGATTGCTGTTGGCTGACCTGCAAACAAAGACGATCTCACATGCAGAGCAGGGAGATGCAGCTAAGAAATATTCCTGGAGTTTGGGCATTTCCAGAATGTTTCTGGCAATTTTTTTTTACCTGTCAGTAGCTGTTTTGTGGGCTGAGTTCCCCTGCTGCCTGGCTGAGCCTGTAGATGCAGTCCCACCTAGGAAAGCAATGCGAAGGATCGGTGTCCCACCAGCTGGGGTGTTGGTTTTTGCCTTCTTTTGCCTCTCCTGGAAATGAGGAGTGGGTAAATTTCCCAAGGGAACATTTGCACTCCTATAGCCTCAGCCACGGGGAAGCTACAACTTCTCTTAGTAGTGACACAAGCCATCTTCTTCCCAAACCATTTTTCCATTAATCTTGCAATGTTCTGGGGTCTAATTCAGTCCAGAGCAGAAAATAACATCCTAAAATTTGCACTTGGAGCCAGTGGTGCCTCTTCTGCAGTGGGAAGAGCCCAGAGCCATGAATATTTTCCCTTTAAGCTGGATGGGTTGCAGCCCACAGAAGAGGTCTACATCCCTCCAAATGGGGTGCAGGGATTTTTCTTAGATTGTGTCTGGTTTTGGTTAAAACTGGCCACAAAGCTGAGGGCAGCCATGCAGGGAAGGGACTGCCCTTGAGCTCTGCAGCTAACAAGAAGATGGGATGTTTTTTTCCAAGGACGCTGCAGAAGAAGTGAAAAGAGCAATGATGTGGCAGCGATGGTCCCATGGTCATCCCCCTGGCAGGACACCCTCCTGGGAGCGGAGCCAGGCTCGAAGGTGAGGCCGGGTGGGAGCAAATGTCCACCTCCGGAGGGCTTGCCATGTGCAACGCAGTCATTTCTGGTGATGGCTGATTGGCTCGAGCCTGCAAGGAAATGGCTCGTGTGGTTTCAGCCCAACTTTTCCTGGAAGGAGCCCAGCTCCCACCTCCCAGCCCTGTGCTCTTCCTGCAGGGCTCACGCATGCCCACAGACTCCCAAAGGCGGGCGTTTGCCACCCTCTGAAGGAGGAGACGTCTTCTCGGGGTGTCACAGGGACCATGACTTGGTCAGCACAGCAAGGGGCAACGGCTAGGAGAGAGGATGGAGAATGGGGCCCCCGGTCTGCCATGCCCAGCTTGGCTTCCTGCACATTCTGGGACCTTTAGAAGTTACTTTGCACTGCGTGCCTCAGTTTCCCCATCCAGATGGGAGCTATGCACGGGGGGAAGGTGTACAGGATGAGGCCAGAGAGATTAACACTGTGCAAATACTGCCACACTCAGGAGCGGTGTGAAGATACATGAAGTGCCCTTCCAAAGACATCAGCACCCACAAAGCCCACGGTGTAAACGAGGGCAGTTAAAACGAGGTTTCACGGAGGCTGCACCTGCCTGTCTCTGTTTCCCTACCTGCCCCCCAGACCATCTGTCTATCTGTCTGTCTGTTTATCCCTCTATCTGTCCATCCTCCTTTGCGCCTCCTGTTTGTGAAATGGCGGCACTCTTCCCCGGCTGACAACCCTTTAGAATAAATCCATACAGCGATAGTTGGTGTTTTGCTCGAGAAAGGTCATTTAAGCTATTTGTATGACAGAGCCGAAGCCAACTCAATATCCTTCCTGTCCTGACATCCTTTTTCAGGCTGAAGTCCTTTCTGGAAGCACACGGAGGAAAAGCACAGAGCAGCTGCTAGAAAAGTCTGCCTTTCCTCCACCCTCCCAAGCCAGCATCCGACCCTCCGGGGGTAATGCGTGCCAGGCACCACACTGAAAGAAGAAATTGCTCTTAAATTGTGCCTACACACCCTTGATCTCCGGGTTTATTCAACGTCTCATGGAGCACGGGTGCAGCCAACCTGGGTAGAGCAGAGCAAGGTGTCTGAGCCTTGCCCGGCTGCTGTGGTTTCTCCTGAGTCCTTGCCTTGGCCAGCACAGCTGAGCCAAACGGTGACACACAGCACAGCCTGGGAGTCCCTCGGGCCACCAGCCCCCTGTTCTTCCCCTGGCTCGAGCTCTTCTGGTGGGTTTGTGCCAAGGACAAGCGTGGTGTGGCGCTGGCTCAGCTGGGAGAGGCGGGAGGGAGGAGAGGGCAGGGGTTAAATTCAGGCCTCGGAGAGCTGAAATCTTCCAAACACAAGGCGGATGTGGCACTTCCCAGGCTGCGTGGAAATCAGAGACACATGCTGCCTCTGGTATGGCAGCACATGTGCGCAGTTCATTTGCAGGACCCACGTTGTCTTCTTTTTTTTTTTCTGCTTAAACCCATCCAGAGTGAAACGCTTGCTCCAGCCCTGTGTTCCCCTACAACATGGAGCCTCTCCCCCACTACAACCTGGAGCATCTCCCCCAAGGACCAAAGGCAGGGATGTTACCAGCAGTTCTTGACCAAAAGGGCTCGGCAGTGCCCTTTCGAAACAAGCTCCAGATCCCCACCAGGCCTGGAGCTTTCTCTCCCTCTGAACCCTGCCAGGAGCAACACAACATCAGGAAACTATTTGAGAGACTGTTCCACATTAGCTACAACCCAGTTATTAGCCACAGCCTGATCAAGCTTCCCCGCACCCCTTGCCGGGAGGTGAAGATGCTGTGTGAGCTGGAGGTGACCACCTCCACTTCCCCAGCCCCAGGGACAGCCTGCTTAGTGGGCACACGCCGAGGTTTGTGCTGCTTGTACAAAGCCGAGTGTGCATCGCCTCGCTGGCAGCACCATCCTCGGGGGGAAATCTGGTCCAGGCTCTGTGCTGGGTCCTCTGGCTGCAGCCAGCAGGGTGCTGAGCTGCTAACGAACCCAGCCTGATGAGCATCCGCACACGGTGCTGAGCGCTGCGCCTGTCCTGTAGCTGGCCGGACACCTCACCCATCACGCTGCTCTCGCTCACCCTCCACATCCTCAGCAGCCCTTTCTCACCTGGCTGCAATTTCGGCTCTTGCTGAAGTTTCCTCCTCTGCTCCGCACCCAGCCTGGCAGTGGAGCAAGGCCACGACAGCAGGCCTGATGGAGGTGCAGGGGAAGGTCCTTGTGCCGCTCTGCCTCGCATCCTCACTGCTGAATTTTGGACCGGCGAGGCAGGGAAACAACACTGCGGGCAGTGCGTTTCTGCGGGGTTATTAGTCTGCTCAGATGGTTACAGCCGTTTAGCCTCCCAGCCTCCAGCATTACAGCAGCTCTCGAGGCACGCAATAATCTGTCAGGAATGCAACATCTGCCGTATCACCCTGGAAGCGTATATTTGTGGGCCGCATCTATCGCAGAGCGGAGACTACCAGCCACACAGGAGCATCCTCCTCCGGTGCAGGGAGAAGGGCATGAAGGCTCAGTCACCGAGGCAGAAAGCAGAAGGTTCCCACCAGGCTCAGGAGGCTGCCTTTGGGTATGGGCAGCCGTACCCCACCCCACAGAGGATGCCCAAGACTATTTGCAGCCATACACCAGCCCTGACCTGTTTTTCCCTGATGAATTCAGGCTGAGGTTTTGCTCCCTGCTGAGCCCAGGACTGATAGGAAAGGACCCACTCTGAGCAGCCCCCACTGCATTTTTTTGGCTCTGTGATGTCCGTGCCCATCCCACAGCTGAAGCCCACAAACCCCAGGAATTTGGGTGCACCTTTCCCCACGCCGCGCTGCCGGGGCTTGCCCCGCTGGAGGGGCTGCTTCTGAACCCGCTCACGGCCCCGTGCAGAGGGAAAAACAGCTGAGGAGGGCTGGGGGGTGGGATGGAGAGGGCTGGGGGAGGCAGGGAAACCAAAACAGAAACAGAGCTCGGAGGGAGGGAGGGGGCATCCTCGTCTTGCATCCCCAGGTGGGGCGAGGTGGGGAGCAGGAATGCTTTGGAGTGCCACCAACAGCAGCCGGAGCCCCCGGGGGCTGCCTTCGCCCCCGAGACACAGCCCTGAGCCCTCCTGGCTGCACAAGCAGGTCTGCACGCCGCGAAACCTGGCAGCAGCACAGCCCCTGCCTTCCTCCCACTCGAGACAAACCAGCCCTGATCTCCCAGCGAAGTGGGCAAGAGGCGCCTCTTCCAGCGGTGGCTGTGCTCGCTGCCATGGGCGGGACGTACAATGGCTGAGCAAAGACCAAAATCCTCCCAGGAGCAATTATCCAGGGATCCAAGAACCGCCCCCCCTGCTCCCCATGGCCCCTGTAATCTTACCCGTGATGGGTAAGAGAGAGAGAACCGCTCCTGGGGACCATGGGTGGCAGAGCTGCCGATTGAACGTCCTGAGGCCACGGCTTTTTGTCTTCCTATGGCACCAATAAAAAAAAAATAGAAAAAAAAAACACATTTTTGTGGTGAAGGACTAACATCTGCTTAATTTGGAACTGGAAAAGATCACACTCCTTTAGACAGCCTGGAAGCATATTGATTTGACTGTCGTGGTTCTAGGCTGTCGTGCTGTGTCAAAGCGAGATGCTTCGATAAGGTTGAAGTGATAAAAATGTTGTATTTTCCCTTCAGGAAGAGAATTCCCAGGACTGTGATTTTCATCCTGGCTTGGGAGCAATGAAGACTGCCCTGCCTCAGCCTTTCCCTGGGGACAGGGCCGTTTTCTTCTCTTTTCCAAGCCTTTGTCCTGCAGACCTTACTTCCGAAGCTCTGGATTTGGTCTTCCCACAGAGGTAGGTTTATTCGTAACCAGGGATGCCAGAAGGTCTTTTTACTATTACTATAATTATAATTGAAATATCAAATGCCCATAGAACCAGGACTCCAGAAAGTAAAGGCCAAAGATGAGCACCGGACATCCCAGGGCCCCGAGGAAGGAAGGAGATCTGGCTCACGTGGTTGGAGAGCCTTGGAGAAAACACTGGGGGCCCTGTTGGTGCTCTTCTGCAGCGTGCTTGTGACCATCACATGAAACCACAGCTCCTATGGGGAGGCCGTACAGGAACATCATCAAAGCCATGGTTAATGGACAAATATCTCCCACCTGCTGCTGGCCAAGGGCTCTGCGAGGTTCTCCTCTGTAAGCTCAGCAAGGCAGGTCTGCAGCCGCACGTGCAAGGGAGGCCCTCGGTGCTCGCGACAGGTTTGGAGACATCTGGCTGCAAGCGGTGCCCCAGCGGTGCCAAAAGCTATCTTCGCCCCCACATCTGCAAAACCTCCTTCTGCCTGACTCCTGCCACGGGAGCAGCCGGCGAATCCCATCTGCAGAGCAGGGGCCAGGCCAGCCCAGGCCAGGGAAGCTGCAGCCCTGTTGTCTTCCAGAGCAGCAAGATCTGGTGTTAAAGAGGCAGATTTCAAAATGAACGTATTCAGAAAAAAAATATATATGTATGCCGTTAAGAACACATTGGTCAGAGCAGGTAAAATTTGCCCACGCGGCTCTCCAAAATGATCCAGGTGCCACAGTGGAGAAAGACTTAAGGTTACTTCTTTAGAAACTGAGGAACTGTAATTGATCCCCTGTAAGTGCAACCAGGGCTTCTGTATGCACAGCTTCCATTCTCAAGAGAAAAAAAAAAAAAAAGATGCAGAAAATTTGGGTTTTATTTTAAACCTTTTTCCCGTCTCTTCTGCTCCTCCTTCAGCGGAGTCTCTCTCCTGACGCTCGCCATTTCAGAGCTACCCTTGCTCTTGGGAGGGAAACTGGAGAAGCTCTCTCAGATACCCAGGCAGAGCAGGTCCTCCAAGGGGAACCAATTCCTCTCTTTGCAGAGACAAACTGCAAACATAGGACTGGGGCTGGGATCTGGTTTTGAGATACACGCATGGCTTGTACCCTGGGCTTATTCCCTGCTCCCTGCCTGGCTCCTGCCTGGAAATGAGCCGGATCCATGCAAACAGAAACAGCTCAGTCCTCCTCTGGCAGCATTCCCGGTGCAAAGAAAAGGATAAAAAAGGAGAAAAAATATTATTTTTAAGCAAGTCTGAAAGGAAAGAGCTGTGCTGAGATCAGGTTAACTACATATTTCAGGCTCGGTCCTCCTCACTCCCCCGGAATCAGCAGAAGGGCTCCCATTTGGGAACTCGAGGCGGCGCGAGAGGAGAACTGCCCTGGAATGCTAATGCACGGGTGGCTGAGATCTTCCTTTGCTGATCCTATGCGATGCTGCCTGAAATAGGAACCAGTCAGGCCATGCAGGTCTGCTGCCAGCCCACCACATACCCCCCAAATTCTCTGGGAGGGAGGTAAGGAGCCCTCGGGAGGCTGAGCCCTGGGCTGGGGCACGGGGTGCTCTGTCCCAACACTTTGACCCTCTGCAACTCATTTTCCCCGTCTGCAAGAAGTCAGCATCAACGCTGAGGTCTGTGCAAAGTGCTTTTGGTCCTACAAGTTCACAGGTGTCAGTGCAAAGAGGACACTTAAAATTGGGACTGCTTTTGGCCCCAGAACGGCTGCTGAGCGTCTGGGTTTTGATTCAGGCGCTTGTGTAGCCGCCTGTTAAACTGTAAGCAATGTACAGGAGTCCTGTGGGCATCCACGAGGCCAAAGGACACGTCCAAAGCAAAGCGTGGGGTTAAACCAGGCCTTCCAAAGGAGGCTAACTGGGTTAAACATTTAATGCCTGCTGAAGCAGGATGTGGGCACCTGCCTAGATCCCTTCCGAAAACAGGATGTGCAGATAAGACTGCTTCACCTGGCTGGGTGACTTGCTCCGAGACAGGCTTATGCCCAGCCTGGCCCGGTGTCTTCCCCAAAATGTCATGTTTTCCATCAAAGGGAGCCATTCAGGAAACGAGTGACTCGGAGCCTGCAACCAGTGTGGAAGCCGTGTAAACAGGGACGGGTGCCCGACGGCGCCAGGAGGTTGGTGTGCGCGGCGCGTCCCCGACAATGGTGGAATGCGTCCTGATCCCACAGTGAGATCAGAAGCCCCTCGTGATCCGGGCTGGAGGAGTTTGCAGAGCATTTGAGAACCCAAGCTCTGTTCTGTTTAAGCAATCCTCATCTTAAAAAAAAAAAAAAAAATAGAAAAGAAAAAAAAAAAAAGAGGTTATGGAGAATCCACTGAAAATCCCTGTGCGTTTCCTGAGCGTGGAGGAAATGAGTGAGATCAGCTCCAAGCTCTCGCAGAGAGCATGCCCTGCCAGAAATAGTTGTGCTTGGACCAGCAAAGCCAAACTTCCTAGGCTGGACTGGGAACCCAAACGCTTCGCTGTTCGACTCCAAGGGAAAATGCTGCCAGCTGCCAGGATTTAAACCAGCAATGTTGCTTCTGAGCATGAAGTCAGCCAGACAAGACACTGTGACGAGGAGGCAGAATGGGAGAAAACAGGGCATGGACTTGGCACCGAAAGCACCACGCTGACAAACCCGGCTGCAGCACAGAGCTAGGACAAGCCCGGAGTGAGGCTGGGTGATATCAAGCCATTGGGACCGTGCTCTTCATATTGCTGCCATCCTTCATCCCTTACCCACCCTCAGAAAGAGGGAAGGAGCTTCTAAAAAGGTGCTACCGCTACCGCTGGTGATTGCCTGACCCTCCTCCCCGCCTGACAGCCCGGGGCAGGCTGATCCATGGGCTGACCACGCACCCCACGCTCTGCGCTGGAGATTGCACTGGAAAGATGACTCAATCTCACCTAGGCACCGAGGATGAACTCAGGTTGAATCGCTTTGAAAGATGACTACTTTTTCCTGGGGTCCATCAGCGTGATTGCTCCCGCATCGCAAACTCGTCCTCGCTCTGCCTTTTCCCCGCTCCCCTCTGCGCTTCCAGAAGCAGCAGGATGAAAGCAGATGTTGGCAGCCAGCAAGATTTTTCTTTCCCGAGCCAGGCAAAAGTGACTTTGATTTTCCATGCTGTTCCAGCAGACTTTTCTGACTGAGTGCATGAGCGGGCATGGCTAATGGCGAATTTACCTAATGGGTTAGGAACTACGGAGCAGGCCGTACATATGCAGATCAAATGCCTGTTTTAAATGAATGTCCAATGGCTGTTCTTTATAAAAACAAGGATTTGCACATGAAAAATGTTAACATCTGTGTGTTTCCTACAAAGAGAAGGTCTGATGGGAGCTGTTTTTTGTGGGCGCTAGTTTCCCACATGGGAAAATCTGCACACAAACGTGTTTTGTAAACGCATTGAAAACTTTCTTGCAAAAAGTGACAGAGTGTACCTCTCTGCAGTCAGAAACGTGATTGCCTCGTATGTAGACATATCCAGGCTAACCTTAAGCTCATTAGCTCTGGTAGCAGCATTGCCTGAGCAAAGCTGTGAGAGATGCAGGCTGCAGTCCCCTGGAAGGGCTGCCTGATGCCATCTTCAACCTTTCCACATACTGCAGGGGGAAATTCTTCCAGCTGCCAAGCATCAAAATCCTTGGTTTGAAGAAAGTCAGCTGGGGAAATATTCCAAATTTCTTTTCAAAAGTGAAAGAAAAATATCACGTAAAAAATGATGTCTGGAATGTCCTCCTAAATAATAAATAAATAAATAAAACGCTTTAAGTTCGTTTTATTCTAAGGGATATGTCAATTTAATATTTTTCTACATTACTTGATGACATATCAGAAATTGTAGTGCATAATAGAAGTGTCATTTCTAACAAACATGTCATAACATAATGGGACGTGTCAATCTGTGACAGAATAGGAAGACGTTTAATACTCGTGGCACTGCTAAAGCCACCTACCTTATTTTTTAGATCAAAAAGCACCCTGCCTGTATTGCAGCCAAACAGCTTGCTTTTGGCAAAATGTGTGCAAATGCAGTGATGGCAAATACCTGAGGGTGAAATTCCAGATCTGCTCACAAAAAAAGTGCCAATGTGCAACGTGCGGTGGAGATGCTCTCCCCTGCTGTGAGCACACACAGCTGAAACCAGCAGCATTGGTGCAGCCACACCATACTCTGGTGCTGCTCACACAGAAAGGAGCTGCAGGGGTCTGCTGCAAGCTGAAGTTTCGTGCTTTTGTCCCAGGCAACCCCAAGTTCCCACCCTACGTGCCCACGTGCCAGAAGAGCTGGGAGTTGTGCCGGACCTAGGTAAGAAATCCAGCGCAGCAGCACAGCCAGTGCTTTGGCACACAGTTAATATGAATGAGAAACTCCCACTGTCTCAAGCCAATTGTAATTCAATTGTAAAAAATTTGCTCCAGGTGGCAGTTTGGCATCTGCTTTCATTTCATCCCTGCACCGAGGGATTGCAGGCAACGCTAATGAACGGCTAATTTTGCACACAGCGGGCCGTATCCTCAGCTCATATTAAATCAGAGGAAGCACCATTAAATGTGAAGCAACCGAAGCTTACACCAGCAGAGACGCTGAGCCTCGGTGCCCGTCCTTCCAGCCAGCTGCTCTTGGTTGCAAAAGCAGCTTAAAGCTGTGAGCTTTGGGCTTCAGCCACTGCACTGGTGCCCAAGGAACATCTTTGGCCAGAGATCTGCTCCCAGCCCCTTCCCGCAGCCCGTCTGCTCTGGGGACATGTTGCAGGCTTGCTGTTTGCATCTGCAGCCCCTTTAAACGCCCGCTCTCGCGTCCAGGGCAGTGTTATCTTTCTGGCATTCCTGAGCGCTGAGCCCTGGCCTCAAGCAGCCAGAGGAATTTGCTCCCCGAGCACTAATTCTTTCTTCTTCCAGAAGAAGCCCATGGGACAGCTCCTGTTGTGCAATGAGGACGGGCTGGTGTCCTGCCTGTGCTCCTGACCCGTGCGCCGGGTTCTGCAGCTCGCCCCGGTCATCTCCACGGTGGGACTGGATGGTGGGGTCGTGGTGCTCCATCCGTGGTGGGGCTGGATATTGGGGTCATGGTGATCCATCCATAGTGGGGCTGGGTAATGGGGTTGTGGTGCTCCATCCACATTAGGACTAGATGGTGGGGTCGTGGTGCTCCATCCGTGGTGGGGCTGGGTGATGGGGTCGTTGTTCTCCATCCATAGTAGGGCTGGGACAAGTGTGGGGGCAGCAGCCCCTTCTCCCCACGACCCCACAGGTGCCCCGCTCCACAGCATCTCATTCGGAGGCATAACCAGTGCCAGACCCAGCTGAGATGTGTCACACCTTGGTTCCTCGCTCCCCTTTTTCCCACCGATTTTGACGACAGAAGGGAACATTTCTCCGCACAGAGCGGAGCTCAGCTGCAGGAGTCCTGGCCGCAGGGCGAAGCTGCAGCAGAGTTTCATCACGGGCTGCATTCGAGGGGGGAATACAAAATCCCACGCGTACAAGAGCAAAGAGTTCAGAACATAAAAACGTGGGGAAGAGATAGAGGAGGTTGGGGACTAAAACAAGGCTAATTGCTTGGGGTTAGGAGGAGGCTCAACCACATCTGCTTACGGCAGGGCTTTTTGCCGCTCCGCCTGCTGCAGTTGCTGCCGGGGGAAGAGAGGCTTTGGGACAATCTGGGCTGTGGGGCTGGTGAATCATCCCGGGCGAGCTCTGAAGCAGCCAGCGAGCTTTTCCCAAGCCTTTGTGTTGACAAGAACATTGTGCTGACAAAACAGCCCATTTTCCCCAGTCTAACCTCCTCCTTATCAGCCATTCGTTACAGGAGTGTTGGCTGACACTGGATGGTGGCAGACGCCGATTATTAAGCTGTTGACAGAAAGCTCATCCACTTTGAACAGTTATCATCGCGGGGAGCATCCACCACGCAGGCTGCTCCTGACAGGCTCTCTCATCAGCCAGATGCCATGTGTCGGGGAGCCTCCTTGAGGCGCACGCCCCCATTTTCCCTCTTGGCGTATTTAAATGAGTTTCCCAGCAGTGTCACGGTTGATTAGCCCCGCGGATCGGTTTACGGTCACAAACAGACACGGGGGTGCTTCTTACCTGGCCCCCAGGTGGGATGTCTCTGCAAGGAAATAGGTACAGGGGTAAGGAGGGGATCCATTTGGGCAAACGATGCAGCAGTGGCTGTTCTGATGGAGAAGGAGGGAAAGGAGGAGCGCTGGATTGTGCCTTCCTGGGCAGGGAAAAGCCAGCCGGCTTCTCACCTAGACCTTCCTTAATTTGCTGATTTTGCTACTGACTGCAGCAAGTGGCTGAAAGCCGCGCCAAAGGGAGGGATTAGAAAGCCAAAGCACAGTTGGGTGCTTTTCTCCTGAGCTCACTAAACACGTCCCCTCCTCAGGACGGTGCTCAGCAGCAGCAGGTTTAGTGCTGGGCCGTGCCCGGGTTTACCCCACGAGCAGGGTAGGAAGGAAAAGGGTGGGAAGGGCAGGAAGGAGCGGGGAAGGAGGAAGCCATGGGTGAATTTTCCTCGTGCTCTGCCTGCCGGAGCGCAGCGCTCCCTCCCTGTTGCTTTGCCATCCGAGCAGCTCATCCGCTCGTCACAGGGAAGCAGCAAGAGCACCCCAAGCCAGCGCTGGAAAACTCAAGATTTCGCTTTGATGTCTGCCTGAAAGATGAAAAGTCTTAATCAAAGCCAAGGGCATGTAAAACAGCAGACTCTAAAATAATTGGGCACTCCAGCCTTCTTAGGCAAGTGCAAATAGGAGGATTATTGTGGCATGGGTAGTCAAACATGCCTAAGCTTTAATCTAAGTGGACTCAGACTCCCGCCTGCCCCGAGACCGTGCTGCTCTCTGCTCCTTCCCCTCTGGCTGGATTAAAGCTGCCGTGGGCAGAGCCGCCAGGTTTGGCCGGCACTTTGCTTGCGAGCCTCCAGGAGTGGCTGCTTTTATGTAAGGGATTTGTGCACCCGGGGAGTCTGAGTCCTTTGCTTCATTTCCCCGTGTTAAAGGGTTTCGTATAGCGTCAGCCTGCGAGGCTGAAGAAGGCTTTTAAGAGGTTTTAAATTGGTCAGTGCTGGTGGGAAGGGGACGGGACTGGACATAGGCTTCCCAAGAGGATCAGCTTCCCAAGACTCTCAGGACAAAAGTGGCCGACGTGCCGGGGGACCAGGGATGACCATGACATCCAGATGGGCAGAGCAAGGGGCAGCAGAAACCAGGAGGAGTGGGGAGGAAGGGGCTCACTGCAGGCTGTCCCACTGGGATCCAGCGACGTGATGCAGATGGCCAGACAGGGGTGCAGGAGCAGCACCCAGAGACCCCATCTCCTGCCACAGTTTGTACGCCACGTTGCGTCCCAGCACTTACAACCACGCTCCCTGTGCACAGACACACACACGAGCGAGCTCTTCTGGCTCAGGAAGCGTCTGCCGTTGGAAAGGTGCTATTTCCCAGGCTTGTAAAGCTAATGAGCAATTAGTACCGCATCACAGAGGTCTGCAGGTTCTTCCTTGGTTTGTCGCTGCTGCAGCCATGTGGTGTGCTGCGGGTACCGTGGCCAGGCACCGGGCGAGGGGGCAGCAGGACCCGGGGCCGGACGCAGGAGAGGAGGATCGTCTTTAAGAATGGAGAGGACATGAGACAAAATGTTCTTGCTCAATGTTGTAAACAGCCCTAAAGTGTTTTGAAAGACTCTGTCAATATAAATTACCGAGAAACAAGACGCTGGAATTGCAAAAGAGGAACCCAGCTGGAGAAAGGCTGCTCGCAGAGAGCCTCGCTGCCGTCCACCTCCGACACTCAGCGGGCTCCGCGCCGCGCTCCTCTGCCCTCATGCATTCCTCTCTATTCTTCCCCCTCTCGCATGGAGGAGATGCTTCAAGTGCTCTGTGCAAGATAAGTGCATTAAAACCTCCTTCAGCCCCAGCCTCTGCAGCCGTGCGAGCAGAGGGAATTTACCAGCAGAGCTCTCGGCATGGCATTTTTCAGCTGGAAAGATTTCGGGGTAATTCCTTGTGCAAGCCCCCCGCATGTGCACACCGCCAGGGCGCGGGTCTGCAGCGCATCCTGGAGCTCTGCGTTCACCACAGGGCGAATGTGCAATTAATTGCCGAGGAGCAGTTTCACACCCTGTTTTACCTCGTGTTAACTTCCTCGTGTGGCCGTACCTTCTGCCAGGACCATGGCCAGACTCCTCTGAGAAACCTCCCCGACAGCCAAGGCAGAGCCGGCCGGCTCAGCTCAGGTAGCCGAAAGCCCAGGCGTTAATGCTGAAGAAAAATGAAAATAAAAGTCAGAGCAACACCGTGCTTTTAATTGCAGCCTGGAGGCATTGCCTGCATTGATCTGAGCTTGCAGAAAGGTTGCTGTGCCCTCCCCAAGAGCTTCGGATTGCAGCAATGGGAGAAGGGCCTGTGCCAGGGTATTCTCACCCACACAGGCCGTGCTTTGGTGAGGGCTGGGGCCAAAAGTCCCCTTTTTTGGAGTGTGTTAACCCCCTCGCAAAGAGATCAGGTGAAAAACCCCCTGCAGGGGCTGTCAGGGTGGTGGGCGCCCAGCCCAGCCCCAGCACCAACCCTCTTCCCATGGGGCTCTGGTGGTAAATCTCGGGAGGATTTCCACAATACTGGTGGGAGTTACAGACTTCAAAACCTTCCTCCTCGCAGATTAAAGTGCCATCACCGCCACCGCCTGCGCGTGGCGATGCTTCAAAGCCCTGGGATTTCCCCCAGCCCTGAGTTTTGCCAGCTACACGAAGGAACCGGAACATTTCCATCCCCCACTGAAACACCAACACGGCCAGGATGGCAGGGAGCCAAAGCAGAGAGATAATATTTTCCTTAGATATTAGCCCGGTACGAAATCAGAGCAGAAGTATACTCAAAGAAAGTCTTGACGGGTACTAATGAGGGTTTCAGGTGGGCTTTTAAAATTTAACTAGAAAGCTGAGAAAATGATGAATTCTCCCGATGATTAAAGGGCCCCAGCACCAGTAGGCTGCGCATTTCAGGAGGGTTTTGCTGTGATCTCTGCTGCTGCTGACACTGCGGGAGGCTCCAGGAGAGCAAGCCGTGGTGCCCTGAGCTCTCAGCTCCTCCAGCAGCATCCGAGGCCACGAGCGGGGTCTCCGCGGGGCACAGCGGGCAGGATTACCCCGGCAGAGCCGCTGGTACCAATGTTTCTGCAGCTCAAAGCTGGCTGAAGCTGCGGGGTTTTGGGACACAGCCGGAGCCTCTCCATGGAGAAGACTCAAACCCAGCCCAGGGCGCGCACAAGGACTGCAGGGGTCCTCTCCACGTGCGTACTGCTGCCACCATCATCTCCCCCTGCGTTGGTGCTAAAAACACCTCGCCAGGCATCCCGGAGCAGGGCAGGGCATACAGCCTGACCTAAGAATGTGGGGCTAGGGGTGGAAAAGGGGGAAAAGAGGGAAATTGCTCAGCTTTGCCTCCACCCAGCACCGCTCCCGGCAGCGGCATGAAGGAGGCATCGCTTCGCCGTGAGCCCGCGAGGAGCGTTTTGGCTGACGTCTCTGCCTGTCAGCATTCAGAAATATGAGACGATGGACGGCTCGCAGGAGCAGAACTAACAAGCCAACAAATCAGGCCGCTGCCATCTCCTCCGCCCCTCTCTGTCTGGTTCAATAACAGCCGATGGGGGAGGCTCCGCGAGCCGCTGAATGGCTCGATAACCAGGAGCCAAAAACATTCAAAACCACACGTCTAAATTAATTCATCCCAAAGCATCCGCAGACAGCAAAGGCGGGGGGGGTGGGGAGGGAGGAGGTGGAGGAAAAGAAATAGAAGAGGGAGAAACGACTTGGCCTCCTTTCAAGCCCTTTCTAAAAATGCTGAAAGAGTTTGGCAATACTAATAAAAACCCGGTACAGCAGTTGCCCTAATTTCTCCAAGTACCATCACTGAGACACAGGATGGCTGTGGCATGTAAAATAAGGGCAAAAAAAGGATGAGGAAAGGGTTCGGATGTCAAAATGACAGTGGCAGGATGGCGGGACAGAGCCGAGGCCACCGAGCTCCATTTCTGGTCCCCCAGCGCTCACCCCAAGCCCCCTCCTGGGGCTTCTGCATTTGTGCTGCAGGCTCCCAGAGCTGGTCCCTGGCCACCTGCACGTTCCATCCGGGCACCTGAAGAACAGAAGAGATGGATTTTAGTGTAGTTTAAAGGAAGCGGACGAGGTAATGCTGTCTGCTGGAATGAAATTCAACAGAGCCTCGGAGAGAGGCATGTGAGCACAAAAGCAAGGCGTTAGTATGCAGAGCGAGGGAGCCCAGCAGCCAGGCAGGCTGCTTGCCTGTAATGCAGCTCGGGGAGCGCTTTTTCTTTGAACAGCGTGAAATCCAGGCAGGAGAGAAGTTGGAGAGCTCGCCAGCTCAGCCTTCGAGAGCTCTCCCAAGGAGGTGAGGGCTGAGGAGGCATGGTGGGCAGGGCTTTCAGGAGTGCCACTGTCTGGGGCTCAGTATCTTTGATAAAATACCAAAATATCGTCACTCCAGAGCAGTGCTGGAGGCATACTGCATGGTCACACCCCATCGTGGCCAAGGTGGGATGTGTTGGGGTATCCTGGAAGTTGGCTTCATCAGTTGGAAACTCTGGGTATCCGGTCCCTTGTGAATTTCAAGCTTAGTACCTTGTATTTTACGTTTCCAAAATTAAACATGAGTTTAATTTAAACACGAATTTTGATGACTCCATTCCTACAGCTGTAGGATCAGGCTGCTGGCTCTCCTGGCTGCTGAGCGATGGCGCTTGTAGGGCAGCGCTGGACCCAGGTCCGTGCCCGGGGTGGCTCATTTGTAAGGCTAGCACTGCTGCGAGCAGCCCAACGTTTCAGGGCTGCAGCCCATCAAACCACCAGAACAACCAAGGTCAAAAGCATTTTTGAGTCATCCCGCCGAGCCTTACAGTGATATATATAAATAATTGTACAGGCTAAAGCTAACGACCGAATGCAAACACTCCCACTGCTGCAGAACTTGGTGACATTCAGCCAAAAGGTCAGTTTTCTCACGTTGGTATTTGCATTCTCCATCTACATACATTAAAAGGAAAGCAAAGGAACTGAAAGAGGCAGATGAATGGCCTGGAAATGCTGGCGGGTCTCTGGTTTCAATAGCCCCTTGCATTTATTTTCCTCCCTTTAACTATTAAGGCTGAGCAACAAAACACCTCCCGGGGTGCTGGGGGCTTTTTCCCTCTGACCAAGCGCCCCGTGGGCGAGGACAGCACAACCCCGTGGGGCCTCGAGCCCCCAGCAGAGCAGCTGGGAGGTGGAGGATGCTGTGGAAGACCTTGCCCTGCTCCAGCTGGGGCTCGCTCTCCAGGGAGATGCTGGGGGGTCTCGTAGGGGCCAAGAACAAACAGTAGGATTGCTCTGGTGGAGCTACTATAACCCTAGGAAGAGGGTTTGGGAAGAATGAAACAGCAAAACTGGGCTTTGTTAAGTTATGTAGTATTTTTAGGGAGCCCTAATCTCAGTAGTAATGGAGAGCAATTGAAGTTTGCAGAGGGAAACTCACAGCTTTCGGGCAGGGGGCACCGAATCCCCATCGACTCCAGACAGGCTCCGATGGGGTGGAGGAGGAACGGGGCTTTTCTGTCCTTCGGAGCTGATGTTTGTTATCTGGGGAGCCTGGGGACAAAGAGGTGTTAGGAAATCTCTCTGACTCATTCTTAAAACTTGCTCAATCCAAATCTCTGCGGCGTGTAACATGCTACATCTGAGGGGTTTCTTCCTCAGAGCCCCATCCCAAGGGGAAATGGCTCCAGAAGTTTAAACCTCCAGCTAATTATAGATGCACTGCCCTATTAGTCTCCAAGCGTGCATCAGCCGAACCTCGTTCCTCTGTGATGCAGGGCATGGGAGACATCTGTACCGCTGCAAATTGCCTTAGTCAGAGCATTTCTGCAGCCCGAGGCGTGCTGGGCTGAATGGCTGTTCCTAGCACAGTTTCTGCTGATGTCTGAGGCACCTCAGAGTGCAGAATGCATCTTTTTGATCAGAAAGAAAAAGGCTGCAGTGTACACAAGCCTTGGGAACCATGTCCTCGAGGTCTGATGAAGGGATCGAAGTCAGAATACCCTCCTCCTTGCTCCCCAGATCAGGCAGCCACGCTGGCTTGTTGCACTGACTGTACATAATTTGAAGTCCTGGACAGGATTTTAACCACTTCAGATGGTTTAAAAGGCAGCAAAGAGCCTCCAGAGCCAAACCTGGGATGCAGACCGTGCTGTAACAGAGCTCCCGGGTCCCACCTCTCCTGCTGAAGGTCCCCACGTGGCCCCAGAAATTCAGGGTGACACGAGAGGGAAAGATCTCACACGGGAGATGGTAAAGAGCTCAAGGTGGGAGAGGGGCTAGAGTGGAAATTTTAGGAAAAACACTTGGTCCATGCAAGTTGTCAGCACGAGGCAACCCCATGCTGCTCAGATTTCTCCGTACTGACGTCTCCAGGTGGGGCCAGTCCCGACTTCCAGGCAATGGGGCTACGTTGGAGTCCAAATGCTGATGCTTTCAGGGTTTTGGTGCCTGCAGGGTTACGTGCCATTTTAGCAGGGAGCTGAAGGGTGGCGATTTGGCAGATTACGAGTGGCAAAGTCCCACGAGTCCCCTTTAACACACTGAAGATCTTTTTGCGGATCCAGGCCTGTGTTTGTGTCTGTTTAAAAATCAATAAAATAATACTGGGCTTATGGAGGGTGTTGTGACACTCCGAGGATGTGTCTGGAGTGTTTTTGAGTTCCTCCTCTGGAAAGAACTCTGCAAGTGCAAATTGAAATTGCTTTTAACCTTTTCCTGGGTCATGCAAAGACCAGCTTCGCTTCAGCATCCAGCAGATTCAAGCTGAGATCAAGGGTTCTTTCTGCAAGGTAATAAAATATAGGCAAAGGCCATGCTCAGATAGATTTGTCACCCCAAAAAAAAACACAAAACAAACAAAAAAAACCACAGTAAAAGCAGAAATCGTGAGCATCCTTACAGAATGGGTGGGAGGACAGGGAAAGGGGACAAGATAAAGGCCAGACAAGAGACTGGGATTTTACCTCCCCAGAGCATCCATCCTGCAGCTGCTGATGCTCCTCGCGCTGTGGGAGACTGCATCAGCGCTGCGGCTGCATTACCTGCAGGGCATGCAGGCTAATTACCAGCCCCACACTCAGCAAATGGCTCTGCCTTGGAAAAGTGTTATCGACTGCATAAGAGTGCAGGAAAATGGCCCGATCTCTGCTAAGGTAACCTCCTTTTTCTAAATGGTTAATCTCCAACATTAAAGCTAGTGTGTTAAAAGAGGTTTAGGACAATTTAATAGCTCATAAAACTTTATGGTCCCAGTTGAAATTGGAGTGATAACTCTGGAGTGTAAAGCTATACTTTGCTAAATGTCTCCCTTAGATTTTTTATTTTATTTTATTATTGGAAACTTAACATCTGCTACAGCAAAATAAAACGGAACAATTTTCGCTGTTGAGAGACATGAGCATTCTGCTTCTCTTCATTCTGTTTATATGTTTATTGCTTAAAACTTTGGCGTCGGTATTATCCTTGATTATTAAGACTTCAATCACTTAAAGGAAGCGAGAGATAAAATAATCCAAAACAGACCCATGTTCAATTTAACCTGTGAGCAGAATAGAAACCAAGAGGATACTAAATTGTAGACATCAATATTGTCTGGAGCCCTTTCAAATTTCAATTACTGATATGGTTCCTTGGCCAAATTTTGTTTGCAACCGTGCTGCATAAAGCAACATGCAAATCATCACGGAAAACGCAATGGAGAGGCTCTGGAAGGTGTCCGGCTGCCAGCAGTCTCTGCCTTGGTACCAGGTGCAGCAGTGTCTCCATTTCCCCAGGTGTCCAACGCTGATGAAGTTACCTGAGCCTCCTCTTGCCGAGCAGAGACCTGCAGCCGAAGGGCTCATCCTGGAGGTCAAGCATCATTATAGCACTGGGCAGTAATGCCAGGCTTCGTCAGTGCCTAGCTCTTCAGCAGAACTTCTTCCTCCTGAGTCCCGGTGTCGTGGGGCTCTCTGATGCCCAGAGTAACGTCTTGTTTTCCTCCAGCAAGCACCTATTTGCTATTCCTTCCAAATTCTTCCCAGCATAAATCTCAGCTCGTGTTTTCTGGCCACATATTTAAGGGGAAAAATATGTCTCTAAAAGAGCCGCAGGAGAACTGAAGCAGCGACTTATGACACCGGATCAGGCAGAGCGTGAGCGGCGATGCGCGCGGACACGAAATGCCCACGTCAGCAAGCGTGGTGCAGGGGCTCCTGCCAGCCCTCGTGGGCAGCCTGGCAGAGGCTGCCTCTGGTCCCCTGGGCACAAGGAAGAACCCTGGGGTTGTTCAGGAGAGGAGGAGCTGGTTTAGTTTGGTTCGAGTCCCTAACATGGCAGCCGAGAGCCCAGAGGTCTGCTTCAAGCCTGGCTCTAATTCGGTGCCCTCCCCTCAGCATCACCCCGTGCTTTATTACCGGGGGTCCTGCTCGTTACAACTCTTCGCTGCAATTTTGTGCGTTTAATTGCCGCTTGGAACATAATGAAACAGTTCTGACAGGAGCAGAGCGGCGTGTAGAGGCTTGAGAGGGCTCATCCCTCCCTGGCGAGCCCCAGCTGCGGCACGTCGCACTGCGGGCCGGACGCTGCGCTCCGTGGCGTGGGAGGAGAGGGCTGGGCGAGCCACTCGTCCTGAGGAGTCGGTTCCTCTGCTTCCCCCCGCGTGGTTTCCCAGGCAGATGGTGGCACGCACAGCTGTCCCCATTACTTTTAATGCCTCCCTGCATTTCTCCTCGCACACAGAAGCGCGCCTTCGGTGCCTTCCAGCTGCTCCGTGTGCGCAGGGCAGCTCCGTGCCGGTGCTGGTCCGTGGTGATCCAGCAAACAGCAGGGCAGCACCCGAGGAGTTAAAGCACCTCTGGTTAAGTTGCCCCCAGGGATCCTTTCCCAAGCTTCGGTCTTGGCCTTTAGCTGAAAGCCTTCCTCCTTCCACGAGATGTCATTTAGGCCGTTAGGGGATCTTCTGCGGGGAAGAATGCCTCTCCCTTACACGTGGTCCCCTTAATTAGTAATTAGGGTAATGCGATATTGAAAAAAAAAAAAAGCAAGGCACAAATTTAATTAGTTGTGTTTTATCGGAGTAACTGAGGAGAAGCCCCCCGGACTCCGCTGGAGGAAAGAGATCGATACGGAACATCTATTTTCACAGGAAAACAATTGCAGCTGACGGCTGTCCGCGGGGCGCGGGTGCCGTGATGGAGCTGCCGCCCGCCGCAGCCACCGCCGCCCACCGAAGGGGAAGGAGGAGAGCAGGGCCTGCTAAATAAATGATCGATATCTCCGGAGAGTATCTGTGTATTCTCAGATAGCGCTACGGAGCGGCTAATAGGAGCTGACACATAGCTATAGGGAGATGGCTTCCATTGCTCAATTAACTAATTATCTTTTAAGCTGTTCTGACTCAAATGGGAAATGATGGCGGAGGAGCGTGGCTTTTTGCATCTCTGTCCTTTTTGGCAAGTTGCTCGGTCTGTTGGCCAAGCAAACCCCCTCCCACGGCCGCTGACTCGCCTGGTGTGCAAGAGCATGTGGGGGTGCAGGATAGCATGGCTGCACCACGGCACAGCTACACCGCGGCACAGCTACACCACAGCACAGCTATACCACGGCACAGCTATACCATGGCACAGCTACACCACAGCACACCTACACCATGGAACAACTACACCACAGCACAGCTACACCACGGCACAGCTACACCATGGAACAACTACACCACGGAACAGCTACACCACGGCACACCTACACCACGGCACACCTACACCACAGCACAGCTACACCACGGCACACCTACACCACGGCACACCTACACCACAGAACAGCTACACCACGGCACAGCTACACCACGGCACACCTACACCACGGCACACCTACACCACGGCACAGCTACACCACGGAACAGCTACACCACGGAACAGCTACACCACGGCACACCTACACCACGGCACACCTACACCACGGCACACCTACACCACGGCACACCTACACCACAGCACACCTACACCACGGAACAGCTACACCACGGAACAGCTACACCACGGCACACCTACACCACGGAACAGCTACACCACGGAACAGCTACACCACGGCACACCTACACCACGGCACACCTACACCACGGCACACCTACACCACGGAACAGCTACACCACGGAACAGCTACACCACGGCACAGCTACACCACGGCACAGCTACACCACGGAACAACTACACCACGGAACAACTACACCACGGAACAGCTACACCACGGCACACCTACACCACGGCACACCTACACCACGGCACAGCTACACCACGGAACAGCTACACCACGGAACAGCTACACCACAGCACAGCTACACCACGGCACACCTACAGCACGGCACACCTACACCATGGCACAGCTACACCACGGCACACCTACACCACGGCACACCTACACCACGGCACAGCTGCACTGCAGCACACTGTGCACACACCGCAGGAGCAGCCGCTTGCTTCTCCCGTGCCGTTCCCCCCCCCTCTCCCCGCCGCTGGGATGGAGTAACACATTTGTTGGCTCTTCCAGGCATCCTCATGGAGATATCGCAGGAAAGGCTTCCTTCTTGGCAGGGCTGCTGTGTGCACAAACTTGCCGTTATTTACGTGCTTGCTTCTTCCTATGAAAATGTCCCATCTGGGCACACTTAAAGAACTTTATCTCAGCGCCAGTGAGTCAGTAACAGGCATATCTTTGCCTGGCTTATTAAAGCCACCAGCCAGTTCCCAGTCCACCTTCTCCTCCCTCTACCTCTGTTCTGTAATTGTTAGCCTTTCCATATTTCATCAAGCACTGAGAGCGGGGCCCTGCTGTGATAGGAACTGTACAAATACGTGCTGAGATAAAGGGCCCGCATGTGGGCACTTGTACCTCAGAAAGGAAGATAACGGCTGGGAGAAAAGAACGATTGTCCTGGTTTACAAGAGGTTGCCAGTGGCTAGCTGAAGGTTGCACAAAGTGGCCACCGCTCCGAGTGTCCCGTGCCAGCGCATCAGCCACGGGGCAGCCAGGAGCCGAAATGGGCGAAAAATCCAAAATTCAGCAACGCTCTCTCAGAGTTGAGGACCTGACTCAAGCACAGGCTGGCTTGAACGGAGGCCAGGCTTCAGGAAAAGCAGCTCAGCCCATCCTGGAAACCCCAGGCAATGCCACCTAGAGCACGAGGAGGAGGAGGGAGAGGTGGAGGAGGCAGCCCCGAGCCGTGCACGGCACAAAGGGAACCGCGCTGTGAGCCCGGCCTCGCTGCGGCCCCGTGGAAGCGGAGCTGCTCCCGGTGTTTAATGCTCTCCAGTGCGATTTCGTCTATAGAGATCAGTCAGGCTTTGATAAGATCATAGCAGGAGGACAGGAGGAAATTGCAGTCTTGCCCAATGCTTGATCTTACGCTGCTGAACTTGCTGTATCTGGGATATTATAGCCCAGCCTTAATAGCATCATATTAAGCTGAGACAATGCAGCCCTGTGACCTTGCAATGCTTGATAGCCATATGTGCTATTTTAATGAAAAATTGGGACTTAAGTAAATGGCCGCCTATCGGCAGAGGGCCGCTAACAGGATCTCGCTCCCCAGCCCGGGCTGGGGGGGAGGGCAGGGGAAGGGAATTGGGATGTAATGGCCATAATCAGCCCCCGGCCAGTGACCTTCCGCCTCCTCCTGGTGCTCGCGGGGAGCCAGCCCCGGGGGACTGGAGCCAGGATGGGCATCTCCAGTCAGTGACAGACCCCGGAGGTGGCCCAGTGGCTGCTTCCACAGCACTCAGGTGTTTTAAGGCCACCAAAATCCCTTGCCCGTGCCAGCAGCCGCTGGCGAGCAAGGAGGTGGTGCTGCCTCACCGGCGGACACCCACCCCTGCAGCCGCGCACAGGGGTTTCCTACCCCAGCAAATTGAAACTGTAAATATTGATAGCCTTTTCTTCCAGGGCTTTTTAATGCCCTCTGATACTTAGAAACTATTAAGTGCACCCATCATTACTAACCTGCGAAGTAAATGCGTCCTAATGGGCAGGCGAGCTGCGCTCGCCCCAACAAATCATTTCTAATGAATAGCACCTGGCACATTCATCACCGTTAAATGCCAAAGCAAATCCATCTGCGTTAGCCGCTGAAAAGAGCCAGGCAGAGCTCGCACTCCTCTCCTCTCCAAGGTAGGGGAGGGCTTGGCTTGCAGCGTGTACGTGTGGCTGTTTCTAATCTCTCCCCGTTCCTGCAGCCAGGATCCTCGAGGCACGCCGCTCAATAGCCGGGCTGCTCCCGCACACAATGGCCAGAGGTCTCTCCGAGCGCCGTGGAAGGTTTTAAATAGAAACCAGCGCCTCTCCCTCACACGCACACAATGCTTTCCTGACCCTCTCCTGACCTCACCCTCAAATCTGGGGTTCACAGCCCCAGCCTTGAACCCGGCTCTGTTTTTTCATGTTTGGCCTCTCTATTTCCTGAGGTCAGGCAGCCCACCGCTCCATTAGCATGAAGCAACTCAGGGCTCATTTGCCAAAACTGACATCCTGGGAAAGTCCTGATGAATTTATGAATTAGAGGCTACAGATGCCAGTAAAAGAATTAAGGACTTATTTATTTATTTTTTTATTATTTGCAGGAAATCAGCTGGGATGCTGCTGTTTTCTTTTTTTTTCTGAAAAGCGCCATCAGCCTTGAAGCTGCAAAGGCTGCGTCAGCAGCAGTTTGCTTTCAGGGAGGAAAAAACACATTTTTAAGGGTTTGTTGTTTTGTTTTTGAAAGGAAGGGCCGGGGGAAGAAAGTTGAGCGAGCGGACGAGCGCGGGAGCCGGCGCGGCACAGCGGCCCGGCGGGGCGAGGTGCTCTCACCTTTCAGCACGTAGCGCTTGCAACGCTGCAGAGAGAAGAGGTAAAATTTATATCCCATAAATCACATGTCAAGTGCCTGCAAGGAGAGGTCATTAAACAGATGTATGAGGCAAGAGACAAAGTCCATCCATTTTGGGAGACGCTCCCGGTGTCAGCAGCACTCCAGGAGCCTCCAGAGGCAGGTACCCGACCGGCACAGTAGAAGCTCCCCAGATAGTTTTATTTATTTCCTCCCCGATTTATTTGATTGCGTTTTCTTTATTTAAATATCTTGCTGGGCTTTCCCCTGCCAGAGCAGCCCAACAGAGGTGAGAGCGGAGGGTAGCAGCACATCAAACAGCTCGGGAGCACGGGCGGATGGAGTGATGGATGGAGGCCGGCCCACGATTAATAATCAAACCAGGAGCTTTTGCTGGGAGTCATGTGGAAAATGTGGCTTTGGAAACATTTGTCTTGGTCCCACAAACAACAAGTGGTGTTTCGCTCCCTTCCTTTGTTCCTCGCCCCCCTTTCCTCCCTCCCTCTCTCCCTCTTTTGGCTTTTCATGCCCAGATCCGCTGATTAAAATCTTCTCCATCCTTTACCTGCTCCAAGTGGCTTCTGCGCTGCTTTGATTTATGCTTTGCTTATCTCAGGCTTCAGTGCAAAAATAATGACCAGATAATAAAGAGCACCGAGGAGCTTTTCAAATGACGTGGCACCCGCTGCTCGGGCCGGGGCTTTGCAGAATCCTTGGCGAGGAACGTGGCGCTGGCCCTGGGCCCGAGCAGAGGGGGATGAAGCACAGCAGCTCCGCTCGCCCAGCGCCCGCGCTCCAGCGTCACCTCTCTGGGCAAAGCCGGGCACCTCAAAGAGCTCCTCCATGGGTTGAGTCAGCGCTTGGCTTGGCAAATCCATGGAGAGGTCTGCTGGGGGCTTTCTGCAGCGTTGCAGTGGCTGCCGATCCTCCCAGGGAGATGCTCAAGCAGCATCTCCACGATGCTCTGCCCTCCTTGAGCCCTGCTCCATCCTTCGCTGACCTGGGGTGCCCGAGCCCTGCAGCATCCCAATCCCAATGCTCGCATGGACCTACAAGGGCTCCACACCTGTGGGGGTTCAGATTTTACTGTAGGGGTCAGATTTTACTGTAGGGTTGGGGACCTATAAGTTTCCCTGCATTCTTCGTTACGGCCTGCACAGGGACAGCACTATTTCGCTCTTCCAGATTTCCCCAGCCCCTGCGCCGCTGTCATCTGGTTAAAGAATTGCCATTAATTTTAGGGTAGGAAGGACCCATTGTTTACTACGCGATCGGGGAAAAGGGAAGGTTTCTGCTGCCAATAAACTATTTTTACTTGTAATGCAGATCCAGTATGGCCAGCGAGGTGGCCGCAGTGTGGGAACAGCAGGCTGTTTGCAGCCCAGGCTGCAGCACGGGGACATCAGCCCCCAGCGACACCGCGGCCAGGACAGCAGCCAGTGCCAAGCCAGGCAGGATTTTGGCGCTGGCACAGCCTGGAAGTGCTGCTCAGAGGTGGCAGCAGGGCTGGGCACAGTCCTGGAGTGCAGGGGCAGAGCTGGGCAGGCACCGGGAAGCAGGGGGACAGCAGCAAAGACCCCGATGTGCTGCGTGCTGCTTTCTGCACCCCAGCGCTCGCTCAGTCCCGGAGGCAGTGGTAGCCAGCAGCCCCGTCCCTTCCAGGATGCATTTCCAACAAATCATCCCCCCAAACACGCTGCTCAGTTCAATTTAACAGGGAGAAGAGACGCAGCCCAGCGCAGGACCTGCAGCGTGAAATTATTGCAGGGGAGGGATAGCAGAGGTCCCTCCTGGCTTTAAATAATCCTCAAAAATAGACATCTCCGGATTGCCTCCTGGCTCCTTCCGACGACTGCGAGTTTGTCAGCAGGGGGAGGGATGGATGCCTGCTCATTTACCCCCATCCTCCGGCGGCGAGCCAGCAGTTTACACCTACGGCAGCAGCGGAGACCTCTCCGCCGAGCGTGCGCTCCCCTCGCCGCGTGCTCTATAAATACGTGTGCATGACAGATTTGGCACCGCGTATTCCTGTAAGTGATGTAATCCTCGGGAAGTTACTTAGCAACCACGGAAAATGTTTTGGAGGCTCTAATTTTTCAGTATGGTAAAATCGTATATTTATGCAGTGCGGCTAATCAGCTTGCTGGCAAGTCAGCGACGATGATCTCATTTTCTTCATCATTATTTTATGTGAATTGGGCTTTTAGCACTAAAGAGACCACAAAGATTTAATTCAAAAATGTGATTGCTTTATGTTTCCAGGGTATCATTAACATGGCATCTACGCAAATAACCATGGTAACAAACTGGTAATTAGTACATATATGGCACTTATTATTAATACAGAAACAGGACAAGCTCCAAATCAGCGCAGATTACAGTACATTATTACCATAGTAATTACCTGCAGTAACACACACAAATTGAACTAAATGGCCAATTGAACTAGAGTGAATGGCTTTTTATTCCAGTCCCTAAATAATGTGCATTCTTGGCTGAGTAGTTCAAGGTAAATAAAACTGTTTTAAATTTATTGCCAACTTTTTTTTTTTTCTTTGGTGGGGAAGGACTGCAGATGGCAGGAGTCAAGAACTTTTTTTGCTGTGCATACAGTGTAATTATTGTACAGACTAAGCCGTTCCTGACTTCCATAGAAAGACAAAGAGGGCAAAAGTTATTAGTTTCTATTTTACTAGCAGCTTTATTTCTGTAATTTCAGCCATGAAGTAATGTTCAATGTATCTAAAAGAGTCAATGCCAAATAACGTAGGGCCCAAATTCAGTCTTTTGTTTTCTGGGCTTTTTTCTGAGGCAGGGAAAAAGTACCTCTGTTGGGAGGAGGCTTGAAAAGTAAACTTTTTAAAAATGGACGTATTTATTAAAATAATGGAAAAAGGGGTTTTGACCTAACCCTTTCCCACAGTCTGAGGATTGACTGGAAAAGCACTGAACACGTGCCCAGGGCCAGAAGTCAAGCGCCCCGGCTGGCGCTGGCAGTGCCAGGACGAAGCCAACTGCTGAAAAAGGAGCAAAGCCCCTGCTGAAAAAGGAGCAAAGCCCCTGGTCGTTTCTCAATCCCCCCATTTCACAACATGGCACCGGGGCTCTGCTGCCTGCACGAGCCCAGGGAGAGCAGGAGCAGGAGCACCCAGCCCGGACAGGAGCAGAGCATCCCGAGAGCTCTCTGCCGGTGGCACGGCCGCGATGCCGGCCTGGCAAAACCGGCACTGCGCTTGCTTGTTGGGCCCTGGTGGGTCTCATCCCCCTTGCTCAGCTGCAAGGCGTGCTGCTGCCGGAGACGCGGGGTAGCCCCAGCTCCTGCTCCCCCTGCACGAAGCAGAAACCGCCCTGCCATCGGGGCGCAGCCGGAGAGGAGCCCTCTCTGCTCCCCACCCGTGCCCTTTAAAGGTGAAAGCCATCTATCCAGCCTCATCCTTACTTTCTAAATGAATATAACATTTATAGAGAGGCTTTCAAAGGCGATGTCTGCCTGACCTCTAGGGCTGCGCTTTCGGCAGGGCGGGCGCGAGCGCTCGGCTGTGCCGCAGGAGCGCGGGGCTGCGCGCGCTCCCCAGCAGCAGCTCCTGCAGGTGCACAGCCCGGGACCTCTCTTCTTTATTTTTTTCCAACTCTGCCTCCTAAAACGACTCTCCGGGGTTCTTAGTATGATGATGATCTTACCATTCACTTCTTATTTGGAAGGGCTTCCTTACCTCTGCAGTGTTTTTTCTGCCCAGAGGCCCATTGAAGAAGTTCTTGGAGCAGAGGAAGCGGCCCCAGCCCCACCAGACGAGGTGCCTCCCGTCCCCACAAGTGAGAGCAGAATTAAAACTGCAGTCTTTCACAGATCTCTCCTCTTCCTTCTCTTTCCTCCAGACAAGCATTAATATTTCCACGTGCTGCTGGGGACTCAGCGCTGCCTGGACTGTGCGTTCAAGGTTTGTATGGCAACGAGCAGCACGTGAGGGCTTCATCTGCCTTATTAACACCTCTGTGATTAGCAGACATGGGGGCCTGTACAACAGGAGTGGAAATCCTTCCCCACCAAAGCCCTGCTTTACCCGCCCACCAGCCTTTATTTGTGCTCTTTATCTGTGCACTTCCAGCAGGCATAATGGAGAATCATTGTTCCTTTATCGGGTCCATCTTTCATTGTACTTTACCTTTCTCAATTCGTAAGAAAATTATTATTTTAGCAGGCGAGCATTTAATTATGTCTCACTGTATTTGCTTTGGCTCTCGCAGCACGGAAAATCTACTCCTTTTAACAGCTATCCATTTAGTGTGGGTTCCGATAAAGCCAAATTGCCTGCAACTCAGTTTTATGCAACCCCATCTGTGTTCTCCATACAGCTCCCTCTCTCCGTCCAAATCCCAAACCCACCTAACATTGTTCCAGCGCCTGCCCGGCCGTGCCAAAGCCTACGTAACCCCCCCAGGCATGCAGCAGCAGCAGCAGCAGCAGCAGCGCTTATCGGTGCTGCACCGAGAGCCGCAGCACCCGCCTGACTCACCGCTCCGAATTAACGCCCATCAGGGCTTATTTCCATAACGCTCCTCCTACGCACCCGCAGCAGAGCAGCACCTGAGTTCAAAACAGGGTTTGGGCCTTGTTTTCATGCCGACTTTCTCCCGGTTTTGGCTCTCGGGGTGTTTTGGCACGGGGGAGCCAAAAGCGTCGTGCGCCCCACGCGTGCCCCATGCGCGGGAGCAGGCGGCCAGCCGCTCGCACCAGCACCAAGGAGGTGCTTCAATGCCCAGCGACGTGGCACAAAACATCCCACTTTACCTTAAAAAAACCCTGAAGGCCAGAGCAGGGCTTTATTTTCTCTTTCCCTCTCTCTCCTTGTTACCGTTTTGTTTTGCAGCCGTTGCTGCTGTTGCCATGCTATCGCCTTTTGTTGCTATGGATTAATATTGTTTTTTTACTTATTTTTATGTATGTCCTGGGAACATGATTGCTTAATTTGCCCTGCAGCTTTGTAGGCCTGACAGGCATTTCCACATCGTCCCAGCGCTCACCTTATCTTAATCCAGTTCTGGGCTGCTTGCAGGGTAAATACCTGCATAAATGTTCACTGCAGGCCGGGGACCGGTATTTGCCCCAGCGAGGCAGGGGACAGGACAGACTGTTCCTGCTGTCTGTGCCGTGCCCACCCTGCTATAACAGGGCTGGCTCCCACCTAACCCAGAATCACAGCTCAGAAGCTGCGCAGGCAATGGGCTACCAGGTCTGGGCAGAGGGGTGGGCTCCGGCTGTCTTGCACAGACCCCAGAGCCCAGAGGGGACACATCCAAGGGCTTAATAAAACGCATTCCTTTACGGGATTGTAATGGGCAGCTGAATTTTGGTCCCAATTTATTGTCTCTGGAAAATCTTTGTCACTAGAGAGGAGCCGGGGGGGTCCCAGGGGAGCGTCTGAGCTGTGCCATGGAGAGGCTTTTGTCCTCAGCGTGCTGGAGCAAGGGTGTCAGGAAGAGGAAGGGATCATTTTTCAGGAGGTTTCAGGAGGTTTGCCTGCAAGCTGTGCAGCCTGAAGGCCTCCCCACCCCGCCGCACTGATAGGGCTGAAGTCCTGAGGCCGCCGGCTCAGCCCCCGTTCGGTTCGTGCCCCACCAGCCCCAAGGGGCAGGGCATTGCTGCTGGCAGCACTCCGACTGCTGCTCTAAGCTCCCGAGCATCCCCGTGGTGCTGCTTGCCACCAGCCCGTCCAAGAGGGGGACTTGCAAAAGAAAACCACCATAAACTTTGCGGTTTCACCGTGTTGTACAAACGTGAGGCCACCAAGGGGGCACAGGAGGGATCTGCTCCAAGTCTGGCTCCATTGCATGCCCTTTGTGGGACAGCCTGCTTTATTATTTTAAGGCAGGCCTTTATTGCCCTGTGTCTCCATCCTCCCCACAAAAAAATGGGGAAAACAGTCCATCCTTTTGTCCCACTCCTGAAATCTTCGGGGAAGTGACTTTGTCCTACCATTATTTTTGCATTGGGCTCGCCACAGCGGCCACTACACCCTAATGCACTAATAAATATGGATGGCGGGGATTGGTCTCTCCCTTTCTGTAATTAATCTTGTCTCCATCCTTCTGGGTCATCTCGTGAGCAATGCACAGACAAATATCCCCCTGGAGTCGTGAGCCGGCGGTTCCTCGGCTGCACACATCAAAGGGGAGCTGGTGACATCACGGAGATCACAGAAAACATCAAGTCTGGCTGTCTGGGGGAGAAAAAAATAGCTCCTTGCAGATCCACAGCTGGTGGGTTTTTTTTTAATTACACCAGGGCCAAGGAACATTCCAACCATAACATCCTGCAGCCTGCCCGCCACCAGACAACACGTCTTTTATTAGCGTAGGAATGTATCTTTAATAAACTGGAGGTCTTCAGCTCGTCGGAGGGGCTGGGGGTCCCGTTTGGCCCGGCTATAGGGCCTGCAGCAGGGCAGCGGCTGCAAGGTATGAGAAGACTTTGTGCTGCCCGTGCTGCTACAGGCAGGGCTCACCCTCTGCAGAGCTGAGTTCTGGGGACACGGCAGCAGCCTCACAGCAGCAAGAGAAGCACAGCACGTGGCTGGCTGCTGGCAGGGTTTGCGGAGGGCTCGTGGTGAGCACGGAGCTCGTGGTGCCGGCGGCCTCGTGGTCCTCGATGTGGCTGGAAGCATCTGCAGGGAGCAGCAGCCCAGCAGCACGGGTGTGCGTCACTGCCTGGAGAAATCCCTCGCTGGAGAGTTTGGGGAAAGAAATGGAAAGAACGGGTCAGGAAGTGCTGCCACGATGCCGTGGCCGTGCTGCTTCCAGGTCAAGCTTGCTTGTGGGACTCGAGCTCTCTCCAAACCCTACAAGGGCTTTTCCTTTGAGCCCCGAGCCCGGGCTGAGTGGCACAGTGGGACCCCCACCCTGCAGGCAACCTCAGTCGGCCTCAGGGGACAGCAATGGGGGCACCTGTGTGAGAGGTTTGCCGCTGGCCAGCCCGGGAATTCAGCACCTCCTTGGGCATCTCACAGCATCTCTTCCCTCCAGTCCTGCCCAAACCCACCCGTGTCCCTGCAAGCCGAGGGGCTGGCAGCACACCACCCTCTCTGCTGCTTTTGTAAGAGCTTGAAGTGCGGTTAAGGTCAGCATGACAAATGAGGGAGTCCATTTTGCAGCCTTAATTATCTCTCCCGTCATTAGTGTATGCCTCTGTGTTTGCGCAAACTGGGTTTTGGGGTGTTTTCCATGAAAATAAATTTATCTCCAGTTCTAAATCCATTTTTGTCATCCTCCTCACCAGAGTGTGTGGATATATCCATGCAGGAAAGCACGATCCCACGTAATTCAGCAGGTTTGGGGGGGGTTTATTCATGTTTTTTTTTTCTTCTCCCCACTTAAAGCAGCACCAGAGGAAATGTGATGCTGAGCAGTTGCTCCACCAAGTAACAAATCTCCCGTATTGTTCCCTCTCCTTTATTTATCCTGAGCGCACGGTAGCAAGGCAGCCTGAAAAAGTGCGTTGTTTTCAGAGGCATGCAGCCCTGAAAATGGATGTTTGCTTTAATCAATCTCGGAGGAGCCCGTGGGGGCCGGGAGAGGTGCGGCGCTGGAGATTTGTTCTATTGATTAACCGAGCGCCGAGATGGGAGGCATCAAACACTCTGAGCGGATAAAAGCCTGCTAGGTGAATAGGGCTATTGTCGGGTTTGGTTTGCAGGTTATTGGGTTTGGGGGATTTTATTTTTCTTTTCCTACCTGCGGGGCCGAGAGCAAGCCGAATAACTTTTCTAATATTCCTCCCCGCTTCCCCTTTTAAACTTCCCCGGGAAAGGCATCGCGCCGCAGAGACCCCCCCCCACCTCTGCGTGCCAGCCCGAAGTGAGATTTCACATTATTGCATCTGACAGCCCTCATTCCTCAGGCGCTTTCTCTTCCCTTCCTCAGAGGAGGAGGGAAAAAAAATAAAAAAAAAAAAATCAAAGGTTTCAAAATGTGAGCACCTTCTGAGGCTGCAAAGCGCAGCGCCTCCTCGGGGGGGCTGCTCGGAACAGGGAGCGAGAGGAGGGGCGAGGGGGAGCCAGAACCACTTGGGAAGAGGTACAGGGATTTGACATTGCGTTTGCCTTGGGCCCTCGGAAAATGTTTGCAGTTTTCAATTAATCTCATTAGTCCGGAAGGAGGTGGAGGGGCGGAGAGGCAGGGAGGAGAGGCGGGAAATAAAAATAATTTCACGGGGAATTCTCTTTAATGACTTTTTAAAAACACGTAATTGAAATTGGTGCTTGTGGGGAATGCTTCAGGAGCGCCGAGGCTGGCGGCGGGGGAGCAGCGAGGGATGGGGGGCTCTGCTGGGACGCGGCGGAGCTGGGGCACGGGGGGCTGCCCAGGCTGGAGGGCAGGGGGACAGCACCAGAGAGGGTCCAGGTCTCGGGGAAAGCTCAGCTTGCTGTCGTGGAGAACTCAATTTCCTTTTGCTGCTCTCCCGAGGCTGAATTTGCAAGCCTGGAAATTGGCAGCTCTTCCTGCCGCTCACCATTTGCTCGCTCCCCAAGAAGCAAAGGGGAGCTCTCGGTGCCAGACCCCCTCGGCGCCAGCCTCCCCACCGCGGTGACACTGGATGGGCTACGGGGTGGCCTGGGTGAGGACAGGGCATGGTCTGGACAGGCTCCAGCCCCCACATCCCCAGAGGGACAGACAGAGGAGGGACAGAGCCTGCCCCTGCACTCAGGGCATCCAAACCTCGCTGGCTCACATGAACGAGCCCAGCATCACTCCTGCCTGATGGGGAGGAGAGCCTAGAGCATCTCCGGGGCATGGGACACAGTGAGGAGCCACCAAATTATCTGCATCCTAATGAACTGCATGTTCACCAGACAGGAAAACTGCTCAGCCAGGGGCGGCGCTTGCTTGGTTTTGAGGCTCCATTAGCACAGCGTGCAGGTGCTTGCCAAGCATCCCTCTGCACCCACGTGCTTTGCTTTCTGCTGCTCCTTGCCCTGTCGCTCGGTCAGTACGTCCGCACCAGCACTTCTCCTTTCCGCAGGGCATTCCCTCGCGCCCTGGTACCAAAACACTCCCAGCTCCCAGGGCTTTCCCTGACCACTGCCTGCCTGCCGAGTGTCACCAGACTTCCTGCATTTTGTCCCGTGCTGTGCCAGACGCTAAAAGCTGCCAAAACCGCATGGGTTTCTGCAGCACGCTCCCAGCCGTGCCGGGCATTCGTGCAAGCCTGCACCAGCTGCACCTCCACGGAAGAGCCCGTTGCAGAGACCCACAGCAGCCTCCACCAGCCCTTGTACACCCCAACCTGCCCCGTGCACCCCAACCTGCCTCGTGCACCCCAACCTGCCCCATGCTCCAAATCTGCCCCATGCACCCCCATCTGCTCTGTGCACCCCAGCACTGCACGGCCGCCCCTTCCCCTCCGCCTCACCAGCAGGGCTGTGCCCTCCGCTCCAGCCCCCAGGCTGAGCACTTAATTGATCGGATTATCCCTTATTTACTAATTAGCAGCCTTGCACTCAGACGGCCGGAGCGGGGGCCAGCAGCGCTTTCCCTTTATACCTCAGCAGTTGGTGTTTGCCGGCTGCGGAGGCTCGGTGAGCAATTTGCCGTGATTCATTTCTGCCGTGGAAAGCTGATACTTGGCACGGCGCTCGCCTGGGAACAAAGCAACGCAGATGCATTGCCCGTGGCCACCGGGAAGAGGCAACGGCAGACTCTGCCCACCTTTTAACTTGCCTTATTTTTTCCTTCTTCAGCGCCGTGGTTTGGTTTGCTGCGTTTAACGAGTTCGGTAATTGCTGGCGGAGGTAAGGTCTGCTGCTCCGTGTAGGTCGCACTGATATGGGTCTAATAGAGAAGATATTACCTAAGAGGAGGGACATGACTCCGGCACCCTGAAGACCAGGCTTTTGTCCCAATGGCTTCTTCACTGAGGGGCAGAAAAGAGCAGATAACAAAAAAAAATCTCCGTCCTCTGCAGCAGAACCCGTGAGGTCAGCAGGACTGGCCCGAGGGTGTAAGATGCTAAAACAACAGAGTCAAAGGAAAAGTTTTGAGGATGTGTTGGCAGGCTGGACAAATTAGATAACTGGGCAGGAAGGACACTTGAATCCACTGGTGATCCATTAGCAGGCTCTGCAAGGAAATGGGAATCTAGCTTCTGAGCCAAAGAGCACACCTTGCGACTTATTAGCAGCCAAAAAGCTTGTGCGCATTATTTTGAGGCGTCCCGGGGGCATGTACAAATGCTACCAGAAGCCAGCTACAAAGAAACCAAAGCCTGCCATAGGAGGACACCCCAAAACACGCGGCCGTGGGTGCTGTGTGCTGCTGGTTACAGAGGGCAGGGGCAGGGTGCCCGGCTGCCGGCGCTTGCTCCGTCTTTGTCTGCTGCCAATGGATCGATTGTGTCCAGGGAGCTCTGGTTCGCCTATGTAGGTCAGGCAGACAGAGCTGGCCCCAGGGCTGCCACGAGGTTGTTAAAATGAACAAGGGTCCCCCTTCTCCCCTCGTCCAACCCCCCTGATGCCCAGCCCTTGGCAGAGGGCAGCCTTGGCTCTCTTCCTAGAGGAGCCGAGCGCTTCTTTGAGGCTTTGGGCTCATTCGAGCCCAGCCAGCACGTTTGCAGCTCCCGGGCCAGCGCAGACATTTTGCCCTGCGCATCGCCCTGAGCAATGCTCTCCCTGTTTGTCTTTGCACGAGGAGAGCTCCGTGCTGGGAGGGGAATGGGCAGCGTGACCCAATTCGCGGCTTTCCGTCGCTACGACTGGCATCGCTGCCTCTCGGCTTCGTGATCTGGAAAGGGCTGAACCAGCTCCCGGAGAAGGGGGATTTCTCAGCACGGCAGCATCCCCCCAGCAGCCCCGGGGAGGGGGAGATTTCCCACACTGGGCTGTTCCCCTGCTCGTCTCTGCATGGGAGGAGAGCAGATAAGAGAGCGACTTCCTAACCCTCAACCTCGGGAGCCTCTGGTTTTGGCCACGCATCTTTGCTTCCCTCCAGAAGCTTTCATGACTCGAGGAAACCCAGATCCTCGGGAAACTTGGACTCCCCCAGGGCTTGCAGGCATGGCAAAAGGGGGAGAGCGAGAAAGCAGAGAAGAAACTTTCTCAAATAAACGAGACTCGGTAGTTTAGAGCAAACTTTGCACTAGCCAAAGACTTGACCTTGTGTTCTCTCCTAGGAACAAACAAGAGAAGAGTGAGGATCGCATTATTTTGCCTGAAATTCGGAGTGGATCAACCCCCTGCTGTTCCTAGCTCCTGAAATGAGTGGCTATAAACAACACGCATTTCCAGAGGATGAATTAAACAGCGAGCCTGAGTACTGACTGTATTTTAAGAGATGTTTATTTGTCCTCGCTGCTGCTCTACAAAGAGTTGCACAAGGGCTTATTAAATTTTAACCCCGCATTGTTCCTGGGTAAACACTGCCCTTCACCCAGCGTGCTGAGTGCTCGCAGCCCCGACAAGCAGCCACACACCGGAGCCCCCAGCGTGCAGGATCCCAGCACCACGGTCCTGAGCCACCAGCACCACGCATGGCCCTGTGCTGCCCCTGCTGGGGCTCGGAGGGCTGCTGGAGGCTTTCCTTTAGGTGCTGGGGAAGGCTGCTGCCCAGCTGCGGTTTCTGTCACTGGGGCAGCCAGCTCGTTTCGTCTTTCCTACAGACATCCAGAGCTTTTCTGCACCTTTCTGCCAAAAAAAAATCGCTTTGTGAGAAGGTGGGGAAGACCTTGGTTTGCGGAAGGGTAGCCAAGCCAGCAATGTACATCTGGGCTCCTCTCCTCCTTTTTTCAGAGCATGGAAAGGGAAAGGGTGAGAAACTGGGACTGCTGGCCAAGGAGCTTGCTGCAGCTCCCCGGCGTGCCAAGCCCCGGGGGCAGCCTTGTCCCGAGGTCCTCCTGCCCCAGCTCCCACCCCCAGCACCCCGAGGAGCAGGCACGCTGGACACGTGTGCCGTGGTCCGTCCCTCGCGTCCCCTTCCTGCAGGCAGCACGGAGAGCTTCCAGCCCCCAAATTGGCTCTGCGGCACGCCCGGGATCGTTGGCGAACACAGAAAAAGGTTGAGGGGATTTTTGCTGAACGCTCGGGCTGCCTCCCCTCCGCAGCAGCTCTCGCCTGCCTGTCCCGGTGCCGTGCAGCTGGGCAAGCACCACGGAGCTGCCCGGTGCACCACTGGTGAAACCCATCAGCGACAGAGCAAGAGGCACAGCCCGGAGCTCTGCATTGCTGGGGAAAAATAGGGTTTTGCTGTTTGCAAGGGCAAAGCTGAGCAATGAGCATGAAAACAAACCCCAGCACGAAATCCAGGCCAGCTCTTCCTGCACTGCTGAGGGCCCCAAGAAGTCATCGCCTCCCCATTTTCGGGGTGCTTTTGGGGCGTCTCCCCTGCTGGGGGTTGTGGGAGGGGGACACGCAGCCAGAAGAAGCGAGATGCTGAGCAGGGTTCTCCAAAAAGAAGGATCCGTGCCTTGCAGAAACATTTTTGAACTCATGTTTGTTCCCTCTCCTGGGTCTGGGCAGAATGTCAAAGCCTGCTCTGAGCTGGAAATATTTTAAGACTAGCACTCACTGGAGACTGAAACAATGGCAATTCTTTAGCTACTGAGGCTTTTATAAAAGGGCTTTTGACACAGAGGCTGCTTAGGGGTTTTTTCGTTGTTGGTTTTTCTCCCGGAAAGCACTGTGCTAGTGTCCGTGCGTCTGTTTGTGCGCACACTTCTGCGTGTGCAAAGCCCCCTCTTGGCTCCCAGCTGCGCCTTTCGTGCGCGAGCCCTCGAGGATGCCCGCGGCGCTGCTCGGGCGCAGCCAGCTCCGGCGAGGAGGGAGGAGACGCCGATCGCACGGGATGCCATGCAGCGATGCAGGAAGAAGACATTTTAGAGTAAATGTCAGCTTTTGCGTTTCTGGGTTTGGGGCTTTTTTTAAACACGTGGGTGGGACTTTTAATGCCCGCATGAAGCCGAGATGGTTTCAGTCTCCAGGGCTTATCCAGAAGATTCACACAAACACGATGGAAAGTGTCTCTTTGCTTAGGAGGATGAAATTTGACACTGCGGAGATTTTAACCCGGTATTCCAGCCAGGAGCCTCGGTGGTTAGTGTGTCATATCTGATAAAGGCTAATCAGCCCTCCTTCAGGCACCATTCAATTCTTATTTTCATCTGCCTCCTGTGCGCGTTGCGTTCTCTGTGATACGTACTCGCACGCAGGCAAACCAGCGCAAATTCTGCTCAACTCTGGTCTTCCCTGGACACGAGGCCAACGGGCAGGGCTCAGGGTAGAGAAGTGCATGGCAGGACCCCCCGCCCTAGCCCACAGCCCCGCTCCTGGCCCTGCCTGCAGCACTTTTGGGGCCAGCTTTTTGCACGGGTATGGGGACAGGACCCCATGAGAGGCATTTTTCTGGCCAGCCCCGCTGTCGGCTGCCTGTCCCGAGCCCGGCTCCGTGCCTGCCCCTCCTGCGAGGTGTCCAAAGCCTCCTCAACAATTACCCGAGTTGCTGTTTGTTCAGGCGATGTGGATTTAGCTCTCCAGCCTCACGTGTAGTGTGTGTATAGGGAAAGATAGATTGCCGCTACTTTCCAGTATAAATCACATTCCTTACAACACTCCAAAGTAGCATTTTCAACCTCAGGGTGCTAATAGGATCCAGCAGGAGAAAGAAATGTCAGCTAAGTAGCAGGCGCTGTTTGGAGAGTGCAATGGAGCTGATCCACAGCCCTGGGGCAAAAGGAGCAATCCCAGGGCAAAGGTTAAAGAGTTCAGGAGCACTTCAGCCTACTTAATTGCAACAGGCCTCTTACACAGTGCAAGATGGATGACTCAAGCCGGGCAAGGGGGGCAGAGCGGGGCCAGCAGCATCACCATCTGGAGGCGGGCGGGCGGCAGGGGACCGCGGCGGAGGGGACAGAGGTGGCTCCTCGCCCCAAGCCACTGCTAGCCAGAAAGGTGGCCTGTGCCGTACCGGGACCCCCCAGCCACCAGCTCTGTCCCCTCCGCCAGGAGCTCAAGAAATGGGAATTTCTATCGGAGCTGGCTGAAGCCACCGCGCTTTCGTTGCAGGAGCTCAGCACTGATCCGGGCTGATATCTCCAGCTGCCAAGGAAAGGTCCCTTGCTCCCCCCAAATCCATAAGGAATATTTTAAGGGGAAAGGAGAGGAGCTCGTTATTGCTGCCGTTCTTGTCATTGTGGCAGGATTTGTTTTCCAGTTCCCTCTTTTTTTGTTAATCTTCAGAATCTGAAAATGTCTTGTACCAGCCCCAAGGTGATTCTGCTGGGAAGATGCCTCAGATAATATTTTTAGTAGAGTTTAGACTTGTTTTCTGACACGCATCTGAAAAAAAATGTCATCAAAAGCTGATGTTCTGCATGGAAAATGTCTTTTGAAATATTTTTTTTCTATCTGAAGGAAAAAAAAAAAGTTTAGAATAAAAACATTTCTTTCAGGCCTCACGGGCGAGCTTTATGCCGTTTCCCTGGTGATAAAAGCACGAGGCCGGATCCTGAGGCACCAGCGCTTAATTCCCAGCGCCGCCACAACCCCCGCCATGACCTTGAAGGAGCCCCTTCGGCCCAGCTCCACGAGGGGCGAGATTTTTGTCCCAGCTTTTGGGGCTTTTCGGTCAATACAACGTCCGAAGGGCCTGTGTCTCCTCGGGACACCCCGCTCCCCCCACCGCCACCCCCGTGTCCCCCCCGAGAGGGGCTACCCCAGGGCTCCGTCCCCGCCTCCCCCCGTGCTTTCGGGCTGCTTTAGCTCCCTGCAGCCTTCCCCAGGGGTCGAGGGGGGATGAGCCCTGCCGGGCAGCCCCGGGGGCAGCCTGGTTTTATGGGGGGGTTGCCCCAGCTCCTCGAACCCCCCCATCCCCGGCTGGCGGCCCCCGGGTGCCCCCTGGTGGGGTGCGATGGAGCCGCAGAGCCGAGGCCTGCTTCGGCCTGGGGGGGCCCTCAGAGCCCCCCCTGCCGTGGGCACGACCCCTGTCCCCAGCCCAGGCTGCCCAAAGCCCCCCCAGCCCGGCCCTGGGCACTGCCAGGGATGGGGCACCAGGGATGGAGCCATGATGGCTCCTCGGGGCAGCCTGGGCCTCACCTCCCTCGTAGCGAAGAATTTCTTCCTCGTATCTGACCTAAAGCTCCCCTCTTTTAGCTTAAAGCCGTTCCCCCTTGTCCTATCACTGACACAGAGACCCTCCCCAGCTGTCCTGCAGCCCCCCTTTAGGGACTGGCAGGCCGCTATAAGCCCCCCCGGAGCCTCCTCAACACCCCCAGCCTCCCTCCACGGCAGAGGGCCTCCAGCCCCTGAGCATCCTCCCGGCCTCCTCGGGACCCCCTGCAACAGCTCCGTGTCCTCTGGTGCTGGGGCTGCAGGGTGGGGGGGGTCCCAGCCCACCTCCTCCCAGGAAGCAGCCCCATCTCCGGGGACATCACCGAGGCCTCTCCAGGGCAAAACATTCATCGGCTTTTATTGAGGAGGGGGGCGAGGAGGGCTTTGTGCACCGCTGCAGGGGCAGGGATGGCCGCACGTCCCCTCCTGCCCCCTCCAAAGCTCAGACACCCCCACCCCAGGCCCTGCGGGGGGCTCAGGAAAGGAGCAGGGCTGCCAGGAGGCAGGGCAGCAGGAGGCAGCCGCCGTCGAGGCCGGGGGGCGGCCGGGGGGAGCCGTTGCAGAGATCGGTGTCGCAGCAGTGGATGCGGACCCCCGGCAGCTCCTGCTGCTGGCAGTGACGGGAGGTGGCACAGCCGCTGGTCAGCAGGCTGCCCAGGACCACTGCAAAGCAAGCAGAGCGCGGTGCATCAGGGAGGGAGGCTGCAAGGCTACGGGGTTTGCTTTGGGCAGACAGCCGGGCAGACTCACCGCTCTCCGTCTTAATGCAGAACCGGTGTTTGAAGCCCTGGTGGGAGTGGGAGCAGGTGATCACTTCGGGGTTCGAGCACCCCATGTCCACGTACTTGGTGCCAACGATGATGTTGCAGCCGTAGCACTGGAGCCCGGACACTAAAGGAGAGCATATGAAACACAGCTGGATTTTTCCAGGGGAAAACACTTCAACTCCTTCCTGGCTGTCCTCTACAGAAGCATTTGCAGCACTCTCTGCCTCGCCAGGTTGCGTTAAGCTCTGAGTCAGAAACCAAACCTGCCCGCCACTTGTTTACCCAGTGGGCCCCAAAACGCAGAACCAGCTCCCGCTAGAGGTCAGTGCGAAATCAGAGATTAGCAGGAGATTTGAGCTGGGATCAAATCACAGGAACAAGGGAGCTCTGAAACAAGGTTTGTAAAGAGTACGTGAAACCTCCAAACCACAGACACCACCGAGCCTGGGCTCGGCTGCTCTCGGAAACAGCTTTTGCCCGTTTCTCCAAAATCCTCCAGTTTCAGCTGTGCCAGTGCCGGAGTCGCTCACACCAGAGGGATCATTTAATTTTTGGTTTGGTTTTCTCCCTGCTTTTAACGCAGGGTCTACAAGGGAGGCAAAATAATCCGAAATCAGAAGAGAAAGAGTCAGAGTGGCTGAGAGCAAATGCCCGTGAGCCCGCAGCAGTGGCAGTGCTTTGTCCCCCCCGAGCCCTGCTTGTGCTGGCGACAGCTCAGTCCTTCCCTGCAGGGTCAGCGGCTGTGTCCGAGAACGGCTCCCCCCAAAGCAGAATGGGAATTAAACCATTTCTCAACTTCTTTAGAGAAAAATAAAAGGCATTCAGAGGATATTCAGCTACATCATCCACAGGGCTTAAGGCAAACGCAGTACCTGAGACACATGTTTATTAACCACAGCAACAGAAATCATGCCGCAGGCTTCCTCTGGCTGTTGCCTTCCCCCTGCCTCTTAATTATGACCTGGAGCCCTTCCCCGTCCCTTGCTCGTTTGCTCCCAAACCCTTTTGGGGTGCTGTGTGAGCATCCCCACACCCCTGGGCACAGCAAGGGGGTCACTGGGGAATGGGAGCCCCCAGGGATCCTGGCTCCTGGCCCACACTTCTTACCCATGTGCCCTCATTTTATAGAAAACGTGATGACTTCTCCTAAAATCACCGACAAGGCAACACGCAGCTACACCGCTTGGGGCAGGAATACCCCCAGATTCATCCTGAGAACGAATCACGCTTTAGCAACCAGGGGCTGAGGAGGACGTGAAGGAGCACAGCGCACAGGGGACACTCTGCACCCTGGGGACATCAGCACTTACCCTCCGGGAGGACGAACGCCACGGTCAGCAGCGAGAGGATCCCATGGGCACCTCCAGGCATGTGTCTTGAGAGCATGGGGGGGTCGGCCCCGCAGCCCCCCCGGGGCTCAGAGGATGAACCCCAGCTGGTGGGGAGCAGGCACGGACTGCCTGTCCTCCCTGCTCTCCCCAGCCTCACTTTTCTCCTGGATTTTCTCCTGCGAAGCCCTCCGACGAATGAAGGCAGGGAGATGCGGTTGGTGTAGCAGAGATCTGGCCGCTCCCCGCTTCTCTGCTGGCCCCGTGGCGCTGAGTCTTGTTATGTCAGTGCTTAATTTCTCCCTTTTCCTCCCGAGAAATTCTCTGATTCTTTCAATTCGTGCACAGACGTGAGTGCGTATGTGCTACCCTCGGTTATTTCTGTCCTATTTCCTCTGTCCACGATCGCTTCCCATTAATACTACCGTGCAGCAGCTCTTGGAGAGAAATTCTCCCTAATCAAGATTTAGTTTTAAATCCATTTCAAAATCCTCTAATTCAGTTGGATTAGGCAGAAGGGGTTTGGGGAGATGTGTTTTTACTTTTTTTTTCTCTCTCTTTCTCCTTTCTGAGCTGCCTCATCTTCACAAGCAGACCCACTGGCTTTGTGTGACATATTGTGCTATTTAAAGAGGGTAGGAATATTTTTATTAAAGAGAAGCCGTCAACTAATTTTAAACCCAAGGCTCGGGATTCTTTAATGAAGTACAGCCCTGGGGGTGGCTGTTGGGGTTAAAGGGAAAACCTGATGGAGGCAGAGGTGGGTCTGGATGTACTCTATGCATTTGCACACAAGAAAATCATTTCCTCATAAGGCAGCGAGGTGCCAAACGGGGCCAAGGCTGGGCTCGTATCAGCTCTGGGGGGAGCATGACCAGGGCTGCTCGGGGTTGGGGTAGGGTCTGTGGGTGCAGCAGAGGATCGCAAAGAGCCCTGATGGCCCTACAAGGCCAGGATCAGCCTCACAGCCACGTGGGGCCCCACGGACATCACTGGATGCAGGATCAGGACCCCAGACCTCCGCTGGCTCCCCCACCAGCATCCCCACAAGCAAAACCCCTGCTCTGAGCAGAGCTAATGGGACTTAGAGAGCTAATGCTTACTAATAAGAGAGCACAACTGAATGCATGGGATTAAAAAATTAAAATGACAAAATAAGCTGCTTATGCAGTGCATCCAGCAACCGCCTGCTAGCACCTGGAAATCCCTGCCTGGGGCAGCCCAGCTCAGGCTGGTGGCAGGACCCCAGCTCCGTGGGCACGTCTGCTGCCAAAAAAAGCCCCAGCCAGACAGGTGCTCAGACCCCATCTCCACAGCGTCTTCATTAGCCAGCACGCTCGTTAATATTTCACTGGGAGGCAGCACCAACTTGTTCAGGTATGGGCACCCACAGTTCAGGAGGGGCAATTAGCACCTGGGAGAAGTGCCTGAGTAATGCAGCTCATTTATTCAAATCACTTAAACCACCCACGGTGTCTCGCTTGCCTCAAAACAATGTGATTATAGCAAATGTCTCACACAGCAAAGCCTGAAAGCCTAGGGGAGAAGGGATAAAATGCAGGAAATGGGATTGATTTAAACGCCCGCATAAATCAGAGCATTCAATAAGGAGGGGAGACTAACTTTTAATCCCTTAATAAACTCATCGGTGTCTGGCAGGGGAGGCTGCTCGCGTGCAAGGAGCAGCCCGGGCTCTGATGAAGCGATGCTGAAGTGATGCTGAAGCGACGCAGCAGCCCCGTGCAGCTGGTGGGTTTGGGGCCGTGCACAGCCCCAGGCACAGCACCTGGCTCTGCGGCCTCATCCAGCAAAGCTGGGGACTCCGACGCAGCCCCTGCAGGGCAGCGAGATGGAGCCAGGGGGGCTGAGGGTCAGCACGTGGCGTTGCAGTGGGTGGGGAGACGGGCAATGTGTTGCGATGGGGGAAACAGGACGATGGGGCTCTGCGGCTGGTCCCCAGTCGGGGAATGCGGCGTTGGAGGGGCTGGAGGAAGGAGCCGGGCTGGTAACCCACTGGTAACCCACTGGTAACCCACTGGTAACCCACTGGTAACCCACTGGTAACCCCAGCCTGGCCCAGCTGCCAGGGCGGGTGGTGGTGATGCTGGGGCTGGGGTAGCCAGATTTGCTTGTTTGTTTGTTGTATTCCCTTGGGATGCAGGAGGCAAAGACTTCTACAGGAATAAAACAAAAGACATAAAACAAAGCCCTGCTCTTCTAGCCTGCCACCCCTTCCCCACCTGGAAGCAGCGTACGGTTCTTTTAACGTGCCCTTGGCTCTGCTGCAATTCAGAGATTTGTCAGCCCCGGGGGCACCGGGAACGGGTTGGGAAGCGGCCATCCTCCCCTGCCGGAGAAAGATTTGATCAGCAAATCCCCCGGCACGTTCATGTTCTCGCTTAAACCTTTGCGATGCCCAGCAGGAGGGCCCAGCCCCGCGCAGATCAGGCGGGTTCGCCAGCACGTCCTGCTGTAGGCCTCAGCCCAGGACTCAGGGCAGCGGCGGGGCCGAGCAGCAGCGCTGGGCGCAGCCCCGGGCCCCGCACCCCAATTCTCGGCCCCCGCACCCCAATTCTCGGCCCCTTTCGCCCTTCCCAAAAGCCGGGCAGTGGCCGCTTGCTGCCCGCCCGAGGCGGGATTCGAACCCGTGGTCCCCAGAGCCTCCCCCCCCACCTCCCGCCGCCATTAGCGCAGCGGAAGCCGGGCTGCCCACCGCCGGCAGGGGGCAGGCGGAGAGGCTCCGCGCCTGCGCTCTGATTGGCTGGTGGTGATGAATACATTAAGGAGGCTGGGAAAAGAGCCGATATGTGGGGTTTCCACGGGGTTTTCAGGGCTCTAAAAACTTGTACGGAGTCAGAAATGATTTTTGCTCATTGGAATTAAATAGGGGCGTCTAGAAGGGGGAAAAAGAAATAACAAATTATCCTCACCGTGTTCGTGAAGTAGAGCTATCAGCAGGGGTTTAAATAGCCTCAGCGTAAGCAGCATAGCTGTGTTGTATGAAAGGAGAGAAGGTTAGCACTCCCCTTGATAAGGATGGAAGAGGCCCCAGTGGCCTGTACAACACGCATACGGGTTAAGGCACTGCCACCTACTTCGTGGCATCTAACCATGTTTTTCCCATTTTTTTTTTTTCGGGGAGCACAGGCAGAGCTGCTCCCTGCACTCTCCTCGTTCCCCCATACATCTTTTCCCCCAGCCCTGCAGAGCAGAGGGCAGTGCTGTGCCTTCCTGCTGCAGGGTCTGATGCGCTGCAGCCCCCCAGCAGCCTGCACCAAGCCTCCTGTGCTAGATTTGCAATAACCTGGACCCCCAGACCACCATCATGCTGGGCTGGGTGCAGCAGTGTTGAGGCAGAGCTGATGCCAGCACCGCTGCTCCCCTTGAAACTCAACCTGAGCCAGGGCAGGAGAGCAGCAGCAGCAAGCTGCAGGCATGGGGATGGCTCCTGCACGGGCAGAGTGCTGCAGCACAGGGGGACAAGCGAAGCCCCCCCCAACCATATCTATACGCAAATTGCTACACCATGCAGTGCTGAATCCACGGGGAAACGCCTACAGGTGTAATACACCAACTGCTCTGCACTGGTGAAGGAGCACAGCCACATCTTGCACTTGAAAAGTTCTGCTGGACTGTAAAAAAGGCTGAAAAGCTCCATAAAGTTATTTAAAGAAATGGGACTATTTCAGCAGCGAGGCTCTCTAAGTCTAGAGCAGCAGCAGCCCTCCCTGTGGGTAATGAAAAGCCTCAAAGGATGTGATTATTAATAGCTGTTGGTGCTCAAACTCGGCATGAACCCTATGTTAAAAACAAAACTATACCTCATGGCTTGCAGCTGTCTTCTCTAATGGTAGAGAGGCAAAACATCCCAGAGCCACTACAGGAGAGGTTTATACTACAATTGATTTTCAGTTATTATGAAGCACATGGCTGATAGCAAAAATAAATATATGAAAACCCCTTACAGCAGAACCCTCGAGGCAAAGTAAAGCTTGTGCACAGTTAACTGGCGAAAGCTAAATTTTAAGCACATAAGCACAGTTAACCAGCAAAAGCTGTATCATGCAGCCTGCCCTGCCCACTCCGCGTGGAGAGGGCAGCAGAATTCCTTTCCCCTTAGCTAAAGGGCCCTCTGAGGGTTTGTACTAATGTTGCCTCAGGGGAGGACACCTTCAGTTCAACCCTCTTACTTTCTTTCAACAAATGTTCCTCTTTCATCAGAACAGATGTAAGCATGGCTGTTTCTTCTCCTTTCTCCCTCTCCCCTACTCACTCAGCGGGGCTTCTACAGAAATACTTCCTCTTAAACCAGTTTTTAGAGGGAGGCTGCTTTGGATACAGACACTTCACATTAGTACACTCTTACCACAAGCATACACATAAAATCCCACCTTTTTATTATGGCATATGGAACTTGTTTGGATGTGTAAATACCACATGGGTATGACAAAAGGGGAAAGAAATACCAATGCTGAAATAGATACAGAGTCATGCCATTATCAATACAGCTTCATACGATGGATTTTCAAAATACAAAAGTCTGGGTTTCTTTTTACATTGAAATAACTTTACAGTGTTCCGTGAGCTCGCTTTTATCCAGAAGAAGAAAAAAAATATGCTCAGAATAACTACAAGCAGAATTAATTTTAATGATTAACAGAAGATTTGTAACTGCTCTAGAACAGCATCTATGAAACACACTTAACAAGAGGTAAGCAACTATACAGAAGGTAAGAGATCTTCACCACAGCAGTCAAAGTCAGTGGGGCAGGAAGGGGAGGGGGAAATCTGGAACTGCATGGTTTCATTTGGTCACAAAGTTTGAGCTGAGTGTTTAAAATGAAGCACCTTTAAAGATGCAGTACTCCTAGTTAAAACAATACAGAAACTTTCAAGACTAGAATCTACATTCTGAAAAAATAAAAAAGTCAGACATTTCAAAAAAAAATCCACGCATCTCTAGGCTCGTGACTTAACTTACTGTTAGAAAGCAGACTGGCAGCTCTTCCTTAAGCAGCAACAGCGCCTAGAAGTAATGCCACCAGAAAGTAAAGCATCTTTGGGGTGTCCAATACAAGCTGACACTTCTAACGATGTCAGAACGATCCATTTGTCTGCCAAAAGATTAGGCAAGAAAAGGAGACACTGCATCTTTTTTTTTTTTTCCACCACGTTGCCCAGTTCTAGCAAAGAGCTAAGACGTTTTCTTTGGGCCAAGACTAACAGAAACCACTTTATCAAATATTCTTCAGGTTTCCTGCCAAACTGGATTTATTATTCTCATGTGGTTTTTTAATATTTTTTTAAAAACAATTTTTCCTGACAGTCTCTAAAGTGATACTGGAACGTTTAACAGTCACTCTTCCACAGTTTAATTGTTTTGTCGTTTTCTAGTGCTGCTGATGCAATGATGTTTTCTGTTGGGTGACAAGCTGTTGAGATTACAACATCTATGCAAAAAGAAAGAGAAATACAAACATCATTATTTACAGCAATGAAATCAGGCTCATAGCACATTTCTGGAAAGTAACATGTATTGTTGCTACATCTGAAAACAGCGTAGACCAGTTACTATTTCCTTGTAACAGAATTAAGAAAAGTTTTCCAACATTCACTCTGTATATGGGAGAAGAAATATTTGCTAACAAAAAAGCATCCCATAGGCAGGCTCAACTTGAGAGCAGTAGTCAGGGAGTATTTGTCAGGCTACAAAATGAAAGAATCTCTAGATTCTCGTTCTTGCCTACCTCATGGCAAAGCTCTTGGCAATTACATCAGGACACAGCTAATAAAAACCCTGCTCGGTACCCTTCCTTGCAGGTATGGTATTGCCAGCTAGATACACCACTTAGTCTTCAGAGTCTTGCCCTAATCTGAAAAACAAAAGCTTGCTGCCACTGCCCCAAGGTACAGTCTAAATCGACGGTCCTGCAGAGGAATAAGCATGCTTAGGTTTCACAGCACAATTCCTTCTAGTGGGTGCAGTGGGAATGGTCTCTTCAGGGATTCAGACTGAAGTACCTATCAGCTGACCTCTCAATACATGCTAAACCTCACCTTCAAGAAGTAGGTGTACAAACACACAAACAGCAGGACCGTATTAGTTCTTATCCTTCCAAGAGTTACAGCTTTAGGTGTTCAGAGCAATCCAAACTCATTACTATTATGAGTTGCCTAAATACCTTGACCAGCTCTGAACTCAAAAAGACATCTTTCCAAGCTGATGTCAAAATTCTTACAGTGAAAAAGTACACATTTGCAACGACCGTTAAAAAGCCTTCGTGAAAAGGAGTGAACACTGATGGCTCAATTAAGCTTCAGCTGGTCGAGAATCTATGGGTCTGACAGCCAGAACTAAACATCAGTGAGAAAATGCTAAAGCTAAGCCCTCATTACAACCTGACATGAAGGATATTCTATCAATAAAAACAAAATCCTCTTCCTTACCTGTGTGCCCTTGTAATTTCTGTACAATCTCTTTTGTCTGAAGGTTCCAAATATAAACCAGGTTGTCTTCTGAACCGGACACAATCCACTGGAGGGGCAGAGGAAAGTTATTTTAATCTCTCTCGTCATCTATATCTAACAACTAGTACTCAGTAACACTTTATTATGATATTATAAGGAACTTACATGACTATCTGATGTCGTTTGTTCTGTCTCAGCCTCTATTCAGTGCATACAGGCAGCAGAAAGTTTTGTTACACCCTCTGTATGCCAGAGGAGGAAAACTAAACAACCAAAAGATGCTGAAGTCCTTCCGTGTTAGGATTTAACCTCTGCTGATGTGCTCCGCCATCTCAACCAGAGCACACCATCGTATCCTCGGATGGCTGCCTGCTGTACCGCTAACCGATACACACCCAGCTGCTCCCCACTTGGGAACGTCCTCTCCTGCCGCAGCGGAGGGAGCCTGGCCACGAGGCAGCAGGACCACCCAAGGACAGACACCAGAGGCACTCAGAGGTAGATGGAGCTTCCCAGGACAGCTCCTTCTCCCACTGCACCCCCAAACAAGGATCTGCTAAGGGAGGTTTCCATCCCCAAATTACTGCTGCGCTTCTACAAAATTTTACCGTTGCTAATTCATTGGCATGGCCTCTACTGAACTGAGTATTTTTTCCTCCTCTTCCAGACAAAAACCAGTTTTCAACAAGATGATAGAGATGTTTTGGAATCAAATTACAGAATGAGACACTCGCATCATGCTGGCATGCCCATGGAGAAAACCAGTAAAAACTGCACATCAGTTAAAAAAAAAAAAAGTCCAAATAACCACTAACCTTTCCACCAGTAACGGAGAAATTTGCAAATATGCAGTACTTTTCGTTTTTGTGTCCTGTGTATGTCTTCAGGCACTGAAAGTGAAGAGCCACAAGGCATTAGCATTGTTGGGAAGTAGCTTTCTCACAGCCAAGGACAAACTCTCTTGTCAGATCAAGCTATAAATATATCTGTCTGGGTTTCCCTCCCTGCCAACTCACTTATCTAGAGGATGCATAGGGCATTGCTGTCCTAGAACACTAATTTTGAGGATAGGAGGAAAAATAAATAAATTTGTCATTTCCCACCAAGAAAAACAACAACAATTTAATGTTTAAAAGAGAAAAAAAATACATATATATACATATATATATATATATATATAAAAAAAACTGTATTCAGTGTCTTGGGCCTATACAGGAGCATAAACAATTTTTTTTCAAAGGCATCTTTAGTCTTCCTTGATAAAGGGTTACTAACACTTTTTTCTATAATATTCGTAAAATGTTAAGAGAGGTTAAAAAGCAAATGAAATCCAGATTCTCCAATAAATTTAGATAAGTCTACATAGCAAGACAGGACTGTTCTTACCTTTCCTTTGCTGTAGTCCCAAAGTTTAAGAGTGCTACAAAACACAAAAAAAAAGCAAAGATTAGTTCTTGCAGTTTTTTCACCAGACGATTTCCTAGTAGCAGAAAGTTTCTCCATAGCAGAGCTTAAATGGGGCACTTTAGCCTGGCTTTTCATTGACTAGCTGAAAAAGGCAGGCTACAGTCGTGAAATTCTATGCACAGATGCTCAGACAGACAAGCTACCAGCCACCCAGCACAGCAAGGGTAGGTCTCATGAAAGCAACAGCACCATTACTGTCTGTGAATGGAGACGACAGACCGACTAATCCCTTCTTAGACGCTGCATAGAAGTTCTCCAGGTGAATCATTAATACAATAAGCACACCTGCACTGCTCTTACGCCTTACACAAAAAGTTGTTTTCATATTGCACCCTTTTATAGGCTAGATTTTGTCTCTTGATGTTACAAGAGAATCATATGATTAGTGCAAAAGAATGCTGAGGTTTCAAAAGGTACACTAGGAGGAATGAACAGGCCTTGCAGTCATTAAGCAGTGCCAAGGCTTTAAAAACAGAAGCTCTGCCTGTGACAACGTACAACACCTCACAGATTTTCTAAGGTTTATAGTATGTATGAAGTTGTGTAACATCGTTACTGTGACAGCTAAACAGCAGCAAAATAAAGTTTTATCTGATATTCGTGAACACTTCAAAGCTTTTGGATTTTTTTTAAATACCTACTTGTCCAAAGTTGCAGCTAGTATGTATTTGCCATTTGGGGAGAATTTCACAAAAGACACTGGAGGGTTATCATCATCTACAGTGAAAATAAAAGTAATTATTAACCAGCGCACAGTTGCATTGCTTCATTGGCAGAGAATTTCTTTTGACAATAATCTGTTGTTAGTTGTCTCACTGAAACAAGCTTTCAGTTTTGTTATCCCTCGGTACTTCAAGAAATACAGATATAAGAAAGTGATTGTTTTCAGTATTTCAAGAAAATGATATTTTGCTCACAAACATTTTAAATAACCCTTTGTAACTGAATTTTCCTTCTTTGCATCAGCACTTACAGAGCAGAAGTATATCTATACCTTTTAAAAACCATTACATTAAGAGCATATGCTGCTAATTTGCAGTGCCATGTAACTTGTCTATATAATGCTTTATAAGAATATGAAAGACCAGGGAACATATGCCCAACAGGTAGCTTTCTTTTATTATCTTTGTTCACAAGATGCCTCACGCTAACAACCATCACCAATAAAAGCAGGCAGCTCATGCAGTCAGGGACTGTTTCCATCACATCCAACAGCATGAACAACTTTGTTACAGTTTTGAACTGCCGCACAGCAACCACCTGAATGGTAGAAAACTTTGAAAAACTCATTTATCCTGCAGCTATACTATGTAACACTCGAAGCTTAAGCAAGTTTCCATAGATGTGATAGTTCCTCTTATTGTAATAGCTAGGAGGACAACGGCGTACTAATGGAATGGTAGGAAGCCTGAAAAATAGGGGTTAAGGAAGTCACTGTTCACAGCAATGATGCAGAATAGCTGTATTGCAGCTAAACAGCTAAGAATGGAGCACAAACAAAAAGCCTTCTACTTACCAATCAGTGTTTTCAAGCACTGTCCTGATGCTGTATCCCAGATTCGACTATAAAAACACAAGACTCATTACTACCAATATGAGATTTTATTTTTTTTTTAACATGCAACAGCTTTAAAGGTTGCAGCAGACAAGAAAAAACTACTTACCAGAGTCCGTCATAGCTACTTGACACTATCAGGGATCCATCACGATTAAAATGCACCTGTAATATTACAGAAGGGGGAAAAAAACTTTACTTATGTTTGTAAAAATCAATGTTTTAAGCCTCACTGAAAGTATTCATCTTCCGACACTAACAGTTTAATTCATATGGATAGAAGCAGAGAGTCAGTATGATATCAAAACCATAGGTATGAATTTAGATGGGTAACACAATCAAAACGAGATCCCCACCACCCCCCAGTATGCCTGGCATAAATGGAAATGGGAGTTAAATACAGCTGTTTATTCATGGATCAGGAACTGGAATATACGTTTCCTCAGAAGCTAAGAGCAGCACCTTAACATGAACACTGCATTAGCTGCTCAAATAACAGTAGTGTCTAACCTGGGGTGGCACCTTAAAATTTTAAGGACATGGACCTTAACCTCTTATGTAATCAAATATGTTTTGAGGTCAATTTATTCCCTTCAGTTATACCTCAAAATACTATTTAAAAGAATAATTACTGTTAATGTACATTTTCAAGTGTGAAATCCAGGCAAGGCAGAACAATTGTACCAATCGCATTCCAACAGCCATGTTTTAACACATCTGAGGCTCAAAATTCTTTTAGTGTTTCCTTCACTTCAACAACATTAAGAGTTAAACACCTTCTGTTTTTTCCTTCATTTTATTAGATACTGCTGTATTCCAAGTTACTTTAAACTATTTAAATTACCAAGATTGGAAATAGAGTGTACTACGGAACTACCCTGGTCTGAACCATAGCACTAGTTTGGAAGAAGCAAGCAGACACACGGCGGTTCCAGGCTGTTCTCCGACCCTCAAGTGACAAGCAGTCTGTACCCCTGCATATCGGCACACCACTATTCACTGCTCCCCACATTAGCACCCAAGACAGAAAACCATGTAAGCCTCACACGTAACACTCCTCATTTTGTTCTCCTTGAGCAATGACCATCTGCAAACCAACCGCAGCCCATCCACGACGCTGCATAAGGGTTCATAATAAGAATGAGAGCACAATCCCACTCTTCCACCAACAGAGGTAGGAGAGGAGCTGCCCTGAACAAAGCACATGAGCGTGTTTATCAGAAAGGACTTACAGCTGAAACTGGGTCAGAATGAGCAGGCAATGTCTTGAGGCACTTCCCTGTTTTCACATCCCATATCCTCACGCTTTCGTCAAACTGAAGATTGAAGAAATGCACAAGGTGGTTTAGTGATACACCTATTTGTGGCATACAAGATGTTATAACTTGATGCAAGTCTAGACACACGTCGTCCTCCAGTTGCACTGCAGCCTCATTAGAAAGGCCAGGGCACAAGCACTACACAGGGTAGCAATAACAGACAGGGAGCACAGTTCCCTTCAACTCTTCCTCCACATGCAAGGAAAACTGCATGTTGAGGATGGGCTAAAGGCTAGACCGTGTCCCTGAGTAAGGACAGCAGTAACACTGCACAGCTCACCCAATTACAAGTTGCATTTGTGGGGGAAGACAAAATTGAAACGAGGGGTGTGCAGCAATTGCTGTGCACTAAGGAAAAAAAAATCACTTACTGATCCAGAAACGATGAGGTTTGACTGAGGGTTGAAGTTGCAGCAGAAAACGTAGTTACTGTGCCCCTTCAGTGTCTTTAAGCACTTACCCTGAAATAATATTTATAACAGAATTAAATATATAGCATCCTCTACAGCCATACATGCATTCAGATAAGCTGCATGAAGGTTAATAACCATGCAGCACAAAGAAACCATCTCTAACCCTAGACTTAGATGGGCAGAGGACCAGCTACAAGAAAACAATAGAAAAGAAAGACTTTTTTCAGTGCACACAGCCAAATTTCAATCCCTCTGGGCAATGAGAGAAAACCAAGCAGTTTAACATATCTAATCAAAATTAAACCAATTTACCCAGTTTTCAGCATAACTGTGGAAAAGAAAGGGGGAAAGAAGCAAGGAGAAGTGAGCCTATGAGGAGAAGTTACAAAATAGTTCAATCTGTGAAGCTGCTTTCAGAAACGAAGCCTGCTACTGCATTGCCACCGTAAGATTTTAGCACTCTCAGAAGAAAACCAGACTCCTCATGGTACCCATGAGCATCCCCCTCTTTCCAAAAGCATGCGGCATAACTCACTCATCCCAGCCCATCATCACACTCATCACAGCCCATTCAGCCAGCTGCTCGTTTTAAGCAGGAAAGTAGGAGCTATTACCTAAAGAGGATCAGTGCTTAAAACTCTACCTTCTCTCATCATAGCACATCAAGCTCATCTCCCAGAAGAGCTTGATTTACGATGGCAATGCTGGGGAGGAGGTAGGTAAATAATAGTTTGTCCTTACCGAGCTTACATCCCATATTTTGAGAGTTTTATCATCAGAGGCAGAGACAAGAAGGTTGGAATCTGATGACCAAGCAACATCAGAGATACCCTAAAACAAAGGAAAACAATCCTCTGAGCTCTGTTTGCCCACTGACACATGCAAATGGAAAACACAGGCTGCATATTATATTCACAGCTGAAGCTTGAAAGAAAAGTCAGCACTGGGAGCTGGGAATTCATTGATCTGACTGGGATACGGCTCCTTTGACACTGGCTCATTTTAGGCTGAGCCATACGCTCCAAAAACATCAACAGCTTGTTCACATAGCACTTACTGTGGCCACCAACACCCTTTCTTGGAATTCATAAACAGTATGCTACACAAACTAATCTGAATAAGTGGTTTCTCATGATGACAAATGGCTTGCTCTTTCTGGTCTGAGTCCCTAAGGGCTGGAGAACAACAAGATTCTACTGGCTTTTCTTTTGGTGAATCTTCATCTTTGCTTCTGAAACTTCAGCACATAAGAAACTTTGGGAAACAAAACCGGAGGGTTTGGGAATTTGTGTTTTCTTTAGAACTTTGGAGAATGAGTAAGTGTTGTGTTTATGTAGGCAAAGCCACAAGAAAATTCAATCTCCTTAAAAGGCAAGCCATTCTGCTCCAGATACAAAGGAAAGAAGGAACAGGACAGAGTGTTACAGCTTACAGGGATTTTCACCCAAGAATACGCTGCCCCTTGTAGGAGGTCAGTGTTCCCGAAATGGAGGGACTCAGGAAGATGGCTAGGCAGTGTGCGTGCAGGTTCTTCATTATCACTCTGCACTCTTATTTCCAGCTTGACCTGGCATCACCTCAGCAATTCCAGTCCCAGGATACTGCACAGGACTGTATAAACAAAGACGTACAAAACGAGGCTAAAGAACAAGCCCTCTACACAAGGCAAACTAATCACGAATGGAAAACTCTGGACGTGAAAAACAAAGCAAAGTCAATTCCTTACAAGTAAATTCATACTCAAGCGCACAGTGATCTCCTCATACTCACCAGTTTATGACCGGATATTGTTTTTTCAAACTTGCCGTCATACGCTCCCCAAATTTTAATGAGCTTGTCAGCAGCTGGAAAAGAACGTACCGGTTAAGAGACTAACAGCACCGACAGATGCATCTGTCCTTTCTAGATGGCGAGAAATTAACCACGTCCCTGCAAACAGTGAGTAGTTTTCCCTCCCCAGGCAGACGCTAGTGGATGAGGCAGTGTGTAACTGGTGAAGAACGGTTTCGTACGCGCCACGCTGCAGCAGCTGAGATTACATAAACTGCCTGGAATGCGCAGAGTCTCCAGCTACTTCAGTCTCTCTGATGACAACTTGGGTTTCTACTTTTGTTTCAGATAGCCAACGGTAAGAGTAGTCCTGTTCCACGAGGAACGCTGAAACGCTTTTGCCCAGAAAGAACAAAAGTGACATCACTACCTGGACTGAATTAATGTCTGCAAAAACCCAAACATATTATCCGTTTTAACTCGCAGAACAGGCCAGAGAAAAAGGTTGATATTTGCCAGAGGTAGAGGTTGGAAAACCTTGGGGTGGGGGAAAAGGGTCTTTCATAAGGATACTTGGACACAAAAAGGATTTATACACGGCGTGCTGGCCTTATAAAGGCAATCTGCAGTTAAGCCAAAGACCTAAGTCATTCCCATGTCTGGAAGTTGTTTGACTGGCCCTCAGCGTCGGATTCAACATTGTTCTTTTTAATTGCCCTTCCCATATATATGGATCCTCACCGAGGGTTTATGTAAACACATTTTCAAAGGAAAAGCTGTCAAGCAACATTAACCACCAAAAAAATTAGAAGAAATACCAAAGCAGTCAGGGAGAGAACTTGATCTACCACCTAAGAGAGCAAGTAGTGAAACACTATATATAATAACATCTTCTGCACATTTCATGGGGATAATCAAAGGCTCTGACTCACTGAACACCACAGGCACAGCGGACAGCAACACATGGCCAGTCCTTCATGCCACACTACAATCCAGTCCGGTAGTGCAAACCTACCTTCCTCAGCTCCCAGAGCTAAGCTTTTGCCTGCAGGTACTGCACACAAAGCTCAATTCAAATTCAAAAGCTTAAGCTAGAACTTGAGCGATACAGAAATGCACAGGGGAGAGAATCCTGTGCTCGGTTTTGCCCACTTGCTCGGAAAAGAAAGCTGAACGGGAGAGGACTCTGATCTGGCAACGCCTGCAAGATCCAACGTCCAAAGTGACAGAACTTAAAAGCTGAGAAGTAAATCATCCCAAAGACTGCCAGCTTTGGGATTGCTCCTTTTCGGAAGAACAACGACACTACATCCCTCTTCCATCTGATGAGGGTAACGGTAAAGACAGGTAGCTCTCCAAGGCCCAAACATGCACGTTTTCAACAAGGTAAGAAGAAAGCAGTACTTACAGGAACTGGCTAGCCACTCTCCGTTAGGACTAAACTTCACCGACGAGACTGCCTTTGTGTGTCCTGCTAATGTGAACTTTAGAGCATAATTTGGTTTTACTGGCGCGGGCTGAAAGAAAAATACATATGAATGAGCTTAATCAACTCCCAGCAGAGTTTCACAGCACACAGTAATGGACTGCATGAGTATTCACCATAACAGAGATTCTACTGTTTACGTTTTTTTTCCCCCTCTCCAAATTCAAAAAAAAAAAAAAACAAAACATGCTGTCAGGAGTCTGTGGTGCCTTACTGCCCACGTGCACCACCAACTCAACCTTGATAAGAATTCCACCCAAGCCAGGAACAAACAGATGAGAAGAATCCAACGGTCCACGCATAAAGTGCTTGGCAGATTAAAATAAAACCCTCGGTACCGATCTGTGTAGTACTATTAAACATTTGTAGTTCTGTTCTTTGTTGAAAATCAAACCACAAGCCAACTCCTCCAGACCCCCAAAATCCCATTTTTTTCCACTATTTCACCATTTGTGAAGGCTTCATGGTTAGACAGCAGCATCTTCTTTCAGCATCTGCAAGGCTTCAAAGAATCTGACTAACGACTGCTTTCCCGTTTTGCAACTAAGACCACAAACTCACCAGCTCTACAGTCACCTCTAGGCCTTTGGAAAATACAAACCACCTGAGCTTTTAATGCTCAAAGCGACAAGAAATATTTCCTTAGCAAGAACTTAAACCAACAAAACCTAGCGCTACAGAAGAGCCTGTTTTTATCCACCTGCTTTACCCATACGATCCTCAGCACGTTATCATCTCCAGACAACATCAGAAGCGATCATCTCGAGAAGTTCTTAATCTACATTTGATTCAATCCTCTAATTCTGGTTTGCCTGGCGAACGCGCAGGTAGTTGCCATGTGCGTTTACACGGACATTGTTCGGCCCCACACACACCTTGCTCTGATTGGTTGAGGAGGAAGGAGTAGATTGTGTTTTGGTGGATTCTGCATCTGGCTTCTTTTCTTCTGTTGCCATGGTTCTGAAGCTGGCAAATGAGACTTACGGTGCTTGAAGGGGAGAATGAATGTGCTGCTTCAAAAGGCAGCCCTTGCCACAGAGAGCAGAACCGCACCGGTAATGAAAACCTGGAAGAAAAACAAAATATTCTCAATAGCTGTCAAAGAAAGATCGTCAGCAGCTAAAAGAATGAGGTCAGCCTAACTGCAGATTTCCAGAAAACAGCATGAAAAAACTTATCTATAATCTTTCGTATAGATATGTATATCTTTTCAGCAACACAGCAGTATTTTATGCCTTCAGGTCTATTAACGTGCAAGACCAAGAGTCCAACTCGTGGCCTTTTATTACTTCTTGGACAGCACTTTTCGCTCTGCTCTGTTCCAAGCAGAAATCATTAGAAATAAAGCAGAACAGCGTTTAGGTGCAGTGGGATGTTTCATATCATATTCCCCAAAATACTTGTAAGAAGTACTTGCATAGCACAGCAAATACAATGGTTTGTAGAAAAGGCATTTCCAAAGCTTAAAATCCCACCAGGATCCTTTCATCTCCTAATTCAAGTATTTCAGTCTCATATTTCTCCCCTAAATGGCCTGAGCATCACATCATACCTTTCTCTGTCTGAGCGTTTCACCTGACTGAAAGCCAGCCTTGTGTTAGCGTCAGCAGACCCGCTTTCTGTAACAGAACCTGATAAAGCGCAGCGCCAGCGCTCTGTAGTCGGGGCCGACGCTGCCGAGGGAACAATCTCCAGCTACATTTTAGCCTTGTACCCGAGGAACCTCCAGCTCACACCGTAAGGATTTGTCTTTAAAGTACATTCGCAACGTCCCACCACAACTACCATTCTTTTTGCTGGTGGCAGCAGATTTGAGAGCCAAATCATTTGCTCTTCCAGCAACTACTGGTATTTTAAGCAACTCCTTCTTGGGAGGGGATGGGAGGGAACAGGGCAAAGTGCTACCAGTTGCCTGCCTGCTTTAATAAGCGCCCTCCGCAGCGTGGATAGACTTCTCATTGTTGCTACCCGTGATTTAAGTTTTCTAATGCAGATCACATTCTTTTCATCTGGAACTAATCCGGGGACTTGAGCGAGCACGCATCCTGCTGCCAGCGCTCAGCTCCGTCCCAGGGAGGGTTTCTCCCTGCGCCACAGCATCTCGCACTAAACGCAGCACCTCAGCGGCACCCGCTGCCCAGCGCGAGGGCTTCCAGCGGGGTGATGAGCAGCGGGCAACAAGCCCTCCTTCCCCACCCACCTGCCCTCGCCTCGCTGCTCCCCATCGTGCCCAGGGGAAGTTCTGTGGGAGAGCCCAAACTTTTTGGGGGGCAGGAGGAACCATCCAGAGGCACGCAAAAGTGCATGAACACACAGCCACGCAGGTGTGCACACACAGAGGCAAGCAAATGGAGGCGTGTGCACACACACAGGCATGCACACGCATACAAGCACGTATGGCTGCAAGCACACGTACAAGAGCATGGTATGGCTCCGAGTACACGTACACATGTAAGCAGACACAGCTGCAAAGCATGCATAGCTGCAAACAAGCACAGTATGGCTCCAAGTACACGTACACATGTAAGCACGCATGGCTGGAAGCGCATGCACATAAACACAGTATGTCTCCAAGCACATGCATGCATATAAGCATGCACAGCTGCATGCACACGCATGCACACACACGTGCATGGCTGCATGCACACGCATGCAAACACACATGTATGGCTGCATGCACACACATGCACACACATGCATGGCTGCATGCACACGCATGCAAACACACATGCATGGCTGCATGCACACGCATGCACACACATGCATGGCTGCATGCACACGCATGCACACACAACTAAAAGCACATGGACGTCTGCAAGCACACACGAGCAGGCATGCACTGCTGCGAGCACACCCCCCCATGCAAGCACTCACAGCTACAAGCACGGACACAACCATGCAGCGCTGCATGCACGCGCGCGGCTACGAGCACACGCCCACATGCAAGCACGCAGCGCTGCAGCCGCGCGCACATGCAAGCGCGCACAGCTGCAAGCACACGCACATGCGAGCATGCAGGGGTGCAAGCATGCACGGCTGCGGCGCGCCCCCCGCATGCACGCGCGCGCACCGCCCCCAGCGCGCGCCGCGGCCGGGGAGGGGTCGCGCGCCCCGCGCCGTGTGGAGAAGGCGGCGGGAAGGGGGCGGGGAGGGGGCGCCGCGCGCGCGCTGCCTGAGGGGGCCCGGCCGGGCGCTGAGGGGAGCGGGGAGCCGGGAGCCGGGCCCCCCCCCCTCCCAGCCCCGCGGTGACTTACCGGGGGCCGGGGAAGGAGCCGGGGGCTGGGGGCTGGGGGCCGGGGGCCGCCGCCGCCTCCTCCTCCTCCTCCTGGGCGCAGAGGCGGGGGCGCGGCCGCGGAGGGAGGGGGGGTGGGGAGGGGAGGAGGGAGGGGAGGGGGGGGGGAGGACGCGGCGGCGGCGGCGGCAGCGGCGGCGGCTCCGGGGCCGCCAGGCGGGGGAAGGCGGGAGGGCGCATGCGCGGTGCGGGCCAAAGGCTGCACAATGCCGCTCTCTCCCGGGAGCGCTACGGAGGGGCCCGAGGGCCAAAAAGGGGCGGGGAGCGCCTTAAAGGGGCAGGCGCCGCCCTGCCGGGGTTGTTGGGGGGGGGGGGGGGCGGTGTGTGAGGAATTCGGTGCTCACCTCAGTGAGGATGGGGCTGGGGGCGGTGTGCAAGGCCCCTGGTTCCGAAAAGCACCAAATTTCAGCCCGTTAAGGCCCAGTAGCTCACTCGGGCACTTGTCAGTGGTTTTATTTCGTTCCCTCAGCCGCAGCTGGGGCTGCACAGCCTGGTTTTGGCCAAAAAAAAAAAAGAGAAAAGAAAGAGACACGTGTCACTGACTGGCCCGGGAAGGTCCTCGGGATCCAAAAAATCCGAGTGGCAGCTGGGAAAGGGAAAAAAAAATAAAAATAAAAAAAAATAACGAAAAAAAGCTGTGGTGCTGCAGAGCCAAGGCCCAGCTCCTTCCCCCGGCCTGGAAACCCGCAGCCGGAGGCTGGGGATTGATCCCTGCCCTCCAAACGCCGGGGGAAACACAGACACGGAACCGACAGGGCTGCCTGGTCCCCACAACATTATAGGGAACAAACCCAGTTAAGTTCCTGTCACCAATTCTTCCAGATAGATTTGGCGTAAAGTATTCGTTCTTTGTAAAAAATAAAGAGACCACGGATCAGATCAGCAGGGTAACGCTATGTGTTTATCCAGCTTGCACGGGGGGGTTTGTTTCTTCCATGCTGGAGATGAGGGTTGGTCTGCATCGTGCCTCTCACTGCCTGGTTTGGAAGGTTTTTGCCTGATATTTTCTATATTGAGTAATACCTCTCTGGAACCTGAAAATTGTAGCCTCAATTACAAATACCAATCATAATCCTAAACAACTCCTCAGCCTCTGAGGGTCCTGGACTTTTATTTTAACAAATTTGAAGTTTTATAAACCCAATTTGGCAAAGTATTTGGTCACACGCTAGATTGTTTTTTTTTGACAGAAAAAGGCAGCCCAACACGCACAGGCATTTCTTCGGGACTGCATAATGTGAGCACCAGGGGATTTGCATGGACAACCCATGAAACTTAGCTTGTTGGTTACGAGTCAGCCGTGAGGGTCCTTCTTGCTCCGCAGGCCTTGCTGCCACAGCTGGGATCAGCAGGATGTGATCTCTGTCCAAATTCCCTCTCTGTAAAAGACTGGGCCTTGGCAGGCTTCTCTCTCACAACGTCTTTCATTCCATTTGGTTCCCAATAGCCTGAACTTGGTGACCTGCCAAGTACACTGGAAAAGACACCTGTCTGTGGGGTTTTTTTTTGGTTTTGGATTTTTTTTTTCAGGGGGGAGAATCTTCCCATAACGATGAAAAAGAAGAAATTTCCATGAGTGGCTCAGATGGTAGGGAAATGACTGCTTTCAGTGAGGCTGTGATTCCTCTGGATGGCTTTAAGTGTGTCAGGAACAGATCTGAGGCCATGGATCCTGCTAAGACTAACGTATGCAATTTTGTCACAGGTTCCACCGAGACGAGAACTGATCCAGTCCTGCAGATTTCATCCAAAGGACATCAATGTTTGTGGAAAAGCTCCCACTAACTTCAGCACATGCTGGATCTGCTCTTTAGACTTGACGGCTGCAACCAAGCACATGCTTACGTTTGCAATGGTGAGTAATAAGGCAATAAGCTTACGAGCTATGTAAGTCTATGTTTATGTTTTGGCACAATTAGCAGTCTCTGTTAGGACTTCTATTTACTTGGGCCGCTCAGACAGCAAACAGAGGGAGCACAGAACAGACGTACCGCATGTTTCACACTGTTCAAGAAACAGAGGGAGCAAGGACTCATGAGAGACCTGCTGCTTCTTTTAGGCTCTTAAAGAGCAGCTGATGCCTGACATATAGCTGTTTCTGTGCGGTTGCTAATATGCTGCTCTGTTTTTTTCCTAAATCCCAGATACATCACATTCATATGTTTCTTCTGGGATTTAAAAACAAACACTGAACCTTTTCCAGGCTGATATTTCTACCTCCCCCACTACAGTATGAACCTTACTTGCATTACTGCCAACATTTGTTCATTTAAAACTAGGAAAACTTAACCCAGTGGAAAGCAGCGAGGATTTGATTCATTGTGCCCTGGGAGGGATGTGTATACTTAGCCTGGGCACAAGGGCCCAATGGATGTCGAAGAACTTCTTTCAAAGTAAGATTATTGAACACTGCATGAATAGAAGTCCTTGTCAGGGAAGACCTGCAAAGAAGCAGTCCATGTTTTGGTAGGAGAAACATGGACTTCATGCAGGACTAGAATCCTGTAATATCGTTCAATGCAGATTCCCCCCAGTGCAAGTCACAGCCAAGTTGATGCGTAAGGGCTGCTGATTTGAGGGCCCCAGACTGAATCACACACGGTCTGATTGCCAGACGTGATGACAGCCTCTCTCTCCCAGCCTCTTCAACTGGAGCAGCAGGTTCTCAGCACTTCTGTGAATCAGGAACTTTGTTCTTGGCTGGTGCAAATGGTTGCAACTCCAGTGACTGAATGGTTCAATACAACTAGCTCATATCCCTGGAATAATTTACATAAAATGTAAATATCTTTGTCATTTAGAAATTGAGATGTTTGAAAGTATTACTGTTGTGTTAGAGCTTCTCTTTACTGTTTTTCCGGTCTGTAAGAGGGCAGAATGAAAAGTAAGAAAATACACAGAAATACGTTAGGGCTTTAGCCAGCTGAAATCTAGCATGTTCTGGGATCTGTTAACTTAAACTGCCAACTCAGTAGCACACACCATTCACAAGCTCGCTTTCCTGTGCAAACCACTGTGTTAACAGCAGGTGCTAGGTCTCTACATCACACTGAATGTGTAACAAAACCATTTAGATGAAGATAATTTCCCAATAAAAATATTTACTGTGGCAGAAGCTACATAGCCATATTAGCTGGGCAGTTTCTCTTCACTTCTCAAATTCCTTTGGTCATGTCCTTTTTTTTTTCTTCCTCAACAGTTTAGATCTTTGCTGTGCTGCCTTCCATAAAAATAAAAGTGTCTCGGCTCACTGTCTCCCAGCATCCAGCTCCTCCAAGTAGTGCTTCTTGCTACATCCTGATAAAAGACACGGAGATCAGAGCATTTTGTGGGCTTTTCAAGCCTTTCCTCTCCTCTGCAGAGGAAGCTGTTCATCTTTGTTTCTTTGTTCTGAGAACTGCCAGTCTGGAAGGACACTATTAAAATCCACTTCAGACCCTCTATTGGATATTGGCTGTCTCCAGAACAGCATTTAGATCATAATCAAAGCTTATATTTGCAGATGAACACTTAAAAGATCCGTTGGGTCTTGGGCTGCTCAATTCCTTCCTGTCCTCTGATCAGTTATCATAGTGCTGTGCTTTTTGGGGCTTGTAGACGTACTGGCTCACGGGTTCTCTGCTTGGAGTCTCTGCATACCCCTCTCCTGATGAAGAGTGAACACTAAAAGGACAAAAGTCCTGTAGACACTGACACGCTGACACCTTTCCCGGCAGTGAGTAGCGAGGGTGGCCTCACCAGTTGGTGTGGCCAGGCTCTCAGAACTACAAAAAATGAGTCAGAAGAGCTGCATCCAAGTTCTTGCTCTGCTAATGATCCTCTGCATCATCATATTCTCTCTCAGCTTCCCCAGCTGAAAAACAGAGCTCATAATATTTATTTTTTTTACCTACATCAGCTGTTAGGAGGATTATTGCATTGTTGCGAATTCCACAGATGAAAGGTACTACAGAAGAACGAACTGTAATTATTGTTTCAAACCTCTGCCCTAGACCCGTCACCCTTACCTTATTGAATAATGCTTACTCAGTCGAGGAAATTCTGCCGCTATGGTGAAGAAAATCATGAGTGAAGATGACTCTCTTTTGCAATAAGAACATTTATCCCCTAGCGTTCAACACCCTTCTCTCTGCCAGTGGGATGGTTGGAGTCACCCATATAATCTCAGTCACTCAGTACACACTCTTATGCAATACGCTGTTTGGACACTGTTGTTTCTTTATCCCAAACAGGACCGCAGCTGAATAAACTCTCTTTTTGTAATGGCTAATGACGTCCACTCGAGAGGTAGCAGCTCCTGGTAACAGGATTTCCCCTGAGTCCGCTGATAGGTGAAGGCTCTTGGAGCCCGTGGTGGCTGGTGGCTGACAAAACGGTCAGAATGGCCAAATTTGCCCGCCTTGAGGCACGTGGAGCTCCCATCAGCCTTTCACATGCACGCAGAGGCACAGTGTGCCTGAGGATGTGCCCAGAGATGGAGGACCGAACTCATTGCTGATGAAGTATTCAAAACACTTCAGCAGCCTTCTCCACTTGCAATCGGTTTGCAGTTTCCAAGTATGAATACTATCAAGGAGCTTCCTTGCTGTAGGAAACTAGGGTTTTGATGGTGAAACAGGCACTGAATGGTGAGGTAGAGAATCAGAACCTCACGGTTACAGCTTACACCTATGGCAAACATCGGGAAAATCGGTGCTCAACGATAGTCTTCTCAGCAGTCCCTGACTACTATTAAATACTGTTGAGTGCAATTATGCAAGGCACTGCATGTGGTCATTTCTCATAAAACTCAACAGTCCCACAGAGACAAGCTTCTCCCTTTTCTGATTCTGCCCGCTCTTGTTTTCTAAAGACTCAAGCCCTCCCATTGACAATGAGAGCAGAGAAGCAAAAAGTATCAGTGCCGACCAGCCCTGAAAACTACTGTGTTCTTGCACAAATAAGTTTTTCTCGTCAAACCCTATGCACAGAGCTGCCTAGAAGGATGTACATATCACTGCACATTAAGGGTTAAAAGTAGTGCAAGGGCAAGGAGTAAATACACTGCCGGTGTTGGTTAACAAGGTACTAATTGGGTAACTGGAGGTGCATCTTAAAAGACCACAGAGGTTAATCAAAAGGCTTTGGGTGAACCTAGGGTGCTCCTTTGAGCTTAGGGAGCAGGTGATGGTAGCAAAGGCAAAAAAAAAGCTACTGCTATAATCTTGTATCTTATGGTGAAAGTCAGAAGTAAGGTTTCTTGGAATAGTTGGGTTGTTAGATACTATGTATAAAGCTAATATGACAAAATTGGTTCTGAAGCTGATTTAGTGATTGCAACCATCTCTTCCTCAGTCTCTGTGCTCTTATTTTGGGCTAGGTTCCCAGTGCTTGAATCATTCTGATTTGATTTCGCTATACCTTACTGTACTGGGGCTTATCCAAAATGAGCCAGCACGTACCTGTTTGGCTGACCAGATATGTAAATTTACTGCCTTGCTTAAAGGAGGCTGTGAGGGTCCCTAGAATATGTTGCTTTCCCTTTCTGTTAGAGGATGTGGCTGAGTTCTTCAAGCACAAGTTTGCAGCCCTCCAGGTAGGTGTGTGAGGGACTTGGATGTTCCAGCTTGAAAGCTGATAGCTGCGACATCTCAGGGGACGCTTTCCCATGTGAGCTGTTTTGCCTGCTCTGGTTGATGCATAATGAACATAATTTGGGATGAAATTATCTGACGACCCCCTGTGTGAGATAAAGGAGTGTAAGGCGTATAAAGTGCTAAGGGCGCAGAGAGCGCTGAAGCGGCTTTCAGGGACCTGATGTCCTGAAGTCAAAAAGGTCAACTTGCAGATGCCTGTGGTAGGGGGGATCCCGAGTCACACACAAACCCCGCATGGGGTTTTGCTGCTTGTGCGGGTGCAACTTCGAAAACTCTCTTAGAGAGTAGTTCTGTCCAAGAGAGGTACGGTTGTGGCACTTTTCTAGTTCCTGAATTTGCACCAGATTTCAAATTGAGTGAAAAAGGCATTTTTCTATGGATTTGGTTAAGGTATATGCACGTTCTGCTTTCGTACTGAGGCAACCACAAGTCTGGCTAAGTGGAATTTTCCTAAGCATCTGTCCTCTTGCCTGTGCAAAAACCAGCCTTTGGATTATATCAGACTGTCTGAGAAGTTTCAGTTCCGTTGGTCACATTTTTCAAAAGCTAATCTGCTGGAAGTAAGGTCTTGCAGTGAAAGTGCCTCCACCTTATGGTTACAATAAAGGGACTTATTAATTGGCATCACCACACGGCTGTCTGTGCAACAGGCAGCGTGGCAGCCGCTGCTGGCATATGTGGCCATACAGAAATCCCGTAACTAGTTCTTATTTCACGTTGGCTCTCACGTTTCCTCTGGATTCATTTATTTTCCAACAGTTTTCTTTTTGTGCTGCAGCAACTGAATCCCCCTTTGGTGTGTAACAGTATCTTTTAACTTTTTTCTTCTGTTTGCATTGGTAGATTTGCTTCGGGATAGGGGCTGTAGGTCTTTATGGCTTGGAAGCGTTTAGCAGCGTCCCTGTTTGCTCTTGTGGTGGGTGGGTGTAAAATCCTTACTACTGATGGTAAACATTAGATTATTTCATGCTTGTTTTCAGCAGTTGACCGCGCCGTGGAACTCGCTAAGCAACCCGCACCGGGCTCGGGGCTCTCCAGACGGATTTTTGGGGCGATTTTACCACTACAGCTCGCGCTGGCCGCCTTCTATTTTTATTGCGGCTCGCATTAGGCGTTGCGTAACGAACAGGGGCGCGCATTACCCAATGCAAACCGCGGTTTCAGAAAAGCACGGGCCCAAGCAAAAAGAAACACGGGCCCGAGAAGAAAAAAAAAATAAAAAATATATATCTATAAAAGCCCAACATGCACGGACCAGCTCCGGCTGCCGGCTTAGCCCCGTCCCAAGGAGCAAGCTGCCGCCCGCGGGGTCCCCAGCTCCCCATCCCCGGGCTCTGCACCCCCTGGGGGACCCCGAAGCCCCCCGGCAGGATGGCGGGGACCCCCCCGTGCCCCCCCCCTGCCCCCCGCCGGCCCCGCTCCTTCTCCCGCCGGGGCCGCGCCGCTCCCCGGCCGCTGCCGCCGCCGCTCCGGGGGGAGCCCGGGGGGGGGGACCGGGGACTCGGGGGGGCCCTGCCGGCTCCTGGGACTTGTAGTCCGGGGGGTGGCCGCCGCCTGCAGCCCGGCCCGGCCGGGACTACCGGCCCCACATGGCCTTGCGCCCCGGCGCATGAGCTCTCGGGCGCTGGAGCGCATCTATTCTGCTGCCTTGCCGAGGATAAAAAGAAGAGCAACTGGAGGGACTGTAAGGCAAACGGTGCTGGAGCTGCCGGGGCAAAGTAATCTATTTAATCTTTCCCTTTCTTTGTCGGGTGCTGGGGGCGTGCGGTGCTAGCACCGGGCCACGGGTTCTGGGGGGAGCTGGGAGGGAGGGGGGGGGGCCGGGGAAGAAGCGGGGGAAGGCGAAACCCACTTGAGAAAGGCCAACGCTGATTTCTTTATTTTTTTTTAAATTTTTTTAATTTTTATTTTTTTAACCCTCCCCTCTCCTTCCGCTCCTTCTTCGTGCGGGAGCCCCGCGCCGCTCCCCGCGGCCCCGCAGCCTTTGTGCGCCGCCACAATGCAACAAAGCGCGGCGGGCTGGGCACAGCCTGCCCATTGATTTCCTCCCGGCCCCGCTGCTCCTGCCCACCCTTTTCTTCTGCTTCTGCTTCTTCTGCTGCTGCTGCTTCTTCTTCTTCTCCTTCTGCCTCTTCTGCTCCTCCTCGCCCAGCGCCCCGAGGCGCCCGGGCGGCCGCGGGGGTTGCGCGCCCCGGCCCCTGCCCCGCGCAGGAGGGATTTAGGAGGGATTTGCTTTCTTTTCTTCCTTTCCCTTTTTTTTTTTTTTTCCTTCTTCCTTCCCCTCCTTCTTCCCCCCTCTCTCGCTCGCTCTCCCTCGCTCGCTTTCTCTCTGCCCGCCATCTTTTGAAGGGGGGAAAAAAAAATAAAAATTAGGGGCGAGGGAAAAAGAGGGCTGCGGGCGCTCTTGGGGGAAAAAATAGGAAGAAAGGGGGAAAAAAAAAAAAGAAAAAGGGGGGAAGAGGGGAAGAAAAAGGCGGGGGAAAAGACAAGGGAATAGGAGCGAGTGGCCGGGGGCAGCTCCGCGGGCGCGCAGGGGGTGCGGAGCGGGGCCGGGCAGCTCCTGGGAGGGTGCTGGTGTGGGGACGGGTGGGTGTGTGTCTGTGTCTGTGTGTCTGTGTCTGTGTGTCTGTCTGTGTGTGCAGCTGCTGGCCTTGTGCAGGTAGCTGGCGTCCTCGGGACTTCGACAAATAGCAGGGGAAGCGCGGGTTTGTTGTCCAAACTTTCCGCGCTTTACAGGCGCAAAAAAGATTGACTGCGGACGGACCTGCTGGCTGTCGCGCTGGGGGTAACGCCGCCGGGAATAAAACCTGGAACTTCAAAACAGCCTCACTTTCCCTCCGTTCGTACGACTTCTTAGCTTTCGCACCTCCCCGGGCGCCGGGGATAGAGCGTTATTTGTAGCCTGCTTGGTTTCGCTTTCAAACAAAGCTGCAGTGTTCGGGGCGCAGATCTGCACTGTGTAAGCGGGAGGCTGAGCCTCGCAGGGGGTCGGGGGGGGGAACGGGTTTCCTACCGAGATGTCTTCTGACAACACGCAGCCTGCCTCCTGGAAGGCTGGCGTTAAATGTGTGACACCTCTGTACCCTGGGTGCACCCCTCTGCCGATGGCTACGGGAATCAAAAGTTACCAAAATAAACTTTTTTTTTTTTTTGGATGAGCGAATGTGGCGGCTTCAGTACTGCTCTAACGTTTAGAAATTTTACCTGCAAGTTGCCTGACGTTAGCAAACGGTAGGTTAGGGGGTAGCGCAATTAGCGAAGCACACCTGCTGTTCCTTGCTGGGAATAGGGAAGTGGAGAGGTGGTTTTGATAAGCTTGTTAGTATTTTTAATGTATTCAGTCTCTGTCAGCCTGCTAAGGGAGTGTCTCTAAATTAAGCTGGAAATTTGAGGTTAAGGCTGGAGCTCGTGTCCTCAATTTGCTCGGCGGTAAGTCAAGGTGTTAGAGAGGACTCGGTGTCTTCCATATGTGCTGCAATATAGGAGTGAGAAGTGTGGAATAAACGTGCACCAAAACAAACAAGAAATCCCCAACACGGTCTGGTTGCGTTGCAAGCAAAAAAACCTCGATCTGCATTGCTTACACTTCCCAACAACTTGAGCGCGCTGTAAATGCGGAGTCCTGCCTCCTAATCTGCAGAGCGCAGCTCTAGCAGACTGCTGCGTGTCTTATTTTGTTAACGCAGAAGTTTAGGGAGTTTTTAATAATCCACTCGGAGGCTCCCGCTGAAACGGAGCAACTTCTGACCTCGGAGCCTTCCTTTTTGGAAAGAATAAACGCTAACATTGTGTTTTCTTTCTCTTTACTCCACGCTGGTTAAAAATACTCACTTACGCATGTACTTAGTGCTTCGAGACAATGTTTAATAAAAGGATTGGGCAGAGGGTAATAGTCTTATTCAACATTCAGCATTAGCTTGATTGCAATATTGTCTTCCATATGCGCCGCCTGTGTGGTGCTGGGAGCGGAGGCAGTAGCTGTCCCAGTGAAAGGCTTTTTTAGTTTTAGTGACCTATGCCTGCAGAGTTTAAATTAAAAAAGGATGCATGTGAAACGTCTGAGGTTTGTTCTCCAGACTGACTTTGGAGTCTGAGCTGCATTAGTTTCAAATACAAACGAGGCTCGATTTCTTCTGGAAATAAGACTGGTGTTATTTTAGCACTGAGGTGCTTTCAAAAACTTTAGTTCTTGTCATTTAAAAAATATTCAGAAGGAAAGTATGTGTTAAAAGTCTGATGGGCCCGCTCAGAGTGTGTGCTAGGCAGCAGTGCTGCTCTTCTCTCTGCCCCTTAAGGCTGCTTTTGCTGGTGTTGGCAAATGCAGCGTGTTTCAGCGCTTCCTGGGGCTTCCGCGGGTTTTTACCAGCACTTCATCTGTGCGAGCTGTGAAAGATGCAGTTTATTTTTTACCTCTTGGCTTTTGGAGGGCACTCGTGCGTTCCCACAGCGCACGAGGGGCGTGGGGCGGGGGGCTGTGTGCTTCCAGCCGAGCCTGGCTGCCCTCCTGGAGTCCTGCTCCTTCTCCCCGGAGTAATCTGGGAGCCTGATCAGCCCCGCTGACAGCACAAACAACTCGGGAGTCAAATCCCTCTCCTCAGCAGCAGCTGAGTGATGTAGTGAGGTCTCATGTTTCAAAGGCTTAATTACTTTTACAAAATATATCACTCTCTGTCTACTTCGGTAAGCTATCAGGTGCTTTCAGTGCAGGCAGAACTGCGCTCACCTAAATAAATGAACAAAGAGCGTTTTTGCATTTCAGCATTGCTGATTGTTTCTCTTTAATCCCGGCTGCTCCTTCTTTGCTAATTTGCAGAATTCATTAATCTGCGGCGGGTTTCCCAATCATTACCGTGAACCTTATGTTTTGTTTTGTTGTCGCTTTTTTATTTTTTTTTTCCTTAAATTGCCACATTATTCTCCAGTAACAGCCCAGAACACCACTGTAAGCAATCGAGTTCTGGGAATTAGGAAGGAGCCATTGTTTGCTGTGCTGCTCAGTGAGCTGTCAGGACATTTTGGAAGGATGTGCGCGTCTCGAGCTTTTCATTCCACGGTATCGTACTGTGATGTTAGCGCGGCTTTGTCAGTCGTTAGGGCTTGCTGGAGGTGAACATCTTTCTTTGGGGCACACTAACGGCGCAGTAGAAGGGAGGAAGTACTCTTTAACCCACTTGCTGCAAAAGGCAATGTTAAAAGGATTTGAATTCTTCAGGAGAGCGGTGTGGAAATTCACTGTAATGCGCTGCTAAGGCTTTTTTTTCTCCTAGTCCCTGTTCCTTCCCCCAGTCTTGCTGATAAGACATTGCAGAAACACTTGCCTCTTTTGGATTCTTTTCACACCTTGCCGGGCCTCAGCCCTTTTCCAGCTTGAGTCTGATAAGAAGACACCGTCGTGTCTGGGTGTATTTCAGCAACACGGATAACCTGGGCGGAGGAGGAGGTTTGTTTGAGTTTCTCATTCCTTTGCTGGACCAGCGCTTGACGTTTTCCTCTCCACCAGCAAGGCAACAGGTGGAGCAAAGACAAACCAAGGTGAAATTTCTGTGAAAGGGGGGCTGATCTGGAAGAACGTGACCTGGCTTAAACGATTCCAACCCTACGTCCGTTTAGCTTCAAACGCTGAGGTTTAGACTCCGTTCTGGTTGACCCAGGTCAGCTGTGGGAATGACCTTGCTTGCTTGGAATAAACAGCACGATGTTTGTGGTGGTTGTGCTTCCTTTGCCTTGAACTTCAGCGATGTCCTGGTTTCAGCTGGGATGGAGCTGGTTTTCTTTGTGGCTGTTGGTACGGTGCCATGTTTGGGGTTTAGGAGCAGTGTAATATCGATCACACGCTGGTGTTTCAGTTGTTGCTGAGCAGTGCTCACACCAAGTCAAGGACTTCAGCTTCTCATACCTTACTGCCGGGGGGGAGGCTGGGGTGTACCAGAAGCTGGGAGGGGACAGAACCAGGACAGGTGACCCAACCTGCCCAAAGGGATATCCCGTACCATATGGCATCACGCTGAACCATAAAACTGGGGGGAACTTGCTAGGGGGGGGCTGCCACTGCTTGGGGACGGGCTGGGCATCGGCCAGCTGGTGGTGAGCAATTGTCTTGTGCATCACTTGTTTCATGGTCTTTTTTTTTTTTTTTCTTCCCTGTTTCTTTCCTATTAAACCGTCTTCATCTCAGCCCACAAGTTTTACTTTTCCTGCAGGAGCTTTGAGAGAGGCTCAGGGGTTGTCTCTTCACTTTGCAGGGAGCTAAGCTGTGGGCGCTCGCAGCGGGAGCTGTGTTTGGGGGAGCCCACATCCTTCTGTTGGGATCTTCCCACATCTGCAGTCAGCGTTCCTCTGGGCGTGCAGGGGGAGAGAACCTTCCTCCTGTGGGTGTGTTAGGCGGGGGGAGCTCCTTCCCCTCCTTCCCCCGTTTAGCAGCATCAGCTCCCTGCACAGGCAGGATGCAGGCTTCAGAATCCAACCTTTTTCCCTTCTTTGCTGCCTGGGGATTTAAATCAGACGCACAGACTTGGGCAGTCGAGACTGCCTGGTGCCCTCTCGGGGAGTGACAGCAGCTTAGCACTGTTTGTTCACACCTTAGCTGACCTGCAGCTTCCTCGCATAGCTGGGTAAATTTATGGATCTACCCAACCTTAGCAAAATCAGCGAGGCACCTTTCGTCTGAAATAGTGGCCCACGTGCAGCCTTTTGCACTTGTTTGCTCTGAGTTAACACATTGTGTTATTGTTCTGGGACAGCATGTTTGTTAAGGCGAGGTGCTTGTGCTGGTCTAGAAACAGATAAATGGTTAAACCAGCGTAACTTTAACGTTTTTAGGGGATAAGTGATGTTTGTAAACGGGAGGGCTGCTGCAGCCCAGCAGGTTGCTGCTCCTCTGTCAGCCAAGCTGCAATAATTAACCTGGGGGGTGTGTGTGCTTCCTCTGCCCCGTTACCAAGTGTAACATTACTGCGGCTCAGCTAACGAGTAGTAATTTTATGTCATGGTAATGCAATCCGTTTCACTTCATTGTCCATCCCCTCAAACCGACTTGAATGTCGTGTATTGATTTAGGTAAGCTTTGTGTGCTCGGCAAAGTTGCCGTACTGTAAACCCAGCGTGATTTAAACCAGTAGCGGCTGACCCATGCGTACTCCAATTTTAATGCTTTTTGACCTAAAATAAATCTCCTATTCTTCAGAACGGTATCTTTAATCATTTTAATGTGTGCAAAATAAGTTTAAAAATTGAGTAGGAGAAGATGTTGGAGCACAAGAGGCGTGCAAGAGGTCTGTTGGTGAAAGAAGACACTTTCTCCGAGTTCCTTAGAAGGTTTTGCCGTGTGCTGTGAAATGCGTCGAAGAAGTTAGCGTGTGGATCTGCGTCTGCTTGCCGGAAGCCTGTCTTCTCTGTCAGTGTTTGCGTGGAGCTGCCCCTAAGGATAACATCTGTAGCACTTGTAAATGGCGTTAGTGATGCAGGTACGTGCTCGTGCAGCGCTGGAGATACAAGGGAGCACTGTGGTGTAGGTTATTAGGTCCACAGCAGAAAGCAGTCCTTTCAACAGGTAACGCGTAGGGACTGAACTGGTTACCTGGGCTCTGTGTTTTGTACTTTGCTCCAAACACTTTTTATATTTAGTTTCATTGAGTTGCTCTTCCTGTTCCACGTAGCCTCGCAGCTTGAGATGAAAGTGGTGGAATTTGGCTGTATCTGAAAACCCCTCCCAAACAGGTGTCGCAGGAGACCTCGGTGGTGGTGGTGTGGTTTATCTTTTAGAAACATGCCCAAAGAGCACCGTGTTATTGGGGAGCAGGGTATAAAGCAGAGGGCAGTTTGTTTTGTGCCTTCTTCAAATGACAATTAGTGTTTATGTGTGTGTATATATATATATGTGTATACTTACATATGCACTAAAGTATTTCTAGACCCAAGTTATGGTATTTGAGCACCTCAGAAATACAGGTTTCTAAGTGTAGTATCTGTTTTGCTTTGTTTTTTCCTTAAAAATTGGTATCACCATAACACTGTAAAGGACTTGATGTTCGATGGGCTGTGTAAATGTATGGGAAAAGACGAATGGCTTTAATTGTGAGTGGTAGGGGACGTATTTGTATCCCCGTTTTACAAATGGGGAACCGATAAGCCCACAGCATGGGGAGTCGAGCACTGAGCGGAGATGTCAGCATCCTGTTCTGTAGCTCTTTTGTGTTTTGTAATTCTTTGCAGGTATAGCACAAGCTCTGAGATGTTCTGCCCAGCAGGGAAGTATTCATTCTTGTGTGTTTTTTTTTTATTTTTTTCTCCTTTTCTTCAAAATGCTTTGTGTCCAATAATCTCTCCCTTTGGAAATCAAAGATCAGAAAAAGAAACAATCATGACAAAACCTGTTGTGGAAAGATTATGTATAATTTATTCACTGTGTACTGAATCAAACTGAATGGATACGAGCTTTTTACTTTTACAAGTACACAGAGCACCATATGCTGATTAAAAAGGGGAAGGGCTGACTGTCTTTTTCAGAACACAAATGTTTAGCTGCAGATCACATCCTTTAAAAAGCAAAAAAAAAAAAAAAGAGAACCCTGCGAGGGTGTAGACATACCATAATCCCATTAAGAGTTCTGAAAGCCGTTGCGGGTGTCGCCACGTTAAGCTTTAATGGGCATACATAAATGCTTCTATTATGCACGTATCGTCTGAAACTTGGGTCAGTGCCAGGGTATTATTATTATTATTTTTTTTAAATAATGTGACTGCAGGTTGGTTTGCTAACTTGAAATTGGGAAGGCTGATTTCTGGAGTCACAGGTTGAATCTGCCGTAGTGTCGTGTGTTGGATAAGTCAGGCTTTGGAGAAGTTTGGCTGTAAAGTAATAGGTGAGCAGGGGGGGAATTAAGAGACAGAGCCTTGAAGGAGGCGGGATGCGGTGCTGACAGGGCATGAGACCGGTGCTGAACTGCTGTGATTTTTTTCCTTAGGTCACTGCATCTTGCCAGGCTGTGCTTCCCTTTCTTGGCCTGCCTGGGCTAGTGCACTCCTTAGGGCAGAGGCCGTGTGGGTGCTGCCCTGTGCTTGGTCACGGCCGGGGCAGGACGAGCTCTCGGTCAGGGTGGTTGGTGTCTGCACACAGCCTGGTGGAGCACGCTTAACCTGAGGTGCTCGACCTCTCAGTTATTGCCCTTTCAATCAGACTCCAATTTATAGTCCGTATCCCCATCCCACTCTTCTCTTGCACATTTGCAATGGGGTGGTCATGAGAAGAGTCTCCCACAGCATGCACTGTCCTCATAAAGCACCGGGCACGATGAAGTCCTGGTCCACGACGGTCCTTTCCGTATTGTTGCATGGCAGCAACAACGGTGACCAAGCCTGGATGAACCACACCAGGGCTCCTCTTCCCCTCGCAGCAGCCTGTAGCTCGAAGCAGTGGGAGCGGATGTGTGTGATGCAGCACCTAACAGCAGCCTGCGGTCAGTCGCGTTTTCAAGCTGCATGAAATGGGAAGCTTTAACTTCCTGTCTCGTCTCTATTTTTCTCCTTTCTTTTCCTGACTTTCTCTACATCTTGCTTTCTCCTGCAGGATGTAGGTCTTTTCTCTTTTTCAGGGTTGACTGCCTGTCTCCTCTCCCAGTTTGTCTGCTCAGTAATATATGTATCTGTTTCTTTCCGCAAATTTTGCTTCCTGAAGGAAAGGAAGCAAAAAGAAACCTTAGGTTGACTTCTGAAGCCAGTGGATACCAGGTTAAAACTTCTCAGCACCCTTTCATCTCCATCCAGTTCTGAAACGATGAACACGTTAGGCCTGCTTGCGTGTCGCCTTGGTGGTGTGTTTGGGACAGACCTGTTGCTCCTGGACTTCTAGACATGTTTTATTTGTAGCAGTTTTCAGTAAGTGAGATTTTTTTCCCTTTGCTCCTTGTGCACTGTGGTAGTGTTTCCTGATGGCTGGGCAAGCGGGGACCCACAGATGCCACGCCACTGAGATCTGTTACAAGAAAGCTCGTGGTGAAAGCAGGTCGGGTTGTCACACAGCTTCGGTCTCCCGCTGGCAAAGCAATTGGGAATGCTGGCCCAAAGGATGCTAATAATGGGTGACTGCAGCTCAAACCCAAGTGTGCAACTGGATTTGTAATTCTGATTGATCTTAGAGTACGGACCTGAACGCAGAAGCAAGGGTGAATAGAGGTAGAACAGTAGATTCTCTCCATCTGTGGAGCTTAAAGTTATACATACCCGGAACATCCAGCGGTGGAATACCAGGGAAGGCATCCAGCAGGCAGCCTTTGTGCTGGTTCTGAATTTGCAGAATTGGCCAGTCTGTAGAAGTTGTGGCCGAGGCTGTAGAGTCTTTCCCTTTGCCCATCAGCAAGGTTTTTGAATTCGGGATCATCAAACTTTTTCTCTTCCCTGGCCAACTTTTGTGTAAATGCAGAAATTACTTTCCTTGGCAGGGCTCCAGTTTCTTTGCTGTGTTTTAGGAAATGCGATGACAGAGACCGAGATCTCCACGATCTTGCACGCCTTATGCTTGTACAATGACACTTCCCTGGCTGGGGTCATGGTCTGCTGGCTAGAGCTGACTAGAGCTGGCTAGATCATCTATCAGAGCTGTTGTAACTGCAGGAATAGGAGTGCCCACAAGCCTTCCTCTTTCTGAGCAGACCTTCCAACCCCAGATAGCCCCTAACCTTCTGCTTAACTTTCTCTCACCCTAATAGACAGCTAGAGAAGGGGTTGACCCAGGCTGAGGGGCCAAAAAGCGTGCAGAGCCTGAGTTTGTTTGTGCCTAAACCTTCCTTAGAAAGAGGTTTATCTTGATGGAGCAATTAGTTGTATCTTGTAGGTGATAAGTTTGCAAAACCCATCTGTGGAGAGGCGCAGAGCCGCAGAAACTGTGCAGCTTAGCGAGAGGGGAAAGTTGTTCAGCGCTTGGCAGGATGGGGCTTGAAGTGGTTACTGAATCACGGAGATGCTGAGATGCTGTCGGTGTTGTGGTTTACACCATCCTTCCAATGTGCCTTCAGCCACGTTCCTGCCTCCCCTGGGTCCCCCCCCTTCCTCCTCCTGACATGTTGGGAGCTTGTATGGTATGTGGCCGTGCGCCAGCACCTTCCCAGCACTTCCTTTTTGCCCGGTGCCCAAGGCTGCAGGGCTTTGGGGCGCTGCAGTAACCTCTATCAGTTCTACAAGTTGCCACAGACGCACTCGATGTGAAGGTACGGTGACAGCAGGTGTGTCGCAATGCATTATATACGAGAGGGCGCGTGCCCAGGAGCAGGCTCACCTTATCTCCTTTCTCTGTGAACACTGACTGCCAGCTGCCTGGTGTCTCTCTGGCTCTGCCCATGATTACGAGGTGGTGTGGGTTCAACGTTCTGGGTCATGCAAGGTAACTTCATTGCATCTCTGCTTTTCCCTGCTAGGAAGAAATGGCACGAGCAAACTCTGCCCGGGCATGTGAGTCTCCCAAACACTTGCCTTTCTGTGCCAAATCTCTATAATGAAAATGAAAGCTGAAACAGCCCTTTTTTTTTTTCCCATTGCCACTAATGGGTAATTGGTCTATCTTGTGAGAGGCACAACCTGAAGAGTTTTCCTGTTAAGCACCTACCCGTTCCTGTCCTATAGATTTGACTCAGTCTTCCCCAAGTGTTGATGTGCAAGCCACTGGCTGCTTTGTCCACTCTGAAACTTGTTCATAGATTATTTCTACTGCTCCAGCTAAGCATTCATTAACGTTTTCATTATAGGTCACCTAGCTAATTTGCTGAAATGCTTCCAAGAAGATTTTCTGTAAGTGCAGTTCACTTTATTTCAGAAGTCTTAGTCCAGTCCGCAGTTCAGAGTGAGGTCTCAAGCTGTCTGAACTCCCCTGGTCAGGAATCCAACACAAAGTAAACTCCCTAACCAGTCTGACACTCTTCTTTCCTCCCGTAGCCTTGTTAACAAAAGTGCACATAACTGAAGAGCTTGCACACAACCAACATATGGCTGAGTTAAAATTTGTGTCTGTTTTCAGAGAACCACAAGATGGTAGGGCTGGAAGAAATGTCCAGAGGTCATTTTGTCCTTCGCCCTGCTACAAAATAAGATCAGCCGTGCCTAATCCATTACTGAGGTTGGTTATCTAAACTGTTCTCAAAAGCAAATTCAAAGCTATGAAAATAAACTTGTTATGCTGTGAGACATCACTCCCTGCACTCGAAACTGCAGCCTTTAGAAAGCAATCGAGCCCCATATGATTTGCGTTGCAGAAAGTGTGTGACGTGCATCTCAATTCTTGCTCAGACTCAGGAGGTGCTTTCGGTGGTGTTAGCAGCTCAGTGGAGAGAAATGCTTTGGCCCATAATTACCAGAAGGAACTTTTTATTTGGGGTGCCAAGAACAGTGCTCGTAAAAGTCCCCAGTGCTTTTATAGTCAGGATGAAGTAACTTCTGGGTACCCCGGAGTTTGAAGGCGTGATGTAAGGCATCTTAAAGCAGCCTGAGTTGTGGGAAATGCTGAGTACGTGTCGGAACTGCAAGCCCTTGAAATTAACAGCTACGCCTCTGGCTAACTCTTGTCTACCAGCGAGGCTCCTCACTGAGGAAGCGCCTGCCCTTACGTTAGCCGAGGAGAGACCAAGGGTGGGAAATCCATCCGTAGAATCCAAGGAGCATTCAACTAACCAAGGCAGAAGCGAAGGGACTGAGTTAGTCTGCCGTGATCTTCCTCCCTCCTGCAGAAGTAAGTAAAGCGCACAGTTGTCTGCGAGTCTCAGGATGTTACTGGGGCCGTGCTCAAAATGATATAGGCAAAAGGCAAATCTCTGCGTGGAATTAACGATGTGGGAGACAAGAAGGACAGCTGAATGGACTTCCAGAGCGCAAAGCTGCAGCGTGCCGTCGGGGCGCTTGCGAGCCAAATTGCCGTTTCCTGCAGTGAGGCCAGGTGCAAACGCTTCATCCCCAGCTTGGAGGGGCTGGCAGATTGTGTGCAGCCTGCGCACGTCTGCCAAGGCTGTGTTGGCTGGTAAAGCAAATTATCTGCCCTCAAGTCTTGGTCTTAAATTGCAGATCCCTTTGCGTTTAAAGGGAACATCCACGCTGACACGGAGTTAGTAGGGAGCGAAAGCTGCCTGAAGTTCAATTCCGATACAGGGCTGCGAAGAAGGAAGAGGAGGGCATGCAGCAGCCCTGTTTCTCTCCAAGGAGCCTGGAGGAGAGGCGTTGTGTCCCTTGCTTTCTGCAGCCATAGGCTTGAAACGGATACAACCGCCCTCACTTCATAACCTTATCTGAGGTTAAGGTTGTGTTGATGGGTCGATTTTGGGGGCTGTACGGCTCACATACCATAATGAATGATAATGCAGGTGTCTCCAAGGTGGATGGAAATCGTTCCTGGGGCTATAAGGATGGGTGGATCAGGCACTTGGTTGCTTTAGGGATCCTTGGACTGTGCAGTAATAGTAGGGCTTAGAGACAACCTGATGAGGCCTCCATACCCTCATTTTCTTTCTGGAGATACCTTATTGTAAAGGTAATGGAAGTTTCGTAGTTTGGACAAAAAGAGATTTCTGGGTGGGAAATTGATTGCTAACAGGCACTTGAGAGAAAAGCAATATTCCCCTCGTTTGGGTGGTGTTTGATTTACCCAAATGGATTTCTGGGTTCTCCAATAAACCAAATTCACGTGCTGCCTCTACTAAGCTTTGCCTGGCCACTGTTAGAATCGAATGCGCTCTACTTTCAGTTCTCTTTGCTGTTCAACATCTTCCTGCTAAAGTGGCTTATGTACTGAGCAATACATGCGTAATCACGGTGGCATCAAGATAAAAAGAATCTTATTCTTCAGTTAGGCAACTCAGGGAAGGCTGGGAAAGCAGTTCTGCTCGTCGCCCTTTGCATGTTTTATAACCAAATACCTGTGTGTTTTTCTGCCTTGGCGGCAATTTGTGTTTGCAGGAATCTGATCGTCGGGCAGCCTTTCTCATAACCCCAGTTTCTAATTTCTGCACCTCCGAAGTCATCAGAGTGCGCTAAACCTCTCCCACGGCTGTAAGAAAGCCTGGGCAGCACGAGCACGGGCCGGCTGCTTCTCCGAGGTGGGGAATAACACGTGATGACAAATCTGACCGAGTTTTCAGCTATTGCTGCTGTCCAGGAAAAGGGACCAAGCGTCTGCTCCGGTTGGTGCACAGAGCTGAGGTGGGGCAGTAATGCTTGGAGAGGCAGAGAGCGGGTGCCCGCTCCGGCTGCCCTGCTGTCTCTGCGTGGTTCTGGCTCCATCCTACCTTCAGAAAAGCTCAGCCTCTGCCTTGCACGTCTGCTTGAGCAGTGCTGCCTTGGAGGTGGTGTTTCTCTGAGGGGCTGGGCTCTGGCTGGGGTTCAGGGCTCTGCCGCGGGCTCGCTGGGGTCCAGGTCCCATCGCTGCCGTGTGTAAGAAGTGCTGCTTCTTCGAGGTGGGAACAGGGTCTTGCTGTGAGTCTGCAGCGTGCTCAGAGCTGAGGGACCCTGGTCTGTGCGCAGCCTGTGCGCTACCAAATTGTCAATCTCGGTGTAGATAAAGACGAGGTCAAGGAACATCTCTTCAGCTTGATAATTTTCCCTGATGGGAAGATTTATGTGGCTGCTTCTGGCTGGGCTGGAATTGTGCCAGTTTTTGGTTAAAGTGCAAGTAACCATGCAGAAATACTATACGACAGAAAGAGAGTTGTTGGGCTCGCACGATAACGTCAAGCTCGCTACCTTCTAATTTTGCAATCAAAACAAATACCTTCCTGCGCTGCAGGAACAGCAGCAAGGGACCGAGCCATCCGTTAAGCGTTCTGCCTTGCCAAAGGAAGTGGCAGAACCGTTAGCTGAAGCAGCAGGCTTACTGGCACAATGCACATTTCATGGGGCTTTATGGCTTATTTTAAAATAGTCTCCACCACTGCAGACAGTCTGTGGGTAGCATCAGCTGAGTCAAATGTTATCCTACTAGGACAGGGAATTATTAACATGTTTTCTCCGTGCCAACTGTTTCTCCACTGACTGACCCGTGCAAGTAACTCGATGAAACAAATGTCTTTGAAAAACAACAACAGAAAACAAACTTCCAGCCTAACTGTGTTTTTTGATGTTTGGTTTGGCTGAAGGTCAAGCCAAACCCCGTAGCTTTGCTGGATGCCACACTGAGGTTGCAACTTAGCACAAAAGGACAGACTTAAACTCCACAGAAGCAGGATTTATTTGAAAGTTTGGATTTGGGTTTTGCTTTTAATTATCTTCTCAATCTGGGGTGGGCAAGAAGGAGGAGAAATGCACAGTGTGGCAAGCAGTGCACGCTCTTTGTTTATGGCAGCAAAGGGTGTGCTTTAAATTTGTAATATCAGAAGTGTGGATGTGCAGCCAGAAAAATCAAGGACAGCTTCTGTTACTTGTACGACTTGTACGTTACAGCTCTGTGGAGCAGGGTAAGTAGTAACTTAAAAATTTAAGTTTAAGTAATAATTACTTCTGGGCTAAAAAGTCCAACCTTGGGCCCTCAACGGAAAATGCACGTGCTGTCTGCGCCAGGGCTGGTTTTGGCAGCCTTCCTTCCAGGTTTGTGCAGCACCTTGTGCAGCGAGGTCCTGGTCACAGCTGGGCTCCCTGATAGCTTAACTGCTGATACTAACGGAGTTTAAGAAGATGCTGAAGTGCTTAGACCAGAGCTGTGTATTTTAATTCTACTTACAGTAATAGGACAGTTTGTGTAAGTCGGCTTGTTTTTCGTGCAGGAGTCTGCTTAAGTGTCGTGTTGGATGATTCGACTGAGAGGTCGGGAAGGTCAGATGGTCATGCCTTCGCTTTCTTCATTTAATAAGTGAGGTCTGACAGCTAGTAAATGTCTCACGCAGGGCTGTGGCCTCTGAAAACATTGTCATGCACTCTGCTAAGAGGTGGGACATTGCCAAAACGTTTGCACCCTCAGCTACAGATTTCTACTAATCCTGCTTTTTTTTCCTCCTTTTTTAAAAAGTATTATTTTGAAACTTTAAAAGGAATGAGAATTTTTAAAATTTTATTTTTTTTTTAATTAAGCAATGCTCTGATATCAAGGCTGCTTCCCTGGCAGATGATGAGGAATCTGATGGAGTAAGGGTTAAAAGGCTGCAGTGAGGCGAAGGTATATTAAAGCTGCGTTTATGTCAGGAACAGATACTTCCAGGTAGCTATTCCTGTCTTTCAGCTGCAGGATCCGGAATTTAATGACTGCTGCTAAGAGGTTTGGGGTTTGTAGCCACTTTTGGTTGTACTAAGTAATGAGAAGGAAAATGCAAGTTATAGAGGGTCAGTTGTCAGAGGACTAGCTGAGCTGGCTGTCATGATTCACCCTCCCTGCTTTTGCTAATGTTCTTAATTAAAATCCTTTCTGAGTTATGTCACTGATGACTGTTACAGTCCGTATAAGCGAGCCTTCTCTGGACGAGCAGCGTTGTGCACGTGAAGAGGCGGTGTGTGTGTGTCCCAGAGAGTTTGTAGGCTGCTGGGTGGAGCGGATGAAGACAGAAAGGAAATACCATTCCCTCCGTGGCACAGATGAGGAGCCGTGGCGTGAAGATCCTGAATGCCTTGGCTGAGGTCAGAGGGGAAGTCTGGGAGAGGCAGGAGCCGGATCTGTTTTTGGAATTACAGTTCTGGGATTTAATGAAAATTTTAAAAATCCTCTCTGAAATGGAGTTTGAGAGGTAGAAGGATGTGGGGAAATTCTGATGCAGAGAGGATTGTCGTATTTAACCTTAGGGTATTTAAAGGGAATACTTAAGTTATATACTGCTTAGTTTCAAACTTACGACTGAAATGCTCCGTAGCGCTAGGAGTTACTTTTCCACGCAAGCTCCATAAGAGCTAACTATGTAATTAAAATAATCCGGGTCTGGATTCTGGAGCGTGGGACGCCTCGGAGCCAACCAAACTGGGCCAGAGCGAGGTGCACCCAGCGGCTGTGGCACCCAGAGCACTTGGGTGTCCCTGGCACCCAGCGGAGTGGCCGCTCCGCACCGTGCTCCCTGGCTCACAGTGCCACCGGGGTTCCAGAATGCAGTCCTGGTTACGGGGACGCTGGGATGCAGATACCTCTGCTGCCTGGGCGAGCCTGAGGAGACGGCTACTTAAACATCCCTCTGTGTCGCAGATCTGTTTGTGTTTGTACACATCTATTTTTGTAAAATTTCCCTAAATTAGGCATGTGTTTACTTGTTGCCGTCGTCTAATCAGCAGCTCAAAGGGTAAGTTGATGTTCTATATTTAGTCCAGACATTCAGTAGAGATGATTAGGGAGGTATCAAGGAAGAGTTATTTTTCTAGGATGTCTTAATATTCTCTCCTTCTTGTATTACTGCAGTTTCTGTCTCTGCTCGTGCTTTCTATGTGCAAGAAAGAAGCATATGTCAGTGAGAGTACATTTGTGGTTTTCTGAACGTATTTGAAATAATCTGCCACTAGAAAGTGACTGTGGTCTGTTTGCCATAAGAAGCGTAGCTACAGTTCTGATATGAATTGAAATATCAAGCGTTTACGGAAGATGACACAGCAGAGCTGTTTACCATATGGTATACAAGAAACAGTGATACTAGACCATTTTTCCGCTGGAAAATTTGCCAGGGAAAAATAGGATAAAATATTGCAATTTGTGTATTCTTGCGTGTTTCATGCATGCCTTGGGAGAGGATGGCAGCGCTCTCTTAGCCAGCTCATGGAAAGCAATATAAGTATAATACTAATTATTATTTATATTGAACCTGTATCTTCCTTATGAAACTTCCATGCAAAACTGAGGGTCCAGCTAATTGGGCACAGTAAGAGACATCCTAAGACATTTGAGATTCGAAGCACAGACCGCTTCCAGTTAGGATGTTTCTGGTGCCTTTTGCATTTACAACTGATCACAGCGCTTCTCTGCAGGCCTGTTCACTTCTCGTGGTGGGGATCTTCTGGCAGCTGGAGTCAGCTCTTGATTATGGGATGTCAGAGAACCGTTGCACCAGTGTGGAAGCGTGCAAGCTGGCTCAGTGCCACCCAGCGTGGGTCTAGAGGCAGCGTAGCTATGTTTACATGGGGCTGCGTGCTACGGTTACTAGCTTGAGTCAGCACATTCATGGGAGTCTCTGCTTTACATCCCAGCTGTATTCTTGTGCTGCCGCACGTGTATTTGTACAAAGATGCTCTCTGACCTAGATAAAGCAAGAACCAGGCCTGCGAAGCTTACTGGCTTTCTGCAGGCTTTGAATTTGGGAATTGCTATTCCCATTCTCGCTTGGGTCTTGAGCCATGCCCGTCATCAAGGTAACAAAGTTTGTTACAAAGAATGAGGCAGATGGAGTAAAGAGCTTGAATTAAGACACTTCTACTGCTGATAGTGTTTGAACGTGCCTACCTTAAATAAGTACCAGCATTTACACGTTGTCCTCTTCCTCATTTGCTGTAGGTTACATGGTTGGACCCTGGAAATGGGATGTCAGTCCCATTCAGGGAGCATAAAGGAAGAAGGAAAATCTCCCAGTTGCTGCCGCTGTGACAGCGAGTGAGAGCAAGAGCAGGAAAATGTCGACAGTCACATCAGCAATTCAGGCTCCTCAGGGCCCTGTGAATCCGCCGCCTCCGGAGGTCACTAATCCTAATAAGCCTGGCCGGAAGACCAACCAGTTGCAATATATGCAAAATGTTGTTGTAAAGACCTTGTGGAAGCATCAGTTTGCTTGGCCTTTCTACCAACCTGTTGATGCAATTAAATTGAATTTACCGGTACGTATCTGCCGCCTTCTCGGTACGGTGTTCTTGGAAAGCTGCATGTTAATCCGATCGGTTTTCTGATCCCTGGGTCAAAGTGGCAAGGTTGCTTTTGGAGATGACCTTGAGCGTTCTCAGACTCACTGAAGTTAAAGATTATGTTTTACAGAGCTTGAGAGGTGCAGGTTTCTGAAGGAGAAAACTGCTCCTCGCTTAGTGAGGGAAGGGAACACCATACAGGCAAGCTGCCTTACAGCAACTGAAGCACAGTGCTTCATTTGTGGCTTGCCTGTGGTTACTGTTGTGTGTCTTTCCTCCGTGTCCCACCTCTGTCCAATTTGAGCGACAGACCTCAAGTCTGTGCTCTGCTACCCGTGCTCTACGGAGCATTTGGTACTAGGCTGAGCGTAATTTGTGTTTCTGATAGGCTTTCCTGGATCTGACACTGACCGCAGCGTTGAGAGAGTCAGGAGAAGCTGATTACCAAGCATACTTGGAGTGAAGTAGCTTCAAACACCATGCTGGAAGCAGAACTAACAGAACAGTTGTATTTAACCATCTGCCTCATGTACTTAATGATACATATCCTGTCTCTGTCAGACCAGATAGTACAAGACAAAGCCAGGTTATTCATAAATGACCAAAGTGAGTTGATCAGCCTACTTCCAGGGAACAGAACCACACAACCTTCACCTCTTCAGAGTGGTCCTGCAGGTGTAAAAACTCCGCAGTGGAGGCAAGCCCCCATCCACCTGCCTCACTTAAACACGGAGCCCCCCATGCGCCCTGCTGTCCGTTCCTCCAGGCAGCCCATTACAAAGCCATTACAAAATTACCTGACTGCTCTGAACAGGAGGATTGCGAATAGGATTTGAGGGAGCATGGTTCTGGGGTGTTAGGTCTGGAGAGCTACAGTTACTGCAGGTTATGACCTGATTTTATGGACTGGGTCAGGAGTCCTTTGAACTCTGTAATTTTGTTGATGGGTGCTATTTAAGGTGATAAACAAAAGAGTAAAACACTTAACACGTGTATAATGTTTCACTAGGTCTGTGCTCCTGTGTGTCTTCTTTTTATGGATTTAGTTTCTCAGAGAGACATTTTGAAGTGGCTTTAGGGCAGGTTACCAAAAAGGAGGAGTCAGTTGGAAGCGTAATTGTTTTTCACATGTTTCAAATCAAATCTGCACAAGCCCAGTAACCAGCAGGATTGCCTCTTCTGTCCCGGTGTGTCTTGCCTGAAAAAAGTTGGTATCTCGGGTCGTGCCTGAGGGTTGGGCTCAGAGTGGCTCGGGGCTGTGTGTGGCTTTATGTGCACATGCAGCGAGAGGCATTGCTGCCTTTCTTTGGAATGAGAAAATTACAGCATATAACCTTGCGTGCCTGCAGTGTCTCCAGACTAATCACAGCCTCTACAGACGCTTGAGACCAGCCCAGAGAGAAACTGGGTTAACACGTGGAAGCCTTTGGAGACCGTTTCCAGAGAGTCGCTGAAAATTTTAGTGCAGTCTTAGCCAGAGCTGGCACTGATAAACCTCTGTAAGTGCCGAGCATTTCAGAGGCAGTCTTTTAAAGAGGCAGGCAGACTTGCTGTTTCCCAAATTGCTGCTGCCAGTTCACTGTTGAACTGAACGCTAGCCAAAGACAGTGCTGCCCCTGCTATCCCGGCTTCTGGTCCCACGCAAGCATGAATCGCATCACTGCGGTGTTAGCTAGCTGCGAAGCGTGGCACTGTCCCACTCTGCAGCACAGTCTGCAATGGCACCTACAACCTCAGTGAGGGGGTATCAGGGCTGCAAACAACTTGCAGGGAGAGCTGCTCAGAAAGCATGTTTTCTTCCACATATCACTGTTACTACCTTCCCTGTCCAGCTGTCCTTACAAAAAAGCTGGTTAATGGCCAAGTAGTTGTTTGTGTGTTTGAGCGTGTGCTGGGGGGAGCTGGTGATTGTACAGGGGGATCCGATGCCTTGTAGTCAAGTTCCTAATGATAAGCTGAGGGCTACAAATCAGAAAATAAAACTAAAGGTGTTATATGCAGTTTGCACAAAAATACGGGGATGTGTTTTTTTGGGGAGGGGGAAAGAGGAGAAAGCTGGGACTAGGGAGCGATGTGAACACACTATCTTTATACCAGGAGATGTAACGTCTTTCCTGTTTCTCCAACAGGATTATCACAAAATAATAAAAAACCCCATGGACATGGGGACTATCAAGAAGCGCCTGGAACATAACTATTACTGGAGTGCCAGTGAATGTATGCAGGATTTCAACACCATGTTTACAAATTGTTATATTTATAACAAGGTAAAGAGCCCAGACAAGCACTTAGCTGGGGCACTGCCTAGGAAAAAAACACCTACAATTGTTACAGTGCAGGTTTTGAACAGGGCAGCTCCTTTGTGCTACAGGCCCTCCTTGCAAGGATTCAAAATGCCACTAATTGCAACCACATTACTTGAAATGCACAAAGCTGTCTTTGTGCTGCGTCTTTCTTCCCTCACAGCATTTAAAATGGCAAATGTGCCTTTTAATTATATGTTGATTTCTGTTTGGGGGTTGTGTAGCAAGTTTTTACTCCTCTTATTTTCATTTAGGAATTCTTCAAGATAAACTAAAGTTTGTGCAGGTGTTTTGTGTTATTAGCTCTAAGTGTTTTACTGGTTGTCTAGCAATAACCAGTGTCTCCTGCCTCTCTTAGCAGCAGAGAGCAGTTCAGTAAATTGCGTAATTCTGTCCTCTGCTGTGCCTCCTCTATACTTGTACACCTTTAGATTGCTTATTATTATTTTGGGTTTGGCTTATTTGCTGTTTTGTTAGTTTGTTAAAAGCCAGTATTTTTTTTGTTTCTTACAGTGGTTTGTCATCATTGACCCATAGCGGAGAACAAGCTGAAATAAACAAATTAATTAGTGTAAGCCACAGACTCTGTGTTTACACTTTTCTCTAGGACCTGTTGGCAAGCAGGGAGGACAGCTCATCTGTTCCAGTTTTCTGCTTCCACGCTGATGCACGGGATGCTAGCTGTCAGGCTTCTGCTGGAAGTCCTGATATTCTCTGGATGTAGCCTATTTAGAGGCTGTGATTATTGCATTCTAGACCGGATTAGAAGAGCAGGAGAATAGTGTACAAGGAGGGAGAAGAGCTAGGCTGTTTATTGTCAGTTCATTGGATACCATCATTTATTTGAAGGGCAGTGTCATTGGGGATTTAAGAGCTTGATCTTGAACCTCTTTGTTTTTAATGAGCAGATGACACAGCTCAGGCTTGTCTTCTTCCTGCAGCCCACAGATGACATCGTTCTCATGGCCCAAGCCCTGGAGAAGATATTTCTGCAGAAGGTTGCTCAGATGCCTCAGGAAGAAGTCGAGTTATTACCCCCAGTTCCTAAAGGCAAAGGTCGTAAGCCGTCAGCAGGCACACAGAGTGCAGGTATTAACCTGATCCAGTGACCGTAAACGTTCCAAGCCTGTTGGTAAGGCCTGATCCACGTTCAAGCTGCATGACTTTGCAAATGGTGCAAAAGGCTAGGAAAGGAGCGTGTAATCTAACAGAGCAGCGGAGGAATGCAAGATGCATAGATAACGTTCACCCGGTGTTTCAGGGCTTGTCTGTCTTAATGCCACTCTCCATTTGTCACACAAACATCTTGCCATCTGATGTTTCCATCTGCACAGTGCTTCAGTGGAGGAGGGCAGTGCTGTTGCTTTCTGTGTGCAAAGAGGAAACCGAGGCAAGAAGAGACAAGGTAGTTAGACGTGCCAGCCTGCTGCAAGGGACAGACCGTGGTGCAGAGCCTTTATACATCGGGGTTTGTACAACTCACCCAAGGTCCCAACAGAAACCTGACACAGTGGAGACACTAAATCTTGCCAATCTCCCTAAACCCCAGATAATGTTTTTCTTTTGCACGCACGGTTGCAACATCACAGAATAAAGTGTGATGGACCATAAAGGATTTATTAAGCTATTGCAAAAGGCTGTGTAGACTATTGTATATCAGTAGAAATTAAGTTTAATTCAGTTTACCCTGAGTTGATTTTAAATGGGTTTAAGATGAAAACGTCCATAAGCAGGGTAAAACAGTTCATAAAGGAGCTTGTGTTGGCTGAATTAAATTGTTGAAAGTTTTTTTTTCTGTAAACAAAGTCTAGTTGTTGCACTGGAAAAGTCAACTGTTCCTCTTTGTTTTCCCACATCTCAGGTGCCAAATGGAGCTGCAACTTTATCCAAGCTGAGAGAAATTTGTAACGATGTGTATTTTCAGCATCCTTTGCTAAATGCAGCTATAAAAGCATACAGGCATATCGATACTTTGGTTATTAGTTATTAAATGTCCTGTTTAATTTATACGAGTAGGTAATCCTGTAACAATGCAAGCGTAGTGTAAGAGACATTTGCCAGGCTCTCAGGAGACTAGGGCTCTGCACCCAGCTCTGTTTTTCTTGTTTTATAGCTTGTGGCAAATCCGAAGCCTTAGTGAACTCCTAGGTGTTCAGCTGCCAGTACAGGAGGGGTTGTTGCCATTGGCCTTACAAAGATCTCTGTGCAGGACAGCACCTGTCAAAAAGAGCCGTCTCTCCCCTTTCCTTCTCCTTGAGCTCCTGATCTATTGCTGAGCTCAGGGCAGCTGTGAGAGCAGGAGATGGATGAAAACTGCCCCAGAACAGCACACTTCATGTACGAGTATTTGTGTGGCTGGCCTAAAGCTTGTGGTAGGAAGACTTAGGTCAGTGATTCTTTAGTTCTTGTCGGCCTCTGGGTAATAGCACCAAGCAAATCATACGCAGTGTCCTTTGTGCTCTTCCTGTGGCTCCGAACTGGGAGCTTTTTGCCAAGCCCATGATTGTATAATCCAGCAGCACCGGTGTCACTTTGTTCACAGTGTCCTGTCGGCGTTTGTAACCATCAATACATTGCAGTGTTTTCACTTTGTCGTTTGAAAGGAGCGCAGCAAGCAGTGGCCGTGTCTTCCGTCTCCCCGCCGGCCCCGTTCCAGAACGTCCCTCCAGCTGTGTCTCAGACGCCCGTCATTGCTGCCACCCCTGTGCCAACCATCACTGCTAATGTCCCGCCTGTCACTGCCCCTCCTGCCGCTGCTCCCCCTCCGCCTGCTGCTCCGATAATGCCTGTGGTTCCTCCTACGCCACCAGTAGTCAAGGTAAATGGAGAACTTGACCCCTTCCTCTTCAGAAGGCAGGACTGCTGAGCAGTGCTTTATTTTCATCCCCTTACTGCTGGTTGTGTGCTTAACTTCTCTGCATTTGACTCCTTGGCCATCGTTGTCCCTTTGGGATGTGCTCAGACAAGTGCTTGCTGTCAAGTTGCAGTGGGTTCAGAAAAGTTTTGCTAGTTTTACTGCACCCCAGCTGAGGTGATGTCACCTGTAATCGCTCCAGCTCAGTTACGAGCTCTCATCTGACCACAGCCTTAGCCAGTACTCCCTGAATCAGAAGGCTGCTGGAGGTTTCCCCCCTTTTCCTCCATATAACCCAAAGCATGTCTGCCCTCTGGAACTGAATCCCTGATTTTCCTGGGACTATTCCATTAAGGTTTGCACACCCCAGCACCAGGAATGTGCCTCTCTGCCACAAACGAGGTCAAGATAAGCCTGTCACTCCAGTTGGAGGAGACTGATGTTGCCTACAGGTTTTTGGGTACATTAATTCTGTCTTCCTTACTGAGTAATCTCCTGGGAGGTGTCACTAGTGTTTCACTGTTTAATATGTTAATTTATGGGTAAATGAAAATGTTGCTCTAAATAACCGGAATTTTCCTAGCAAGCTGTGTATTACCTAAAAAAATAGTCAAAGCATAGCTCAAAGCTCAGTTCTCTGAACTGAGAAATTAACTGCAAAAGTATTGGTGTTCCCTGACATGAGGTTGCATAGGTCAGCAGAGCCCCAGATTTTTTTCTAATTTAACCCTATAGTTTGAGAATTACTAAGGGAATTGTAAGTCAGATCTCCTTGCAGCTATGCTGTGCTCCTCAGAAGCCTGTCTCATATTGCAGTTTCTGTTCAAATAACTTGCTTCTGAGAATCAGTTTAATTTTAAAACTCAAGGATGAACCCGAAAGTGAGTTTGCCAAATATGTACTGCAAAATTAATCTTGCTTGGGATTTACTTAAGATTTTCTTTAGATTTCCCTGGGGAACCCCCCCCCCCTTTTTTTTTTTTGTTTCCTCCAGAGGAATTGATCCTTCTTAGGAGCACAAGAAAGAGCTGACTGGACAGTCACAGCTTGAATTTATGGGAGATGTATGTTTTATTTGCTTGAAGCAAAATCGTTAAATTCTTACTCTTGTCCGTAATAAACAATCTACCTTAGCACATCCACTAAATACAAGGGAGTGAGGGCTCATGGGTCTTTGGTGATTAATATGCTTTGGTTCAGAACTTATAGCCTGATCCTGCCACTGGGGCCTCAGACATGTGGTTAAGTTACTGACACTTACTAAGTCACCATGCATCAGCTGAGCTGCAGTAATCGACTGGGCGCACTCCTTTCCTTTGGCAAACATGAGGTAAGAGTCCTTAGTTTAAATCTCAGTGAAATACATAGAGCTAACACATTTTTCATCATGTTTGGGGTTGGGTTGGAGACGTGCAAATGGCTGGTTACTGTGGCTCAGATGACATGTAGTAATACATTGTGTTGTGGTCGCTGAATTGTGTGTCGAAGCCTCTAGTCACAAGTCCCATTTATCCCAGTGAAATAATTGTGTTTTCTGTCAGAGGACAGGCCGATCTCAGAAATGAGGATGAATTGGGCTAGGTTTCTGCTAGCTTAGCGTGAGAACCGGGCATGCACTCATGAAGTCTGTCCGTCTCCTGTTTCAGAAAAAGGGAGTGAAGCGAAAAGCGGACACGACAACGCCCACCACCTCTGCCATCACTGCCAGCCGAAGCGAGTCACCCACACCCCTCTCGGACCCCAAACAGGCCAAAATCATCGCCCGACGGGAGAGCGGCGGCCGGCCCATCAAACCACCAAAGAAAGACCTTGAGGATGGAGAGGTCCCCCAGCACGCAGGGAAGAAAGGCAAACTCTCTGAGCACCTCAAGTACTGTGACAGCATTCTCAAGGAGATGCTCTCGAAGAAGCATGCAGCCTATGCATGGCCCTTTTACAAGCCTGTTGATGCAGAGGCCTTGGAACTACATGACTATCATGATATTATCAAACACCCCATGGATCTCAGTACTGTTAAAGTACGTCCACATTTACCACCTCTTTTGCAGGGTGTCACGGCCCTCTGGTTGCAGAGGACTGGCTCCTTCTGGGGGAGGGGGAAGGGACAAGGGTGGAAAACTGAAACTGGATATCATCTGGATATTTTTATATTTTGTTTCCTTACCCTCTCCTTTTTTCCCCATAATCTGGGACTTTTTTTTCTGCCCTACAAAGCAGACTATATGATGGCATCCTCTTCTCTTTACGGATAGTCCAGCTATTTAAACTTGTGTTATTGGGATCGTGTTGCACTCAGAGAAGAAGAGGTGCTGTATTTCATATGATTCAATTAATAGTATCCCATTTCCAGAAACTGCTGCCTGGCTACTTTTTGGCATGATGCGTGGTCCAGATAGGCTTACGCTGAGCAATTCCAGCTGGAACACGATGATCTACTGGTAGGCAGGGGGAGGAAATAATGTGATGCTTGTGTGGTACGAGATTGGCTCTTCAAGACTTTAGCTTAGCGTGGTCCAATATTCGAGATGTTTTTCCCTGTAGACTGGGGAGTTTCTTAGCCCCTCCTAAATATCCACAGAGCAAAGCTGTGTCTTTCTAGTTCCCATTTCTGCTTGGGCATTGCAATTGGTGTCAGTGGAGGTGTGACTTTCTTCCATGTGCAGGAAGTTAAGGTGTCTCTGCTGGCTTTCATGAGCATGCCAGCACTGTTTTGCTCCCAGCTCGGCAAATGTCTAGGATTGTTTAAAATGCTCAGGTGACAAAAGGACAGCCGCGTTCTCAGTTGCTTACATGTTCCTTGGCAAAATCTTTCACAATACCTGGCAGCAGCAGGTGGTGCTCTAATGTGCCATTCCATTCAGCCATGATGCTGCAGGGATTCTTACTACAGCTATAGCATTTTTAAGAGTATTCTAGTTGTATTATTTAATGGTGAGAGAATAGTTATCCCAGTCTGTGCACTGAGGACTAAACCAAGAGTTACCAGTGTCTGAGTTAATTGCCATCCTGATGCCATGGTCATTGGCAAGTTTCCCCGTGCCTCTCTGCCTTAGTTTCCCCAGTCATAAAATGGGGATAAATAATATTTAACCTACCTCACAGGGCTGTTGGGAAGACAGATATCTGGAAGGTGTTATCGAAATACTAAATATTATTATTGATTGGGTTTGTACGGAGAAGACCCTCTCTGAGCTGGCAAGAGTGTTGCAAGTGGGCTCTGGTGGAGCTGGGCTTGGAGACAATTCATCTCCTGATCTTGCTGTGCCCTTGCTTTGTTCACAAAAACCAGTGCAATGTGCAGTATTTTCTTAAACTTGCAATTAAGCCAAGTTGTGTTAAAGGCCTGCAGCAATTTCCTGGGAAGAAAAGAGAGTAAGAAGGGTGAGTTGAGCTGCAGGCAAGAAGAGGGAGCCAGAAACAAGTGGTAAAAGCAGGAGAAAGGAGTAGGTTGATCACTGTAGTTTGGGAAGTTGGAGCACGGGTGCCTGGCTGGGATGTTCTGCTGACAGAGGAAGGTCCCAATGTTTTCTTGAGTAAGTTTCCATTTCCTCTTGCTCTGAGCATGGATGAAGGAGGGAGAAGTTCCCATCAGTTTTGGTACTGCAGTTTGTTTGCCATCCTGCTGATCTTGGAGAGCCAGTACTGGAGGCCTACTTAGCCCTTGCACGTTGCTTTAATGATATGACTGCATCCCTTGCTGTCAAGGTCTGCTCAATTCCCTTTGCATTGGAGTCATTTTTTTTTCCACTTAGCTTGAAGGTCCATCCACGTGGATTATAAAGTAGGATTATAAAGTAATCCTAGGATTATAAAGTAATTCAGGTTGGAAGAGACCTCAGGAGGTCATGGTGTTTGGCGTACCATGCATACAGTTCTGCCTGCCTGTGCTTATCACTGGCTGCGTCAAAATCAGTTCCGAGTTCCTGAAGTGGCCAGTAGCTGTAAAGGGCGTCTGCTTCACCAACATGACTGAGATGGGGAGAAGCATCTCTGGCTCAGTGCAACTCTTCTTTCCGTTATCACACTAGAGGGATGCTCAGTTATTGATAACCTCTTCTCTACCTGTTCTGTGAAAACAATTAGATGATCGTGTCCTAGATGAAGTCATTCAGTTACTGTACTGGCGAACCTAGTCCTTTCAAGACGTGGTCTCGGCTCCGTCGCATCTCCTTGACTTCATAGGGATGCCGTGGGTCTCTCCAGAGATACCTGCTGCCTGGTGGATCAAGCCCAGGTGAACGCAGTAAGATTACGGATGAAAAGTGGAATCCTGACTGTCAAAGCTGATATTTTCACATGTGACTAGGTGGCTTCTCATTGCGAGGGCTTCTGTGCTGTGTTTTACAAAATGTAGGTGCAATGCTATGATTTTTTGGGGTTGGTGACTGCTGCTTCATACTTGAAACTCTCTGTAGTCCTAACTTTATTCTTTTTTAAAAGTGTCTATCTCTGCGCTTCTTCTACAAGTGCGGGTGATCCTTTCCCTCTGTACTTTTGTAGCATAGGTCAGAAAGCTGGAGAAGAATTACTGGCAGACCCGACAGAGTCTTTTGTATGTAAAGACTCTGGACTTGTCTTTCTACGTAGTAGATTTTTTTTTAATAAACTTGTTTGAAGTGCTGTCTTGTATTGTTCTTTATGAAGTGTTTTGTTGTCGTTGCCCTTGGCCTGTAGATCATGGCGTGACTTTTCTGAGATGCAGCCTATAACATGTTAAGTGCCTGGAACAGAAACCTGCCTTTTGCAGGCAGTGCAGGTGTCAGGGGCTTTCTCTGTGGCTCTGAAAGGCTCGAGATGTAATTCTGCACAAGTGACAATGGTTGTGGGAAAGCAGTGCAAGTAATGGCCTTCAGACTAATCTTGAGAGAATTATGTGAGGAACTAAAACATAAACATTGCTGCAGCTGTAAAGGATTCCGCAGTACCTGGCAGCTTGGAACTTCAGTTCTCTGATTGTACGAAGTTTGATTTCCATTAGGGAATGCCTTTCATGCCCAGGAGCATATTTTTTTTCAGGCTGTGCACCCAGCAGAGGTGTTCTTCGGAAGGATTTGGAGATGGTTTGCGTGGTGGAAGCAGCAGGTTGGTTGTCGTGGCTGTGCCGTGGCAGGCGAGAGGTGGAGGGGCTGCAGCAGAGCACGTCGCAGCTGGGAGCAGAGGGGTGAGCTGGGGTGCTATGCCGGGCTAGGACTGGAAGCAGCAAGAGCTGAGGGCACAGGGGGTCTGCAGGGGTCTCGGTCATCACAGTGCAGGGGAGAAGTGCAGAACTGTTTGGAACAGAGAAAGGATGAGACATGGGGAGAAAGGGAGAGAAGGGCATGGATTATGCTTTAAAATCGAAGAGGCGGCAGCCCTTAACTCCCCAAAGCAGTTGAAATGCTTGCTGTGAAGCTGTAGCGGTGCTCCGCTGCTGCTGCCCTGTCCACGGGCATGCAGGTTGCAGTGTGCTCATGTCCTCTGCTGGTGCTGGGGAGCGTGGGCACGGGGAGGCAGGGTGCTGTGCCCGCCACGCAGTGCAGGATGAGGCCCCGCAGAGCCCAGCAGCAGGGATGTGGATGTCTCTGCCTTTGGTTTGCTCCGTGGTGAACAAACAACGGTCCTTGCTGTGTAAGAGGATTTCTAAAGGTGTTTACTTTTGGAATAAAGTGCTACGTCCAGGGATCTGACTGTGCTCATCGGTTAACTTTATGGCAGTGATTGCTGTGGCTTCCAAGCAGCTGAGTCCTGGGGTCTTGAAAGTGACGAGAAGGCTCTTTGGGGAAATTTTTTAAGATTTCTTTATTTGCACCTATTGTAAAGTACAAATGCAGTTTCCCAAGGCAGCTCTTCTTGTTGAGGCAGATTTTGTAGGGTACAACTGGGCCCCCAGAAATAAGGCGGAGTCCTCGTGGTTTGATGTCTGCTGAAGTTCTTGGAACTGTGTTGCTGTGTCCTTCGTGGGCACCTGCCCTGATGCCATGTGCTTGGAGGACAGGTCGATGTCCAGCTTAGTCTTGGAGAAGAGAAAATGGAAAGGAGACGTTTAACATGTTTGGAGACCTAACAAGATTGATGCAAGAAGGGAGGGAACGGTTTTCTCTGCATCCTTGGCAGGCAGGACAAGTCTTACCTTAGAGCAAGAGGATGCTAGACATTAGGAAACAAATTTCTGAATGTTAAAGAATATTAAACAATAGAATTAATTGCTGAGAGAGAGATGAGATTTTTTTTTCGAGCTGGCCTCCCAGCACCCTTTCCAGTCCTGCTATCTATGTCTTCTGATTTGCCATTGTAAATGTTAAAAAAAAAAAAAAAAAAAGTGTTAAACAGCAGAATATATCAAAGTGAATTAGTAACCCAAATATATTCCACCACATCGTTTTAAAATCCTCTTTCTTTTGTCAAGTTAATTTTTCTTTACACGAAAGCAGAAAAAAAAATCGACAGTTTAAAGCATTGGGCTATAAAACTGTTGGTTTTGGATGAAAGCAAAGCCTCAGACACTGAAATGTATTTCACAGGCTGTAATCAGCCACTGAGCGTGCCAAACAAATACAAGCATATCAAAAAGGCCTTTCATGCAGCAAGACGTCTTTTAAAATAAATGGACCCTTTCGTTTGAACATATTGTTTTGCTTTGGAGTTGGCCTGAGACCCTTTTCAAACAAGGCCAGCTCTCCTTCAGACAGGAGAGGCGCACAAATTGTGTTTCCCTCCCCATCTTTGTGCTGCGGTTCGGAGGCTTGCCCCTCGTTTATTTACCAAGGGCATGAGCTCTTGTGACAGAAGCTGCACGGGCATCGAGCTGCAGCCCTGCAGGGAGCGATGCTGCAGGAACGTCACCACCCTGCAGGCAGATCCCTCCAAAGCTGCATCCCTGAAGGTGCAATTCTGCCTTATTTGGAACAAAAGCAGTTCTAGGAGTCATTGCAATGTTTCAAAGTAATTCCGATATCTGCCGCATTCAAAGCTGTGACATATGCTTAATTTCCATTGAACAAGTGGGAGTTTTTCTAGCCTAAGCCTAAGCACCCCTGTCTTCTGCTCTGGTGGGGAAGGAGCCTTGCCCGATCCCATCTGCAGCCTGTCTGCCAGCCGCTGGGGGATACAGGTGCACAAGACATACAAAAGGGAGGCTGCGCGCACTTGGCAAACAGCGAGTTTCTTTAAAATCGTGTCTTTTAGATGCAAATGAAATCTAGTGTTAGCTTTTTTTATGTCCTTTTGGTAGGAGTAAATGGAGCTAAGGTTTTATACGTGGTAGTAATACGTGCATAAAATCAATTAAGTGCTAGGAATGCCATAAACTGTTCTCTAAACCAAATCATTCAGTCCCAAACAGCAGGAGAAGTGGATGAAATTGAGAGCTAGAAAATGAGAGGAAGAAACAAGGTACAAATATTTAGCTCCTGATATTTTTCCTCACTACAGTAGGAAATAACATAAGGAACTGGTTTGTAAAGGATGAATTCTGTATCCGTTCTGTATCTGTCGGTTGGACTTTTAAAATCACGAGCTGGTTCTGTAGCTTAACAGCAAGTGCCTGACTTAGTGTAGAAATCACCAAGTGTAATTCATGCCTTGTGTTAGAAGGAAGCCAGGAGAAGGCTGTAATCTTCTCTGCCCTCTCAGATTTAGAGGGTAAAAATACCCAAGCAGCATATAGAAATACATGCTGAAGGTAATCCTGTCATTGTAACGTTGTTGTCTGTTGACTCCCTGCCCTTCAGTCTATGTTCTTTGCTTACATTAGTTTCTAATCCTGCAAACTCTTTTTCTATCTGACTGCCTTTATTTTCTAGCAGAATGGGGGCCCTGACAAACTTACATAGTACCGTTAAAGAAAACAACCCAAATATAGAATCTTAAGAGCTTAAACTATTGTGGAACTAGATCAGCTTGTTTAGTTGTCTGGCTTTTGTTTGCTTATTTTAAAAAGCAGAAACTCTAAATGTTATTTAGGAGCTAATAAGTCTGATCAAACTACTGTTCTCTTAGACAAATGTGATTTTTGAAGCTGTTCTGAGCTCTCTCCATGATGCACATCCTTCATGCGACTACTATAAATGCTTTTTGCTTATGGCTTTTTCTCCCCTTTCCCTTTGGCTTGTTTGTTTGCAGAAAAAGATGGACAGTCGGGAATACCAGGATGCACAAGGTTTTGCAGCAGATATTCGGTTAATGTTCTCTAATTGTTACAAGTACAATCCTCCAGACCATGAAGTGGTAGCCATGGCCAGGAAGCTCCAGGTAAAGGTGTTGGCAACTGCATCTTTCAGAGTACATTTAGTTCAGCTATACGGTGTCCATTCAGAGATCCAAGCATGGATCTGCTCTTGGCACCATCAAGGGAGAGTCGGTGATTCTTCCAGTCCTCGAAAAGAGCCTTTAGATAATCTCTGATGCAGAACCGTTGTGTTCTTCACGTGGCATGGCCCAATGCCATTCCTAAAATGTTATGATCATCGCTATATAAAATAATGGGAGTATTTTCTTGGGCTTACAGGGTATGTGTACCCCTCTGTACATGCACCTTGGAAAAGCTGGGAGAAATTGTGCAAGAAATTGAGCTGAAAACTGTGCAATGTACAGTACAAGAGCGAGTGCTTCAGCCTTTGGATAGGATGTGGGGTATCCTGGCATTAAGACCAGCTGTGCAGTTGGCATGCAGAGGCTGAGCTTCCTCCCTGACCTTTATGGAAGAGCTAAAGACCAATTTAGAAGTCTGCTGAGCAGAGGAGCAGCAAAGAGTGAAGCCAAACCTAGAGGGAAGTTTGTTAGAAAAGCCAGAACGGGTCAGATCCGTTTAGTCTAGTGCCCCTCTCTGGCAGAGGCTGGTGCAGACAAGATGCAGAAGCCTCCCAGGAAGCGGAGGTGTGAGAGCCCCGTCACCCCTCCACAACCTTCCCAGCCACGGAAGGATCTCAGAGGGAGATTCAGTAACCTTCCCCTGCCTATTCCTATCCCACTGCAAGACTAATTTTGTCCTTGATGAGAGGAGGAGCTATATCTTACTATGACGATTTCAACCCCTACTCTAGAGTGCTCACTGTATTTTGTTATTTACTGCTACAGCCCCTTGTTTAGTGCAGTAGGACCCTGACCCATGGTGGGGTGTCTGGTGTGTTTAAAAGACAAGAGTGAAGTCTTTGTGGCTGAGGCTCCTTTGTCACCATTTTTTCCCCCTTTTTTTGTAGGATGTCTTCGAGATGAGGTTTGCAAAGATGCCTGATGAGCCTGCAGAGGCCCCACCTCCTCCTCCTCCAACAGCACCAGTTGTGAGCAAAAGCACAGAAAGCAGCCACAGCAGCGAGGAGAGCTCTTCCGACTCAGACAGCTCAGACTCAGAAGAAGAGCGAGCGACTCGGCTGGCGGAGCTCCAGGAGCAGGTTATTGTAGTGGCCAAGCTGTGTGTGTGTTTGTGCAGTAGAAAAGGCTTAGCAGAAAGGGTTTTAATTTCTTAAAAATCCCATCTAGTCTACGGTGCAGCAGAGCGATCTCCCCTTCTGCCAGCTCAAGGGGAAGAACTCCCAGCTGTGAAATAAGTGTAGTTTTGATGTGATGTTAGTTTTCCTTGAGATAACATCAGCTTTGAGAATGGTTCTGTACTTTCTGGGGGTCCCAAAGTGTTCAGCCATCATGAATGAAGGAGCACACAATACTGGGGATCTCGGTAAGCAACGTGACCCCCATTTGGTATGAGAGCTCAGGCACAGTGACACCCGTCACAATCTTCCTGTGTGATATTTTCACTCTGTACCTCATCTACAGAAGCCGTTTTGACTGTTACAAGCTCTGAGCCATGGCCTTTTTTATTACGCAGATATGCAGTGGTTGTAGGTACTACCTTAATGCAGCAAAGCATTAATAAAATGGCTTATCCAGTGTCTCAAAGCAAGTTAATAGGAAACCCAAGAAGGGAATCTGGCATTTCAGAATCCACATTGCCAGCACTCTAGACCAAGCTATTAAGCTTACTTTTTATTCACTACTATAAAGCAAGAATTAAGTTTTCAGTTAGTTTCTGCACATTTGCACTGCATTCTTTAAAGAACTTCGAGCAGAGCTTGCTAAATCCAATCAGTAGACTGCTTGATCACTAACTTTGGGATATATTTACAAGTCCAGGATATAGAGGAAGTGTATGTGGAGGCATCAGTTATCTTGCCTCACAGTCTGATCTAGTTTTTCACTTTTCTCTCCTAAGCTAAAGGCTGTCCACGAACAGCTAGCTGCATTGTCACAAGCACCAGTGAACAAACCAAAGAAAAAAAAGGAGAAGAAGGAAAAAGAGAAGAAAAAGAAAGACAAAGAGAAGGAAAAGGAAAAGCACAAAGTAAAAGCTGAGGAGGAGAAGAAACCCAAGGTGGCTCAACCACCGAAACAAGCCCAGCAGAAGAAAGCCCCAGCTAAAAAAGCAAACAGCACGACCACAGCTAACAGGTGAGAGCTTGCCTCCCGCAACTTGCCTTAGGTGGGAATACCAAGGGCTTTTAGCCCAGTTTTGTCCCTTTTTTTGTCCCATTGAATTCCCTGGTGAAGCTCGGTTGTCAGCACAGTTAACTCGCAATTGAATAGTGTCTCTGTTCCCAGACAACCTCAGGGAGTTTTTAAGTTAGGGCTGGCAGCAGAGCCATCACATTTCCACTGTCTGATTCTCTCAGAATCCCTGCCCAATCACTCTCAGATAAGGTTTTGCTTTTTGTCTTTTGCCTAGCCGGCAAGAACATGCTATTTCATTGCTGCCCCCCTGCTGCTACTTGGGCTTGTTGTCATGCCTCACAGCACTAAAATATAATAGGAGTAGAACAGCTGATCTCAGATTTCTGAACTTTTTTGTGGTGCTGTTCAAGCTATCTGGCTTAGAGGTTCAAAGCCAAAAGCATTGGGATGTTTGTTGGAAGGGGAGTAGAAGAAAGAGTTCGTTGCTCTTTATATACCCATGAATGTTTTTCCATGCTTGCCAACCTCCCCAGGCAGCCCAAGAAAGGAGGCAAACAGGCGTCTACAAGCTATGATTCGGACGAGGAGGAGGAAGGCCTGCCCATGACCTATGATGAGAAACGACAGCTCAGCTTGGACATCAACCGCTTGCCCGGGGAGAAGCTGGGCAGGGTGGTGCACATCATCCAGTCGCGGGAACCTTCCCTCAGGGACTCCAACCCCGACGAGATAGAAATAGATTTTGAAACATTGAAGCCCACAACTTTGCGAGAACTGGAGAGATACGTGAAATCTTGTTTACAGAAAAAACAAAGGAAACCATTTTGTAAGTTACCTCCTGGGGCACGCGTTCCCCAACCAGCTCTTGGGCTCAGCTTTGGAGTCGGGGCATGGTTGTTGAGATTCTCTTATCCAGCTGCTGGGTATGTGATGACAGGGATTTTTAGAGATTTTCTCCCAGAGAAAATATGCAGAAATGTTCTGGTTTTTCTGTTCTTTCTTCTCATGATGCCCTCTCTTGGAGACCTGGAGGGACTATTGTTCCTCTGCAAGACCTGTGTGATATCTTTATTACTGATCTAGAAGGCACTACAAAGGTTTCGGTCTCATTGTGTTGGGTGTAATGTGCATATACCTGGAACGATACCTGGAAGGATTGGTTCCTTATCCTGAATAGTTTATCACCTAATTAGGAAGGAAAAAAAAAAGTGTGGTTGGAATCCAAAACTCCAAGGGAATAAATGACTCGCACAAAGTCACCTGGGTTACCTAAGGATGCTGGATGTGTCTCAGTTGTATGTTTGTGCCAAAGCTGCTATTCCTAGATGGCCTGATTACCATATAATCCTCAGTGATAGATGAGGGGGTGAACGTTAATGCACTGGTGAGTGTACAGTACTGTACAGTACAGGCTTTTCTCTGTGCCTCAGACACAGGGTGAGTTGTTGTAGCCCCTTGAGAATTTGGCTCCAGCTAAATAGCAGTAGGGTGCTTCTTAACCTGAAGTGGTCCTGACTCAATCCTCCTGCTTCTTGGTTAAGAGGAAGTTGTCCTGTTAAGAGTATAATATAACCGATAGCTATTCACAGCTCTTCCACAGCACTGTTTCCTCACCACGGGACTTTCAGGTGGCTTAAGCAAAGCTCAGACTTCGGCCCTTCTTTTTGCTTTTCAGTACTGGTTTGATTTCTGCCCCCACCCCCCTTCACTGGTGGAATAGCTGAGGAAAGGATTTTCCAGAGCTGTTAGGAATTAGGTTTGGAGTCAAAGCATGGAGTAACACACAACATCAGATGTCTGTCCGTCCAATCCTCTGCGCCCAGCCTGTCCAGAGCTGGCTGGCTGGTGAGCCTGGCCCACAGACACAGCGTTAATTCCTGACCATGGCCAGACTCTCCTGCTGTCTGCTGCCTATTCTAGTGTTCAGGGGCGCACCCTCTTAGCACTCTGCTTTCCAGATTTCTCTAAAAAAATAAAAATACTGCTTTAAAACAGTGCACAGAAACGTAGGTATTTCCTTGCTGGATCCGGCAAAATATACGGCCTCTGTCTGCTTCTGATACTGGCCAACACCTGTGTTCAATTACTCCTCCTCTGAGTGATATTTCTTCCGCTCAGGAGCATGAGTAGTGCTCGTACTTCTTACCATTTCCATCCGAACTGATGCAGCTATGTTCTTGTTGTCTTGCCAGCTTTCGCCTCTGTTGGTTTTTAACTTCTTGTTTTGTTTTATATTTAAATCAACGTAAACCACAGTCGATTCTTGTGTGAGGTGTCTTAAAGTTTTAATGGCAGATGCTTCCTTCTGACAACCTTTAATGGGACACTTTATTTTACAGGGCAGAAAACCCATGTAACAATTCTGTAATTACAAATGTGTAACTATTGACCATATAACTGGCTGGTAAGTAACCTGTAACTACAAGGTTATTACATGGATATTTCTATCTTCTAAAACACTTTCCAGAAGGTCTCTCTTAAAGTGCATGTTACAGGATGATTGGTGATTGGATAATCTAGACAACTGCGTGTGTTGTCCTCTATCTGGGATGTGTAGTTGCTGTGTGGTCACTTATCTCAGCAGTGTCACTGCAGAGTGCTCGCACAGCCGTACATGCCCTGTAAAATAGCGATGTCCACTCTTTTTCACCCACAACCATGCAGTTTCAGAAATTGTGCATTCCTCCTCCACAGCTGCAAGCGGAAAAAAGCAAGCAGCAAAGTCTAAAGAAGAGTTAGCTCAGGAAAAGAAGAAAGAACTAGAAAAACGATTACAGGACGTCAGTGGGCAGCTGAACAACAACAAGAAACCTGCGAAGAAAGGTAATGGCTGTGGTTCTACTGTGCTACCGGTGCCTGGAAAGCTGTGGTGTGCCTCGCTAAGGCAAAGCTCCTGCCTTCTGGTAGCTGTGGATTTATCTGTGATAGCTGTCATTAGTGTGGGCACACAGAGAGCTGCTGCTGGGCACCAGAGCTGCTGTGTGGGGTCTGCTCTGATCCCCGTCTGGGTGGAAGCTCCCCTTGGAGTTAAACAGGAGGTGACTTGGAGGCGATTCATCCTCTGGCGGGCCAGGCCCCGTTCCAGCGAGCAAAGCTAATGGGTAAATATGCTGCCTGTGCAAAGCGAGGTTGTAAATGAAGCAGTGGATGAGAAAAGCTGTGGGCAAACCTTCTCTAGTTCAGTTCCATGCAAATGACTTCTTCACTGCCTCTCTTCCTGCAGAAAAATCCGGCTCTGCTCCCTCTGGAGGCCCTTCCCGGCTCAGCAGCAGCAGCTCCTCTGAGTCTGGGAGCAGCAGCTCCAGCGGCTCCAGCTCGGACAGCAGTGATTCCGAATGAGTTATGGACACTTAGACACAAAACACAAAATGGACATCACTCTCACCGATGCTCTGCAGTGTTCCTTTCTCTCCTTAATATACTGCTCTTGTTCCACGGTGGTCAGGTTTTTTTTTCCTCTCTGACTTTTTTTATTTTTTAATTCAGTATTATAAAAGGTATCTTCCATTTTTTTGGGGGGCGCTCTTTTAATAGGTCAAAGATCTTTGCGTGTGCGTGTGACTAGACTTTATGACAAATAGTTCCCTTTGCATAAAGTCTCTAAAATACATTTTAACTAAAGAAGGTTTGTTGAAAATGGAAGAACTTGGAACTCTTAGCAGGAGATCACTAGAAGGTTCTGCAAGGTTTGTAGTACATTTCCCTCCTGCCCCTTCCCTCTCCCCAGAAATGTTCTCTTAATAAGCCCACCCGGCTCACACAAAGAAGAAAAGTCTTTTTTTAAAAAGAAATCTCTGTAAAATGGTACTGTATCTGAAAGATGTTAGCTTTGGAACTAGTTGGTGTATTTGTTATTAGCACTAGTATTCTTAATCTCAAAGTCTACAGTGTGATGAAAATGTCAGATGCTATCATCTTTTTACATAAAAACAAAAAATTCTCACGTACCGTGGATTGCTAACATTTTTTGTTAATATTCGTAGAGGCCATAGGCACCTGTTCAGGAAGGTATTTAAGCATGGACTTAATTTTAAGCACATGAGCAATAGAAGTGTCTGCATTTCTAGTCTTTTCCACTAAAATTTTTATTTTTTCTTGGGAATATTTTGGTAAGAAGAGAGCGAGGGACACTCAGGTTTCTTGGAACTGTTATTTTTAACATCAAATAGATAATTTCCAGGAAATTGACACTGTCTATGAAAGTTTTCATTTAATTGAAAACAGTTTTTGGCTGCAAGTTCTCAGCTGGACCTCAAGGAGTGATCCCTGCAGAGTGACCAAGGCGTCATGTGCTCGTTATTAGACACATGCTTAAGTACTTTCTCCATGACAAGCACCTCAGTCTGGGCTTAAAATAAAAGAGCACTTGAGCTCCAGCTGAGGCTGAGCTGGCAGGGGACTTGGAGAGGGATGTTGGTTTTGTCTTTTCCTTTGTTTTTCCCCTTATTTTGTATCTGCAATGAGCTCCTAGAAAGGGAATGCTACTTCTGTGTCACACAGAAAGCAGGTTTCCAGACACTGAAATGTTTACCTCAATAATAGTAAGGGAGGGAGGGCGGGGGGGGTGGTTAGAGGCAATTTTTTTGAGGCTATCAATTTCTTACGAGTCAGCCGAATGTTTCGACCTGCACTGCTGCAATACACTCTGTTTCCACTGTCCCTAATTTCATGTATATATAAGTACTTTATTTATTAAACACTATTGGTCATTTAAAATTTACTAAAAAACAACAAGACCAGCAGAAATGCAGATTTTTAATGTGGTTTGAACCAGATTAAAAAAAAAAAAGAAACCAACAAAAAAAAAATAAACATGTTATTTAAATACACTGGACTTTATACCTACAGGTGCTACAGTCCAGTCTATTGTGTATCTGGTGCTCTGTCATGTTTTGTGTGTTCATTTTTTTTCCTCTTTTCACTCCAGCCCCTTTATTTCCTGTTTTGTACAAATTTTGAAGACATACAGGTAGATGTAATTCCTTGATGCAGCACATTTTTTGTCTGTATTATTTCCACAGGTCTTCCCCCTCTCCATTTTTTTGGTAGAACAGTGTGGGGTTTGATTTTATAATCCAATTTTAGGAGAACACCAGTTCTATAATTATATAAAATTTGTATTTGTATTTCTGAGGGGCAGAAATTTATTGTAAATTCTTACCTTTTTAGCTTTTTATTGTAAAGAAAATATACAGAGTTTAACAGAAAGTTATGCCTTTCCTTCTCCCAGCACCAGCCCCTAAGGCTGCATCTCTGCTGTGGCGTAGCCCGAAACTTCACCCTGCTGAGGAGTGGCCTTGGAGGGCTCCTCAGCCCTGGCACAGGATTTTTGTTGCACAGTCAGCCTCCAAGAGCTAGGAGAGGAGCTGCTGTGCTGGGAAGCGTGGAGCCTGGGGGATAGCCCTTTGCTGAAAAGCCAGGGGGCTGCGGGGCCAGCCTGCTATTAGCACTCCACGGTTTGCACTTACTGCATCCGCATTCAGCTGCCAGTCACTTAGTGCCCATCGGCTGAGGTTTTATTAGCCAGACCCTTAGGAGATGGGATTATCAAGAAGTTTGTCCTTGCATCTGGCCTTTAGAAAATCCATCTTTCAAGGATCAGCATTTCAGGTTGTTCAGGTGTGCATCTCATACAGCCTACTGGCCCCGTCCGTGTCTTTTATCTGTATGGTGACAATAGCACTCTCCGCAGTTTGCTGTAGAAAGGAATTACCGTTTTCTGCTAAGGGTTGAAAGAGAGGTGCTCTGCTGCTGTAAGCAGCTGTAAGTTGCTGGACGTCCTCAGCTCGTTTTGTAATTGCTGGGGTGCTTGGCCCACTGGCAGAAAACCCTCCAGGTCTTTGCAGATTGAGTTTCCTGTAGTGTTGGAAAATGCATGAACTAGTGTGTTCTGATTCTTGCTGAAATTAATGATTTTTCTTTTCCGTTGACAATGAAGTTATTTTTAGTTGCTATATTTTTTTAAATTCTGCCCTTAAAAAAACACCTTCCCTAGACAGATACTTAGTAATATATTTTCAGAATTTTACTACAAGGAGATGTAATATACACCTAATTAAGCCTAGTTTTTTGTAATGGGCTTGGTTTTCATTTGTCTTTCTCCTAGTGTCTGAGACTTGCATTATCAAAACAAACTGGTATTTTTAATTAAATTAATTGCTACCAATTCAATACCACGACAGCTTGGAGAAACAGGCTCCCAGCTTTCCCTGCTGAAATCCTTTCCCGCCTGCATTCACCTGAGCTGTGCCGTGGATGTAAGGTGATGGTCGCCCTGGACAAAAGGTGCTCCTGTGCAGAGAACACCCCCCAGCCAGTGTTTGGAGGCAGTGGCGGCCCGCCAGCAGCTGCTCTCACCAGCATCACCACCACGCAAAGCCCGAGGACCCGGCTCTGCAGCACGCCACCGTCCCCTGACGCTGCGGCCAGGGTGCAGACATCCCGCCCGGACACATAGGTCTGTCCTGGGAATGAGTGGAAAGGTTGGAGCCGAAGGGTTGGGGACGAGCGTGAAGTGATGGAAAGGGGCCTGGCCTGGGACTGTCTGCAGCGCCGGAGGAGGATCCCTGCTTTAGTTGGCAAACTTGTCCTAGCCTGGGGATTTGCAAGGAAAACGAGCAAAGAAAACAAAAAAGAAAGATGAAGAAGCACCTGACTATCCTCGATAAGCCAGCTGCAGCTTGGGCTTCTCTATTTGGTGGAAAACTCTCATGGAAAGGAAGATGTTTTCCAATGAATGGCAGATCACAGGAGAAATCCGGTTTGGCGTGACCTTCGTTTTTCAGGGGGAAAAAAATTGGTGACTCTTCACTGCAAAATGTTCTTACATTTTTTTCATTTTCGTATTGTTTGTAGTGCTCATTATCTCCTGATATGTCAATAGTGGTGCCTCTTTTACATCCAGATCAGAGTGTCTCCTGGAAAGAAGAGATGTTTTCAGTCCGTAGTAAGTAGCAGCTGCCCTTAATGAGTTGGAAACGGAAACAATAGAGCATTTATTTAACCGAGTTTGTATTGCATGACATGTCAGTCCAGATGTCATGAAATAACTTGGAAATGATCAAATGTGTGAGTAACATTTGAAATGGCATTTTTAAACTTCAGAATGAAAAAGACTGAATTTTTTATGGTAGGATTTTTTCTTGAATGAACAAAGTTTAACTTTGTTTTCCAGGGGAAATTTCACTGAAATCAGTATGATTTCATATGTATACATACACACATAGTTTTATTGAAACTGTTTTTTCTGAAGAATTCCTGTTTTGACAAAACAATATCTGACCAGACCTAATACCAATCAACCAGCATTACTGCACCTTTAAAAACTTTGTTAAACTTTATCTGATTGTAAGGTCAGCCTGTCTCTTGGCATACCATCAGATGTAGGCTCAGTGGGACCAGAGGGAGATCCGCATCCCGTGGGCTCAGGCCCTGGTTTATCTACTAAAGGAATCTGTCGAGTACGACAGTTTTCTGCTAACCAAATGTTGTCTATACAAAATCTTTTCAGTTTTGTATTGATGTGATTTTAAACTTTCCTACCGACAGGGTTTGTAACTGTAGAACTGATATTTCAGGACTATGTAGCTGGTGTTTGTGGGGTGTGTGTACCATAGCTGCACGCACCCGCACACACATACACAAGCACGTGTGTGCGTGTATATATACAAATTAGTTACCCAGTGAGGTCTCTTTCCATGTTCTCTATGTGGTAGAAGCAGACTGCAGTTACCTAATCTAGTTCTTTCTCTGTTTTGGGGACTCTTAGACCAGTTTTTAATTTTTTCCTTGTTTTGAAAGGAATGATGTTTTTTAAAGCTGGGGTTGGAGCTAGTGGGGAAGGGATTGGGGCATGACAAAAAAACCACAAACAACACAACCTTTTTAGTAATGAATTTTAAAAAAAGAAATACTCTAATACACAAGCAGTTACCACTAGGGCTAACTGGGCAGGCTCTGCATTGTTGAAGATAAATTTAGGGCGAGGATTCGTTACACTAGCAGCATTATCTTGCTTGTAAAACAATGAGATGCGTTTAAAGCAAAAATGGTATTTGCATATCTTTTTAAATGTCATTTTTAAAAAATAAATAAACCACCAGCTAGGATTTGACACAGGCCACTTAGAACTTATCCCTGATACTGGCATAACCAATCCAGAAAGATTTGTTGTTGTATTTGTTTTGTTTTTCCTTTTTTTTAATATTTAAAAAAAATGTTACTTTTCTGTATGATGTGCATGCAAATTTACCGTAACTTTTTCTTAAAACTTTTTAGTGCCATTTCTAGTATATTCCTGTAAATGTCAGTTACTGGAAAAAAAAAAGTCAATGTAAGTAGTTTAGCTTGTTTATTGCAAATTGCTGGCCTCAAACACAACAGAATTTTTAAAAAAAAGTTAGAAAGTAATCTTTGATGTTACTGGTAATGGACCCTGGTCCTGGGGCATTTGTTTTGTTTTCATAATAAAAAGAAAAATTGTTTTGTGTGTGCAGTTTTATACTATATTTTCCCCTCTCCTCTCCCTTTCCTCATTTTCCCTTTCAGGTGTTGCAGCTCAGCTGAAAACCAGTAGGGCTTTGACCTAGCAATTGGTTGAGCAGCATTGCCACCAAACAAACAAAAATGCTAAGGATCCTAGTGCCATGAAATAATTTGGAAGTTATTTAGCAAGCCCAGCTGTTAGCACGCATGGTGTGCGGCACTCATGGGGGCAAACTGCTTGCAGAGCAGAGGGCAAGTCTGGGGTGCTGCCAGCTTGGCCTGGGGGGTCTCTGAATCACAGTTCAGTACCTGACATGTGCTAAATATACCTTTTTTTGGTGAGGATCTCAGGCTGCTTTAATGCAGGGGGCAGCCTAGGAACGATGTTTTCCCCTCCTAGAAAAGCCTGCGCTCTGAAGGGGCCTCACCTTGTGAGAATTGCACCTGATAGAGGTAAGTTGAGCTGAATAAGAGAAGGTTGAAAATCTCACCCAAGTGTAATGCTGATTATTTTCCAGCCACCAAGACCTGAAGAAACCAGAGGGAATTTCCCACCAGCTGCAGCTGCCCCGCAGGTCGGTGAGCCCAGGGCAACCAGGACATAGGAGATGCAGTTGGGAAATGGGGGTCCTACGGCGGCTGATCGCATTCACAGCGCAGTCTTGACATTGCTGTATGGTGGCCAAAAGCTATTTTGGTTGCTGGAGGTTGTTTTTTTTCTGTTAGCTTTCTCAGATGCATGCCTAGTGGTTTATTTATACAGTAGGGGTTACAACAGCCAGGTTCCTGCAGGGTTAATCTTTCTCTAACCCTGTTCCTGCTCGCTGGGTTTAAAAGCCCTGATCACTCAGGTTTCAGCAAACCTGTTCTGCTTAGCTGTTGTATCAGTGCAGCTGTGCATTGTCAGTTGTTCCCCCCACTCCAAGGAAATGTTTTTTTTTTCTTTTTTTTTTTTCTTCAACCTAGACTTTAAAATTCTCCTGTGAGGCTGCTGCCTCCAGAAGTGATCTTCTTCAGTAGTGGTGTGGCTTCAGCGGGGCCCCACCACTACCTGAGGTAACCCCCAGCTGATGAACATGCAGAAGAAAAACACAAAACGCACACCTGCACACAACGATGCATTTAAATAATTTTAATGCACTTAACCAAAGAGGCTAAAACAGCATTTTAAACAAGTGCATTAACACGACCCACCTGCCTTACAGAACTGCTCACTTCCCCGCAGCCACCCCACAACCCTGCTGTGACTAATGAGGACACAGCTACGGAAACTGCACTCACACTCACGGGCATGAGAGGGAAGAACAAGTCACACTTCTCTTACGGTCCTGTCTACCCTCGGTCCTGGAAGAACTTATGCACACACTTAAGCTTTTATTCCTGAATAGTTTAACGCTTTAAGTAAGCTGAATTTTGGTTTACCAGCCACATAAACAAAAAGGGACTGATTATACCCAAAATAATCATCTTTCTTACTGAAATTAAAAAAATAAATGTGATTTTTCTATAAGAAAAGTAAAGAAAATGAACAGCTGGCTTTGGGAATGTGCTGTTGTTCTCCCTAGTTCCTTCAACTCCCCGGGTTAGGGCGCTCCCCTGGGCTGCTGGAAAGACCCTGAGCCCAATTCTGCCTCACCAGGTTGCTTCTGCACTTCCCAGGGGAGCCCTGGGGCCAGGCTCCTGCCCATTTTTCTAAGTGCTCGCCCGTCTGGAGCCCCGGGTGCGCCTCGTGTCCCAGGCAGTGCCCTGCCTTAACCAGCCCGCTCCGTACAGCGGTTCTGCCGCCCCGCTAGCAGCTTTCTGAGTCTAGTTAGTGTTGTGAATCCTGTTGAGTGCTTTTTCCCCAGCTGAAAAAACATTCACCGAAAATATTTCTCAGCTAGAGCTCATCCTGCCAAGATCAAGAGGACTCTTTGAGCGTGCAGAGCGATGCCTACGGCTGTGAAGCACTGAGGTCCATCTCAGCAGGTTCAGTTTTATGAGCGCACACACAAGGTACCAAACATGAACACATGCATAAATAGTTACACTAAAAATAAGAGCTGCCCACTTTTTGCAGTGAATATACTTGCTCCGATCGGGGCTGAGTACATCAAACCTCACGGTGACACAGGTATGTTCTGCTCAACACATCAACTTCAGCAAACTTCAGTGTCTGTGCATTTAATGCGCACAGGAGAGGTGGAGAAAATTCTTCTTTGCTATGCTAAAAAAAATAAAGTGCTTGAAAAATATTTAACGGGAGAGGTTTTAGATAAATACAATAGCAGTACTGACTATGCCTAATTTTAGGCAGGTAAATAATCCACCTTGAAGTCAACATCAAATACTGATTTGCTTGAAGTTGAGCCCATGTCCAAGTACTGCTGGGTTGAGCACACGGGGCTCAGCCTGCAGGACGATGCCTGAGGCAGAATGTTAAAGGGGAGCCTGTGACTTCAGCCCGATGTTACGCTTTAATGCTGAACCCTGGGAACATAATGAACAACCCTGGAAGTGGTACTGCTTTGTCGTTAAGAAAGGTTTAGGTGCTTGCTGGGTTGGGTTCTCAGCTTGACCCTGTCATGAGGAAGTTAGGGACTCGGCTCTGACAGCAACAACCTGAGAGCAGGATCCATTCCTAAGAGGTATAACTGTGGTATTTTTGTCTCCTAAAACCCTTCAGTTGGTTGAAACAAATGCTGCCACACACAGTGTATGCGTACCAAATCTGCTAAAGCAAGAGATGTTATCCAACCTGAATTAGAAATTATTTCAAGCTCCTACATGTCTTAAAACCTACATGCAAAGCAAACCTCAGTAGGCTGTTTTTTTCTGTAGCTGATCTCTGGCTGCAGGTACGTACTCCCTGCGCAGGAGCGTCTCGATACCCCCCAGCAGGAGATGTGTGTATTTACAGCAGCTTTCTTCCTGTTGCTCTCTTAGGCCCTCCCTCTCAGGTGGTTCACCTGGCAATACATTCCTGGAGCATTAGCTGGGGCTCGTGCAAGCTTTACTGGGGCTGGGGATCGTGCTGCAGGAAGGGACTCAGCTGCACTGGCTCCAGAAGTCCTGTCTGTGATTTATTTCTGTAATTCCAAACTGAAAGGGCACTTTGCTTTGCAGAGGATGAAGCTGCAAAGCACCTTTCCTGTTAAGTATTTTGAAGATAAAATTCTCAACACATTTTTTCCCTCTTCCCCTTGCCCAATAAATCATTTAATTTCATGACCTGGTTCTAAGAGACCACTTCCAGGGAAGTAATTAAAGGCAGACAGGGCAAGCAGAACAAGTACTGGCTGTGTATGTTAGCAGATAATCTTCCTAAAATCTTAATCTCAGCGGAAACCAATCTAGACTCGCCTGTCTCCCACCAGCGTTCGCAGAGCTTTGGCAATGCCTAAGGACTAGCAAGGTAAAGTGCCTGCTGGGGACAGTTCCCAAATGGCAGCGGGTGTTGTTCACGGTACACAAGCCACTTACAAGCAACACATGGTCCAGCACGGACCCTGCCGATGATGCTAGGCGGCAAACACAGGCTCATCAGTTCCTGAGCGAGGCTGTTTTTGTAATACACGCTCAACAACATGCAAAATCAGACACTACCTACAGCAAAAAATAAACATAAATTTCCAGCAGCCTTCCTGACCTATCCCACCCCCGGCCTTAGCCGCAGGTCTGGTGGGGCGGTGCGAGCCCTCCGCTCCCAGCTTGATGCAGGTCTGGTTCGTCTCCACGTGCAGATTCCTGACGCCAAGCCGCCGGAATTACATGATAGCACAAAACTTGGACTGTCCCGTGTCCCTGGGGACATCCAGCTTGTTTTTGTCCCGCACCAGGATGGCTTCGTTGCCGTACTGCGAGTACCACATACTGCGGCTCCGGCTCAGGTACGTGTTGGGCGGCGCTGACTCCAGCTTCTGCTGCTGCTGCTGCCAGATGAGCAGAGAGGTGTCCCTGTAGCGCAGCCGGGCGTAGCCCTCGGACAAGGCTTTTTCGGGCAGGGGCACCCTCCCGTTCATCACCTTGTCAGTCATCTGCTCAAGGGCACCTTCAAAGGCGAGATCTTCCTCCCGGCAGCTCCCAAATACACCCCGCTGGGGCGGTGCAGACCGACGGCAGCTTGGTGCTCAGGGGAGGACATCCCCAGGGGCACAGCTCCTGGGGGCTGCAAGCCGTACACCGGTGCCAGCGCCCCTCAGAAGAGGGCACGGGGATGTGCACACCCGAAAATCACAGCGGGCAGCCTGGCCTTGCTTAGGGAACAAGCCAGGGCTTCCAGAAGCTCATCCAGCGGTGGTACTGCTGCTCGTTTCATCTTGCAGAGGGGCCGAGCGCACGCGAGCTGCTGGCTCCGGGCACACGAAGCATCTCGGCGCGGGCGAGCGCGACAGCCGGGAGCGACGGGGCGAGCGGCTCCGGCTGAGTGTCGCCTCTCCAAAGGATGGAGCCCCAAAATGTAGGGCACAGCTAAACGGCCACCGGCAGCATCCAGGCCCGTGCGGGACCTCGTGCGGGACCTCAGCACCCCTGCGTGACCTCAGCACCCGTACGTGACCTCAGCACCCCTGCGTGACCTCAGCACCCCTGCGTGACCTCAGCACCCCTGCGTGACCTCACGCCGACGCCAGCCCGGCGCTCCCCCAGTGCCGCCTTGATGGATATCGCCGAACGCAACCGAAGCCGCTGCCTCCAGGTCTCCGCAGCCCTCCTGGGCCACCCATCACCTCCCGACAGCGCCGTTCCGGGGGGCTTCAACCTGGGGGGGGGGGCACAGCGAGGGTCACAGCAAGGCCTGGCGCTGCCCCCCCTTTCCCCCCCCACCCCCCCCACCCTTTTCCCACCCCTCCACGGGCTTCCCACCGCCCACGCCCCCTGCCCCCCCTTTAGGGTGCCCCCCACCCCTGGGCGCTCCCTGCCCCGAGCCCCCCCGGCCCCACCGTGCCTGCGCTGCCCGGCCCGGCCCGGCTCGGCCCCGGCGCGGCTCCGCGGAGCGGCTGCGGAGGCGCCTCCCGAGCGCATCACGGCGGGGAGGAGCCGCAGCCGCCGGCGGGGGGAGAGGACGGGGCCGGGGCGGGGCCGGGGAGGACCGGGGGGGGTTCGGGGGGGGGCTGGTGCTCGCCTCCTGCCCGCCCCCAGCCGCTCCCGGTGCTGGCCCCGGGGCGAGCGGCGCCCCGACAGCAGCATCTCGGGGTCCCCCGGCACGGGGCGGGAGTTGTTTGCAAGAGAGCTGAGCAAAGGGAGATTATTATTAATAATAATTAACTTATTATTATTATTATTATTATTTGGGGGAGCTAAATGTAAGCTCCCAAGCTTCTTGCCGCCCGCTAACGCAGCGCCCTGGTGGGGTTTTTGCCCTGCTGGGCAGCCGAACACCGCCCCAGCCGCTCTCACGCTCCCCATCCTTAGGAGGGGGGAAGAAAGTACGCTGGAAAGGGAAAAAACAACTCGCGGGGTGAGATAAGGATAATTTAATTAAAGGGGAAAGGAGGAGGGAAAAAAAATAAGCAAAGGCCACGCGGAAGCACAGAGAGAGAGAAAAGGAATTACTCCCTGCTTCCCGTCAAGGGGAGGCACAAGGCACACGGCAATTCCCTGCACACAGATTTAGACCCAGCATAAAGAGGAGGGAAGGAAGGAAGGACAACGGGAGGATGAACATGCATGGACATGGTCACCACTGGAGATGTCCCAACTCCGCTTGATCCCCTCCCACTAGCAGAGCAGAGACAGGAGCCAGCCCAGGCCCCACCCTGTGGAAGCCGCAGAGCAAAACGTGAAATCACTGAGTGGAACCAGATTTGCTTTTTTGGCACGGGTGAGGTGTCTCAGTCTCCTCTGAAATATCACCCGTTCTGTCACCATCCAACTCAGAGCACGGCAGAAGAGGCCGATAAATGGCATGGCTGCATTGCCTGGGTAAGGCAAGGATCCCTTTTGGCCTTCTTGCCAGCATCGGGCCGCCCCACGCTCACTTTCCTGCTCTCCTTTGCCAGGCTGCAGGCACTCACCCCCATCGGCTGCTCTGGGTGCCCGGGGGTTTGGGAGCTCCAGAGCAGCCTCGAGCTGTCCTGGCAGGAGCGCAGGGCTGCTAGCAGGAGGATAATTGCAATCACTCTTCCAGGCTACGAGCTGTCTGGGCAGGTCGATCAGGTGTTTACAGCAGGCGGCGAGCCAGACAGACAATCACTGTCTGCACGGGTGAATATTTGTAGTTTAACAGCAGCACTTCAACCCTGATAGTCCACGTGGGGTGTGCAGCCTGCGTCTTCCTCCTCCCTGCCTGCACCAGCTGCAGCCGTGCAACCTGTCCCTCACGAGGACTGAGCAAGAGCCACTGCCGAGCACCATGTTGGCCGAGCTGTGCCTCCCACAGCTTTCCTAAAATAGTTGGAGAAGGGAGCCCACGAAGTCTCAGGGCGCGATGTAAGCGGCACCCGGCTGCACGGTGACCGCTGACAGCTCCTGCTCGGGGAGCCGGGACCCAGCTGGGGATGGGTGTCCTTTGGGACAGGCTGGTGCACACGCCGTCTGATCCAGAAGGTGGCAATGGCAATCCACGGACACCCAGAAATGGGGATTTCATGGAGGCACGGCCCTGGTATTTAAGGGAGATTTTCAGATGGCTGCTCCTGAGAGGCAGCGTGGTGGCAGCTTCTCTGCATGCTCCGACTGGGGGCTCGGGACTTCTCCTGGGAGCCATAAAAACACCACCTTAAATATCCATGCTCTGCTGTTAAAAGGTGGCCATTCCCCAGGCGTGTTTGTGTTCACTCGTACCGTACAATCTCCTTGCACAGGTTTGTGCATTTCCCTTCCTCCTTCCTTCCTCCTGTCCTTCCTCCCTCCCTCCCTCCTCCCTCCATCCCTCCTCTTTCAGGACAGCTTTGTCACCTCTGTGCAGGGCCGTTCCCTTCCCACACGGCCCCGTTCCGACCCCAAACCCTGCTGCCTCCCCGGCCGGGCACCCCGTGCCCTGCCGCGGGACCCCTCGGCTCAGCACAGGCTCCTGCTGGTACCGAGTTACTGAGACCCCGGGGATGAAAAGGCGTGATGCCCCTGCTGTTACTAGTTCTGTGATTATTTTTCCAGCGCCCATCTCTCAGGCCTCTCCCTTGAGAAAGCAACACGAGGATGGGCCACGAGGGCCGGGAGCAGCGCGCTCGGTGCCCACCAGAGAGTGGTGGCAGCCTCTGCGAGCAGCTCCGCCGCTGCCCCACGCTGTCGTTCCCTGGCTGTCCGTCGTTCCCTGGCTGTCCGTCGTTCCCTGGCTGTCTCTCATTCCTTGGCTGTCTCTCATTCCCAGGCCGTTTCTCATTCCCTGGCTGTCTCTCATTCCCTGGCTGTCATTCCCAGCAGTGCCAAGGGGCAGGAGAGGGGAGCACGAGCTCTAGCACAAAACCCACCCCGTGCTCCTCTAGTTTATACAATCCCCCTTTCGGCTTTAGGTTCACGCTGGAAGCAGTGCCTAGATCCTCTCTGCTTGTCCCGTGCTCCCCCGGTTCAGGACGTTTGCATGATCTGCAGCGCGCAGCCCACAAGAGTGCGTGCTGGCTGCACGCTCTTCGCCGAGCCTTGCCTTCCACTTGGTTCCCCGACTATCAAAAATCCCTGCTATCAGCTGTTTTTACTGCTGCAGAGGTGGGTGAGCAGCGTCCTTGCTTCAACACCTCCCACGCAGCTGCTGGCTTTGCAGCTGCAGCGATCGGTCCTGAGTGTCCAGGGGCCAAGTAGGGGTTTTATTATGCAGTAAAAAAAGCCAGGCCACAGCAAGCAGCTTTAATTATCCGCATATAATAAACTCCTCTGTAGCCCTCTACCTACAGACCTGATCTCACAGGGCAGACCAGCATCCAGTGAACCAAAATTATCCCTGGCAGGGCTCCACGCCTTTCAATGGCCTCGTGATTCCTGCCCGGTGGGTGCTGCTGGAGCCCTAGCGGGAGGCCAGGCAGAGAGGCTGAACGGTGAACTTCAGGAATGAGAAAGTTATGGGGAGAAATCTCCTCCGCAGGGTACGGGGAACTGCAGGCTGAGATCAGCATGCTCCCGAGTATACCCGGGGCAGGGCGTAGCTCTGATTGCGAGGCCGGGGCATATGCATGCTGCTCCTGGTCCGATTATACGCGCACTCATCCTGCCCTGCCAGAGGCGTACCAGGCACCGCACACAGCCAGACCAGCGGCAGACCGAGCGCCAGCACGTCAGGCTAAAAGAAGCACTTCCCGTGATATTAAAAAAAATAAATAAATAAAAAAGCTTCGCCAAACTGTCCTTGGAATATCAAACAATTGTTTTTCATTCTTCAGAGGTAATCTTCCTTCCCATGCTGGAAGTGAAGGGTCATGCCAGCAGAGTTGCTCTTTCTTCTTTATCTCCGCTTGGCTACATTTGGAAGAGATTAGCGTTGCATTTGTTTGACATCCAGGTTAATAGCTTCCCTTCGTCCCAGCCTCGGCTTCCGGTTTTGGCTATCTGGAAAGCCAGGACGAAAATTAATCGACAAACTCTTGGGAGAGGATCTCCGAAGAAAACTCAGAACAGATTTGAAAAGGGGCTGCTCTGAAGTGCGCTGATTTGGATGGGAGCCACCGAGTGAAAATTAGAGATTTTCAGGAGTTTGCTGCCAAGGAGTTAATGGCCGAGAGTTGAGGTTTGCAATAAATACGCTGGTAATTAATTATAGGAGTTGTCTTCGTGTTTGAAAGTCAAGGAACACGACCGCTTGTTTGGGTTAAACATCTCCCCTGCAGTATTTGCAGCCCAAACACGAGCCGGGGAGGGGGAGCGCGCGGCCAGACAAAGCAGCGGCTGCTCCGGGGGGGTGCTGGGGGGGCTTGGGGACCCCAAACGCGAACGGGGGCCGGGGGGAGCGGAGCAGCGGGGCGGCTGGGGGGGGGGGGGCGCTGCAGGACGGGGAGCGGGGAGCTCCGGGAGGAGGGAGCGGGGAGGGGGGGTGCAAAAAGGGAAAATAAAAAAAAAAAAAAAAAGAAAGGAAAGGAGGCGTGCAGCGCTCCCGCAGACAAAGGGGCGGCGGGGGCGGGCCGGGAGCTCCTCCCGGCGGGGCGGGGGCTTCGGCCCGGGGGGGGGGGGGGGGGCAGCAAATTCCCACCCGCGGCGGCAGCGGGGGCGGCCCCAGCGGCAGCTCCGCGGCGGTGCAGGTGGGGCCGGGGCAGGAGCGGCAGCAAAAGCAGGAGCAGCACCGGGAGCGAGAGCAGCAGCTTCAGGAGGAGCAGGAGCAAAAGCAGCAGCAGGACCAAGTTTCCCCGGGCCGGGGGGGGGACACACGAAGTTGCGCGGGGGCGGCCCCTTTGTTCCCGGCCCGATGCGGCGCGCCTAGCCCCGGCGGTGGGGCCGCAGCGGGGGCAGGGGCAGCCCTCCGCCGGAAAACTCGGCGCCGTCCCCCGCCTCCCCTTCCTCCCCCTTCCTCCTCCTTCCTCCTCCTCCTCCTCCTCCTCCCCGCCGATGCTTCCCCGGGCGGCGGGCGGCGATGGAGCGGGGCGGTAGCGCGGCGGCGCGGTGCGGAGCAGCCCCTCGGGCAGCCGCCCGCTGCCCCTGAGCAGGGAGGAGGAGGAGGAGGAGGAGGAGGAAGGCCGCGGCCATGGAGGAGTGGCGGCAGTGCGGCCGCTGGCTCATCGACTGCAAAGTTTTGCCCCCCAACCACCGGGTGGTCTGGCCCTCGGCGGTGGTCTTCGACCTGGCGCAGGCGCTGCGGGACGGGGTGCTGCTGTGCCAGCTGCTCCACAACCTCTCCCCCGGCTCCATCGAGCTCAAGGACATCAACTTCAGGCCCCAGATGTCCCAGGTATTATTATTATTTTTTTTTATTTTTATTTTTTTTTGGGGGGGGGGGTGGTGGTGGTGGTGGCGGCGTGCGCGTAGGGCTCTTTGTGTTGTTCTTGCAAAACTTCGTGGTACGAGTGAGTGCGGGCGTGGGTAGGTGGGTGAGGGGGGGAGAGCTTTTTTTCCAGCCCCCCCGGCTGCCCTTCGCCCCCTACCCCTGTGTTTTAGCTCCCAGCCCCGTACCCCCCCCCCCCCACCCCAAGGCTCAGCCCCAGCACCGGGGCTCAGCGCTGGGAAGCCATCAGTGGCTGTACGGAGGGGGCTGGGGGGGAGAAACCGCCCCGGGGAAGAAGGCAGTGTCCCCCCCACCCCCCCCCTTCCCTGTGATGTATAACTAATTTATAACACCCCCACGTTTATAGCCCTCTCGAAACAAAAGCAGCCAGCACGGCCGAGATGAGGCCGGTGCGGTTACTGCCAAGCTTTTCTCGAGGCTTAAGTTTGGCTTCGATGCGCTGCAGGAGCGGTGCTCTGAGCGCTGTCCTGGCAGGGTGCTGGCCCGAAGGGCAAAAGTTTGCCCAGGGAGATGAAAAACAAGAGGAAAACGCTCCCCAGGTGCTCTGCGAGCCCACCCCGGAGCCCGGGGGGCCGGGTGCTGCGGGGCTGGGCTCAGCGCTCCCCACCACCGTGGCTTTGGGGTTGGGTGACCCTAAGGCTTTAGGGTTCCCTCCCTGGACGCGTTTCCATCTCCGATCCTTTTGGTGGAAGGATGCTTGCACGCCAAATGGGCTCTGTCCGGCTGGCTTGCAGCGCTCTGCGTTTCCGCGTGCCGAGCCGCGCGGCATTTGCATGGGAATCGGGAAATGAAAATCGATGAGAAACGAATGAAACCCGGCCGTGCGTCCCCTGCCCCGCAGCTGCTGGGAAGCTGCTGTCCTGTTTGAACAGCCGAGGGCTTTCTCGGTAAAAAGGGAGGGGAAATCTCCTGGTCGCGAGGGCATGTGAGAATCTGGGTGTCAAAGTATTCACAGATAAATAACACGTAACGTTGAGTTCTGCTATGCGTTGTGCAAGCACGCTGCCTACCCGCAAGCGCCTTTCCCTGGTTTTCCCAGAGTTTTGTTCAGGGTAACGGTGGGGTTCGTGGCCCTCGTGGCTCCCCAGCCAGCAAAGCACAGCCACGTGCGCTGGGGGAGCTGCTGTGGCTGAGGACAGCTCGCCTGCGGGGTGCTGGGCCCCCAAACTGAGCCGTGTTTTGGGGTCCAAAGCGCGTTTTGCTGCGTGCACGGGAACAGCGAGGATGTAGCTGAGGCAGAGACCTTGATCTCATGGCTGGCCAGGGTGGAAAACCCCAACCATGTGGGTGAAAGGGCAGGTCTGTCTGTGAGCGCTCCTGCCGGCACGTGGACCTGCTGGTGAAGGGGAAATAGCGCGCACCCATGGCTCTTCCTGGGGTGTAAGAGTGCTGCGAGGCTTCCTCTGGGCTCGCCAGGCTGTAAACCGATCGTACTGCCTTCTGCTGCTGCTGTTACCGATTGCAAGCCATCTGAGTGAAGCTGCAGTTGTGCAGGGACTGGGACTGGTACGGGCAGTGAATGTGCCACTGGTGACGCCCTGCATTCTTCTTCTAGGGAAATATTAAAGCCCTACAACCTAAATTCAGTTTAATGTTTGCCCTGTGGGGAAATAAGCAGGGGTTTAAGGACGGGGGCTGCGGTCAGGGCAGGTCCCCGTGGCAGCCCAGGAAGGAGCCTCGTGCTGCCGAGGCAGGTGTTGCTTGTTGGAGGTGAGGGTTTACAGCCCAGCTGTTACTGAAATCGCTTTCTGCTGCACCACCGGCTGCCTTGCTGGCTTTAGGAGGAGCGTGGAGTGAGCTCGGGGGGTCGGATGGCTTTGGGCAGCCCGTTTGTGGCCAGCTGAGCCCACGGGGCGAGCAGGTCCTGATGGAGACGTGGCTGCTACAGCGAGGTTCGGCTCGTGCTAACCCACCTAGACCCGAGCCTTTACACGTGCTCTGAGGCACTTGATGTTTCTCTCCCGGTTCCTGAAGCTGGGAAGCTGTGATTTCTCCCCCGGGGCAGCTAAAGGCAGAGCACCTCGCTGCTCTTTGCTCTGTGTTCGCAGCCCCGGGGGGGGGACAGGAGGGTGCTGAGCCCTGCGCAGGGGTTGGGCACAGCTACAGCCGTCAGCACGGGGTTTGGTTTCTCTGGGCCGAATCTCCAAAGAAGAGGGCAGGAGCTGATTTTTGTCAAACAGCTGCGACGCGTTCAGACACGGGGGCTGGGATGTGCGAGACAGAGTGTGCCTTGAAACTTCAGGGGTTGTTTTTGATTATAAAGGCACATTTTGCCTGACTGGCTGGGCTGGCTAACCAGCTGTCTGCCTGGCTGCAGAGACTTCTTTTTTTTTTAATTCACTGGAAATGCCGGGGGACAAGACACTTGTGCTAGACTCGAAACACCCAGCGATGTTCAGTCGTCCACCTTTCCGAGTGAATTAAATGGGGTTGTGCAGGTGTGTAATGAGAAACAGCTTTTTGCCGGAGGTGAGCATCACTTCAAAGGCCAGAGGTGAAATCTCATCTCTGCAAAGAATTGCTCCAAGACCCAGACGCTGTCGTCTGTTTTCTTTTCCTTCCCCACTCCACGCTGATTTGCAGCGGGTCTTATTTTCGCTCTCAGCCATCAAAGGTGGCGCGGTCGCTGCGTGGCTCTGGCTGCGCAGCACGGTGAGGCCATCAAGGAGCAGGCTGCAGGGGTTTGCTTCCCTGCCGCGGGGCTGCCCTGGCGTCCCCTTCCTCCTGAAGCCTTTCTGTACGTGTGCGCCAGGCTGGGGCACAGCAGTGGTTTTCTCCTTGACGCAAGGCTATGTTCATTTAACTCGTTGATTTAGCTCCTCGGGCTTAATGAATAACTCCAGCAGGCTGTGACCTCAGGTTTGCTTTTTTGCTTGATTCCAGAGGCGGGAGACCTTGTCTCGGCAGGGCCCAAAGTTGCCGAACCTCCACGGAGGCTGGCAGAAAGAGCAGGAAGAAAAGCGATAAAACCCAGCTGTGCTCTGAGGGCCAGCGGGTGTGAGGCCACTTCTGATGAGCCTGGAGTAAAACTTCATTTCTGCTAATTGCTTTTGCCGTGGAGGCCGTTTGTGGAGAGGCGGGGAGCGGACTGGTGTGCTTGCCCTCGGTACTTATTGATCCTTGTGTCTATTACTGTGGTTGGGTTCGGGGGTAATTCGAGCTGGCTTCTCAGCCAGCTGAGAGCGATGGGAGGCCATCTGCGGTCACAAAGGGGAGCAGATGGAGCACCCCTCAAACCCGCAGTCCCCATTCCTATGTAGACCTGTTCCCAGAGCCCTGCTGCTTCCCCCCCTTCCCCTCTGGGGTACCTCTGGCACCGCGAGGTTCAGCCGCGCTTGTGTCCCATGCGCTTTGTGAGCGGGGTGGGGAGCTCCGAGCTCCAGATCCCCATCAATAATCGGCTCTGAATCATCATTTTGTTAAGCCTCTGGTCAAATACAAATTAAATGGCTCTTCACTTGCGTTCAGCACGGCTTTTTATTGCACTTTTGGGCGAGGCTGCTCTTGTTTTCCTTGGATAAAATTGATCCTCCCTAGGAGGGCCGTGGATGCCCACGGATGCTGGTGGGGAAGCCCTGCTGCAGGCTGCTCAGGGCAGGTGGGAGCACGGGCAGGGCCCCTGCAGGGACTGGACCAGCTCCTCCAGAGGTCTCTGCAGCTCAAATTGGCTTCCCTGGTTATCTGAGCACCCTGTGGCGGTGTTATCGGCTGTGATGCTGACACCCTGACGTGTATTTAGGCTGGTGGAAGTTCATACTTCAACCAAAGCAGCTGTGCCCTTCCAGGGTCTGATCATGCAGTTTGCTGTAAGGTGGAGACTCTCCTTAATATGTTGCGTTTGCCCTTCGTTTGAGGTTGTCCTGGACACTTAAATATCTCCTAGATACTTGAAATCAAGCAACCGTATCTATTTAATGTGCACATTTGTGTGCGTGGAGACGTCAAGCTGGCAGTAATGGTCAGCTCATTAAGAATTGGTTGTTGTTGTTGCATATTGACATCTCTCTGTGGATAATCCATCTTGGTCTGCAGTGCCCGGAGGTTTTATTAGGGCTCCCGAGACTGATGAGACGCAGCAAACGTAATTGGCGTGATGACTTGGCTGCCCACTGCTCTGTTTCGCTGTCATTAGGGAAGAACAACAGACAACTGCCTCCCCGCGACGGGCGCGTGTGACACCGTGCACCTGCCCGAGCTGTCAGAGGCATCCAGGCCGGTTTGTTTTCTGGAGGATGGGAATAATTTGGTATCAAAGTCCTGTTTATTGATGATGTGGGCGTTCATTTGCCACGACAAGCGGGAGCAGGTGGCTTGTAGCAACTGCTTCCCCCAGGTGTGCGGAGATGGAGGCGCGTTGGTGCACGGGGCACCAGCAATTACCAACGAGGCTCTGGGACCTCCAACGAGGCTTTATAACTAAGATGCTTGTAATTGCTTCCATGAACCATGATCATAGCTACTTGCAAGGTGGTATTATCGGGGCTGGGTGGGCTGTTTGAGCAGGGGCTGCCTCAAAAAAGCACGAGTTATCGCCCCAGCTGGAGGCCACTGCTCCCAGGAAAGCCCAGCCTTTTCTGCAGATCAGAGAGTAATTCCCCTGAAGAAAATCGGTATCCTGGGCTTTCTGGGTCTTTCCTACCCAAAAGAAAGCCTAAACGCCTTCAGCTTTCCCCTCTCTCAGCTCCTCGGTGCAGCTACCCTCAGGCTTACCCCGCTCAGGTCCTCTTGCTCTTTATTTACTCTCCGCTTCTTGAAGCCGAGTTCTGTTCCAGAAGCAGCTATAAAAAACGGCCTCATTACATCTCGCTGTTTACTGTGTCTCGGTGACTTCCCGTTCGGATGTGCTGAGCTTTACAAAGGGGGGAAAAAAAGGTGCTCTGTTTTGTACGGCCAAACTCGCGAGCGCCTTGCGAATAGGAACCGATTGTAGTCCTTCTTCCCAGCCTCCCCTTCATGCCTCCTGCTCCGTTTCTGGGAGGAGATGTCAAACAGCACCCTAAAACCTTGTGGTACCCCCTCTTTGCTGTTTGGCGAGGTTGTAAGGTAAAAGTTAACCTGGGGCTGAAGGCCCGTGTGTATTCTGCTGGGGCAGAAGGCGGCAGAGAGCATCGGATGGATCCTGCTGGCTGTGCCAAGAAGCATAAAGAGCAGGGAAACCTTCCCTCCCCCTCTCAAATGACTGATGAAGGTTAAATACCTGCGTTCAATATCGCAGGAACAGCCTCTTGAATGAAGAGCTGCCTTTCAAAGCACAAAGCCAAGAAGCAGTCACATCGGTCCCTCTTCAAGCTGGGACCGAGCGTGGAAGCTGCCTCCTATGCCTACAGCACAATGTTGGGCTGTAAAAAAAAAAACGCTCGGCTTTTATGTCCTTGGTGGTGGCCCTTTGTGCTGGGGGTACCGCCAAGGAGATGGGTACCTCGGTGCTGGCTCCTCGGGGCAGAAACGGGCGATTTCTCAGCCAGCACTTGCCTTTCCTCACCCAACCTCAGCCAAGAGGTTAGGTATTAGGTTGCTTGCTCCGGCAGAAGTTCTGCAAGGTGTGGGCTGGGGTTTTGGTTATATCACAGGCAAGGGCAGTGGCCGTGCTGGGCTGTTGGTGGCCAGCGGAGGGGCAGAGCATCGCGGGGTGTGGGCGCGGAGCCGCAGCCTTTGCTTGCTTCAGCTCCTCGGGAGCCAGAAGGGACCTGGCTTTTTGGCTGGGACAGAAATGTTGCTTCAGACTGACCTCAGGGCAAATTTTTGATCTGCTGCTTTGTCCGTTCTTAAAGAGACAAACCTTTTTCTCCAGTGTTTGAGCATTTGTGCTTCTCCGCGTGGATTCCCTTAAGCCCGCTTTAAGTAGCCTCTCAGATATGCTAATCCCACGGGGCTGATTTTGCTTTAATTCTTGAAACTGTGCAGTCTTTCTCCTGGGCATGAGCCCTGCAGGTGCCAGGGCTGGGAGTGTGGCTGGGCTCAGGGTGGGAGCATCGGGGTCACATCTGCTTCATGGGGTGTGTGTGTGCTGGGTGGGGAGGATTGGCTTGGAGGGCAGGTGAGCACGGGGAGCTTGGCAACACCTCTGGGGATTGAAGACTTTATTTTTTTTAAAAAAAACGTGGATGCACCTTCTTTGACCAGTTTCTTTGCTTTTCCTCATGCCAGCCCTGACCTCGGTTGGATCCGTCGGATCCAGCTTGAGATGCGTCCCTGTGGCTGCTCTCCTGGCAGCCAGCACAGCTTCTCCGATCCCACCCCAAGTGTGTGCTTGGTGCCACTGCCAGGTGACCCCTTCTTGTGTGGATGCCCGTGCCCTGCCCAGCACCTCGCTCAGCACCCCCGGACCCGCAGGGCTCACTGTGTGCCAGCCCCTGGCAAAGCCTCAGCCCCGGCGTGCCCTGGGGGGCTGCGGCTCTCACCCTGACTGCCTCTGCTTGTTCCCGCTGCCAGCGAGCTGTGAGTCAGCCCCGATGTTCTCTGGGGTTGGTATTAGCCCGAGGAGATGAACTGCTGGAGCATTTTATTGGGGTGACTCACGCGTTACCACGCTGCAGCCCCCACGTCCTCACCCTCCTGGCCGTGCCGCAGGGAGGTGGCGGCGCCCTGCGATGCCGGGAACAGCTCTGGTCTCCGTCCCAAAACTGGTGGGGTTTGGCTGCCCAGGTGGGGGTGCAGGCACCGTGCAGGGCACAGCTCAAGTGCAGAGCTGTCCCCGTGCCCCCCGGGTCCCTGTCCCCAGCTGAGCCCCCCTGTATGCACTGCTGGCCACTGTCCTGCCCCTCCTCGTACCCTGCTTTCTTATCCAAAGCTGTTTCCTCTGATCTTCCTTCTATAAGGAGAGGGAAAGACTTCCTTTTTTCTTTAGGGCAACTGCTAATAAAAATCAGCATTTAACAACTTCAAACCCAGCTTTAATTAAATGCCTCTTCCCAGCGTTGTGTTCTCCCCTTCGAGAACAAGACAGCCTGAAAAAGGTCTGTTTCTAATAAAAACGACTTTTTTTTTTCTTTTTTCCCCTCCCCTCCTGTTTTCTTTGGTTGCAGCTCAGGGCTGTGCTTCATCCGATGACACAACCCGAGCGCGGCCGCTCCTTGTCCCCCACCCTCCGTGACGGCTCGCGGCCGGGGCTCTGCCAAAGCAGCGAGCGGAGCACGTCGCTGCGTGCGGTGCTGCTGCTGGGGCACCGCCTGCCCGGGTCCCCTATAGGGTCCCCTATAGCTGGGGTTTGTCAGTGGCCCTGCAACTGCCGAGCACTGTGAGCGTGAGCCGCTCCTTCTCAGAGCGTGGGCGTTGTGTAGGGGTAGCAGACCTTTCCCTACAGGTGTGCGTTATTTTTCTTTTTCCTTTTTCTTTTCCCCTTTCTTTCCCCTGTGTGGGGCTGTCACAAGCATCTTTCCTATTTCTGGATGTTTCTGCTGCTCCTTCTGGGAATGTTTGACCGGGACCCCGTTCCGGACTAGCCCAGCCTCGTGGGTTTGGTCCTTGTTATTGGAAAGGTTTAGCTAAGAAAGCTGTTACAGTTGAGTCCCTGCAAAAAGCTTTCAGCTCAGGGTAAGTGGAGCATCTGACCATCTTCTGTGTCAGAGGGTGTTCTCGCCGTAGGACAAGTCTGAATGGCTCCATCCTAGAAACAACTGGACAAATATGGGTTCAGACGGGATCAGGATGCTATTGTGTGTTTAGGTGTAAAGCCAGGTCGCTCTGGAAGAAAAACTTCCTTTGGGAGAAGTCACCGAGGACTGGTATTGTATGTCAGCCATCGAAATGCCCAGGCTAAGAAGCCCCATGGAAGACGTTTTGGAACACCTCTGCTTTTCAGGGTCGTTCTCCTTCTGAAGTGCCCGAAGCAGTTGTCTTGACCTGATTCGAGGGCTGGAGGCCCTTTCCGTCCCCAAAACAAAGGATGCGGCCTTCCCATTGTCTCTCTTCCGCCTAACGCGCTGTCGCTTGGGTGGCAAGAGATAACGCGGGGTCTATTCTTGTTTCGCAACCCGTGGGACTGCCCTGTCTGGACAGCAAGCCTTCGGCTGGAAGGTCCTCCTTCGCCTTCTTGGAAGGCCACCAACCTGAGTCATATCCTGACTTGCTCCGCTCGTTTGGCTCCTCGGTGGTGTGATCCAGCGAGCTCCCCCCCGCTCCGCAGACGGGCTGCGCAGCCTTGTCTGTGGCAGAGACCCAGCTGGAAATCAGCCTTTATTTGCCGTGACACCGCTCGACGTCTCCGGATTGGATTTGCCGGCTCTGCTGGACCCGGGCAGCATCTCCGATTTCGCACGGTGCCCTGCGCGCCCCGCTCGGGAGCAGCATCAGCCCGTGCTGACGGCTGACCCGGGGCTGAACCTGGCGCGACGGATGCAGATGCTGAGAGCTGTGCTGGGATGTGATAAGAGTGGTGTGGGGTTGGGGGGGATTTGTGCCCCTGGGCTCAGCTGCCGGCCCTGCCCAAGTCCCCGCGCTCACCTGCGGCAGTGCCTGGCTCTGCCTTGATGGATGGGAGAGGTTAAGGAGCTCCTATAGAGGGAATTTGCTCTTTCTCTTTGAGCATATGCTTTAATGCTGATGGAGGGGGGAGTAAATTGGCCTTTTTATAGCATTCATATCTTTTGCTGTGTTTTATAGTGGTTTACTGCTAAATGGAACATCTGGTCTGTGAAAGGGGCTGAGCGGGGAGCAGAGCAGGCTGCGGATCGAGGAGGGGAGGAGCGGGAGAAGTGATTTGTGTCTACTGCTGCAGACACAGAATTAGCCGTTAAATCCCCAGAACTCAGGTGCATGACAAAAGCATGTGGCCACATGGAAAACAGGCATGTGCCCAAGCCTTGAGCATGGCCGAGGATGGGGCAAGCTCCCCGGTCCCTCTGGGGGAGCCCCATTGCGGCGCCTTGCTCAGGATCAGCAGCACCCTGTCTGAGCGTGCATTCCCCAAGCTGCTCTGCACTGAGACCTGCTTTAGGAGCTGTTTTTGTTTTCTAGGACAGGCTGTTTGGCTGCTTTGGGTTTATCAGGTACTTGGAGTGTTCACAGCTGTGCTGGGAGCATCTGAGTTCGTGCAAGGGTACAGCTTTTCCTATGAGCAGACCCCTGCTCCTGAGAGGCTGGGCTCATCTTGGCAGCAGACCCAGCAAGAATGGGGAAGATTATATACATATATATCTTATATATCCATATAATTTTTTTTGGAAGAGCTGTAGTGTGTTAAACGCTGCAAACCCCAGGCTGAATGGCATGTCCCCAGGACAGGAAATGTGTACAGCATCTGGGGCAGGCTTGTGTGCGTATCAAGACCCTTTGTGTTTATGGGAAGCACTTTCACATGTGAGTGATCTTCCAGGAAAGCTGGTGGTAAGGCTCAAGGGGTGGGGGAGCACAAGTCTCATCTCAAAGAGCTGTGGGAGAACTGTGACTTTAAACAGAGAACAAAATCAAACTTATAGTGAACCCAGGATGTTACTTTGAAGAGGGATTTTTTTTTTAATATATATAGACAAGCTTACAAACTTCCATTTTCCTTTTCTGTCACTGCTGCAAAGCTTAGGGTTGTTTTCTGGGAACTGCTGCTGAGCTGGGCACAGCCCCAGGGGCTCCCCGAGCTCCACGTTGCTCGGTGCCGCCAGGCTGGGCTGCTGGCGAGGAGCAGGGCTTCCCCTGCATGCCTCTTCTGTACGTGGGTGCCCGCTCCGTGCGGTGAAACCTGGCTTTGTAACTGGTGCCGGCAGTGCTAGGGAGCCTGGGTGTGAGATCCCTGACCACAAGGGTAGTTTTTTTTTTCCACGCGGAGTTGCAGGACGTGAAATGTGAGCGTGGTGCTGAGGTTTGCTGGGGCTGGAGCAGGGTGCCAGGAGGTGATGTTCCCAGGGCAGCCTCCCTGCGCCACCTGCCCCTGCTCATCTCGGCTCTCCCCGCCACTGGTGTGATTCACCCAGCGTCCGCTTGCGAAACCAGCTGGAGATGCAGGAGCCCGTCCCGCTCCGGAGCAAACATTTTTTGTAAAACCGGAGTCTAAAGCTTTAAAACAAAATCCAGCGTCTTGCCAGCTGCGAATCGCCCTGCGTGCTCGGGCGGCAGCGAGGGCTCGAAGGCTGGGAGCTGGGTGGCACGGCGCGTCTCTTGTTTAACTTTAATCCCTTCGTGCGTGTCAGTTGAGTTTTGGTTTCTCCAGCGGTGGAGGTGCTCGTACTGATGGAGTCAGGACGTTTCGCACATTTAATCCCTGCTGCTTCCCACCTGCTCGGCACGGCATCGATCTGCATGGTGCAACCAGCATCTCCTGGTGGGAACGCGGTCCGAGAGGAGGCCAGCTTGGTCGAATGTCCTCTGCGCTTGGTAGCAAAACCCGTTTCTTGCAACACGAACAGCGGCGGTGGTCAGAGGCCGGGAAGAAGAAGAGATAAAGCCACGATAAGGCAGCCCTGGCTGGGAGAGAGGGGCTGGAAGAAGGCTTTGCTCAACCCTTGCTGGAAGGCTCTGCAGCCTCGTGCGTGTCTGGGTGCACGTCACCAAGCTTTACCCACGCTGAGGACCATTTTTCTTAGGGGTCACAAAGGTTAGAGGTAAAGTTCTCTTGTATTGACGGCTCGGTTATCTCAGAAAGCGTAATGAGGAAGCTTTAATGAAACTACAGTGTCTGCTTGAGTCTTTTTTTTTTTTAGCCAGGTTGTTGCAATAAGCATTTCTAATTAGAGAGATTTAATTCCAGATTTTTGTCCCCCCCTGCAACTCCCCCTTACTACTTAATTATATTTGCTAACATGTTTAACAGCTTTCCCTTCAGAAAAGAACAATTTATTCAAAGGTCATAAACAGATTCTGGCATTAATTACTCCAGGAGCCACACTGGGCTGCACCGGAGAAACCAACTCCGTGGGGAGCGCTAAACCTTTGGCGGCTGGATTTATCTGCAGTTGAAACGACTTTGTTTGCACGCGCACAAAAGATAGGCACCTCCAAAAAATAAAAGTCATTGTATCTATGTTAGAGCCCAAGTTTTTAAAACCCACGGGGATCTTGCAGGTAATTTCCCTGAGTTTTGGAACAAGCGGATAAATCACATCATCTGCTTTGATCTGCTCGTCTCTGCCTTACAGACAACATCCAAGGGTGTTTCCATCGATGGGTTTCGATCCCATCGCTGCTGTTGGGGTGCTGGAGTGGAGGAAACTCGGCAGCAGGATGGGGCTGAGCCCTTCCCCTTGTCACCAAATGCCAGCTGCAGCCCCTGGCTGCCCAGCGTGGCTGCTGGGCTAGGTTAATGGTTTTTGTAACCTCCCCATTTCGGAGCGGCTGCAACATCTGTTCCAAGTGATAATCAAGCAGTGCTGTGGGGAAATTAGCATACAGCTGCCAGGGTGGGTGACAGTCTATAGAAAAAAAAAAAATGAATTTACTGATGGAAGATGAAGCCTCATTGCATTTTCATATTTCCTGGTGGTTTTGGCAGCGCGAACAAAATCTGTTCCTTTGTGATGGAAAAGGCCAGTGCTGCTCTGTGGGCTCCTGATGTAAATTTAGGAGCGAAGTGTCCTTTGTTCCAGTGCTTCCAAGAGTACTTCTGCCTGCTTTTGGTTCTTCCCGAGGTCTCTACGTCTCCCTGGTGTGGTTGAACCCACCCTTGGTGCTGGTGCTGCCGCTGCCCTCCCGGCGCGGAGCTGTGGCTTGGCTCCCTCCCTCCTGCCCGCTGAGCTCGCCGCTGAGGACCGGCTCGATGCACGCAATTAAACCGTGTCTCTGTGACTTTTCCTCCCTGGTGCTCTTCCAGAAGAGCCAGCTCCCGGCGTCCTGTGATGCGAGGATTTATTTTTTCCTTAAGGGAAGGCAGACAAACAGGCGCTGACGTTGTTGCTTTCGCTACTTTGGGGGAAACGCATGAAAACGCGATTAAAGTGCTCTCTGAAGTCTCATAAACTTGAAAGCCAATTTAAAACAAGCAAGTTTTAAAATTTATAAAGCAGGATGATCACCGAACAATGGGTGGTGCTGTGCTGAATTCCGCTCCTTGTCAGATTAAAATAAAGGGGGGGGAAGGAGGAGAACACCTTCAGCCTTGGGGTCTGCCACCAAAAGCTGGTGAAACCAGAGCTCTTCTCCCCTGTAAGCATGGAGAAAAATAATCTGAAGTGGGATGATCTGCGAAATGTCTGGTTCGACTTGGTGTGAATAAAACGAGAGAGAATAAAGCCTCGAGTGGTGTAAAGCAGCGTTGTAACTCCACCAAGGGAGGAACTTGCCAGAGACGAGGCTTTTTATTCGCATGGGTATTAAACCTCCTGGGCTGGAGCGCAGGGAAGGACCTCTCCAAGCAGGCGAGGAACAGCTCAAATAGACTTTTTTTTTTGAGACAATTCTCCTAATAATAGGGCGATGGTGTGAAGCTCTGGCATAATAAAGGCAAGGCGTCAGGTAGTGTTATTGCTCACAGAAACCTGCTGTTCACCGCGCAGGGCTGTGATTTGTGTGATTCGTGTGCCGCTGTGGCAGGAGGAGCTTCCACGCCGCAGAAGGCAGGCGGCAGTGGTACAGGTGTCTGCAACAAGGGGTATTTAACTTGTCGTTGTGCTGAAGGTAACTTAATAACTGCTTGGGTTTGTCTTTGTCGCGTTAGCAGCCTGCCTCTGTCATGTGTTTGAGTGCTTCTGAATAAACGGAGAGCTGCTCCCTCCGCCCGCTTGGTGTTTTTACTCAGAAAAATGTAAAAAAATGAAAGAAAATAGTAGATATGGATAAAACCGCGGGGGGACTCGCCCCGTTTCGCTGGAGCTGTGCCCTGGAAGTGGCAGCGTGCATCTCTGGGTACCAGCCGTGGTGGCACCGGGGGTCCCGTCCTGGTGGCTCCGTCCCGGTGGCACCGGCCATGCTCCTTGGGCTGCTCCTGAAACCCTTACGGTGACCTCAGGGTTTGGTAGGAACACTTCAAGGGATCTACCCTTTTTTTTTTCTTCTTCTTCTTCTTTAGGTCCTCTGAGTGCTGTGGTTGTGCTGCTCCTGCTGCTAATGGCAGCTGTCCTTTGCCAGGTTTCTTCCCCTCCTGCCCGTAAATAGAAGCACGAGGAGCAGGAGGAAGGGCTGCCGGCCGTCTCCTCTCTATAAGGAGACTCCCCTGGCTTGAGGGAAACTCACTGTGACTTCTGAAAGCTGCCCCAGGGCTCATGCTTCACTTTTCCAAGCACAGACTGAGTTTTCCCCAAGATACCTGCTACCTTCCCTCTGCTCTGCGGGCGGCTGGGGCAGCAGTGCTGGGAAAGGTGCTGGTCCCAGGGTCTGGTGGCGCTGGCTTTGGCACTGCCACCCGTACAGGAACAAAGCGGGAAGGTGAGTGCTCAGATTATCCCAATTGTACGGTCTGTACATGCTTCAGGGGTCGACGCAGTCATCGTAATAAAGTAAAATAAAAGATTAATTGGTTTATGTTGGGGATGGGTCCCCAAACCCGCATGGAGGAGGAGAAGGGTCTGCACACCTCTCCTGGTGTGTCACAGGTAGGGTGGGTGCTGTCACCGTGCCGGCGTGTCCCACAGCGCCTGGGTCTGGCAGCAAAGCTCCTTGTGTCATGTTTCCTTGGGATTTAATCTCTTTAGTGTCCATTAGCCAGGACGCGTTTCTGTTTCTCTCCTTCCCACCCTGTTCTTCTTGGCTCGCTGGCTTGGAAATCCTTGTGGCCATGTTCTGGGAGATGACGGCGTAATTAGCGCTGATGGAGCTGATGAGCAGCCTGGGCTTTGTGCTGCTGCAAGGTGCTGAGCCTCCCCCCCCCCCCCCCCCCCCCCGATATCTTGGCATTATTTTTCCTGGTGTTCTGTGGGAAGAAAACTTTTTTTTGCAGAAATTTTCGGTGGGTGGCTTGCAAAGAAATCCTCCGTGCACTGAAGAGGTGTTGGTAACAGTTCTGCGGGTTTTAGGCAATTGTTGTTTTCTAAAAAACCAAAGCAGCTGCAGGGCTTCGTGTGGCTGTGGTCTGCTCGCAGACTCTGGTTCTGCAGAAATCTTCTTTCAAAGTGGATGTGAGCGCTGTGGGGAAAAACGGGCAGTTACAGATGTCACTGTTTGCATCAGTTTTGTTGAATTGTGGGGTTACAGGTCCAAGCTCTTCCTGGTCCTTTCTTTACAAGCAGGGGCCCTAATCCTGGGCAGCAGATTGCTCAGACGTCCACCACGGACTGGCTTGGGGTGGCCCATTTGGGTGCTTGGGTCAAAAAGAAGTCACAAAGCAGAAGGCAGGAGGGCTCTGGTCCTGGGAGGACTCCATTTCTCCTCCGATGGCAAGGGAGGCTGTGCGCTGCCCTGATTTTCTTCCCCTCCCCGAGACGCGAGCCCCCCACCAGATGTGTCAGACACGTGTTGGTCACTCCTTGAGTCTTGGAGGGGAAACAGTCTTCAGGACGGGAGGTTTTTTTAATAATAAAGGAAAAAAAAAAAGTTGTGTTTTACTACTTGATTGCAGCCAGAAGTGATGGCCATGATGACTTTACGTGGAATGTTATTTATTCTCCCCTCCCTAAAAGGCACTCAGCACTTGGAAAGCCTTTTCTCCGTGGAGATGAGGAAGGACTGTTTTGAATAAGAGCTTTTTATATTGGAAGCTACACCTTAGAGAAAGATGTTTTATTTCCCCTGGTGTTTATGGCCGTGTAAAATACTACGTAGCCTTCATTTTTTTTTCTGTATGGTCCCAATTGCAGTATGCAGAGAAGCAATTTACTCCTGACAGCTCAGCCTAATATGTGCCTTAGCGATTTTCACAGGAGCCAGACCCGTCTTAATGTTGGCTATATGACTTCTAAAACGCGCCATGCTTGCTTCTAACCATTAATAACTTGTGCTTGGGGCTGTGCAGAGCCCAGCGCGTCTTAGTCTGACAAAAACCCGTGTGGCTGTTCTTCTGCCTTAATTTTGTGCTTAAAAAAGTGGATTTGGAGGAGAAGGGTGTGTGAGCAGGGCTAGGCCAGTGGCGCAGGGTAGTGCATGGCCAATTTAAGGCAGATTGTGACATTTTCTGCATAAACACAGGTCTTGAGTGGCAGATCTTACTCCTGTGACATTTTCCTATGCGTGCTCTAGTTGAGTTGTCCATACGTTTGATACTGTGCATGTGTTGCTGGAAGTAGTTGCTTAGAGAGGGATTAATTTAAAGCAGAAGATTGCTCTTCTTTAGTTATATATGTGGTTTAAGTAGTGAACAGTAATTTATATTGGGTGGCTCTAGGAAAATAGTTCAGGGTTGCCAGCAAAAAAGGGGAAACAGAGTCCATGTCCGGCTGCCTGTTGATGCTTTCTTAGCCATATCAGTAAAATAACTTCAATTTGCAGGTCAGGGAGCTGGCGTTTTTAGGGCCGCTGCCTATCTAGAGGTATTGATCGTCTCCCAGTCGAAGCTCTGAGCGTTGTGCTCCGTGTCCAGCTGATGGCCAGCCCTAAAGCGGCTCCGGGGCCAGCCGGGGTTAACGGCCACGTGGAGGAAGGAGGGAGCTGGGGATCAGATGCTGCTTCCAGCTCCCCCCAACTCCTTGGGCTGGAACACGACGTTAATGGGCCAGCCCAACAAGTCCCTGGGGCCTCATCTCCCTGCTCAACTCGTAACCAAATTAATTAGACCAGCGCAGCAAAACGCACCCTTCCCTATCGCTCCCTGCTCTGCAAATGCAATTACGCCTTTACGCGGAGTTTATTTTAGATATTCCAATTAGGAGAATAAGCTTTGCTCTTATGTGCTGTCTGCTGTAACTGTTTGTGTCTGACTGGTAAATACATCATTAAATTCTGTTTCCAGGGGAAATAGTTGTCCTAGTAAAACACCTGCGTTTGACTGCACCCAAGTCAGCGCAGGGATGGGGAGAGTTGGTGCCATAAGACAGCCGGTTCTCTTCACCCCACAGAAATTCCAGTTAACTTTATTTTTTTTTGCCTAAATGAGTGTAAATTGGGGATAACTGCAGCGTTGCAAGTGTTAGCGTTTGTGACTACGTGTACCTGTTAAACTTCCTGCTAAATTATTTAACAGAGCGCCGTTTGTGGTAGACTACAGTAAATCCTTCGCCTCTCCCAGTCTGGCTCAGAAAGGAGGACTTGCCTTCAAATGGTGAGCCAAAGCTGGAAGCTGTCTGCTCAAAAAATTGGAGACTTCGGGCAAGAAAGTCAGAATTTGCCCCTCTCCCTTTCCATCAAAAACTAATGTCAGGGCAGGGGCAGCAGATCAAACTCACTGAAAAATGCTGGATTTCTGCATTCCTCATCATCCCTTTAAATGCAGGGGATTTCTAAAACCGTCTCTAACCTGACTGATGCTGACTGTGAATACCCCCCTGTCGCGTTAACGCGGTGGATAAGCAAGTGTTACGGGCTGGGAAGAGTGAGATGTGGATATTAGATTAGAGGGTTACGTTGATCTTGTTACACTCCCAAGGTATTAATTTATATAAATATCCAGAGCCTTATTTCCTGTAATCTGCGGGATCTGTTCTCAGCGGCGGTTCTTTTGAGCCGGGGATCTGACCTCTTTAAGCAGCTTTACAAACGAAGTAGCCGCTAGATTAATTTTCTGTAGCCCATTTCCATCACGCACAGGGGTGCCTGTACCGAGGAGCTGTGTTGGGGCAGAACATTTTGCCTCGCGAGCGCGGGCAGGAGGAACGAATATCCCAGGTAAGGTAGAGCAGACACGTCCAGGGAGAGATTTAAAAGGAATTGGGTCAGGTGTGAAGCTCCCCACTGTTTCCTTCCCCTTAGGACACCCCCTGAAGTGACAGGCACGGATGGGGACGTACCCAGCTCCAGGAGGGCTTGGGGCTTGTGCTGCAACTTGCTGCAAACACCTCTGAAACGTTAGGCGCTTAGTCACGGCACAAAGGTGTCTTCAGTTCGTTTTGGCACCACGTCTTTTTACACTTTGGGGAACTTCACAGCCCAGCGTTAATTTTGGCTGGAATCTCTCATTAAATTCCACTTTGCAAAAATAACTGGGAGTGGAGAGTAAATTTTTTTTTCTTGTAGCATGTTTTCTCCCCTTGGTGTGAAACGGGGTAACTGACAAGCTGTAAAACTAAAGCAAAATGAAATAGGACTTTTGTGGTGCTTGCCCTCTATTTTTCCTCCCAGGAAAGAGTCCGATTTCTGCATGGCACGTGGAAATCCATCGCTGAGCCTCCCCAGTGCTCAGATAGACACTGAAATTGGGGGGGGGGGGGTCACAGCATGGCAGCCTGGCTAATCCTTTCTATCTGGGGACAGCAACAGGGCCTGAGGGAACAGCATGGAGCTGGGACAGGGGAGGGTCAGGTCAGGTATCAGGAAAAAAAAGCCCTCACCATCTCAGACGTGGTTTGAGGTGGGGATGGCTTTTCTTCTGCTTTTCACCTTGGGTTTCATTGCAGTGCTTAGGTGATTTGGAGTGATGCTTGATCTAACGTATTAAGGGATTGCGCTCCTCTCTTCTCTCCAGAAGGGAGAAAAATACTGAAATAATGAAGATAAAATAAGTTCTAATCTTTAGCAAAACAACCAACCTCACAGTGATGCCTGTGGCTTTCCCGTTCTTCCCCTGATTGAAGTTCCTTCTGATTTTTATCTCCCGTACATTAAATGTAGTGGTTAATCTTCAGGTTTCCTGTCTCAGCCTCCCAAGCTTTGTGATACTTACAGTTACTAGTCAGTTAATTAATTTCCTTGCCATGTTGAAAAGGAGAGGAACTGATACCCTGAATGCAAATGACAGAGGCGGTGAGAGCGCTTTGTGTGGCAAGAAAAACGTCTGCTAATGCCTGCGTTTGTGGAGGGCTTTCCTTTCCTCATGTAGAGAAATGGATTTGGAGCCGTTAGGAGAAAGCCAGGCAGGATTTGGGGGCCTGGTCTGAAGCCTGCCGAAGTTGTTGAAGGCTCGTGTGAGGCTTTTCCTGGTGCCTGGGAAGTTCTGTGTTTCAACATGGAGCTCTTCTTCTTTGACAACACTTTCATCTTGTTCCTGGAGGGGACTTCATCCCAGCTGGTCTCGCTCCATCCCCGCTCTCCCCGTACATCCAGAAGCAGGCAATTTGTTCTCCCAGGCACGGCCGACAGACCTGTGGGAGCCGTGCACTTCTTGTACGGAGGGAAGCGGTGCTGGAAACCTCCGTGGAGGCGAGGTGTATCGCATCGCTGCTCCGAGCCTCGTCTGTCTAGCTGATTGCTTCCTTGTAGAAAGCAATTGGGTCGGACAAGCAACGCTTGCTCTGCTAAATGCGTGCTGACTGTTCCTGATTTACCTCCTTGTCCTCGCAAAAGGAATCCCTAGCAGGGCGTGCTCCAGGTCGGAGGTGAGGCTGATCAATCAGCCTGCGGCTCCCTGGGTCTCCCTCCTTGTTTGTAAAGATGGGTGTAATGTTGTAGGCTGTGTGCTAGGGGATGTCTAAAGCAAAGGCTGAATCACAAGCATGCAAGCAGCTGTAGTGTGCGTGAAGCTGGAGGTGTCTTTTTCAATCTCATCTCGTTTTGTCCATGACAGAGGCTTTGTGTAATCCAGGCTAGCTGCTTGGATCCCCGTCTGAGCTAGACTGGAATCACTGATGTGTGCTGATGCTATGAGAAGTTGCTGGTCCTCTTTGGGGATGTCCTGCCTTTCGTCTCACTGGTGTTGCAGGAATTGATCGTTACAGGGACCATGTGTATGGCCTGGGCCCTGGTTTGGCCACCGTGCAGGTACTGGTGCTCATCACAGAGCAGCTGCAGCTTGGTCCCCAGCTCTGCAACAAAACAGCTAAAGCTGTTGGATTATAAAAACCTTTTATTTTCCTTCTATTAAGATTTTTTTTTAATAGCCTAACTGATGCAATTGTCTTTGCATCATGCATGTGTTCGAACCGCTCTTGGTGCGTTGTCACTTTGCATACAGGGGGTACTCCCTGTTCCTGCTCTTACCGCTCTGCTTTAGCTTGAACTGCACGAGAAATGTGGAGCTAGAAAACTTCATAAGCCTCAGTTAAACCACTGGTAAAAACAAAAGTCACTTTGTTCACATTCTTAGCCCTTCCCAGCACCGAAAGGCAACACAAAACTTACTTAAAACCAAGGCAAGGAAGAAGCCCCAGGTGACTCCCTGTGCATCGGTCGGCCTGTCCGTTCTCCGTCCCCGGGGAGAAGTAGTCCCTGCACTCCGGTCCCCAGGGACCCTTCTCTTAGCTCTGGCAGCATCAGGACCAGCTCCAGCTGCTGCCTGTAACAGTAGACGTGCTGCTCGCCTCCACTGATTTATCCAGGAGGCAGGAACCAGCTGTCTGCAGCGGGCTGCTCCCTCCGGCTCGCAGCAAGGTCTGCCCCGTATGCCTTGCAATACGTGAGGTTTTCCTTTGAAGTTTCTTAAGAGGATTTGTAGTGCAGCTCGGCCTTTCCCACCTCTTTCCAGCTCTCTGCTCTTCCCACCTCCCGTCCTGCGAGCCCCTGGGTGGCGGAGCAGTGCATGAGGTCCCTGGCCCCAAAACACCCTCGTTAACATGTTTGTCCCCTCTGGGGGTGACGAGGGTGCTGGGCTGCTCCGAGGCTGCCCCACCTCTGCAGCCAGGAGCTGGGTGCTTTGCACAGCCCCCTCGTGCTGCTGCGACCAGAGAGGCCTATTAAAAGCACATCGTGGGCTTAATCTTGCACAGTGTAGCTTAATCTCATGTGCAGGGCCGCATCGGCCGTCTGTAATGTGAAAAGTAGGGTTCTGGTTTTAATTACTTCTTTGGGAAGAAGCTGGGGGATATCTTTCAGCATCATTACCCGGTGCCATTAAGCTGAGCTTTGAGTGTTTGTCGTCTGCTTTTGATAATGCCATCCCAGTCCCCAGCGTGGCATTTAGGAAGAGTTTTTCCACCAAACCCGCTGCCAGCCAGAGCTGGCTGCCTGGCTTCAGCAAGGACGTGCAGGTAAGTGGGGGCTTGGGCAAAGTCCAGGAACCTCCGCGCAGCCCAGGCGTAGCAGCAGGTGCTCTCCATCTCTCCTGCTGGGACAAACCAGAGCTTTGTGTGCTTCAGCACCGATCCTGATGCTGAAATACGATCTCCAGATCTTGACAGGCCCCAGCAAGACTGGGCAAATCATTGACCATTAGAGCATTTCAGCTTCCCAGCGCTGCCATCCCCCGAGTCATCAGGGAGAACAGCGTTTGCTGCCTATCCAATTTCTGAGGTTTCTCGCTGACACTTGTATCGAAATGACAGAATTTTGCAATTGTTCTAGGCCATTATTTCCTCTGTCACCAGTTTAAAAGGTAAAAGCTGCAACGAATGCGGCGTTATAAATATTTTTCATGGCTGCCTTCTCGCTTTTCAATCACGCTTTCCCTGGGAGTGCTGCTCTACTTTGGCTCAGTGGGACGAATGCATCGGGAGATTGGTTTGTTCAGCGCGTCTGATTCCTGGCAGGTAACCTGGCACTTCTCGCAGCGAGGAAAATAGCACATTTGGTCGTAATTCCTGAAGCTCTGCGAAGGGGAAGCAAATCTAATTGGAAGCGGGTCACCCAAAATCATGACTTTATGGAGAAATGATGCTTGAATAACGCGATGGCAGTTCGTACAAGCTCTTGCCAGAAAAGTCTGTTGGATGTTGAGAGATTACGTGCCGCTGGTCTGATATCAGAGCTTTTGAAATAAGAATTCCTGGGAGGTTTGGAGCCAAAAGCCTGCAGTGCTTGCAGTGAGACAGATGTGTGCCTTGATGAAATGGGGGTGTGCCTCTGATGGCATGGTCAGCAGAGGGGGTGGTCTGCAGATAGCAATGGGCATGTAAAATGGGGCTCATGCGGGACTCAGAATTGGCATAAAGGTCTCGAATTCAACATAGGTGTCTGGTAATTATGTAGTAAGTCTGTTTTGACAGTTTAGCGTAAGCGATGTTGGAGTTGGCTGTTGCAGGCACCTAATTCCGATCCCACCCCACGGTATACTTCCAAAGTCAGAACTTGTCTGTTCAGCATTTGTAGGGCAGCTTAGCATTAACTAGAAGAATAACAGTTCTGTGAGCTTCCTGAGCTAGCCCAGACCTGCACGCTACCGCCTGGAGCTCCCTCTCTCGGGTCTGGCCCCAGTACTTGACGTGACAAGGTCTGGTTTCCTGACTTGGCTGCTACTTGCTCCTCTCGGAGGCGTACCGTGGCTGTTCCCATCCCCGTCCTGTCAGGAGTTCATCACGGGCTGATTCCCTGCGCCAGCCCGAAGAGCAGGAAAACAATGACTGCTTGGAAAGCTGGGTACGAGCGTATCGTTACGGTGTAATGCTATATACGGTTACGTAATGATCCATTTTCTTTAACAGCAGCTGAATTCTCTGTTATAATTTGATTGTCATGGCTCAGGTCAAGTCCTGTCTTAATGCTCTGGGTTGGCCAAAATGTTTCGAATTTTCTTTGCTGCAAACTTGGTGCATGGGAAGGTATCTGATTTCTCAACTGGCTATAGCCATAATTTCTTCCTTACATATCTCTCTATTTTGTGTTTTTTCTACCTATGGCCGTGTTTTTTGCATGATGAAGTGTGAGCCCCAGTGAGACAAACACGAGTTTAGGACTTTGTGTCAATAGCAAGAGCCAAGGCAATTCCTCCTTTTTCTTTTCTTGAACCAAGCTCCCCTGATGGAGCTGCACGTCTTCAGCTAGAGGAGAAACGAGCCGCATTTAACGAGCGCAGGAGGGGGCTCTCTGCTGGAGGTGCCAGACGTGGGCAGGTTGAGCAATCCCTCCAAGCTCGTGAGGTCTCAGACCTTGTGTCTCGCTCGGTCCAAGCCGGGATTTGGCAGCCTGTTGGTAACTGCGCCTCGGAGACAGCCCCAGGCTGGTCTAACCCTGGACTGCGTGGGAACGTCTCAAAGAAGCCTCTCTGCATTTCTCTGCCATCCTGGTGCTGAAGAGCCTCAGAAGGCCCAGCTGGGTTTCTCATTTAGGGCACGGTGCTGGTACCGTGAGTTTTTCCCATGCTCAGCTGTAGCTCCGGGTGCGCACAGCTCCGGTCCCTGCCCCGCTGCCCTGCACAGCTCTGAGGCAGGCCAGGACCTTGAGACAAAACTGCTTCGCTGCTTTTTTGTTTTCGGTCTTGGTGTATATGGCTATGGGGAGGGTGTCTGGGAGGGCAGGCATGTGTCCTGGCTCTGGTTGTCGTGCCATTGCCGTTTGGTGGCCCCAAAAAGACGAGGACAGGAATACAAGCTTCTGGTCTGTGAAGGATATGGCACATCCTTACTGCCTAGGCAGGTCCTGCACCAGAGCAGGAGAGAGGCTGAGGAGGGATTTTCACACAAGAGATGCTGATTTGGGAGTAACACAAGGGCAGCTTTCAGCCCAGGGTTTTCCAGGGTGGTTCGGGATGTGAATTCTCTTTATTCAGCAAACAGGGCTTCCTCTTTCCTGGCTTCCTAGCAGCAAGGAGGCACGTTGCTCAAAGCAGTGTTGTCCTTCATACAAAGAAGCCTGAAATTCCCTCCCTCAGGAGCTGCTGGGGCCTTCAGAGAGGGTCGGACCCAGCTGACTTTGCAAGAAGCTCCTGTTATTCCTGGGAATGGGTCTTTGCAGATTTCTTCCGTAGAGACATCCTAAAACATCAACCTCTGAAGTCTAATCGGCTGCCAGATGCAGTGCAGGGAATCTGGTTAGGGTTTTCTAAAAACCTCAGTGGCAAAGATTTTGGTTTCCTAAACCTCAAAGCTGTGGCTGGGGTTTGCACCCGTGCTGAACTTGTTGGGATTTTGGGTGGCCAGGCAGGAGGCAGAGAATTGCAGACCCCGTAAGTGTCCCTGATAGAAATGCTCCAGGTGTTACAACTAAATCCCTTCCCTTATCTGAGCGACTGCTAATTTTCCAGCACATCCCTACGTCTGCAGACCCGGGAGGGCTTCACAAAGGAGGGAAGTATTGTCCTCGGCTGCAGCGTGGCCGTTTTCGCTGGGAAGTTGCAGCTTCCTTCCGCTCATTTAGAGCCCCCGCGCTTCGCTCTGACCCCGCCATGGCAGGATGGCCCCGGCAGCTCCCCCACGTACTTTTAAACAAACCTGCTGGGAACGGCTCAGCCTGTCGATAAGCATAGGAAAAGTATTGATGCTGTCAAAGCTTTCCCCCTGAGGACGTAAGGATCAGGAATTTCTGTGACTTTTTCCCTGCTCCAAACCAGGGGACGTTACCCCATCCCCTCCTCCAGCATTGCATTGTCATCTTGGACTCAGTAGCTGCCTGATGGGATTTTTTTAATCCATGCTTCTGGATTTTTTTTATTTTTTTTAACTTTTTTCACTGAAGGAGCATATATAGTGGAGGAAATGAGCCTGCTGTCCCAGACTGTGGCAGCCCTTGGGTTTGGGGTCAGCAAAACTTCCATAGGATGCACCCGCAGCGCTGGCTTGGCCCTCGCAGGGCTCCTTGGCGGGGTGACAGCAGCCCTGGGGGGACACCGCTGCAGCCCTGGGTATATTTGTACCTCTCTGTATCTTCTCTCTGTTTCAGTATGTCCCTGTTTCCTCTGCGTCTCTGAGTAACTTGGATTTAATCGTTTGACCCCGTGCTGTGTCTCTCGCTCTTCCCACGTCCTCTGCACATTGGCCACCTCGGAGGTGTTTGCCTCGAGCCCTCTCCTCGTTTCAGTAATTGATGTTTTGTATGAAATCCAGGGGCTCTGGCTAATGTTTTTGCCAGCTCTGACTCAAGCAGCGCTGAAAGCCGTTCCTGTGTCTACAGCTGAGGTTTGTGAGTTCAGAGGATTTAATAGGTTACCCCAGGACCTCCCACTGTTTGTTGTTTTTTTTTTGTCTTTTATATTGATTCTGTAATTTTATTCACATTCTGGCTTCCAGTCAGAAGCTAACTGGGAACTCTCTGCCTGCTTTACCTGAGCAGGAGCAAGGGAGGCAGCAGGGCCGGTGGTGGCTTTGCCATCAGATGCTGTGGTGCTGCCTGGTCGCTCGGTGCTGGGACACTGCTGCATGCAGTAGATGCTGATTTCACGTTGTCCCTGGAAAATTAAGCCACAAAATGATGATAGTGACGTCTCAAGAGCCAATGCTCCCCTCTGGGAGGTGCCTCGGCTTGCTGTAGCTCTGGGTTTGCTCCCCTCCTTCCTCCCAGTAGTGAGGAGCTGTTGGTGTTTGCTCAAATAAATGATTGCTCTCCCTCAGGTGTTCTCCTAGGGCTACTCAGGGCCTGTGGGTGGATGCGAGGAGAAGGAGAAGCTGCGGTGAGGTCAGTGCTCATCAGCATTTTGGGCTCATTAATCAGCCTTGCTAAGTGGAGTTTGCCCAGCCCGTGAGGCTCTGCAGTAGGAATGCCTTTGAAACGGGGAGAAATAATAGCACTGAATTGTTGGAGAAATAATTTCATTCTCCACTTCTCAGTAGATAAATTTCCTGTCCAACAACCCGAAATTTAATCTGTCCGTCTAAAGTAATTGATGAGTTGTGACTTGAATCCAAATGTAAGTGTAGGAAGGGAGGTTTTCTGCAGCGAGATGTTTTGAATCATTTCCGTGGCAGCTGCTTTCTGCTGGAGGCAGTGGCCCGAAGTGGGAGAAGCCCCAAAGCTGCAGAAGGTCTGGGGCTGCTGCTGGAGGGTGGCACGAGCTTCTATTGCCTTTGACTTTAATTACTGCTCCTGAAATTCTCCGGCAGTGCCTTGATGGGGAGCCGAGCTAGATCCGGCAGAGCCATTTGAAGAGATGAGCAGGTAAAGGTCATGGTTTAATGTGCAATTTGAAATGCACAGTTCCATTAGCTCCAGCCCTGTGGTTCCTGCTGGAAACTTGGATGCCCTTAGACTGTCTCACTGCCTCTTGACTTCAAAGCAAGCAACGGGAGCTCGAGGAGCTCTGCTTGGTGTTGGCTGCAGGCCTGCTTGTTCCCCCTCCCGCATGCTGCTTATCTGAGCTCGTGCCACTTGGGCTGCCCCTCTGCAGTGCTGGAGTAGCACAGGGGGAACCCAGCGTGACTCGGATGTCCTTTGGTGTTCTTAAGGGATTTACACCAGAGCACACCCATTTCACCACCGATGATTGCAAATTCCCAATTTTCTCAATGAGGGCCCTTCCCTTCCCCGTTTGTGAAGGCTGTGATAAGCAGATGCTCAGAGCTCCCCACCAAAGGCTTGCTTTTTGCCTGGTGCATGCGCGTTGTGTTGGCAGCCAGATAAGAGGAAATCTTACATCACGGGCAGGAAGTGCTAAAGAAAGTTACTTTCGTCATTCGTCAATGGGTTATCTAAAACGGTAAAGCTGCAGCATTCCTTGCATGCTGCAGGGTCCATTTAAAGCCCACGGCTTTGGATGAGGTTCAGCAGCGTGGCTTTGTGCCCGGTCACCCAGAACTATTGCCTGCGGCTCCGGTCCTCCTAACCCAGCCCCCTGCCGTCACTGCCTCCCTCTTAGGCCGGCTCTGAAAGGCTGTGAGCTTTCGCGTGATCCTGCCCTGCTGGATAAACCACCTGCCCTGCTTCCTTCCTCTCCCTATATTCTGCCCCATCATCCATTTTCCCCTGGAGACCCCGAGCCTTGCAGCAGTCCCCCAGCTGGGGATGCTTTGTGCCGTCCAGAATGCAGGGACTGGAGGCTGCTGTGATGTTCATGTGAGCATCCTCCAAATCTACCTCAGGCAGTTTGGTTGTTGGGCGAATGCTGCTGCCTTCACAGGCTCCTTGTGTCCCGTTAACAAAGCAGGCTCCAGTGGGAGCCAGAAATGCATGTGGCTTTCCGGCCTGGGAAGCATGTGATTATCTCTGCTGTTTGCTCTCTCTGTCCGAGCCGAGGCTGGGGGATGGTTTCCAACCTAAACCAGGCATGCTTGAGCGTCTGGAGCTTTTTCTAAAGAATTGACTTGGGAAGCTGCTGCTGTGTGATTCACACAGGTGCTGCTGGGTGCCCTGTCCCTGGGACTGCAGCAATGGTGACAGGAGGGGGGCACGTGGAGCAGCAGGGCACTGAGCACCACCTCACCCAGGGTCTCTGAACTAATTAAGTTCAATAAAACAATGAATAATGTAATAAAAGCCTTTTTTAGAAAAAAATCCCAGAAGCTCCCCAGGTGCAAGGCTGCTGTGATCCTGCCAGGGTGATGGGGCTCTCGCTGCCCTGCTTTGCACAGCGGGTTTCTGCAGGGCTGGGGCTGGCAGCAGTTTGTTGACCTTACTGCGCTGCAGGGGGGGGTTAAAAATAAGCAAAACTGTTCTGAAACTGGGTGTACACAGCTTCTGGGGCCCTTCTGCTGCCAGGACGGCTTGTGGGGACAGGGGCTGGGCTGTAGCGGCTGCCTTCTACGTAGTGATGGCTCGTTACAACCCTCAGGATCTGTTCAAGACATTTAGTTTCACCAGATGTGTCCTGCTCAGCTCCATCCCTGCCCCTGTTGCCTCTTCATTAGGGCTTTTAAAGCCCCCCTGTCCAGAGCACCCTGGATGGAGGTGGTCGCCTTTGGAGCAGGGGCAGAGGTACGAAGGGAGCTGCTGGCATCAGCAGATGCTGTGGTCTCTGGGGTCTGGTTCCAGGACTGACCATCCTGGTTGCTGCTGGTGGTTTTCCCCCCAAAAGTGATGGCTCGAGGGGGCTGAGCCCATTCTGGTTGCAGAGGAGGGTGACAGCCAGGCTCAGGGTATGACCCTGCACCACCAGGAGATCCCAGGACCCTGCTTCAGGTCTCGTCTTGCTCGAAGCTGTATAAATGACACCACTGATTTGGGGCCTGGCAGGTGTTGAATGAGCCCCATGGAGAACATTGATTTCTCTTTCTCCTGTGGATTGTTTACTAGTCCTAAGTTGTGACTGACTGGTAAATAAAATGGCCTCGGCACAGCTCATGTTCAATTGTAGCTAACTTTAACGTGGGGCCCTTGAATAATATTACCAAGCCAATAACTCATAGTCCTCCATCCCAGCCTCAAAATGCTTGTGAGCAAAAGCACAAAGAAGGTACTCTGTGGATCGGTGAGACAGAAATAGTGCAGGAGGGAACCGTGCCCCCACATTTAGCTGCAGTTGTCACCCCAGGTGGTGGCAGTGCCGGTGGGCCAGCGCGGTGGCCTTGCTCTGCTGCCCCATCCCTGGTGCTGGAGCAGGACCGCAATGCTCTGACCACGTGGGTTTGGTGGCCTGGCTGGCTTTCTGGGGGATGCTTTTAGGATTTGCTGCTTCCTGCCCGTTTTGTGCTTTACCTTGGGCCTTATCAGCATCTCTTTAAACAGATTATGGGGTTCTTCTTTGATGTAGTCATTTTTGTAGTCATCACCTGGAACTGCAGGAAGGGCAGTGGCACCGCTGTGGGGCAGCTTCTGCTAATTTAGCAGCTGGTGGCCTGATGCCTTCCAGATTTTAATTGGATGAATGAAGACAGTTGGATACAGCTGATGCTGAACAGAATATCTGGTGCTGTCCTTCCTCGCCGAGGCCAAGCCGAGATGGGGGGAGCTCTGTCCGACCCAGCCCCGTGGCAGCGCTGGTGCTCGCTGGCTGGTAGAAGCGCTGTCAGGACAAGGCATTTCATCCGCTCGGATGTGCGAGCTCTCGGAGACGTCTCAGAAGGTAGTGTGAAGCCGAAGCTTTTCAGGGATTTGAACCCAAAATGCACGGTGCGGCGGGTTCAGGTTCTCGTGTCTTTCACACAAGGGGCTTCTTTCGCTTTGCTGAACATTGGCTCTGGGAAAGTCGATCTCGCCCGAGCCCCCAAGCCTTGGGAGGCAAGGAATGCTCTGTGGAGGAAGGGTGCCTCTTGCTGTGTGCAATCGTGGCTGTAACCTGTGTCATTAGCTTTCAGAACTGGAGGCTTAAAAGGACTTAAGATAAACACGTGCTAGAAATTTGAATTCAATGAGACCGCAATGCAACAGAAAATGCAGCCCTGCTGCAGGCAACTGCCCTGCACAGGATGCAAATCCTTGCAGAGACCCGGCAGACAAAGTTATGAAATAATCTGTATCAGCGAGAGAGGTTGTAAAGAAATTCCAAAAAACCTCTCAGTCTAGACAGATTATATTTACTGCAGTGTTTATGTGAGATAGAGGAATGCCCTAGAAAAACAGAACTGTTTTCAGTTTCTGCCTCCGGCACTTGCTCGTCTAATGAGAGCGCCGATGTGATGGCTGCGTGCTGGGGAGCTTGGCTCTTGCTTGGCGGCTTCGTGTGGATGGGGCTGGAGTGGGGAAGAAGGGTAAAAGGTTATTTCTGCCTTTGTGTAGGTGAATCCTTCTGTTGTTAACGAGATGGTTTTGCTAATCCGTCACCACCGACCTTAAATTTAATCCCAAATGCAGCAATGCCAACAAGCTGCATTGCAATTAAGTTTATGGAGATGTGATGACCCCAAAGATTATGTTTGAATCTTTTAATTAAAAATAAGCGCTTTTTTTATTTTTCTTTGATGGCTGAAGTTTGGTTTTGCATGGTGTTGGTTGGTGCTGGTTGAGGAGCACATGCAAACTCCTCCAAACGCAGCTCGCAGCCCCTGCCTGGTTTTCACGTGGGGCAGATTCACTCCCGATGGGCTGATTTATATAAAAGCTTTTGAGTTGTACATGTTTGTGAGGGATTTGCTGAAAAAGAAGAATGGTATAAAAATGCAGCAATAAATTGAAGAGATTTTGTGGAATAGCTTGAGGAAGCAGAAGGAAGTGGAATTAATGGCTCGCTCAGCACAGTCGGTCAATCCTGATGAAGGACACAGGTGATGCAGCCACACAAGTGAAGCAGATTTTTATGCTTCTCATCCCAGTCCCTGTGCTGCCAGGCATCGCTGCTGGAGCGAGACTGCGGTCCCCAGGCTTCAAAACCCCCAGTGCTCACGAAGCACCAACCAGTTATTGCTTTTGTCAAAGATGGGATCTTGGAAGACACAAACAAACGGCACAGTGTTTTGCTGGCTTAGCTACCTGAGTAACTGAGGGTGGTCCTAGAGACGTGGGACTGCTGCTTCTAAACCTGAAGACTTGCAAAGCCTGATGGAAGCAGTCTGGCAATTGCCCTGGGCTTGGGCACGGGCTCAGGGCAGGGTCAGGAGCAGCTCTGCTGGCTGCTGGTGTTCCTGGTGCCTGCAGTACGGAGGCACAAGGACAGGGGATAAAACGTTACTTGAATAAGTTGTTGCTTCAGCCCCCAAAGCAACAAGCTACGGTTTTCAATGTCTCAATCTTTCGGCTTGTTTGGGATGTGTGTGTGCGTGCACGTGTGTGTTGTACAGTAAGAGCTACAAAGAGCGATGCAACGTGTGCAGCTTCTGCCGGGAACCAGTGGGATCGTGTTGGATATGGTTAAAAGTACAACACTGGGCTTCTGTAGAACATCGGCTGTAATTTATATTTGGCTTGAGGCTTGAAAGAGAAACGTCCTGGCTTCAGCTTTCGAGCCTTTCTGCAATGTTACCTTATGTTTGAACTGTGAAACTTGTTTTTCAAAAGGGCGTTTGTTTCTGGTGTGCAGCTGAGAACACAGAAGTCCTAACAGGGCACCAGGAGGCCGACATCTTCAGGAACAACAAATAAACTAATGCATCATTTTTCAGTGCAAGTTTCTGAGTTCCTGTAACTTGTCTCACGTGAATTTAACTCAAGAAATCTCAGTTAAAATTTGTGCCTTGCTTATATTTTCTCTCCCTTTCTTTTGTTTCTCCTAGTTCCTCTGCTTGAAGAACATCCGAACCTTCCTAAAAGTGTGTCACGACAAATTTGGGTTAAGAAACAGCGATCTGTTTGATCCCTTTGACCTCTTTGATGTTCGGGATTTTGGAAAGGTAAGAGGTGCTGAGCTCTGGGGAAGCGACGGTTCTGGTGTTGCGGGCCCCGGGCTGTTCTCTGGACTTGTGCTGTAGCTCAAATATGAGGGTTTTGTGCTTTTCTGAGCGATTTCTGCACCCTTAACCCATGCATTGGGCACCTGTTCCCCTGCGCTTATGGTAGTGTGCATATCTAGAGGTTGATTGTGCTGTGTATTTAATTAGTGAAGGGAGAGAAAGCTTGAAAGCCTGATGTTTTAGATTGCAGACCCTCCATGATCAGTCTCTCAAGTACATGGGAAGTGTCTATTTTGGGGGAATTATCCTTATATGCGTGTTCAGAGGAGCTGCTGGGAGAGGCTTTAGCCAAGGGTCTGGGTGCTGCAGTGGGGTCAGGATTTCAGGTCCCATGCCCAGCTGTAGAGCCGGGGGGCCTGCACCATCTCCTGCGTGAAGCCTCCTCCCTGCCCTGCACACGCCAATTTGGGACTGAACGCTGTCACCCCAGCAGCACGTTTCCAGCATGGGGTCCCTTGTCCACAAACGCTTCTGGTTTGTCCAGGTGTGGGTGCAAACCTTGCACCGTCCTCCCCCAGCTGCTGCCCGTGCCACGGCTGCGAGCAAAACATCTCTACCGAAATCACTGTTGGGTTTGTAATGGGGCCGCCGAGTTTCCCTGGCGGTCAGAAAGTTTCAGGCCAAGGCCAAATTAGTCCCCCGAAGTGCTTCTGAAAAATGCATGTGGAGGTTTCTCCTGCCAGCAGCTCCGGGATGCTGGCTGTGTTTGTGCTGCGTGTCACCTAGACGAGAGGAGCAGGAGCGAGCGAAGACGTTTTTGTTTTGCTGTAATTGATGGGTGGCACCGCACGCTGAACGAGACCCAGCTGCAAGGGAGGAAAATCCTACACGATTTTGACAAGAGGCTGTCATTCTGATATCCTTGCTTCTGACATGCAGAGCATCAGGGCTGCGCTGTTACTCTGATGGATACTGGGCTCAGGGAGGCTATTACGCAGGACAATCGCTATATTCTGCAGTGGAAGCGGTGTTAAAAGATTTATTAAAGCTCTCTATTGTTTTACCTGCTTTTGAGCTACCAGGCACGAGCTGCTTGAAGGCATCTTCTCTTCTGATTATCCAACGAGTAGATTTTCACTGCTGATGGGGATATATTATTTGATATTTATTGCCTAATTTATTTCTGGACCATTATCTGGAATGTGCAATTGCAGGGGCTTGTTTTATGAGTTTTTTTTGATTTATGAAATACAAGAAGGCTTTTGTTGTTCCGGGAATATGAATGCACAGAGGGAACCTTTTGGGCTGGGGAAAGAACCGCTGCTAATTAAAACGCTGCTTTATCGTCGCGTTCTCTCGTTGTGCTGTTTCAAATTGCCACAGAAGCCTGCTAATCGAGCCTGGTGCTAAACGCTTCTGGAACATGTCAGCTGAGCGCGGTTTGGTTTCCTTTGTGTTCTGGTTAGGGAGCAGCCATTCCCGACTCCTCCTGTTTACTTTTTGGAGGTCATTCAGAGCTGCGCAGGCCTTTGGGCTCTGACTTGGGAAGGAGGCGATTTGCCGTTTGCTCTTAACCCGTGACAGCTGGGTGCTTTAAGAGATTTCGGGCGGAAACTTATCGCAAACTTCTGGGAAATCCTGGTACACTTTATTGCCTGGGTCTTGCTTATTTTCATGTGCATTGTCGTCTTCAAACAGCCTTACAGGGTTTGTGAGGCACGGACTCTGTACACAAACACCTTGCTGATCTCGTCCTGATGTGCTTTTTATGAATTTGGTGGGGGATATCAGCTGTTCAGCTCTGCACCGCCCTAAATCCCTCTGGAAGCCTTTCAAAATGTCCCCATTGTCTTTGCCACCTTTCATTCCCACTTTATCCTCAGATCTCTTTTCAACAGTGGCAAAGCAAATAAACAGGGAAAAATCTGCTGCTGACCAGAGCGCCTTTCCGTTTGAGTCACAATCCTGCAGCCCTGAGAGCAAAAGGAGCCTTTAATTCATGCTCCAACTGGCCAAATGCAGACTTCACACACAAAAAATTCTTCCTGAAGCCGTTCATTATTTAGATCAATAGCACTTTTTGGCGACCAGACACTTACGCCGTGTCAGAGGCTTTCTGAGCAGCGCACAGCAATAGCCGACCATTTAATTACACAGGAACCTTGGTGGAGTGGTGCTGGGTGGTTCCTTTCTGGGCACTATTAAAGTAGTTATTTCTCTCCTCCAAACCAGCCAGGCAGTTAGACAGCAATTACCAACAGCACTTGGATTTGCTGAAGTGTAATTATCAGGCAGAAAGGCAGCGGATCGCGTTCATGTGGTGCCAGCCTGTATGTAAAGGGACCTGACCTGAACGAAGGAAGATGCTGCTGCTTTAGAAGGGGAAGAAAAAACAGATCTGCCTTGCCTTGACTGGCAGATTTTCTGAAAATGAGGGTTTTCCACGGATACTGTTTGCTTCCCAAGGCAGGATGTGAGCAGAGAAGAGCCGCTTTAGGCTCCACGGAGCCCCCTCCGAGGCAGCAAACGGGGTTGGGACATTGATTTTCGTCCCTGGTTTTGCTGCTTCCTTGAGGTTTAAGCTCGGGAAGTTACTGCTTTCCTGCTGTCACTGGGATAACAGCTAGAGAAATGGGATCGTGGTCCATGCGGGCTTCTCTCGCCCCAGTCCCTGTGGAGCTGAACAGACCCATCCCTGCCTTCGTGGGATGTTGGGTAATAGGCAAGCCCAGGCTTTTGCCAAGCAGATGCGTCATGGTTCTTGTAATCTGGGTTGCAGTGTTTCCCAGTTACCCAAGGGAGCTGAAAGGCCAGTTTAAGTTGCTCACGGCCAGTTTTTTTCCAATGTCCGGTTGTTTAGCAATCCCGCCGTGACAAGGGACAGGCTGCATTTCGTGGCAGAGGGTGCCAAAAGTGACCTGAGAAGCTGACCAGCTACATTTCTAGCTGGGTCCCTTCTAGACACCTTAATACACTTTTCTACAAGTTGGATCTCCACTTCCTTTTGGTTTGCTTAAATCTTTTTCCTTTACAGTGGATCAAAAGCCCTCGGTAAGGACTAGGGACGTGAAATGAGGGCCTGGTCTCGCAGGAGTGGGCGCTGCAGGGGTGCTGTGCCCACCTTTTGCTACTACAGCCTGGCTCCTGATGGAGAAAGAAAATTAAGTAAAAACACAGTGCTCACGTACGTCGTGGTGTTGTGCAGTGCTTCATGCACATTTAATAGCAGTGATGATATAAAATGCAACTCTTATTGGACTTGCTAATTTATTAGCACTGACTATAACGAGATAAAATGCACATAAATATGGATTAAACTCTTTATCACTCTATTAGTCAGCATGATAGTAGCAAGGTTCATTAAAGGGAGTTACTCATTTTCAATAACTTGCAGTAATGTACGTTTTTTTTGGAGAAATATAGTTCAAATATTCATAAACCCGCGGAGCGTGCCATTTATTAGCCTCCTACTCCTCTCTGCTCTCCTGATGTATGTTTAATTGTCCTGACTTTTTCTTTTGAAGTTCCTGGACTGCCTGAAAAAAAGGTGGTTTTTTTTTTTTTTGCAAGACAGGGGTCTTATGTCTCACTGCCCCCAGCAGCCCCGTTTTCAGAGCCTGCAAAATGTTTGAAGCTCCCTGCTGTTGGGACAGGGTGCTGGGAGAGCGGCGAGGGGAGTCAGCCCCAAGCCTCCAAAATGCCCTGCTGCCACTCAGAGAAACAAGATTTCTGCTTGACTTGAGTGTGGAGAGCGTTGTCAGGATTATTTAAGGGATTTTGAGACATTTCTGCTGAGTGCCAGTGGTGTTTTGTGTTGCTCAGACTCTTCGCTGAGAGTTCCCCTCCCTCCATCGCCTCCAAGTACACATTAATACCCCCGCGGCAGTGTTTTACGGGGGGGACTTTAAAACTGGGCACGCACTTTTAACGTAGCCTGAGCACATAACGGGGGGTGGGAAGGGGGAGATTTATGTGAAATAATATAGGTAGTTGAAAATTGCAAGGCTCTCAGATATAAACGGCTGTGTTTCGGTGCCATAACAAACAACACGAGCTCAACGCCTGCCCTCCCGCAGCTAACCCGCTGGCGGTGGGAGCAGCTCTCCTTTTCCCTTTCTGGATTTTTTTTTTTTTAGTACTTTATTTTTTATTTCTGCCTTCTCGTAGCCAAGAACAAACTGGAAGTCGTGCCTTTCTGCTGCATGGAGTGGCCGGGAGCAGAGCTGGGGGTGGCCGAGCTCGGCGCCCTGTCCCCTGCTGCTGCTGGCTGGGCTGCCCGCGTGCCTCGCGTCCTGGTTATTTGCAAATCCCCCAAGGAAACGGGCAGCAGCACAGCCCTCCCCTTGTTGTGGCCCTCTGTGCCAGTTATTCAGGCGGCTGCTACGTGGTGGCTGGACGTGTGTCAAGAAAAGGGATCCTATCGGAGGCGAAACTGCTTCCAATTGCCGTATAACTCACAAGATGCGTGTGCAGCGGGTGGGGAGGGAAGTGAGGAGCCTTCTCCAGAAGAAGGGCGTGTGTATTTTTTTTTTTTAATTCCCAAGGGAGTAGTAGAATAACTGCCTTGCAAAAAGATGTGTGTGTGTGTGACTGCATGCAAGAAACCAGGAACCCGCTTAACTCCTTGCCAGCCCGGTGCTTACAGTGACGTTGTCCCAGAGGAGCAGGAGCCGCGGCTGCGTCCCCAGCCTCTGCTCCCCTTCGTGTGCCTGTGCAGAGCAGCCAAGCTCTGGCTAGCTCCAGCAGGGCAACATTTTGCTTTAATTGCATCTGATTTTTCTATTTTGAAGCTGTTGCGCTTTTCAGAAGTGACCGAAGAGCTTTACCAACAAGCTGAAAATTCACGTGCGGCGTGGATGCTGCTCGGGGGGATTTTGCCCAGCCCCTTGGGGGCTGCAGGTCCTTGCTGCAGGGAGAAGCAGCCCTGGCAGAAGCAGGGCAGCCTGCCGCGGCTCTCAGACTGATTAAATCCCTGGCTGCTCACAGGAGCTGCGGGTGGCATTTGGCCCTCCCGTGCAAGCTGGCACGCTGTTCAGCTGGGGTTATGCTGGCTGACTTTTGGCCACCCGTGTTCCAAGTAGCTGGAATCGTGCAGGATATCACCATGAACTCTACAAATGGCAAAAGCAGACTGGAAGAGGATGGTTTGGTTTTCTTCCCCCCCTTTTTTTTTTTTTTGCAAGCTTGTGGGTCCATTTGGGTCGGGTGTTGCTTTTGTGTCAGGGCACCCAAGCTCGGGGCCAGCCGTGCCCAGGGCAATGCTGTCGGGGGGCACCCGGCTGCAGGATGCAGGGAGGGGGCGGTGGCAGGCTGGGTTAGCAGGTGCGGTGCGTCCTGCAGATGTTTTCAGCCAGAACGCTAAAAGCAAGCACAGGAAACCCTGATGCTGAACTTCTCTAAAGCACGGGGCAAATGAATTGCAGATTTCTGTGGCTAGCCAAGCGTGCAGCAGGCGGTGCTTTCTGCTGTGCCGTGCACCGGCCTGTTATGGCGCGGTGTTTGCTGTAGGAGATGCAGGGGGTGTTGCCACACATCGTGTATGTTTTTAGGGTCCAAATCCTGAAAACTTCCCCCTGGTCTCCTGTTAACATTGCCCTGAAGTAACTGGTGGATTAAAAATCTCCTAGCAGGCTGCCGCAGTTTGCAACCAAAAGGACCACGCTGGTTTACTTTGTGGTCTTCAGGGTCCAGTGACAGCACCGGGGCCTCAAATCATGCACATGCACCAAGCTGCTGGTAAAAGCAGTTGGTCTCTTACTGCACCCTAAAGTGAAACACCTGGGTGTCACCAGCCCAGGAAGCTGGGTGCTGAGCTGTGCCCTGTGCTGTCCCCTCCTGTCCCTGGCTGGGCCGGAGGAGAGGCTGCTTAAAAAGCAGAGCTTTTAGCTGCGAGGTGGCCGGCTATCTCTGCTTTCTCCTTCTCCTTTCTCCTTTTCCTCCCTCTCCTACTTGCAAATCGGCACTGTTTATAGATGCACAGCTCCGCCGTGGAACTGAAAGAGCCAGAAATGTTCATTCTGGGAAGCTTTGCTTTTCTTTTTTTTTCCTTCCCTCTTGGCTGCTTTCCCCAGTATTTTTCCAAGGGGTCACATTAAGGGGTATTATGTTTCAGATCAAACAAGCACGGACAGGATCTTTCCTAACTCCCATAGTCTGCATGGGAGAACGGTGCTGTTGGGCCTCAAACTGCAACCGAAGTGTTGTAATGTGCAGGGAGCCGGAGGTATCGATCAGGACGTGGGTAAACACGTATTCTTAATGTGTATGAAATTGATTTTCTTGCACTTCCGTGATTTGGCTGAGCTCTTCTTGTAGTCATATTAGACAAGATCGGGGGGTGGGGAACCTGAGAGCAGTAAAACATTCACTGGTCTGTGCCTCCAAAAAGGGGAAGGGGTGCAGTCCGTCTCTTCTGTGACCCTACAGCTTTTGTCTGTTGTTTGAAAAATGCCTGGCTGCTTTTGAACCCCACAAGATGTTTTTTTTATTACATTATCAGGCGTTTGTGACTTAACGATTTGGTCATGGTCATCACGACTGAAAGGTGTCAACAGGCAGAGTCAGTCCTTCAGTGCCTCAGCGCTCCGTTAGTGCATCTGGCATCACTTGAGCTCAACCGTTCAGCGTGCTTGTGCTTTGAGAAAGGAAGGAAACACATCCCGTGTAATATCATTTAAAGCAATCTCGGAATAAAAGGAGGTTTTTATTCTGTAATGAGCCAGGGATCTTCTGTTTCTTCATTAAAATCTTCCCCAGATTTCCTAGCCTGTCGAAGTTACAGCGTCTGATAATGAAACTGTCTCAAGGCCAAATGCTTCGGTTATGAAGAATAATTAACATTTCTTGAAACAGATTAACGTGTGGGTGTAACCATGTTTTAGCAGAATGCGCAAAAAGCGAAACTCTCAGCCTGAAAGCACTGCCATGACCGAACTTCTCAAACCCCAGTGCTCAGGGTAATTCTGCTCAGCATCTACCCTGTGAAACAGATTAAAGGAAAAGGGGAGAAAAAAGCCTCTGCAGCAAACCGATTCCTCCTGGGGCAAAGGAGAGCAGGTACAAGTTAGCGTATCAAAGCATCGTGCCCCAAAACAGGCACCCTGATGCTGGGATGGAGCCGGGGTGCCTGGTGCCCATTCCCCAGCCCATCCTGGGAGAAGGGGACAGGGCTGGGGCGCACGGGGGGACCCGATTTGGCCCGGTCAGCCTCCTCCTGCATTGACACTTTGCATTCGGGCAGTCACGTATCGAAGCGAAATGTTAATGTTTCACGACAAATAAACATTGCTCAAAGTGGGGGCAGAAAAATGGTGTGTTGAAACCTCGGCTCCTCAGCAGAGCGTGGTTTCGGTGAGGTTTGCTATTAACACCCAGGTCTCCTGCCATCTCCTGATTCAAGGGGCTTCACGGTGCTGAGGCCGTGACTTGGGGGTGCTGCTGTTGACAGGAGCAGCTCCGTGCACGAGGGCTGCCCTCGTGCCACAGCTCGCTGGTGATGAGGTTTCTCCTTTCCATCCCCGCCTTGTTCAAGAGAATTTAAAAAAAAAAAAAAAAAAGGCATCTCAGACTGTTTTGTTCCACTCTTTCAAAATGGGCTGCTTGTTTGTTCTTGGAGCGCTTCCAGACTTTTTTTTTTTTCCCTTTTCCTTCAGAAATGAGTTATTTCTTCAAAACCGCCCTGTACTTTCAGGATTCCTCCGGGTGATTCCCCTGCCCGCTCCAGCTGGGTGTGCAGGGCTGGGGGGGCTGGAGAGCTTGGTATGATGGTTGTTCCAGACCCGCACGGGCTGCACTGGGTGCATCGGGGCAGTGACACGGGATCAGGTGGCTTGGATCTGCAGTGCTGGCGGGGAACAGTTTCCTTTGGATGGGTTTTAAATAGCTTCCCTGAGCATCGCAGGTGAAGCCAGGATCACGGAGACATGTGAAAGCCACCTGCATGAGCTGTGTGATGTTCCTAACTATCGTTTCCCTGCTGGAAAAGCTGGTGCGTTCCTCCTGGGGACAAGTGCCTCTGCGTTTCCCAGCCCTTCCCGACTTTGCCAGGTTTTGAGCTAGGCAAGGAAGAGGCAGGGAGGCACGGTGCCTGCCACCAGTGTCGATGTGCAGTTTTGTGCTGTACCTGCAGCCGGACGGCAGCGCTTGCCAGCCCTCGATGCTTTGCAGATTGAGTTAATGAGCCTCAGATGGTGATGCCGCAGCTCGCTCATTTATGCTCTCAGTCTTAATGGCGTGTGTGTAAGTGAGGCGTTCTCCTCTTCAACATCGTTTTCTTCCTACTAATTACATATTAAAGCATAATCGCGGTAGCAAAAAAGCAGCCTTAATGCAGCCTGGGTAAAGCTAACGATGTGGGCACACTCTATTTAGGGGCGTTTGTCAAAGTTCCCTATCCCAAGCCTGTTGTTAGTAACTTCAGGAATTTCTGAGCCAGCATGGACTTGGTAAATGTTTGCAGTCATTCCTCCTAATGAATAAGGCTTGTGTGGGAGAGGCTGATGGAGCTGCGGTGGAGATTTTTCCCTGGCTAACAGATGGTGGGGATTTCACAGCCTGTTACTGAAGTTTTGAAAAAGGTGGTTCAGGGGAAGGAGCTAAATGCAAATGGGCTGTGGAAGTAAGGCAGATCGGAGCCAGCACTGGGTATGTTCTTCTGGGACTTTGGGAGTGGTGCTTCCCTCCCTAATCCTAGGGCAAGGCTTCATCTTGGTGCCTCACTGCTGACACTGCTGCTGGTGTCCAGCACCTTCTCTGCGACCTCTGCTGCGTGGCAGAGCTCGTCTCCATCTCCTGTGCTTGCCACCTTCGGGATCTCCCTGACTTCAGGCAGCTCTGGAGCTTGTGTCTAACTTGAAGGCCACAGAGGGGCTCAGCAGTGAGGAGAACTTGTACGATATCTGGGTTCTGAGTTGGTGCAGATGTGGCCCAAGAAGCAGCAGTAGGCCCGGGCCCTGCAGAGTGGTGCCAGGGGGCAGTGACGGAGGCCCAGCAGTTGTGGGCCCCGACCTGGTGCAGCCCCCCAGCCTTTAAGAGCCTCTCGCTGAAGACAGGTGAATTACTCATATGGGTAGGGAGACAGCCGCACAGATATTTGCATTGTATGGTCTTTGAGGATGCAGTGAACGTCCCACAGAGAATAATGAATATTGTACGGTTAAAGGTGTACTCTTGTCTCACTTCGTTTTGCGTGTCTAACTTAAAATACGCCTCTGGAGAGACCAGATGTAAAAGTGGTGTTTTGACAAAGAAAACTGAGTTTTCTTAAGGGGGAAAAAAAATGAGAAAAGCCCTCTCCCAGTAAGCAGACCCCTCAGTGTTGGTGCTACTCGTGTGCAGAGGTGGGGGTCCCAGGAGGCTCCTGAGCACAAGTGTGACAGTGGGGGTGTTCCTCTGGCTCTTCGGCCTCCTCTGGGTGCATGCAAACACAAAGCCACCAAAGACGGTGCTGGGAGCACTGATGTGCGAGAAGTGCTTGGAGAGGCAGCGGCCTCAGAGCATCGCTCCCCTCCGTCCCCGTGGTGTGCCCGAGTCCGGTGGGTGCAGCCCTGCAGTGGGGAAGAGAAACCCAGTCTTCCAGGCCAGCGGACTGTAAAGATTATTGGAAAAGTTGAATATATTTCTCTCATGCTGAAATGGTGCTGTAGTCCTTGTATGTAGGGATTTATCAAAAGGACCTCTGTGCTCTCAGCAGAGCTGAGATCACAGTTCGTTGCAGATGGGAGTTGAACTGCCCGAGTCCCGCTTTCCTACGAGTCTGAATCACCATTGTACAGCGGCAGTGTATCCTGCACACCGCGCGGCAGTCCTGCTCCCAGGCAGCCTTTGCAGATGCTGGACTCGCACAGTAAAACAAAACAAACAAATCTGGCTTCTGGAACTAACATGGCCAAGTTGGCTGTGAGGGCTCTGTCTATGGGCACGCGATGTGGGACCCTGGGGAGCAGCAGCGAATGGAGCCCACCAGTTCCTCAGACGTTAGGGGCAGATCCACCAGCACGTGGGTTTGTTCAGTTTGGTTTCATTTTTTCAGCTGGGATGTTTGATCCCGGTGTGGGAGATGCTTTAAGTTAGCTTCCCATCCAGCATTTTCAGCTAACGCAGCCACTTGGGGCGTTCTGATTTTGGAGACCTTAGATGACAGCTTCTCCGAGGGAATCTGATTTTGAGAGCAGGCTGTCAGTGGGATTAGATGTTTCTGATGTCTTAGATCATGCACAAAGATTTATTAGTCACTGGGCGATTCTGTGGTAGGACCTTGAACTGAATGTGTCGGGAAAAGCCATTGCCCTGGGTGGTGTTTTTGAGGTAAAGAAGAAAGCTGGGTCAGGGTCAGCAGCCCACGTTTGATCTAAGTACAAAACTTGCCTTACAAAACATGCACGCGTAGAAAAAGCTGCAGTTGGGAAGTAGATAAACATCTGGCTTAACTCCAGCCCGCGGGGAGCCCTGTGAAGGGCCCTTGCCCAGGGGCCTCGCTTCGCTCTGTTTGCTCAGCCCGCTTCCTCCATCGGCCAAACCCCAGTGTGTGCTGCCTCCCGCCCGCCCCCTTGCCTTTTTTCATAACATTGTTCTAATTACTGGAGTGTGAAGAATTGACTCTTAAAATGCCTCTTGGCAAATTCCATTTGCGCATTGATGAAATTGCCCCGTGCTGCAGCCGCGCCGTTAGCGCTGGCTGCTCAGCGCCTGCTGGGCTCGGACCCTCTCCGTCCTTCCCAGGCAAACCAGGACACGCCAGCTATTGCCTTGACTGGGGAGAAACGGGAGGACTGGGGGGGATGATGAGGGGTTAATACTTGCGTTGGGGCTCCTGCTGGGGTGTTTTCCCAGCGCTGCTAATCCTCCAGCAAGCTGGCTGCAAAATGTCACTTTTGGGGATGGCTTTTTGGCCGTGCGCACATCCCTGCCTCGGCGCGGTAGTGCAAGGAGTTACTGGGTAAACTGGGACACCCGGAGAGAGGCCAGAGCTTCTCTGGGGTGGCTGCGGGTGTGAGGCTCCGGGCCCAGAAGCTCAGCTGGTGGCACGGAGGTTGTAGGGCCGAGGTTTTTGGGGAGGTTGAGCTCTGAACCCTGGGCGGAGTGGGGGTGTTTGTGGGTGGCACTTTGGCCGTGTCCTCTGCTTTAATTGTCCCTTGAGGTAGGGGCTTGCTGGCTCTGTCTGGACCTCCTGTGCCCTGGCTTGGTGCATGGGCGTGCAGCAGGCTCTTAACCCCATTATTTCTAGAGGACTTTTGGTTTTTAAGCAGGCAGGGAGCACTTGAATAACGCTTTGGGCTTTGTCTGCAATTGCAAGGGCTAAAAACTTAAAAAATAAAACTGAAAGCTCAGTTAGCAAGTAATTGCGAGGTTCCTGGGACTGAGGCTTTATGGAGAATGCCGAGGAGGTGGTTTCCTCTAAAATGTAAGGGAGCGGGCAGCTTTTGGACCATGTCCTGATTCCTGAACACTTGTGGTGGGTCCATGCAGCAGACTGGGGTTGTAAAATTACGGGTTGCTTCTGTCTGGGTTTCCCTTGTCCCTGCGTTTGCAGCATGGAGCTGGGCCAGCAGGTCCTGGGGAGGAGAACAGGGGTGGGGAGGGATGGGATGGAGACGTTGGTCTCCCTGGGGCCCCCGTAGCAAAGGATCTGCAAGACTGGGCTGTGCCTAGCTGGGTGCTGGCCTCAAGCACTGATGGCTTTGGCTGCCATAAGATCTTTATCATTAGCATCTTTGCGAAACTGCCCGGGAGTTCTCCATGCAGGATAGGCTGCAGGCTGCAGAAGCATTTGTCTGGACCCAGCTGACTTTGTCTGAGGAGCTAAACCGGTGGGGAACCCAGGCTCATCCCAGCGGCTCTGCCCTGCTGGCAGCCCCCGTGTGTCCCTGCGTGGGACCTGCTGGAGGTGTGGTGGCAGCCCAGTCCTCATGCTGCTCCAGAGAAACCTGCTTGGGTGCTGTAGGCAGCCTCTCCAAGCAGCTTACAGCCATTTTCTGGCACACAAAGTGGTGTAATTGCCCCTTGCAGGAGTGTTGGCACACCCCCCGACTTCTCGTAATGTGCCTCGACTTGGCCGACGACCCACGGAGGAGCAGTTATCCTTCCGAGGAGCAACAGAGCCTGAACCTCCACCGCGTTATCATGCTGACCGGCTTTAACCCTGCTACGGGGAGGGTTAGAAACAAGAGAGGGAAGGCTGAGGAAACCTGCCCTGCTCTAAGCTAAGGAGAAAACACCTGGGGACGCAGCAGGGACGGTCGGTGGCCGGGGATGCTCAGGTTGGGCGTGCAGTCACCATGGCAAAGGCCTCCAAAATTCAGGGGAAGGGCAGTGCTGGAAGCGCTGGAGGTGGTGATGAGGGCTGCAGGGGGTACTGATGGAGAAGGTGAAGGCTGTTGTGGCTGCACCGGGGCTGTCGGGGGACATGAAGTTGAAGCGTCCTCCCGCTGCTGTCCGCAGCAGGCGCTTCTGCTGGCACCTGGTGCTGCACGAGGGCTCCTGGAGCCGTGTAAAACAGCCAGAGCACGTCTCATGTCAGGCCTTTCGCTCCTCCCAGACGCTTCTCCGGCTCTGCCTCGCCACAAAGAGGCTTGTAAAGAGGTAGCGATCGATTGAAACGAGTGGTAGCCAGTTCCTGGTAGTGCGAGCCGTCTGAAGGACGAGCAGGTCTTTAGATTTCTGTGGTTTTGCTCAGTTCTATTCCAAGCTGCATTAAATCCCTTTTTTTTTTTAACCTGTTTTCTTCTGAAACATAAACAAGCAAATGCCACAACAAGGACACACTTAAGGAAAAACGAAGCGTGGCTATAAATATGAGTGACCCTGCTAAAAGAAAGGGCAGATAGGAGACATTACCCGGCAGTCCTCATTAGGGGAACTGGTGTAATTCAGCTCTCTGGATTACCTGCGTGTTCAGCAAAGCTGGTCGGAGGACTGGTGGAGAGAGATAAGAGATACAAGATATGTATACAGATTTTTTTTTTCCCTGTATGTTTGTATTCTGGGCAATAGAGCAGGTGAAATGGAAGAAGGATGTTGATACCCATGATTATCTGTGGTGCACTTGGTATTTTTTGGGAAAAATAAATAAATAAATAAATAAATCCTTGCCTTGGGGAGAAAGGGAAAGGAAGGAGCTGGCCGGCAGCTCTTTGCAGAGCCCCTGGCAGCCTTGCTGTTTGGAGAAGGCAGGGCTGCAGCCAGGCTGTTTGCTTTCCTGCTCCGTGCTATGCGCCCAGGTATTTGCAAAGTGCTCAAAGCTTTTCATGCCGCGGGGCTCAGAGCCTGACCGGCACCGTGGAGGGCAGGCGTTGGGGCTCGGTGTGCTGGTCTGTGCCTCGTGTCCAGCTCTGGATGGGTGGCTTCTGCTGCAGCTCTGTGGGTGCTGAGCGTTGAGATGGGAGCGTGGTGGAGGAAGGAGCACTGTGCAGGAGCAGCGCACGGCTGTGCAGCTCTGCCCCGATGAAGGAGCCAGAAATCTGGCAGACAGGTTGAAATGGGAGCCACCTTGGAGATGGGGCACTGAAGTTACTTTTCCCCCACCCCAGGCACATGGTAAACTACGTAACATGCCGCGACAAGAAGCAAAACCACTGAGAGTTGGGCATCTGTGTGAAAAAGGAAACTGCCCACAGTTAGGAAGGCAGGAATGGTTTGGAGAGGAGCTCACGTCCTACGGCGCGGGGCTGGGAAGGAGCTTCCCACGGCACGTCAGGGGCAGCGGTGCCTTTCGTGGCTCCGACAACCTCAGGCACCTGCTGTCAGCCACCTCTTGGGCAGCATCTGATGGAGGTGGGCCACCATCTGCGTGTGGATGCACTGCCACCAGCCCCAGCCTGTTTCTACCCATTTTTGTCTCTGCTCCCACCCGTTTCCGTGCCCGAAGCTCTCCAGGTATCCACACGAGTGTGGAAGTGCATCCAAGTGATACCGGGAAGAAACGGCGCTGCAGTAAATCCCCGTTTATGGCTGGAGCCACGCTAATGGGAGTTTATCTTGGAGATCAACCGAACTCTGCTTATCGTTTTGCTTTTCCTGCCATGAAATGCAGTTCCATGAACGGAACAGAATTGCTCTACAGGTCTGCACCATCTGGGGGAGGTATAATAATTATAATAAACCCATTTAAATTCCCCCTTGTATTTGGGAGGGACGGTGATAATTCTCGTGCTCCCAAGACTTCTTGTGCGTTGTTAATACCTGCTTTTCAAGTTTCCTTTTTTTTCCTTTCCTTGCTCGTGGCTGTGGTATTGGAAAGCTCTGTTCTCGAAGAGATTTAGCAAGTGCATACCACGTGAAGTCAACAGGGGCTGCACTTCAAAGTGAAGCATGTGAATAAATATTATCCTGACTTGAGGCTACTATTTACTCTTTTTCTTCCGAAACAAAACAAATTCATACGTGCCTTTTTGAGGCTTGGGATTAATAGTTTTCTGTTTACCGCTGTGGCAGTGCCAGCACTTCAGTATTTGCTCAGATGATGGCTGTGCCAGTGCTGCAGGATTTGTTCTCTGGATATATCTGCACCAGGCGAGTCCTTGTGCCCCAGGTGGACAGAAGATACCAATAAATTTGAGTCTGGACAGCCAAATCTTTGTGGGGTTTGGCTTTCAAAAGGTGCTGAGTGCTCTGTCCTCTGAAAATCAGGGTCTCCAGCTCACCAGGTCTCGGGGCGGTTCGCAGCAGCCAGGGGTGCTGCTGTGGCATCGCCGCCCCCGGTGCTTCTTGCCGCCTGCTTCGGTTCTCACCCGCTGCTCCAAGGGGGGAAAACCACCTCACGTAGGAAAAAACAAAATAAAATTATGCCGTCAAATGTTTTATGTATGAGGAGGCACAGGCTGTCAATAATCCTCTATGTTTTTTAATGCGAACTCTCTCTGTGTTTCTGCTGGTGGCTGATGACACCAATTAATTTTATTGTTTGGAAATAATCTTCTGCGGCATGCGATTTGCACAGCCCTAGCCTTATGCTTTCTAATGATTTCTCTATTAATTTCACCGCTGCCAATAAGCCGAAGATGCCTTTCAAGTGGAAAGGGAAACATGACCTAATACCACGGATAAAATATTAGCAAGAGCAAATTAAATCTCGGTTAGTCGTGTTAGGACCCCGGCCGCTAAAGACAGAAGAGGTGCTGGAGCGTAGCAGCGAGCTGGGAGGCTCCTGGAAAGAGGAATTTTGGTTGTGCGCCTTCAGAGCTGGCGGGGATGCGGTGCCTGAAGTTTGATCAGAGCTGGGTGTTCGATGCAAAGAGCAGCGTACGGTGACCGGAGTGGGGATGTCCTGGCTCAGGAACTGGGACAAGTGGCACAGAAATGCCCCTTTGTGATGATAACGCATATATCTGCGTGCTGTATAGGAATGCCCAGGAGCGCGGAGCTCTGATTTATGGACAGCTCTAAAATTAATGCCCAATTGGAGTCTTCATCCTTTCTTGCTCTAGTGTGCTATTCCCTGGTCAAGAAAAGTTGGCCCTGGTAGATTTCCACCAGCTTTACAGCTATCCAAAAAAAATCTTTTGAGCACCGTTGGGGGCCATGGGATATCCGCGAAGGATGCATGGAGGGGTGCAAGTGGTGCTGTCTGCGCACCAGCACCGCTGGCCCTGCTTTGCTGTCCGACCTCCTTTCTGGGCTGAGGATGGGTCTGGGGTGAAAATGATGAGAAGTTCCCATGAAACTGTCTTCCTTCCACCTCTGGAAGACGCCGTAGTCACAGCGTGGCTCTCAACACGTGCATGGTGTTGGGCACGGTCTGGGTGCCTGGGCTGGCTCCGTCCATTTCTTTCTGCGAGGGGAAAAATGTTCCTGTAATGCACGGAAGTATGATCATGTCGGTATTGCTTAGGGAAGCCACAAAGGGAAAAAATCGATGCAGGTTGTCACCAAAGTATTGACTTGAAGATTTCTATAAATATACAAAAACGCAAACATACAAATATTGATAGCTTTAACATTGTACTTGCCCTGAGTGCTGTGCAGTTATGTTGCTCCTGCACTGAAATATGTGGCAAAAGAGTTGGTAATCGAAGATGTGGGCTGCTGGGTGGTGGCAGCCGGTGTGCCTCTGGCGATGCAGGAAGGAGCTGGGGCGTTGTGTGCTGGGAACGCTGGGGGAACTGGGAGCACTGGGACTGTGTGCGCTGCCCCTGCCCCTGCTGGCTGCACCTCTGCAGCCTTGGGAGCAGATCAGCGGGCAGGCTTTGGGCAAGGGATTTGTTGTAAGCTGTGAAAGAAGCAGTCACTTTGGCCAGAGTCGTTCCCAGGTATTTTATTTTGAGTGGTAACCTGTGAGGCGTTTCAGGAATTTCAGTTTTCCTTGCTTTTAATAGCAAAAGCGTACGTAAACCCCAAGTTCTCCCAAAACTGAATCTCGTAATGGTGTGGGCTGAGAAATTTATAACGAACTATACGTATATATAAAAAAATCATCAGAAGCAATGATTGCAGACATGTCTGTGGCACTGCTACCCTTCTGTTAGTGTCCCTGCCTTGACTGGGTTACAGAAGATGCTTCGAGGCGCACCCTGCCCGCTGGAGCCGGCAGGAGCCCTGGCTGCAGCACAGAGCAGTGCCCGGGCTGCTTAATGCCCGTGGGTGCAGCCGTGAGCTGCTTTTGGGTGCTTAGTGGTCTTTGAGTTGGCGTTAAAATGTTTGCAGCTGGATCAGAGTCTGAGCGTGAGGCTTCTGCTGGCCTCGGATTCCCTTGCAGTGGGCTCGGGATTGCGGAGCGAAGTCGAGCTCTCCCGTGGGGTAAGGACCAGCACGGTTCCAGCTCTGCCTTCACTCCTCTCCAATAAAAAAAAATAATAAAAAAAGCTTTGTGATTAGGGGTAAATAATGCTGTAGTACTCCGGTGGCATTTCCCCCTGGATGCTTTCTTCTCTTTCTTTATCTCATTGAGTCTAATCTTCCAATATTATAAGAAGCGACGAGTAACTTAGCTATTGGCCTTTTTAAATATGTATGAACTTCTTAGGGGAAGCCAGAGAAATGAGGAGCGACTGAGACAGATAACAGATGCACGATGGTCTCACAGCCGTGTCGTTTGACATGCTGGTTTTTTCTGCTGTCCTAAGTCATTATTCAGAGGCAAAGCATAATGTATCTGTGCTTTTCATGTACAGATTATTATTTTTTTAAAAAAAAAATGACGGTATCTGGGACACAGCTGCGATTCTATCGCAGAAAGCTGATACTGCAGTTCTGCTCGTCCTGCCTTTGGCTTGCTGGGCTTTTGCTGCCGGCAGACAAAGATGTTTCTGCCTCTCGTCGGAGTCAGTCTGGGAGGGGACTCAGTAAAATGGGCTCTGTGGGGCGGGATGCTGACCACGTCGCGGTGGTTTTTCTGACGGACCTGCGGACTGGCACTTGCGGTGGTCAGGCGTGGTTTCTGAGGGGCAAAGGGTCTGTCCCTTCTCCTCCATCAGCCTCGTCCCGTAACGCGTGTAACATAATAACTGGTTTTATTTTTACTGGGGAAGCGAAGCTAGGAGATAGGAGCTTGGGAAAGGAGGAAAGCAGTGATAGGATAGCATTCGCTTTCCAGGAGAGCGCTCGTTGCCCAGAGCGTGACAACGTGTGATGTTCCCTGGTAGTGTGCAACACTGCTGCCACCCGTTTATGCAGTGATTGGGTTTTATAGGACCGGCTTTTAAGCACGTGCTTGGTTTGCTTTTATTCTCCAGGCTTTCATACTCTTGGCTATAGGACCCACCGTGGTGGTTGCCCCTCACCCGAGAGGGAACCGACGCAGCTCCGAGGGGCTGCTCTCGCTCCACAAATTTTCCAGAAAAGACTTGGCGGAGAGATGATGCCGTTTAAAGAAAATTACTACATTGCCTATCAACTGAAAACAAAAGTCTTTTGTCTTGTCAATCATGAGGAGGCTTTATCTTGTCACTCACAAGGAAAACGTCTCCTTTTCACTTCTGCCAGACTTTGCTGAGACCCGGCTTCTCCTTCGTTCAAACAAACAAGAACGGGGGCCAGCAGCTGACTTTGGTTTTTGGGTTTGTTTTTAAAGAAACTTAAAAAAAAAAAAAAAAAAAAAAAAAAAGGAATATCTTATCAGTATTTGGACTTGAATGACAGAAGTAACACAAGCTAGCGTGTGTCCTCTTGTCCTGTAGCCGCACCTACAAGAGGTTTGTCTAATTCTTGCTGTGGAGCTGGGACCTGTGGCTCTTCTCCAGCAGCTCTGGAGCAGCCCATGGTGCCCCGTGTCCCACACCGTGCTGCTGTCACCACAGGGAACGTCCCCTCCGTGTGCGCTCTTTGCTGACCTGGGCCGTGCTCCCCCGGCCTCACAAAAATTGGGGATGCTTTGCAGCCTTTGCCCGGCTGGGCAGGCGTGAGCTCTGGTGGCTTTTTCCTGTAAACATCTCTCTCCTGGGGCACTGCGCGGTGTCAGGAACTGGTATCATTGTTCTCAAGAGCCGCACGTTTCCCTTCGCAGCCAGCTCAATACACGCAGCTGCCATATGGAGTTCCCATTTCGCTCTTGGCCCTTCTTGCAGCACGACACCCAAACGCTGCTCTTGCTGCGTGCCAGCGTTTTCGTGGTGCGCCGAGGTTACGTGACGTCGGTGCCTTCAGTTGACAATCCTTTGCCAAGCCAAGGTGAAATATTTGGCCCGTAGAGACGTCTGCTCGTAGCAGGGAAGCGTGAATCACGCCTGGTCAAGTCTTTGGTTGCACGCCTTTTTCTTTTTCCACTGCCCAGCGTTGTTTCCGCTGCTCTGCCCCGTGATGCTGCGGCCGCTCCCCGTGGCAGCGTGCTTGCTGCAGCAGCAGAGCGTGGGCTGCCCTGTCCCCATGGGATGTGGTAGGAGATAACGGAGCTCGTGGCTTCGGGGATCCTCCTGGTCCTTGGGGAAACCCCAGCGTGCCGGCGCTGCTCCGCATCCCGAGACGATGCTCTTTCTCCGCTCCATTTGCTTTCGCTGCCCGATGGCTGCTCCCCTGGGAGTCATCACTCTCCGGGGTTTTACATCAGCCGTGTGTGTTTTGCCACTCTTCTGTTATTAAAGAAGTTATTTTCAGAGCGTGGAGGCTGGAGAAGCCTGGGCTGGCTCCTGGCTGTGCCGTATCTCGCGACCGGGGACCAGCGCTGGTGACAACGTGCCACCTGCACCGCGTGTCTCTGTTTGAAGGAGCCCAGCTGGTTCCCAGAAGGTCTCCTAAGCCCCTTCGGTTCTTTCATCGATCCAGGTGAGGCTGGGAGAGCCACAGGGGGTGGGTGAGCCCCCTCCCAGCCTCTCCTTCGAAGCTGCCTCATCCCAGCCTGCGTGCGAGCGGCCCGTCTGCGCCGTGACAAGGACAAATGAGACCTGGCGTTTTCCTTCATTTCTCCGAACGCGGAGAATCTGTCTTACCCAGACTTTTAAGAGAAGACAAATACGAGCGGCTCAATTTTCTTTGTGTCAGTCTTTTTTTTTGTTTCTTTCTTTTTCCTTCAGAGCCATAACAAAAGCTGTAGTGCGCTGTGGCCAGTAACGAGCTCGGCTCCTATTTCCGAGTATCTCACCTCTGGAAGCGTGAGCGTGTGTGTCAGAGGCTCCAGGGCTGCTTACAGGAGAACAGCCCCAGGGTCAGATTTGCATTCCTGCTAAATAAATTCAAACTACTTTCGTATGCGAAGAGATTTTACTTGTCGGAGCATCGCTCTGCACAGGGCAGGGGGATATTTTGAGTACAAAGCTCTTCATCTACAGCAGGGCCCTGGGGACGCGTGGGGGCTTCTTGCTCCTGCTTGGGCTTTGCACGGGGAAGAAGAAACCTCCGAGTGCCAGAGCGATGGAAGGGGCTGTTGCTCGCCTCCAGAGAAGCCCCTCCTGCAGCAGCTGGGTGATGTTTGACGCCCTGCAGTGTGCTTCTGTGAGGTTCTGGGGTGGGAGGCTGTGTGCGCACCTCACCTGGTGCCGCTTGCATCGGTAACTGCACTGCCTTGTTGGTTTATTTGAATAGCGCATCCCCGTTTTCTTTGAGCACAGCGATGTCTAGCAGTTACCGAGCGATTGATCGCTGTCAGCGCAAGCCTTTAGTGTTGGCTTGTACTCTTTTGTAATAATAATTAATTACCTCTCATCTTTCAAGTATCCTAAGGCTTTTTATGAGTGGCTGATGATGAAGGGAGCGTGCTGTCCGTGCCTGAAGAGGGAAGGGCTGCTCCTGCTTTGTGCTGTTGGTGCTCCCGAGCCCCAGGAGATGCTCTGAGGGACTCCCTCAGGTTTTAGGAACCAAGGCTCTCGCTTCTCCCCACGGCGCTGAGCCATCATCGTGAGACCAGCTGGCACTTGAAGCATCTCGCTCAGTGACAGCCAGCTTTGCTTCAGACCTGATGAAAACACAGGAGGTTGCACCTGAGGAGTGCGTGGTCGTTCTGGATTATTTTCAAGCTTGTCAAAGGCCTCCTGTCTTTCTCGGTACCAGAACTGGGACCTTTTTGCACCCATCTCCAGCCTCTTCCCGTGCCGCAGGTGCCTGGGTCCCCCCAGCCCCGCTCCAAGCCCTTTGCCAGCAGCACGGCTGCTGACCGCCGCGGCCAAACTTGATGTGATGTCTTTTGGAGGTTTTTGTTTCCTGTGGAAGCGTTTCTCACCCGTCCTTCTTGTTTAATGTGAGCTGGCAGAGGGTATCGGCCCTGTCTGAGCCGCTTCTCGAGCGTTCGCTGAAATGTCGCCGTGCCTCCCGCGCATCGCCTCCCCCGGCAGCTTCACGCCTTTCTGCTTAGGTGGAGGGGTGCCAGAAGTCAGCCAAAGGGCAGGGAGCCCCGCGGAAAGGCGAGTTAATGCTCCTGTCACTGCTGTATGAACACCCCAACTTAAGGGAGCGTTGCAAACTTTAGTCCTTGGATGGGTGCGCTCCTGTTGATATGAGGGATGCGGCATGAATAAAATGACTTAGCCGAAGCCCAGCCATTCCTCTGCGCTTCACACAGTGCTTTTTCTGGTTATTGTACTGGGAAAGTACACTTCTTCGTGCCCCTTACACCACTGCTTGTTTGTAAGGAGGTAAATGTGGATTTGATGTCCCGCTCTGGAACCACCGAGCCTGGTTTTTCTCCAGCTGGGTGAACAGGCACCATTTGGTGGTGGAATGGCGCTTGCCACCTGCAAGCCTCGAGGCAGGGCACTGCACCCCTGGTGAAGGAGATCTCCAAGCTAGGACGCACGCAGCTGCAATAACACAGGTCTTTCAGGGCGGAAAATGAAAACAAAAATGGAGGAAATGGTTATCCTTCCGGAAATTACAGCTTGCAATTTGATAATTGACCCCATGATGGGCTTGTGAGTGATGGCTGCATTAGGAGGTCCGGGTGGCTCTTTGCAGCTGCTTTTCCTTTCCATTTTCAACCCCTTGCTAGCACCAGGCTGGCGCTAGTCCCCTCCTCCTGCTTTCCAAGAGGATTGCTGCCTTAAATCACTCGGAGGCTCATTACCCACGGTAGGAAGCCGCGGTGCGCAGCTCATCCTCCTCCAACAAGGGGTCCCCTCCCGGGGAGCAGCCCCTAATGAGGAGAGGACCACGCATCCCTCGCGATGTCTAGAGGAGGAACATAAAATAAGCAGAGGCAAAAAATCAGCTCCTTGCTTGCATTCTTGGTCTCCTCTACCTTGTCACTTGGGTTTCGGTAATCATTTTAATCTGCGGTTGGGATTGCCTGACAGCATAAGGATTTTTTCAATGACTGTCATTTTCTTTGTTACTTTCAGGCTGGTTGTTTCAAAACTCATTACCCTTGGCATTTATTTACTAAGGCTGGAAGCAGCTTGCACCATGGGCGCAAAATGGAAATTGATTTACAGGGATGGTGCGTGATCTAGAAAACGTCGATTTTTTTTCCCCTCTTGAGTCCATAAATTAGTTTTGATTCCAATGAGGTTTTATACTGTACTTATAAATCAGTTCCAAAGGAACTGTGCGAGCATGGAAATTGAAGCCGCCGAGCAGCAGGCCGGCGCTGTGGTGTTGCTGATGCAGCTTTATCGCGGCGCTCCTCTCCTGCACGAGGATGCGCCGGGGCTTGGCGAGCACCGAGGGGTTTGTGGGAGGAGGCTTCTGGCTGGAGAGCAGAACCAGCTGCTGAAATACGGCCGTGTCCTCCCAGCTCCGGTTAAAACACGAAATAGGTCAAAGCTTTTAGGGAGGTAAGGGTCCACGTTTTCAGAAATGACTTGTGATTTAAGGGAACGCTGAGGGGTTTTTGAGAATATCGACACCTCAGCGCTCCAAGCTACAGACCTCCGCAAGGACTTGCGTCAGGCTGTGAAACCACTGACGTTTTGGGAAAACTGGGGTTGTTTGGACTTGCGATTTCAACACTTACACCCTCTGAGCACCTCATGCGTGCAGGCGCTCCCAGGGCACTCTCCAGGACGGCTGATGTGCAAAAGTGCCCGAGGGAGGGTTGGAAGTGAGGAAACCCGGCTTTCATCCGGTGCTTTCGCACGTTTTGGTTTGACATGCTGTTGAGCTAGACGCAGAGATGCGAACGGGCACAAATCCTGTTATCTCCTTGCCATTTTGTTGCTGGGCACCGTGAGAAAAAACCGTGCCTTCATCTCCCTTTGCTGTGATAGGTGTCGAGCTGGGGGAGCCGGGGCATCCCTTGGCTGTTCAGCAGGAGCTTGGCCATGCCGTGGTGCAGCGGCGGTGACAGCGGGCGAGCTCCTGGGCGACGCTGGCTGTCCCTTGGGCCATTTCCCTGGCTGCCTGCAGAGCTGCAACAGGAGCTGCTGAGCACGGTAGCTCCTCTCCTGCGCCGAGATGCTGATTTCCAGCTCCGTGAGATGCAGCCAAACGGGTGCGTTTCCTGCCGGAGCCTCTACCTGCGGGCAGCCTGTCTCGCACGCCGCGTTGCTGCTGGGCTAAACTTGGTTCAAGCTCCGTCGAGTACGATATCGTTTTTACGTCTCGTCACTTCGCATCTCCATTCCTGTCCTTAACTTCGGCTGCTCCGCGGCCTGTCTCTTGTAGCTGAGTTGCCTTGACAGCTTCCCTTGCACACGCAATTGGGTTGTTGCACGCTTGTGTGGCTCTCTGCTTTTTATTTATTCCGTTTTTGTGCCTTAATTGAAGCACCGAAGGAGCTAATAAAGAGCCATCCAAAGGACCTGCTGCGTTGCTCCTCGGCTTTCTATGGACCCAGGCCAGCAGAGCAAGACCTGCGCCCCGGCTGGCAATGAGCAGGCGGGAGCAAAGGCTGGGGTCATCATACAGCAAAAATCACAGTGAATTTGCTCCTCCTGCCAGCCCTGCTGGGGTTATTCCCCGAGCGGTTGGGGTCCTGAGGGAGCCTTGTGGCACTCAAGGCTCAGGCTGGATGGGCTAATCCTGTCGGTATGAGCTGGCCTTGTCTGAGCTCACAGGAAAATTATTTTCTAAGTCAACACAAGATCTCCTAGCAGGTGACAAAGCGGTTTCAGCCTCGTTGTTTTTTCCATTTGCGACACCAGCACTGCTGCTGCTGGTACCCGTAACCCGCCAGGGAGGTTTTTGGTGGTCAGATTTTCAGCTGGTTAGGAAGAAAGGCATTTCTTGTATGCGTGGGGGTATTTGCTTTGCTTTGGGTTTATTTAGCAAATGTTGGTGATTTTTTTTCTCTTTAATTAGAGAAATGTAAGCTTAGAGCAAATTTGAAACAGATGGAGTTGGTGACATCACCCTTTGTTTTCCTCCTGTTAGTGCAGATTACCTACTTTAAAAATGTGAAATCCTAAATTTAGGCTTAAGCACCCGTGTCCCCTTCGTTCTCCTTTCCTTTCTGCCTTTCCCATCCGTCTGCTTTGTTCTTCCATTACGCCTCCTCCACCAGCTCCAGGCGCGGTGCCTGCCTCGATAACCCGCTGCTTCCAGCCAGGGTCCCTTAAAGCTCCCAGCCGTTTCTCGTGCTCGAGAGGAGCAGCCCCAGCGTGTGGGTGGCAGTCCCCGTGCAGACAGCCTCCAAGGGTGGCTGCTGGTGCAGGGCCAGAGCCCGCAGCTCCGGTGCTGAGTGCTGCTGGACCCTTCCCCAAACCCGACCCCGCGTGCTTAATCTGCATTGATGTTCTTATTTTCTGTGGGTGTCTTCTGGCAGCTGCTGCTCTTGTTGCATGCACCAGACTTTGCAGCACCCCGTGGTGCTCCTACCTCACCTCTCCTCACCCCCAGCATCCCCGGGGGGCTCTCCCATGACCCCTCCAATAAAAAAAAAAAAACCAAGCTGCTTGCAGCCATGCAGCTCCTTGCAGGCTGAGAAGCCACGGGTACAACCGGGGCACGCAGTGACCCCACAACCTCTGGTCTTCACCGCCATGGTCACGCAGCCCCCGCGGGCAGGCAGGATGCGCGCTGCGGTGCGCTGCTGTGCGGGGGTTGCTTGTGGATCCACACCAAAGAGCACACGCACAGCTCGGGGTCAGTCCCCGTTGGGTCGGTCCCGGCGTGACCCGTTGTCCTTGCCTGTCCCTGCTGGGTCTGCCGCTTCCCTTGTGCTTGGCCCTGCCTTGTTGTGTTTTCCTGCCGTCGTTTCCACAAGCGTGCCAGGCAGTCTGTGAAAAAAAAAAACCAGCACGTGTCTAAAGGAGCAATGGCTTGAAATCCTGCCCAAATCCCCGTGCCACCAGCTGTCCCTTTGGCTGCAGCCAGGGGATGGAGGCAGGCAGCTGAAGATTGGGGGGCAGAGCAGGGCACGGCTGCTGCGGTGCTTTCCGAGCCCCCCGTGTCCGGCAGGGCACTGCTGGCCCAGCGGGGCTGCTCGGGCAGGAATCCGCTCCATCCCCCTGGCAGCACATGAAAAGCCCTGGCCACAGGATGTGTTTGTGCACTCTGAGCTGGGGAAAGCGAGGGGAGGGACAAGAGAGAGGAAGGGAGCTGAATTACTCTCTCCATTGTCAAGTTTATTTTCAACACTTTTTTTTTTTTTTTCTCCCAAAGAGTTGAGACTTTTTATTTCCCCTTTCTCCAGCAGTGACCTTGGAGATTTATTCTGCCTTCTCCAACAATAACACCATCCCGGTCCTATTTGTGGTGCGGGGCTCGAGCAGCTGGCACGAGGGGCTGGGCTGGACTGCCAAAAGTTGGGGCTCTTTAACCTCCGCCAGCCGCTTCCCCTGAGCACCTCGGGGTGCAATAAATTAACACACTCGCGTCTTTCCGGTAGGAACCTGGACGAATTCACAGGATAAAATACCTTTAGCAGGCTTTTTTTTTTTCCCCTGCTTTTATTTTCCCTTTTCCCTTTCCCTTTGCTCCCATTCAGTCCAGGCTGCTCCCCGCTGTCCCACGAGCACTGAGCGTGGCCAACGTAACGAATGTCGCTTAAAAATACAGCTCTGCGTAGCCCCTTTTGCACAGAGTTGTATTGCATTGTGGCTTTATGCTTTTATACCTGCTGGTTAACGCTCGTGGATGTGAATCCAGCCGGGTTTTTCTTGGCCGTTTCAGGAATCGCTTGGATTCCTCCTGCCTCGGTGTCCGCAGCACGGCGCGGGCGAAGTGAAGCCGGGCACGGTCCTGGTGCAGGTCTCTTGGCTCAAGCGTCTTTGGACCTCCATTTCTCCATTTGGGAAATGGCACTGACTGTTTGCAGTCATTCCGTGGGGATTAATACCCGTAAGATGTTTGTTTGGTGCTAAGAATTCTTAGAAACAGCAATGCGAAGAGCATGCAGGACTGAGCAGGGTGTGTGTAGGACCTTCTGCTGTGCTGAATGCTGACAAAACACTTTGACTTCCCTCTATCGTAAAAGCAGAGCAGCCATCCAGGCTGGAAGCAGGTTGCTTTTTCCTTCTGTGCGCCAACTCTGAGCGACTTTGACAAAAGCAGCTTGCTCCTGAGCACCGGCACCGATGGAGGAACAGCCCCCTGCCGCCCGTACCCGCTGTGCTGCGGCTTACCTGGGGGCAAAGGGCATCCCTGGGTGCCACCAGCAGCTGAAATCAGGGCTGGAGGACCCCAGACCGCTGGTACCCCAGCACTGCCGGATGGCTTTGACAGCTCTCCTGTTGCTCTGGTTGGTTTTTGTGTCCCACCATCCAGGCCGGTGCTGGGGCTGGCTGCAGTGTGCGGGGCTGCTGCTCCGGCTGCGGACCTCTGGCTGAGCCCGGCTCCTTTTGGGATAGGTAAAATCGTCCCAGCTGCCTCATTTAGATCTTATCACCCCTCTTTGGTGCAGATGGTCCCTTCCTGCGGCGCTGCTTCCATCTTTAGGCCAGTATCTAAGAGGAGGCTATTTATTCCTCTGTTTGAATTTATGTAAAGCATAAACATTGTGTCCTGAGATGTTTATAAAGCAGAGAGGCACTTCCTCTTCTCATTTCTCACTTTTAATCAGTGCTTTTTGCTTACTCACCAGCAGCGAAGCCATAAAGGGGTCGTTTCTTTTCCTTTTCTCCCCGATTAAATTAAATGCCCCTGGTGCAGGTACTGAAAAACAACCGATCGTACAGAGAAAAAAGAAAAAAAGTGTTCTCCCTGCCTGCCCGCTGATGGAGGCGGTCATCTGCCGCGTTACGGAACAAAACACAGCGGCAGCCCCAGCAAAATGCGGGCTGTGAGGTTCTGGTGCTGCCAAGCGGGTTGGGACCGGGTGGCCTCCCCTCTCCTCACCCACCCGTGGCACTCGTGAGCCCCCTGGGCACAATCGTGGCAGCAAAAGGGGCAAGGTCACGACGAGACGGGAGAGCCCCATCTGTGTCCGACCAGACCCACCAAGTGTCCGGATTTGTTCTGCCCCGGTGGGTTTAGGCTCAGAGATGGGAGGCTCTCGCGGAGACGTTGCTCTCCTTCAACGCGAAGCTGATGTAGGTGGATTGGGGTTGCCAGGAGGTGACACAGGGGACAGAAGGGTGGCGGTGCCTTATCGGCCCAGCAGGTCGCTGCTGTGGCTCCGTGTCCGAGCTCTGTGCCCTCAGCGGTTCCGCTGTGTCCGTGCACGAAGCCTGAAAGCGCAGCTGATGCTAACCTTGGGGAGGCATTGGCTGAGCGTGGATAATTAAGGTAATTTTCACTGTTTTCACCTGATCGATACTGGGAGTTATCGATCCCGTTTGGCGATGGGGACGGAGAGGGGGCAGCACGGCTGTTAGTGCCTGCGCAGGCATCACAGCGCTCCTGCGCTCACCCCGCAGGACCCGCTGCAATAAATCCGTGCAAACCGGAGCAGGAAATGCCTGAACCAGGCAGAGGGGCAGAACAGACCCCCGCAAACAAACGCAGGTGTGCACAGGAGCAGCTCAGTGTCAGTTCTTCCAGCTGGTGCACGGGGCAGCTAGCAGGGGCCATGGCGCACGCTGGGCGGCACGGCCCCCGGCTCCGGGGAGTTTCACCTGCAGGCTGCAGCACCCCCGGTTGCACCCCTCAGTGGGAAAGCCAGGCTGGAAAGCTGTGGGGGCTGACGCATCAGCCTCTAGCTGAGGTTGATGGTGGTGGAGGACTGGAATTTTCTCCTCGAGCCTTTCAGGGGGGCTTCGCCGTGTCGTGCACTTCTGCGCTGGGTTGCTGCTGCTCGGGGTCACTGCTTTCGCTGACGGGATGGCTTTGTAAAGGGTGTGTGATTCTGCCGTGTCTGGCATTGTTCCCATGTGGGTGCATTTTCTCTTCTTTCTCCCATAACGTGAGCACCCAGGAGCTCAGTCTCCTGCTTTGCTGCTCTGGGGCGCTGCTGCTGCTCGCTCCACGCTGGTCCTGAGCGAGCGTGAGCGGACAGGCCTGGCTCTTCGGGGTTTATTGGGATCTGTTCTTACCCAGCTTCCACTTATAAACTCTTCAGTCAGGATGAAATCTGGGTAGGATTTCCCAACGTGGTAGCTGCAAATAAGAACGTCTCCCATCTCTTCGTGCCCTGCAAAAGGAAGAGAAAGTGTCTAATAATAGCTGTGCGAGGAAGGCTGTACACAATAAAGACATGATGAAAAATATTACACTCATTCATATTGATTTTTGCTTTGTTTGCTAGCTGCTTGCTTTATTACCCTGGCAGAGCCATGAGCAATGTCATCCCAGGCTGAGCTAATGAGCAACCATCAGCTGTCATCAGGCTGGCTTGAAAATGCACTTCCACAGCCGTGTAACAAATAACCATCCGAAACGCCCGTCCGGAGCTGCGGTGTCTCCTCTGCAAGCTGGTTTGGAACAGGGAAGCACCGAGGGGAGAAGAAGCCTGCCTGGTTTCTGGTCCCATCCCTTAGCTGGGGCGTGCGGAGCTGCCCCATCCTGGGGACCAGCGCTGCGGGAGGATGGCCAGCCCCGTAACCAGGGTTAAACACGACCCTTCCCCAGGTTTTGCAGGTCACCTTTATTCAGCGACCTTTTCTTAAGCAATGCTCTTCGCCCCCAGTTTCCCCCCAGAAAGGAAATGTTTGCAAGTGCTTAATTTATTTTAAATTGACCCCGGTTCCCAGCGGCAAGGGCTGGAGTTAGCCCCAGGGTCTCTGGTGGGAAGAGATTTGGGCTGTCACGGAGAGTGATGTGCATGGGTTTTGAATACCATTAATTAATTAGAGTTTTGCAGCCCCTTGTCCATGCTGGAGAAGCAACTCCCTTCATTAGCAGCCAGATAAACGCCGCCTCCAGACAGCGCAGCGCAGTCCCCGAAACCTTCCCGTCTCCTTGCTGGAGAGCACGTTCTCAGCTGGGACCGGATTTACGGTGCCATCATGCATTATTCATCCGAAACAATGCATATTCTAACTCCGCAGTGGTGCGGGCCAAGGCAGAGTAATCTTAAGGATGTCTCCAACCTATAAATCTTAATGATCCAAGCATTAATAGACTATGTGTGTGTGTTTGTGGGTACACAAGCAAGCGTTCCTCGTAGCAGAGAGAAAGATCCACCCTAAATTAAATTGTTTTGCAAGCAAGCAGCGCAGCATTTCACTTCCAGCAGGAGAAATCGGTGACCTGGGCACGTGCAGTGCTTCCAAACAGAAGTTCAGACCTGCTCTCAACGCATCCGCTGGGAAAAAAGGGGGAGCTCGCGGTCTGAGGGTCTCTTTTGGGACAGGAGGTTGGGACACTCGGTTTAGATGCTGCTCGTGCCCAAGTTGCAATGAAGAGCTAACCAGTTGCTGCAGCTGCGGATTTTGGCATTTGGTAGCGAAATTATTTCTGATTGGGAGAGTGGAGGAAGGGTTGGGAATAAAAAATCTTCTAAAAACTGCTAGGATTAGATGACAAAATTGTCTTTTAAGAAAGTGAATAGGATGTTGGACTTTTTAAAGGGGGGGGGGGAATTTTTGCTAATGTTTTTATAATAATTGATATTAAAGAAAGAAATTAGGCATTGTTTACGTAAAAGCCATGTTCTTTGCCATCATTAAATCCTTCTGCTGCCCATAATATCACACGTACCCTTAGGTCTCAAATACAACTCGGAAAGCCCTTTTCTTTAACCGAGTAAATAAGATTTAGTTCCTGTGCACTATCTACCTGTTTCTATGGAAACCGGATTTTAGTGCCAAGCAGGCTGCTTGAAATCGGCTTCGCTCCTGGTACGGTCACAACCCGTCCTGTGCCAGAGCAGCAACAAAACATGCCTGGGGGCTCGTGCCGATGGCCTGGAGAAGTCGAATTAATGGGAGAATGGCTTGCTGCTGCAGATGATTTTTAAGTTTTTTTTTTTCTTTTTTTTTTTTCTTTTCTGAAAGCTGATTTTGCCTCTGCCCAGAGGGGAGGAGGAGATGCTCCGGGCTGTGCTCGGTGCTGGGGGAATTCTGGTGCCCCACCTGGGAGTTTGCTGGAGCTGTGGAAGTGCAGGGGTTGGGGTGAGCCCGCAGCAGTGCTCTTGCAGTGCAGGGGCATCGTCCGTGATGCTGCAGAGAGCCCTGGGTTGGATTCGGGAGGAAATAAACAGAGTTAAGTGTTGTTCGTCTCTCTGGGTTCCCATTCAAGTGCAGCTAGGAAGAGCAGAGCAAGCCAAGCACGACTTCCCTCTTGTACTGAAAAAATTATTATAGCATAATTATGTTCTTAGACTTGGAAAATGAAACATCTTTCTCAGCGGGCCTCAGGGCCAAAATAGATGCATTTTTATGTTATTTTTACCAGCGCAGTTTTTTTTAGATGTCAGTTCCTTTTCACAATCAAAGTGGAAGCGACCAAGCTACGCGATCGTCTTTATGAAAATCTCCAGCCTAATTTTGCCGTGTTTGGGATTAGACGATGCGAAACATCCAAGGGCCTGCCCTGGAGACAGGGGCATGGGTCGAAAGTGTCAGATGGTTAAAAACAGATGGCTTCTGGTTGTCTTTTTCTGCTCTCAGCGCTTGTGTCGCATCAGTGGTTAATGTTTTAATGAAAGGCTGGAGGGGAGGTTGGAGCTGGCGTTCTCCCAGGCTGGACATCCCCATGGTGCTGGCAGTGGTTGTGGTCTTTCATAGCCCTTCAGATTATTTCTGTAATCCCTTAGATTATTCCTTTTACTGCTTCCCATGAGTTTCTCCTCTCCTTTCCTTGCTGCGCCAGGGTTCGTGTGATGGTTGGGGTCCGTGAGATCAGAGTTAGCTGCAGAGCAAACCCATCGTGGCTCCACCAGGAAAGGCGGATCACCCTCGCTGGGCGAGCACGCACCGTGTCGGGCACCTTGATTCCTGTTGGCGTGCCGAGATCTGACGATAACGAGGGTTAATAACGTGCCAGCATGATAAGTCTGGAGCAGACCCAAGGCACAGCGGGCAGGACTATGGCCTTGGGAAGAGGCGCTGCTGCCAGCCCCGGGGGAGCGCTGCCCCGCTCCACGCGGGGTGGGTGTCGGGAGGGTGCCCCTCCGTCGTGTGTGCTGCCACCGTCGTGATCACTGCCCTCAGCTGGGAGGGAATGGGGGCTTCACGAAAAGTTCTCAAAGGTTTCTCTGCCAAATGGCATTGCTGGATGGTTCTTCCATGCTCCTGAGTTCCTCTTTTGGGGTTTTTGTGATGAAAGACATTATGCCCTGCATCCGATGTGCCAGCTGGCTCGCCGTTAGAGGTGCACGAGTGTGAGTGATGAACCCCCCGTGGGCTGAGCAGCACCAACCCTCTGCATGAGAACAGGCCTCCAGGCTGTGGCCAGTCGGATCTTGGTGCACGTTTTCGCCATTAATGACCAGGGCAGAGTCCTCATCCTGTATCTGGACTTTTTTTTCCATTCTTCTTGCCTGAAGCCCTTCTGTAATCTTAATGGAAAAGAAATCCTCCCTCCCCGTCCACCCATTCGTTATTGGAACTGCTAAACAGTCATCTTCAGCAACTCTCTAATAAAAGGATGTCAGTTAGATGAAGCCCCGGAGAGCCAAGCTGCTTGTGGGGAGCTGTTTCAACTTGTTTCCGTGCCGGCTTTTTAATATACTTTAATAGAGTTCTGGTCCTTTTTCTGCATAGTTTTTCCCCATCAAAGCTTATCTTCCCTGCTCTTTTGTCTTACCATCGCCTAGCTTTGCGTTGGGCTTGGGGGGAAGGGGACGGTGCACGGCGCAGCGGAGATCTCGATATTTATATCACAGATGCAAATGCGCGAGTGGCTCGGCTCTGTCCAGGTGGTGAAAAGCTCTGAGGTTAAAATTCTGGTAATGAACGTGCTTGTGGCACCGCAGCCGCTCACTTAACGGGCTGCACTTCCTTGTTTGTTTGTAATTTTATTTGTTTGAACGTTGCTCTGGAGCGCGGGATCACCTTCAGCCTGCTCGCACCTCACCGTGCAGCGCCGTACGGCTCCCACCGCCGTTCTCAGGCAAATCCATCCCAAGTTCCTCGACAGCAAAAACAAAGGCAGGAGGGCAGGCGAGCTGTCAGGGGAGCTGCCGGAGGAGGAAAAGACATGGGTGGGTGTGTGCTTATAGGGTGTGCTGGGCCCCAGCAGGGAGGCAGCACTGAGGATCAAGGTGTCCCATGCACAGCGTGGGGCTCGCTGGAGCCGTCTGGGAGATGCTCTTGGAAAGACTTGATAAGATGTGTGTTTGCTCTGCGAGATTTATGGATGGACCTGGCCGAGCTTCCCCTTCTAATGTTTCATCTAATATTCCCATTGGCGCTGGGGAGGAGAAGCAGGAGAGCCCGGCAGCACTGGGGGACACGAGCTGCCGGCTGCCTGCCCTCTGATGGGGACCGGCGGGGCCGTGCTTGTGCCTTGGCAGCTCCATTTTTCATGCAGAAACGTGCGGTGTTTGCCTAGGAAGGGCAGAGAAAGGGTCACGCAGAAGTGATGCTGGGTTTGCCGCTTCCAATAACACATAGGTTGGGTCCCCGCTGCTGGAAACCACTGCGAGCACACTGGTCGAGCTGGAGCAGGCTCAACATATAGAGCTGAGCCGGTTCGTTTCTCTGCCTTGTGTCCCTTGTGTGTTCCCCTTTCCTCCGCCTCTTTTCCCACATGCTCTGCATTGTGTGCTTCTGCAGCACCCTGAGCATCCGGCGGCTGTAGGCACCCATGGGTGCTGAGATGCCAGCTCTGCCTCACCCTCCCGTGGCTTTCCTGGAAATCCCAGGTGTGCCGTGGGTGCAGCGGTGCCGCAATATCCCCAGCGGGACGTGCAATTAATTTATATCACCTGTACCATGAAGGTAGTGGCTCAGCTTAGGGGTGCTGAGGCTTGCCCTGGCGGCTCTGCTGGAGTCCCGATAGGGCAGCTGGTGGGGGGCTGTGCTGACACTGTCACTTGTCCCTGCTCCATCCCCGTTTGTCCCCAGGCTCAGCAGGAGAGCAGCTGCGGAGCCCTGGGGGAGTAAAGACATCATTGAGATGTCTGCAGGCCCTTGGGGCTAATTGCTTTCCATGTGCCCCATCCTTTGCTCATGCACCACGGAAGAGTTGTCCTGTCCGTGCTGCCGTGCTGTTAACCCCATCCAGGCCCTAATGAAGACATCCCATATCCTACACGGGCAGAGCTGGGTGATGCGCATGGTGGGATCGTGTGCTGCCCGTGCTGTGTTTTTTTTTGGGGTAAAATGGGGTAAACCGGGCTCAGACCCATGCACAACGTGAAGGAGGAGAGTGCGGTGTCGCACGTGGGAATGCGCTTCTTGCAGAAGGGTTCCAACATAAATCACTTGAGTGGCTGGTTAATAAAAGTTTTAATAAAAGCTGAGTTGTTTCGGTGTGCGGCCCGTCGCTTTTATCCATGACTGTACAAATATCAGTGCCATCACCCACTATTGTGCTTGTGAACACTTATTACTGATAACGCTCGTATCTGTTGCAGTAGAAAGCACTCTATGAAAAATACATAAGTGGGGCCTTTGTTAGGAGAGCGTTGCTGCCGCTTCTCCCCGCTGCGATAACCGACGGGGGCATTTCACTGCGTTTTCCCTCTGTGATGCAGTGATCCCTATTTTCCCTTCCTCTCCCTCCTTAACCCCTCAGCTCCCTTCTCTTGCAGCTCTTGTTCCCCAGGCCAGGATTGACCCCAGGGTGATGGGGACTGGGGACAGCTGGAGTAAGGGGGGGGTCTGGGCAGGGGCTGGTCCCTGCTTTTCTGGGCATGCAACGGACAAAAGCAGGGAGGAAAGGAGGAAAACGTTTGCACAGAAAAAAAAATGCTTTAGAAGACCTTTTCTCAACGTGAGCTGGTTTGTCCCCGTTTCCCTGCCCTCTTCTCTGTGGATATACTTATTCACAGTCCTGCTTGGTATCGGGTACCGGCCGGGGTAAGTGATCCCGTGATAAATATTGCAGAGGAGCCGACACGGGGCCACTTGGGCTCGGGTTTGTTGGTGCCCAGAGGGCCAGCCCAGGCTGCTGCCGGGAGCACCCTCGGTGTTCGCATGGAACCGACCGCCCCTCCCCAGGTCCGGCCGGAGGGGTGGGGAAGAAACCCCCGATCTCGTGTCAGCTGAGTGATGGAGAGCCCCGTTCGTAGTTCCCGTGTTCCTGGCGTGCCTTGCTTGCTCCGCGGAGCTGCATTTCGTGGTATGCACCGGCTGGAAAACACGTCCCGCTGACCGATGGCAAGGTCCCTCCGCGGCACTCTTGGACCCGCTGGTGGGAGAATCCCGGCTCTCGTGTGACCTGCAGGGTGCCTGTGGATGCTGCGGGATGAGCTGTGTCCCCGCTGGGGTTACCGGGTGATACGGGTCACCCTGTGGGGTGAGTCTGGAGGTGGTGACCCCTGGGGTGGTGGAGCCCCGGTCCTTGTGCCTGCAGGTCCCAGCCCGTGCAAAATGCTGCCAGCTCAGCACAGCAAGCCTTCGGGATTGCTCAGTATCGCTGTATGGGATAGCGCCAGCCAAAAAAACCAATGCTGAGGCTGCTGGGCTGTGGCAGGAGCAGGATGAGGCCCAGAGCTGTGGGTTTGTGCGGGTCGGGTGGATCCTGCTCAGCCTCCCCTGCGGAGGTGTGGTGCTGGGGCCGCGGCGCTGGAGCCGCCTCGGTGGCCGGGTCAGGCCCCAGCCCGGTCACCGCTGCTCGCGGAGCCCCCCGACCTCTCCAAACCTCATTTATAGCCAGCTAGGGAGAGAATTTGCTTAGTTTAATGTTTTCTGTGCAAATGTAATTTCCGAGAAGGGAATACTTGCATAAATATACATACCTCGTCTCACCACCTTTTTCCTTTTAGTCACTCAGACATGTGATTTTATTCCTCCAGCTGTAAAGCCAAGCGTGCGAATGTTAAATTGTTAAATAAGTCAAACATAATTATTCGAGTACCCAGCATAATGTTTCAAAAGTGCAGGATCTGAAATCCGACACAATGCGCGCGGGTAAACGCTTTTGTGGAGATTGTACTCCTGAGGGGGATGTCATTTTGACAGGAATATATTTTCCCCCTTTCCCGTTCGCAGCCTGTCTCGTACGGTCTCGATGCTTTCGCGGAAGTCTCATCCGCATGCGGTTCGTTTTGATGTGGAATTATTCAAACCTTTCAGCTCCATCCCTGCGGACCGCTTTGCTCCGCAGGCTGATGGAGCGATACCGGCTCAGCTCGGCGCGGGGGCCCCCGACGTGAAATGAAAGGTTTTTTTTTTTGCGAGGGGTAGGCCGAGCTGCTTATCTCTTGGTAGCGCTATCAAACGCTGCAGCCCAGGCGCAACGTCTACATCTGGCCAAAATATGTCGTGGAAAAAAAAGTTGTTTTGAATCAAACCTCGTCCTTTGTAGCAGATGGGGGAAATACTTATTAAAACTGAATTTTCAGTGACATTTTGGGCCCTTGTGGTCCGAAGATGTAATATAGTCTGTCTCAAAGTTTGTGGATTCAAAGGAAACGTTGCTTTTTGTTTTCCTTTTTTTAGTTTTCCTTTTTAATTGGATAAAAACGAGGCGCTTATTGGTATCTTTCACAGCAGAAAGCAATCTCTTCCTTCTGCTGCCCCCCTCCCAAAAGCCGAGGTTTGTGCCAGGCAGAGCTTTTCTCTGAGGCCTTCAGCAGCTGCGGTGGGCACGGAGGGCACGTGGGGCTGCCGGAGCTGGCTCTCGCTCTGCGCTGGCCTTTTTGGGGGTTTCACGCTATGCAAAGCACCTCATACAGCGGTCACCTCGGTTGCTTTGCTTGCTGGTGGTGTGGAACCAGCATCACTCACTTTCTTGCAAAAACCTCTCTTCTGGACCGCAGCACCAAGGAGAAGTTTACGCTGAGCCTCCGTTCCTGGCCGGCCTGCTCCTGCCGTGTCAGCGTTTATTTCCTCCAGCGGCTGCTCTGACCTCAGCTGCCAATTCGCAGGAGTGGCTTTTGGGACGGGGCCTTAGGTGTTGGCCTTTACTTATAATGCTCTCCAGACCTCACGGGCCCGCCCGTGTGGGGCCAGCGATTCCTGTTCCCCCCCACGGGGGTCCCCGTGGCAGGCATCCCCCTGGCTGCAGGGCCCCCTTTTTTTAAGCAGGGTTCCTTCACAACCTCAGCCCTTAACGCCCCAGCCCACGTCGAAGTGGCCCTATATTCCTGCAGGAAGATTTATCCCTTTTTTTCCTTCCTTCCCCCTGCAACCCAAGCCTGACCACAGCACCACCCAGCTGCTCTTTGTCTCCAGTGACCGATTAAAAGGCTCGAGGAGGGAGCATGTGGTGGCCGGAGCTGCGCTTTCCGCTCTGTGCATCACCGTGTGATTACGTCTGTGTATTTTTGGCATTTCTTCCCCGTAACGGGGCTGGAGCTCGCTCTTTACAGCCTATGTAATTTTAACGTTGCATGCTGAAATTCATCGAAGCTTCTGGCTTCCGCAGATCCCGCTTTTGCTCAATCTGTTCTTATTAATTTTTAAACACTCGCATTTCAGCGGTAGATAAACAGCTGGTGACACCTCCAGAGCCACGCTGCATCCGCCGAGCAGCTGACGGAGCTCTCCCAGCACAGCCCCCAGGACCTCGCTCCGGCAGGGTGCAAGCACTCGCCGAGCCCTGCTCCCACCCATCCCTGGGCCCAATTTTCTCTTTCTGCTCTTGCCCAGTTTTCAGCCAATTCGCTCTTTCTGCTCTTTCAAGCCATCCCGTTTCGCTGCTGGTCAGAAGGGCCAAGCGGAGCTCGTGGTGGAGCGTCCAGCTGGGGATTCTGCCCAAGCATCCCTGACAAAGCTATTTACATTCCTCAAATCACTGCCTGAAAACATCACGCCTGATTCTTTCTGTCCTTTTCTTTTCTCGAAGGCAGCCAAGATCTAATCTTTGATTTTTTTTTATTATTTTTTTTCTAACAGCTGTGTGGATTTGCTAGGTCTGCAGGGACCCTTAGGTCATCTTGTCTCACCCTCTGTACAGTAGTGATCGCGGAAACCCATCCAGCTCCCCTTCCGCCCCGTAATTTGTGAGCTGTGACTGTACGCATCCCACTGAGGGAGCCGATATTTCGGGCGTGTTTCACTGCAATTCTTTCACGTGCCAGTTTGCAGCGCGTTGTGAGCGATGCGTTTCAGTCGCCCACGTGGCAGTAAATGTGGTGTCTGCAGAGGCAGCTGGATGGAGCAGAGACTAAATTTAACCAGTGCCACCAAATCAAAGCCCTTTATGGGTATATTTATCCACCATTGCAACACAAGTAAGGGATGTAGCTTCTGGTTATCAGTGTCTCTGTAAAGCTGCCTTGTGCATTTCTTTTTCATCAGCCCAAGGCCCCTGCCTTTCTGCAGGTGTAAGTGCCTGCACTGACAGAATGGTATCAACGTGTATATTCCTTGTCGCAGCTTTTTTGCGGAACCAGATAGTTCTGTACTGGACGTACCTGTTCTCGTGGTGCGTTTAGATTATCCTTAATAACCTGGAAAAATTAGGCAGTTGTTGCTGATGGGAGATCTTCTGCGTCCTCTGCATGGGAGGAGGGAAGCAAGGTGCGTGCCTCTGGGAACGCGTCTTCCAGGAATGGTGCATCCCTTCTTCCTTTGTTAGAGAAACTTCAGGAAGGGGGTAAATTGTCCCATGCTCAACGAAGTCAGTGCTTTTGGGAAAAACTAGTCATAACCTGAATTAACGTTTCATGAGTGTAGGAAGTGAGGTTTGCTTCCTTGTGCCCTGTGCTTGAACTGTCACACCGTGCTCGAGGTGAGCTTTCCAAAGGTTGCCGGTTGCGTATGAGCACAGGGCCTTATATTTACACATAACTGAGGCTGAAGCAGGGAGCTCTGTAGCACTGGGCGATTTCTCAGCTGGAAGAGCAGTTTTCAGGGTCATGGAGCAGGCCCCGGTGATGTGACGGGCTGCGGCTGCGAGCCCGAGCGTCGCCAGCAGCCGGGGGCTTGAAGCCGTTTACCAGGCGTGTTAGTGCCGATCCCAAGTGAGAAAGGCTGGGACCTGGGTGGCTTTGGGGAATTTTGCTTGGCAAGCCAGCTTGTAATAACAAGGAAGAAACAAAGTTTACAAGGTGCTCGCCTCCTCTCTGAAGGCCAAGAGAAGATGGGAGTTAATGAAATGAAGGTTACGCTTGCTTTCCCATGCTTTGCCATCTAACAGCCGCTCTTTCTCTTGTTTTTTTTTTTTGCTGCTTGACGTTGCTTTGGGTTTTGAGATGCTGGAGGCAGGGGTCCGCAGGGCAGCAGGAGCCCCATCCCCCTGCCACGTCACCACCAGGGCAGAACGGGGCGGCTCAGGAGGTGGTGGGCTGGTTTCCTCCAGCACATCTCGTGCTGCTCTTCTGGGCTTTTGGTACTTGATGCTGTGGAAATGAGCACGTTTCATCAATCTGGCGAACCTGGAGCAGCCCAAAGGGCCTTGATCCTGATGGGGTTCTCGTTGCAAGCCCTGGGTCTGGTGCAGGTGCAGGCCTGCAAATGCAGCATCGAACAAATCACAGCAGCCCTTCGCAACCACATCCAAAAAGCTGTCTTTTAGGATGCACTTGAAAAACTGCTATAGCTTCCTACCTCATTTGTGTACTTTCATATTACAGACATTTATTTGAGCTTAAGCAAATTTAAACTGCTCTCCCCAGCGTCTTGTGATGGTTAAGCTGCAGCAGCAGGGCTTCGGGAGGGGTTTTGCTAAGCCAGAGCTGTGGGGGCAGAGGTGGGTGCTGTGCTCTGCTCGAGGTGCAGCATCCAGCTCACAGATAAGGTGCTGCTGCAAGATGTTGTGGGCTCAAAGCTGGAGAAATCAAAATGGGAAAGCTTCCACTGCCTTCGGAGGACTTGGACTAACCGGTGTCTGTTAGCCTGGCTCAAGCTCAGAGCTGACCCCGAATATTTGTTCAGTGCCAGGGATTCCTCTGGCTGTGCTTGGACCCTCTGAGCCACAAAAGCTCAGTGTGGCAGCAGGGGACAAAGCTGTCCGTGTGCCTGCGTGCACGTATCCTGCTCCTGGTGCTGGCATCTCCTGCCTGGGTTACTGCTCTGGTGCTGGGGGGGGGGGGGGGTTCAGCGTTGTTGGAGAACCACCCGTCTGCGTGCCACGGCCGTGCCTGAAGTCAGGGGGATTTGCAAAATCCAAATAACTGGCTTTTCTGCACCGTCGCTAGTGTTCCCCTTAAATACTGCTGCACTTTTTTCTTTAGCAGCTGGAATAACGATGAAGGAAATAAGCCGAGGAGAATTTCAAGCCCTCTCTCTTCAGTAGGTAAATTGCCATTGTGCGAGTGAATTGGTTTCATATGGATGCTTCTGATTTCTCCCTGCATATGTTCATAAGCCTCTTTTGTGCTCCATATGCTTTTCTCTGACTGCCCAAATCCATTCCAGAGCAGGGTGGACATGGGAACTTAAAGGTATGTGAAAATCTGTAATATTTTCTGCTTACATCCAAGGCCTTGATCAAGAAGGATTAAAGCTAATGCAGGCTAAAGCCAGTTTCTCGGAAGCGGGTTGGGATATCCCTGTCCTGCATCCGACTAGTTGTTCTTTCCATCTGTTCCGACAAATCCAATCAGTGCTGGGGGATGGGGAACGCATGGCTTTGGGCGTCACGAGTCCAGGAAAGTCCTTGAGCACAAGGAGGGGCGAGATCGCGGAGCAGGTGCCTCGCAAGCTGGGGAGGAAACTTAACCAAAGCTGCCCGAATCCAAATGGTTAACAAGCACAGCTCACTTCTAGCCCGAGTTCAGCCTGTTTTGGGCTTTCCTGTGGTGCCAGATGAACACCCCTGCCTGGAGCTGCTTTTTGTAGCACGATGGCCTGGCCATCCTGTGACTTCTGATACTTGCATCAGTGCTTTGGCATCGTGGGTGACCCTTTCCCTGACTTTTCCTGAGTTGTGTCAGGAGATATCACAGAGGTGTGGTGATTATAACCACCACAAGATAGGCTCCAAGCCCTGGGGGCAACACTGAGAGGCTTTCCTAGAATCTCCAAAGCCTGTGGGGATGCATTCCTCCCTGCCTTGCAGGGAAATGTTGCCGCTGGTGTTTCCTTCCATGTGCTCACACAACTTCGTGCATCTCCGTGGCGGCTTGCTCCTGCGTGCCAACACGAGGTGATGGAGCTGAGCTCTGTGTGGCCCAATTAGCCATTGCAAATGCATTTACCGGCATTTTAAGCTAATTAGCGTTCAGGGCTTTTTTTTTTTCCTTGCTCCTCTTTAAGCACGAAGGGCAAAGTGCCCAGCAAGTGCAGGCGCTGAGGTCAGGGCTGTTGGAGCCCGCATCTTCCTGCACGTTTCACGTCCTCCCACACTTGAGCCGATTCCATCAAAAACTTCCTACCTGCTTGTCACTTCAAAGGGAAGCGGGGAGGAGATGCAGCTACTTGCTCATTGCAGAGCTTTCCATTTGGCACCCGTTTACTGCTCTGTGACAGCGGTGCGACCGCAGCCTTGCAGGTGCCCCAGGAGCGCAATCCCAAAGTCAGCCCCTTGATATCCGCAGGGGTGTCCTGGAGCCTGAATGCCTCAGTGGGAATTTGTGGCCGCTGGGAACATCAGTACCACCGCATTTGTGCTCACGCTGTGCTTGTGGAGCCGGAGCAGGGGTCTGGGTGACAGCAGCCCCGTGTACAGGCGCCACGGCAGCTCGCCTGCACGCGGGCAGTGCTGGGCATCAAGCAGGGGCGTCGTGGGGCAGTGCGATCCATGTCGCTGGCGAGGATCTGGGGAGAGATTTTTGGCCCTTTCCCAGCTGTCACACAACTGAAACCCCCCTGCAAGCCCCCAGCAAACCTGGCCGGCAACTCTTTTTCTGTTAAAGGCTGGTTGATCTCCTCCTCCGTGCTTTTGGGGTCAGCTAATGCCGATCGCCCGGCACGCTGCCGCCCCGTCACCCTGCCTGCCTTCATCCCGAGCTGCTCAGCGCTCGGCATCCTTCCAGGTTAATTACAGATCCGCTGCCTTGCTAATTGGGGCCGAGGGAAGGAGACAGCTTGGCCAGGCGAGGCACAGAGCCGCGGAGCCCCGGCACGTGCCGGTTGGTGCTGCCACCCCAGCGGCTTCTGGCTCCTTGATGTGCTCCGTGGCTGGGCACTCACCTTGGTGTCAGCTCCAGGAAGCTCAGCCAATTCCTGGCTTAGACCTTTTTTTTCCCCTAATTTCCAGGGAAGCGCCGTTCCCTGGCTTCATCAGCTTTGTTTCCAGAAGGATGCACTTTTTTAGCCAGCTTTTGTAACTCTCACAAGAGCTATACAAATGAACCCTCTGCGTTTTTCTTAAAGGCAGTTTTGCAACATCCTTGGTCTCGGGGAAAGCAGCCAGCCCCTCAGCTCAGACTCCCCCATGCTCAGGCGTTTCTGGGAATCCTCCTTGTCTCTGGGCAGCCGGCAGGAGGATGCTGAAATCTCATCTAGAGTAAAAACAAAGCGCTTCGTTTCGCCTCCCATCTGGTTCCCATTGCCCAAATATATTCCATCATTGCTCTGCAAAAGCAGAACATGGCTGGCTTGGGCTTCACAGATCAGCAAAGCCAGCGTGCACTGGGACGGGCCGGGATCACACGAGCAGTGAGGGGCCGTGGTGCTGGGCAGCAGCGAGGGGAGGTGACCCAGCGGTCCCTGGGCACTGATGGTGCATTGGAGCCCCCCAGGGACACGAGGGTTGTGTTCAGGGGGAGAGAAATGCACAGGCAGCTCTCCTGAACGGACTGATGGTCAGAGAGAAGTGCACGTGTGTGAATGAAATTAGAATCTCTCCATCAGCATGTGTAAAACATTGCATCCTCCTCTGCCCTCTGGACAGTAAGACAGGACAAATCCTCTTCTAAAGCCAGTCCAGGATGGATCTCCTGCTGTCCGTCCCGCTGGGGCATTTGTCCATTTGCCATCTCTGACAAGCCAAGGATGTGCTTTGTGGTCTGCAAGGAGGGACGGAGTGCCCTGTGAGCCTGCTGTTTACTCACATGTCCCTCTGATCCTCGGCTCATGTCACGCACTGCTGCACACCAGGGCTAAGATGGGTTAGGCTCCTGTTTAATTAATGCTGTTCCGTACCATGCAGAAATGTGAGATGGCTGGTGCCACCTTACACCCACACTTGTGGCACGTTGGTGACTCATTCCCAAGTCAGCTTTTAGAGGTGCTAACAAGCTTTTCCCACAAATAACTTTTGGGACATGGAGGTTTTTCGTTTTCCTTCCTTTCTCGTGCTAAGAGCTGGCTCATTTCCGATGGCTTGCAACTTCTGTGCAAATCGACGGTGCCAAGCTAAGCCAGCTAAAACAGTGGAGATGCTGGCCGGTATTTTGCAGGAGGATGCGGAATTGGAAAGTCGCCTCCCCTGTGCCTCCTTGAGAGCATTTGAGTCACACCGCCAGGTTTTGGGGGACCTGATGTGCACGACAGCTCCCTGGGACCTCCCGGAGCGTACTGCCATGGGCAAACTCATTGCTTGACACACTCCCAGGAGGAAATCTCCTGTATTCCCCTGCTGGAGATGCAGCCTGCTTCCAGCAGCACGTACAGCCTCAGTGTCTGCTGGCTTTGGTGTTAGTTCGCTTCCTCAAGTGCTTGGATTTTTTTTTCCCCCCACTCTTTTAAAGTCCCATCAAAGCAGGCTCCTTGCTTCAGTCGTTGCCAGGACATCAGATGGTGATGGCAGAGGTAACTGCATGAGACAGAGACTCAGCATCCATGTCGGAGAGGAGAGGCCATTAAATAGCAGAATAAGTATTTATTGCTGTTGTGTTAGAGGAACTTGGCAGCGTAAAGAAAGCCTCGAGGATTCGGGGCATCGATTTCTGTGCCTGGGGGTGGGGGGGAGCTGCACGGCGCATCCAGCTGCAGCTCTTGGTACTTCTGCGTGTCGGGCTGCCTTGCTCGTGCCCTCTCCTGCCTTTGCATCGTTTGTGTCCCGGGGAGGCGAGGGGCCTGCTCTGTGTTGGTCCTGGCTCGGAGGGTTGGCTGTGGGATGGGGACATCCCTATTGCAAAAGGAACCGAGGAGCACAGGTGCCTCCTTATGGCCTTAGGGACCAGGCACTAAGAGGTGATTGAAAACATTTGCTCCAATACTGTGCGATAGGGAAAGACAGATCGGTGCCATAAATATGGGAAAGGGGGTGTATGTGTCTGGGAAGCTTCTGACAGCGTGGTACAGTGCAGAGCTTTTCTACCATTAGCTATAAATCCACCCGAGTTCCTATTTTCTCCTCCCTGTCAGGAGACATATTTTTGCAATGCCTGCCCACTGTTATAAGGCTGCACAACAGCAGACAATATGCTGGCCCCAAATTCCTCAAACGAGGCATGTTGAAATGATACAAGACCTGTTCCCCCTGCAAATCAGCAGAGACTTGGCCAGTGACTTTGATGAAATCATATTTGCATCCCCAACACTTAACATGGGCAAATCATGGGCTTAATGCGGCATAATGCTGGGTTAAATAACCCTTTTTTCAAAGGACCAGCCGAGCACATACATACTCCCTGCCCACATACCCAGCGGAGCGATGCTGATCGCCTCAGGATGGCCTCCTGGACCTCTCTAGTGAGGGCTGTAAAAGCCCCGTTCGCACTCAAGCCCTTTATTTTTAATCACACCTACGCAGGTGCCCTTTTCTGATGGAGTCCCTGCCCCGCTGCTTTGTAAGGAAATAACGCAGACCTTTGGTGCACGCTCCTCCTGCTTCCCCGGAGGAGTTGTTGGTTTGGGTAAAGATGCTTTCATCTGGAAAGCGCGTCTCTGACGAGGCACTGCTGTTAGGGGGCTTAACCTCATTATCCTGAGAGGTGTAATCGCTTGTCCCCGTAACCGTAACGCAGCCTGACACGGGCGCTCTGAGCTGTGGCTAAGAGGTCTCGGGGACAATCTGTGTCAGATGCTCACTTGAGATTATTTTAACCCTTTGCTACTCTCGTGATCGAGATTCCCTTTAGAAAAGGAAGGAGCCCTGTACGTCTGGATGTCCTTGGTGAATTTCGGAAGCAAAATCCAGCTTGTGCCTGCAGATCCTGCTCCCAGCGTGCAGACTGGGTGCCCGGCTAGCAGTCCAGCCCGGCGTGAGGCTGGTGGTGTTAGCGTCCCTGGCGAGCTCTCCTCCTAATCAGCATCTGGGCTTGAGGACCGTATTTACCACTTAAAAACAGCCCTTAATGCTGCACGCACAGCTTTAAGAGGTCAGGGGAGCAGCAAACCTGGAGGTCCTGTCCTGCCTCAGCGATATGGAGCAGGGCTCTCGGACAGTGCAGGAGGGGGCTGCACCCGGAGATGTTGGTGCAAGGGATTCCCTGCGACATCTGGGGGATGCTCAAGGGGCAGCAGACGCCAGCTGTAGGTTTAATGTTTGCTGTGCTTGTCGGGCTTTACAGGTACTGTACAATAGCACGCAGAGCGTAAATAATGGATCCAGAGCAAGCAGGTTGTGTTTTAGCTGTGCATTTGGGGCTGGCTCACATGCTCGGGGTCTCACAGAGCGCTGCAGGACTCGGGGCTGGGTTCGCCGAGGTGCTAATCACGGGGGAGAGGCGCATGCAAAAAGGCAGTGATGGGAAAAACTGCTGGGGACACTTTGGTTTGCAAATATCCTGCCTTGGCTGTGAGCCCTGGTGTGCGCGTGGAGCTGGGTGGGAGGTGCTGGGGTGGGTGCTGGGCCCCGGGTGTGCAGCGATGCTCCTCGGCACGTGGGTGGGCAAAGGTGTACGGTGACCGCTGCCACCAGCACCACAAACTGGAGCTGTCTGGGGCACGTCCTGCTGGCGCCTCACAGCAATCTCACGGCTGCTTTGGTTCGGCAGCCTTGTCCCCACTGCAACTCTTCACGTTGCCGGTTTTGCTGTTGGATGCCGTTACCCAGCTCAGAACTAATTTAGCCAGCTTGTATCCAAATTTGGGGTCTGCTTCCCATCCACACTGAGGCGAGGGATTTGGTCTGAGGATTTGTTATTATTTTATTTTATTGTTTATATTTATATTTTATTTTATTCTATTTGCCCTTCCTGAGTTTAGGTGTCAAATCATTCCATGCGATTTCAGGCTCTGAAACCACCTTCCCCCCGAGAAGCCTGTGCACGGAGGTAGCAACATCAAGGTTTCTGCCCAGGCTTATCATCACTGTGATGAGCTCCTGACTTGCTGCAAAGCAAATCCTCTTGTTCTGGGAATGCACGATGACCTCGCCAGGGTCTGCACAAGCCACGAGCCTGGCTCCAGCCCCTGCAGCTTGCTCCTAACTGCAGGGTTAGGGAGTTCCTCGTATGCAAAGCGTATTCCAGCCCAGCTGCCTCGGGTTGTTTTTGCAAATAACGAGAGTTTATTTTAGTTTTCTAGATGTGCAGAGATACCGCTAGAAATAAGCAACGCTGGAGGAAATAGAAGAGCAGTAAGCACATTAATTTATTTATTTTTGTTTTGTTTTAGTTTATTTTTAAATCCGTCATTCCTAAAAGAAAGCACTGGCAGTGAGAAAGATGAAAGTTAGTGGTTTTCTTACGGTGTGGGGGTTTTTGCTGGTTTTGTTTGTTTGTTTGCAAAAATCCCGTTTCTTTGCTCAGCCAGGATCCTTGCAAAGTGACCGGTGAATTTGAGGAACCTGGGCTGAGACTTGCTTTTGTTTCTGGAAGCGCAGAACTCGGTGCCTTTCGAAAATGAGGCTCTCCGTGGGGCCTCTGATGCTCGGGCTCCGAAACCGCGTCCCTGGCCCTCCCGCTGCCTTCCTGCTCGGGCTGATCCATGGCAACGCCGTCGTGGCACGGGGCAGGTAAATGATCAGCTGGCTTGTTTGGTTTAGCTCGTGGCAGAAAACGGAGGAGAGCTGGAATGTCAGGAATGCAGAGAGCGTCCCTCACCCTGCCCGGGGAAACCACCAGGAATTTCCCAACCCCGTGCAGGTCAGCTGCTGGAAGCAGCCTGTGGCTGCGGGTACCTCTGCCTGCACTTTGTACCTCCACAGCTCCGTCCCTGGCATCTTGCTGTCAGTTCAGACGTAGCTTTTATGGTGACTTGTGCGCACTGAGCGCAGCTTCTCTTGAGGAAGTTCCGCCGAGAACTGGATGAAGAAGTAATAATAATAATAACCTGCATGAGACCTTATTTAAGCCCACAGCTGGCCTCCTCCCAGAAGACAAACTCGCCCATACAAGTGTGTTTTTCCCAAGCAGAGTGTAGAAATGACTCTGCAAAACCTCCCCGCTGCCGGCATCGGGCACGGGGCTTTCCCCTGGGCTGCGGGATGGGGCACGGCACTGGGCTGTGCCGCGGGCTTGGTCGCTGGAGCCCTCTCCAGCACGGTCCAAGGGAGCTGTAAATTTGGAAATTGCTGCTCACGGCTCCTGGTGCGCTCCTGTAGCACTTTCAGGATGCTGCAGCCTCAAAACTGGCTTCGTAGGTTTGGGCAGTGGGGATACCCAAAGGCCTGAACGGGTGAAGTAATTGGCATAAATCATCGGGGAGCTGATAAGGAGTCTGGGGGCGTGCTGTCTGCCTCGGGAAACAAAGCTTCTGCGTTCCCAGTCTGCCTTAAAGGAAAGGGGAGGTATAAATAACCGGCGAACTGTAATTCCACTCGGTGTCACGTCCGCGTTAGCTGCATTAGTATGTCCTAGAACCGCAGGAGCAACTAAGCCTCAGATGAGATCAGGGACCCCTTGTGCCAACCGCCGCTTGGCTGCATAACGAAGCGGTTCCTGCCCTGCCTAATAGAAAATGATAGCCGGGAGTGGCGGGATGTATTACTGCGCTTCTCAGCACATAAGAACCTGCTTTATGGGGAAAATGACACAGTTTAGCAAACACTTAAGGATTTACTTACTTTTAAGAATGCTGTTTAATCCTGTTGAAATTGAAAGGATTACTTGTTCTTAAATGCACGCTTCGTGCTTCCCTGGCTGGGGCTGGCGCAGGAGCTGGGGTTGTGCGGGGCTTTCCTCGCCCCCAGCTCCTCCTTAGCAAAAAAATAAATAAATTCCTCCTTGGAAAAACCCTGCCTGGTGCCGGACAGTCACTGCTCGCTCTTGTTTCTGGAGGTGTAGGGCTTCTTTGTACCCGATCCTTCTTAAAAAGTGGGTCGCTTCGCTGCGTACCCGAACGTGGATTTGGAGCCTGATCACAGGCAGGCTCATCCGGATCAGGTCCCGGGCTTTGATGTGCCGGGATGCTCAGAGACGTGGGGGTTTCGTGAAAGAACAAAGCAAAAAGCCCTGGCGTGGAGAACAGCGTGCTTCTTTTAGATTTCCCTGGAAGTCAAACCCTCGTCGTAGCTGTCTGACTCATAAACTGATCTCTGTGCTGCGTGAGCCTGGTAACAGAGGGCAGAAGAGACTCACCCGCTCAGGAGGGGACGTCCCTGGGGCCGCACGGTGCCCCCGGCCCCTTGTGGTCCCGCCGGCTGGCGGCCGGGCTCTGCCTTGAGCCCGTGGGCAATAATGGGCTCAGTCCCTCCTCCTCACCCAGCCTGGGTGCAATCGGCCTGGCGGGTTTTAGAGGGGGGATGCTGAGGCACAAAGATTTAATGAAACAGCCAGAGCAGTCTTCTAGGTTGCTGACAATTTGGGGAGTAAGACCTGATTTCTTTGAGTCCCAGTTCAGTTTTAACATTTAGATTTGCTGGTTAAAGGGCGGTGTTACCAGAAGTCATGTCTTTTCTTGACACTTCCCAAAACTGAAGCAAACAAGAGCTGTCCAAGACAGGGGTGTGAGAGGGACCGGGAGAGCCTGGCTGGCTCGGTGCCCCCCAGGACAGAGGTGGAAATCTGGCAGGCGCCTGCAGCATGCTGGCCGCAGAGCACGTGGCCAAAGCACCTTTTGCAGAGATCAACCTTTGCCCATGCTTCTTCTTTTTTTTTTTTTTTTTTGTTAGATTACAGTAAAATGGGGAACTTCGCCGCATTTACATTTGTGGGACTACACTTCTGCTCGGGGAGCTTTACGGCTGCTCTTCTGGTTGCACAGTAATTATGGTCCGTGATCAGGGGCTCCGGGGCATCGCTGTAAAAGGCAGGCAGGCGGGGATGGTGTCCTGATTGCCAGCCAGATGGGCTCCCGAGGGTGAGAAATAGGCCAAAATAGGCTCATGACAACCGTAGCAAAAATGATGTTTTGTCTAATTAAAAAAATCCCTTATCCATATCTTCTGATTAGAGGGAACTGTCAGGGGTAGCATCTTATTTAAATAAATAAATAAATAAATGGAAGGATGTTTTGGTAATGCTCTGCTTTGTTAGAAGTATCGTACAGGGGACGATAAAGGCTCTGAGGTGAGAAGAAAATCCCCTCTTGCTCTGCGGCTCCTCTCTTTGCTAGACGCCCATCAGGGACATTTTATACCAGGGAGAAACCTGGCCAAGTTTTGCCATTCACAGCATCTCATTTGCCTTGTTGAATAATTCAGCATCTCTGTTCTCCGAGTGGAAGTCGGCTGCGAAATGCCAGGCTGTGGCTGCTCCTTTGTTGCTGCCCTGGCTTTGGGTCCGAGCGTGGGGACCGGAGGCCAAAAGCCACCAGGTCCCCGCTGAGCGGTGCCAAGCGCCGGGCTGGCATTTGCAACAGAGCTGCAAGAAACGGTCCTGGAGCGAGTCATGAGCTGAAAGTCACAGAATGAGTCACAAAAGTGGGGAGGAGGGCAAGTAATGAGCTCCAAGTCACAAAATGTGGGGAGGAGGAGACAGGTTTGGAGCACGAAGCATCGTCTGTGCCACAGCCGGGGGAGCTGAGGCTCACGGGCATCCCGTGGATCTGTGTGTGTGCGTCCCCCGGAGTGAGCTTGGGGTTTGCACGCAGAGGGAAGGATTTGCGTGGGGATCCGCGATCCAACTCTGCTTGGCATTTTTGGGTCATTGTACAGGAGGGAGAGAGGCTTTGAGTACACCAGCAGTCCCAGGAGAGAAGCCAGGCGTGCACTTAGGGCACGTGCGCACCTGGCTGGCTGCTCTGGAGGTGGCATCCCTCTGCCAGGGCTCGTGCCATCCCTACAGAAAACATTAACGGGGCCTTGTGGCTGGGTTGGGTGCAGGGCAGCTCCACATGTCTGTGGTGTTCGACTTCATCTGCCCAACGGAGAGCCTGGGGCCGGGGGCCCTGGGCACGGGGACCTCTCCTGAAGTCCTTTATCTGCGTCCCGGACACAGGCACCTCAATTCATTCCAGTGGGCAGGAAACCATTCCAAAGACAGTAGATTCGTCTTTTCATTCTAGCTTGGAAATGATGAATATGAGTAAAATTTGTAGTTTTAGATCTGTAAGTGACCGAAACCATTCTTTGTCTTCACTTAAAACTCTGCGTAGCAATTAAAAAAAGGAGCGTGCATCAAAAATGAGAGTTTTCAGAAAAAGCTGGTGTCTTTGCTGCTCTTGATTGCGATGCTGGTGAAAATATTTCATGCCGAACCAGTCCCGTCTGCTTTCTGCCAGAAGGCAATGGTCTGCGCTCGGCTCTGACCAACTGTTGGTGCCTCTTTATTGAAGTGCAAGTAGTCAAAACCTTTCAATGTTGGGAAGTTTGCCTCGAAAAGATCGTCGTCTTGGTGGAATGAGGCACGAGGCGCTATAAACCTTTTGAAATAAAGCACAAAGTAAGACATTTTTTTCCCCAATGGTTCTCAGTGCTGCATAAAACCCATTGGAGCAGATCTGGCAGTATTACAGGAGCTGCAGGATGGAGTTTCCTTGGGTGACGCTGCTGAATGTGTATCTTTATAGCTGAAGGTTAAGGGTCTTTTATGCTCAGTGGTAAAAGCAGAAGCGGTGTTTGCTCTGATAGTACACTGGGAGCCCTGACGGCGATGTGCTGTGACACTGATGGGGGAGCTGGAGCCCATCCGTTTCACTGGATGGCTGTGGGAGCAGAAAGCCCAGGCCCAAATTCCGTGCTGCGGGTCCTCGGGTGCCCTCCTGCCTTCCTCTGTCTTCAATAAGCACACCAGGATTTTTTTTTTCTCTCTTTTCCAGGTGATCTCGGCAGTATCCAGGCTCTCCTTCCACAGCATTGCTCAAACCAAAGGAATTAGGTAAGGTCCTTGCGATGTGATGCTTTAGATGTTGTATCTCTCTATGTATACTCGTAGCATTTAATCACATCAGGCTCTCTAGAAGCATTGATACGACCGGGATAAATTGGGGTTAAGCAGACACTGAGGATGCCTTTGGGATGTAGGCAGGGTACTTGTAAAAGCACCTTGCCAGCTGCTCAGGAATAGTTTACAAAGAGAAAAAGAAGTGAAAAACCCACGAGTATGTAATGCACTGGGGATGGATAAAGGGTGGGGTTGAGTTTGTGGTGGTGGAGGCTTTGCTCTGGTCTCCCTTGCTGCTGCCAAACAATTCCCCTCGTCAGAAATGCCCGTCCCCTTCCTTGCCACCCCGTGTCCCTGTCCCCTGGGCTCGCACCCGCTGTCTTCCCGGGGACTTGGCGCTGTCGGGAGCTGCAGAAGTGACCCGGATTCGCCAGCAGCCGGGAAATCTCTTCCTGGGGTGGAGAAAGGCACCTGATGGCTGCCTGTGTGATGGGGGTAAATAAATGGCCTGGCCGCAGGGAGAGCTGCCCCGCTGCTGGGGCTGCTCCTGCCTGGAGCCCTGGAGAAGGGCTTCAGAAAAGCAAAGAGCCCCATCCAGCAGAGCTCTGACCCGCGCCTTTGTTCAGTTCAACGCAATTTGTTTGCAATTGGTTCCCTTGTTTGTGTGCATTTATATTATTAATCAGACAACGTCTGCTCATTAGGCTCAGATACAACTGGGAAGAGTTCTCAGCCTGAAGAACCTTTCCTCCCTTCTTTTTTAATTGGTGGTGGTTGTTTTTCTTTCCTTTCCCCTTCCTCCCCTATGCCCCAAGCTGTAAAACACTTGTTTTTTTCCTCGGATCTTGTCTTGCTGCTATTCTGGTCAGGGTGTAGCATCGCACTGGTCTGTGGCTGTGTCTTGGGGCCAGCCCCAAAGTGTGGGGCCAGCTGTGGGGTTTAGGACTGGATGAAGCCCCCCTTTTACTCCTAGCCCTGCCGCCCATGCCAGCCACCCCACACCACGATTTTTACGGCCAGAACTTTATTTTCTTAACATCACGCTTTATTTTTCCTGCCTTAGCTGCACTGATATTGCTGGAGGGGAACAGCTTTTCACGTGTAAAACAAACTCTGAGTCTTCCCATCTGTTAAATACAAACCTGACAGATCCCACCCGGAGCGGGGGGGAGACTCGGGGAGCGAAGTAAAACACACTGAGGGATAAAGGCGTGCTCTAAGTTAGGGGCCATTTATTATTAAGAATAGCCCAGAGTCCTGGGGAAGGTTGGTTTGCTGCTCGGGATGCAGGCGTGCGGGCTGTGGCACAGCTCTTGTGGATGTGCTGATTTTTTCTCGTTCATTTTACAACCAGCATTTACAGTCCCCACTAAAATCCCTTATCTTGGAAGCCTTTTGGCACCGTAATTACACAAGAATAGCAGAGAGCTTAGTGGGGCTTTGTGTGTAGCTCTGTTTTCCCTGCGTATTAACCCTGCTCCTCCTCCCCATTGTAGGCACAGAAAATGCTCTCCCTCCCTTCACCTCGAAAATCCCCCCCACGGGGCTGTCTCTTCCCATCGCTGCTGTCCCTGCCGTGCCAGAGCCCTCGCTTTGCCCATTGCTGCCAGTTTTTTCTCTTTCTAGCTAGACGGTTTCTTGCTGCACCATCACCCGAGCCGTGGTGCGAAGCTGATCTCAGATGAATTCAGTCAGTCGGGGGGAATTCAGTCTGGGGGAATCTGCTGAAAGTCAATCAGCAGCCTCAGCTTCCCAAAGGGACTGCTCGCTGGGGTCCCTCGCTTTCCCTCTGGGGAGATGCTGCCATTGGAATAAAGAGGAAAAAACTTGTTGGCTTAAGGCACGGTGCTCAAAAAACCATGGTAAATACTGCGCAATTAGGATTGTGTATGGGTTGTGTGGTCTTCAGCCCCACAGCACGGATGCGGGTCTGTATTTTAGGTCTAGGGCTTCAGGACCAGGCAAATTAAGAACGAAATAAATCCACCAGCCTATTACCTGTCCTTAAATAAGTTCTATGGCACGCAGGGTAGGAAAATAAAAATCAATCTTCTATGCTATTCAGTGAAGAAAATGTAAGTCTTTCTGGCTAATAATTTCTGGATTCATGAACCTTGCCAGAGAAAGCCTGTTTGACAGAGTAAATCAGATAGCTATCAGGATAGCTCTGTGGCGATGACAGAGTGTTTCTTCCGAGGAACAAGCTACAAGCAGCAAAACATGGCAAAAAACGAGTGTGAGTGCAGTGTGCTGTTTGCAGAGCTCTGCGAGGGCTGGAGATAATCCAGGGCGGCTGCAGCCCGTGCAGCACGTCTCCTGCTGCTCTGCTCTGCTCTGCCCTCAGCTGCAGGTTTCAGAAGTCCTCTGCAAAGCAGCGGCATCTTTCAGCACGTGGCATCACCGACTGAACTCCTGGCATGCTGCTGGTTGCTGAAGTAGAGGTGTGGGTTGCTCTTGCACAAGGCTGTTGGTGCAAACAGCACGGATGCTCTGGTTTCCCAGTAACTCCAGCAGCGTGTAGTCCCAAGGGCCACCGCTGGCTGCTGCACACCCGATTAATTTTTGGGTAAGAGCCCTGTGCGTAAGAAGCCCCTCAATGATGAGAGGCTTGGTGGTGTCTCCTAGAAGAGGGCACGTTTTCTGTCGCTGAGTCCATCAGAGAGAGGAAAGGCGGTTTTGTGGAGGAAGAAGCGTGCTGAAGGAAAGGGGATGCACACCGTTGTGTTCAGATCCTGGCTCTGCCCAGGTGCTGGGCATGGCTCTGGGCAAATCCCTGAGATTTGTGTGTTTTTTGTGTTTTTTTTCCCCAAAAAGCTCCCCTTTGAGCTTTCTCAAGCAAACTCTCAGCTCTCAGGAGGACAGCAGGACTTCTTGCTGCAGATCCCGATAAATCAACCAGGGTTTTCTCCTCGAAGCTTGGTTTCTCGAAGCCTTTCCCGACGCAGCCCTGGTTGCTCCCCATCGCCCACGGTACGCCCGGCCCCGGCTGCCGTGCACCTGGTGCTGGCGAGCTCCTGGGGCTGCTGAGTGCGAGCTGTGGGAGGGGGGCCGGGTGTTTTCATCTCCCCAAGATGCGTGTTTTTCCTGGAAGCAGAGTTTTGCAAGCAAAGCAGGAGGTTAAGGAATATTGGCTCGTGCTGCCTGCATGCATTTTTAATGTGTGCGCAGGGAAGCCATCTGAGAACGGGAAGGGGTTCGCGTGTTCAAAGGCCTTTTACCGAGGTCCTTAATCTGAGTAAATCCTTTAGATATGAACCGAGCCTCTAAGTGACTTTCTTCAGAAGGCACGGCGGTTAATAAAACAGATTTTAAAACATTTGCAAATGGGGAGGAGGGGTAAATCAGCATTTGTCAAGCAGACGGGGTCTGCAGCGGGCACGGCGGCGGTGCTTTGGTTGTGCAGGGGGATGAAGAGGAGGAGGAGGATGGCTGTGTGTCCTCGGCACTGGGAGCTCAGGCAGGGCCCCCCCAGGAGAGTGGAGTGCTGCAGCCACCTGGAAGCACGTTTGTCAGACAAATAAATTGTGGGGATTTTTTGTTTGTTTGTTATTTGCAAGGCTTTACTTGCAAAGGCAAGGCAAACACAGCGAGGCCAGCCTGCCAAAAACATTATTTGTATTTGAACAAATAAATAGGTAGAAGCCAAAATGCCATGTCTCTTGGCTAGTAACCTCTCTGTGTGTAACACTCCCCGAAATCCCAGGCTGTCTGCAGGATCTGCTCTGAGCCAGCTTGGCGTGGTGCGACGAGAGGCTGCAGGAGCAGGTCCCAGCATCATGCTGTCAGTGGGGATTTAACCCAAAGATTTCCCAACCTCCCTGCTTTGTCTGCAAACCCCGTGCCCTGCTGATGAGGCTCAGCACTGCTCGGTTTCGCCCAGGTGAACTGTTAAATCAGACTGCTGTGCCTAAAGTGAGCTTTGCAGCCTTACCATCCCCGGAGTTTCTGTGCTTAATGGCTTGCCAATAATATCAGGATGTGCGTGTGGGCTGGGAAGGGAGAGCCACGAGCATCCCGCCTGTGCTGTTCGTGGGATTGTAATGCTGCTGTCGGCACGGCAATGCCCTCCCTGCCCGAGCAGAAGGGGCAGAGGGTGCCGGAGCTGCTCTGGCAGCCTGGAGCTGCTCAGCCCAGCTCTGCCTGCGGGACCCTTGCTCAAATAAATCATCCTGGGGGCAATGCAGGGGCTGTTGGGAGGTGCTGGCTATGCTCTAAGTCCAGCCCCGTTACTCTGAACATCTTCATTTCCACGGTGCAAAGGCCTCCCTGGGGTAATGAAGATGCTTCCCATGAGACCAGCAGAGATCAGGTCTGGGAGCTGGGGTGGGACGGGGAATGGCCTGCCCAGGTCACGTCACAGCAGTGCTCTCTTCCTTCCCAACATCTTTGATTCTCTGATTAGCTGTGTTTGATCCAGGAACTCCTCCCCGCTTCATTCACCGTTTCAGAATTAAACCAAGAGTTTTGCCCAGGTTTCAGGACTTGGAGCCATTTCCCCATCCGAGCCCTGCTACAGCCTTAACCCTGAGCTGGGGACGATCCTGGCAATGAGGCTGATCCTGCCAACAAAGCCCAGCTCTCGCAAGGGATGGGAAGGCACAAGCCCAGGCATAGCTGGTCAAGGAGACATTCCCCTGGCTGTCCTGGGGGAGAGAAGGGAAGTAGTGGAAATACTGGGGGTATTTGCAGACTCTCCAGCACGATGGAGGCTCCATGCTTATCGTATTTGGGCTGTGGGCCCCTGTCCCTGGGGACGGTAGCTCAATGCAGGAGGCAGATCCAGCCGTGTGTGAAAAAGGCAAGCAATTAAAGTCGCTAACGATTAAGTCTTGGAGTGTCTTCAGGCAGGCTCTGGTGGGAAGGTAGTTCCAGACCTCTTCTCCCGTACAGCTGCTTTTACAAGGGCTGTTGTATTCATCGCCAGCGCGCTCCCTGCGATTGCGCTCTGCCCATTATATTTTTTACTGCTGTTGTGTATCCATTGTACTCACTTTAAGTGTTGCTATAAAACGGATTTAGGAGGCTGTGTAAGGAATCCGTGTCCTGAAAATTGCAAGCGGTTGCTGTGCAGCATGTTCTTGTGCTCTGGGGAGTCTGGGACTGGGACACAGCATAAAAATGCATGCCTGCGTTACCCGAGCTGATGAAAACCATCCATACCTGTCCCGGGGCTCCTGATTCACATCTGCCTTGCTGAGCATCAGTCCTGACCGGCACAAAACCGCCACAGACCTTGCAGTCGTGGGGTCAAGTGGAGATGGCTCCCTGTGATGCGGACAGACCTTCACTAGGAGCGACCGAATGGTCAATGAGCAGGACCCTTGGCTGAGAGCAGTTCTCTCCCAGCTAAGACGTTTTCAGCACATTTATTTTGGCAAGTGTGCATCCTCGCAGGCTCGCTCCTAAGAGGGCCTGAAAAATCTCACCGACATGTTTTCCTGCGCGGCCGCTCTGTAGGCTGGGGAGGTGCTGAGGTCACCCCGTAAGCATCCGCTAATGGAAGCAAAGGCAATTTCTCTCGCCCCCTCCCCACCGGCGGCCTTGCATAATGAAGGTACAGCTCGGCTTAGCGGTGAAATCTGGGGCTTGCCGGCTTTTCGGGTTCACCAGCCCCGTCACGGCTCTTTGCCTCGAAGGTGCTGAGCTTCCCTCGGGGTCCCTCCCTGCCTCGCCTCCCACCTCTGGGTGCGACTGCGGAGCGCCCGCAGCCTCCTGCCCCGCTCGGCGTCAGCACACGGGCTGACAGGGGAAGGTGTGGGGAAGGCTGTGCTGAAATTCAGTGCTGTCCCCAGGCGTGCAGAGGGGTTTCAGGCTCGGCAGATCCAGAACACGGGCGGGGAGGCGGGCAGCTGCCAGCACTGGGGATGTGAGGGCTCAGCTTCAGGTCCTGCCTCCTCTCGGGGCCAAGCCACGTCCCTTTGCACCCCTGTGACGAGGGGAACGCACGTCTTCTGGTTCCTGATGGACCCCAGGCAGTGCTGTGCAGGCCGGGGGTCTGTTTGGGTCTGGCTGGTGTTGCACGGCAGGGCCCTGTCTGGGTGGCGGTGCTGTCCCGCGGGCGCTCAGCGGTGCTGGCACGCACCTGGGAGCAGGCAGGAATATCTATCCGGGGAGAGATTTGTTTTTATTGGCAAGCGCTTCAGAGGGCTGCAGCTGCTCAGGTACAGCAGGGAAACTGCTGCTCGGAGTACCGGAAGATTTCCTAGGGCCACTTCGCCGCACGTTAAGAGCAAGGCTTTGGGTCTGACAGGGAGATTTGCAAATTCAGGCAGTCATGGAGCTTTGCGGGGTGTAACTAACTAGTGTGGGGTGTGATTTGTCTCCACGCTCCCAAGGTGACCGGGGGGAACATGTCCTGGGGATGGGCTGCTGCCCCTCCAGCACTGGGACATGGGAAGCTGGCACTGCCCCTGCTCACCACGCTGGCCGTTAATTTTCAGCCACGGTGTTTTTAATCAATTTGTTTTCTGAGTCAGACAGCTGGACCACATCCCTTCCTAGGGATTGTTACCCCACAGGGTACTTTTTCTCTTTGGGAGCGATGTTTCTGGATTCCCCTTTTGATTTTACCCATCTGTTATTGTCAAAGTGGAGCTGAAGTGAGGAGGAAATCGTGCCACTTTCCAGAGCGAAGCATTGCTGCATGAGAATTTCTTTTTTAAAAACACGATAATGTGTTGAAACATAAAATTATACGAGCTGTTATTTTCTTGTCTCATAGTCTCCAGAAATATTTGGTTCAGATTCGAGCTAAAGATAAATCAGGGCATGCAGCTAACCCTTGGGCACTGTGCAGTGCGCTGTGCTGAATGCTGTAAGTACTCTCCTGCAAAATCATCATCTTTGTGTTATCTGATTATGTAGCTTGCTGCTTCCCCGCTGAATTTCTATCAGAATTAATCTTGTGAGAATTTCTGCGAGTTCCAGACCACAAATAAAAGCAAATCATAATTTTTCAGAAGACGTGTCTAAAATTTGGCACAGCACGAGGTGCTTCTTTCCAGAGATGAGTAATGTAACACAATAGCATGATTTTAATTAAATTCAGCAGCTTTTGGTATGCTCCGATGTGTCTTGTTCTGCGGGGAGAATTGATTCCATCCTGCTTTAGAGAATCGGACGTTAATAGCGTGCTTTTTGTCTGTCTCACAGCGCTTGACCAAAACCATTCCCTGAGCCTGTTTCCATCTCGCAGAGGGAAACCAAAGCTTGGGGCAGTGCCCGGTGTGAGAGCAGAGCTGGGGAAAGAGCTCTGTGTCCCCCCGGTCAGCTCACGCCCACCTCTCGCCGCAGCCATAAATCCCTCACCCCCCCGAAGCCGATGACGGACGCGTTCTCGGTTGCATGCAAACATCTTGCAGAACCACATGGTTTCTTTGGACGGCCCCACGGGCGCTGTGCTGATGAAAGCATTACGTCCTGCGTCACCCCAGGGAGCTGCTGCGGCCCCGGGGCTGAGGAGCGAGCGCCCCACGGCTGTCAGCACGCTGCTCGCCAAATGCTCTCGGTAAGGAAAAGGTGCTGCTGGGATCCTCGGGCAGATGAGGTCTGAACTCTTTTTTCCTTTAGCTCTTTGAAAGGGTTTCTTCTCGTACACGGGTGTATTCGGGTGCAAGCAGCTCCCCAGATCTGAGTCCTGCAAGCAGATGTGACACAGCGTGTGGGCACGCCGGGTGCCGTGGCCAGCAGGTCCCACAGGTCCGTGTGAGCACCCAGACTCACCCAAAAGCCCAGGAGCTGAGGCTGGCTGCTAACCTAACACCCAAACTCATGCTGAAAGCCTGAAGGACAAAACCTTGGTGACATCAGAGTCCTGGGTTTCTCTGTCTTGCCATGAGGATTTCTTCGGAAAGGGCTCGTTGGAGGATCTGCGCGTCCAGCCGTGGTTTTGTAAGTTACTGCAAGATGTGATTACAGCCTGAAGATCCCATGTATGAAAACGTTTTTCTGCCAGATCCTGAGCATGGGGCGCTTAGCGCAGCTCCATCCATCCCAGCAGAGCTGCAGAAGCCCATTTGTACCCGTTTCAGGCTCTGGTCCTTTCCGTTTATCAAGGAATCCCTTGCAGAAGGGGCAGCAGATGGGCGCAGCTCAGGTTTCACGGGCGTCACGCACCCAGCCTGCTGTTTAAAGCATCGACGTGCTATCGCTGGACTTGGGAAAATGGGGCAAGATTAGCATGCTGGTGTCTGAAGGCTGCAGTCCAGCTCCTGGCAAGGGCTGAGCCACCTCCTGTGGCCTCCTGTGGCCGTTTGCACAAGTCGTGCAAACCTCCTCACTGTGCCGGCGGGGCTGGTGGCTGTCCCCAAGAAATCAGGATGGAGACAGAGAGGGGAAATAGAAGATTAATCACGCTGGATTCACCCTGCTCTCTCATACACGAATTTGAGGCTAAGATGCTACTGTACCAAGTGATCCGAGTAAAACCGACCCGCCTCTGACCCTCTGTACTCCCTGTGATGGTATCCAGAGGTGAACGGCTGGCTTCGGTTGCTAGGACAGGGCACCAGGCGCTGAAATATGTTCACAAATAAATCTTTCTGCTTATTGCTGCTGGAGAATTGCAGCCTACCTAGTTCTCCTCGTTAAATAATTCAGAGCAGAGAGCAGGCGGGCAGCGCGCCGAGCGGCGAGCATTGCTGCCGAGGAGCCTGGGGATGGCTGCTGAGGATACGGCGTGGGATGGCCCCGAGTGACCACGGAGAGCAAGGGAGGGCTGCTTCTGCATTAGGTGCCTGGTGAAATATTAATTCAATATCCCCGGTGCGGTGTGCTCTGGTTGGGGGCTGCTCCTGCATTTCTTTGCGAGAGGCATTTTTTTTTCCAGGGGGCTCCGTGCCCCAGAAAATCGCCTGAGTGGTTTTTAAGATCAGAGGGGAGCTTTGCGTTGGGTGTCGGGGAGGATCAGCTGCTGTAGCTCTTGTCCTCAAGCTGAGAAGCTCCCTTTTAAACGCCGCAACAAATCACTTGGTCTTTTCTTCTCTTTTTAGACTCTAAAACAAACGCCTTGGATCAATCACTCTTGGGTTCTCTTCTTTGATCTCTGGAAATGATGCTGTTGAATGCGCTGGGGTTTGTTGTGAAGAAGTCTGCTCTGGAGGTTTATCATCTTTAAGAGGCTGCTCCGGCAGCGTTTGATGTTGCTGGGGCTTTTGCTCTCCATCCGAGAGGATGAAGTGGCACAGGCTTGAAGGATAAATGGCTCAGCAGGTGTTACTTCTTTTTTTTTTGTGATGGTGGACTGAAAAAAATGAAGTCTAGTGCTTAAATATTGATTCTAAAAGGAGACTTTTTCAAATGAATTCAAAGAGTTTGGGAACTCTGCAAAACTGATGGGTTTCAGTGGACTCAAAATATTTTATTCATTAACGTTGGGCATTCCCAGCTATTGCAGTTAATACTGCTTATGAAGCGCAATGAAACACAGTTTTGCAGGGAATCATGAGCTCTTGGTCCTCTTTACTTCCAAGGCTTCTGCTATAATTTTGTTTGTTTTTTCAAATAATGCCATTCGGACTGGTCCTAGGCACCACGGTGGCTCTCGGAGAGCTCGTGGCTGGAGGAGGTGCAGCTTTTGGGTGCCAGGTGCCTGAAGCCCGTGGCAGGTCCCTGCCTGGGTGCTGCCGGCTGGGAGAGGGGCGGCTGGCACCCTGCTTCGGGCTGGGGAGGGCAGGGAGGTGGCAGCCCCGCTCCCATGACAGTGACCCAGGGATGTGGGAGCATCACCGGGGCCGTGTGTGGCTCCTGGGCAGCCACACGCTTGCACAGGCAGCCGGCTCGAAGGGCTCGACCAAAGTGCGGGGCTTCCTCCAAAAAGCCGCCCTTCAGCTCCGAATTTCAGACGGCTCATTTAGTAACCCTCCCCTCAGCCTGACCTTCCTTCTAATTGCATTCCGCGCGTCCCTATTTAGCCATTATCTGCAATTGCTGAGATACAGGTTATTAATTCCTCCCCTGCCCTGACTTTCACTCCGGTGCGTTGGCCATGGTCAAGGTGAGGCTGCCGGGGCTTGCGGAGCTGCCATCTCCAAGAAACTCTCGTTAGGAGATGGTTTTCTCTTTGCTCTCTCCTTGTCTTACACGGTGGGGGTTTATCACAGCACTTGATTACACCTCAAGCTCAGATTTATGGTTGGAAGCACGTTCTTGTGATTTTAATATTCTTGATAGCTCTTTAACGTCTTTCGTTCTGGCATGGTTAGCACTGGAAGAGGAACTAGAGATTAAACGCAGAAGGTGCGTTTAGAAAAAAAAGGAGGTCGTGTCTCGTGGTGGGTTTTTGCTTTTACTTTAACCAGTGGTGTTTGAGCAGAGGTCACCTATGTTTTTTTCTCTCTTCCTGGAGCTTTGCAGGGCGGTGCAATGCCGCTGCTATTCCCCTTGCCGTTGGGCTGAAGTCTGAGGATGTTTCCCCAGGATCAGCTGAGCCGTGGGCAGCTGGTGGCTTTTTGTGAGAGCTTCACGTGGATTCGTGCTAGCCCCAAGTCCCCAGGGCAGGGGAAACCCACAAACACGCACTCTGCGAAGCCCCACGGTGCCTCCTGATCTCTCGCTGTGCCTTTGTGCTTTGAAGCTTGTCCCCAAAGTGCAGAGGGCACATCTCACAGACATGCGGACAGATGCTGGGGCTCTGGGACAGCCACCAGCTGGCACAGCTTTGCGGGGAGAGCGGGCACAGCCCCGTCTGCTCTTCCCACCTGTGGCTCCCTGCCTCCCGCATTGCCCCTTGGCACGTGTGCATGGTTAAAACCAACCAGCCCGGGGCCGTGCACCCTCTTTCTGTGGGTTTGCATCTCACGGGGAGGCACCGCAACACCAAGACTAGGACTATGGCATCGTCCTGCTCTGTGCTGGGGGTCGCCACAGCTCCTTCCCCTCCTGGGCTCGCCACCTGGCAGTGGTTGGGGTTAACTCCCGGATCCAGCCCCTGGTTCACTCGGCCTGAAGCCGCTCGCCAAAACCAGGGCGAAGCGAAGCAGGGGAGGGAAGGCAAATTAGTGCTGGAGACGAGATCCAAAAATAGCAAATTGAGGGCCCAGCCAGGCCACGTATTAAATCTTTCAGGAGAGGCGATCCATCGTGAAACAGGGAGAGCGGGAGGGAATTGAGGAGGAAATTGCACGTGGGGGCAGCTGGAGGTTCACGTGCGTCCGCTTCCCCGCAGCATCCTCCTCGGCCCCGTGCTGCAGCCGGCGGCGCAAGGTGCACCCAGCCCCAGCAGAGCCCTGGCCCGCCATGGCCCCGTGCCAGCAATAATACATTGGCTTTAATTAAAGCAATATTTTTCATCTCTTTCCTACATTACTTGATTATTACTTCAGAACGAGCCAAGGAATTCTTGCTTTCCCCCCCCCCCCCCCCATTCCCTCCCTTCCTCTTTTTAATCCGCTTCCCCCCACTTTCTTTTGCCCTTTTGGTGTCCTTTCTCTCCCCCTCGCCCCCCCGACGGGGTTTTAGCCTTTTTTCGGCTTTTGCAACGCGTTCATATGAGGAAGCCCCGCTCTTGTAAGGACACGCTCATCCTGGTGGGATCTCCTGCTGGCAGCACGGCCTCGGGTGAGGGCGTTTGAGCCGTGGCGAGCAGAAAGAGCAGCACGGTGGTTTCCTAGGGGGAGCGGGCAGCAGCCCAGGCAGTGTCCCCCTGGGACCTAACGCCTCGAGGGGGACAAACGTGTTTGCAAGGAATAATTTTGCTCAGGAAGCAGCTCCGGTGATGCTCTGGGTTTGGCTGGGGCCGCGGGGGGGGGCGGATAGACCACTAACGCTGTCACCCGTCTCCTTCGCAGGCCCTTCCCTTCGGAGGAGACCGCGGAGAACGATGACGACGTGTACCGCAGCCTGGAGGAGCTGGCCGAGTGAGTGCCTCCCTTCCCGGGGGGTCGGGGAACACACGACGGGAAAGGTTGTCCTTTAGTTCCAGCAAAGACTGATGGAGTTTGACAGCAGGGCTGGCAGCGCCGGCCTGGCTGCTTCGATCGTCCCGCCAGGAGATCTGGGGGCTCCTACAGCGCTCTCTCTTTTCCCATGCAGAGCCCTGGGAGACGCCGCTTTGGGTCAGGCCGAGTTCACGGGCGGCTTACGGGGGGGGGCAGCCCATGGGGACCCCCTCCCGCCGCATCCCTTTCTGAGCTGCAGAAGCCCTGGGTGTAATTCCTGCAGCGGGGCTTGCTCCGAGTGCTCTCCGTGGGCCTGCAGGTCGGGAAATAACCCCCACGGTAACCCCAAGGTCCTGCCCTATGCATGAACCCGAGCAATTTATATTTTTGCAAGCTGTGTCTCACTTCAGCGGCACGCTTTCCACGAATAGTTGGGACTGCGCAAAGGCTTGTAGCACCCGCTGTGCGGGGCAGAGCAGCCAAAACGGGGCAGGAGAGAGCCTGTGGATGGGACGGGGATGCCCGGTGCCTCGATGGGTGCCAGCCCCCCGCACCCGACAGGCCAGCAGTGCCTTCCCCTGCCTCTATTTATTTGTGTCCCCGGTGCCTGTGCTTTGCTGCCCCTGAGCTGCGGGGATGATATAACAGGCTTTTAAACAACCTTGAACTAAAACTGGTGGCTGGTGAAACGCTGGCCCGATTGGAATTCGATGGCAATATTCCCACCGGCTCCGGTGGGGCCGGGACCGGACTTACAAAGTGCAGTCTGTTTCAGACGGGGAGACAATCTGGGCGGGTGGATGTGCGGCTTTATACGGTTAAATATTATTGTTCCACAACATAAATAATAAGGCTCCTTAATCCAATGAGTTCCTTATGGCTTCGGTTATTAGGAAAGTAAATCATAAATCCCCCGTACAGGGAACGGAGGATACTGCAATCCCCCGCTCGTGGGTTGGTCCCAGCAACTACAGTTTAATAAAATTTGAACTCAGAAAAGGATCCTTTCAAGAGCAACATTTTCCCCCCTCTCCTAAAGTTCTCAAAATCCCTTTAATATTGGGCTTTTTAAGTTCCCGATTCTTGCACGGGGGCTCTGCAAGGTGCTGTCTGTGCAGGAGCCCCGTGGTGTAGGGCAGGACGCCTGTGAGCGCTGGGGACCGAGGGGCAGCATCCAGCTGTGGCTGTCCCTGCTGCTCCCCATCCCTTCGCTCGTGGCTGGGAGTTGGTCTGGCCCTGGGGGGCCTAAATGTGCCCCGATGGCTCAGAAATTTCTTTCCAATCGGCTGCCAGTGGGACACGAGCTCCTTTCTTCTGTCCCAGATCATCTTCAACTTTTAATTTGTTTTTTCTTCCCCCGTCCTTTGCCAAATCCTCTTCTTTACGTCATTAGGTGGGACCAGTGCTGACAGGGGTGTGTAACCGGGGATAGCTCACGAATTCGTTCATAGGAATCAGTGCTCCCGGCGCGGCCAAGTCGTGCGGAGGCACAACCCGTGAAATGGAGCCGTAATTCATCTGTAGCTGTAAAACAACCCTGAAATGCCGCCGAGAGACCCCGAGCAGCGGGGCTGGTGTGCTGCCTGCTGACTCAGCAGCACCGCTGCCCCTTCCTGCCCCGGCCGAGGAGCATCTCCCCGGGGACGCTCTCGGGCAGCCTGCCGCTCACAATGGTGCGCACTGGGCACCCACGCTGCGCGCTGGCAAGCCACGAGGCCGCATGAGAAAGCTCTTTCTTAGCTGCTGCCGGTCCCCAAACAGCGGAACAAGGGCATCATTCACGGGCTGGGAGTGATTCAGTCCGCCCAGCAGCTCTGCATTGAATATCGCTCACGATCCAGCTGCCTTGGGAAGATGGGAGTGCATCCCGAATGCTGTACCGAGGGTGAGGAAATGATTTGCACAGCAAGCAGTGAAGTGACCCAGTGCACGGAAGAAATCACTAGAAACAGTAAAACCGCGCACAGCAATCTTCCCTCTTGCAAAAGCACTCCCCCATCCCTGCGCTTCTTCTGTGCTGCCTGAACAGAGTTATCCGAGTGGTGATTTTTGCCCTTTGGATTTCTGTGTAGGGATGCACAGCCCTGTGCTTAAAAACACTGCAAAACGTGCCATTGCAGGGTCCCGGCCTGCTGTCCCCACTGGCTTTGCAGGGACAGGGAGGGAGAGGAGGAAGGGGACAACTGGCACGGACTGGGACCTGCCCAGTCACCCCTGCAGGGCAGGGGAGTCCCCCACGTGGAGCTGTCTTTGGGAGTTGTGCTCCTATAGTAAAAAGCGCTGGATAAATGCTGAACTGGTTCAAACACAATGTTTTGGTGGCCGGTGCAATTGTTTTTTTCTTTTTAAAGAATGGCAAAACGCTTCATTTTTAATCTGAAGCACTGAAATGCAGCGGTTTTGTGTCTTCTGTTTGCTCTTTTAGGTGAATTCCTGCTTGGCAAAGCATTCAAAACACAAACAAGTTTGTGACGGAGTTGCGGGTTGGAGGAGCAGGAGCAGCCAGGCCTGTCCCTGTTGTCCCTCCTGCTGATGGCTGTGTCCCCACGGGGGCGGCAGGGCCCCCCCAGGGTGGAAGAGCCGGGCACAGTTGCCAGCACAGGCTCCGGGTGCAGGTCACTAGCAGCACCCTAAGCACCAGGGTGCAGACACAAGGTGTGTGCCCACAGCGAAACGCGGCCACGAGAAGGCTGGTGGCCCTAAAGGACGTCTGTGCCTTGCTGAGCCCTTTGTGCCCTCACCTTTGGGACAGGGCTGATTTTCCATGCGGATTACCTTATCCCCAGCATCGTGCTGTCCGTCCAGGGGGTCAAGACAGATAAATGCATGGAGGCGGATATTTATTTTACATCCAAAAAAAGAGCAATCGGTGATGGAGAGGGGAGGGGAAACCAGAAGGCTATCAGGGGAGCGAGCAAGCTCTCAGATTCCCTGTCCTCAGCCCGCCTGCCCCTCTCTCTGCTCATGCTGCTGTCGGCCAGATGGCAGCCTGGGAGCACCGGGGCAGATGGCGGGGCTGGATGGTGGCTGTGCCATCAGCTCTGGGAGGAGTGGCAAAAGGTCGAGCGTCCTCTGCTGCGTGATTTATTGCAGCCTGCCCGGCTGCCAGGCCCTCCAGCAGCACGTTGGGGGGAAATTTACACAAGGAAATGAGTGGGTCGGGGCGATAACACGGCTGCTTTCGCTGGAAACTGCTGAGAAGAATCAAAGCAGCGTTTGTCCGGGTCTGTGCGAGCCTCCTGGCAGCAGGCAGTGACCCGCCGTGCTGCTCAGCACCATCCTGCCCGCTGCCTCTGCATCTCGGGGTGGCCCGAGCCACTCTGGCACCTCCCAAGTCTTACTTGGCACTTCACCTAAATTTTCTCTGCTGCTGCTTCACCACACCCCGGTTATTGTTGTCACAATAAATTTATGAGGGCAATTAATCCTGGTCCTCTTTACAGCATCAGAACCTTCCTTATCACGAACCCGCCCCGCTTACCTTCCCTCTGCAGGGCCCTGGCCCTCTGCTGGCACGGAGCATGGTGTGTGGGTTACACCCAGGGCAGGTTCGGGGTTGTTTGGTAGGTATTTGAAGAATCTGGAGTCGATTCACAGAAGAACTGTGAACGGTTTGACACAAAGCATTCCCTTTGTGTAACTCTTGCCTCTTTTTCTCCTCTAAAAGTGAGAACTTGTGCCCAAGTGATGCTGCTCATGTGGGCACAGACTTTGCCCCAAAGCTGTCCCCTGCTATGAGCTTCTTGCTGAAGTTTCTTCCATTTCTTTCCGTGCTGTTACCAGTGGTCCTTGTCACATCTTCCGAAACAGCGATGTGATCAGCAGAATTGCTCAAGTGCATTTAAAAAAAAGAAAGTAATGAATTGAGAAGCCAAGGTGAGATGATAAGTTAGCTGCCACTTTTCTCATTATTTTTCCTGTGTTGGGAAAACCACACATGCCACACAGTGAAATAAATGGCTCTGTGGTCCAGGACACTCAAGCCAGAGCACTTGTACACATCTTTTCATCTCTGTCATCAGCAAAGATTTTTATATGTCTTGCTTTTGCCATCTCTGAGAAAGTGTTGGTTGCTATAACTGCTTGAGGCTCATTTCTGAGATGATAAGGCTCGACTTCTGATGGAGAATGCGAGACCAGAGCAGAATAGATGGGTAAAAGCCTCTCTTGCTATTTCCAGACGTCTCAGTCTAAATACTATCTGGGTAATCAAAACCCTGCAAGATCTCGGGTCCAGCCGCTGCGTTGCACACCTTGCTCTCCAGCACCCTGACACCTAACCCTGCCAGATGCGCTGCCAGCACAGGGCTCTGCTCATCCTCTGGCTCTTAACCCCAGCTGCAGTGCTGGAAATTTGCATTCGGCTTTTGGTCCTCTTATTTTAGCTCCTTCGCCCTCCTCCTTTTGCTCTTCCCGGTGCTTATTTCTGGTCTTTGATCAGTGCAGCGAAGCCGCGCGGTGGTTTTGGGTGGGTCTTGGCGTGGTTGGTTTGGTGCTGAGCGCCTCGCTGGGGCTCGGCTGTGAATTTCTGAGGCTGGTACAAACTCGTCAACTTCCTGGCATTTCTCTGCTTACCTTCCTCATCTGTAATGTCATTGAAAATGTCATCGGTCCCTCTCTTGTGGGAGCTGCTCTCTAGCAGGGCCGCTGCCTGCTTTGGAGGGCATTTGTGCAGAGTGGTCATTACCAGGGAGGAAAAGCTCAGCCAAAAGCACTGGGTTTGCCTGAAATAAGAACAACTCCTATTACTTTGCCCCGAATAAGCTTCCTTGGCGAGGCAAGATGCTGCCAGCCCAAAGCTGTTTGTATCCATCCTAATAACAGCAATTGGTTGCAAAGGTTGCTGTTAACTCTGAAGGGAGGAAAAAAATCCCTTTGCTAAACCCGGAGATGTCAATGAAGCTCCTAATCCAGGCAGTAGATCTCAGGCTCCAGTCCCCATGGGCAGCTCTCAGCTTGCTGCTTTTATTGAAGGACTAAATCCTATCTCTCTGTGAAGAAAGAGGCGGGGGTCTGGCCTCCCCGGGTTGCGCAGTCCATGCGGGGCATGCTCGGGATGCTGACCATACTGCCTCCTGCAGCAGGGCACCGTGCCGAACGCTGAAAATATCTGCCTTTAGGGCGTTTAAAATTTAGTGTCTTCATGGGTCGTTGCTGTGAAAAACCACCCAAAGCCTGTTCTCTTTTTTAATAATGGGTGTGCGTGTGCTTATTTTCCACTCCAGCAGACAAAATACGGCACCGACAGAAGGGGATGGGTTTGAGCACTTCTCTAAGCTCTGAAATGGACGTGTCCTTCCAGTTGGCCTTAGGATTTGGGAATTGTCTCTGTTTTTGTGTCTGGGCAGAAAATAGAGTTAGCGAGTGCTGGTGCTGGTGAGCAGGGGAGCGTTGGCCATGGTTGGGCACCAGCAGCCAGGCTCGCGCTTGCGATATTAACCCAGCCGTACGGTTCCTAACGACCTTCGAGCCAGGGAAATGATGTATGGAGAGGCAGCCAGCAATCCGAGAAGGGAAGATTAATCAGGAAGCAGGAGTTACTTGCTCTGGATGAGGAGAGGAGCTGAGAATATAAATATTGGTACAGATAATAACGGTGACGGCGACGCTTGGGAAGGGGAAGATGGATCACCAGCTATTAGTGGGCATTATTACAGCAGCTGCAATGCATCACTCTGGAAGAATGGGATGGATACATCATGCCAGTGAATTTATTTAAAATCCCCAAACTTTTATTAAATAAATCTGTTTTTAAAAATAGAAAGAGCTGCATTTAGAAAAGAAATAAAGCCCAGTTTTGCAAACAGATGTGCTCTGCTGCTCGGTGCTGTATAATATAGAGATGTCGAGCGTTACATTTTGAGCACGGTTTTACACCTAAACATATTTGTATGTAATTAATACCCATGTTGAAAGAGACTGCTTATAAAATATGTGAAAGCTGTTTGATATTCCAGCATTTCACACTGCCCTGATCCCATGAGGTTGACTTCAGTGGGAGCTGTTAGCAATTTGCACCTGTAGATCTAAGCTCTAGCATTACTGTTGTTAATTGGTATTTATTATGGGTTGAATTTTCAGAAGAGCTCCAAGACTTAGGAGCCCCTGGGGGAGTTTGCAAAGGCTCAGGTGACAATTAAGTACCTAACACTTTCAATAGAAGTTGGGCACTAAGTCACAGGGCCACCTTAAAGCCTGTGCTTGTGGGGACAACTCCTAAGCATCTTGGCCAGTCCTGAAAATGTGACTTTTTGGCTGCTTGATTCATCTGTGATGTAAATGCTGTTACTGGAGTCTGCTCAGCACTGGGACTTAGCATCACAGAGCTGAGCATCTGGTGAGACTCCCTTAAGGCAAAACCTGCATTGGGAGTGTGGCTGCGTGAACGTGTTTGGTTTTTTGTGTTTTTTTTTTTTTTTATCCCCAGCGTTTCTTTTATTCCCATTTCCCAAGCAGGTTGCTGCTGGGGGCTGCAATGTGTCGTGGGGATGCGGCCATGCATGGGCAGGGTGATGCTTCAGCCCTTTCCTCCCTCTACAACCAGCACCTCTTTCAGATACGTGACACTCAGCCCACTTCTGCTGAGCACAGAGGGAGCAAATCGACCCCAGCATGGGCTGGGACGGATCCTGCCTAAGTATTCCCTAAGTTTATTAACTCTGTGTTCAAATGCCCCAATCAGTCACTAACACGGGAGCTGCTCCTTGGCCTAAAGAGCTCACAGGAGATGCGCAGGAGGCTGCGGACACCTTCGGAGGAGTGGATGGACTCAGGCTGGGTCCACATTCACCTTGCCCAGCTGCCAGCCAGCAGGAGGGGCTGGGCAGCGGGGCCAATCCAAAAAATGGCCTTTAATGCAGATGGGGAGCATGGATGGATGTTAACGCCATGGGTCTCGGGGTTTCCTTATGGCTGTGATCGTTCTCCCTCCGATCCAGCGGCAGTGAACGTGCCCTGCTGTCGCTGAGCCGCTCTCCTTCTCGTTCCAGCGAACACGATCTGGGGGAGGATATTTATGACTGCGTTCCCTGCGAAGATGAAGGCGATGATATCTACGAAGATATCATCAGAGTGGAAGTTCAGCAGCCCATGGTAATAATCCATATGTGTTTTTTGAACTGGGGTGGGGCAGGGGGGAAGGGAGAGGATAGAATTAAATAATAAGTGATCTATAGGTGATGGGGGTTGAGGATAGAATTAAATAAGGAGTGATCCACAGATGACGGGGGTTGCTGCAGGGGAGCAAATCACTTTGCATCATCCCTCGAAGCCAAGCTGCCTTGCCAGAGGTAAAAATAAGCCGAGTGGGATGGCACTGGCCCAGAGGGGGCTCTCCGAGGAGTTTTCCAGCACATCACATCGTCTGAAGGAGTCGGGGGAGGAGGAAGGGGAAGGAGAGCTAATAAGCCCAAATGGTAGAAGACAAGCTAAAAATAGTCGTTTGCTGCCGAGCCAGCGCAGCGTGTGTCACTGCAGCCCCTTCGGGGGGCGACGGGGCTCGTACGTGCTCCATCACCGAGCCTCGTGCCCTGTGCGATGGTATTTTTAGATCCGGGCTGGCAGATCTGTGTGCTGAGGGTTCAGCACGTGGCTTGGAGCTTGTTCCTGCTCCTGTCTGGGTGCTCGGAGTTTTCACAGCTGGGATTCCTGGAGTGGGGGGGACTCAGGGCCCCGTGGGGCTTTGTGGAGAAGCAGCCGACCCCATTCGTCACCCCCAAAGACAGCGGGGAAAAGCAGGAGTGAGGCATGCAAGACCTCGTGGAAGGACTTGCATTGACTCCAAGGGGCTCTGGTGCAAGTTTCCTGCTCCGTGGATGGTCCAGGAAGGTGGTGGTGGCTCTTGCATCTCCCCAGAGGTGCCTTCAGCCCCCCTTGCTGCCTGCGTCCCCACTGAGAAGGGCCGCACTGGTTTTTACTGGTGCAGAGCTGGAAGGGAGCCTTCCATCCGAGCACAGGCTTCCAGATTCTCTCCCATCCCCTATCTGCCACCTCTGGATTCGTGTAAACCCCAGTTACTGCCTCCTGCTGGCAAACAGCAGCTGGCCGTGGTGCAGAGCTCCCCGCAGCACAGCAGGATAAGCGCACACGTTGCTGACCCATTAAACACCCCAACCGGGCACACGGGCGGGTGCTGGGAGCTTGGGGACCAAAACCAAGTCTGGCCACATGTGAAGGCTGTGACGATGCTGGATGAGGCGTTTCATCTCTTCACTCCTTGTCTGCAGCCCGAGGAGCTCCAAAAACCTGCCTGGATTAAGGAGCTGGGCACAAAACATCCCCAGGGACCCCTGCCAAAGCGCCCAGAGCTGCTCACAGGCACCGGAGGCGATGCCGATGTCAGCGCAGCCCAGTGGCCACCAGTGCTTTTACCATTTTGCCATCAGTTTTAGAAGCCAGTCGGGCCAAGGACTGTCCTTGGGTAGAAATTTCCCATGCAGAAGGCAAAAAGAGGGAATGGTCCCACCACGCGGGTGCCCAGCAGGCAGGTAGTGCCGGATTAGGGGCAGTGAGAACAGTTTTTCTGTGTCCCCTGCAGTGTTTTGGTTTTTTGGGCACCGCTGAGCAGCAGTGGAGTCAGTGGTTTAACTCCTTTCCTCCCTGCCCTTGAGCAAGAGTCTATTTTTAATACAATCACCCACGTTTCTGTCTCGATATTGGATTTTTTTTTTAAGCTTTGTTGCCATAGCGAGTGTGTAACGCTAATTGGTTTCTTGTATTTCTGCATGCTTCAGATTAGATACATGCAGGTAAGCCGCATCGATTAAAACACCGGTTTGCTGCTAGGTCCGAGCTGGGGGTTATAGCAGGCACACGGAGGATGTGCCTTCCCGTGCATGGTCATTAAATCAAACCACCGACTGAATCACCCCCCAGACTCGGCACTAACACGTGCTTCGCCTCCCACCACGACGCCTCAGCTCCTCTTTACAAACGTAAGGGAAGGGACGCCAGGAGTTGGGGCTTTGAGAAAAAAAACAACACGTGTAGCATCAGATCTGACCTAAAATCGTGAGACTTGGCAGCCCTGGCAGGGGATCTGTAGAAGTCTAACGTATTATTTATGACCCATTTAGGCTCTGCTGTGATTTTCATCTTAAGCAAAAAAAAAAAATTAAAAAAAAAAGAGGAAAAGAGCATTTCTCTCTCATTTATTCTTTAGCCGATAGTCTTTGGTGATGGAGCTATAATAAATGAAAAAATGCAATGCTGTCCATGTTGAAATATCCTGAATAGTAGAGCCAGGGTTTCTTCCTAATTTTTTTGGATAAAAATAGTTTCCTATAACATAAACCAATACCAATACTCCTCTGCCTATCCTAACTCGTGCTCGTCACAACTTTGCCATCCCTGAAGGCCGAAGTGAAGCTCCGGTCTGTGTGAGCAGGACCACCATTAGGACTATCTGAACATGCATCACTTTAACTTTTTTCTAGAAAATGGGCATGACAGAAGATGACAAAAGAAATTGCTGTTTGCTAGAAATCCAAGAAACCGAGGCCAAATACTACAAAACACTTGAAGACATAGAAAAGGTAAGAACCGAGCCATCCTTTTTTACGCCATTGCCTTCCACCCCATCACTCCATCCTGCCTTAATCTTGCCGTGTTAGTTCTTGCTGCGAGAGCTGGCAGATGCGACGAGGCAGGATCAGTGCACTCACATGTTAAATTGCAAGAGGAGGAGGAGGAGGACGCAGAAAACCCATCCTGACAAGCATAAGTGCGCAGCCTGTAACTGCAGGAGCTGAACAGCATATTTTTTTCTGATCACTGCATATTGGAAATAAACTGAAAAATTCCCTGCTGTGTCCCCCCACCCCAGGGTAAGAGGTTTCTGCTCCGCTCATCCTGGCCGGTCTCGCTGATAAGAGCCGTGGTTGCAGATATCTTATCTCTTCGATTGCCACTGAATAATTTGAAGGAGTTTCTTTGTTCTGGGCGTTTTTCAAAAGTGCTGAAGCTGTGCTGACTTGTCATTGAAGCTAATTGGATTAAAAGTAACATTCCACTGCTTGAATTCATGGGTTTTAATTGGGTTTGGTAAATTATTGTTGTGCCTTTCTTTTAAAATAAAACGAGTGCCGCAGCAAGACGGTGGAGTCATGGGTGCTGCCAGAGCCTGGAGGTGGTTTCTGCTCCAAGGAAAGTGGCAGAAATGAAGAACGATAGTGAAAATGAAGCTGCCATTTCTCATCACCGTAACGCTTTTGTTTCCCCCCTTCTGCAATTGTTTGCCTCAGTCTGCTGCAAGTTCCTGCAAAGGAGCTGGGCACGGAACTGAGTGCAATAAAATAACATTTCCCACTTTACAACCAAATGTCCTAATGTGTGCAAATAGCTCTTTTTCTTTGAAAACAGCCATAAACCCTCTGTTTCTGTCTAAAAAAAAGAGTTAAGTTATTGCTTTGATATCCTTCAAAACCGCTTGCAAAGGCGTAGCAGGTTCTGACAGCGTGTTAAGGGCCAGAGGGTCCTGTCTCCAGTGCATCGCATCTGTGTTGTGTTTTTTTTTTGTAGTTACAAGTAATGTGGATATTTCTATTAATATGTATTTGTTCAGAAAGGCATTTCCAATGTAATCATATCAGCTATGCTTTTTCAAGGGCAAAATTCTAGGGAGAGAATCAAAGATGCTTCAGAGCTGCTCACAGCTGCAGCCAAGAGCTGCAACGTGGTGGAAAAACTGGCAGGTTAATAAAGTAAAATAAAGTAAAATAATAAAATAAAATTAAAATAAAATAAAATAAAATAAAATGTAGTTTAATAGAGGTGGTAGCACTGGGGTGCCCTGCACCTCCCCTGCTGGACGGGCCCCTTGCAAATGCACAAATTCATTAAAACTGGGCATCTAGCTGCCAAGGTAAATGCAGCTGGTGAAACAGGAAAGTATCTCCCTTACGCAGAAATAAAACAACACTTGTTCACTCTCCAATTTCAATCCCTTTTCCACTTGCCTCTTGCAGAACTACATGAACCCACTGAAGCTGGTACTGACTCCCCAGGACATGGAAGCTATTTTCATCAATTTGGAGGTAACAACACAAGCGCTGGCTTAAATATTTGCTCTTTTCACGGCAGCTTAGCTTTCTTCCCGCTTAAGAGAAGACTTTCAGATTGCACATTAGATTCATGCGTTCCCATGAACAAGCTCAGTCCTTCCTCTGCTGCAGAGCTTGAATGGGTTTGGGAGATTTTTTTAAGTGCTTATTATTAAAGTCGAGGATTATATGAATTCTAGGTAAGAAAATAATTTTATACAGTGGATGTTCCAAGGCCTGTGTGTATTTTAGCTGTGCTTAGAAACGCTTTGGAAAGATAGCAGGGCTGTTTCAGAAGTAGGCAGGATGGAGAAAAATGAGGAAGCCCCCAGCTGGGCAGGAAGGGCAGGGCGGTGTGGCAGGGATGTGTCTCCTGCAGAAAGGTTGGACGCTGCTGCTCTGGGAACACCGTGGGATCGGGGGGGCTGTTTCCACTCCTGCTGTCGAGCTCTGTCGGCTTGCATTTGTCCTACCTGAATTGCAGCCTTGCACTTATGGCTGTTTAGGGCTGATCTCACCAGGATGGCTTATTTTAAAAACAGGTAAAAAGAAAAAGAAGAGAAAACAACTGCCTGATGAAGAAGTGAACGTGCATGTCTTTAGGCTCTGTTTGCCCGCTTGCTTTAGGTGTGTTTAAAGTATTGATTGTTTCTTCATTTTAGGACCTAATTAAAGTGCACTTCAATTTCCTGCGAGCCATCGACGTCTCTATGATGTCTGGAGGAAGCAGCCTGGCAAAAGTATTTCTGGAATTCAAAGAGAGGTAAAGAGGAAACTCAGCCTTTGGACAACTCTGGTTTTAACAAACTAAGGTTCCCAACTGCATGCGTGTCGCAGACCAATTTCCTAGCAGCAATTCAGCAGCTAGAGGCTCTCGGGCTGCTGAAGCATCACTTGGTGCCTGCCCTTAAATACAACACGTTGGGAGAGGTGTAGCAGAGGGGAGACAGGAAGATAAAGGTGGGAAGGTTTTGATTACGGTGAGCCAGAATGGAATAAAACCTCTCTCACCTGCATGGGCTTTAATGTTGTCTTCTCCTGCGAGCCCTGCTGGGGATTGTAGGGCCTGGAGCATGGCAGCATCAGGCCCTGCAGAGAGACGTCTGTCTGGTCAAAAGCAGTGGTTTGCTATAAAAATCCCATGTTTGGCACTGGCGTTTTCCCGCACCTATGGAATGATGAAAAATGTGAAAGTTGCTTTCGCAAAAATAATAGGTTCTGTGTTTTGGCAGCTGCGAGCAGGAGTACCCCCGAACACAAAGATAAGGTTAATAAAAGCCTTTAATATCCTTAACACTAATCAAAGGCCTGATTCATTGTGGACTCATGCCAGGGTGTTATTTCACTGTGATTAAACCAGTGTCTAGACATAGAAATGCCATTCAGAAGTCAATAACTCCAGAAATACCATCTGCATTAATAATACACCGTAAGGTCAGATATTCCATCACTCACAGTGCCTCTTTTAGAAAGGGAATGTTTCTTGGATTAAAGGAAAAAGTTTCCAAAGAAGAATGCAAATAACTTTAAAATGCTCGTAAAGCCCACTTAGGTGATTTTAATTTCCTAATTCCTGACCCGGCTCCATGCACATGAGTGCTGTCCCCAGGCAGGAATCCTTTCCTGAGCCTGGGATGGAGCTGTGCAGGCGGGGACAGGGAAGGGATGTGGGCATCCCTGGGCTGACCTGCATGGCTACACAGGAGCTAGGAGCTTGCAAGATGCTGAGGTCAGGATCTGGCCAATTACAGCAATTTTTGGTAAAAAAAAAAAACAAAACCAAAAAAAAACCACAAACCAAACGACAAAGAAAAAAGAAAGAGAAGAAAAGAAAAGAGAGGAAAAGAAAAGAAAAGAGAAAAAAAGAAAAGAGAAGAGAAGAGAAGAAAAGAGAAGAAAATAGAAAAGAAAAGAAGAAAAGAAAAGAAAAAAAGAAAAGAAAAGAAAAAAGAAAAGAAAAGAAAAGAAAAGAAAAAGAAAAGAAAAGAAAAGAAAAGAAAAGAAAAGAAAAGAAAAGAAAAGAAAAGAAAAGAAAAGAAAAGAAAAAGAAAAAAGAAAAGAAACCACTTTTCTATTTGTCACAACAAGGTTTTTTGCATCAGCTCAGAGCACTGCAGGAGTGGAGCAGAGTGTCCCTGTTGCTGCTTCTGTGAGCTCGGCCGCAGCAGAGGGGTGCCCTGTTGTGAAATACTTAGACAAATTTTAAGCTGAGAACGGCGCCAGTCCCTTCAAGGAGAAGAGGCTCCCGAAAGTGGAAAAGAAGAGTTTGGAGCGACTTGATCTAAATTGACAGGATCCTTTCCTCCGTGGGGAAAGGGCTGGGGGAAGGTGGGGATGTCCCCTGCTGCAGCGAGGAGGTGAGGGTGCAGGAAGAGGCAGCGAGCTCGCATGGGGAGATGGCATTGCCCCACTGAGAAGTGAATGTGGGCTTCCAGAGTCCCTGTGCTGAGACCTTCCTCATCTAACGTAGCCATGACAAATAGCTCTTGCTCCTGTCCTCATCCTCGGAGAGGTCCTAGCAAAATGATGTATTGCTGTTCTGCTTTGCAGATTTTCTTTTCTTAAAGGAAATAGTTTGTAAATCTCTTTCTGTGAAAGCTGGAGGTTTGAATTTATGCTCCCAAAGCCTCTCCGAATCTCTCCAAGTGCTGGCAAGATAGATATTATTGTGCCCGCTCGGAAGTTGTCAAGGGGAAAAGGCAGAAGAATAATCTGTATTGGCTGCGGCGTGGTCGGGGACTGCGGAGCCCATAAATCTCTCCATTCAATTACCCGCCGGGTCCGAGGGTCCCACGTTTACAGAGCGACACCGGGGCAGGTGCTGGAGATCGTCCCCATCGAGAAGCGAGGCCCCCGGAATAACGGATGAGTTACAGCGCCCGGCTGAATCCGTGTCTTATCAGCAGCCGTGCAGTTAACAGCGAGGAAGGCGGGGGGAAAACCCAAACCTGTCACGTAGGATTAATGAGCAAAATGGAGGAGAAGGGGGAATCCACAGCAAAACCGCTCTGTTTGTGTCAGGTGTTCAGATTTAGAGCCCGGGGTGCCCTTACAGAGCTGTGCTGTGTTTCCAAAGGCTGTCACAGCCTTCTTTCCCCCAGTCCCCCCCCCTTTCATGGTCTCAGGTGGGTCCCTGTGCCTGTCCCACGAGAAGCACGCAACGTGCTGCTGCCCACCTGAAGCTCTGCTGGGACTTGTCAGGAAGACGTCCTTGGGCTTCAAGGGGCTTCGAAGCCTCTGGTTCCCTGGTGAGGTGCAATAATTACCGCCCGCTTCCAATTCTGAGCTTTTCACAAGAATTGAGAGTTTCTTGCCTTCCTCTGTATTTGGTGGAGCACCCGTGAGGTGTGCGCATTAGTGCCATTGTTTTTTGGGCTGCGAGGAGCCTGGACGCAGGAAGCAGAAGTATTTTGGGGGGGAGGAGATGATCACAAAGACAAATACATAGGCTTGAGCCTTGCAAGGTCTGGTGGCAGCCACATTTGGAAATGCCCTCAGGAAATAGATCTTTGTTGGTGTTTGGTCCTTTTTACCTCTGTGCCTGGAAGCTGCTTGCTTTCGCACACCCTCGCTCAGCCCTTGCAAACCGTAGTGTGGCGTAACCAGAAAACCAGAGAGCATCGTGACCGAGGAGGCACAGCACCAATTAAGACATCGAGGGGATTATGTCGGTGTTGTAATCTTGAGGAAAAGCTGACTCGCAGCAAAAGAGCCGCTGCAGCGAGGCGTGTGCTTGGGCTGCAGGGTTCAGCGCTCGCCCCCTCCATGCATTTCCCTTCATCTGCTGCCCCTCGCTGTGGTCAGAGTGGCCCAAAGCATTGTATTTCTTTTACTGTTTGCAAGAGGGATTTGTCTGCTCTGCCCCAGACACAGGGGGATGAGGGGCTGGGCTGGCTGGGGTCACGGTCTGGCACTCAGGAGCTGGGGCAGGAGCTGCCGTAGCTCCAGAAATGGGGCTGCAGAGCCTCTTTTGCTGAATTGCCCCAACAGCCTCCAGCTCTGCAAACTCCAAAAGATTTCAGCGTTAAAAAGCGCTGCAGTAAAAGAGCGTTAATACTAAGCAGTTACACGGGGAGTAGCTGTTCACCTTGTCCTCCCACCACATACGTGCACATAGATCTTTTATAACGGGTTATAACTGCCAGCGAGTGTTTCTGATTAAATTTGTGATTTCCCCCTCCCCAGGCTACTGATTTACGGCAAGTACTGCAGCCACATGGAGTACGCCCAGACCACGCTCAACCACCTCATCGCGAACAGGGAGGACGTGCGGCAGAAGGTGGAGGTGAGCGCCTGGGGGTGCCGAGGGCTCCCCGGACCCCGCCACGGGTTTGGGAGGGCTGCAGGAGCTGCTGGCGTATTGGAAATGCTGGATTTAGTGAGAGATGGGGGCTGGGGGCTGAGCTTGTGTTACCCCAGCTGGGAGGCAAGAGTGAGCAGAGCTGGGGTGTTTCTTGTCCTGACCCCGTACTTGCCTCTTCCTCTTCCAACCCTTGGGTTAAACCAGACGAAAGCACTTGGGCAGCTTTATTTGTGTGCATAAGTAGAATTGTTCTTTTGGTAGAAACCCAAAGGCATCGAGCATCCATGCGTGGGGACCCAGCTGCCTTCCCGAGGTCCCACGCGGTGCTGGGGACAGTCAGAGACAAACCCGAGTCCTGCACAACTGCCTTGATTTCCCCACTGTCCTCCTGCCCCAGCACGAGGGCTTGGGGTAAATAGGGGCACATCCAGGTGCTGAGTAGCTCCAAGGAGCCCCAGAAGGAGGGATGTGCTGTTTAAGCTGCAGTTTTTCTCTAATTCCTGCTTTTGTCTTGATGCTGATCCGAATTTGCGGGGCTGTCTTTGCGTCTTACCTTGTTTTCTGCAAATGCCCCTTGACTCTTTGCACAGAAGTAGCAACCCAATTCGGGGATAAGGCTATGCATTCGGTAATTATTTTAAACATCTTCCCTGGATTTTGCATCAAGCTTTCACAGTCTGAGCTGCGTGCTCTGCTGAAGGCTTGGTTGCTGTGACATCCCCTTGCTCCTGTGCTTTTCCGTTTGCTCCCTCCCTCGAGGCAGCTCAGCCGATCCTCCTGAGGCCACGGAGAGGTCCTGGGCTAGCACAGCCCCGTATCCAAACGGGTCTGGGTGAAGGTAGCTGTGCAAAACTTCCTGTGATCACATTAGCTTATCGTAATGACTTAATGCTTATCAGCAAAGCCGCAGCAACTGTCTGCGTGCTTGCTCCTAGCCCCTTGCAAATAAAATGCATTAGTTCAAGCCGGTGAGGAGGTGAGTTAAGCTAATGCGTTTCATTTGACATTTCCCGAGGTCTAGGAGCACTCGCGTGCTCTCCTAATGAGCAGCATCTCATTAAGCTGCGGTAGCTCAGCTGCATGAGATTGCCTGCATTTTAGGGTCCAGCCCCTGTGTGTTATTCCTCGATAACCTCCACGGTGGCAGCCCTGGCAGAGCCTGCGAGCAGTTTCCCAGCAGAACAGAGGTTACAGAAGCAAAATATTAGAGCTGTGGAACTGTTGCGTGTTTGTTTTTTATTGTGGGGTAGTCATTGTTTTCCCTCAGCTACTTCACTCCTGCCTTATTGATTTCTTTAATAGGAATGCACACTGAAAGTCCAGGATGGGAAATTTAAATTGCAAGATCTGCTGGTGGTTCCAATGCAAAGAGTTTTGAAATACCATCTCCTGCTAAAAGTAAGTGTTTCAGCATTAGCACTTCCCTCCCGCTGCCATCCTTGCTGTAGCATCTTTTGGCGTTTACAGTAGAGAACGAAGCATTGCCAGATGCAGAGTGAGGGTTTTTTTTTCCCCCCCTTCAAATGAAATAATTACTAGAGCTACTTAACATGACATAATATTTGTGCCGTCTCTTAAAGTGTGGTGACCTGGGGTAATTCTGCACTTGTTAGCCACAAGAGGCAGTTAATGAATATAAAATAAGCTTGCATATAATCTGATTATGTGTGAAATTCCTGCCGTCAGCTCCGTGTAACGGGTCTCTGCAGCACCAGCAAGTTGGCACCGTCCCTGTCCCGTGGTTGGAGCAGCAGCAGCTCGGGGCCCCGCAACAGCAGCGTGGGCAGCTCACCCCATGCATCCCCTGCTTTTGTGTTTCAGGAGCTGCTCAGCCACTCGTCAGAGCGCCCAGAGAAGCAGCAGCTGAAGGAGGCTCTGGAGGCGATGCAGGTACGGGTGTGCAGCAAAGCTGTAGGTGAAAAACAGCCCGGCAGCCCGGGAGAAGGCAGTGTCCCCTCCTTTAGGACGTGTGTGTGTGTACTGATTGCTGTTTAACGGGATTGCTTCGCAGCACAGCTCTTGTCATCACCGTTATCTTCCTCCCTGAGCGTCTGGGGAAGCTGATATTTGTTGACAACGTAGGACTTTTCACTAATTACTGTTGTGTGTAGAGGCCGTGCCGGATTTAGCTCTTGGTTTTTGCTGGTAGGGGTCTGGAGGAGCTCCAGCCGTACCAGCAAGCCTGGGGGCACCACTGGAGTCAGCCCCTGCCTGCACGGGGCATTGCCTGCACGGCGTCATCCAGGCTGAGGGGCCTGCTCTCCAAGTGTATTTTTTCAAAGAAAATGATGTTTCCAGAAACCTAGAATTCTTGTGTCAAAAACTGGATTTGTTTAAAAAAAAATGTTGAGCTTTTGGAGGTGGGGAATCACCCAAATGTTTTTGACTTGGGTACATCCCCTTGCACCCTCCAAATTCACAGCAGGACCATCGCCAGCAGAATCTGATGGGAAGGTGATGGTTGCATCCAGTTTTCCTCTCGTGGAGCACCCCAGGATTCATCCCCGGCATCATTCGTGTGCTCTGAGGTCACTTTGTTTGTTTTCTACCTCCAAGCCTCAGCTTTTTTAATGACACTGCATTTCCTGGCAGTTACATAAGGTTGGTGACCTTTTTAGCTGCTATCCCTGCAAGCCAGTGAAGCCAGAGCCGATATGTAGGTCGTCCTAGCTGAGGTTGTGTAAAGGACATTGCATTCCCTCTCCGCAATACATGACCGTGGCCTCAAATGAACGCTCTGGGCGAGAGAAGGGAGCAGGGGAAGGGATTCTTCCTCGTGCCACAAATCACCTCTGTCCCCAAAATGTCCAGGCTGATGAGACAAAGTGACAAACCTGGTGACAGCTGTTAAACCCTGCTTATGGCCTCGTAATACGGCATCCACCGCTACCTCTGCTAATAAATAAATGTATACAGTCCGGTTGCACTACAGAGTCAGCATTTTTTGGAGGAAGCTGAGAGCTTTGTTTGCTTTCCCTGCCCCATCACCAGGAGAGCACGGATGCAATTCAGACCACACAGGGCTCGCCGGGGGCGAAGGAAGCAGAGCAGTTTGATTTTAATTGATTCGTAAACCGAGGCTTAACTTACAAGTAATGTTTTTCATCGAGATTCCAGCCTTTTTGTTTCCCGTGCTGGCAGACTTTACTGCTGTCCAGGATGAGAGCTGTGCAGGGGGTGCATGCCTACAGCTGGAGATGCATTTCCCAAAGGGCTTCACCTCCCTTTTATTTAGTACATGTGGTTGTTAGCACAAGGCAGCGCCAGGATTTGCACCAAAAAGCCGCACATGGGGGTATTCGGTGCATGCGTTCTCCCTCCACGGGAGCACACGGAGCTGAACCCCAGGGGACGGGGAGGTGAGGCAGGTTCCCTGGTAAATCCTGCAGACCCGGTCTGCACATTGCTGCCGCTGTTTCGAGCCACCAATGATCCTGGGATTGGGTTCCCCTTTTGCGTGTGAGACAGATTTACTCAGCAGAAGGGAACAAATGCTCTGCTGAACGCTCAAGTGCTGACGGAGGATGCCAGCCTCGTTTCATGAGGCTTTTAGTTTTGTCGTTCTTCGTAACCATCCCTGCCACTGGCTGGGTTAGGTATTTGGTGATGTTACGAGTATTGTCATGTCGACGTGTGATTATCATCTGTGATTAACCCTTCCTGTGTTGGGAAGCTGGGGAAGGTCTCGCCTGGAGGGGATGTCTTAAAAAATTCCATGCTCAGATTTAATCCAAAATGACAGGAGCTGTTGTTGAGGACAAGGAGGGAGGGAGCAGATCAGAAGCAAATGGGCAGTGGAGATACAGTCGGAAGGATGTGAGAAGTAGTTTCAGTTGAAGGAGCAGGGTTCTCTCTCTGGTGGGTCAAAATTTGGACAAGCAGGGAATTTTTCAGGGGAGAGCAAGCACCATCCAGTGTCTCCATATTTCCCAAAACAGACTTTTTGTGTGGTTGGAAATCCTGGAGTTCAGAAGCGCTGGATTTAGGGACGCTCTTGGGGGCTGCCAGCAGGGCCAAGCTGGGCAAGTGCCCTTCCCAGCAAATGTGCAGCCCAGGATCCAAATCAGTCATTTTACGAATGTGGGTGTTTTGACCTTGAAGACTGGCTTGGAGCTTTTTTTATCCAGGGCGATGATGGGAATTATGGTGATGAGAGCTGGGAGTAAAGGGTGCTGCCGGGGGCTCACACCAGACGAAAGCCGTGTGTAGGGTTTGCCATCGCGGCAGGAGCTGTCTCTGCCTGCTCGTGTACCACTGGATTAATGCATTGCCCTCTTCTGGGAAATGGGAAAAATTGCAGCAGCTGCCTGGTTGAGCAGTGCCAGCACAGCACAGGGCATAGAGCGTGCCTCAGGGTGCTGGGATGGAGCCCAGGGGCACAGGCAGCAATGCTGGGTGCCAGCATGGGCTCCTTTGCTTTGACTGAAATCGCTGGGTTTGTTTGTAATTCAGCAGAAATCTGCTGAGCTGCTTTTCCTTTTTTTCTGGCGACACCTGTGCTCACAACGCCCTGTGCTTTTGGGGTTCTTGCAGAGCTGCTTCTGGTCTCGTGCGAGGAAAGGGGAGCGGGGGACACGTGTTGTCTGCTTTAGTGGAGGCGCTAGCTTTGTATGGAAAATAAAAATCAACACTCGCTTTTCTTTTAAGGACTTGGCCATGTACATAAACGAAGTAAAGAGAGACAAAGAGACTTTAAAGAAAATCAGCGAATTTCAGAGTTCTATAGAAAATTTGGTAAGTTGGAAGATTCTCCTTCCCAACTTTAACTAGATCAGTATGAACGTATTTGGTTTTTTGGTGCAGTTATTACTGAATTCAGTGTAGATATCACCGAGTTACTTCGGATGTGCTACCCGAGAAAGACCCCTGTGTTTTCACACAGTCCCTGACCATTGTCAGTGTTCACACAGACCAGAAATGGTTGCTTCATAAAAAGTAATGATTTGGGTGTGATACAGGGTGGGTTTTGTTGGTGGTATTACACTGAAAATGCTTCTCCTGCTTTTGCTCATGCTGTTTGTGTAGGGGTGACCCAAGAGTTCCCCAAATCAACTGTCTGTCTGCTATCTAAAGTAGGTTTTCTTTTGTGGTCAAGGCAACAAAACGCTGGCCTAGATGTTCATGCTCTTGAAAGCGTACCAAGGCCTCCTTGGAGGAGGACGGCATGTGCAATACACACCTAACTCCAAAATCTCAAGCAGCTGTTTTAAAGGGAATCTCGACCTCCAAACTCCAGAGGCCTCAAACACATGGTCCTATTACCATGCACCAGCCGACCCCCATCACTCGTGTGCTTTTAGCCCTGAACGAGCCCATTAATTTAATGTTCGGCAGCAGAGCTGCAGGCTAACGAGCTTTTTCCCCCATTTGCGGTGGGGTCAGCTGCAGGCACAGCTGCTCCGCAGGCCAGCTTTACGCTGGGGTAATGCGATTTGGGGTCTGACACCTGAGATGCTTCAAAAGGGCTGAGGGAGGGAGATGCTGAGCGCTGTGCACCCCAAGGGCTTCCCAGAGGCATGGCAGGTTTGGGTCCTTTAAGCCTGGACTTTGAAAACAATGAACTTTTAATTGACGATTATTTAACAGAGGGAGTCAAAATCCTTGAAATTTTCAAGAGAAACCTGCAAAAAAATCTCAGGTGGGATCTGGGCCATTGCATCTCACGGGTTTTGATTGAAGCAGTCTTGATAATCCTGATCTGTGTGAACAATCAGACGTGGCACGCCGTAAAAACGTGAATGTAAATGGGGGCATTAAGCAGCTCCTTCTTGACTTGCAGCAGGCAGAGAGCAGCTTTGACGTGCAGGAGATGAAATGTTAGCAAAGCAGTCACTCCTGTCTGCAGATCAATCCCACACACGTTCTGCTCGGTGTTCCCTTTCATTGCACGGGGCTGGAAGTTGTGGAGTGATTGGTGTTATGTATACAGAGCCCACATGGCACAGCAATGAAATAATTATAGACTATACACACAGCTGGATAAAATATTTATTTTCCTGAATAGCGGTGACTCTTCATGGTATTTTTCTTCCTGTAAGAAGCACATAAGTGGACTGATTCACGGGGCTCGGTGGTGGTGCTGCCCTGAGTAGTGTGCAAGCATTTCAAGCTGAAAAACCAACTGATGAGACCATCGGGTTGGATTCCAATCTGCCCCAATATGCCCAGTCCTGGTTCAGGATGGGTATCAAAACTACGTCAGGATAGGTATCAAAACTACAGAGCCCTGGCTCTGGTTTTGTAGAAACCCCTGTAAATAAAGCTTATTTTGCTAGAGTTTTTCTTTCTGGATCCCAAACCTTCCAAAAATACTTTGAACCCTGCCCTGGGACAGGGTGCTGGTCTTCTCGTGGTCCTCCTCCTGATGCCGGGGCCACGCTTGGGCTTGGGCTGCCCTTGGCGAGGGTGATACCGGGCACAGGAGCTGCAGATCTCAGCCCCGCTTTGCTTTCTGCAGCAAGTGAAGCTGGAGGAGTTCGGGAGGCCAAAGATAGACGGCGAGCTGAAGGTCCGCTCCATCGTGAACCACACCAAGCAGGACAGGTGAGCGAGCAGCAGCATCCTCCTAAAACATAAATGGGCTCTGAAGCGCGGGGAGACCCTTCCCCAAAGTCACTGATTGTCCCTGCTAGGGTGACACAGCCAGCGGAGCTGTTTGGCTACTGCTGCTCTCTGCAGGAAGGGATAGAAAGCACAACTTTAAAAATTTAATTTTTGAAGGAGAAAAGCGGTCCTCAGAAGTTTCCCCCACCCCAAAACGTGCCCTTTGTTTGGCCTCCCCCCTCGCCCCCGGGGCTGCTCTGCAAACAGCCGCTCGGTGACCTGTGCGCTGGGTTAATGCCTCTTGAATTACCCGCACCAGGCACGTGGCCACGCATCTCCAGATATTTTGTGCCCAATTATTCAATTACTGCCTAGAGTCGCATTGACAGAAAGCACCATCGATGTGGAATTATAGCACAGGGAGAGCATTGAGCTGTGCTGGCTGGGGATGCTCTGCAGAGCTTTCCAAACCCTTCCCCTGAACGGGGGCCGTAATTAGAGGTTTGACTGGCTCGCTTGTTTGTTTGCTTGCTTTGGGCAGGTATTTATTTTTATTTGATAAAGTGGTGATCGTCTGCAAAAGGAAAGGCTACAATTACGAGCTGAAAGAAATTATCGAGCTGCTCTTCCACAAGATGACGGATGACCCTATGAACAACAAGGACATTAAGAAGGTAGGTGGACCGGGGATTAGCTCTGCTGGAGAGCTTTGTGGAGCTGTTCGGGCCACTCCTTGGGCAGCACATTTCCAGCAGCCTTTTTAAATAGAATCAGAGCTCGCAAAATGCTGGAACGTAAATGCTCGGCTTTCAGGGGAGCCTTACAGAGAGTTGGGAAATGCTCACAAAGGTGGGGTTGGGCTTGATCCTTTGACTTCCAGCCTTGGAAAACAGCCCTGGAAAGGCTGGGGTGGTTTGCCTGGAGGGAGAGAAAGCGGCTCCGGGCAGCAAGGGTCGGTGGGGAGCAGGAGCAGGGTGTGGGGCAGGGAGGGAAGGTCCCTGGCAAGGCAATGCCAACGCTGCCACCAGCCTGCCAAAATCAGCACTCGGCGAAGGAGCATCATTTTGCCAGTGGTTTGGGGCTTAGCCTACAGCCATGGAAGAAAATCTCCTCCCAGGTATCAGGGACCTGTTAGCTTAATCCACCAAGGTGCGATGCAGGGAGGTGTTGTACAGATGGGAGCAGTGGCTGTCGGGTGAGAATAGCCAATGTTGCCACTTGGGTGCTGAAGAAATGCTGTTAGCTTTGTGTTTTAATGAAATATGTTTCCACTTTGCTCTCCTATGCTTTCTAGTCTCATGGAAAAATGGTAAGCAAAGCACACAATTTTCTCTCGTGTTTCTCTGTGCAGTGTTGTAACGAGACAGGCAGAGCATATGTGCATCGGGCAGGTCAGCTGTTCCTCCTGGGCTGTCAGGGAGAGGAGTAATGGCTGGGGAGGATCCACTGAAGCAGAAAAATCCGGGTTCTCTCATCTGCCACTGTAAAATCCTGTTTGGCCCTAGTGCACAGTGCAGAGCTGATTCAGGCATCGTTAGCTGTAATGTGTTGTAGAGATAGAGAAGCTGTTCTTCCTTCTTCCCTGCTGTTATCCATACAAAGGAGCTGTAGTCCCTAAGGGGCAGGCGTTAGGAGTAGTTCTTGAGAAGCCTGGATAAAAGCGTGCCGTGTCTTGTTGCTCTGGTGCTGGGAGAGCAGCGGTTCAATCGGTCCTCTCGTTTCCTCTTGCAGTGGTCCTATGGCTTCTACCTAATCCACCTCCAAGGAAAGCAGGGCTTCCAGTTCTTCTGCAAGACAGAGGAAATGAAGAGGAAGTGGATGGAGCAGTTTGAAATGGCAATGTGAGTGCCAGGCACGGGGGGAAGGTGTCTCCGGCTTGCTGACTGTCAGAGGTCAGCTCTGACAGCTGAGCCTGTGATGGGGAGGTTCGCGTGGGCTTGCAGGGTGGGTCTCTGCGTAAAAGGAGGTTGGGCCCAGCACAAAATCACCTGCCCTGAGTGTTTGCACCAAAGCATTTCCAAATTTTGCCCGGAATGCAAACAGCCCGGGCTGCAAGAGGCCCTGGGTGCAGAGCGACTCGTGGGGGCAGGTCAGTAACCCCCGGCCCTTCCCCTCAGGTCCAACATAAAGCCAGAGAAAGCCAACGCGAATCACCACAGCTTTCAGATGTACACGTTCGAGAAGACTACCAACTGCAAAGCGTGCAAGATGTTCCTAAGGTGAGCCACGTCCTAACTTTTCTGCCTCTGCACTCAAACACAAAAGCAGGTCACAGAGCTGGGGCTGAATTAAAGCTTTGTGACTTCTTTTTTTTTTTTGTTTTGCACAGAGGAACGTTCTACCAGGGCTATCTCTGCCCAAAATGTGGAGCTGGTGCTCATAAGGAGTGCTTGGAAATCATTCCTCCCTGCAAAATCGGTGAGTTATTTGTCAGCATTGGCAGCTTCTGACAAGGAGGTGAATGTATGCGATGATCCCAAATATCTTCCCTAGAAAGCTCCGTCAGCTGTTTGTTTTAACACCCACCAAAATCCGAGGACACTGCAAGCTGCTTCTCAGGGCTGCAGTTCATAAAGGCTGATGGTTGAAAACACAAACAAAACAGACAAAACACCAAAAATCAAAATGCCCAATCCCTGTATTGCCAAAGATCGATGATTTCTCCATCTGAAAACGTTGGTTGGTGCGTGCAGGAGGGAGCTCTGCAGGGCTCACACTTGTGGTGAGCGAGAAATGCCTCCAGACCCCGTAGTGCTGGGGTGTGGGAGGCAGAAATCCCCATCCCTGAGCTAATCTGGGCAGACCTGTGGTGCTCCTGCGACCACCCAGCTCAGCACTGGAGCTTTGTGCCGGGGAGGATGTGGGAGATTTTCATGGAGCAGCACCAGAAGGGGTTTGGGAGGGGAACGGGGAAGAAATGAAATCTCAAAACTTTGTGCAAGTGAGAAAACGGCCAGGCCAGCTCCGGCCCCTCTCGTCTCTTGCCACCAGGCCCTGAGCCAAGGAGTGGCCCCAGCCCCTGCCTGGCTCTTCTTTGGTTCTGGCCAGGTGTTGGTGCCACCTTAATGAATCCTCGTGGCACCAAGAGAAGCAGAAAATGAGTTTGTGGCCCGTTAAATTAACCACCTGTTTCAACATGTCTCTTGCAGGTTCTTCAGCAGAGCAGGTACGTTGCTCGATGGCCCTTTTCCTTCTCTGCATGGGGTGGGCCCATATCCCCACCTGGTCTGGGCATGGGCAGCTCCCGGGGGGGCACAGCGTCAATCTCAGGGGGGTCCTAGGCACTCTGGGGACAGGACTGGAGACTGACAGCTAAAAATGGCCCGGTCTGCACAGTACCATGGGCCTTGGGAGGTGCCTGCACCTGGTTTCACAGCCCAGTGGCTTAACTGGGGAGAGCTGGGGCTGCTGTGTCCTCACAGGGACTTTTTCTTCTCTCTTTGCAGGATTTGCTGAGTGCTGGACCTGGTAAGGGCATTGCTGTATTGCAAGAGGGCATCGTGGTGGTAGCTGAAGGCGTCACCGAGGCTTGAGCACATGGGGTGGGGAGAGCTCCTGGGAGTGGAGCTTTGGGATCCCAGGCAGTGGGATGGGATGGGACGGGACAGAACAGGATGCCTGGGGTTCTCTTCCTACCCCCCAAAGCCTCACTAGCTGCCAGGTCTCCTCCCTGTGCTCAGCCCCTCGCCCACCAGGGAAGAGCTTCCACCCCATAAATAACTCCCTGCTCCAGACAGAGGAAGAGAGCTTCGCAAACTTGTGCCAGATCTTCCTCCAAAGCAAACCACACAGGCCGTGGTGATGACGGGGGAACATCCTCCCACCCACGTGGGATGCACAGCCCTGGGCACTGCCCTCAGATGGGACTGTTAGTCAGGATGCTTGCTGCAACTTTATTCGTATATTTGTTTATTTTATTTTCCTTCACTTCACACTAACCTGGACAGAGTGCTGGGCCCGCCCTGCCCGTGCTCTGTCTCAAAGAAGAAGGAACAGTTTGTTTTTGTGCTTTTCCTGTTGAAAGGAAAGCCAAGCCTGGCAAAAAGAAACTTGAATCAAACTGTCGGTTTGAAAACACGGTGCAAGAGCACAGAGCTCTCTCTGGGCAGGGAGAGGCAGCTGGCGGCAGAGGTGGGAAAGCATTTTGAAGATAAACACTGTGGTTTTCGTGCAGTTTGGGAAGCTTATTTAATCTGCTGGTGTTTGCAAGACAGCTGGACTTTGGCTGCAAACTCCCGGGGATGGAGGGGTGCTCGGGTCCCAGGTCTTGCAGAAATCCAGTGCAGGACGCCTGTTTGCAAGTGTTTTGCAAGCGTTTTGTGGTCACGGGCATCACTGTTGGACCTGGCAAGGTTCAGTGCTGGCCGGGCATTGCCTGTTGAGAGCCTGTCTGCAATAGCAAAGTTCAAACCTGGGTGCTGGGTTTGGAGTTGGAGCTTTGGCTTGGCTCAGTCCCTCGCTGGCTTGTTTTCGCTCACTGAACTCAGTCATCCATGTAACTTTAGGAGCCAAGACTGTTTGCTGTGGGTGCTGATCCCTTTTGTTTTCTTGCTTTCTGTCCCAAATTCCTGTCTGCTGGTGCCTTTAGATTTGTGGTTCACGGGTTAAGGAACAGCAGACAGCAGGGGGGTTATTGCAGTTTTGCTTTTTCTTAGCAGGGACTAGGCAATGAAACTGCTTTGCGTCTCTCCCAGGTCCCAAAATGGTGGCAGTACAGAATTACCACGGGAACCCAGCGCCGCCAGGCAAGCCGGTGCTGACATTTCAAATTGGGGACGTGATCGAGCTGCTGAGGGGGGACCCGGACTCGCCGTGGTGGGAGGTGAGGGTCCTTTCCTCGGGGAGCTCCCAGCAAGTTTCAGACTGGTGTCATCCGCATTGTCCCTTTGCTTTGTCACCTTTCCTGTACCGCGGGGCTGGGCTGGGTCCATGGGAGCTGCAGAGGGGTCCGTCCCCAGCCCTGCACAGCAGAAGCCTTGCTTTTCTGCCCATCCCCAGCTGGTGACCACCTTCTGTGTTCTGCAGGGGCGGCTGCTGCAGACGAAGAAGTCGGGTTACTTCCCCAGCTCGTCAGTGAAGCCCTGCCCCGTGGACGCGAGGGTATGTGCTGAGCCAGGAGCGCCTGCGGGGGCCATGATCGGGTGGCAGGGGAACTTCTGTTCCACTTTGGGAGGCAAGAGATGCCCCAACAGGGCCTTTGGCTCTCCCCAGTCCATCCCAGACGGGTTTGGGTCCCAATTCCTGCCCTGCAGTGAGCCCATGGTGCCACCTCAGGAGCCTCATATCAGTTACAGTTCAGGAGAACTGCCCTGCGCTATGTTCAGTAGTGCTGTCAGGCACTTCCCTATTAAAAAAAGGCTCAGATAACTCAAAAAATGCAGCGTGCTCGTCACAGCTATTTTGGGCAGGGAGGGTGGGAGAGAAGTGCTTGGCTGTAACACTGCCCTTGCAGTAACGAGCAGTGCTCTCTTTGCAGCCTCCCAACAGCCGGCCGCCATCCCGGGAGATCGACTACACGGCGTACCCATGGTGAGCCCCCCCGAAAGCCAGAAAGACGCGTCGGCTTTGCTTTTTAATTGGTGCTCTGTCACAAACCCACTCTAACACGGAGCTGAGTGCATGTTGGAGATGCTTTGCGTCCCGCCACGGTTGCACTGGTGTCCAGGCATTGAAACCCACAGTGCCTGTGGGGATTTCATCACTGATGGAGAGGAACAGAGTCAAAAGGAGAGATTCTTCTGGTCTCTCTTCCCATTCATGTTTTTTTCTGAACCCAGAAAATGATTTAGGGAGGGAAGAAGAAATTCCCACCTTGGCGCAGGAGAGGTTGTGCTTCCCTTTCCTCCTGCTCCTTCCTGCTGGCTCCATCCAGGGTTTCAAGTTCATGAGTCAAAATTAGCATGAGTTTAAATTATCCCCAGCTCCTGCTGAAGCCTCCTTCACCTGGAGAACAATTCCCAAGCAGTGGGATTTTCTAGGTGCCCTGGGAACAGGAGGGAATTCAAATGGCATCGCTCCTTGCTCTGTTCAGTGGTAGCTTCTTATTATCTCTGGGCACTTCTGTTTGTGCTTGTGGAGATTCGGATGAGACGCCTTTTTCTACTTGCCCAACCTTCACACCTTTAAAAGACATTCACACCTTTAAAAGAGATGCACCCTTTTGCCTAAAACATGCCGTTGCTCGAAGGAAGCAGTATCCCGGGAGGCGATTCGCTTTGGAAGCAGAGTGCTGCGCGGGGCATCGCGGGGGCTATGCGGGGGCTTCCTGGGGTGCTTAGCATGGGTCTCAGCACCTCGGGCTCAGGTTCGCAGGGAACATGGAGCGGCAGCAGACGGACAACCTGCTGAAGGCCCACGTCAGCGGCACCTACCTGATCCGGGAGCGGCCGGCCGAGGCCGAGCGGTTCGCCATCAGCATTAAGTGAGTGCGGCCTACCAGGGCGGACGGGGCCGGAGCGCGAGCGTGCGTTTTCTTGAACGTCTTTGCATCCTGTCGCAGGTTCAATGAGGAAGTGAAGCACATCAAGGTGGTGGAGAAGGACAACTGGATTCACATCACGGAAGCCAAGAAGTTCGAAAGCCTGCTGGTATGTCCTTGAAGCCCCTTCAGCCGTGCGGCAGGCTGCTGCCAGTCGTGCAGAGCATCGCCCGGCCAAGTGCCCCCGTCCTTTGCAGGAGCTGGTCGAGTACTACCAGAGCCACTCGCTGAAGGAGAGCTTCAAACAGCTGGACACAACGCTAAAATACCCGTATAAATCCCGGGAACGCTCTACCTCCAGGACCTTCACCCGCTCTCCAGGTAAGACTCGACTTCCCCGGCAGGCATCGTCGTGCTCCTGGTGTAATTCCTCGTGGGCATGGTCTGAGCAAGGGGGTTATGGCTGCAGCCTCCCAGACAGTGTTTTAGCTGCTTTTCCCCTCGTGGTTTCCCACACCAGGGATTTTTGGCACCGTTTGGTGCAGCGTGAGTGCACTGGGTCCTGCCGGGCTCTCTTGCCTGTCGTTGTCGGCAGCAGCAAGAGCGGGATGTGTTGCGGCGTGCGTGCGTTTTGGTGGCTCTGGTTTCACTGTCAGTTGTGGTTTGAGTCCCAGGGGGACTCCTTTAGTGGAACTGGTGGGAGAAACAGCAAGTCTGCCAACCAAAGAAGCATCAAAGTAAATGGAAAGCAAAATTTGCGTTATTGCAGAATGTTCTGTGTGAAGGCCTGAGAGCAGATACTACTTCATGGGGAAAAATGTATTCTTTTAAAACTTTTTCCATGATATATTTTAAAAAGAATATCAATGGAAAATAGTTTTAAAACGTTGATTAAACATCTTTTCCAATCAAATACACCCCTAGGCTGAGGGCTGTGGCCAGACCTGCCACCAGCTGTCTCAGCTCCAAGCCCATGCTCGAGACCTGCTGCATGCTTTGCCCCGTATCTCTCCGTCAGCTTTTACAGCATTGTGCATTACGATTTTTTTTTTCAATTTCCCTTTTAATGCGTGCTCTGCATCTTTCTGTTTCTCTCTAACCTCTTTGCAGCCTCCTGCGCTTCCTACAACTTTTCTTTTCTCAGTCCTCAGGGCCTCAACTTTTCTTCTCAGAGCTCCTCCAGTCCCTTCTGGTCAGGTACCAGCGCCTCTCCCCGCGGAGAGACCTGCAGCATCCCCAGCTTGAAAGCCATCGCAGCGCGACCTGCCTGGTCCCTGCAGTCCCTCTGCCGCCCCTCCAGCCACCCGCAGGCAGTTGAGGGGGTCCCCAGCACTGCCCTGCCAGGGGCACAGCCTGGAAACAAGTTAATTAACCAAGGTTTTGCTGGAAGCAAAATGCGCTCCCCCTCTCCCCAAAATTAAAGCAGGGAGAAGATGGAGTTGTTGCTAATGAGAAAGGGGACTTAAATTAATGAAAAACAACTCTGGCGCATTGGGATCTCATGATGTACTTCAAGCTCGACCTGCTTATCCTGTGTGTTTCACCGAATGAGCATCGGCATCACACCATCTTTCAGCCTGGTTTTCCTTGCTATGCAAGGAGAACACCTCAGTGTCCAGCAGCTTTTGAGCTCTGGGATCTCAGCCTGCTCAGGAGCTTCGTGCCAAGAAGATGGGGAACCTGGGCTGTCAAATGTTCTGTGGCTCAAGCTCCCTGCAGAGAGTGCAGTGGAGCTCTGGCCTTAAATGCATTACAGACCAGTGTCTTCCTCCAATTTTATCAGGGATCAGAGCAAAAACATGTCCTCTTTATGCTTTTACCTTTCAGCATTTTCTTTAGGCTAGGCAGGGAAAAACATCTGCAGAGCCAGATGTGCTTTCCTTAATGCTGTGTTTGGGAAGAACACAACTTTTCAAGGTATTAAAACATAACCGGGGATTTGCGATGCTTAAACTGCATAAAAAGTAATGCAGAAGTGAATCTTTGCAGAAATGGGCTCTGAGCAAGCTCCTGATGAAAGAGTTCAAAGCTGTCATTACTCTTCGTTCTCCAGCCTGGCAGGGATGAACGAGCCCTCCAGTGATTGCACATTGTGTGTCTGGATTGTCTCCATCGCCATCCTCATCTCTGTGCATCCCGAGAGCTGAAAATCTGGGCAAAGCTTTTCCTCCAACTTAGTTCAACCTTGGTTTGCAAACTTTTTAAAATTTTAATTAACTCTGGAAAATCCTGGGACAAAAAGGGCTGCTTCACCGACACCTTATGTACCTTCAGGGTGGTTTTTTGTTTTCTTTTCTTTTTGCAAACTCCCCAGAATGTGCATTATTTCCCTCCTCTGCTTGCCCTGCAGTGATGGGACCCATCCTGTCCCTCCCACCCTTACCCTCCAGCCTTCCTTGCCCCTGCCCAGGTGCCAGGGCAGGGAAGCCAAGCGCTGCCCCTGCCCTTCCCCGCTCCCCTGCTGTTCCTCTGTGCACAGGGCTCCAGCTCTCCTCCCCTCTGCCCCACGTTTCCTTGCCTGAAGCAATGGAGATCCTCACTCAGCATCTCCAGGAGATCCCAATAACTCAGTTTTTTGAAGTGGTTCAAACACCAGCTGACTTGTCAAATCTCCTTCTGACAGGGTGGTCCCATCAGGTGTGGGGAGCTGTGCGGCACCCAGACCTGGTGTACGTGGTGGAAAAGGATTTTTCCATGGTTTCATCATTAATAATTATATATTCCTATGCAATCTTTCCTTATGCCTCCTCCTTCCCTTCTCAGAAATGCCCCTTGCCCTAGCAGTCCCCACCAAGGGGTCCCAGCCCCTCGTGGGCAGCCAGAGGGGGCTGTCCTTGCTCAGACCTTGGGGCTCTACAGCCCCAGCAGGATTCACTTCACCCCTGACCTCCCCAGTCTGACCAGTTCAGGTGAGACCAGAGCTGATCCGGGTTGTGGCGCTACAACGGGAGCCAGTGCCGCGATGGAAAACCCAGGTTGAACCCCACCAAGCTTTCCCCAGGCTTCAGCTGCTCGGTGGGGCTGCTGCTGACGTTTCGCTCTGTCCCCTCGCAGTGTTCACCCCTCGGGTCATAGGGACGGCGGTGGCGCGCTACAACTTCGCGGCGCGGGACATGCGGGAGCTGTCGCTGCGAGAGGGCGACGTGGTGAAGATCTACAGCAGGATCGGCGGCGACCAGGGCTGGTGGAAGGGGGAGACCAATGGAAGAGTAAGCGCAGCTGGTGTCCCGTCCCTTTTCCCACTGCGTGGTCCGGGGGATGTCCGAATCTGCCTGCTTGGGGGGAATTAATGCAGGAGTGGTTCTGCGAGTGAAAGGCTCAGCAGCCTGGGGAAAGGCTGCAGGTTTGCACTGGTGTCCCACAGGGATCACAGCACCGGGGACACGTTCCTGATGTCTTTATTGCAGCCACGTGTCCAAGGGAACGTACAGCTGCTAGGTGTGGGTCACTGTGCAAGCTTTGGGAATGGCTGCACCACCTGCCCATCACCACTAAACATCAGGGGGTCTGACGTAGGGATAGGGCTGTGTCCAGCACCGTGCAAAAAACTCTTTGGGAACACCGCACGGTGGCAGGGGAACAGTCCTGGAGATGGGACAGGAGCCTCCCGACTCCCCAGCTCACCTCTCCGTCTCCCCCGCAGGTTGGCTGGTTCCCCTCAACGTACGTGGAAGAGGAAGGGGTGCAATGATTGCGGGGATGTCTGCTGGAAAGTCGTCGAGCGCCCAGAGCGAGCCGCCGCAGCCCGTGCACGGTTGTCCCGGCACCCAGGCTCCACGCGCGGCGCGATGGGACTCCTGCCAGGACTGCCGAGAGCGTCGCCGCTCTTCGCAGACTCTTTAGCGATCAGTTCCTCTGTACAGTGTGTGTGCGTGTGTGTGTGCGGGCCTGGGGGCGCCGCTGGCCCTGGCCGTGCGACGTGTATAGAAGATGGGTGGTCTGTGGGGTAACGCGCGCGTAGCAGCTGCAGAAGTCCCGGGAAAGCCGCACGCCCCTGCATGGACGGAGCTGAGAGACTCTGTGCGCTTGTCCCGTCCCCCCCCCCTCCCCGGGATGGTGTCCAGACCTGTTTTCCTAAAAGTGTTTTAAAGCCCACCGTGGTGGCGGTGGGAGGAGAAGCCGAAGGCCTGGGCTGGTGCCCGGGGGTGCAGAGGTGGGTGCGCGGGGGGCTGGGGCGAAGGGGGCAGCTCGGCTGTCCTGCCCTACACTGCCTCGGTGCTGCACGCCAGGATGGCACCCGAGGGAGTGGAGCAGGGACACCCTGCTCAGGACGAGGAGCGGCTGCTGTTCGTCTCTGGAGGATGCCAGCTGTGAACCAAGGAGCGCGGCCGAACCTCAGGCGTAGGCTGGGAGCGGACCTTCAGGTCAGAGCAGGAGGGCAGAGCGCCTTGCGGGCTGCCCAAGCCCCTTTGTGCACAGCTCCCTCAGCGCCCCCCCCCGCCTTGCTGAGGGTGGAGGGGGCAGCCCGGGATACTGAGCGGCTCCCAGGAGGGCTCGGCACGTTGCAGGACTGGAGACATGCCTTGCCACGCAATAGTTTTGGAGGCCACCGGGCGAGCAGGGGCACCCCTACAAGGTCAATTTTCCTGGCAGCCATTTCAAGTCCCACCTCACTGAGCTCACGGGGCGAACCCACATGAGTAAGGGCTACAGTTCCCGAGTCGTGATTTATCTCAACTAGTCCCGAAAGCATCTCTTCTTTCCCAGCTGTGTGCACTTTTGGGGGTCGTGAGCATCGCCCCCTCTCTTCCTCCCACAGGCTGTTACTGCTGCTGCTGCTAAGGGAAAGGTCCGTCTGTCTGTGCATTGCCACTTTGTCCCAAGTCCCGTCCATCCGAGTTTGTTCTTCCCATTTCGCAGCCCCCGTAGCCGATAGGCAGTGCTGCTGGGTGGAGATCCAGGCCAACATCTTCTGCCGGGCACTGGCTTTGCCATCCAGCTCCAGCATTTCCATCCGAAATGCTCCGTTTTGAACAAATCCTTGTGTGTGTGCGTGTGTGTGTGTGCAACAAGGAACAACTTCCCTGTCTCCTATTTCTGAGCTCCGAGAAATGCCCTCCCATCTCTCTGAATAAGGGGCATTTTGAGCTGGTGCTTCCATGCCCCGAAGCTGGCCCCCTGGCACTTGGGGTGGTCTCGCTGTGGGCATCGTGCTAGCACGGGTCTGGGGGTGCTGGGGGGTGCTGGCATTGCGTGGCTCTGCGGTGCTGGTACAGCCCCGACACCCAGCACCACGCTGCATCCGAGTCAAACGGAGCAGCAGTGCCCTGCTCAGGGTATTACATGGGAGAGTCTGGGGCTGAAAAGGGAAATGTATGAACTGGGGGACAAACTTTGTGGCTCGGCGAGAAGCCCGGAGCCAGGCCGGTTTGCTCCCCGGTGCTCCTGGATAGGGCCAGGAGCGGAAGGGCTGCGTGGGGAGCGGGGCGGGTGTCCTTCGGGCAGGGACCAGCCGGGCTCGTGGCTTTTACCAAGGTACTGTTCGGTGCTAACCTCTCCCAGGCCAGCTCATCGGTGCTCAGCTCGGGGTATGTCCAAGGGGTCCTGTTTGTGAAAGGAGCTGAATGGGCCGTGCTCTGCAAGGAAACTTTTGGGGTGCAGCAAGGAAGGAGCAGGCAAAGCCCTGCTCCTCTCATTTGAACGGCCGATTTCGGTCGTTTTGGCATAACCAAGGGCGTTTTTAAGGCGAGTGAGATGCACGCACACACACACCAGAGATAAAATGACTGCTGATGTTCTGCCTCAGACACAGCTAAAGCCTTACGCCACCCCCCCAAGCCCAGAAGCCGTGCTCCCCACGCCGGCGGTGGGCGCATCCCCTGCCACGGGGGCTGCGGTGCTGCTCCCGTGCCCCCCAGCCCAGCCCCGAGCCCCCTCCTCCAGCCAGGTCTCCCTCTCGTGTTTACTGTTGTAAGAAACTTGTTCAAAAGATTGTCTCGTTTGTAAGTAATTCTTCAGCCATTTTGCCACGGTATATATCTGTGAATAAGAAGGGAAATGTTTTTTTATGACGGTGAGAAAATTGTATATATATTTTAGTTCATCACGGAACATTCAGAGTTGCAATGGGATACGTTGGAAAATAATATGTAAATTCCTTGGGTTTTTCCTTTGCACTGCACTAACTGAGGTTAGAAGGGGCTCGGGTGGAGGGGATTTAAAGATCAAACTGTTTGTTTATGGAATAGTTTATAGCTGGGAATTTGGAAATCATTTGGAGTAGCTTGTAATGCTGGAATAGAAACTTTAGCTGCTACTTAGAAACCCTTTTGCATGTGGTTTTTCCAGACCTTTTTAAGTTACAATACATCAAAGTAAATCCCACAACAAAAAAAAAATAAAGTGTAATTTTGCTGATATATATATATATATATTTTTTTTTTTTACCAGCCATGTACTGCCCATAAACCTGCGTCCCTTGCTGGGCGAGCGGGCTGGGTCTTGTGGGGGGCTTCTTGTCCCTAAAGCCCTTTAATGCCGCAGGGAGGGGGCGTTTGGCCAGTCCGGGAGACGGATGCTCATGGGGTTGAAGCCTTTCTGATGGTCAGCGCTCAGACCCCTTCCAAAACCCAGCCCCTGCGGTGTCAGACCCGGCTCTTGCCAGCGAGGCACGGCTGCAGCAGCCCCCTGGGACGCCTGCTGCCCTCCCCTCGGGCCTTCACCCGCTGCCCCCGCAGCTGTTCCCGGTGCAGTTGTCCCGGATTCCTGCCCCCTTGCCTGGGGCTTTCCTCTCCCCGCGATTTTCAGGGCTTTTATTCACTTCTGAGTATCGTGTTCCGCAATCCCACCTGGCCCTACACACAGCGGCGTTTTCCAGGGCAATAAAAAATAAAAGGAGAGAAATCACCCAGTGGCTTGTGATGAACTGCCTGAGGCATTTTTGGAAGAAAGGGAAGGTCTCACCCCAGAGATGCCCCTGTGAGCTGCCGTAGCGTTTAATTTATAACAACATTTATTGTTTTCCGCTCTTGGAGACCCCACTGCTCTGTTCTATTTGCTTGGACTTTCACGGGGTCAGCTGAAAGCTGTAGAGCTGAGCAGGGGGGTTTACTTGTAGAAGGAGGATGTTAGCGGGGTGCTAACTTGTGGGTGCTGGTTTGGAAAGATGCTGCTGAGCCAGAGCTCCAACCTCGGTGGTGGTGACAACCCCTGCCTGCCACAAACCCCTTCCCTGTCATTGCTGTTCAGCCTCGGGAAGGCTCCCCAACACACACGGCGTGTGAAATAGCAATTTTGGGTACCCGACCTCCCTGCCAGCGATGGGCATCGGCTCAGCCCTGCGCAGGTCGGGCACCGCCGGGGGACACCCACAGCGCTGGAGCCTGGAACTGGCTGCAAGAGCAGGTAAATGCAGAAATCTGCTTCCATGCAAGGTCCTCCTGGCTCCGGGGACATCGCTGCCACCCCAGGGGTGTCCCCACTCCTTGGTGGCAGCTGGTGACATTTAACCCACCGGGGGTGGTTGGAGCAGCCTCGGCCAGGTGGGTGCTGTGACAGCCGGCTCTGCTCGGCTCTATCTAACCCCCCCGGGGTCTGCACAGAGGGGATAAATGGGGCATTTATTCCCTGTGCCCAGCCCAGCCAGGCGCTGTAACCAGACCAGGAGCAGCCTTCCCAAGGGCATTAACAGGAGGATAAATCAGCCCCCAGCCACGGCTGGCAGCTGGCTCCAGCCCTGCGCAGCCCCTTGTCTGCTTGCACCCTGGAGGGAGGAGGAGGTTGCACCAGACACAAGTTTTATTTTATTTTATCTTTTTTGTTTTTTTTTTTTCAGCAATAACAGCTGCTGACATAATCTTCCCCCGCTAGCTGGGCTCACCGGGGCTCTGAGCAAACACGGCGCCGGGGGGTGGTTGCATTTGCTGGCTGCCCTCTGCAAACAGCCGCTCCCGTTCCGTGCCGCGGCCCCCAGCACGCCCCATGGCCCCGGTGGCCTGTGGCTGGCCAGCGTGCGGCCACCTCCCTCCACCGCCCCGCTGCTCCCTGCCACGGGCAGCCTTGGGCACCAGAACAGTGGCTGGGACCCCAGAGCAAGGATCCTAACAGCTCGGGGTGGGGAAACTGAGGCAGGGGGTGGCGAGGTCAGAGCTCGGCAAAGCTACGGACTGTGCCGGGTCGAGGGTGCTTCCCACTCAGTGTCATGCGGTGGTAGTGCTCTCCTGACACCAAACTCGGACTGCAAGGCGTGAAGAGGGCTCTGTGCATGCCTGTGCAGACTCTGGTGACAGTGACAGCATGTCCTTGTGGCTTCGTGCACTCTCTGATCCGCCGCAGCCTTGCAGCACGCTTGGGCAGTTCGTCTGTGCATCAGCCGTAATGCTTTCTGTGACCTGGAAAGCTCCAGCTGGCGCATGCAAACCGCTCTGCCCCTTTATTTCCTAATTAATCTAAGCATTACAGGGAAAGGATTGAACATTTTACATCCCCTCTATGCTGTAATGACCACCAAAAAAACTAACCTCCCTCGGTCTGGCTCTGCAGCTCCATCAGGGCCTGAGCACGGTGAGCTTCTCGGGCTGCTCGACACATGCTACAGCTTGCTTTGTTCCGGGTCTTTTCTAACCCAAAGGCCGTGTTTGTAGTTAGGACATGCTGCCGAGACGGCTCTGTCCCATCAGACAGCAACACCCCCCCACAGGCAGGAGTTTCGACTTGTTCGCATCTCTTTGGTTATTCTGAGCGATCAGCAGGCTGGGAAGGCTGGAGGGACGGGGGCTCTCTTTAAACAGAAACTGGTTTTGTCTTTAAAAAAAAAGGCGAGACTGTGTTGGGCTAATTCTGGATCAGCTAACCCGCCCCCCCTCCCTCGGCTGCTATTCAACCCCTTCCTGAACTGGGACGATTTGGATGCAGCCCCCGTACGGCGTGCATTCGGCACACAACGGGGGGCGGCTCCCAGGGCGGTGGTGCCACCAAATGCCACGAGCCCCCCAAGCCACCACGAGCCCCTCAAACTGCCACGAGCCCCCCAAACCTCCATGAGCCCCCCAAACCTCCACGAGCCCCCCCAAACCTCCACGAGCCCCCCCCAAACCTCCATGAGCCCCCCAAACCACCATGAGCCCCCCAAACCTCCACGAGCCCCCCGAACCGCAGCCCCCAGGCAGTGACCGTGGGGTTCATGATGCCGCTCAGCCCCCAAATCCACCAGCCCCTGACCCAACCACAGCTCCACCCGCCCCCCGCTTCACCCAGACAGCAGAACCCGGCCCTTCGGAGCCGCCTTTGAGGAGCCTGCACCGCCTGCGCCTCCTGCCCAAACAGGCCCTAATTTTGGGGGTGAGTCCTGGGCAGGAGGCGCAATAAACCTTGGGGCTGTGAGAGCTAAATGAAAAGTTTTTTCCTCCCCCCTCCAGATGAAATTTTTTGGTGTTCCCACCTTCGCTTTGGGCTCTCGGGTCTGGCTTAAACGCGTTTTAATTCTGCTCTTTCAGTGTGACTGCTGGGAACTCCGGCAGGAGGGTCAGATGTTCGCCGCGCTCGCTGTGTTTGCTTTCTGGCACCGAGCGAGCCCTGCAGGCTGCGAGCCCCTCCTGGCCCCAGCCGCGCTCTTTGCTCTCTGCCGAGCGCTGATCTGGGGAGAAAAGTGAGAATTTCCTTCCGCTTCGAATTTCTCGACTCCCCCTGACTTTTTCTTCTTCGTCGGCGTGTGGCGGAGGAACAACAGCGGGTAAGAGCTCGGCCGGGGCAGGGGAAGCGCTCAGCTGGCCCCGCTCGCCTCCGGCTCTGGTTAATGTTTTCATGGCAGCGGCGCAGAAGAGGAGGAGGAGGAGGAGGAGAGCATCGGAGGAAGGCAGGCGCCCCACGGCCATCGCGGCAGGGAACGCCACCCGGAGCAAGCGTCGCCGGTGAGTGGAGCCGGCGAGCGGTGGGGAACCCGGCGTGGGTTTCCTCCCGGCAAGGAACTCCTGCGGGATATCCCGGGTGGGATTTCCCAGTTTTTTAGGGCTGCGGGGTGGCAGCGAGTGGGGTCCTGCAGGAGGAAGCTCCGCAACAGCCCCCGGACAAAGCTCGTGTGGGAAGAGCAGTGCCACCCCATTAGAGCCTGCTGTTTGCGGGGCCACGGCTGCTCCAGAGCCACGCAGCCAGAGCAAACCCCGAGCCACGTCCCCGGATCCCAGGCACGGGGCTGGAGGACATTACCCGACCCCGTCCCCGCCAGCAGCCATTGCACTGCCCTCTCCTGATACAGAGCAACCCCTGCTCCTTTGTCGTGCCTCCTGAATACGCAAACAGACATTAAAAAGGGGGTGGTTTCTGTGGGCTGGGCAGGAGCTGCCGTGACCTGTGCATTTCCAAGCTCCTTTTTTTTTTTTAAGCTGGGCCCCCCCGCAGGGTGTTTGGGAGCCGCACCGGCTCCCGTTGGGGTGCGATTCCTGCAGGTGGGGGGTCCACGGAGCCCAGCTCAAAGCCGTGCCCTAGGCCCCCCCCCAGGTACCACTCAACCCATTTCGTGGCACCACGATGCCACCACCGGTGCCACCACCGGTGCCCATCCAGCGGGGGCTCCGCTGCCCACCCTGGCGAGGCGTCTGGGGGCTCCGCAGGTCGACATGTCCTACATCAGCTGCGCCTTGCGGGCGGCAGCCCCCCGCCGCCTGCCAGCCCCCTGGAGAAGCCCCCGGCCCTTCAGCAGCGCCGCGGGACCCCCGGCGGAGAAGAACGTCCCCTACCAGAAGACGCTGAAGGAGGAAGGCGCCAGGAGCACGGGGCCCAGCCGGCCCCTACCGCCCTCGGCCGAGGTGGTGGTGGTCGGGGGGGGCAGCCTGGGCTGCCAGACCACCTACCACCTGGCCAAGCTGGGGGTCACCAGCGTGGTCCTGCTGGAGAGGGACCGCCTGACGTCGGGCACCACCTGGCACACGGCCGGTGAGTTATCGGGATCGGGATCAGGACCTGGGGGGGGGGGCTTACACAGGACCCCACAGCTGGGGACGAGTGGATGGAGCCCACCCATGGCACGGGTGGGTTCTGGGTGTGCCGGGGGGTGGGGGTTGGCTTTAATCGTGGAGAATTTCAGGGTCCTGCTTTTCCATTTGGCGCAACTTTCCATTAGGAAAAGTTGTGCCAAACCCCATTTTTTTTTTATCTCTTTATATATTTTTAATAGGATCAGAGAATAACTAAACAGTTTATTTCCACTCTTTTTAAAATTATTATTTTTAAGCCAATTTTCTTTGGCAGGGAGAGGGGAACTAGGCGAGTTTAATTCAACGCGAATTTTGGGGTTTTGTGTCTTTTTGGGGTAGTCCCCACCAGAAACCCTGTTCTCCCGTTCATTTAAAAATAATAAAAAAAAAATCAAGATCAATGGTTTGTAGAGCTCCGAGGTAGCCACGAGATGGAGCAAGTGCCACAGCAGGGTGACACCCGTGCTGCGAGTGGGACGGTGGTGCCAGGAGGCCCCCCCAGAGCTCCTGTCCCCGGGGCTTTGGGGTGATGAGGGGGTTGGAGGGGGGGGTGCAGAGCCGCCTGCCCCACGGCCGGGCTGTCCCCCACCCAGGTTTGCTGTGGCAGCTTCGTCCCAGCGACGTGGAGGTGGAGCTGCTGGCGCACACGCGGGACGTGGTCAGCCGGGAGCTGCCGGCGGAGACGGGGCTGCACACGGGCTGGGTGCAGAACGGGGGGCTCTTCATCGCCTCCAACAAGCAGCGCCTCGACGAGTACAAGAGGCTCATGTCGGTAGGGAACGGCCCCCCCGGCGTCACCCCCGAGGACGTGGCGTTTATCTCCTGGGGGCCTCCTGGTTTCCATAAGGCTGATAAAAACCAGGCAAAATGCTGGCAGAATGAAATCCAGCTGTCAATTTTTGCCCGTTCAGATAGCAGTAGCATTATTTTCGGGGTTGCACGGGCAGCTTGAATAGGAATATGGGGTCATGTGGCCCTAAAAAGCTGTGCAGACCTTCCCACTGCCCTGGATGGAGGGTTTGCCTTGGGGCAGCGGCGCACCTGGGCCATGCAGCAATTGGGGAGCTAAACATGTCCCGGGGGGGGGTCTCCAACTCCCCCAGCAGCACGGGATGAGAAAAGGCTCTCGTTCCCTGCTTAATCTCCCAATTTTCTTGTCTGGCCGGCAGCTGGGGAAGGTGTACGGCGTGGAGTCCTACGTCCTGTCCCCGGCACAGACCAAGGAGCTGTACCCGCTGATGAACGTCGCCGACCTGTACGGCACGCTGTACGTCCCCAAGGACGGCACCATGGATCCTGCCGGCACCTGCTCCACTCTTGCCAGAGCAGCAGCTGCCAGAGGTGCTATGGTAATTCCTAATTAGTAATTGCTAATTAATGCCTGTTGAGCCTGGGAGGAGTTTTCAGCCTCTGCCCTCCCCAGCTCTTCCTCTCGCATGGAGCAGAGCTGCTCCTGCAGGGTTGGGGCTTTGCCCTGCAAGGGTGCTGTGCTCTTGGGCTTTGATGGCTCTCGGGGTCACCGTGACAAATCTGGCAGGGACCATAAGCCCACTGAAAATCCACGATGAAGAGAAGACCTTTAGGAGCGAGACGAGGCAGAGCCCAAGGCAGGTTCCTTGGTTTTAGGGTCAGGTAACACAATCCCCTCTTCGAGGCGAGGATTGCTGGCCTGTCCTAGGCATGGGGCTTAGCTCATGGGCAAGGCACATCAATAATGAGTGTCCCCTGCAGCTGTGGGTGCGCAGAGATGTGGTTTTAGGGTGGAATTGAGAGTAATGCTGTTTTCAGCAGCAACAGTAATAACTGGAAAGGAAGATGGCCAGGGCCAGAGCCCTGCCCAGCCTCACCTTTCCCACTTTCGGGGCTGGATGTCGAGCGAGTGGGGACATCCCAGCCATGACTCTGCTTCTTCCCACCCACCCCAGATCATAGAGAACTGCCCTGTGACCGGCATCCAGGTCAGAGCCGACGATTTTGGGGTGAAGCGGGTGCACGCGGTGGAGACGGCCCACGGGACCATCCAGACCCCCTGCGTGGTCAACTGCGCAGGTACGGGGTGGCTGGCGGAGCCGCTCTGCCTTGTGCCATGTGGGCTAGGGTGTTGGGGGGCTGCTCCGTCCCCCGTCCCCCTGCCACCCCCCTTGACTGCCACCCCCGACGGGCTCTGTGTCCCCGCAGGGGTGTGGGCGCGTGCCCTGGGCCAGCTGGCGGGCGTCCACGTGCCGCTGGTGGCGATGCATCACGCCTACGTGGTGACCGAGCGCATCGAGGGCATTCAGGTGGGTTGCGAGGCAGGACAGCCCCCCCGGGACCCCCCTGCAGGACCCCCCCCTTCCTGTCCCTCTGCACAAACCTGGGCCAGGCTCTGCAGGCACCCCACAGCTTCTCCCGGTAGCTGACTGCCTGATCAGAGTCATATTTAATATTTAACAATGTTATGACTAGCAGATAATCTTTTTTTTTTTCCTCAGTAGAATTATCGTAGGGTCTCTGATGTGTTTGGTGTCTGAAAGCAGCGTTCGTAAAGATGCCAAACAGTTTCTGAACCAGCCCCGGTCCCCGCCAGGCAGAGCTGTAGCTCTCCAGGCGTTCCCAAACCAGCTGCAGAAATCTGTTCTCGCCTTCTGGCTGCAGAGAACCGCTCGGAGTCAAAGCAGCCTTCATTCACTCAGGTGCCAAGGCCTGGAGAGTAACACCTGCCTTAGCTTCCATCCCACTGACACAGCCTGTGGCTGAGCCTGCAGTCCCCGAGGCCCCATTTTAAGAAGGGACGATTACAGGGATTGTGTTTCCGTCCCTGTAACTCTGGGCCGTGCAAGCACAGTGGGGAAGAGGCTTTTGGGAGGAAAGGCTGCAGCTTGCAACCCCCCCGGTGCCTCCTTTTCAATCCACCTAACTTCAGTCCCCAGCTGGGCTGGGGACACAGAGGGCGATGAAGCCTGGATGCGTTCGGGGTGCCTGCTCACCCCGCTTGGCTTTCCCCATGGGTCATTCCCCACGTGTGGGGCCCTGGGGGGGTCCTCTCATCCCCCTCTGACCCCCTCCCCGCTGCAGAACATGCCGAACGTGCGCGATCACGATGCCTCGGTGTACCTCCGTCTCCAAGGCGATGCCCTCTCCGTGGGCGGCTATGAGTCAAACCCCATCTTCTGGGAGGAGGTGAGCGCTGCCGGGGGGGGCAGGAGGCTTTGCAAGGAGCCCACAGCCTCAAGGGGGGAGCTCCTCGTGTCCCCGCTCGCATAAAGCCCGTCCTGTGGGCACCGACCTCGCGGCTGGTGGGGAGAGCAGGGCAGAGCATCCCCTGCGCCTGCCCTGGTGGAGGCACGAGGCGCACGGGTGTGAGAGGAGACGAGGAAGATGAGTGGGGCTGGGGGGGCTTCAGATGCCACAGTGCCACCCCTGGCCTGCCGCAGGGTCCCTTTATCCAGGTGCCTTAATTCAGGCTCTGCCCCAGCCCTTTGGCTGCATTTTTGTTGGTTTTTTTTGGGAGGGACTCTTTGCCAGGGGATGCAGCGGGAGGTGAAGATGCATGTCCCTGTGGTCAGATGCGTGTCCCTGCGGTCCCCAAGAGGCTTGCCCTCCACACACATGGGACACAAAGGGCTGCAGAGGGCCTGGGTGGGAGCTCTCGCTGGTTTTGAGCCTCTGTGCTTTCCTGGGCTGCTCATAAAACCCCGAGAGACCTGAGTCTGAGGCCTCAGAGGCTGCCAGAGCTGAGAATGCCACCAGCTGTGCTCTGTTTCGTGTCCTGACTCCCGTTTCCCCACTTCAGGTATCTGAGGAATTTGCTTTTGGCCTCTTTGACCTGGACTGGGATGTTTTCACGCAGCACATCGAGGGTGCCATCAACAGAGTGCCGGTGCTGGAGAAAACGGGCATTAAATCCACCGTCTGCGGGCCAGGTAACGCGGTGGCAGCATCGTGGCAGCTGTGCACCTCCAAGCATCTCACGGGACATCCGTGGCTGCCTCACGGCTGGTTTGGGGCTGTATCCCCAGCACCTAGGGGCTCGGCAGGAGCAGGGCCTGACCCAGGAGTGGATTTGGGCACAGCAGGCGTTGGTGCAGGATGGAAACGCAGGAGCTGGCTGCAGAATGCTGCCTGTGCTTGGGCTGCAATGGTGCCGCCTTCCTGGGGGTGGCATCCCAGGCTAGCCACAGAAATAGGAGCGAGCTCCTGCTTCCGCGCAGCCGGGGCCACAGGCAGAGGTTGGCAGCCAAGTGGGGACGTTTTGGGGACCTTTACAGCTGGTGCTGGGGCCACTGGCCTGGGGAGTTAAGGAGAACATTTTCTCAAGCAGTGTCCGCTGCTCTTCTGGGATTTTTATTATTTTTTTGACCATGGGATTCCAGGTTTCCGGGATGCTGACGTTAGGTTTGCTCAGGTTTGCACCCAACGCGTGATGCGGGGTTAAAGGCAGTAGCACCGCTGTCCTGCAGCCCCAGCAGCTGGCGGTGATGCTGCTGTTGAACCCTCGCCCTGTGTGGTTGGTTTGGCTCTGAAATCCTCCACACGCTGAAAAAAAAACTTCTCTTTTTGCTGAAGCACTTAGAGGGAAACCCTGGAGGCCCTTGGGGACGGAGCTGGGCTGCGCACAGAGGGAAAGTAGGGCACGTCGCTGGCCCCGCAGCGGGTAAAACATGGCTTGTACAAGGCGGAGGCCGTAGCCCTGGGCACTGATGTTTGATTGAACTGCGGTGTAAGTGGAGCTGGTGGCCTCCAGCGGGGAGCTGACGGCTTATAGACATACGGCTGGTGTTTGTAATGCAGGGGGGTAACCTCCAAAGGGTCAGCGCTCCTCCTCTGCTGGATTTAGACGAGCTGCTGCTCTGCTTGCAACAGCTGAGTCAGGCTGGACTGTAGCAAATAGCAAATGCTTGTTCTTTCCACTCTGCTGTAAATATTTCACCGATAAAACAACTCGCCCCGCTCGGAAACCTGTGCTTCGCAGGGGGAGCTGCCTGCTGCTGAGGCCAGGTGCAGGTGCCTCCCCTCGCTTTTTGCACGGTTGGACAAACCACCTTGACACAGGGAGCACTGCACCTCTCCATCAGGGTGTCTCCTGCGCTCCCTAGTGTGGGATTTGCACCAGGCTGGGGTTGTACAGGGAGTGAGGGCTCCCCCCAGGCTGGCGTCAGCGCAGGAGCCTTGGGTAGCATCGATGGCAACCCCTTAGCTGAGCCAAGCAGCTTAAATTCACATTTTTTTTCCCAGAAGAAATCAATGAAGGTGAAAAATAATAATAGCAATGAAATACGGCCCGGCTGTTGGGGATGTGATGGGCGGGATGGTGCAGGGCACTCTGCAGAGTGCAGGGCTGCGAAGGAGCTGCCTCGTGTCACCAGCCTCTGCTGCTGGCAGTGCTGTGTGTGCGCATACATGTACACGTGTGCAAGCTTCTGGAGGAAATACATGGATGTATCTATATGTATGCTCTCTGGGAGCAGGAGCAGGATGAGGCCAGCACAGGATCCCTGCTCCTGAAGCAGGCGGTGTGTCCCAGAACGCCTGCCCAGGCTGATGCTCCCCGTCTCTGTCCCCCAGAGTCGTTCACGGCTGACCACAAGCCGCTCATGGGGGAAGCTCCAGAAGTCCGCGGCTTCTTCCTTGGCTGTGGCTTCAACAGTGCTGGTAAGAGACGGCAAGAAATACCTCCTTGTGCATCCCAGCATGGGGTACTTGGCCTCGCGGCCTCATTTTTGTCCTTGCCTCTCCCGCAGGGATGATGCTGGGAGGCGGCTGCGGGAAGGAGCTGGCTCACTGGATCATCCACGGGCGGCCGGAGAAGGACATGTACGGCTACGACATCAGGCAAGGCTCCGGGCCGCGGGTTCCACTGGCACCCATCACCCGTGGGAGGTCCCGGGGATGGGTTTCGAGCACCCCATGGGTGCTGGCATCAGGACCAGGTGTCCGTGCCGCAGCCCCTGTCCCCCCCCCGAGAAGCCAGAATCAATTACGCCCCACGGCTTTAATAAATTTACACGTGGGGTTTATCTCATTTGCCTCATTCCGCTTCTACGCAAACAGCTTCCAGCAGGCGCGAGGAGATTGCAGTGATGAGAAAGGACAGGGTAATTACGTTTGGGTTGTGTTGTTGTTCAATTAGTGCTGTGCCTAATCCTCTAAGTTAATCATCAGGGGTAATGTTTTCAGCTGGAGAAAGATTACCTTCCCTTCTCCGCAGCACGACATGGGCCGCGAGGTTTCGGCTGTGCAGATGTTGGCTCTGTAATTGCTTTTGACTTGCTCGATTGTGTTTGATTGGGTTTGGGCTTTCTTATAGGGCTGCTAGCGACAGCAACAAGCTTGCTGGGGACAAGGCTGTTAAAATCCCGTTGTTTTGATGGCAACGCTGGTAAACCACGCATGGAATCAGCCTGGGAAGGGAGGGGGTCGGTGCTGCTGCTGCAGCAAAGAGAGAAGCCCGCGGGTGGACAGGGACAGCTGTAGGGTCAGGAGCGTGGGCTGGGACAAGGCTTTCACCACCTTCCATGCCACGCTGGCTCCAGCCACTGCAGATTTTGCTTCGCATTGACATACTGGGTTGCAAAGCGGGCAGCAGCCCCATGGCCCCGCTGTCCCTGCCGTGGGGACGGGGACGTGCAGCAGGAGCTGCTCTGCCCGCTGCTGTCCTCTGGGGCACCACAGCCCCGCACAGCCCGGCTCCTTGGGGTTTTATCCTCTCGGTGCCTCGCCTTTTCTGGAGTTGTCAAGCTGATGTCAGTCCCTTTTTTATTTTTATTTTTTTTAAATTGTATTTTGGTGATGATTACTGAGCTCCTCTTTAAATAACTCCTTTTTCTGCACATTTAAATATTTATCCTCTCAAAACGCTCGTTTGTAAATATTTCATCTGGCAGCTGCTGCTCCTCTCGCTGCTGTCAAATGCAGCGCGTTGGTGACGGGGCCGGGGCTGGTGGGTGCCCGGGGTGCCCGTGACATGCCGAGTGTCACCTGCCACGTGTCCCCTGCCACTTGCCGGCAGAAGGGGCAGCTGTCCCCATGGAGCTGACTTGTAGCTTGCCCACGGCTGCTTTTGGGGAGCACTGCTTGCATTTTGGAGCTCCCGGGTCTTAGGTAAGAAATGACCCGAAAGCATGACCCGTGAGCAGCGCCGGTCCCTGCTTCCCCTTTGTCCTGGGAAATCCCAACCCAGGTGCAAATTTGGGAAGCAGCCACCAGCACTGAGCTCAGCTGGGGGCTGGGAAAATCTGCTTTTGGGTGCCCTGAGAAAGCGAGGGAGGGAGAAGGGAGAGGGGCGGCAGAGCCTGCAGCGCTCGGCCCTGCCGTCCCCCTGCTGCCCACCTCTACTCTGCACGCACCGAGTGGGGAAGAAACCTGAAAATTAGATTTCAAAAGGCCCTATAAATGATATTTTTTCTCGCCTTTTGCCTGCTGACTGGCTGCCTTTCTGCAGACAGAGGGGCTCTGGGCAATTCAGACACCGCTCCCCTGCCAGAGCAGGGACAGGAGAGGTGGCACTGGCCGAGAGGTGATGGCCCGGGAGTTACAGGGCTCTGGTAATGGCCCCACAGCACGTGCTGAACTGGCACATTCCTTCAAGGAGCTTTTCTGTTTGAAAAAGGAAAATATGTCAAACAAATTTAAAATGCTTTGGGTTTTATTTATATTTCAGTCTAGGGAGAATTGGATGAAAAATGTGAGGAATGTTCACGGCTCGCTCCCTTTCGGGGCTGCATTTAAAACTGGGCTCTGCGAGAGGCTGGTCCAACACTGAAACAGAGCAGAATTAACATAAATTTTACTATTTTTTTTATTTTCCCCCCAGCAGGACTGTATCTAGCTCTGGTAAATCCATCTGGACCAGGGCTGTGGGTTGCACTGAGTGGGCAGAGCCACAGGGATGAGCTAGAGTGGTTTGATGGGCAAAAGATGCGATTTTTTTGGCTTCTTTGCTCTCCTACCCATAAAAAGGGAGCAGGGATCCCGAATTTACACCACAGCAGCTGCAGCCACCTCCTCTGGCCAAGGGGTCCGTGCCCAGGGGGTGCCGGGGGTTCTAGCAAGCCGATGTGCTTGTCCTGATGGCCACCCTCTCTTGCCGTGCCCTCCAGGAGGTTTCACCAGTCCCTCACCGACAACAACCGCTGGATCCAGGAGCGGAGCCACGAATCCTACGCCAAGAACTACTCCGTCGTCTTCCCCCACGACGAGCCGCTGGCGGGGCGCAACATGAGGAAGGACCCCCTGCACGAGGTGAGGAGCCCGGCCCTGGGGACCCTCAGGGCCACCCCTGCTTCTGCCAAAAAAATAAATAAATAGATGCATTGAAGCATTGGCAAGGCATGGCCTCATCCGCATCGCTCTCCAAAACAGCGGGCTGCAGAGATGCATTAAGAGCCTGGTGAGGGTCACCGGGCAAGGGGCAAGTGGAGAGCAGGGCTCAGAGCCCCCCAGACCACCCAGTGCTCCCAGGGTGGCCCCATCCTGCCAGGGTGCAGCCACTTTTGCTGAGCCCCTTCCCCCTGAGAGCGGATTCACATCACAGCATCCCTCTCCCGATGGCGAGCAGAGGCTCGAGCAGAACAACAGACATTCCTCCCCACCGGCCCCCGATGTTTGGTTGACAGCTCGGTTGTTTTCTGTCACCGAGGATGCAATTTATTTTTTAATAGCATGTCTAATAAGCGATGCCCATTTGACTGACAGCCTGGTATTTGTACATGCAGCTCCAGAACATGTGCTGTGTTTTATAAATAGACACTGAATCACTTCTGAAATGTTCAACAAAATCTATTCTTTTCCGAACGGAGGCACCAAACAAAAATATCTTAATGGATCCCTAATTAATTGCGTGCAGAGAGATTTTCCTGAGAGTACAGAGGAGGAACAAGAAGGTTGCCTTATGAATCTTGGATGTTATTTGTATAATTACTCTTGAAAGCACTGGGGAGAATCGTGCTGTGTGGATTTAGCATCCCTCGGCCAGCGGTTCGTGTGCCGCCGTGCAGACTTTGGAGCGGGGCACGGCTCGCCTGCCGGGCTCCTGGCTGTCGGATGCTCTTGAGACAAATACCCTTGTTGGGTGGGCACAAATATCAGCCAGTCTGTAGGCAGACGAGGGGTTCTGCTCTTTTAAAAGGCAACCCACGGGGCTGATTTTGGCTGCTGCTGACCCTTCTTTCCATTTGGCTGCTGACAGCCAAAGCCAAAGGTTTACGAGTTGGGTTTTGAGCATCCATTGGAGGTGGGCAGCCTCGGCACTGCCAGCTGAAGCAGGAAGGCTTGGTGGAAAAGGCTGCTTTTTAACCTTTCCTTCCCATTTCTCTTTGTCTCAAGTAGGAGCTGCTGCGGCAGGGCTGTGTTTTCCAGGAGAGGCACGGCTGGGAGCGGCCGGGCTGGTTCAGCCCCAGGGGAGCAGCTCCGGTAAGCGCGGTGCCCGACGCGTACTGCCCCGAAAGCGGGTGTATTTCCCCCAAAACGGGGAGCAGCCCTCAGCTTTGAGGGGTCTTCCCACTGCCCTCGGTCCTCCTGCTTCTCCCCCAGGTCCTGGATTACGACTATTACGGTGCCTATAGCCAGGAGCGCCACAAGGACTACGCCTACAACCAGCTGCTGGCAGACGAGTACACCTTCGACTTCCCCCCCCATCACAACACCGTGAGTGCAGGGGGGTTTCTGGGGGGTGTTTCTGGACCTGGGGGTGTTCGAGGCACCAGAGCCCCTGCAACACTGCAGCCCTGCAAAGAGCTGGTGAGGCTCAGGGGGACGGAAGCCATGGGCTTTGCCTAAAACTGGGCAAAATGTCCCCAAATAAATGAAGCAAAATGCATGCCCTCTGCTTGGAAACCTCGGCACAGAGCCCGCGTGAATTTCGTTGCTGCTTTCCTAAAGGAAGGAGTTGAAACCAGCTCAGGGAAGCTCGGATCCATCCTCAGTGTTTGCCCCCAGTGCCAGATAAACGGCACACGCTGCGGGGCAAGGGAGCCCGCCGGGAAACGGGGGAAGGAATACCCAATTTGATAAAATCCCACTTATTATTGATAACTCTCACTGACATAACGAAGGGGACTGGGCATACGGGGGAGCCTGCCAGACGTACTACATTTAACACCTGACTTTTCAGGGGTGTTTTGAAGGCACCAGCCGCGTGTCCGGGTGCTGCTTCTCCTTACGTAAATGGCTTTCACACGTCTCTCCCTTTGCAGAGTGAGAGGAACGCGCCTCGGCTCCAGCAGTGTGTTTGCTTTAATTTTAGATCAAGAACGAATGCTTAACGTGCCGAAATGCCGTGGCTCTCTTCGACATGTCTTATTTCGGGAAGTTCTACCTGGTTGGCCCCGAAGCAACAAAAGCGGCCGACTGGCTGTTCACCGCCGACGTGAGCAAAGCGCCAGGTAAAGGCTCGGCCTCCGCCCGCGGGCCACCAGGCCTCCGCTGGGAAATGCCACCTCAAACCAAAACACGCAGCGGGGACCCAAAGTGGCTTTTATTTTCCATGCTGCTCTTGCAGAGCGTGTGGGAGTGGTGCGGGAGCGAGTGCTCTGCCCGTCCTCACCGCAGGCCGGATCCTGCTCCTATTTGTGCTGTGGGAAGTGTGCTCTGAGCCAAGAACTGACACGAACCTAAGGGAAAAAAAAAGCATTGCTCCTGTCCGCTGCTGGGCACGCAGCGTAGGGCACGGCACACCAAGGCAGTGGTGTTTTATATAAGAATTAGGACAAATTTTTTGTACTCCCCCCGCTTGCCCCGTGCCGGGGGGGGGCTGGCGTGCAGCCGAGCCGTCTCCCCTCCCGCAGGCTCCACCGTGTACACCTGCATGCTGAACAAGCGCGGCGGCGTGGAGAGCGACCTGACGGTCAGCAGGATCAGCCCCGGGGAGCCGGGCTCCCCCCTGGCCCCCGCCTTCCAAGGTAAAACCCCCTGGTGCTGGGGACGGGCGTGCTTTCACAAGTGATGCGGGGCTGAGGGATATCTCCAGTGGGGGCTGCCCTCCTGCTGCTGCACCAGGAGCAGTTCAGCCTCCAGCGCCTTTTGCTGGGGGGGCACTAACGCAGCAGCAATGCAGAACTGGGGGGTCTCTGCTTTCGTATAAGGGTCACGGGGCTTCATCGAGCCCCCAGAATAAGCTAAAATACAGTTAAATAGCTGAGCATCGGGGGGAAGCACACCACAGATGTTAGGGTTTGTGCCTGCAACCCTCATCGTGCCCACAAACCAGGCATGTGGCAGCAGCAGCCCCCCGGAATGTGCTCGGCTCCTAGCGGTGATGGGGACAGGGCACCACAGCGGCAGGTTCAGTTCAAGGTCCACCAGCAGCTCCTCCATCCCCGCCATGCTCAGGACCACGTGTGGCCGCGGGCACCGGGGTGATTGCATTTACCTAATGGCACCGCCTGGCTTTTCCACCTCCACCCCTGGCTGCCCGTAACCCAATTATCCCCTTTGTGCCGGGGGCCTGCGCCGCTCCTCGGTCTTATTGGGTTTCTCCAGCCCTGGCTGGCTGCTCTGACCTCTCCCAAAGCCCTTATCAGCTGCCATAAAGAGGAATTGAAAGGAAGCAGAGCAGCCAGCCCGGGGGGCAGAGATGACATTAGGGAGCAGCAGGGGAGGAGGGCGCCCAGCTGGGCTCCGGCAGCACGGCCAGCGCCGTGTTGGGTGCTGCTGCGGCAGGTACCTGGTGCCATCGCACCCTCATCCTGGTGGGGATGGTGTCGGTGAGCCCTTCCCACCCCACAGCCCATCCCGCATCCCTCTCATCCAGGGCGCCCGCGGGTGATGGGAAGCGGATGGCGGAGCTGCCGGGTTTGATGGGTGCCGGAGGAGTTTAATAGAAGCGAGTCTATTTTTCCAATTACAGTAGGTGGCTGCACTTATTAGCGTTATGACAGATTATCAGAGAGCAATTTCGTCGTGGCAGGCAAGGAAGAGGGGAGATCGATCATGCGATAATCAGCTCCCAAACTGCATCCCTGGGAAGTTGTCGCCCAGGATTAGCAGCGAGATGAAATTCCTGCTCACGTTCACACACACGCCTCCCTGCCTGTCCACCCTAAACCTGAGCCCTGGTGGGGGTTTGATTTCCCATCCCGGCAGCCCCGTTCCCTCTGCATGGGTTCACCCCCAGCTCTGACATTCAGTTCCCTTTTCCCTCCACATCTTAACATTAATTCTGTATCGGACAAAACGTATCAGGAGATTTTGCTGTTGGTCTCGAGAGACGGAGAGTTTTCTCTTTCCATGATGCTCACTGCCAGGCATCTCCGGGGCTTGGACAACTGGGAATTTCCTGCAGAGGAGAGCAGGATTGGTGCAGGTGCTGTGTCCGAGCTGCACCGTGCCGGGGGAGCTCGTGCAAGGGGAGGCGAGCGTGGTGCTTTGCGAGGCTGCTGCAGCCTGTGGGAGGCAGGAGCCCCTGCACAGTGCTACCTTTGGCATTAGCTCGTGGAGCTCCTCGCGTAACAACAGAGCAGCAACCGGGCAGGGTTGCTCCCAGAGCTCTGTTTTGCGTGGCCCCACATCCCAGCTTACTCTTTCTTCTTTCAGGTTTTAAATGTCATTCAGTTTCCCCTTCGCTGGCTGAGCCCCACAAGCAAAATCAGCATGAAGGGCCCCTTGTCCCCTTGCCCTAACGTTATTTAACCTCCCTGTTCTTTGAGGTTCCCCCGGGCTGTGCAAGCTGGAGGCACCCCCAGCTTCAGCTCAGCGTCCAGAGACAAAAATCAGTCCCGAGCTGAGCTGAGCATCACCCCCAACCCAATGCCACGGAGCCTAAAATAATGCTGGGGGGGGTGGGATTTCTTCCAGGGGACGGCTACTACCTGGCCATCGGCGGGGCGGTGGCGCAGCACAACTGGTCGCACATCACGGCGGTGCTGCAGGACATGAAGCTCCAGTGCCAGCTCATCGACTGCTCGGAGGAGCTGGGCATGATGAGCCTGCAGGGCCCGCTCAGGTGAGCGGAGGGAGCACCGTGATCCCCGGCAGGCACCCTGACACCCGGCCCCACGTCCCCTGGTCCTCACCCCGCTCCCTCAGTGGGATTCCCCACGTTAGCTCCCGTTTGGAGGGAGAGGGGCTGCCAGCTGGGATGGGAGAGCAAATCTGGGTGATGGCCATCAGCGGCGGGTTGGCGAGCTGCCTCCTTTCACCACGGCCCCTTTGCTGCTGTTTCCCCGCAGCCGTGCCGTCCTCCAAGAAGTGCTCGACACCGACCTCAGCAACGAGGCCTTCCCCTTCTCCACCCACAAACTCGTCAGGGCCGCAGGATGCACGGTAGGACGGGGCTGGCACGCGAGCTCCCAGGGCTTGTCGAGGCTGGGAGTTTGCAACGGGCTGCTGGGGAGTTTGTTTGTTTTGTTTTGTTTTGTTTTTTTCTGCTTGGTTGGTTATTTTTCTGCTGGAAAAGAGCGAAAAGGACAATGGGAGTAGGGTGTTTTCCTCCCCATTTGCCTGCTGTCCCAGCTGGGGGTGCCTGGGCGCTCTCTGGGCACGGGCACAGGTTTGCAGCAGCGGTGGAGGAACAAGAGAGGCCTCCCTCAGCTTAGGGTGAGCACTGGCGTTAGATCTGTCTGACACTCCAGATCCCTTCCTTTTCCTCCTACCCCTAAAAAAAATATATAAAAAGATTTGGGGGGGGGGGAGCGATTTAATGCGAGATGTGTCACAGCTCCCTGTTAAGGGCTCAAGAGCCTGACGCCTCGCTGCATTTGATCACAGGCACAGTCTGACAACCTTAAGCTTTCCGTTCCAGCGCAGATCATCCTGCGTTTGCCGAGACTTTGGGGCTCACGTCAGCGGTTATGCAAGCGCGGAGACGGCCAAAACCTGGGGCTGAGCCCCACGGGGCCGGCACCAGGGGACGGGAAGCGCCTTGGGGTGCCGGTGGAAGTCGGCCCCGCTGCGTGCCCTGGGGGAGCTGTGTTGCAGAGGGTTTTCTAGATTCAAAAGGCTTATCGTTGCTGTCTGACACACGGAAAAGCTAGTACATGTTCAGATGTTTGTTTTGCCCAAGACCGTCGCTCAGCAAGACGGTGAGAGAAACAGGATGTCATTTTTGTGTTTGTCTGCTCGATGACCTACTCGGTCAATTCAAGCTAAGTCCTTGTAAGTAGAAATCTTGGTTAAGAATGCCCTCTGAGGTTTAGAAACTGATTATATAAAGTAGCAGGGTGATATCAGTTCTCCAAATAGCCAGAATTGGCTTAACAGTGAGTGTAGCATTAAAAAAAATTGTTCATTGTGCTTCTTGACAGCGTTGTAGGGAATAACGCAGTTTTTGAACTCACTAAAATTCTTCCCAGATTTGGGGACTCAAGAAAATAACAGCAGGGCACCTGATATAACATCAGAAAGGAAGTGAGAAAACTGTCTGGATGTGTTCTTAGCCTTAATTAATTAAAGGCAAAATTAACAGCCCCCTGCCCAGGCTGGTAGCCCCGAGCATCCTCCTGGAGGTGCGGCGGTGGGAGCAGGGGGTGGGAGGCAGGCCTGGGATATCAGTGAAATTGGGTTAAGCCGCACGCGGACACTTTTCATTCGGAATTAAAGTGGCTTTAATTCGAATGCAGCTGGCTGCTGAAGGGATTGCTGCTAAATCAAATTAAGGCTACTTGAGCTGTGAGGGAGAGCCTAGCCAGGGCTTAGGGCACTTTAACTAAGGCACAGGTTTTGCCTAACTCGGATGAATCCTCCGAAATGTCACCACGCGGGGGCCAAAAACCTGCTGCGTGTCCAGCATCCCTCCCGGGAGGGGACGGTGGCACAGGGGACCCGAAGGCCAGCCCTTGCTGCAGGCTGTCCCACTTGCCACACGTCACTGTCACCGCCGAGGAGCTGCAATCCTCCCCGCGTCCTCCCCGTCACGTCTGTGGCAAGCCGATAACATCTTGTAATAATCTACTTAGCCCTCTGAAAGGTGTATGAATGTTCCTGTCTGCAGGAGTGCGATCGGTTTATTTGCATTTCGCTTCAAGTTTGCAAGAAAAATAATCCAGTCCTGCGAGGTAGAAACGGCTGGAAGAAATCTTAGGGCTTCTTTTGAGTGTAAATGCCCTGATTTTATGGAGGGGAAAAAAAAAAAAAAAGGGAAAAAAAGAATAGAAAAGAAAAAGCTTTCCTGCCCTCCCAGGCAGAGCCAGCACCTGAACTGCAGGCATCCGGGCAGAGACAGAAAGGAAGGGCAAGTGAATTTTCAGGCAGTTTCTTGTGAAATTGGTAATATTATACTGGCACAGAATTGAAGGAGAAAGCAGAGTGTTCTTGCGAAACAAATCCCAGGGCTGCAAAGTATAGGATTTTTGTTGTAAGTTGGGTTTTTAAAGTTCTGCAGGAGAAAAAAAAACGAGCTCTTTTCATACCGCTTTGCTGAAGTGCTCAGTAGTGCTGATGTGGGAGCAGTCACCCCGTAAGCCTGAAGGCAGCCCGGGTCAGCGTGCAGAGGATTCAGCTCGTATGGGGGTGTTTCTGTAGCTGTAAGGTCGCCGTGCATCCTTTGGGGGGGCACCTTTGGGCCCTCAAAGTCGCCACGAGCAGGGACAGGAGGAGGCAGGTTCCTGGGGGCGGTGAGCTGAAGCCCACCCCGATGTTATCGCCTTCCAGCGGGGTTAAACCGAACCCGGCATCTCTAAAAAGCGATCGCTGAGGTTTTTGTGCGTTAACTCAGTAGTTGAGCAAAATCAGCTGGAGTGAAAGGAGAATTCCCGCGGAGCTAATGAGACTGGAAATTACCGATTGGTTTGCGAATTTATATATAGCGTCTCTCATTGTATTTAACAGCAGCAAAAGGACCCCGGTTGAATTTCCCTGCTGGATTGCGGGGTAAAGCTCAGGTTTTCATTTTCTAGAATACTTAAACGCTTTTGAATTGCTGCTCAAAGGCTCGGAAATTGATGCTATTTCATAGCTCCGTTTGAAACCTACCAGGAACGCCTGCTCCCAGGAGACGTTGGCAGAAACCCGCGGGAGAAGCAGAGCCCGGTCCTTGCCTCCGCAGCCCGGGCCGTGCCAACCGAACGGCTGGCACCCAAATTTCCCCGGAGAGCCGGAGAGTTCTCTGCTTCCACCCCCCAAAAAAAGCCATGAAGCCAAAGGATGAACCAGAGGGAAATAGAGCTGAGCCTCCAGGGGTGTCTCCAGGGAATGTCCCCAAGCTGGGGTGGTCCCAACCAGCCTGGGGAGCTTTGGGAGCGCAGAGGAGCTCAACGGGGCTACGGGATGGCACAATGCAGGGCACATCTCTGCCTGCCTGGGAGAGAAGTGGGGATATCAGCAGGGCCAGGACATCACGGTGCTGCCCCACGCTCCTCTGTGGTTCCTGTCCCTGGGGAGCACGGGCAGGCTGGGAGGGAGGGAATGCTCCGAGGAGCACCAAGCTGTGCTCGTCTTCTCATCCTTCTTTCGGGTTTGGTGCATTCAGAGTCTGGCTAATGGGGCTGCCAAGAGGAATGCTCTGGGGCACTGTGTCTGTAGGGGGAACCTGAGCATCCCCGTGGAGCGAGCAGGGTGCAGATGGGGACGCCGGGCTCAGCCCCTGGGTGACAGCATGCAGCTGCTGGGTGCCTGGAGTGGGACACATCCCCAGGGGACAACAGCCCTGAAGTCTCACTGGGGACAGGTCTCCCCGCCATCAGGCAATACAGCAGATTTGGGGAGACACAGCATAAGCGGTGCCTGCGGGCTTTCCTCCGGTGTAGCTGGATCAGCAGAGGGAGACAAAGGCCTGGCTGGTGTGGGGAGCATCGCCGCTGACCACAGCCTGACCGGCCACAACCGCAGGGACAGCTGCCTGCAGGGTGCAGCACCCCGAGCCCTGTGTCCCTCCCCCTGGGACACCAGTGACTTCTGCAAGCAGCGGGATACCAAGGGGGACTTGAGCTCTGGGCTCACTTGCCTCTTAGCTGTGGTTTTGAGCCGCGAAGCGTTGCTTGTCCAGAGATGAGAAATTCATTCTGAACACAAGACAGAGCAAAGAAAAGCCTTGCAAAAAATCAGGATGAGCGCAACGCTGCCGGCCGAGCTGGCTTTCCCCCAGGTGGGCGGTGAGGCCATGTGGGCTCAAGCGGCCCCTGCCACTCTGCACAGCCCCACTCCGTCCCCAGGGATTTTGGGGTTTTGTGCTTTCCAGGTCCGTGCCATGAGGCTGTCGTTCGTCGGCGAGCTGGGCTGGGAGCTGCACGTGCCCCGGGCGGACTGCGTCAGGGTGTACCGGGCGGTGATGCAGGCGGGCGCCCGGCACGGCATCGCCAACGCCGGCTACAGAGCCATCGACAGCCTCAGCATCGAGAAAGGTTTGGGGCTTTCCTGGCAGCTTGCCTTTCCTGGTGCTCTGCCTCGGGCTCGGGAACCCAGATAAATGGGGTTTGCCCAGCTTTGGGGTGCAGCTGGCCCCATGCTGCCTGCTGAGACTTCCCCACCTGCGGGTCCTCTTGAGGGTGCTTCGCCCAAGGCCAAGTGACCCAACGGGTGGCCAACAGGCAGGGCTGGTGTCTTGGTCTCCCGAATTGCTCACCCCAGGCTTGCTGACAAGGCAGGGAGACCCACGCTTGTTTTTGGCAGGGTACAGGCACTGGCACGCAGACCTGCGCCCCGACGACACCCCGCTAGAAGCAGGCCTGGCCTTCACCTGCAAGCTCAAGTCCGGCATCCCCTTCCTGGGCCGGGAGGCTGTGGAAGCCCAAAAATCCTCAGGCATCTTCCGCCGCCTCGTCTGCTTCACCACCGACGAGTGAGTACAGCCACCCGGGGCCGCTCCGTGCCGCTCAGCACCACACGCGGCAGGATGAGCACCCGCAGCGCTCCCCATCCAGCCCCCGCACCCTGTGAGCGCACACGGAGCTCGGCTGCCAGCCCGCTCGGCTGTTTTCCGTGCTCTAATTACATCTCTAATTTAAATCCCACCACTTATTCCCCGCTAGATATTTAATGGAAGCTGGAAGCGGTGCGACGGGGAGGGGGGTTATGTTGTTTCACCCAGAGCAGCAGGAGGCTTTGCAATTCGGGCTGGAGGGGCCTTGGTGAAGGAATGGGGGAGCTGTAGGGCAGCAGCCCCCGTGCTGGGGGGAGCCGCAGCTCGTGGGCTCCCAACTCGGCCTGTGGGCTCCCAACTTGGCTTTTTCCCAATGTTTGCTCTGCTCCTGCCCCGCAGGAAGGTGCCGATGTTCGGCCTGGAGGCCATCTGGAGGGACGGCCAGGTGGTCGGCCACGTCCGCCGGGCAGACTTTGGGTTCGCCATCGACAAAACCATCGCCTACGGCTACATCCGCGACCCCGCGGGGGGACCCGTGAGTACGGGCGGCGCCGCCTGCCCCAGGCTTAGCAGGGGAAGCGCGGAGCTTCTGCTCGAAGCCATGTGCACGAGCACGTTGCCGTCAGATGGGGTGCAAGATGGGGCAACCCCCCCTGCCCCCCCCCCCAAAGTGATAGCAGTGTGAGACGCGGGGGCGAGTGATGCCACGGCTCAGCGGCGGCGATGTCCTCGCCGGTGACATCCCGGCTGCCACCCTGCCTGGCCCCCACGCCCTCTCAGATGTTAATTGCAAGCGAGTATTTAATTGCAGCGGTGAATTAACTTGTTTTACGGGGATCGACTGCCCAGTAGGAGCGCAGCGGGCTCTTAATTAACCCCGCGAGACTCCTGGGGAGTAAATGAGGTGCCCTCATTAAGCGGCGTGCTGCGGGCAGAGGTCGGGGTGCCTGCGTGGGGACAGAGGGCTCAGGGTGACGTCCCCGGGGGCTGTCCCCGTTGCAGCACATATGTTTGTGCTTTAATCCTCTGGCTTGCTTTGGTTTTTAATCCTGTGTCAGCACAAGGCTCCCGAGTCAAGTAGGGTGGGGTTGGAGGGGTATCTGCAGCCCCCCGGGGGGACCTTTCCTCGTCTCCCTGCCTCAGCACAAGTCAGGGACATGTGCCGAGGGGGGAACGCAGGACTCGGGGCTGCTCGGTTCCTTATGGGAAGCTGTGCAGGAGTGTTTCAGTGAGCATTTAGGGGGGGTCAGGCTGTCCCCGTGGGGGAGGCAGGTGCCCTCCCAAGCTGGGAGGTGGCAGAGGGTGCCTGCAGAGCAGGACGGCCACCGCAGGCTGGGGGCTCCGGCTGGGTGCTGCAGCGGGGTCTGCAGCCAGTGCCCCCCTCCCGCCACGGTGAATGCTTTCCCCTACATCTGGCTTTCTCCTTTCCTTTCTTTTCCCATGCTTTCCCCATCACATCTTGCTCTCCCGGCCGCCCCCGCCTGCCCCAGGCAGCGTGACGGAGGCGGCAGGATGGAGGTGGCACGGGGACGGTCCCCTCCTGCCTGCGGCGAGGCGGCAGAGCGGCGCTGAGTGCATCCCGCTGGGCACATCGAGCGCTTCTCCCCGCTCGGGCACTTGCCATGGGGAAACCTGGGCCGGCAGTAGGGCCAGCAGTAGGGCCGGCAGCGGGGCCGGCAGCTCTCGGTGTCACGGGGAGCAGTTCTGCGTGCAGGGGGCTGCGCTGCGGGGCCCCAACCCTGGCAGCTCCTTTGTGCCTGCGGGAAGCAGCGCTCATTAAGCAGATGTTAATGTGCAGCCTTAATCTCTCCGCTCCCTGCGATAACTCCCGCTTGATTTACACCGTGACGGCAGGCGTTGGCTGTGCGGGAGGGGAGCGGGAGCTGCACCAGGACCCTGCCCTGCGCTGGGGTGTCTCAGGCACCGGCACTGCCTGGTGCTGCAGGAGGGACGCCTTGGGCTTGTCACGGCAGTAGGGACATCCTGGCTGCCACCATGGTCCCCTCCTGCAGCCAGTGCCCAGCTGGGGGACAGCGGGGACCGACCCCACTTGGGTGTGCCATCCCCCTGCCACCCACCCCGTGATGAACTCGAGCAATGTAAATGCACTTTGCATTGGATGCTGGTGAAAAAAATCCACAGGAAAACAACAACAACAAAAAATGATAGAAAAACTGATTTATTTATTTATTTTAGCTCAGTGCTTTTAAAATCTATTTTCTTCCTCTCTGTGCCTCCTCCTGGGATGGCAGAGCTGGGTTTTCTGCAGAAAGCACATCTGCAGGGTGGGGGGTTGAGTGTCCCTGAGAGCAGGGAGGGCCCAGCAATGGGGTCGGGGGGGGTGGCAGCGGGCTGCTGTCCCCAAGCACCTCTCAGTGCGTAACGGGGGTTTTGGTGTGGCTCTGCCCTGCAGGTCTCGCTGGATTTTGTGAAGAGCGGCAGCTACCAGCTGGAGAGGATGGGGGTGAGCTACCCTGCCCGAGCACACACCAAGTCCCCGTTTGATCCGGAGAACAAGCGAGTGAAGGGCATTTACTGAAGGACACCGGTATGGGGATGGGGATGGGAGAGCCCTTTGGAGGTACCGACCAAATCCCCAGACCTCGCTGCCCCAGCAGGGAGAGCTGGGCAAACACCTGCAGTGAACTCATCGAGCAAATTTGGTCCAGATCAAAGGGGAAGAAATGGAAGAGGTTCCAAAGAGCCCAACAATTTTGTTCCCAGCTTTCCTAAATGAAGCAATACCACTAGAGCAATAGTTCTTTCCCGTGGGTTAATTGACCTGAAAACGGTGTTTTGCTTGACTGCAAATGAAATGGTTTCAATTTTTGACTTTGCTGGAAACCCTTTCCCCCAAAATGTAGTTTCATGCTGCACGGAAATGAATTTTTTAAACCATCTCTCTGCCATTACTATGACTGTCGCCTCCAAATCTGGCATCCATCTGTGTTCTTGCTGCTCCTGTCCCTGCTCTGACAATTGTCACTGCAGGGTGGCTGTGCCCTGGGGACCCACTGCTGAGGGTGCAGGGGGGCACGGGGCTGGCTCTGCCCTTTGGGCTCTCACATGTTTTTTGGGGGGCATTTCCCAGAAAGTCACAGCCGTGCTGGTGGAAATTGGCTGTGGGGTGAGCCGAGGGGTTGGGATCAGCAGCACGGGACAGCAGCGCGGGTGTCCCTCAGCATCTACCCTGGGATGGAGCAGGGGGCACAGGGCCATTGCCCAGGCTCACACCGAGGATGCTTTGCCCGCTGCAGGATTCCTCTGCACCACGAAATTGTGAAATCCAAAGGGATTTTAAGCACCCAACATCCATGGGTTGGTAATTGCTGCCTAAGTCCCTTTAAAAACAAAGCCTGGGGTGCCTAACCTTTTGGTGCTTGCTCGGGTTTTGTCTGTGGTGCTGAAGGGCTGTTTTGGGGTGTGCGGCAGGGGGCTGGGAGGGCTGACATTCCCCAGACCCATGCAGTGACCTTTTCCTTTTGCTGCAATGCAAGAGCAAGGGCAAGTTTCATTTTTTTTTTTCCCTCTGTGGATCCTGGGAATGGGAGAGCACTTGGTGCCCCGGGGAGCGCTGCCAGCCTGTGCCAGTGCTCTGCTTTTGAAATGAGGAAAACACAGCGGGGCTGTGCAGCCCCTTAACACTGAGCTGCAGGGAGGTTCTCATCTCCTGCCCCCAGGGAATAAAAGAAAACCCCAAAGGCGATTGTGGCTTGGATCTGGGTCCCTTGCTCCGTGTGTGTGTGTGTGTGTGTGTATATATATATATAAATCCTCTGAGCTTGGAGAAGAAGGAGTCTGACCCGTGTTTTGGCCTGTGGCTTTGCCCTGTGTAGTTTTTGCCCGTGTCCCCTCTGGGCTGCTCCTCTCAGGGCTGTGCAGGGCGCTGGCACCAGGGCTGCTCCGCGGTCCCCTCCTCTCTGCTGCCATCGTCCTGAGGTCACCTTGGAGGTGGCTCCGGCAGCTCCCAGCTGCCAGGGGGATCCGTGTGGCCTCTGAGCTGCGTGCTGCCAGCCCCGGCAGCGCAGAGCTGGCTTTGGAGGCGTCGGGGAGGGTTTTCTTTGCATGCACAGCAAACCCCCAGCAGCTAAGGGAACGGGGTGGCTGCTTCCAGCCCCTGTGCTCATCCCCCTCTCGGAGCCATCAGCACCACTGGGCTGTGCAGGCAGCCTCTGGAAAACCCCCCTGGCTGCCCTGGGGGGGAGCAGGAGGGGACGGGTCCATGGTCCCTTTGGTGGCCCCGTGGTCCCTTTGGTGGCCCCGTGGCTGAGCCCTGCACACGGAGCCCCCCACGGCTGCGGTGCTCGCCTTCCATCTCTCCCCGGCCCCTTTTAATCACAAACGACTGCAGGCGGCGAGGGACTCGGGCTCCGTCCTCCGCAGCGCAGGGAGGGCCTCGTCTCCAGCGCAGCTTTCCCCCGCCTGAAGAAATAATCACACGACATCTTTTCATTTCATTCCCTCCGACTGGGTTCGCTTGTTTTCTGTTCTCTTTAGAGCCGATTTCAGTTCCTTCGCCTCGCGCAACGAGCGCCACGGGCGAGAGTTTGAACTCTCAGATGCTTTGGTTTCGCTGGAAACATTAAAAAACCAAACCGGGGTGAGTTTGGCTCTCAATGGGAGGCGATTGCACTCCCTGGTGCTCTCGAGCTGGAAGGCAGAGGCAGGGATGGCCGTGCTGCTGTCCGTCTGTCCTAATAAATGAGGTTCACGCTGGCTACGTGGGGATGCGTCCCCCTGTGCCAGGATTAACCGCATGTCTGCTGGGATAATACAGCCTTATCTTCCTGCAAGAAACCTCCAGCTTTCACCCTATAAGCTGTGTAGGGTTGTATTCTCTGTGGAGAGTGTCCCCAAAACAACGGGAGACCGATGGCACTGGGGAGCAGGGGTGGACAGGGCAGCTCCGGCCTTCATCGAGGATGGACCGAGCGAGTCAGGTCCCTGCAAGGGAAGCCTCTGGATGCAGCGGAGGCGTGGGCAGGGGCTGGCTGGGAGGGACGGGCTCTCCTGCATCCCCTGGGCCCTTCCTCTGGTCCAGGCAAGTGTTCTCCCTTTGCAGCTCAACAGCAAAAAGCGTCCTTTTTCCTTTTTATTTCACATGTAGGTATTGAACGGAGTCGTTTTTCCTGCCAAAGGTTTGTCTTTCCCCCCGTTTCCCTCCATCCCCATCCCTCCCCCTTTCGAAATCCCATCACGCAAGTATCATTTGTTCCCGTCCGTTGGCATCTGGTCGCGTCAAGGCGAATAATCCCCGGCGCAGCGGGGCTGCGGCAGGCGGCATCTCCTTCCCTCCCTCCCTCCGTCCCCCCGGGGGTGTCAGCGTGGGGGAGCCCCCACAGAGCCACCCCGAACAAGACAGGCCCATGGGGTGCCAGGAAAGCTCGTGTGCTGCTCCCACGCTGCTCTTTGCTCTGTGCCTCAGTTTCCCTGCGGGGAAGCAAGGCTTCTCCCCCCCCCCCCCTTCCCCCCGGGGCCGCGCTGGGTTTGGCACAATAGCAAACCTCCCCATTATTATTCTGGGGGCGGAAAGCAGCATTACTCAGAGCCGGGCTTGCTAATAACGCACTAAATATAGCGCTTTCCATCCCCAGAGTACTTTCTGAACCGCTAGGGATGAGCTCTAACCCCCCCCGGGTGGAGGCAGGAGCCGGGGCAGGGATGGGGGGAGCGATGGGACGAGGCTCCCTGTGGCCACCCGTGTCACCACCGTGCAGAGGCGCATCCCATCGCGGTGCTGGCACGCCGAGGGGGACCAGGAATCAGCTCAGACCCTCTTGATCTCACCCAGCTTGAGGGGCACGGAGGCAGCAGGATGAGGCCCGGGGGCGGGCGGGCAGCGAGGGACGGGCTCCCGCAGTGTCTCGGTGATGCTGGGGAGCGGCTGCTTCTCCCACTCGCCCTGCAAAGAGAGTTGGGCACCGTGAGACCGAGGGTTTCGGGCACCTGGCCGCTCCGCGTTTCTCCGTGCTTGTAAAGACGACGTGATCTTTAATGCTGGGAAGTGTTTTGAACCCGAACCAGGATGTTTTCCCGTGAGACATCACCAATTATTTATCTCGTGGGAGCACCTACGCATCCCAGCAGCGGAGCAGATGCCCGCGCTGCGCCATATTGCACTAAGCCACCGCAATCAGGGAGCTTCCGCCCCGAAAAAACGCGTTCCCCACCGAGTCACACGGCGACAGCTCCGAGCGGCGAGCCCCACCAGCCCACCGTGCTCTCAGCCCAGGCTGTTTGCCAGCTGCTGGCGGGGAGCTTGGCTCGGAGGTGACATTTGCAACGTGCCAGCACGGTTCCTGGTGCGCAGCTGCTGCCGGGGGCGAGGGAGGCGGCAGCCGGGCAGAGCCGAGGAAGGGGCTGGCAGGGCCATCGGGGCGAGGTGACCACGGGCAGCACAAACCCTCCAGCACCATGGGTGCTGCTTGCTTTGGGGGTGCTGCCTGCAAGGAGCAATTTCCCGGGGTTAGATCGTGCAAAGGGCAGAGACGGCAGGGCTGGATTCGTCTCCTACGTGATTTGGTGGTCCGGCAAGGGGCAGGGGGAGCTCAGGCCGGGCTGGGCTCCCGTCTGTTCGCTCGTGCAGAAATGTCAGAGATGGGCAGAGCTACAGCGGGAGCGGGAGGAGGGCGGGCTGGAGAGGTAGGGCCGTGAGTCATCAGCAGGAGGAAGAAAGTTGGATTCATCGTTTCAGATGAAAAATCCTTGGAGTGTGCGAAGCAAATCAGGCCAGAGCTTGCACCTGCACCTGGAAACCCTGGGAAGGGTGGAGGGGGTGGAGAACCCCTCCCGAAGCAATCAGAGAGGGGCAGCAGGGCAGGAGAGCACCAGCTGGAGAACCGAGTGCTTTTCTGCAACCTCAAGGCTTAGGAGAGCACCTGGGGGCTTGGGGCTGTGCCTGCCCCGAGGTTTGGCCCCAGCCCGGAGCCCACCTGCTAGGGTCTGCCCTGTGCCCTGCAGATCTCCTCCAGCCCCTGCTTTGGGAGGGCATCGGGGGCATTTGGTGGGGCTGTGGGGCTGGGTTTGGTGCCGGGAGAGAGCTGGGATCCTGGGGAACTGGCACGGAGACCTCCCACCATGCTCACAGTGCCACCTCGGTGCGAGAAGGGGCTTGCTAAATAATTAACAGCACCACGTCCTTGCAGAGAGCTAGGCAGGACTGGGATCACTGAACTGCACAAATGCGTGCGCTTAATTAGAAGCTGGTGCTTGTCTCTTGGCAGAAATGCTGTGGAATAAATGAGATGTCTTGAAATGCAGCTCGCTCCGAACGCACCGAGAGAGCAGGGGGGGCAGCTCAGCTCCCTGCTCCCCTCGCTGCGTGCCAGCATCGCCTCTGCGCCCCGCCAGCCTCTTCCCAGCCGCCCCCAGCCCTCTCTGAGCTCACACAGTTGCCAGGGCTGTGATTAAGAGGCTTAATTCATAATTCTGCTGCTGCACAAAACTTCCGAGCCTCTTTTGTCCCTGCTCCAGGCTCTGCACAGCCGAGAGGTGAGGGTCTCCGGTGGTTTAGGGCTGGCAGGGGAAGGTTCCTGCCCCCTGGGAGTGACCTGGCTGGAGGGTTTTTACCTGGGAGGAAGGCTGATGGTCTTCCTCGCCATCAGCTCAGTGTCCTCCAGCACTGCAGTGGGCAGCACGACCTAACTTATCACGGAAGCTCATTACACTGATGAATGGCATCAGGAACCGATGGTGATAGGGACCATCAGTGGCTTTAAATCTTCATCATCATCAATGTCATGAGCATCGTCACTGGGCCTGGGTTTTGTTTGTTTTCTTTCTGAAGCTCCTGTGGTCCTTTATCCTTCATGCCTTGCTGTAGCTCCAGGTTTGGAGATTGCACAGATGCAGTGCGTAATGAGCTTGCTCTGCTGGGACCTGACGTAATTGGCCCAAATCCTGTAAAATGGCCTCACAGTCCTCCTTGCTTCTGCAGACAGCCCTGCTTTAACACTCCGGGCTGCTCAAAGATGTCAGTAAATCGCTTTATGCAAATGCACATCCTCTAATTGAATCCGCCCGAGCGCACCCAGCGTGCCGGCGGCTGGGGCACGGTGCTTTAAGTGCTGCTGGTGCTGGGGTTCCCCGGGCAGCTCCAGCTCCCTGCTTTGGGGCCACAGGGTGCAGCCACGTCCCTAGCCCATCGAGGAGCCGATCGAGGAAGTTTTAGCCCTGGCCTGGAGTTTTGCCATGAAGCACGTCAGCCCTGGGTGGCAAAGCTGTACGTACCGGGAAGCGGACGGCCGAGGATTTGTTGCAGTGCATGGAGATGGGGGCGAAGCCGTAGAGGGATTTTAGCACGTCTCTGTTGAAGGTGTTCCAGGGGATGGAGGAAAACTGCTGTGGGACTGAGACCTGCGGGCACGTGCAGACCTCCTCGTCGTTGAACCTGCGCAGGAGAGATGCCAGGCCGAAAGGCAGCCAGGTGGGCTGGATGTGCCGCGTTCCTCCCGGCCTGAAGCTGGACCCGGGAAGGCTCCAGACTCTGCACGTGGCAGCAGGAAACACTGCCATGGCTGGCACCTTCGGGGGAAGACTCGGGGCCACCCGGTGTGCCTGTGCCTAGGACGCCCTGTGCAAGGTCAGCACCTCACCCTCTCGCCAGGGGCAAATGAGCCTGCTGCTCTGGCAGCGTGGTTGGTGCCTGCCTGGGCTCATAAAATGTACTTTGCAGACAGAACTGCCTTGCGCTGGGCCTTGCAGGGAAGTCCCATACCCAGAAAGGTCTCCTTGTCCTTGGGATCCCCTCTACCTCCAGCCCTAACAGCCCTGATCTGGTGCCTGCTCTGGGGGATGGCGAGGGCAGGACTCCTTCCAGCCATGCCCCAGCACGTGGCTCCCCAAAACCTGCACCCCCCCCCAACAGCCCCAGACACCACCGCTGCGTATCCAGGGCCTGAAAACCTATTTTTATAACTTTTTTTCCAGCATTGCCAGCAAAGGGCTCGGCAGCGGCCCCTCTCCCCTTCGCACAGCCTCGCTCTGTACCTGTTCACGAGGCTGAAGTACCGGTGCAGGTAGCCCGGGTCCACGGCGCTTTTGCAGAGCTCCAGCTGGGTCTGGGGGTAGTAGTGCACGTAGTTCACGCACATCTCCTCCATGATGCCAAACCCGCCCTGCGGCACACACGAGGGGGGGCTGGGGGCAGCGCCGGGCAGCAGCCCCCAAATTTTCCCCCCAAACGTTGGCCGTGCCAGTGCCCAGCTCAGCGCTGCCGGAGCCACAGGGGCAGCAGGAGGGGCAGAGGGGGGTATGTGGGCACCGAGCTCCCCCCTTTACGTGCACACACACCGTCACGCACACTCGGCTCGTCTGCCCACCCGCCCTTCGTGCAAGGACAGGCTTTCAGGCTGGAACGTGTGGTTTACATTAAAATGCAGATTCCCTGTAATCCCTCCGCTATATTTAGCTTCGTCCCTGTTGATGGTACCTCTGACAGGCTCCTTTTTTTTTTTTTTTTCGCTGCCTATGTAAGGGAATAACACGCACTGTCAAAAAAAAACGCCGCTTCTCCTTAATTACAATTAATACCCAGCAGAACGGTTGGTGATGGGAATCAGAGTGGCAGACGCTACTTCTCGATTAGCACCTTAGCATCCCAGCTGCAGGAAGCGGAGTCCTGTGGGTTCACTTCCTTGCCACCCTTCTCCTGGCTTCTGGCTGTGATTTAGCCCCGGTCCATGCACGTGTTCCCCCCCCCCCCCCCCTTTCCTGCACCTTGGGGTGCAGGCACTGACCCCGCAGCGCGCACGCAGCCGCACTCACCACGGTCACTTGGCTCCTGTCCTCCGTGTTGTAGGTGCAGGCTGTGATGAGTTCGTCGCCCTGGGGGGTTCAAACAGACATGGGGGTGTGGGAAAGTGCAAAGTTCCCCCTCCCCAGGCAGCAAATATCAGGACGAGTGAACCCGTAACACAGCAGGACCTCCGCGCTCTTTCGTGGTGCAAGTCCACAGGCAGCATCGGTGCCCCCCCAGCATTTGCTCACCGTGCACCCCCCTGGGAGATTCCCTACGGCCATACCCCAGGAATTGTGTTTCCTGCTTTCCTCACTTCCTAAGAATTTCCTCCGGGCTAAAGCACCTTAAAAAAATCCACGTAGGGACATTTTGCATTGCCCAGCTTGTACCCAACGTGGTGCCACGGCTGCCTCCCCCCCTGCAGGGCCACCCCAGGAGCCTGAGCACAGCCCGGGGATGGCTTGGCTGGGGCTGAGGCTTTTGAGCAGGACACCACGAGCAGCAGCAGCAGTGAGGGAGCAGCGGAGAGGAGTCCAAGCCCCTGGGCCGCAGTGGGTCTGTGAGGGAGTACTTGCTGTGATCGGAAACCGCCACGATTTTTGGAGCCACTCACCGGAAAAACTGCAACCAGCTCCTTCAGCATGCGGATCTCCTGAGAGGGGGGAGAAAAAGGCACCGGGTCGGAGCGGTGCCGTGCCCCGGCACCCATCTGTGCCCGCGGGACCGGGTGTCCCACAGGTGCCACCCACCCGCACGGTGCCGTACCTGGAAGTGAGGGCTGTAGTGGCCGTCGGCGTTCACCACCTGCCGCTCCCTGCCGTCCCGCGACAGCACCGTCACCACTTTTCTGCCCGCCAGGTGCGTGTGGAGCTGCGAGGCGAAGATGCGGATGCCAGCAGCAGGCAGCGCCTGGGGAAGGATGGCTTCAAGCTCAGTGCCTGGCCCCGTCCCTCTCCCCTCCCGTGCGTCCCCGGGCTGTGAGCTTGGGATGGGTCCCCCCTGGCTCCTGGAAGGGTTTTGGGGGCTGCTGGACCCTCGGGGCAGCCCAGAGGTGAGCTGTGCAGAGGGGTAGATGCTCAGCCTGCTGTCATAGCCAATTAATGCCATGCCATGCCCCAAATTAGCAGGATCTGGACGCAGCTTGCTTCCTCGCGCTTGTGGCACCGACGACTTCTTTCGGGTAGGCCCTATAAAAAATACCTACTAAAACTTGCCTGAGAGCAGGGTGGGCGGTTTGAAAACATACTTGAGCGAGCTCTTAAGGAACTCCCCAGGAAGCAGAAGCCAATCTTTGCGTTTCCATAGGGGAAAGCACCCAGGCATGGCACAGCAGTATGTTTTCCTAGATGGCAACGGTACTCGGGGGAGACGGAGCAGCTGGCTCCCGAGGAGCTCTGCCTTCACGGGGAGCTCAGCTCATCCCAACCAGCTGCTCAGGGCCAACTGCTGCTGGTTGTGGGCTGTGGGGTTTTTCTTTCCAGCACGACCCCAAGGGAAGGGGCTCGGAGGGCTGGGCACTCACCCGCTGGGTGCACTTGTCGGTGCAGTACCCGGTGAGGACGAAGGCGGTCTCGCCCGGGGGCACGGCCATCACCGGCGTGTAGACCAAGCCCAGCTCCATGATGCCGGCGTCGTAGCGGCGCAGGCTGCCCGTGTAGTAGAGGCGGATCCCCGAGGAATCGCGGCGCCCTAGTGGGCAAAAGGACGGGGTGGGAAGTCACTGCGGGAGAGCTGAGAGCTCTCGGGTAAGGTCAGGTGTGAAAAATGATGCTCTGCTGCCACAGGTGTGGGGAGGGGTGCCCAAGCTTCTCACTCACAGCTTTTTTCATGTGTGCTATTCCTATTGTTATAAAATCCTAGATATTTTCGTGCAAGAGTTGGTTCCCCAGAGAGGTCACCAATTCCTCCCAAGATAAAGGCAAGGAGTGCCTTTGGAGAGCCCAGAGCAGGACAGGTCTCAGGGTGCTTTGGCAGACTCAGAAGCATGGCTCATTGCACCTTCTTTAACTGATACACGAAAAAACAAAGCTATGCATTTACTGGGGACCTGCCAGGAGGGGAAATGCTGGTGGAGCAAGCACCCCCTGCATTTGCAAAGCTCCTGGTCTCTGGTGCATTCGAGGTTGCTCTGTTTAACCTCTAGAGCCCACACGCAGCTGGGGGGGGGGGGGAGGCAGAGGGAGCCCCGGGCCCTTGGGTGCTGCAGAGCAGAGCCGAGCCGGGCTCCCCGCAGCAATGGGGAAGGTGCAGACCCAAGGAGTCGGGCTGGGGCCGAGCCCCCTGTCTCTGGGCTGGAGACCGCCAGGGGATAAGAATAAGGAGGGAGACACTATTGGTTAACACACCAAAGCTGGTAAGTTATGAAAGACGTGAGCTCCATATTTATAGCTGTGTTTCTTCTCAAGTTGCCGAATGTGCTATGATTGATCTACAGTACATATGCTCCGGTCTCCTAAAAATACACTTGGGTAGTCAAGAAGTTACTTGATTTTATGTAAATGAAGAAACTGTGTTGTTTGGAATCCTTTTTTTTTTTTTTTTTTTTTTTAAATGTGTCTCCTGACAACGTTATCGAAGCAGGAATACCATTAAAACAACATCCAAATCCCCCCGTCCCCAGCCAGGCTGGTGCTGTCTCTCTGGTGACTTTGGCATCACTGATGCTCTTGGCTCCGAGCTCAACCCCTCCACAGCTCCTTCCACAGATGTCGGGAGGCACCCACCAGCAATCCCAATAAATATGGGGCTTGCCACGGGTCATAGCCCTGCAGGACCGATGTGCAACCCCACTGCTTGCTGGGCTCCCCTCCCCAAGCATCCTCCCTGCCTCTGGGCACGCGTGAGGATGGGTCCAGCCTCTGGTGACACCCCCGGCAGAGTGGCAGTCCCCATCACCCCCCCAGCTCTCCTGTGTCTCGCTGGCGAGGTGTGGGGGCCGCGCCACGTCCCCACTCACCTTTGAACACCAGGGGGTTGTGATAGTGAATCTCAAGGCGCAGATATCTGGAGGAGCCCGGACCGCCAAAGGCAAGCCCTGCTTCTTCGGGGTAGTAGAAAGCCTGGAAGCAGAGGGAGGGCATCAAGGGAGGAGGGTGTCACATTGATTTAGGGAGCCAAAGGCATTAGGGAAGGGGATGTCACACTGATTTATGGGCTGGGGTGGAAATGCAGAGGTGTCTTGGGGGAGAGTAGGGGGGAGGTTAAAAGGGGCTGAACCCAAATCTCAAATGGGATTGGAGCAGCCCACACAGGGATGAGTCAGGCACCCATTCCTATGAGAAAGGACTGGGAAAGGTTGAAAGATGGCAGGAAAGGTGCCCGGGAGTGAGGGGTCCCATCGTGCACCCACCTGTGCGCCCATGGCCCACGCGGCAAGCACGTGCCGGCAGTAGTTGAGCTGGTCTGGCTTCATCTTGGCGTCGCAGGGCCCGTTGTAGCGCGGGATGCTGTCCAGCTCGGCGGCGCACTGGAAGACTTCCATGTGGTGCACCAGGGCCTCGTTGCCCGCCGTGATCACTGGCTCGTACTGCAAAGCAGCGTCCGAGAAGGAAGGGGAGATGTTAGGACCGTTTGCCAAGGCCCCGTCCCTGAGCGTGCTGTTTGTGCAGCCCAGCGTGGGTAAGTCTGCCCTCAATTCTTGCCATGAGATGGGGAGGGAAGGTTGCTTCGGGCACATGGACCAAGGACCAAGAGCTTTTGGCTGGCTTTGGGACCAACCCAGAGTCCACCAGAGCTTGTGGAGAAACACCTCGTCCCTTCCCTGCAGGTGGCTGCACCTGAGGAGCAGCAGAGCTCGGGCTGCTTCGTGGTGACCGAATCCTTTGCAGACTTGCTGGGCTTAGAGGACTTCGGTTTCTCACAAAGAGGGTCCTGGCCCCACTGCCTGCAGCTACCGGGTTTCATGCCCAGCCAGGAGCTGCTGTTTTGGGCACAGGCAGGGGGGATTTGGGTAGAAAGAGCGACTTCAAACGCCTGAGGAACGGCTCCGGCTAAAAGCGCCAGCTGTAGAGATGATCTGCAGCAGCGGGAAGATATCAGGAGTTACGCACTTTTTACTTACACACAGATGATTCATTTCGCACCATCTGTTGGGGAGAAAATCCTCCTTCTGAGCTTTCCTTTGCGGCGTCGCCTCTCCCCTATAAATCGCTGAGCACTCGCTTCAGCTCCTGTGTCAGGCTTCCCCTCTCCCTGCTGCGTGCTTTTGGCCCCACGGGTGCCGGGTCGTGCTGTGCTGGGGATGATGCTCCCAGCACCTCGGGATGGGCACTCTGCTGCCACAAGTCTCTGTCCCCACCCCCTTGGGGATGTGACCCGAGCAAGTGCAACGCAGCCGCACAAAAATTGTCTTTATCTGTATGACTTTTCCTTTCTTTTTTTTTGCAATATGCCTGATCTGTTAGAGGGCAGTTCATATTCTGGCTTGCTCTGCCCTGCCCTGGCCAGGCTTGTTAATTTGTTTGCCGTGTTTCTGTATTCCTCGTGGCACATGGTGAGCCATAATCCTGCCCCTGATGGCTGCAGCTCTCTCCTCTGCAAGGGAGCTGCTCTGAGCCCTGCCCTCGTCCCCATTCAATGTGCCAGGAGGAAAGTCACCATGGTCCCCATTCAGCGTGCCAAAGTCACCAATGTGCCACCAGATTCAGGTTCTCTAGGGGATGTGAGGTGCTGCTGGCTGGTGGGCTGGCTCAGGGAGGTGTTTTGGTGCTCTGGGGGTGCATTTGGGACTGAAACCCTCCCTGCGAAAGGGCAGGGGAGAGGTGGGCTTTGCAGAACAGCTTTGAGGGACCTGAACGCAGCTGCTGAGATGCACCAGGGAAAGCATTTCTCCTCTTTCACCTCTTCTCCTGCCTCTTACCATGATGATGTGGTGCTTGGGGAAGCCGTCTGGCAGCTCTGCCATGTAACACCAGTAGGTCGTCTCCTGGCTGGGGATAATGACACCGGGGGCCGTTATCTCCATGGTCTTCATGTCGCTGGGCAGCTCGGGGATGGTGATGTTGGGCTTTAGCAGCTGCACCCTCTGCAGCCCCCTGTGGATGGCAGAGATGTTGATGGCTTGCAGGGAGTGGACGGGTTTCTCCAGGATCCCATAGATGAGGTGCACGGTGCCGTCCTGAAGCAAGAGCAAAGCGTGGCAGGTAGTTTTGTGTGTGGGATACCAGAGAACGTGAATCTCATGGACAATTGGCACTGGTACTGGTGGCATGAATTTGGAAGTAGGCCCTAGCCCCTCTCCAAAGGGGAAACCATCCTGGCTTCAGCAGCATCTCTCTTTGCTGGGCCGTAGATTTAGGGGAATTTATTTCACTAGCATGTTTTAGCATCGAGCGATGATCACAGAGAGTTCGCTACCAGTTGAGAGAGCCTGGAAAGCTTTCCCTACATGGCACTGGTTTCCAGCAGAAGTCAATATCGGTACCTCACACCTCTCCCCTGTCCCTAAAGGAACGGCTCCCCTCTGCTCCCTCGGCCCTCCTGAACTGCAGGCTGGGGTGGCCACGTGGATCCAGACCCCGGGCAGCAGCTTGGGGGGGAGCAACAGAAACAAAACTTCTCCCCCAGACCCTTTCTGCCAGCTTCTGTTAGGGCATCAGAGAGGGTCTGCTGAAAGCACAGTGGGCAAGGAAGGTGCTGCTGAAGGCACTCAGCTCTGGACAGGAGGTAAGAAGGAAAGGAAAAGGGAGTCATTTTCTCTCCAAGGCTAAGAATAAAGACCTGCAAGTCTTTCCCTGGTTCACACACAGATATTTTTTCCTCCGGGGCTCTCCGTGTTTTGGCAGACACCTCTCACCACAAGGCATGCCTCCGAAAGCTAGCAACAAAACCTCACGGCTGCTCTGTGCCCATGGTGGCTTCCAAATACCCTGTCCACCAGAGGATTTCATCTCAAACGAGCCTCGTGGAGATTCCTGCCTGCACCCGGGGGCTTCCCTTTCTTGTCTGAGACCCCGAAGCTCTTTGACATCCCCAGTGGGGCCGTTCCCACCACCCACTCGCAGACCCAGACGCTCACAAGCACGCAGCCCTGGCTCCACTCGCTGCACCTTCGCTCGGCTCCTGCAGCCCCCCCCTTTGCCTCCCGTTGAGCAACACCTCTTCGTAACACTCCAAACACTTGGCTCCCGACTGCAAGCCCGAGTGATGCAGGAGGGTATTTATATAGACCCAGCACATGCTTACCAGGAGTGGATGATGCAAACGAGCTGAAATCTACGCGTTAGAGAGGTTTTTAAGGGGTTGTAAATAGATGGTGCCAAACATTACTCATGGCGCGGGGCTGACATCTGTAGCACGCTTCCTTACTGCACTCAGCAGCACAAACACCCGAAGCCATCCCAAAAAACACAACGGGGGTGAGGTCTGACCTGCAGGCTGGGGGGGTTGGAGCTGTGGGGTTCGGATGGGGCCGGCGGTGCCGCACTAGGCTGAGGGCGATGCCGTACCTCTATAAGGTAGTCCTTGGGGTCACAGGTGCTGAAAGCTCTTCTGAAGAGGATGTAGAACCCCTCGGCGGCGCTCTGAGCCCCCAGGAGCTGGTAGTCCTGCTGCGAGTCCATGTGGAGGTGCCCCTTGGCATCGCTCCAGGCATCCTGCGGGAGGACGGCACCCGGTAAGCTGGGGGGTTGCGCGGATCCTGCACAGCCCCGGGGGGCACGGTGGGGACCTCCAGTGGTGCACGGGTTCTCCTTTGGTTCACCAGCCTTTGGTTCACCCTCCTTTGGTTCACCAGCGTTTGGTTCACCAACCTTTGGTTCACCCCCCCTTTGGTTCACCAGCCTTTCAGAGGTGTGAAATACCTGACCCAGCACCGATATTCTGCAAAAAAGACCTTTTAGAGCTGACATGCATTTGGGGAAAGGAGCTGGGGGAGGAAAGCCTGCAGGGTGGCATCAGTCTGCGTTGTTCTGGGTGTACGGCTGGGGGCACTTTCTGAGCAGGGTGATGTGTTTTCCACGACCCTTGCCACAAGCCAGCTGCTCTCGATTTGAGATCAGCCCCCTGATGGGCTGCAGTGTCAGCCCTTTGAACCACGAACCCCCTTTAATGCCCTGAGCTCGCCGTGGACAGATTGTCCCAGGAGCCAGGCAAGGCTGAAAACTGCTCTCGGTTAATGGTGGTGACAAAGCCACGCTGGGAAGCAACGCGGTAGGCTCCTCCTGTGCTTAGGGGTTGGAAGGGTTGGAGTAGAAATTTTATAAATAATATAAATAATTTTAATAATTTGGATTAGAACAACATCTTTGTCTTGATTTTTGCATCTCTTGTTTGTGGCTTTTGTTTACCAAGAAAAGGCCCCTGGGAAGTACCTTGCAGCACCAATACTGGTGGCACTGGTTCTCTCGTCTCGGGGGAAGAAATAAAAGAAAAAGAATAAAGCATCTTGGCATCGTTTCAGCCAGAAGTATAGAGTGATATTTCGAGAACATATTGTCCTTAGAGGGGGAGAATAAAATCAGCTACATGAAGCTAGCATGACATTTGTTTTCATAGGAGTGCGTTGTGCAAATTAATCTCATAGTACATGGGGGGGTGAGCAAATTTGGATCTCTTTAACAGCTGACATCCTTATCCAGCAGAAAGACTGCTGGGAGAGAGAAAACCAGGGCTGTAGAGGTTTACAGAGAGCTCCTTGCAGGATGCTGTTCAGCACCAACTGGAAGAGAAAGCCCCAATGCTGCTCGGCGTTTAATTCAGCGCTGTTTGTCTTCCAGTGAGCACAAGAAGGCAGATTAGCAATGATCCTTTATGTTTTTTTTAACATGATGCTGTGAAATACTGTAGCATTTGGGTCATCACACATCCTGAATGGCTGGTAATTAGCAGGAAAACAGTACAGATAATAAGCCCTCCTTTTCATCCTTTCATTGCACTGCAGATCACATTGCAGCTGATTGTGAAAGAATATATTTTACGGCTAATTTCAAGTAAGCAGAGAGGTAAAATTTAACTTACTGGAAAGCTTCACACAGGGAAAATGTGAATTGCTTTCTGCAGTGAAGCACAATTGCAATAAACCTAACGTGGTGATCTGGGGACAGGGAGCTGCCGGAGGGCACGGGGTGAGGTATTGCAGCTCCAGCCCCGGCGGAAAGACAAACCGCAGGAGAGCCTGGACAAACGGACTGTGTAAGAAAGGACAAAAAAATCAAATGGCAAAACTACAAACGAGTTCCCCCTCCCCATCTGCTACCACCGGGCATTTGCATACCGCCCAAATACTTCTGCCTGTTTAATTTCTGATAACACCACGCTGCTGGCAGGCGGCCGTCGGATTGGGTTTTCCCGTGTCCTGTTGATCTCTGCTGTAGCTGCAAACGTGAGTTGCAGGCGGCTCATTGGCGCTGGCAGGAGCAGACTTGCTGGTTGATAACTTTTGCGCTTTCTCAAAGTCAGGAATGGGAGCGGTGGTTAATTTTTAATGCGGCTGAGGGCAGCGCACAGGCAAACCAAGCTGTCGATGCAGCCTGCGTTTGCGTGTAGCCGAGCTCTCTGTGCAACCACCTGTTGGAGCGCTTGCGGATGAGTACAGCAGAGTTACTGCATTTATCCCTTTCTCTTCGGATTTCAGATCCTATACCAAGCCCACAGCATAGGCCTCTGGACCAGAACCCCCCCAGCCCTTTTGGACCACTTTCGTTGAGCAGCGAGAGCAGTCCAGCCCCGCTCAGCCCCGTGCTGTGCTCTGGACCAGCTCTGCCCCAATTAAATAGATCAGATTCACCCGTCGGGCAGCAACCCCAAAAGCAGCCGTGACAAAACACGTGCAACTCACCCCAAAATACGAGCTGTGCCCGTCGCTCCAGAGCACGGCCAGGTCCGCATTCTCAAACTCCCCCCGGTCCGACATCCCGAAGAGGAGCCCGAACTTGAGTTCCCTGCTGAGGATCTGGAAGTACACCGCTTGCTCGGGGTAGCTGACGTTCCAGGAGAGCTCGAGCAGCCCCTGGGGATCGAGGGGCACCTTGTAGGGAAAATAGGTGCCGCGGGGCGCCGAGCCCTGCAGGGCGGCCACCAGGATGACCAGGAACACGGCGATCATGGTGAAGTACACGGACGCCACCTCCCGCAGCTTGAAGCCGGGGCAGGGGCACGGCTTGCTGCCGGAGGTCTGCATGCTGGGCAGGACGGCAGCCGCCCTCCTGGCTTTTGCCATTTATGCGCTGGCCCTCCTGGGCGAGCCGGGTAAGCGATACTCTTTAATTGCATTTGGTTGTGGGGAAATTGGATTGTGGTATTGACTCCCCCCCCACCCCCCCACCTCCTGGCCAAACACTTGTCATTCTCTGCCTCCCCTTAATTGGCTCTAATTGCACATGGACATTATCAATAGCAATTGAACTCGACTGGGCTGATGTTATTTGCTCTTAAATCATCCTTAGTGGCTGCAAAGTGCCGCTTTCTTGCAAGCTGCTCCTTGCACGGCCATGCTGTGCCCTGCCGCTGCTGCCTGTCGACGGCTCTGTGTGGCCCCGCTGTGGCTCCCGTCGAAGGCCCTGCCTGCCTGCACCTTTGGAGGCGTTAAATAGTTGTTATTCCTTTGTTTTTGTAGCAGCTGGGACTTCAGCTCTGGTTTGAAGATACCCTTTTGTCCCCCACCATCCCCCTTCTCGTCTCTTTGGCCTGCTGCGTTCTCTTTTGGATATTAACTTTTCTGCGCTAACCGGAACGAAGAGCCTCAAGCTCTGATACACACACACTGCCTGGTTTACACTCGGAGCTTGTGGCCCCGTTGTATCAGTGCCAGCTCCCGTGACAAGCAGCGCCCTTGGATGCCTCCCGGAGTCCCCTCCGTCCCCGTGGAGCTCGGGTTTCGCTCGCGGTCCTTGCAGCAATGTCGCCGGGCAGAGCTGGTTCCCCAGCGCTGCGTAACGCGAGGATGGAGCTCGGTGCCCGGTGTTGCAATGAATCATCAACGTGTGCACCTCTGCTGCACTCGATGAGGGTTCTCATCGTGTCCTGAGACACGGCGGTTATCCAGGGGCACGGCGATCGACCCCCGGTGTTCTCCTTGCAGGGTGACCTCTGGCTTACGGGTGCTCTCTCACTCAGCTTTGCCAGGCAAAGACCGACACAAAGCAAAGCTGACGAGCCGAGCTCTCCAGACGAGGGTGTCATCGGCAAACCCCAGCTGCTGCTGGTGTCAGCTTCAAAATCACGTCAGGATGGCACAGTGAGGAGGTACCAGAGACGGGCTGGGAACGCTCCTTCCCCCCCGAAGCCTCTCGGTGCCTGCAGGAGGTGGCACCGAACCCCGCAGCACCCCGGGGAGGCTGCAGCAGGCGGGGAGCAGCCGAGGGGCTGCACCTCCTCGGTGGCACCGCTCAGCCCCTCCGCACCCTGCAGGAGGAGGCAGCGTCCCCGCCGTGCCCCCGGCTCCTGGGCTCGGTCCCGGCCGTGCTGAGCGAGATGCTGGGCTGGCAGCCTCAGATGGGTGTCCCTCGGATGCCAGCCCCGGTTCCTCGGGCAGACGGCTGGCTGCGTGACAAAGGGCCCTGAGAACAGATTTTTGCCTTGCCCCGTTCCTACCCTCCAAGCACGGCTTCTCCTCCTCTCTTGGCTTTGTTTCCGAGTTGCAAGGGGAACGAAGCCGCGCTGTCAGCGTGGCAGGAAGGAAAATGATCCTCGTCGGGGGGCAGGAGGGGGTCCTTAGCTAACGAGCTCTACCTCCGTCTATTAGAGATGAATCCCCAGGTTGCTGGCATGTGCAAGTGGAGCTCCTGAGCTTTCCTGTACAGAAGGAATTTGCAGCAGAACAGCATAAGGCGAGCAGGTCAGCTTGAAAACAGCTGAACTTTGGAGATAAGCAGTGGGAATTTACTTAAAGAGGAGAAAAAAATATGTATATCTCTCCCCCGCTTCAGTTTCTCCAAGCCACTGCTCGTAAATCCAGGCAAGAAGTGAGGATCAAGCCTTCCTCTCCTTGCTCCTGGGTTTATTTTAGGACTTGAACGAGATGTAGCAGTGCCAGTTTGCTGACTCCAACCCCCCAGCTGCTTGGGGCAGGCACAGAGCGGGTCCCACAGGTGAGAGGGACACCGGGGGGCCGCGGGTCCAGCCTCTGGCCTCAGGGCAGAGCACAGAGACAAGGCACGGAGACAAGAAGGTCTCGCCGGCGCTGACACCAGCACCATTGCACTGGTGCTAGCCCCTCCCAGAGCCCCTCTGCTCTGCTCCTGCGGAGGCTGCCCAATTTCCCCCAGGCACAGAAGAGCCGAGAGCACAGTGATGCACAGAGCACACCTGCAGAGTGCCCTCAGCCCCCGGAGAAGGGCCGTGTTTTATGGACGACCCCCCCAGACCCCACGCTAGGTGCTGTATGAACCCCATAAGCCTCGCGTACAGGTAAGCAGGTTTACACACAATTGATGCACTGAATCGAAGCAGGCAGCGCCCCTCCGAGCTCTAATCCCTGGCCTCACTAATGTGGATGCCAATTCGATTAAGGCGAGGGGGGGCACGGAGGGACGGCTCCTGTCTGCTCCCGCAGAGCCGGGGCGCAGCACACGCGCAGCATCCCGCGCCCCGGGGCTCTGGCAGTCACAGCCCCTGTCCGCGGCCAGATCCTGCCCTGCACCGCTGTCCTGATCCAATTTCCTCGGCGCTGATGAGGTTAGGCAGCCTCTGAGTCAGGCTGGACCCGACGTGGTTGCAGAGGGAGAGGAGAGGTCTGGCACGTAGGGGAGATGCTCACGCAGGCAGGTAGGGCCCGGGGACCCTGATGGATGCTGTCTGCGTTTCCCCGCTCTGGCCAGACCCACCCCGTGCCCCTGGGCTCCTGTCACGTTATTTCCCGACAGAGGCAGTCGCTGTTTAACCCGCAGAGCTCTGGTCAAGCTGGGATGCTCAGAGGGGATGGCACCCACCAGCGGTGGGTGGGAAGAGGCGTTCCCTCCGCATCACGCATGAGTTTGTCCTACAGCATGAGAGCTGCAAAGGAGAGCAGCACCCTTGCAGAGCCGCTGCTCTTCCCAGCTTCTTGCTTCCTCCTAAGGTGTTTCTCTTTTTTTGTCTTCCTCAGGACCGAATTTTCTCTCTCTCACACCACCACAGGGGTCTCCCCAGATCAGGGCCAGAACTGGACCTCAGCTGCCCTGTGGCTCAGCACTGCTGCTCCTGCTTCTCCTGGAGGAGCCCGAGCTGCTCCGGTCTCTTCTGCCTCTCCTCTCCCCTCAGTCCATCGCCCGTGGCTCTTTGCAGCTGCAAAGGCAGGCAGGTGGGCTGCAAAGAGCCCCATGGCACCATCGGGGGTGATGCAAGTGCAGGCAAAAGGTCAAAGCTAGGAAAAAGCGAGCATCGTTTGCTCCTGGGAGGCATGGCCTTGCTGGGTGCCCGAGGCCAGGTGGACTGTCAGGTCCTTCCCAGCACAGCCCAGCATCCCAAAGACATCCCTCCCCTACTGCTCCCCCCAAAAGCTGCCACCGCCGAGCCACCTAATGAAATCCTCCTTGCCTGTGCATGCTATATTAGGGTTTCCATGGATATGGTACCACAAACACTGGGCTGTGGCTTTGTTATATAAACAGGAGAGATTGCCACAGACACCCAAAATATCTGAAAGGACAGGAAGAGACAAAGGCGGGCTCCGGGTTTGTTTATAAAGGGTTGCGTGATGCAGCGGGTAGTGCCAGCGGGAGGTGGGAGAGACCTGGGCTAGGTTTGGGAGCTGGAGCACAACCAAGGGGACATCTCGGTGATCTCGGACTCGGCAGCTCCCGGAGACTCCCTCCGGTCTTCCACAAGATCTTTTTAAAATGCTCAGAGAGGTGCAGCTGGCGGGGCTGCTTGCTGAGCCTGCTCGTGCCCAGGAGCTGTGCACCCCGCAGGTCACGGTGTGAATTGGACCTTCCTTCATGCTCAGGTACATCCTTGGCCCTGGTGGGGAGCAGGACCGATGGTGGTGGAGACGTGCCGTCTTCTGCTCTGCCAGAGCTGCCCACACCCAACCCAGCTCAGCAAGACCGTCCAGCTCATCCTGTGCCGTCTCAGGTACAGAGAGTCCCTTGGACCGTTGGAGGAATCGTGTAATTCAAAGAAAAAAATGTCTCTAGAAATGGAGGTGGAATGTAAGGGAGATGGAGACATCAGTGGCTAAAATTGTATTGCACTCCCACTCCCCTGCCAATAAAAACACCATAAATAAAGTGGCTTTGCAATAACCAGCTCCACGCATTGTAGCACAGATTCACGAGTCCCTGCCAAGGATGCTCGAGGCAGGATAAGCCCCACTCTAGGCTCCTTCTGCTATTCTCCAGTCCAACTATTCCCCTTGTGGGTGCTACCCCAAGCTCCCAGTCTGGGTCAGTGGCCTCCTCTTCCCGTCTCCCCTTGTCCCCTGTGGGTGACATCCCCACCCCACGGTGCTGCAGCCCCCTTGGGGCTTACAATGCCCTTCTCCACGGGATGCTCGCTTCCCACTTCTCTTCCCTCCGTGGCTCTCTGTGTGCGTCTGAGCAGACACCTTTCCACGCTTCATTATCGGGCATGTGGTGTTGAATACCAAACTCGGTAAGATTTGCTTTATCCTTTAAAAACCCCCCAGAACTGGTGTGTGTTTGTCAGACGCACAACGCCCTGCACGGCCCTTCTGCATCACCTGTCAGCCTTCATTTTGCAGCGCTTGCCTTAACATCCGTGCGGTGACCCCTTGCCTCTCTGGAGCGGTTTTCTTTGAGCTGGTCGGGAACAGGAGCAAAAGGAGCTGAACTCACCGCGGGCACGGCTCCAGAGGAAGGGCTTTCTGCCAGGTGTTTTTTTTTTTTTTGGGGGGGGGGGGTTGGTGCCAAGCCCTTCTGTGTGGGGCTCTGCTCCCTGCTGCCAGCCTTTCTTGTTGCTTTTCCTCCAGCCATTGCCGTCTGGCACGAAGCTGCTTCCTGAAGGCTGCACAGCAAGCCAGCCTCAGCATCAAGAGGAGCCAATTCATGGGGCCAAAAGAGCCTGAGGAGCTTGAAGATGGAGCTTAGCAGCAAGGGTCGGTGCACTGAACGACAAAGGCTGCACGTAGATCTGCCCTGCATACTTGATGTCTGTAACAGACGAGTTAGCAGAAGGTAAAATAAAGGGTGGCTGTAGTGGATGAATATGATTGACACCAGAAAACTCAACATGGCTTCTGTATGGGGAACACTTGCCATACTCTTGGCAGCCTTAAAGGGGTTGAATAAGCTTGAAGGGGGGGAATAAGCAATAAGAGAAACACGAGGGTGTGGTGGGCATCCTTAAATCCAGCCCTCTGCCTCTCTGTGCCCTTCCTTTGCCGTCCCTTGCAGCTGAAGCAATGGCTGTGGAGGAGCACTTGGCAGTGCCAGCCTTGTGTGTCGGGACGTGAGCTGGCGGGTGCGATGCAGCACCATGCGCCTGCCCCGTGCTGAGGCTGCTGCACCCCGTGAGCCTCAGTATTTGGTGCTGGGTGCGGGCTGGGGGTGCCCAACACCACAGGGGTGAAGCAGCTGGCTTGGGGAAGTGGGAGCTCATCCATCCTGATTAAACACGCTTATTTGAGAAGTTTCACTCCCCTCACGGGGATCAGCAAAGAAGTGCAACAGGGACGGCAGGCAAGGTCATGGCTCTGGCCAGTTCTTAGGGCTGTGCTTATGAGACAGGGGCTCCTATTTTGTGGGTGGTAAGAGCAGAGGGAGAAAGGTTTGCAGGCTTGAACCTAGAAACAGCTGTCCCCGCTGAGCTGCTGTGGGAGCAAAGCTGGTGGAGCACTGGAAATGCATACAGAAAGCTGGGAATTGCTCCCAGCAGCAGCCAGATTCAGCTGTGGTTTGTGGCCATGTAAGCCATGGGTCAAATGGGATCTCAGTGGGAAGATGTCACCTGTGCCACGATAACCAGGCGAAGCTGCTCCTCCCTTAGGGAAGGAGCAATCTGGAGGAGGGGAAAAAGCCTAGAAAGCAGGCTTGGGTGGTGAATGAAGGGAAATTCGTGCGCAGTTTGATCCCAAGTCCTGAGGCAGGTGGCAGGAAACAAGAACTGGTGGGTGCAGGAGGGCAGCCTGGCTGCACGAACTCCCCCAGGGAGTTGCACCGTGCACAACGCACCGGGGGCGTCAGAGGAAAGCAGCCGATTACAACCTGAACACCTTCACTTAAAACCTACAAACGATTTGGCTCCTGGCTGCCGTTGTTTATCCCGCAGACTTGGCAGGCACAGGACGCTCCCCAACAGGCAAGGAGGGCTGCTAGAAGTTGTGGCTGGCCAGTGGCCAGCCCTCAAGGCTATCGGCTGGCTCCCATGCTGCAGCGCCCAATTAGCGCTTTCCTCCTGTAAAAACGCACGTCGCAAAGTCTGGGGGATTACGGCTCTTCGCACTCCGTGCCTGTTCAGCCCCTCGCACAACAAGACCCTGCTCACAACAGACGCCTTGCAACCGCTAGGTACCAAAACACCCTAAAAACCTCGGTCTCCCCATCGTAAAAACCTCGGTCTCCTTCAGAGGTTTGGTACCTGATCTTCACAGAATTGATTTTAGTGTAACTGGATCTCGTGTTAGAGATCCACAAAATAAGATCTGTACTCGCTTAAGGCAGCGCAAGTATTTGCTAAGTCCTTGTTATAACATTGTTTTTCCTTGCTCCTGTCCTGGGTTCAGATTGGAGAAGAATTGCTTTGACATATTCATTAAAAAGGCAGCTTGGGAAGAAAGGCAGCTGTTTATTTCAATACAGGAATACAGCCACAGAAACCGAAATGAATGGCCCAAACAAAGAACCTCTATCTTTCATATTTCTGAACAAAAATACAAAGATAAATTGCTAGACAATGACGTTTGACCCATAAAAGTAATAAAAAGCTAGAATTGTTTTTTCTTGGCATAGCTTTTCAGCATGGTCCGCACGTAGTCCAAGCAACCTTGAAGCAAAGCTGAAGAGGAGCCGTGATACAGACGGTTCAGCACTAATCAATACAGTCTATGATAATTAAACAAGAATAGCCCGAAGTAGACCCTCTAAAGATAACCTACGTTTTGTCCCCTTGCTTTCGTTTCTGGTTGTCAGACTGGATGGCTTGTGTTTCAGCTCTGTGCACAGGCGTCTGAACTGCGTGCAAAGCGTGCTGAAATTACTGGCAGTAATTAGTTTATTTAGGGAGCAATTAATTTAATGCAACTGTTTCCCTCTCCATAGATTAAAAGAGTGCTATAAGCGATAGCATCTCAAGGAGAGCAGATGCACTATAAAAGGGCCGGGAACTGATTGTTCCCATCAGTCAAGAAGGACAGAACGAGTGTCAGTGGGCTCAAACAGAAGAGAAAAATGAAGTTTGCCATTACGAACAACTTTGGGACCACAGGCACAAGTCAGGCCAGGGAAATCAGCGCCGCAAGACAAGAGCCATGCGTCCCTATAGGCAGAGGTGCTCCGGGATGACGGCGCTTATCTCCCAGCGTTATCACAAGGAGGCTGGAGGGTGGCCTGCAGAAGGGTCCCTGCCCATCGCAGGAGCCCAGCAGCTTTCAGACATTTAGGGGACAGCAGCCCAGGCTGACGGCGCTGGGTGCAGCTCGGCAGGGCCGTCACAGCCTCCCAAAATGTGCCCAGGGGAGCGCGGGCACCGCTCGGCTCTGCAGGGGGGAAGGCAGGGGGAGAGCTGGGGCAGTTCGCGCTCCCCGGTCACAGCAGCCTGGGGACAGGGGACAGTGGTTTCAGTGCCGGGGGGCTCTGGGGGCTCCAATCTGCTTGAGGGGTAACAGCGGCTCAAGTCGGCAGGTTTTCTCCCGGGTTCTGCCCCCCAGTGCTTCTCCCTTCAGCTCTGGGACACAATCACCTTTTCCCTTTCCACCTCAAGCGTTCTGTGATACCGCCCTGACACTGATGAAACCCCGTGGGCCGCCCCTGCAGCCGCTGGACGCGCCGTGTACGGGGCCAGCACCTTCAGAGACGGCTGTGGGCGAGGATTTCTAAAGCAGCTGAGGTCGTGCTGGAAGGGACGTGGGGAGATGCTGCCACCGAAACCAGAGGGCAAAAACCTCAGCACGGTCCCCGGGACAGAGCCGCCTAACGTAAAAAGCCACGGGATGCCTGTGGGGCTGAATGGGCTATATGGTGGGGGTCACTCCTTTTTTTCTCCCCCCCCCCCCCACCTCCTCGTAGGGGGAGGATGCTTTCCCTGCCCCGGGGATGAAGGCTCCCAGGCACCATGCGGGGACAACCGGACCCCATTAAAGGGGGGGTTCCCGCTTCATTGGGGCCGAAGGGGGGGATGCGGGGGGGGGGGTCTCCATCTCGGTGGGTTCCACAGCACAGGACGGGGGGGACCGCGGGGGGGAACCCCCCAGCACCTCCCTCTCGGCAGCGGCTTGCGGAGGGCGGGGATGGCGAGGGGGGGGGGGGGGGAGGATGGAGGAGAAGAAAGGGGAGGGGGGGGGGGGGAACCCCGCATGCACGCTCCGTGCTGCCGGGGCTGGGGGGGGGTGGGGGGGGCGCAGCGCTGCTCCGCACCGCCCTCATTGGCGGCCCCGGCGGGGAGGGAGCGGCTCCCACCCCCCCCCAGCCCCCCCCCACCCCCCCCCCCGCACCGCCGCGGCTGCCGGCACCGGCCGTGTGCCGAGAGGGTGCCCGCCGCCCGCTCCTGCGCTCAGCACCCTGAGCTGGCCTCGGCCTGGGCGCTGCTCTCGTTGTCTTTTGTTTTTGTTGTTGTTGTTGTTTTTATTTCGTGTTGGCTTTGATTTTTCTCTTAGTACCTTTATTATTATTATTATTATTTATTTTTTTTTTTAACTCTTTCTTGTTTTCGATCCCTGTGTTGATGCGCTCCGAGCCGGAGACTTCGGGAGACGCGGTCCTCACCTGAGAGATCCGGCACGATTCCCCCCGAGCGAAGGTAACGGGGTCTGGGAGGGTGGCAGATTGGGGATGGCACCTTGCCCCGTCCTTTGCCGCGGGGGGGGGGGGGGGGGGGGGTCTTCCCTTTTTCCCCTGTTTCCTCCTCTTCTCCCCCTTTCCTCTTCCCGGTGCATCCTAAACTGGTTTTCTGCTGGGGTGGGACTGGGGCTGTGGGGCCCCGGCTGCTAGCCCCCAGCCCTGGGGGATGCCCACAAGGAGAGCAGGCAGAGGACGAGCCCTGGCTCCGGCGCTGGGGCTGGCAGGGGATTCGGAGAGGGGCTGAGTACTGCACAGCATCCGCTCTCCGAGAGCCTGTCTCTGGGGGACCGGTCAAGCCCGACCGCCTTAGAGCAGGATGAAAAACACCGGGGTGCTCCAGGCTCGGTGCTGCTGGTTCCTACAGCATCGCCAGCCTCAAAGCCTCAGCTCTGGAGAAGGAAGGACGCGAAAGCCTCTCTCAGGGTTGGGGTTGGGGGGGGGGGAGATGCCCCCCACACCGTGCCCTGGCTGGGTGCTCAGGTCGTGTCCTTCGCTCCGGGGACAGCTCGTCCTCCTTCCTGCACGTGGCGTGGGGACAAATCCGGCCTCTCTGGGTACCCCCCTCTGGGCATCTCACACAGGAACCAGGCAGCCAGGATGAGGGATCGTTCCTGTCTGGCATCCTGGCTCCGAAGGACACAGGACCCCCCCCGAGCTGAGTTAAGCAGCAGAGCGGCCCCCCAAGCTCACCCACAGCAAAGAAATGCAAAGGTGGCTGCAGGGAAGGGGACGGCAAAATTATCTGGGGGCTGCTCGTAGCGGGGTTTGTTTAATACAGCAGCTGGCTGGGGCTGAGCTCGCGGAAGCACATGGCCGTCGTTCGCTCTGCAGGATGGGGGGGCTGCGTGGGAGAGAAATCCCCCGAGGGAAGATGGCTTTTCATTTCCCCGTATCGAGTGGTTTCAGACAGGATTATTTATATTTGACATAACAGATCACCAAACTTGGAAGGCAGTGGGGGTGTGCTCGTACTCATTAAGGTAGACAGTTTTCTGACAGAATAAATTAAAGGTAAGAGAAGACTGCACTTTGAGGTTCAACAGATTGTCTTCCAGCCTGAAACGAGCGGTGAAATCAGCATAAAACCTAGCTGGTGAAACCGTGCGCTCAGGTCTTCCATGATGGATGTCTGTCATTTTGGGAAACCTGGCTGGCATCCCGATGCTCGGGGTGCAGGCAGTGCTCCTCAGTGACCTCATTCGAGCAGCAGTGCCCGGCGTGATTGGTTTTCAGTCCTCGCGTCTTATGTCCTCACTGAGTAAGCATCAAAATTATAATGCTGTTAAGGGAAAAGAGTTTATGTAAATTGCGCATAAACCATGTGCCTGAGCTAGCCACACAGCTGTCTTCAGGTGCTTGCCCCGTTGTGATGGCATGTGAGTAGCGGAGGCTTGTTTGCAGCCTTTTATGGCTGTTTTTCTTCTCAGCTGAAATTAGCAGAAAGATACATTACGGCTGTCAGTTGGTGAAAAGAGATTTTAAACACCTTAAAGAGCGTGCAGCTGTAATTAAACCGTAACCTCCTTCCTCTGCATGTCAGCGTTCCTGTGCAGAACGGTGACAAGAAGTCTTAGGAAACAGTGCCGGTGCTCAAAGGAGATAAAGAAATTCAACAAAATCCCCCCCCGGAGGGACTGATGTTGATTTATCACCCCTCAATACATTGGGGTTTGCTTACGAAAGATGAGTGGATGTGAGGGGAAAGGAAGGAAACAGCATCTCTGGGCTTGTTCCTGTTTTCCATCAGTAACGCGGATTGCTAATGCAGGTGGTTCTCCCGTGCGTGTGCCTACCTGCGCACGAAGGATGCAGACCATGCCCAGCGCCGTGTTTACTGACTGCAGCTCCGCCAAGCCCCCGTTTGCTTTCAGCAGAGCCTGGTGGATAGGTCCAGCTGCAAAGTCTCCCCCTGACCCTTTTGCATTGCAGTCGCAGCAGAGCCCAAACCCTCACGTAGGTGACACGAGAGCCGAGCCTGCAGGTTTGGCTGCAGGGGCTCTGCCACCCCAGAACACGTTCAGAAGTAACAGAGACCTGCGGGATGCCCTGGGGCATTTGTGCTCAGCCCAGGGAGCTTGGCTGCATCCTCGCAGCCCAAAGAAATTTGTGACACTGGTCCTTGGGCTCAGCAGGACACGTCCTCAGTGCTCAGCGCGGCGTTCGGTGGGGAGTTTCACAGCTGCAAGGTGTTCACCTACCTGGGAGCTTTCCATTTGGCTGTACGGTGCCCAGCTGCGTTAGCGGCGGTGTAAGGAACAGTAACAACCTTCCTGCCCGTCATACTCGGGTACCTGGCCGTCGTGTTGTCATGGATATGGATTAGGACATGGCCAGCGAAGAGGTGCGTGCTGCTGGCAGGGCTCCTGCGGGCACGGCTGTGATGTGACAGCCCTGGAGAAGAGCAGGGGAGGGATGGAGGGGAGGTGGCAGGTGCCGGGCTTGAACTTGCAATTCGTTCCCGTTCTAATTTACACTTCTCCCCGTGTTGTCTATCTCCTTCTCTCCTCGTGAGCTAATTTATTGCGGCAGGCAGGATTTGTTCACCCTTTGCCTGAGAAAAAAGCATATGTTCTAGCACCACAGCTTGGCAGAGGGACTAAAAATATGCCGGGCGATGGACTCTGACCCGCTCCAGACATCCCAGCTGCCTTTGGATCACGGCTGGGATCAATCCAGACGAGGCTGGGACCTCAGCACCCTCTGAGGCCTGCCAGAACAGCCCTGCACAGAGGTCAGCTGGAAAGGTCAGAGGGGGGAAAAGGTTGGAAAAGTGAAAAGTCGTAATAAGATTTTGAAGCGTCCTCGGACAGCTTGATGTGAGCCAGGAGCCGGTAGCAGCAGGTCAGGGCACCAGCGGGAGGACCTGGATGGATGCAGTCCACCCTGTGGATGGAGCATTTCGCCAGGTGTCTGTCAGAGGCAGCGTGGGGGGACAAGGAACGGGGCTGAATCAGGCCAAAGTCATAAGGGCTGGCTCTGCAGAGACCAAGTGATGCGTTCCCGGGTGATGCTGCTGCTGGTGAAGACATCCGTGGGAAGGCCAGAGCGGAGACGAGGTGACAAAGCCACCGCTGGGCACAGGCAGCTCAGCCTCCTGGCTTCCAGCTCATTTTGTGTTTGCACGAGGGGTTTGGGACTTGGCAGTCCCAGCGCAGCTGATGTCACCCCGTCCCTCGTGGCCGTGGGTTGGGATTTCTCATGGAGGGGAGCTTCTGGCACCCCCCTGGCCATGTGCTGGTGCAGGCTGCGGGGTGGAGGCCAGCGATGAGTCAGGGGCTGGGTTTGGTTTTCCCTCACTTCAGGCAGGGTTTTTGCAACAGGGACCTGCGACGGGTCAGGGCCGGTGCTCAGCTTCATTCCTAATAACAGCACAGGATGAGCCAAGGCTTGCTCCCCAAATTTACCACCCGGGTAACTCAGCCCCTCCCGGCTGCCTCCAGTGCTTCTCTCCTGTTTCTTACCTCCAGGACCAAAGCCACCTGCAGCAACAAGCACCAGGCATGCAGCCCTGAGCCTGCCAAGCTCAGGCTCTCCCCAGCTTCTGGTACCCGGCCAGCATCACGCAGGGGATGAGGCATGGCGAGGGACACGGGCTGGGGTCCTGCCATAGCCCTGCACCCCCAGCCCCGCCACCCCGAGCAGCCTCTCCGTGCTCCACGGCTTTTATCGAAGGGCCGGGAACTTGTCACGTTCTCTCTGCAACAATATCTGACATTACCCAAACAACTTGCCCTTGGTGTGTTTCCAGAAATAGTTAGGCCTACAGGAGACACAGCTGACATCTGGATGCATTACCGTTGAGCTCGGAAACATTCAGCAAACAAGGCAGGATCTATTGTTTAAAGGTTATTTCAAGAGACTCCAAGCGAGTTAGTTATCTGGCCGTGCAATGGGGAGAGCCTTAATGGCCCTGTGATAATTGCCTTTTTCTGAGGGCTGTTTTAGAGGAAAGTTAGCAGAAACCCAAAAGCAAGTCTCAGCCCGTGATTGGCAAGCCAGGGACCTGATCCAAGCAGAAAATGTACGGAGATTTTTCTGTTTCCTTCAGTGCTGTCGGACCAAGCCTCGGCAGCGTATGCCTGATGTGGGAGCAGCAGGCTGGGGGCACGGGGGGGTGTAGGGGAGCCCACCGTTAGTCCTGCAGTAAAAATGTTTCTCGGGTCAGCATAACTGGACAGTAGGATCCACATTAGCAGAGGGCGAGATAAAATCCTCCGCAAGGCTCTGAAAATAATAAAGTTGTGGTTTGCAGGGGGTAAGGTCAGCGCTGAGCACTGGAGACGAGGGGCAGGGGGCTCTGCAGGGCGAGAGGAGGCTGGCAGGGGGCTCCTCGGTGCCTGCTGCAGGAGATGCTCTGAGGCGCACATGCCCCCGGTCAGTGAATAACAGCCGTACTAAAAATAAATAAATAAATAAATAAAGGGGGAGAAGAGTAAAGGAAAAAGAAAAAGAAGGGCGAGTGAATTTTTGCAGAAGCGTAGTGGCAGCTGGCATCCCCTTCCCTCAGCCAGGTGACAAGGACTTGAGGGCACGTGGCAGAGGGGACGTGGCTCTGCTGCCACTCACTCCAGCCTCACATGGCAGAAATCTCTCCTTGGTTCTTACCCTGGCCGCGGGCAAGCAGCAGCCGTTCTCACTGGCTGCTTCACGTGCCCTGGGGAGCTGCGATGGGGAGATCGCATCCCGTTCTCCTACCTCTCACGTTCTCTTTTCCCATTGATTTTCTCTGTGGGGGATGTTGGGTGAGCGAGATGGGGGCACAAAGCCACAGCCAGGTTGTCTCTTTACTCACCAAGTGGTTCACTGTTTGAGGTTAAAGGGGAGGATTAATGACATTAATGAAAGGAAACAGGCCGCCTGTGGGAAGAGGAAGACCCAGACTGCCAGGGGATGCGACTGGTTCAGCCGTCGTCGTGTCCCCCGGCATCGCCCTGACTCGGGCTGCTCCAGCTGAAGCAGCCCAAAATGTCTCGGCGTTCAGAGGCTGCTGCAAGCCCCAGCAGGGAGATGTCCTGGAATTCCTTGTAGAAGATGCCACAGAGGCCATCCAGGCTGGTGTTTGCTGTGAGTGTGCCCAGGCATGTCAGGAGACAGGAGCTCACAGGCACGGGCCAGACGAGTCCCCGGAGCGGCCGCTTTCCAGCGTGCGAGCTGCAGCTCTGCTAAGCCACCCGCTTAGAGGCCCCATCTCCTGTGAGAAAAACAGCCTACCCGCAAAGCGCCTGGCTCATTTTCATTCCCGATATTCCACCTTTTCTCCCCCAGGTTGTTTGCCTTTTTCCCCCAGGAAACAGCAAGTACTTTCCGAGGTGCCTGGCAGGGACAGAGCTCGTGCTCCGAATTCCCCGTGTGCTTCCCCTTTGAGCACAGGGAGCTGCCCTGCCTTTGCCTGGCATTTAAGACTGGATCCCCTTTGCTCTTAGTATGGATTTGGCTCTGCTTCAAGATCTGTCGTGGGTTTTCCTGCCCGAGCTCTGGCAAACCATGAACTCTCTCTCTTTTTTTTTTTCTGTTTCTGGCGTCTCCCTTTATAGCCAGACTGCAAACTGCTGGGTGCGGGGAGGCTCCCCCTCGCTGGCTGCCTGTCAGGCCTGGCGTGCTCCTGCAGACGATGCTGCACGTTGTTATTCCTGGCTTTCCACCCTTCCTTGGGCCCAGCATCCACTGCTCAAGGTGCAGATGCTGGTGTTCTGCCCGCCAGCACCCGCTGCGCCCTGCAAGCCCCGTGCATCCCTCTAGCGGCAGCCAGCACGCTGAGGCTGTTACGGGCTGGGTTATTTGGGAAAGGCCAGGCTGCCTTAGGAAAAACCCGGCCAGCTCTTAAATATTTAGGTGGATGGACAGTCAGTAGCGGCTCTCCTTTGATATCAATAATTGCTGCAATTTGACTCCGCTGCAACTTCAGCTGTAGAAATCATTCACTGTACAATAGCGTGCATGTTGCCACTCTGCAGTTAACAAAATACATGTGTGTTACACGGCAAGATATTATGCCTTTTGTGGAAATGCGAGCTAGGCTCCCTCTGGGGAAAAAATACAGTATTGATGCTGCCAGAGACTCGGCTCTGAGCAAGGGCTTCAGCACCCCAGCTGCTGGAGCAGCCCGGGAGCTGTGCGGCCTCGAGGGCAGGGAGCTTGCCCAGTCTCCCTCCGCAAGCCAGGATTTGCAGGGATCTCATTTATAAGGCTCTCGTGTGGAAGGAAGGGGATCTCTCTTACTCTGATCAGCGTTGCCTGCCAGGTAGCTAAGCCCTGGAAAGATTAGCAGGGGGATCTGGGGAAAAATAGCCGTGCTGTGAGAGTGGGAGCAAGGGTGGGAATGGGAGGATAATAAGTGTTGATTGGGTTTGCAGTTAGGCAAATTTTGTGCTTTGGTTGTCACTTTGGTGTAATTTACTTTATTGTACCTGGAGGACTGAGCTCTGGGGTGCAGCACGGGGTGCTGGCGTGGCTCAGCTCACTGCGGCATGGGCAGGAGCCCCCGGGGCACTCGGTACCTCGCACACACAAAGCTGCCGTGCCTAAATCTGGGTGCTCGAAGTGCCAGGGGTGCCTCCTGGCAGAGCTGCAGCCAGGATTCCCCCAGGGGCAGCGTCTCCTGGCTGCCTTCATCTCCTGAGCACGGCTGAACCAGGCTGCTCCTTGCAGTGGACGCCTGCCTGTGTCCCCCCGGGGCAGCTCTGGATGTCCCATCCCATGGGCAGGCATATTCCTCTGGGATAAAGGCAAGGAAAATATTTATGCAATTAATATTAGACAGCTCCAGCTTGCTTTTTTTCTGATTTGCGACAGTTTAGCATTGCTGACATCCCAGTTCTCACAGTGGCTCGTGGGAGCAGATTCAGCCCACAGAAAGTGGGATTTTCTCGGTCGTGCATATTTTCCCTTGAGTTTCTGGCATCGTAGTTTTGTTTTTGTTTTATTTTTAAATAAAACAGAATAGGTTATAGAAAACACAAGACTATAATACCAGATTCTGAGAAACCAAGTACTAATCTTACTTGCTGTCTGGATACTTTTGTAAATATTATGATGTATTGTTGATTGGTAGGATTGGCAGACAAAGGGCAAGTCTTAAAATATTGTCTGACTTGATTGAAAGCAAATAAAAAACATAAATATTGCTGGGTTGTGGCAGTGCTGCTGACTGCAGAGGATTAGAGTTGCCCAGACACAGAAATGTGTAAACCTTCAAATGCTGAAATGCTTTTTCTGTAACCAGTGCTTGGGTTTTGCTCGAAAAGAGAAGATTTCCAAAAATGAATACAGATGAGAGCATTTACAGGAACCCTAAAAGAAAAAGTGCTTTGTGTGACACGAATGCTAACATCGTAGTGTGAATAACACAATGTTGCCCAATTTCATAGTATCCCAGCCAAACCAACCCGAAGCAGAACTGAAGCATCCTGCGAGTGCAGAAGAAATCCCCAACACGGAGCAGCCGTGGGCTCACCTTTGTGCTTTGAGCCCTGTGCTCACGAGGGCACTGCCCAGGGCTGCTGTGTTTCACCGGACAGCGACAGGCTGGGGCTGCAGACAGCGGTGAGAGCATTTCTGACTCCCAAAGGAGCCCTGTGGTCGGTTTAACCCTGCGAGGGGCATCTCCCACAGGCAGCCCTCCACCGCGTGCCAGGCACCTGCGTGTCGAGGAGCTCCGGTCTCCCAGGCAGGAGCAGTGAAGGTGCACACGCCTGCAGGTTTGGGTTTTGTAAGACCTAAACATATCTGTTAAACAGCTTTATGCATGGTTTACTATTGGGGTGGGCTGTTAAATAAGTGCTTGTTGTGGTACTACCAGCATCAGCGTGGCTGGGGTGACATTTAGATAGCTCAGGAAATCAGGGAATGAAAGGTTTTGTTATTGCTGTCATTAGTTCCCAATTCGTCCCAGCTGAACTATTAGCTCTGGGGTGTGAAGAGCTATTTAGCAATACCTCCTTCCTTCTTCCCAATGAGTTCCAGCTAACTTGTTTGAGTGAAGCGAGCTTTCTCAGGGCTTGAGTGAGGAAAGGTGAAATTGGGGTAGGGTTTGGAGGCTGGAGGGGGGCAGTGCTGGGTGCAAGCCTGAGTGGATGGGTTCCTGCATGCACACCCTCACGGGGCTGCTGTGACCCGAACCCCCAAGCACAGAGCATCCCAGGGGAGGCATGGCTGCTGTTGGTACCCAGCCAGACTGCCCCTAAGCAGGGCCAGGGGATGGCAGCCATGCAGGGGCTTCGCTGCTCAGGGCAGGCTGGTGATTCAGAGCGCTGGTCTAACGTTTGGCTTTTAAAGAGGAGATATTTGGCATTTTCCAGTCCTTTAGGGTGCCACAAGTCAGGCCTCATTTACGTGAGGAAGGCAGGAACTGCAGCGTGCTGGGGTGCTGATTTGCTGCAAATACGAGGAGCAACGAGGCTGCAACACCCAGGCACCGAGCAGCCGGAGCACCCTGCCCCGTCCCTTCCCCAAGGATGGGCCCGTGGGCCTGGGAACGAGCTTCTCCAGGTCAGCCTGTGCCAGCAGTAAGGCTCCTCTGACCCTGGGGGACACGGCGAGAGGATGAGCAAACCATGAGTGGGGAGCATGAAGCAGCGCATCGCTCCCCGGGGCCTCTCCAGCATCGTGGAGTCATTTCAAAGGCAGCGGCTACGTCGTCCTGATGCTGATGCTAGGCAAAAAAGATACAGCATCGCATGTGTTTTGGTTGCTGAAAGATGCCATCCCTGGGAACAGTCGATATTTCAAACATTTGATCTCAGCAGCTCTGCTAAGCCCACGTGTTTTTAAGTGGAACAATTTGTGTGAAGGTTTTTCTCTCTCTCTTTATTCGGCTAATGATGGTTTTCAGCTGAGCTGTATGAATTACTTTATATTTTCTGCCTTTTTGCTTGTGATCATTTTGTTGTGGTGGGTTTCTCTCCCATTGAGTTAAACCTTTCCCTCTCTGATCTCTCAGGAAAAGCTGTAACAGAGCTGAAGGTGAAGAAAAAAAAAAGGGAAATTTACTGGAAATGTTTCAGTAAAGTTACCAAGAGTCTGAAAACTGTTGGTCCCTATTAATTCCCCTGATGCAGCAATGATAAATCCTTATTAAAAAAAAATAACTAGAGCATAAGGAGACTTTAAGGAAACTCCTGGTCACAAGCAACAAGGAAGCCCATCGCTCCTTGTTCATAATCAACCTGCACATCCCTCGCCACGATGCGTGGTGCTGGCACCGGCCCCGGGGGCTCGATGCCACCTGCAAAGGAAACTCAGACCCCACACAAGTGCTGGGTGAGGCAGACGCAGGGTGAGCGGCAGCCCTCACCATTCAGATGTGTTTCCAAAAGCTCTTCTCTCCTCCACTTATTTATTCATGCACTGTGCTAACTTGCCGGGCTGGAGTAGGAAAAAACACCCTGCTTGCTTTTCCTTGCATGGGTTGAACCTGAGCCTTTGTGAGAGTGATGTAAAGCTGTAGCTATGGAAACTCCCTACCCTTTTTATGATTTTTTTTTTTTAAAGGCAGAAAGGTGTATCTCTCCCGAGATCCCAGGCAGGGCTGCGTGGGTGTTCAGGCAGCCCCGAGGGCCCGTCCCTGGCTGCTGCTGGCTCCCCAGGGCAGCCGAGATGGGTTCACCCCGGACATGACGACCAGGAGAGACCTAGGGACCCATTCCCATCATAATTCCCCGAATAGGGAAAAAAAACAAGTTCCTGCAGCTAGATGTGGGACGCTCCCTGGAGCTCTCAACTCACTTAATGAGCACCAAAGGAAATGGTGCTTCCTGCTGCTTCCACCCTGTTCTCGTCGGGTCCCTGAATCCTGAGCAAATGAGGCAGAACTGGGCGGCTCCCAAATATTCACTCTGCCCAAGATCCGTCCCGCTGAGCTCTGCTCTCACCTCCTGGAAATGCAAGGCCTGTCGCGTTTGCTGCTCGGTGGAAGCGTACCCTGCCTGCATCCTGACCGACGCACGGCTGTGCCTCGGTGTCCGCAGGGGTCCTGTGGGAGATGGGGGCTCGTCCTCCCCACCACCAGCACCAGGGTGTGGAAGGAGCACGGAGCTGCCCCCACCTCAGTGCCTGGCCCGGGGGAAGCCACCGTGGCCTGGAAACGTGCGACGGGCCTCACGCAACCTGGCCTCGAAGGCAGAACCTCAACCGGCCCAGGTCTCGGTTTTCCTGCCTGTGAAATGGATATAAGGACAGCTAAGCTTTGGCTCTCAGGCTCCGTACTCTTTCGTTGGCCAGGAGGACAGGTGGGAAGCCTGGCCTCACGCAGGGCTTTGGCTGAGGTGTCACACGAAGGCCGAATTCGCAGCTGGGGCTGGTTGTGGTTACCTGAGGCAAACGCCAGCACACGGAGTCCCTAACAGCGCGGGGCTGACTCCATCCGTCTCCCCAGGCCGGCTGCTCCAACGCTTCCCCGTAAGGCTGAGGTTCTGTGCAGGGCCCGAGCCACCAGATGCCCCCAGCTGCATCAGTTTTTGTGGGGACAGCCACCATGAGGTGCTGCTCCCGTGGATTTGTAGGGCCGTTGGGGTACCAGGACCTCACCGTCCCCATGCACGGTGCTGCTGGCCTGCCACAGCCTTGTCCCCAGGACCAGGACAGGGGGATGGAGGCTCCCTGGCCCATCTCAGCTCCAGCATCACCGTCTCGGGGCCAGGAGATTTTCTCAGGAGCCCTGTGGGGATTTTTTGCCTTTGTTCTCTGTGGCAGCGTCAGTAACTTGGTAAAACCTGCTGGAAGCTCCCACTCCCACAGGTGTCGTCCCCTGCCCACAGCATCAGGCTCTCAGGGCAGCAGCTTCTCTTTTCTGTACTTAAAAGCTTTCCAAAGCCAAGTGAACGGAGCAATATTGGGAGGCACTGCTCTTTCAGAAGGACAGACGCCCCTTTTTCTGCTTTTGCTGCACCGTTTCAGCAGAGCTCTCTGACAACTGGGTCTCTGTGATCTTTCAGCCTCTGCTCAACAGACTGCTCCTTGCTGGGTGGTGATGGAGATCCCTGCGTGGACAGGAAAAAGTACAAATCAAGGCCGAGATTTACAGTAAGAAGAAGTCTCCGTGGGGGGGGTGTCCCTACCCCAGACTTATTTCCCACTTAGCAGTGATTGCAGCTTATCTCAAGCTGCTAATACCAAAAAAACCTGCTCTCTCTCATGCTAATATCTCAGGCTGACTAAACCGTAATTCAAGAGGAGATTAAATGATGCAGGGTGGAAAGACAGCCTGTCTTGCTTTTTTTTTTGCCTTTTTTATTTTTAAGGAGTTTAGGCTGCTTTAGAGTGTTTTGGATGACGGCCTGCTTTCCAGCTGGCGCATGGAAATAATTCCTGGTACTTATGCAGATTGTGATTGTTTGGGCTGGAACAGGTGGGATTGTGGAGGGCAAAGCTCTCTGGTGTGGTCTGATAGCAGATCCCATCACCTCCATACAGGTTCCTTTTTTTTTCTTTTTTTTCTTTTTACTCTGTCCTGGTGCTAGCACAGGGCCATTGTAGGGCTGCAGCAGGGCTGCTTTTAGCAATCTGGTCCCCTCCTGCTCCCAGCTGTGCTCTCTGCAGTTTTACAGAAGGTCGGGGTGATGAAACAGGGTGAATGTACCTTGTTTTATTCCAGGCGGTGCTGAAGCATCTGCAAACTCCTTTCCTGGTCCCTTTGGGATGGTGATAGAGGCACCTTCGAGAAGGTCCCATGGCACTGAAAGGAGGATGTTCCCATGGCACTATCCGTTTTTCCCCTCATCCCTCCCCAGCAGCACTGCTGCCTTCCTTTTAGCATCTGCAGTCACTTAAATTCGTGCCTGGAGTTGTGCTTAGTAAGCCTCAACACCGCTTTGATGAGCTGTGCAAATATTATTTTTCATTAGGAGTGATTAGGTTGTATTAAACGACATTATTGCCTCATTATTGCAGTGCACATATTCCCTCTCGCTCCATGCTGGGGCTGGCATCCCCTAAATCGATTCCCTTTGAAAGCAGCCTGCTGGAGTGTGCTGAGCATTCAGAAGGCTCACTAAGAGCTGATCTCCCTTTTAAATACAAATAATGGTAATTGGGGGGGGGGGGATCCCTAATTGTCCCACGAATCCCTGCTTCTTTTAAGCTTTCCTGTGATACTTGGTTCAGGAAAACACAAAATTCGGAGTTGCTGTCGCTGTGTTATGTCCCTGCTGAGTTGTCTGGGCATCCTTTGCTGGGTTTTGCTCTCGCTGAGCTGTTCCAGCACAGGAGCACAGCCCGGCTGCTCCGGCACTGCCGCCTGCGGGGACGCGCGCCCGCTGTGTCCGCAGCATATGGAGAAGTCTCATACAGCTCGTCAGAAAAGCAGTGGCTTCTCTCTGAGTCTTTGGGCTGCCATATAATATTTAACAGAGCACTTTGGGCTATAAAATTGCGTGGGATGATAAAAAGAGCAGACGGAAGGACCGGTTCAGTGTGACACTTGACTGTCCCCATTGCCTGGCCATCGGCGCTGCTCCGGGAGCGTTTCTGGCCAGGAAGATGCAGAGCAGAGAGGAGCGACCCTGGGGCACAGAGCAGCTTACCTGGGGTTATGATCCATGCAAACTGCCCGCATTGCCCTGGTGCTCATCCTGCATCAGCCTGATGTACCTTGAGGCTTGCCTCCTTGCCGGGGGAGCTAAAACCAGCAGGAGGGAGCATTGGACCGGCTTCTGAGCAGAGAGAAGGCTCTTTTTTAATCCACAAACTCCTTCTGTCTATTCGGGGCCGTGGCCTCGGAGCAAAGGTGTTTTTCCTCCTGCCCTCCCTGTCCCCAGCAGCCACAGTCCGTGGCCGTGCTGCATCCTGCAGAGCCGGAGCCCGATGGCCCCGGGATGCTCTTCTGCAGAGCTCAGCGCTGCGCCAGCAGGAGCCTAGCAGATGAATCATTGACTGGGCACCAGCTATCGATCACCTCCTCCATGGATTGTTTCCGGTCCGGATGTCAGCAGGAGCTTGGGGGATGCTTGAGGAGGGCTGGGGCTGAAGCCGCCCGGGTCTCTGCAGACCTAGCCGAGCTGTGGGCTACCTCTCGAGGGGGGTCAGTGGCCTCGGTGACTGGCTTTGAGGCAGGCAGCATCTCTAAAGGCAGCAGAAAGGGGCAGGCACTTCCACGTGGGTGTGAGGTTTTGTTGCTTCCCGTTCTGATGGGGTGTAAAAGCTCCCAGCTGTGTTACAGCCTGTGCAGGCCAGCCCGGCCTGGTTGCCTCTCCCGAGCAGTGCAGCCCATTCCAATTGCCATAGACACCCTTCCAAAAATCCTGCTTATTTGTGGGACTGTCAGCAGTGGCACAAAGCCTCATTTCCAGGGCAGGGGAAGTGCCCGGCCTCTGCTCTGCTGCTGGTTGCAGGAGCTGTGCTGCGAAGGATGACAGGAGGACAGGGCTACCGTGACCTCAGCACCACCTCCAGCATCCAGGAGCAGCTGGGTGCTGTGGGTGAGCCTGGAAAACCGAGAAATATGCTCTGCAGAGAGGGGACAGCAGGGAGGCTAGCAGCCCCTGCTCAGCCCAGAGCCAAAGGGCAGCAGGCAATGACCCGGCACATCCCACAGGACACAGGCTGGAGCTCAGGACAGCTGCTAACGGTGCTGGGATGGGTGCTGAGGAGGCAGAGGGGCAGCAGTGGCTGCAAACCATCACCCATGCATTGATCCAGCACGCCAGTGTGGAAGGACAGGAGGAGCACGGGCTGAGCGCCCAGCCGCCCGCGGTGCACCCTGGCTGTTTAAATCCCTGCTGTCTGTGCAAAGCATCAGCCCCCAGGCCAGCGGTGCTGCCGTCACGGGGATGAGAGAGAGAAAAAGCACAGAGCGGTGCCGCAGCCCCACTGCCTGGGGTGGGTTTCAGCCGGAAAGCTGCGTCCTGCGCCCGTGTTCCTGGCAGCTGCCCTGCCCGCCGGCTCCCCGAGTGCAAACCTCCCGCTGGCACGCTGCCCTGCTGCTCCTCCAGCCCGGCTCTCGTTCATTGACTGGGCAGGGTTACGGCCACTGGGGGAAACACCGCAACACGGCTCTATTTGCCACCAAACAGCTTTGGGCTTCTCATTTGTTTGCTGCCTTCCCACCACCCATGCTGGTGGCTGCTTGCTGGGCTTCCCCCTGCTCCAGCTGGCTGTGTTGGGGTTTACCCTCGGGCAGAGCGCTGGCACCAAGAGGTGTGAGCAAGCCAGGTTCCCCCAAAACACTGCAGCATCAAGGGCTCAGGTCCAGTCTCCTCTTCCCAGGGCAGTTCATTACATGGAGATTTCTTTTTAACCTCTGGGCCAAGTTCCTGGGTCACAGATGCTGCCTGCACCCAGCTGTGGGGCGGACAGCAGCAGCAAGAAGCTCGGGGAAGCTGCAGCTCGGGCGTCCTGCACGCCCCGTGTGCTCTCCCATTGACCTTTTTCTAATTGCTGGGCTCTTTTCCTTTCTTCTGAAGCGGGGCTTGATCAGAAGCATGACATCAGGGGTAGCCGTGCGTGGAAGAGCTGGGAAAAGGCCTGCAAGCCTTTGCGGGCTGGATGTGCCGCCTCTGGCCGCAGGTCCCAGGGCTGGCAGGGGACGCACGGAGCGCCGCTGCACTAGGACAAGCTGAGGGCCACGGCTCTTTGCAGGCAAAGCACGGTCTCCTGGGGCAGGCACAGCTTTTGTGGGACCAGCACACCAATCTGAGGCTCAGTTTTGGTACTTGCCGTGAGTGCACTTCCAGCTAGTGCAAAAGGCCTTGGGGTGACTGTGTTACCATGGGATGGGATGAGATCTGTGGAGGCATCTAGGAGTCCGGCCTGAAGGTTTTCCTTACACCTGCAAACGCCAGAAGCTGGTTTAACTGGCACTTGAGGGTCTCTTACAGGAATCTCAGCCTCACCTCAGCCACCACCAGGCAGGGTCCGGCCAGGCAGCAGGAGCCCGCTGTGGCTGGAGGGCTCCAGCACCTGGAGCAAGGGAAGGAGCCACCAAACCGGGGCTGGAGCTGCTGGGAGGTCTGCTTGTGTCTTCTCCAGGCTGCGAGGAGCGGAGAAAGCCATTCGCTCATGTTTTGGGCTTTCCAGCTGCTGCAGGGCTGGTGCCATCCACATCCCTAGAGCTGCAGCCATAGATGGCCTGGCAGAACCAGGCAAGAGGCACCGGACGGTGCCTAAACCAAAGCAGCTCAGCCAGGAGCAGCCCGAAGCAGCCGTGCAGAGAAATATCTTCAACTTTTCGGGTGTTTGGGCATCCCTGGTAGCTCGAGGGCTCCTCGTGTTACCCAGGGGGAAGGCAGGAGCCAAGTGGCTGTGGGACGTGCCTGCCGGTGCCTGTGCTCCTCCTAGCAGGGCTCCTGCATACCTTCCCCAAGCCCACAGCGGAGCTGCAAAGCACTTCCTTTTACCAAGATATTTATTACTAAATATATGAATCTGGGAGCCTGCAGAGCGTGAAATTAGGAACAAATGTAAAAAGGAGGTCTAGACAGGAATTGTTCTGCTTATGGGCTTTCCCCCCCTTTCCTTTGCATGCTGGAGAGTTTAATGCTTCCAGGTACCCAGCTTTAATCAGACAAGTATGTTACGGGAGGGAAAAAGCGAGATGCGAACGGTCCGGCTCTGTGTCGAGTGGTGGCTGTGAGTGGCACGTCTGGCTGACCACGGTGGCACCGGTGGGGAGGGAAGCGGAGCACATCACTGTCACTGTGTGCTCCCCTTGCTTGCCCCTGGGCGACCATTTAATGGAAACGGGAGCAGCGCAGGCGCAGGGGCACCCAGCACGGCCCTAAATCCCTTTCTGAGCAGGAGTTCCCAAATCCCCGATGCAGTCTGGGAGGACGCTTCCCCTGGCTGTGTCCCCCTGAACTGCTGCAGAACGTTTTGCCCCAGGGATGAGGGCAGGATTCAGCCAGGCACTTGCCCCGTGGCCGTGCGGTGCGAGAAGCTCTCACGTTGCACAGTGGTGGTATAAATTCCCCCCGCTCCTACAGCCCCGCTCAGCAGCGACATAAAATGTGATACTGCTTTATCCATTCAGCACTTACCCAACTTTAGCAGGACATTAAGCGCCTGAAAATATGCCGCAGATTTATTTTCTTTGGAAGCAGGTTAAATCCCTGACAGATACGGTTGCTTTTCCTCGGGTGCTGAAGCAATTTGGGTTTGGGGTGGCTGGTTTTTTTTTTGGTTTAACCTGATCTCACGAGCTGGAGGCCAGCTTTGTTAAAGCACTTGTCGGGTAGGTGGTCAGAGTTCGCTCCCTCTCTTAATTTATGGCGGTTATCCTGTTCCCAGCTCGACTCTCGTGGCATAAGGGGCTGCTCGAGCTGCAGAGCGATGCCGGTGCTGGTGCGTGGCTGCCAGAGGTGCGTGCAGGCAGCAGCACCGCTCCCCACATCCCCCCGGGGACAGAGCTCGGTCTTGTTCTGCACGGCTGGAGGGAACTTCAAGCCTCCGGTGAGCTCCTGGGGCAGGGATGCTCAGCACAAGACCTGCACCGGCATTGCAGGGCTTGGGTGTCTCACGCTGCATGAAGCACAGCCTCTGCTCAGCGCGGGGCTGGGGGCCTTACACATTTTACCATGCTAGCACCCAAATTCCCCTAAGGGCACTTTTGGGAGAGGAGGCTGCTGGCGCTACTCTGAGAAACAAGCAAGTGGCTTAACGGCAGCGTCCCTGTGATGGTCAGCATCCTCAGTGTGAACACTCAGGGCTCTCAGAAGCACCGTCCCGGGTACCCCCGTGCTCCCCCAACACTTCATCTTGCCCCAAATGAGGCACAGAGCTCGGTCCCCACCGCACCAGGCGGATCCACCCCATACCGCAGCTCGCTGCTTTGGGAGGGGAGGGGAGAGCGCCCGTCCCTGCAATCGTTAAAGGCTCACTTAGCAGTTCCAGTTATTCCAAATTAAAATACCACATTGTTTTCATGGGGAAAATGGATTATAGGCTCAGAGAAAAAATGTGCACAGCTCAAACCCCCCCCTTACTGCGACGCTGCTCCTGAAGCTCCGCGCTCCAGGCAGGAGCCGAGGGCAGGTCCCTGTCCCCAGCACGGGGCACGGAGTGTGCCAGGAGGGCACCAAGGGGGCTGTGAGCTCATGGCCAAGCCCCGTGCTGGCACCGGGCAGGATTTACTTCCCTGTACCCCCCTCCTGCATGCGGAGCAGCCCGCTGGTACCCAGAACAGCTGAGATCCGGGAGTGCTGTGCACCCCGTGGCACCCTGCTCGGCCAGCTGATGGGCAGCTTACAGGTGGCCGCTGCTTCCCTCGTTGTCACAGGATGGGATTTTCACTGCAGGACCATTTGTGCAGGTCCCATAGGGTCCCAGCACCCCCATTCACCCCCTCATCGAGGTGTGCTGTCGCCCGAGCTCAGTTATTCAGCACACCTGCAGGCCGCACTAACACTTAGTAAATCTCTCCCCTCACTGCACCAGGCTTTTTCCATCCTCTCCCACCCGCCAGGTGGCATTTAGAGGGGACGAGGGCTCCCCTGATGGCTTTCCCAGTGCTGGCACCCGGCCTGATCCTGCCCTCACCCCTCTGCAAAGGCACAGCCCCCCCCCCCGGCTGGCAGCACCGTGCCCCACCACCCCGCGTGCTCTGTGTTGCAGGCTGTTAATGGAGAAGAGGGCGAATGACAGCCGGGACCGTGGTCATCACAGGTGGAATATTAGCGACTGTCATTTTACTCTGTATCATCGCTGTCCTCTGCTACTGTAGACTCCAGGTAAGGCTGGGGACGTGGCATCATGGGGACGGGGCAGCACACCGTGATGGGGACAGGGCAGGGCACCACGATGGGGGACGGGGCAGGGCACCACGATGGGGATGAGGCAGGGCACCACGATGGGGACAGTACAGGGCACCGTGGTGGGGACGGGGCAGAACACCGTGATGGGGACAGGGCAGGGCACCGTGATGGGGACAGGACAAGACAGGGGGTCCCCGTGCCCGATCCCACCTCCCTACCGCGGGGCGACACGGTGGTGGCACCAGCGGCGCAGCGGGCCCCTGGCTGAGCCCTGTCCCATTCCAGTACTACTGCTGCAAGAAGGATGAGTCCGAGGAGGACGAGGAGGAGCCCGACTTCGCCGTGCACTCCCACATCCCTCCGCTCCACTGCAACCGCAACGTAGTGCTGACCAACGGCCCGTCCCTCTACGCCTCCTCGCCCTTCGGCAAGAAGCCGACGCCGAGCCGGAGCGGCTGCCCCGGCTGCGGGCAGTATGAGCCCCCCACCTTCTTCCTGCAGGAGCCCCCCGAGGAGCTGCACAACGGGGGGGACCGGGTCAGCTTCCAGACCGTCAGCCAGGAAGACCTGGAGCTGCCGGTGAGCGTGGGCAACCTGCAGGCGCTCAACCCCAACCGGCTCTCGGCCATGCGGGAAGCCTTCTCCCGCAGCCGCAGCATCAGCACCGACGTGTGAGGCAGCATCGCGCCTTTCCAAGGACTTTTTAAAATCCACAGAATAGTTTTAAAGAAAAAAAAAAAAAAAAAGGGGTTGGGGAGATTTTGAATGTATTGCTGCGTTCTGTAGGCAGAGACGTGGTAAATTGTAATATGAAGGGTTAGCAAAAAAAAAAAAGGGGTGAGTGAGGGTGAGGACAGTTGCAGCTGGGACACGAGGTTTTCTAGTGCTGCTTTGCGTATTTTTTTTTCTTTTATAAAGAGGATTTTGATATTGTGCAGCCTTTTATACAGAGTAAATGCCCCTCCTCCACGTCAGGCAGGAGCACTGAGTGTCGGGCAGGTGACGGGCACGGGGGTGGCTGCAAAATGCCTTGTGCTGCGAGCCAGCGGGCACCCGCTGCTGCTCCCCAGGGACACCCAGAACCCACGGGCTCCTGGCCCTAGTGTGCAAACACACGCGTGTGCACACGCACACACACACACCCACCATGGTCCCCTGGCAAAGCAGGGCTCCTGTTGCCCACCCCTCCATCACCCCGTCCTGCACCGCTCCGTGCTGCAGCCATGCACACGTGCGCACCCATCGTGTCCCTGTCCCTGCACCCTCTCGCTGCCCCCCTTGGCCATTTCTCCCCGGGTCGCAGCCGTGAGACCCTCAGGGGTTGGGGGCAGCGGGTGCAGAGCCTGGCCCTGCCCGCAGAGCCCGATGGAGCCGGGCTGGGGGGGTTTGCAAGCTCACAGATGCACGGCTGCACCGCCGGGTGGGAGCAACGCACGGAGCGCTTCCAGCTGGAGGGATGTACCCAGAGCTGCCCCCCGCAAATAACCAGCCTGCCCTCCCCAAATAACGCCATATGCTACTTCTAATCTAGGGAGCTGAGTGCTGGGAGAGCAGGAGTGGCCGTGTATGTGCGCGTACGCCCCTGCGTGCACATTTTTACATGCTTTTTTTTTCTATTAAAAGTTAAAAATAAATTTAAATTTAAAAAAATATATTACAAAAAAAAAATACAAAAACACCCACGACAGTTTCTCCCCTCCCAGGGATGTCAGAACACTTCACATTCAGGCAGAGCCACCTCTGCGTTTCTCCCCGTGCTGTTTCCCCTGGCCGGGACCGTGGCACCAGCTCTGCCCCAGCTCCGTTGGCCGCACTGGATCCGGCCAGGGCTGCACGAGCCAAGTGGTGGGCACAGAGCTGGTGCTGGTCACACTGCGGAGGAGTAGTTTTCTTATCACTGCAGCCATGGTAGCAGGACCTACACCTTGCACTGGTGTGTCCACGGGCCCTGCTTTCTCCTTGCTGGCTCAATTCCTCCCTCCACGTGTATGATTTGTCTTACAACGTACCCTCTTGCTCCCGGACTGTGCAGTATTCAGGTTAAAAGCAGCGCCTTGGACTCGGGGGACAGCTCGCCCCGCCGCAGTGGAGGGCGCAGGGGCTGCAAATGGACTCTGATGGCCTCGGCGCCATGCTCTGGGTCAGGCGTCGATTTGAAAGATGGGATGGGAAGAAAAAAGGCGGCACTCCACAGCCGTCGGCGTACCCGCGCTGCCCGCAGCCGATCCGGACATTTTAACTGTGAGGGCTTTTAATTCCCCACCACACCTTTTGAGGTACGAGTCAGTCTTTGCAGAGTATCTTTGACTTTTTGGGGTTTCTCTTGGGGGTGGGGGGAGCGGGTTTGGGGTTGGTTTTGTACACGTTTAATATCCAGCGTTTGGTCCTGCCCGGGCTGTGCTCCAGGGAGCATCTCCCTGCTCCAGTTAGCACAGCCAGGTTGTACAGTGCTCACTGCAGTTTGTTTAAATGCATTTAGACTTCAGATCCTTTGCATTTCTTGTGAGTGTACTTATCTTTCCAGCTTCCTTTATTTCTTTTTTTTTCTTCCCCCCCTTTTTTTTTTCCTCCTTCCAGTGTAGCTTGGAAACTAAGCAAATGATTGACTTTCTCTAACCTTCACCTGGTGAACTATTGTACAGGACTTTGGGCATCAAGGAAGAAAATAAAAGAAAAAAAAAAAAGAAATAAAGTACTTTGCCATGGATTTTGAGGCCAATCTTTGTGTACCAGCACCTTCAAAGGCAGGGTGCTGTTTGCAGAAGCATCACAAAGGCGCAGGAACTCCCCCCTGTGAGATCCCAGTGCAGCACAGGGGAGAGAGCAGGGGCTTGGGGCGCAGGCACCAAGAGCAGGGATGCTTGGTGAGCCCTGCCCATGGAAACACAGAACAACCACCTCCTTTGGGAGCCCCTTTTTTGTTGGTACCAAATCAAACCTCTTTGCCTGCAGGCTCCTGAAAATCTTGTAGTTCATAAACCCACACACGTAACTCCCAGAGAATCCCAAATCCCATAGCAATGGCCCAGAAAGGACCCAAATTCAGGGACTTTTTCCTGCCCGACTATCAGAACAGCGCTGTTTCCTCATCCTGGGCTGAGAGCTGCTCTTCTTCCCCCAGGAACAGACCCAGCACGCGGGCTTGTAGCCCTGACACCAATGTTTCCGGCACATAGTTTGTTTTCCAAACACCCACCACAAACTGGAGAATAAAACAAAATACCACCATAAATATGACAATTTTATTAAAATATACATATGAGTACAAATTAATGATTATGTGGATAAAGTTCACTGTATGTAAACAAATATATTAAAAAAGAGCACGTCTTTTTTGTGATATAAAGTGCAGTTATGTTTCCATATTATATACAATATGTCAGCATTACATTTTTTTTTTTTGGTAAGGACTATGGAACTACCATTTGATTATAAGATAAAATCCTCTGAGAAAGTATACACCTACATATTACAAAAGAGGGCCTGGGCTCGAGTTCATTTAGCAAATGAAGATCAGCTCCCCACCGTGTTAAATGCAGCTAACGAGAGCGCAGGTTTTGGGGACAAATGAGGGAGGAGGCACTAACTCTCGCAAGGGAAAGGTGCTGGTGCTCTCCCTCCAACAGGCTCACGCCGCCCTATTGCCAACCCCAAACGTGCACAGGCAGAAAGAAACCAAAGGACAAGACCTTGTAGAAGAGGTGAACGGCTCCCGTCGGGGGAAATCAAATATACAGGATCTATGTACAGCTCTGATGACCAGGGAGGAGAGGGGAGCAGCTCTGCGCCGGCAGGGAAGGATGGATGGGAAGCGCCCTTAGGGCCCGCCAGCTCGCCCTGCACGGTGCCTGGGACCCCGGCAGCGGGGGGAAAAGCCTGGCCGGGCCCCCACGGCCCCGCACTAGGAGTGGGGAGCGCGGCAGGAGCGGCAGCAGGCTTTGCTGTAGTACCAGTGGCTGCACAGGTTCACCTTGATGGCCAGAGCACAGTTGGTTCCTGCCTGGTCCTGGCAGCTGTCATCTGCAGGGCAGGCAGGTTGGTTGGGGGAAGAGAAGAAAAAAAAAAAAGGAATTGATATGGAAAGAAAAGAAATAACATTGCAAGTTCATGAGTTCCCTATGTCCCGTACACAGCCTGCCCTAAATACCATGGGCTGGGAAAGAAACAAAAAAATTGCCCTGGCTGCCACGGTCACATCCATGCTCCCTGGCAGAGCATCCCCTGGAAAAGCCAAGCGGTTTCCCCATGAATATCATCGTCAGCCCGGGCAGAGGTACAAGGTTGGCACGTTTCATCACGCCTGCCCTGGGGAGCTGCACTTGGTTCCAGCCCCAAAGCTTGGGCTCCTCCCTGGGGGAGCTGCCCAGCAGCTCCCCGAGCCACCGAGGGACCCCGGCACCGGGCTGTCCCCAGCCAAGGGCCTCCGGTGGCAGGGCACAGGGTGACCCCAGCACATGCACAACTCCTGCCCCAAATGGGTATTTGAGAAGGTGAGTGGGAACCCAGCAGCGGGACAGCAGGAGCTCAGGGCAAATGAGGTGCTGGAGAGAGAGGGGGTGGCAAAACCCACCGTAACACCCTCCCTCCCAGCTCCCTCCAGAGCAGTATTTTGCTTTAAATCCTGTGGGCTTGCAGTTGTTTTGTTTGTATAAAATCCATACGAAGGATGAAACCAACCCGCTCCCAGGAGACAACCAGGCACCCCAAAAAGCACTGCAGCGTGCCCCCAACCCGCGGGGAGGCCGAGCTGGTAGCCGGGGGCACCCCAGGTTCACAGCTGGCCCCAAACCTGCCTCCCGCCTCCGTGCTCTTCTCCCACATCATCCTTATTCCCAAATCCTATTAAAGAATTAGAACCGCGTGTTCGCTAAAGATCACAGGGGCTTTGAGCCAGCAGACGAGTCAGATAATGAGATAGTTACAAATCCCACAGGACATTCGGAGACCAAAAATCATTAAAATAATGGCACAGACGAAACTTCCTAGACATGAGCTGGAATCACACAGAAGCACCACCCAGGTCAGCTCTCCACAGCTCCCTCTTATCTTCAGGAGGGAGCGCGCTGCTTTTGAACTCTCCCTTTTATTTAATAGGGTTACATCGAGATACAGCACGGCACCGTGTCCCTGGGGCACAGAGCGAGCTCTGTCCCCTCTATGTTCCCCCTGGGGTGAGCAGCAAGCTGGGGGGCAGTGGAAAATAAAACACCAGGGGGTGCTCACCTGGGGGCTCCGTGGGGCAGGGCTGCAGGTCGCAAGTCTGCTTGCCGACTGGCTTCACCAGCGGGTCGCAGCCACGGACGATGTCCTTCCCCTGGTAGCACTTCACGTCCCGCATCCTCACGCCGATGCCGCAGGTTTTTGTGCACTGGGGAACAGAGATTTGGGGCTGAGGCGAGAAAACCCCCTGCCGTGGGGGGGTCTGCGCTGAGCCAGGACCTGCTTAAAAACACCCTCAGTGGAGCCGTCAGGGCAGGGGGCTGAACTCTGCACCTCTCGTTGCACTGCTGGCCCCTCGCTCCGTCCTCGCTGCCAGCAGTCAGACGTCTGCGGCGGGCTGACGGGGATCCATGGACGCGCTCCCACCCCTGGGGCTGCAAACCTCCCTCCTCCCACCAGAGCCACCGCGGCTCGGAGCTGCTTGGTGACACTGAGGTGGCTGTGACCACCCCCCCCGGCCGGGGGCTATGGGGCTGGGGTCTGTGCAATGAGTACGGGGTGCACAGAGCTGCTCCCAGGCTGCGCTCGCTGCCTGCTGCCCTTTGGACGCCTCGGCGCACGGGGATTACAGCAGGGTTTCTTGGGCTAATTATAGGCTGCAAGGACGGTTTTTAAGACTAAACAAAACGAGCTCCAGGCAGACGAGAAGGCCTGCGTCAGGGAGTTCTTGCAGGGAGCTGGGAACAGCCCTTCGCTGCTCGTTGCCTCCTTGCTCGCGGCACAGAGGAGCCCCGTACGGGACTGGGACAGCCCAGCCTGCCCCCAGCATCACCCCACACCTCGCCGGAGCCCAGCTTTGCTCCCTGCCCATCTGTGGGGCAGCTGTAGTGCAGGCTCCATGCACAGCCCCAGCTGCATTCCTACCAGCTGTTGCAGGGAAAAAGTGGTGAAAAATAAAAACAGGAAAAAAAAAAAAAGCTAAAGCTAACCCAAAACATCTCCTCTCGGTCCTGTTCACAGCAAGTCCTGCCTGCATTGTGCCAGGGCAGGCTCTCCCGAGCTGCTAGCAAAGCAAAAGGGCTCCTCTGTGCGCTCCCTTGCGGGCTGCACCTTGCAGAGCTTCGCCCAGCTCCTCGGGGCTTTTTGCAGGTGGTGTAGGAAGGGCATTTCCCCCCGCAGTAGCACCCCCGAGATGCCCCCAGTCCCCTCCCCACCTACCTCCGACCAGGGGGTCGTGTACCACTTGAAGCACGGCCGCTCGAAGCACGTCGTCTCCTCCACAGGCTTCTTGGCCACGTCACAGTCGGCGGGGTTGCGGGTCTTGATCTTGCCGTTGACGATCTCGAGGCAGAGCACGATCCTTTTCTTCACGCCCCGGCCGCACGTGGTGTTGCACTGCAGGGACGCAAGCGGGGCTGAGAGCCGTGCACCCCATCCCTGCCCCGCACCAAGAGCATCCTCCTCCATCGCCCCCCCCGAGGGGACTGCCAAGCTCTGAGCCTTACCCGCTCCCAGTCCTGCGCCAGCCAGTGCGACGGGCAGTTCTTGTCCCCGCAGGGGTGGATGGCCAGCGGCTTCGTCTCCAGGTTGCACTGCGACTCCGGCACCACGCGCCCGTCGCTGGTTTTGCAGTACACGTGCCGGATCATCCTGCCCTGCCCGCAGCCGCCGCTGCACTGAAACCACACCGAGCACAGCAGGTGGTCAGAGGTGGGGAAAGCAGCACGGTCCCAGCCCCGTGGATGACCCAGGATGGGGACTGAGATGCCTATCTGGGGCTCAGCTCTTCCCCAGCCCCACCTCACCAAGGGATCCTTGGGGTTCGGATTAAAAAAGCAGCAAACGCTGGCTGCAGGGAAGCTGGGCGCATCCTTCCCCAGGGAACCCTCGCAGCCAATGCGCCCCGCGGTCGCATCCCGCTGGCACCGAGCAAAACTCGGCGCCTCCTCGGCACGGGCAGGAGGGGAAGTGCCACAAACAGGGGAACACGGGGCAGCTTTCAGAGACCAAGATAAATGGGACCAAGCGAGTGGCTGCCAGTGTCCCCCCTTCACTGTTTCGGCAGTGCCCCGAGCCTCGGGGGGAGCAGCGGGTGCTCCCCGGCTCTTCTGCAGCCGCTCTTGTGGATACGCACGGCGTTTTGCAGCCCCGCTGCTGCCATGGAAACTGCTTATTTTTAGCCAGAGAATAAAAACCCTGCGTAAAAATAGCTTGGGATGGAGAGGGTCTGTGTAGCAGAAGTGTGCAGGAAGGGAAAAGAGGGGAAAAAAAAAGGCTAAAGGTTCACTTTCCAGGCACGGAGCATCAGCATTGCCCAGCTCAGCAGCAGACAGGGTGCTTCTGGCACCCGCCAGGTGACAACAGCAGGAGCTGGCCAGGCTCCCTGGGATGGCACAGGGCTCCACTGTCCCCCCCGACCCATGGGGATGGGGCACATGCAATGGCTCATCCCTGCCATGGGCAAGGAGCCTTCTGCAGGGCAGGGTCCGGTGCTCACAAACTCCACCAAACCTAAAACCCCAGGAAACGCAGCACGGAGTGGGCGGGTGGTGGTCAGGGCAAGCCCAGAGGTGCCACCCGTCCCCTCCCCGGGGTCTCACCGGTCCCCAGTCGGAGACAGTCCACTGGCGGTCGCAGGGCGGCCCGGTGCAGTTCTTCTCGGCCAGGGGCCGGGCGCTGGCATCGCACAGCTTCTCCTCCTCCGAGCAGCGGATGTCCCGCGTCACCACGCTCCGCTCGCCGCACCGCGCTGAGCACTGGGGACAGAGGGGACAGCATGAGCAGGGCACCCACCCGACACAGCACGGCCCCCTCCCCAGCCACAGCACACTCTGGGTAAAGGTGATGGAAACTGGGAGCTGATTTTTACGTATTTTAGTGTTTTTAACCTTAAACTCTCAAAAAATGCACACTGAAAATCCATTTAAACACATCTGTAAAATGAGATGGAGCAAAGCCACCTCTCTCCCAAAACGCCCCAGCAGCCCCAAACAGCCTCAGCAGTCAGGTTTGGCAGTGCAGGAGGGGTTGCATCCTGCCCAGGTGCTGTGCAAGCCCAGCAGCCACGCTCTGGGGGGGCCACCCCAGCCTCGCTGGCGTTTTGGGGGCACGGAGCTGGGTCAGAGCCTGGCTCAGCCTCTGAATGCATCCGCTTCCAGCCCTGCTCCTCTCACAGCTGCTTGGCTTGAGCAGACCTCCCCACACCCACAGAAGCCAGAGGGTGAAAAACCAAAAAACCAAGGCACCAAAACCTCCCATTATCGGAGCTGAAAGGTTGTAGCTGCTGTTTAAAGCCAGGAGTGAGATCTCCCTCACTTCCTTCGCAGGAACAGCCAGCTGCTTTTCGTGTCCTTCGAGAATGTTTTCCCCAAACCACAGAACTGAGATTTTTATCCTGTGGATAAATTTGGCACCGCGCAGCGCAGTGACATTATTTAGAACTGGATTTGAGTTACTGCAGTCTCCCATACACACGTTTGCTCCATGCATAACGTTAAGCAGGGAAAAGTGTCAACAGCACAGCGCTCAGACGCACCGCGCTGATATGTTAATCCTCAGATCTCTGAAACGTGCTCTTTTTTTATGCCTATTTCCCAAGCCAACTTGGCACCCGGCTTCAGATGTGATCCAAATTAGATTAGCTTTGCTGCTGGCTAAGAGTGAACGACTCCAGGAGTGTCTCAAGCAATCTGTCCCTGACACATGCCGGAGGAATATATGGGTTTGGGTAAAATAAGCCACTCCACTTCGCTACGCCAGTCAAAATATCATGCTAGCACGTGCGCAGGGAGCTTTTCTCTACCAGACTGGGAAAGTCAAAACATCCTGCAAAATCAGAGAAGGCACCAGCCCCTCCACCAGCAGCACGATGGGGACAGCTCTCCCCAACCCGAGGAGGGAAGGAGACATTTAAATCACAACCAAGAAGCATTTCGGGAGCTCCCAGGAGGAGAAGCATCCCATCTCTGACGGCACAAGCCAGCACGTGCAGCCATCAGGGCCAGTGCCCTAGGAGGTCCCCATGTGCCAAGCCTCTGACAGCCACAGATGAGCCAGAAATCCCCAAAACTCACCTCCGACCACTCCGACATCTCCCACTGGGGCCCGCAGGCTGGGTTCTTGCAGACCTTGCGCTCGTCCGGCCTGGTGATGTCGGCCGACTCGCAGAGGTCGCTGTAGACGGAGCTGTCGAAGCCCGGGGAGATCATCTTCCAGCAGCGCACGATGCGGAACTGGTAGCCCTCGCCGCACGTGCGGGAGCACTCGCTCCAGCTGCTCGTCTCCCACCTGCGGGCCGAGAGAGAGGCATCACACGGGGGAAACCCAGCCCTGTGCAGCCCCACGCCACCCACGGCAACATCACTTTGCCCAGAGGCAGAGCGGCGAGAAAGCAACCCCACACCACCTCCGTGCAGCCCCCCATGCGCAGAGCCAGTATGTGCCACAGGGGATGTGGTGCCCCTCCCCAGCCCTGCATGTTTCTCTGTTTGCTCACACTCAACCCTGATTTTTTATTTTTTTTTTTTGCCTGACCAGCTGAAGGACAGAGGGGACACGTGCATCTATCGCAGCCAGCACAGGTGAGGAGGAACAGGACACAGGCAGAGGGAAGGAGGAGGGGTGCAGGTGCCCTTTGGGGTGCCACAGCCGGTCCCCAAGGAGGGATGCAGGCCGGCATCTTTGGAAATAGGGACAACCCAAACGACTGCAGGACATTGGTGCTGTAAGAGCTACGGGCTGGGAATGCTGACAAAGGGAAGCAGGAGGGCAGGGCTCAGCCCATGGCCCTGCAGATCCCCTGGCAGGAGGGAGGTTCGTGCACCACGGTCAGACTAGCTCAAACATTGTGAGATGGGATGGAAAAGGTAGGACCTGCTCCAAGACGATGCCTGCCCCTTACCACCCCCTGCCATTGCTGCCCTGACACTACGAGAGGGGAGCGACTTCTAAACCGAGGGAAAAGCCTCCTATGCTCAAGCCTTCTATAGTATAGAAGCATTTTAAATGTTCTGATATATAGAATAATGTTAAAAAAATAAAAAAAAACTAAAAGCCTAAACAAATCAGAGGTCACAAGGCTGCCCTGGGGGCGCCTGGACCATGTCCCCCCCTGCACACCAGCCCCATGTCAGGCTGCAGGCACAACACGCGGCCACGGGAGGCTGTCTCACGTTTTGAGGTGCCACCTGAGTGCAGAAGGGAGAGGAAACCAGGGTCTTTCCCATCCAGATCAGACAGCTCTCGGGCAAATCAAAAGTTCTTTTGGCTTTAGCTTCTGGAGAACCTCCGTGGCACCAGGCTGCCCCACCTGAGCCCCCTGCGGCTCCTTCGCCCACCCGCTCTCCTGCTGCATTCACAGCTAAACCCCTCTCACGGTGCTAAAGCTTGAGGAACTGCAGCAGCACAAACCCAAGGAGGAGCTGGCTTTATAACAGACCAGTGGGACAACCCAACACCCGTGCTAGGAAAACACCAAGCTAGTGCAAATAAAGTCCCCGTGGTGCCCCCAGGACCGGGCTGCTCACGGCAGCAGCACCATTCCCCTCCCCTCTCCTCGCTCGCACCACGACCTGCTCTGGCTTTCAGCCTCAACGTGCGAAGTCCGGCGAGATGCCACCAGCCCGACAGGCATGTGCTTTCTGCCCCCTTGCCCTCCCCAGCACGACCAGCCGTCCTTCACAGTTACCCGAGCTGAAAACGACCGCTCTTGGCTTTTGTAGGGCTACGCCTGGTCCCTGCTGCCACCCTGCCCTCGCTTTATGCTGCTGCTGCGTGAAACCATTTCGGGGCACGCCCCAGACCTTTACTTATCCCTTTGCACTGCCCCAGTCTGACCTCGTCAAGCCCTCCCTCCGACAGACACGGGTAACTGCTTTTCTTCGCAAGCCTCCCAAGGCACACGTCCCGTGTTACAAACCAGCAGCAGGGACGCACCCAAGCTGCACGGTTTGGCTCTGGACCGCAATCCAAGCCACGTTTTTTGGATAAGAAGCCACAACAGAAGGAAAACAGGCTCCTGTCTGCATCAGTACCCCATGCTTTGCCCTGACTGCAAGCAAACCTCGGCAACGTTTAAGATGTTGAAGAGGGCACGGGACTGGACAGATCCTGAGTGCAGTTTGCAAACTGCAAACCACCAGGAGGTCAGGGAGCTTTTAACCCAGCAGCCGAAACCACAACCCTCAAGGGGAAAGCCTCGCAGCGCCCCAGAGCAGCCCAGGCAAGCGGGGCAGGAGGGCTGGGGTGCTAGGGGCCACGTGCCCCACGTCCCTGCTGCCCCCCGCGCCGTGCCAACCCCCCCGATGCACCCACGGCAGAGGAAGCGCCCTGCGGGGCGGTACCTTGGCTGGCACTCTCTCCCAGCACAGAACTCATGGACGGGCTCGGGGCGGGTCATGGCATCACAGTACGTATCATCCACTTCGATGCCGTCATAGCGCACACACATAGCATACGTGGACATCACTCCTGGTTTCAAAGAGAATACACACACACAACAGAGGACGCTTGGTGACTTTTGATATCCAAACTATCCCCCACCCCGCACCCCTCTTAGCTGCGTTTTCCAAAAATTCCTCCTGCGGGAAAGCAGCAAACCTGACTTTCTGCCCACGGGGAGGATGCTGCCCAGCAGGGAAGGATGACAGCGACCACCAAAGCCAACACTGGCAAGGGCTGAGGCTGGCTCCAAAAGTGGGTACAGCCACCACGTGCAGGGCTCACCACCAATAACAACATACAAGCAACGTGTTTTCATAGGAAAACGCTTAGGGCAACGGGTCTGCGAGGCAGCTCCCTGCTCCAGGGCAAGCACAGCTCTCAGGACATGTGGTTTACATGAAACCAAATAAAAGATCTCCAGCTCCTGACATCGTATGGCTTCTCTGCGATGTGCCATTAGGAAAAGGTAATGAGAAAGGAGAAATTTAAGTAGAACCTCTCCCTGCTAGCTGCAAACTGGGCAGGGCAGCCTGTCCCAGTCAAGGGGGAGGTTTGTTCAGAGGGGATCAAAGAAGCCAAAAATGACCCAGAACGTGTGGCTGATGGGATTCTGGGGAGGGGGATGGCTTGCTAAGCCCCCACTACCTGCACACTGTGTGCAAGTGCCTGGCACCCTTAAAAAAAATAAATTAATTGCATTTGCTTTTCTAAAAGGTATCCCCTAGACTGCGGTCTCCTCTTTTGCCCTTTTTCCTTCTAATTGCAGAAGCCCCACAGCACCTGGATTATTTCAGGGACAGCAACAGCGAGCAGTGCAGCGAGCAGAGGGCTTGTGCCCAGTAGTGCAGGGGACCAGGGACACCACTGGCTTCCCTCCCCCTAACCAAGGAGCAAAGGAGAGGGGGCTCAGAGCTTTTGGGGGATAAAAAGGGGGAATTTAGGAAAAAAGAACAGAGGCCAGACTTTGGCAGATATGTCGCTGTTCCAGGTTGACACCATTGCAGCTGAGACCAGCCTCGGCAGCAGGAGGAGTGGGAGAAACAGAACTAAATCAAACAGCCAAGTGCTGCTTTGTTTCCTGCCAGAGCCGAACAATCTTCAAAATTTCAATCTGTCGGAAAGAAGCTGAGCTTTTCAAAACCCTCTGAATGTTCAAAAGGGAACGGGAAATAAAAAGCCATGAAAAGGAGGAGCCCGGCTGCACAGAGTTCAATCCCCTCGCTGTCACAGCTGCCCCGGCTCGAGGAGCCGACGTGCTCAAACCCAGCAAGAAGCGTTGGGACCCTGCCGGGCTGGTAAATGCAGGAGGACAGGGAGCTTTTTGCAGCTCACAAACGCTTTGCACAAAAAGCCCACGGGGTGAGACCCTGGGATTTTTCCTCTCCTCCCCAGCAGCACGCACCAGCGGCTCTGCAGAGCTTGGGGGGCTGAGCTGCGAATCCCCTGGCTTTGCAAGGCTACACTGGGGGACGTGGGGTCGTGCTACACCAGATCTGACAATGGAGAGACCCCCTGAGCATCGCCAGGTCCTTCCCATCCCTACGAGACGTAAAAGCGACTCACACACCGGGTGGTTTCGGCGGCTGTGCAGAGGCTGCGTTTGGCTGCGTCTTATAACTACCTGTGGTACATGTAGAGCTGCAGGGTTCATGGGAGGAAAGCTTCCACCTGTACATGTCAGCAGCACTCACACCTTGGCCCTTTCTTAACAACTTCAATCTGTTTCTAGCAATAAGCAAAAAAAAAAAAATAGCATTTACAAGGAGAGCCGTGATACGCCACGTCAGAGACACACATCTGCGAGCAGGTTGGGTTTGGGAGGGGATTGGCTTTGTTTGTCGGTTGGGTTCGGTTGTTCTGATTTTGGGGTTTGTTTGTTTGAATTGTTTCGTTTCATTTCACAACATACCTGTCCTGAGCCCCAAGTAGAATCCCCAGCCCGGTTAGAGGCAGAGCTTCCACTGTCTAGAAATAGAGAGAATGGGATAAAAATACCCACAAGTAGAAACAGTTCAGAATTTAAACAAAAAGTTCTCATTTTTTTCTGCTCAAATACACCTGGCCCTCGGCGTAACGGCGGCTAAAGGTGCAGTATCTCCTCCCCTGCGCCTCCGGGGCCGACCCGGCACGCCGCCGCGCGCTGCTCAGCGCAGGCGGATTTTCGGCTGCTCCGAGCTGGGCAGCCTCGAGCCTACACGTGGCGCGGGATTTCGGCAGCCTGCCGCTCCAAGCACACTTTGCTTTTGGACACAAAGGCCCCGCCGGTCGCCTACCTGTTGCTTGGGCCACTCTCGCTGGATTGTTTTGGTTTGGATGCGTGATTTGCATCTCTCGTGTTCACGCTACGTTCAAACGCGTAATGCCAAGTGGGAAAGGGATAACAGATTCAGCCTGGTATGTGAAAAAGCATCTGTCAAACCAAGAACAGCAGCTTCTCCCGGTTCAGTGCGTCGTACGTCCTGAAATGTTGTAACACGTCAGGGATACTGCACCTTTACAACAAAGTTCTCAGACCTTTGCTCAAACCCTGCAAGTGTCTACCCTGATTGAAAGAGCGGACAAGGTTGTATCCTGACATCCAGCTGTCTCTGGCCTGGCAAGATATGCAGCTTATATGATTTCTAGGCAGCAGAAGCTCTGGAATTGCCTTATTTAGGTGATCATAAGAAAAAGTTCAGGTCCAGTCTATCAGATCGACCTTTAAGAGGCGCTGGTGAGAATCCAGGCGTTTCCTTCCAGACCCACCCTCCTTCCAGTGATCCTCCAGGAGGATTACAAATAATTCTCCTTTTCCCTGTTGATTCTGCCTGTCATTTTGGCAAATGCTCATTTCCTACATTTGAAATGGAACTGAAACGAAGGTGGCTATTTTTGCACAAAAACCAACAACCTTGGCTTGCCATACATAGCGCTTTATCTTGCCAAAGCGGCTCCGCCAGAGCCACGCCGGCCACTGCCACCAGCAGCCCTGGTGCTGCCTGTGCTGGCTGCTTCCCCCAGGACAGCTTTCAGAAAGAGCCCTTCACATGCAGTCAACATCTGGATTTTATATTTTAATCATTTTAATTTGCCTGGAAAAGGGGCTGTGACCTAGCTCCTCTGCCCTGCACCCTGCTCTCTGAGGCACCAAAGCAAACACCACATTATCAGCTGAAAATAATCACCAAAATAAGCTCTATATCACATCTGAGGATGGAAAACCCTTCAGCAGCATCCCTTTAATGTATGTGATCCTGAAGAGCTTCTCCTATGCGTAATGAGGTCACAGGGACAAGTTCTTTCTAGGTAGGTCAGACATTTGGTCATAGGGCACTGCTCAGCTCTTATTTCAATCTGAACAAAATAACAGTTTTGTCTCTCTAAATACAAACAGCAGCACGTTGTCCTACAAACAAAGCAGGCTTTTTTTTTCCCTCTTTATGTAATGTATTTACAAGCATTATTATAGTGTCAAGTGTTCTCTTCCCTGCCTGCACTTTGTTTCCATTTTTCATGCGGGCAACGGCACCAAAAGCCAGCACCAGGCCCCTTGTGCCAGGTGCCTGACAGCCTCGTTGCTGCTTTCTAGTGAAATTCCTTCCTGGGGCAGTGGAAACAGACAGCCCTTTCTGGCAGCAGCTGATGCTTTGGCTGCCCATCTTCCCTAAACAGCCCTCGTACCAGAAGAAAAAAAAAATAAAAATGAGTGCATGAGACCAGGAGGTGACCCCAGTGCAGGACAAGCCCCGGCGGTGATGCTGCCAGGGTGCATCAGCCTGGCCCCGTGGGGCTGGCTCCAGGGATATAACAGGTCAGGACGGCACAGGGCACAGGCACTAAAGGCTGCAGTAGTTCAAGAAAAAAGGTACCCCACCTCTAAGCAACTGTCTTGTGTGTGCAGCCGGCTGCTTACAGCCCGCAGGCAGATGACCCTCTCCGGCACCTTCACTTAAGGGAGTGGAAGCCAGCGAAAAGCCAACTTTCCATCCTTGGTCTGGGAGGGATGGGTTTGGGATGGGTCAGGTCCAAGCTCCTGCCCAAAACTAGGCTGACCCCAGGATGAGATGGGGCACATGGGGCCTTGCCCTGCCTGGTTTTGCCCCTCTCCAAGGGCAGACCCACAGGGCAGAGGTTTTCCTGGTGCCCCATCAGGGTCCCCCCTGGGTAGTGCCTCCAGCCTGGCTCTGCATTAGCACCCCTCCTCCTCCTCTTCTCCTGGAGGAACAAGCCCAGTGCCTCCACTGCTCCTCGCATACCTCATGCTCCAGCACCCTGCCCGCAGTTGGTGGGATGGGGGGGATAAGGGGGGGGCAAGCCAGACCCCTCACCCTGCTATCGTGTCGTATTTCCACACGCACAGCTCCTGCTTGCCCTGGGTGCAGCCTTTGGCTACTGCAAAACTCCAAAGGCAAAGGTCTTTTTCAGCTATTATTGTTTAGATCTGAAAAAAATCCTTATTTTATTCCCAAGAGTGGTGGGAAGAAGGAACATTGCTATTTTCTTCCCATTCCTCCCTTGGCTTTGTTCTGCAGTGCTTGGTACCTGTCCTGAACAGGTTTAAATCCCTGGGCTGTGCCTTTGATAGAGGGGTGGCTGGGGATAACGGGAAGAGGGTTTGCTTTTATATTTGTTTGGTTTTTTTGTTATTATTGGGTTTGGGTTTTTTGTTAAGCATCACAGGGAACTGCACTCAAGGCACTAACAGTCTTTTTTGTTTTATCCTGCAATAGACAAGCTGCTCTGAATTTCAAAGCACATACAGTTCCCTGCATTCCCAGGAGGCAGAAAAGCATCAGCCCCATTTAACAGCTACCAAAACGGAGATGTGAGTTACAGGGTGCTGAGCAAGGCCACACAGGGAGGGTGCTGGGACCAGGCAGGACCCCAGGCGCAGGGCAGGCTCCCTCCTCGCCCCACAGCACAAGGAAGGGAGCTGACAGCGCTGCCCTTGCTTGTCAAAGTGCTAATGAAATGCTTGCTTTGGCAGCTGAAGGCAGGCTTTCCAAGCCAAGCCACGAGGAGAGATGATAGACAAGCCCTTGGCAGCGTTTAAGTGTTCTTATCATTAAGAAGTCTGTGGATATGTTTGGCTGCATGGACATTTTCTTTAGCATAAGCTTCTTTAGCATAAGCTAGCACAAGTTCTAGGTAAATACAGCTAACTAGAGCCAGAGAGCGTTTGCTCGGAGCTTTACATCTTCTGCAGCTCAGCAGCACAACCCACGGCTTCCCCGGGGGGAGCCAGGGGACAGAGGGGTTGGGGCAGCACAGCTAGGAGGAGACCTGGGTGCTGGGGACCCCCAAAAAACAGGAGGGACCTGAGTCCACAGCTGTGGATCTGGGACCTGATGGCTCCCAAGAAGCCGGTCTCAGCCCAAGCTCTTCAGGGATGTGTGTGAAGGACTGTGGATTGCTGCTCTGCCCAGCCCGCCAGCAGCCCCATCCCTGCGAGCCCACGCTGGGAATGCACTGCTGTGAGCCCCAGGGCACCTCAGGAGGCACGCAGACACGAGGACAGGCACTATCCTGAGACTTCCCTTCCCCCAGCCCAGAGGAATTATGCTGCTAATGACAGATTATGTTGTGTTGTGTTTTTTTTTTTAAACCTTCCCGTTGTATCTTTGTAACTCTACCACTTCTAACCAGCCATCAAAGAGATGTGAAGTGCCAGTCCTATTATTAACCACTTGAAGCTGCCAGAGAGCTTTTGATATCCTTATCAAAGCAAGGACTAATTGCACTGTTTCTTCCTCCATTAAGGCAACAAACCCAGACTATTTCTGTAGGCCCTACACAAATCTCTAGCTCTGCTGTGCCTCTCCAGCTGTCAGTAAGCAGCAGGGCTAGCCCCGGGAGCTGCTGTGGGCATGATCCTGCCAACTCCAGGGAGGAAGACTATGGGAGGCAGTCAATAGGGTGCACGGAAAGGGGCCAGACCAACTTCTGCTGCTTTAGAATTAGGAGGGGGCCTGGGGAAAACCTAGCAGGACTTCAAGAGAGGACAAAAGGAAAAAGAGGCTTCGTTATGGCCATGGATCTGGTAACATGTTACAGCTGGCCAAGAGCCAAAAGCATGCTGACAGTCAGCAGCATGGATTGCTGACATTCCCCACTAAGGAGGGCAGTGACTTTTCCTCTCACTTAGAAGCTCTCTCAACTTTCTGCTCCCAAACCTTTCCTTCCAGATTAACCCCTGGCAGAAAGCTTTTATGGCATCCTACTCCCACTTACCTTCTGGCTTCCAAAGCAGGTAGAAACCATGCAATGGGGTCGGCATTGAGTACAGTACTATTATGAGTTGAGAACAACAACAAATAGGATCGACTAGAAAGATGCGTCTCCTACCTTGCTTTGTGGGTTCTGTTCCCTTGAGGGCTGGTCATGGTGACAGTGGTGTTTGAGAAGGGAGTCTCTGCAGATGTGTTGACGGCTTTGCCATTGCTCAGCTCCATGTAGGTGCCGTTGATGGTGTAGGTCACCAGGCCATCCGTGTCTTCATAGTCAACATAGAGGCTGTCAATGTGCGACCCCACAGAGTTGAGCGGGTCTCCCTGGGCAAAGATGCTGTTCATGGTCATGTTGAGCACCAGCTCCTTCGAGTCGGAGGACTTGTCTAGCAGCTTGTCCGTGATGGCGTTCTCCGAAAGGAATTCTCTGGAGGTGAGCCTGGGGTCGAAGTCTCTGTCATCATGGTCTGTCTGGTAAGTAGACCTGGTTACGTTTGAATCTAGATTGGAGCCAACAGGGGAAACAACAATGACAACCACAAAATGCATTCAGGCTGGGAGGCGAAAGCAGCCCAGAGCAGCAGGGACACACCAGAGCCTGAGCTCTGTCAGAGGCTAGAGGCAGGAGCAGGGGATTTGGGGGACCTCATGGAGTTGCACGCACTTGGGAAGAGTCCACAGCTCTCCTTGGGCCTCACCTTGGTACTGTGAGGCCCAAGGAAGAGAGAGCCTGGCTCCTGGCAGTGCTGCCCCAAGCAGTAGCAGAGGTAGGAAGGAAGATGCCCGCCTGGCTCCCGAGCCCACACAGCCATGCAGGGAAGGCCCCAGGGCAGTTTGGTGATGGGATATCTGAGGGACTGGGGTGGGAAGGAGGTTGCTGGGGCTGTGGATACGAGGGAGGTGACAGGAGGCTGTAGGGGGGAGATTTGCACACCCAGGGCTCCCTCCCCTCCTTGGGACCAGGCAAAGCACCGCAGGGCACCGGTGGGGAGACCTTACCCATGGCCACCCCCCACCCACCAGAAACCAGAACCTGAAGGGCAAAGAGGATTTTATGAGCAGACACGTTTTAAAGAACTTTCCAAGGTTTCCAAAAAACGAACCAGCAGGATCACTAGAGTCAGAAACAGAGCATTTCTCAACAAGAGCTCTGAGAGCAGAACACTGAGGCCCAAGTCTCCTCCTTACCTTTGGGTTGTTTGCCCTTCAGTTTTGGCTCACAGTCAATTGTTTCTGCTCTTTCATAGACCTCATTGGTTTCCTGACCTTTGCTCAAGTTTAAATCTTCCTCCGTGTCCTGTCTTCCAAACACCTGGTTCTCCAAGTCTATCCTTTCCCTGGAGATTTTCCCAAAATAGGTTGCGTTGTGTTGGAGAAAGCCCAATGGCACGTCTCCATCAAACTCTCTGCTTTCTTCGCTATCTGACTCAGAAAAGGTGTAGTAGATAGGCTGGAGATTTTTTGAGTGTGGCTTCCTCAGGAGAGTGTATTCAAACGTGATGGATGGATTCTTGCCATTTTGATTCCAGACCTGGCAAACATGACATTATTAACAGATGCAGTGAATACTGGCACACAAAGTCTGTGATTTGTCTTGGACTTGATGGTTGGTGAGCATCCACCTTGCTATTTCCAAACTGCTTTCCCTTGGATTGCCAGCTTTGTACAGCTGGAGCCCAGCATGGTTGTCCAAGGGGTTTTTTTTTTTGGTTTTTTTTTGGTTTTTTTTGTTTGTTTGTTTTAAAGCACCATGTCAGGATCAGACCCAGCTCAGGGCTGGGAGCCCCAGGCAGAACTCCTTCCCCTACCTCCAAGCGATCACCGAGACCTGGGAGAGCTGCCTTGAGTTACTGTCATCACATGCACAACCCCCCTTTTTGTGGTATTACAGTGAACAAGGGGCACATACCCCTTCTGCTACTATATCCACTGTATGGGGACTCAGCTCAGGCACTGCCACCCCTTTACTGACCTCATGCTTTCTGAGCACCCAAGGGACCACCCCTTCCCCTTCAGAGAAGCCCGTGGCTACACAGAAGATGGCAGGAGTGGGGCTCTGGCTGGCTGCCCAGAAGCCAATTAAATTACTTTTCTCCATCTGCCTGGTTTTAGACAGTTTGTTTCAAAAAAAAAAAAAAAGTTGGGTTTTAAAGTTTGTGCACTTAGATAAGCTAGCTGGCCCAATTTCTTATTTTCACTTTTCCCAGCAGGTAATTCTGATGAGACACACCAAGAAGAGAAATCCCCCGCAGTGCCTGAGGCGACTTCTCCCTGCAGAGAGGGGCTACCAAGCCCACGTTCATTATTCACAGCCCTGCCTGGGCTTTTATTTGACGATGCAAATAAAACACGTTCATGCAAGGAATGCTCCCAGGGGAGCTGTGAAGCCACAGCAGGACTCTGCTCCTGTGCCACCCATCCCCCTCAATCCAAGGCAGCTTTTTCCATTACTCCCCCAAAAAAAGCCAAAGCACACCATTATATTCAGTCCTTGATTTGTTGGTCCTTGGGCAACGATATACTCTATGCCAGTCTCATAGACATCCATGGGCCTGCGGTACTTGAACACCGTGCCTGCAATGTTGAAGTTCTTCGGACTGTCAACTTTGTAGTTCCCGTTGAAGAAGTAGTAGCCAGCTTCATCAGCCACAGCTTAAAGTGAGGGAGAATGAATAAGAATTATTTCCATCAACTGTGATAAGAGAGGCATGCAATACTGTCACTTTTTTGTTCAGGGCATACAATTATTGGAGCGTCATAGTTACAAAATACATTTTTCCTGCTTTTTGTGACAGATACATCACAATATATTTCCAACATGCATTGTGCCAGTCTTTGGCCAGAGCTCTGGGCCATGCTTTCCTTACACTGCGAGCTGCTGGGCGCGTTGGCCCACGGCCCTGGCTCAGCACAGCCATTAAATAAGAACAGATCTGCAGACAATAAGCAGACTGCCGGGGGCTGGCAGCAGAAGCTGCTTCTCTGGGAGCCTTGAACTGCTTACAATGAGCCCAGCACTGGCCCAAGGCAGTTCTGCCAGAGCGAGCCCAGGACCTGCACTAAATGCAGCCCTTTTTATCTAAGCCTTCCTACACATGGCCACGAGCCTCTGAGGCAGCACCGGAGCATGACAGCAGCAAACATGAGCCTCTGTTGGGCAAGGCCAGGTTTGTCCACACCCTTCCTGAGCAGCTCTGCCACCTCCACCAGAGATCAGCCTCGTGCCACCAGCACTTGATGAGGCAGCCCATAGACACATCTCCTGGGTACTGCCGTCATGGGCCATCGTGCATTCCTCAAGCTAGGAGGGATCACAAGAGAGGTGAAGTCACTGGGCTGTGAGCTGGCACCAGCATGTTTGTCAAACTGCACTGCAGTAGCAATAATATTGACCAACAGCTCTGCATTTTGATTGCTTTAATGCAGAAATATAGCCGAGGTGAAGAGAAACGCGCTGGCTCGTATAACATGATCATTTACACTGACTGTGGACTGAGCTCATGTCCGCAATAAAGCTACATTCATATCCACGTTGGAAAAAATATTAGCTAGCACACACATGCATTCTAGGGAAGTACCAAGAGGTTATACACACCCAGAACATCTGCAGATTTTTTCCGTTCTACTATCTGGATATCCCTCGCTCCAGCAGGAATGTGCGTTACCAGAGAATAGCCTACGGGAAACTACAGATTAATGAAAGGAGAACTTTTTAACGAGTTATCTGAACAAAATGCTCAGTAGTCAGTATTGCAATATTGCAAGCAGACTGGCTCTGATCCAGAGACTTACAGGAGTTACAGATTTTAATGGAGATTAATGTTAACTGTTAGGCTGCAAGTAGGAGCTTACTGGTAATAGAAAATAAGAAAGTGTAAGCAACAAATCTTGCTTTATGATGGGTTAATGCAGTCAAGAGAGGAAAAGGATGCAATCCTTATATGCACAAACAAGAAGTTTATTTAAACTGGTGAAGGAACACGTCTGAAGACTTTGCTAGCTAGAGAAGCAGTCCTGGGGTTGGACACCCTGTGCTAGCTGGTCTTCAAGACCCCCCCAGAACAAGATTACAGCCTGCTTCACCTCCAATTCCCCTTTGCCTAGTGCTAGGTAAGTGATGGGACAAATCCTACTAACACCACTGCAATTACTTCAGCTTGCTCTGTGTTAAACTGGTCCCCAGAGAGCATTAATCATTATTCCTGAATTAGACCACTATATTTAGGACGAGTAGGTTCTGTTGCTTTATATCACACTGATTTTGGAAATCCCGGTCTTTCAAAACACCCTAGCTTCCTGTTGTTACGAGGCATTTATTTCTGGTTTTACTGGGTCATGGGAAATTAAACTAAATCAGAGACGGCAGCCTCTTGCATAACCCTGTTGCACCGTTCAGAAATCTTGTATTTCTGAGAAGCGTCATGAGAAGTTACTGTTTTTACAGAAGGGTTTCCCTACCCAAATCTGGAAGTGGCATCGACACAAGAAGAACATGCAGAAAAAAGCTGAGGCAGGGCACTTAGTAGGAGTGAAAGCAGTTTACCAAAAAAAAAAAAAAGCGCAATTAAAAGAGCCCTCTGCCCCAAAGCAAAGGGACCCTTAGAGCCTTACCAAGATGAGAGTTTCCTTTCCGGTAACTCCCAGTCACATGAGTGCAGCTGCTCCCATCTCCTTGGCAAACTCCACATTTATCCAAGGTGTGGGTGGAAAAGAGAATGCCATCGCAGCCAATTGGCTAGAAAAGGCATAGAGTACTGAGGGTCAGGCAAATATTGCACCCCTTGTAGCTCTCTGAATGCTAACAATATTTTTGCTATAATGTTTAACAACCTCACATTTTCCAGACACGCAAACCCCTCGGAAATCAGTGTATTTGCAGGATGTTCCATCCCGAGCCTGAACCATTAACTGTCTCTGACCATCCACAGTGGTGCAATGGAGGTCACAGGGCTTGCTAGAAATGTGAACATAGTCATCTAAGGGGAAAGGATATAAAGATACATTCAAAACAGCAGAAACAACAACTTTCATCCAACCAAAGTCAAAGAATCTCTGCCAAGCTAAACAACGGCAGCAACAACACAACTGCACGGCAGCCAGCGCTTCAAGAGCTACAATCTCCTGTGCTTGCAGGCTGGACAGGAGATCGTGCTTCTGACAGCGTGACAGCCTGCTGCTGCAAGCCTTTGCACAGCCAGGCAGCCCTCGCTGCTGCCAGCAACAGATGCATCTGCTGATGCTACTGGCATCACAAATACCCGCCTGAGGATGCCACTACTCTGTGCAAGGGCTTGCAGTAGCGATACATACATTACACAACAGCATATGCACGTTCACATATTAATATTTAATACTTAAGTTACATTAACATAGACATCCACTGTTTTAAATAGATATACAAGGCTATATTCAAGCCATAGCAGCTTAAAATGTAAGAGCTTTTCCATAAACGTTCACCCAAGCTGGACTCCATTTGCCCTTTGCTTTCTGCAGACAGCTGGCCGGCTGCACCCACTGGCGCAGCAGACCCACGCCCAACAGACATTTTATAATACCCACAGGAAGCAAGTGACAAATTCACGTTTGCACCAGCAATCCAGCGCCAAGCGTTACGCTCCGCCACGGAGGGAGCAGTGATATACCCACTGGCCTGCGCACCCAAGCAAGGCAGCATCAATGGCAAAACATTATCCTGCAAATCCCCCGGGAGCCACGTGAACGCCTGCTAAAAAACAAAACAATTCACTGTAACTGTTCTGGTGAATCATCTCGAGTAGTGAATTATGTTTAAAGAAGTTGTCACCTTGCCATAGGAAGGGGACAGAGCCAGCCAAGCAGTCAGAGCTAACCAGCCAAGCCCTGCCACCCCTGCCAAGAGGCTGGCGAGACAAGGGCTCGGTTCAGTTGAAAGGAAAGGAGGCAACAAGTAACTTCATGATGCATAATTGTTCTTGGGTATGTACATAGACACCTAAAATAAGAAAACTCCACTAGCTCCCATCTCTATTTTTAGACACCTACATGCCGCTGCCTGGGGTCCCAGGGAAAAAAGAAGCCTGAATCCGACGGGCATTAGGTGCCTAAAAATAAATAAGTGAAAAAACAAACCTCACTCTGACTCTTAAATTATTCCTGCAGCTCTGTGTCGCTCACCCCAGATGACCGAGCTGCCTAACCTCATCTTGGTGACGTTTGGCAAAGCGCACGAGCTGCGGGGGAGGCAGCAGGCGTCACTGGAAGGCAGCAGCCAGCAGCGGCCCCGGCTCAAAGGACACTTGTCTGGGGAAGCTGGACCCTCCCTGCCCGCACAGGGCATCACCCCGTGCTCTCATCCCCCTCCAGCCTTTCAACTCTGGTCCTTGGGAGTGGTGACCAGAACAGACTGAAGGATACAGCTATAAATACATTTGTTATTTTATTTTTTAAGTAACCCTGCAGCTGCAAAAGCCTCCTTTGAACTTGGGAGACAGCTGATTGTGTCTCTGAAAAATCACTTTAAAACAGCAGAGGAGGAGCCTTCCTGCAGTCTATAGCATCATAACTATCAAAATATTTTGGCTAGGCATTATGAAACACACAAAGAATGCCTTGTTACCAGGATATAAAGGTTTCCATTGATACGTTCTTCCATTATACACATGGGAGTTAAAGGATGAACACTGCTCCTCTCGAAAGCTCCTTCCGTTTGCAGGGCACTCCTAGAACGGGATACATTAACGTCCTGATGAAAACAGACTGTGGGAAAGGTTTCTGGCACATCTCAACCAGAGCTTTTCCATCGCCTGCCCTGTGAGGAACCACATCTTCCTCCTCCTCCTCCTCCCAGTGCAGGGACAGCTGGGGAAACCCCTGGGGAGATGGTGAAGAACAACCCGCTGGGTTTCACGGCCCCAGCACACACAAAGAGACCCGAAGCCCCCAGCACAGCAGTGACGAGGGCCAGGGAATGGAGCTCCAGCTGGGGTGACAGCTACAGGACAAACGGTGCCCCCACTCCAAGGGACCCTGAAATGCCACATGAAGCAAGCAAGACTTTTTTTTTTTTAAAAAAAAAAAATCAAACATCACCAATGATAAAAAGGATATCCTTACTTGTACTTTGCAGAGCTGGTATCTTTTGGATGTTCCAGTGCAAGTTTTATTAGCCAGCCCACTCACTGACTTTCTTCTGAATAAAGAAACAACGGTTAGACGGGGGTCAGAGACCCTTCTCTTCACCCTCTTAAAAAAATTTGTCCCCTGCTTCTGGGAGACCCATCTCCGCATAGCAGAGCCACGTGGATCTACCACGGCCTCACTGAAGTTGAAGGCAAAGGTCTCACTGGCTTTGCCACCTGTACCACGAGCTGCTCATCAGTGTCCCGGGAGACATCGCAGGGACCAGCCCGGAGACGGGAGAGCCCTGCACGAGCAGCTGGCACCAGCAGCCCCCATCCAGCCCCGCACCACGGTGCTGTGCCAGGAGCCCCGAGAGCAGCACGGCGCTGCACCCGCTGCCCATCCGCACCGATCCTGTGGGAGAAACCTTGGGGCCAGCCTGAGGGGGACAGCCAGGACACAGCCTCCTCGTAACAGGATGCTCCAGGCACACTTACCTTCTGCCCCGGTGGGGTTTGCCAGCCAACAACTCTTCACCAACGCTTATCTACCACGCGATGACCTGGGCCAGACCCACCAGAACACCCAAGCCGGATTTTTGCCACCCCTGCCATGAAGCACGGTGCAGTACCTCTGCCGCAGGCAGTGCCTCTCCTGGGACTTGACACCCCCGCCGCAGGTCCTCGTGCACGCCGTCCACTTGGTCCACTCGCCCCACCAGTAGGCGGTCACATCCGCGCCTTCCTCCAGGCTGTTGGAGGTCTGCGGCATGTCCTGCTCACGTACAGCCAGGTTTGGGAGAGAAAGTTTTGGGTGCTCGCCCCACGTTGCTTGCCCGGCCACCCGTCCCTGCTCGGCCCATATTGTGCCACCCCAGGGCTAACAGGCATTGCCTTCGCATCCGAGGTCAAGCCTGAGACTCCCCTCTTGCAAGAAATTCTGCTTTTTCAATTGTGCTTTCATTACGAGTTGGAATGAAATTGCAATATTTAGGATTCCTCGGGAAGGGAAGCGTTCATTGTTCAGCTCAGCTCAAAACCAAGCTCCCAGACAGCCCTAACCCCCCACGTCTGCTGGGGCTCTGCTCTCGCTCCACAGCGAACTCGGGGAGCCAAAGAGCTGGTGGCAGCCAGAACCTAAAGCAAGCCCTTGCAGAACTGCTCCGTGGTGGCATAGGGTGCCCATGGCGGGCTGGAGGAGCCCATGCGCCCCCCATACACGTGCCACCAGGTCTGTCACTTCAGGAGGGTCCTTGACGCCCCCCACTCCTGCCACTGGTGTGACTCCGATGTCAAGGGCAATGGAGCTGCTCTGCTGGCAGCATCACCACCACCTGCTCTGTGCTGCATCACTTTAAAGCCCAGAGGACCCCAGCAAGGACCCCCGGCAAGGCGACCCGCTTACCTGAGCTATCACAAAGGCAACATTGCCCATGACGAGAAGGGCCAGGGCACCTTTCAGCTGGGCCTGCGCGCTGCCGGAGATGCTGCTCCACCTCCACCTGAGGATCTTCATTCTAGAAAGCAACCAGACGCCTCGCTGAGCGAGACCCCATCCAGGCCAGGGGGAGGTGAGGCTGCTCTGCAGCCTGGGATACCCGGTGTGTGCCTTATTCAGCATTCCTGGCCAGCTGAGTGCCACTGGCAACTACAAGGGCTTGATCCAGAGGCTCTATTTAATTAGAGGCCGCATTAACACAGACAGGTTCTATCATATGTCAGCTGCTATCTTCCAAACCCCACCTCTGTGCTGGTTCCCAGGGGCTACACCTGGTAACAGCAGCGTGAGCCGGGCTCCGAGCCTGCCTGGGGAAGGAGCGGGGCTGACACCAAAGCAGGCGCTGCACGGGAGGTGGGGAGTGACAAGAAGTGTCACCGGCTTTCAAAAAAAGCAATGCATTTCAATATTCCCATTTACAGAACTGCTCCTAGAAGAGTGAGATGAAAGGCTTCGTAAACAAACAAAACAATATGCAATTAGCAGCCATTATTTTTCTTCTTTTCATTTATTCTACTCTAATTCCCAGAGAAGCCTGTTCTTATAGAAAAGAAACCATGCGCAATTAAAGCGCCAAAATAAAGTATCCCAAGTGTCAGCCTTCCATCTGGCTCTCCATTTGTCTCATGAAAGAAAATAACCCAGAATGGCATTTTCTTAAATAAAACCCAGCTCAAAACCACAATACGTTTTATTGTGAGCCTCGCTGCGAGAGCCAGGAGCGAGCAGGTTTCAGGAAATCATGCTTCCAGGCAATCAAAGCGGTGCACGTCTGTAAGAGAGACACAGACAGTCTCCTCTAGGCTAATTCCCTTTGAGAAGTAGCTAGACAGTATTTTTGGGAAGCGGGGAGGTGGGAGAGGGGCTGCTCCTGGGGAGAGAGGGCACGACCGTAGAGACACAGAGGTTTTTTCCTCCTCCTTTTTCTTTTTGCGGAGGCTTTTGCAGCGGTTTGGGAAAGGCAGACGTGCTGGCAGCGCCTGCCCAGCTTTGGTGGCTGGCTCGCAGCAAGCCCCAGAGGGGCTCCGGGTCCCCAGCCCGGCTTCGCCATCGCCCCAACGCCGAGGCGCAGCTCGCAGCAGACACTTTCCAAATCGCGGCTCCGTTGATTAATTGAAGCCCGGAGCTCTTGGCCGGGGATGCCGGGGACAGGTGGCTGCGCTTTGCCTTACACTTGGTTTTCATTAAGGCTCCCAGACACTTCTGATTGCGAGCCAATAAACTGGCTTGCTCGGAGTTTATCCGAGACTCAGCGAAGAGTTTCGTGCTTAAATACCCTAGGTTCGGCGAAGAGTTTGCATGCGTAAATAAAAGGGGGAGGAAAAAGAAAAGGCGGGGAGGAAAAAAAGAAAAAAAGGGCAAAAAAACCGGGCATTTCGGAGCATTTGGAGCCGGCAGAGGATGGAGCCCCCGGAGCTGCACCCACCGGGTACCACGGCCTCGGCTCTCGCCCCCGCAACCCGCCCCCCCTCGCCCCCAGCCCTTTCCCCGTACCTGGCGATGCTGCGGGTGCCGGGGAGCAGCGGCAGCCCCGGCCGCTCCCTCCTCTTCCTCCTCTTCTTCCTCCTCCTCCCCGACTTCAAAGCGCAGCCACCCCCAGCGCCGGGCTCGCAGCGAGGAGGAGCCGCCGCAGTGGCTCCCCCCAGCCCTCGCCGGCCGCTCTTATAGCGCTGGGGGGGGGGGGGGCTAAAGAAGGGGGGGGGGGGACCGGGCGGAATTCACACCTCTCGGCCCGGGATGCCCCCACCCCGCTTAACCCCTCGCCTCCCCCGGCGCCGATCCGCGGCCGCCAGCCGGTTTCCTGCGGCGAAGCCGGGGGGGCACAGGCGGGGGGGGGGGGGAGGCGGCACGCATGCGTCTCCGCCGCTGCCCGCCCGTGATTTTCACCCCCCCCCCAGCCCCGAGGCCGTTTTTCGACCCCCCCCGAGCTGGGCAGGGGGATGCCGAGGTGTCCCCCCGAGGTGGCAGCCGCCCTACTTGCTGCCCCCCCCCCACCCCCGTCCCCGCATCGGCTGGAAGCGTGCTCGCTCCTGCAAAAAGGAGGGGGGAAAAAAGGGGAATCCTGCAATCCCGGGGGGTTGGTGCCCTTCGGTGGGGCTCGGCGTCACGCCCGCTGCTTGGTGCAGCTTGCCGCCACGCAGGAGGTAAAAGGAGGGTGGGGGGAACGGGGCTTGGCGCACACAAATTGCCCTGCGGGGTGGCTGCAGTGCCCCTGGCTGGGGGGCAGCGGCACACGTGTCACCTCCGGCCACGGCAGGTGGCAGGGACAAGCCCGTGGTGGCAAGTGGGACGCGATGACGCCACGTGTGCAACCCACAGGTGTCCCACGAGGTCCCTTCCCTGTGGGCTTCGTGCAGCCGCCGATGTGGTTCACCTGCACGGTGCCGCGCGTCTCTGTGCACGTCGTAGCACGGCCCTGCACACCCACTGGGGATGTCCTGGCACGTCACCAAGCCCACCTGCACGGTGGCCTCCGTCTCCTGGCTCCAGCACTCCAGGGATGCTCCGTCTGGGCAAGGACCGCTGGTACCACGGTTATCCCGGAGCAGGGCTGCGAGGATGGGGGCACCACGGTGCCTGGGGACACAGCGGTGCCTGGGGACACAGCGGCGCTTGGCCCTCGGTGGCAGCACTCAGCCCCACCCGGACACCCACCCAGCCTCCGTGCGTGTCTCCAGCAGCCACGGGGCACCAACCCCACGCAGCTCCCGGGGCCGCTGCACCTCTGGGTCATGGAGAATTTGGGCCCCAGGGATGGCGGTGAGGAGCCGAGCGGAGAATCCATCCCAAAAAAATTTACATGGGAAATGAAGTCTCCTTTTCTGTTTGGCTAAACGTCTGCCAGCCTGTTTTAATTTATCCAGCTAGGTTGATTTGCAACTTTTAATTTTCCATCGGTTGGCTGTGACCAGGACACTGGGAAAATTTAGCGCTCGAGTTCACCCAGCTTCTGTGTTTCAAAATATCCCAGCCCGAGACATGCAGGAGAAAGCCCTTTCCGTTTCGGAACAACCAGGAGGGAAAAGTCTGAACACGAGAGATTTTAAAAGCATCAAGCTATTTCACACTGAAAACACCAGAGCAGCCTGGGTCCGTGTGAGCCCCTGCATCCCCCAGCCTGCCCCAGGTTTGGCAGGAGGCTGCACCCCGTGGGACCCCATCCCTGGGTGACCCCGCACCCCGCAGGGACACCCGGGACTGGGAAGCACTGGGGATGAAAGCCAGGGGTCGGGGACAGCAGTCCCCAGGCAAGCACTGGGGGAGCCAGCAGCAGGCGAGACGCGTTCAGTCTCTCTGTGCCTCACCAAAAGTCCACCAAAGCCAAGGGAGTTTTTTTTCCTTTTTTTTTTTTTTTTTTTATGAAACAGTTGAGATGACTCAGCGGTTTCTGACGCAATCCCCGTTTCATCGGAAAATTCCTAACCAGCTCCTAGTGGCAACTGATTGCTCCCATAAATCACGCCGTGTTATCCCTGGCCGCGGCAGCGCGGCTTACGCAGCCCCGGCCCCTCCGCGTGAAATCAGCAGGAGCGATGCCATCGCGGCAGTGGGAGCAAAAAACAGCCCCGAAAGCAAAAAAGCTCCGCAGAGCAGACCCAAAGCTCGAGCCTCCCTCCTGCTTCACCATCAGGGGCCAAACCTCCGCGCCCCCCACCCCAAAGACCCCGATCCTCCACCCCAAATCCTGTGGCTGCGGGTGCTGCTGCTGCCGAGGCTGCCGGCAGGTCCGGCATTAATCACCGGCGGCCGGTCTCAGACGACAGGGTTTTTTATCTCCCTTTTTTTTTTTTTTGGCATGAGCGTTAGAAATGATTTGCAGATGTTATTTACTGCGTTTTGGGCTCGGAGTAAATCGAGACAAGATGCACCTGCGTGGACGGGGAGAAAGCCCTCCCCACCCGGGGACGGTCGCGGCGTGCTCGCGCAGGATTTTCCCAGGGAAATTTGGGACTCGAGCAGGGGCTGAGCCATGGGGAGATGGAGTGGGTGCTGCAGCCCCTGCTCCAGCCCTGCTCCACACCAGCCAACGTGCATCCCGCAGCACGATGAACAAGGGGCAAAATCTCAGCCTGCATGAGATTGAAATGGTGCAAATGGCCCGGATCTGCCCAAAAAGCTGATTTCAGCTCTGCTGCCCTTGCTGCCGCCGTTCGGGGCGTGCCGTGCAGCCCCTCTGTGTGCCAGCAGCTCGGCAAAGCCACCCAAAAAGCGAGCACAGCAGGAAAACAGCCTCAGCCCTAGCAGGCAGAGCACGCTCGCTCCCAGGCTGAAGCCGAGACGTTCAGGGTCAGTGCTCTGAGCTACCTCGGCCAGGAACGAGGGCTTACTCCAAATCTAACCCCAACTCCCCAATTTGGCTCATTCCCAGGGGAGCCTCCCCTCCCCGGGGACCCAGCCAGCCGGCCGAGCATCCCGTGCTGCTGCACCCCACCGTCCCCAAGGCTCTGACCCCTGTGCAGGGCCGCTGCCAGCTTTTCCACCCCAAACCGGTGCCCAGCTTAATTCACGGTCCAAACAAAAGGAGCGACAGGCACTCCAAAATATCCTCCCTCCAGCCCGGGGAGAGCCGGCGGCGGCTGACTGCTTGTTTGGCCGCAGAAGTGCCTGCAGAGGAAAGGAGTTTCCTCCACTGAAATTAGTTCAGTGAAGTTTTGGACAGAGCAGTGTCTCTGCTCCACGGGAGCCGCCACGGCACGGAGGCACTCTGCGCTTGGCAGGATCGGGCCCTTTCCTGGGGGTTGCTTTGCCAGGGGCAGCCCCAAGCAAGTCCCCGTGCGGGGCTGCACGAGCACGGAGCAGGACCTGCTCCCGGTGAGCCGGAGCCACCTCCCAGCCACGAGCTGCACCGATCCGGCACCACTTTCCAGGCAGAATTCATCCTTTTTCTGGCCCGGCCCCGGTGCGGGTGCAGTGGATGGAAGAGCTCTGCTGTACCCAGCCCCTCCAAAACGCCTGCCCACGTCCAGGAGAGCCAGGCTGGAGGAGGATGGTCTGGAGTCTGCTGGTCCAGGACCCCCCGGCGGCTTCATGTTCACTCGGGGGGAGATGACTAACAGATTTTCTTCCCTTTTTTTTAAGGTTTCCTGCAGAAGTGGCCCGTTTATTCAACAGTCCTGCACAGCTCCACGCGGCGTTTTCGGGCGAGCCTGGCACGGCGTGAGCAGATCTAAGGCAGCCATGGAGCGGGTGAGGTCCCTGCATGGCCGGGACATTGCCAGGGGGAGCAAAATGTGGCAAAGCCCCAAAAAAAAGGCCCTGGCAGCCAGCCCTACCTTCTTCTCCAGAGCTGTGGCTATGGCCTACCACTGTGCAACTACAGCAAGAGGAGCCCAAAAGAGTGTCCTTTCGAGACACTCCCAGTCCCTTGCAGAGTGACCCACGGCGCAGTATTAGGCAAGGCACTTAATCTGTGCGTGCTTGCATGAAGTGTGGAAAATGATTTATACCATGTTAGCGTGAGGGTTTCAGCCGTGGCTATTTGCAATATGTTGAGTCAAACCGAACAGGCCAAAGCCACCAAGCTGCCATCAGATTCCTATTAAAATGCCTCTGGGAAGTTTGAAAGCCACAAGTGACCACAGTGTCCCCAGGTACGGTCATGGCCGTAGAGTTTTAATGGTATTAAAAGCTATTACTTTTTTCTGCAGATTTATTTCGCTTTAATTTTACCTGCCCCTGAAGAGCATAGGTTCCTGCAGGAACCTGGAGGAGCGTCCAGACTGGTCACGCTTGGCTGGGAATTTAAGCTATGCAAAGATTAAAAACCAAAAAGTACAAAGCCTTTTCTTCTAATGAAATGAGTCTCGCACGGAGGTTGTGTAGCATTGTGTTGAGGGACATAAGCTATGCAGCATTGCCAACCACAGGCATTCAACAGCCATGAGTCAGACTCCCCCCAATCCTAAGATTGGTTTCATTCCCTTCTGGCTTTTGAGCCTTTAAACATCCCAGCTTGGAGCTTTTCTCTTCAGAAAAGGAGATTTTTGGCCAACAGGGCTGAGACCCTGACACCATCACCGGGCTCCTGCAGCTGTGACCGTAACACAACCATTAAATCCCACGACACCAGCAAGAAACTCCTGGGCTCGGCCAGCCCCCACACTGCCCCCAGCCCCACTACACCCCTATATTTTCACCTTTGGCACCCAAGCAGACCACCCTGATGAGCCAGGACAGCCAGATGGGTACATATGAGCAATATAAAGCTGGTGACAGCAAAGGAGATGTCCCCAGCACTAACGGTGGCCTTGTGGGGGGCAGTGACCAGGCGGAGGAGCAGGGCAGGGTGAAAAACCCAAGGGAAAAAAGAAGCGAGGGTACCTCTGGGGACACGCACAATAGGTTATTCAGGGGAGGCAGGAAGCAGGAATTTTCTTAAGGGCAGGCATTCAGCTAAACGGGGCCGGGCCTCACGGAGAATGGAGATTTTAAGTGGCAATTTATTCCGCTAATAAAAGGAGAAGGCTGCAGGTGCTCTGGCAGGGCTGTGCGCGGGTGAGAGCCGAGCACGAGCGGGGCCGGCCCCACAGCCGGGAGCGTGCTGGGGCTGTGACACCCCCTGGGGGTTCCACATTTACTGGGGTCTTCTCCCCTACCTCTGGACTGTGGCTATACCAAAAGCTCTGCCCACCCCAGCGTTCATGCAGCGGCTCTGACTGCAGGGAAAGTAGGCGATGAGAGGGGTTTTACCCAGATGCTCCAGCTGCCCCTGCTCCAGCAGCTTAGGGAAGGAGCAAAAAATACCCCATGGGTGCTGCCAGGAACCCTACTGCCTTAAGGGTGGGCTGCCCAGCACCAGGCCCCTCATGCCAGGACGGTTCTTGGTCACACCCCAGAGCCCAGACTGCGCACGTCGAGGCGTTGCAGAGAGGAAGAACCCGGCTCTGAAGTAACGGAGGCGGCGAACAACGCCTAGCAGTTAGCACCACGTTTGCACAGCCCTTCCTCCTGCTCACGCTGCTCTCACACACTGCAACACTGAAAAATCATGAGCTCATGCAGAAGCTGCAAGCGATTCTCCGTTTTAGTGTTGTTAGCACCATTATTCCAGGCCTGGCACTCGCCAGGACTCACAACAGTCCCAGTTTCAGTTCTGATACAACCTACACCAGACAGAAAAAAGGTCATCCTGTACTCATCCCAAGGTGAATATATTCTAAATATTCTAAATTAGCATCAATCCCCAATCCCCTATTTCGGTATATTCTACTTCCAAACTATCACCCTCGTATAAAAAGGAACACAAAACGCTCTGTGTCTCTTTCCTCCACTGCAACGTCTGAGCTGAAACAGTAGAAGTGCTTACAGAAAGCCATGGTTAGTGTTACCCTGGAAGGATCCAGGACGGCATACCAGAACCTGGTTTTGGCATCTGGGAACCACTTTTCAGCCATATATATCACCGTTCCTGCGTGCGCTCGGGTCCACACAAAATTAGCCCTAAGGAATGTGAATTCGAAATTTGCTTTCCAGAAGCACTTAAGTGCAGGAGCTAAAATTTGCTCTTTCTAGATTTCCTACCTGTTTAAGAGAGAAGGAACGAAATTCTGGCCCTTTGTTACTTGGGCTCCTTCCCGGGAAGATGTGCAAAGCCCGTGCCTGGCGCTCTGGGTCTGCTGTTTGTAGCCTGAACCGAGACTTTTCAGGCAGCAGCTCCCGAGGTAAGCTCGCCACCTGCCCCTTGCCTCGCGGTTTGCTTTGGGCTCTCTTTTTCAATAAGAGCTGGAACACGTGTGCACACTGGGGTGGGTTTTTTCCCCCATGCCTACAGAGCTGGCTGCAAACCAAACGCCAGCCCAGGGCATGCAGCTGGGAGAGATGAAGCCCGAGCACCTGGGGAATGTTTTCTTGCCCCTGGGAGCTCCAGCATTTACTGCTCAGTGCCACGGCTGACACTCGCTGCATCCAGCAGCCAGCTGGGTTTGCCTTCCTCTGGGCTCCAGCTGGAGCAAAGTTGTGAGGGGGATGCATTTGACAAAGGTTTGATCTTATTTTAAACTGATGCCATTTGGCCTGCTGCACGACTGCCTTGCAAATGGTCCCAAGAGAGCTGCCTTGCCCCCAGACGTGTATTTTTGTCCCCACAATTGGGCTCTGAGCTGCATTTTCACCGCTCTGACACCAATGTCACAGCCACAAAAGCAGGGAGCACACGGGTTGCTCATCCAGGGATCCGGAGTGTTTTGTTCAACCAGCTAACCCTAACCCTGCTCCAGACCCCCCTGGAGGCAAGGCCCCAGCAGCCCCCAGTCCCAACCTCAGCCCCACAGCTCATGCAGGAACAGCTCAGAATCACTGAAAAGGAACAAACACCAAAAAGGAACAATGACCAAAAAGGAGCAGGGTATTTCAGAGCACACTGGCACTTTGCTCTGATTGCCGCTCAGGGCTGGATGCGTGGTGAGAAGCAGGGTATTTCTGTGCTGTCTTGGGGTGATTTATTTTCATGGTAAAATGAGATGTTAGAGCTTTTCGCTGTTTATTTACAGCTTTACAAGGGTTTGTGGTAAGCTGATGGCTTGTCCAGGGTGGCTGAAGATGCGGCGTGGGCAGCGTGGAGCCACCCTGCTCTGCGAAGGGATGCTCGCCTGCAAGGAACGTGGCCGGTTCCTGAGATATCAGATAAAATGGGAGCCCTGCCCTGCTCGTCTCAGCTGTGCCTGGAGGAAGGCTGCCAGCAAACCCTCCTGGGACAGCACTTTGATGCTGCTGGGCCATCCTCACCGCACCCAGCACCCACACATCCTCCTCCCCGGGCCCTTTCCCACTTGGCTGGAGGGTCTCAAAGAGCCTTTTTCTCCACGCATGCCTGCCTTTCCCTTGGACCCTCTCCCGGGGCAGAGGCGAGCCCGTCCTATCGGCCTCAGAAATCCTCGGTGGCTCCTCGGAGGCCTGCAGCCTCCTCCCAAACCCGGAGCACAAAGGCTCAACGCGGCATTCCTGTTCCCTGCTCTGCAGGAACAGCTGTACCAAAAAGATGCCGAGAATCCCTGCGAGGCTCCAAGGAAAAGATATTAACCCAGGAGGGGAGCAGCAGGGCTATAATAAAAAGCCATTATAAAAGAGAGAAGCCACTGAGTGGATTAGCAGCCCAAACCTTGCTTGGATTTTGGTCTCTTTTCCTCCAGCTCTCCTGCCCTGCCGGGCAGTCTGCGCCGGTTCCTCCCCACGAAGGGAAGCTCAGCTCCCGAATTTCAGACGGGTCTCCTCTGGGGGAGTCCCCCTGCAGTATGGGGCTGGGTTTCACACATCCCGAGCACCCAGAGGGCACACACACACACAGCTGCCGTTTCACACTGGGTCAGATGAGCTCCCTGAAGCCTCCCCTCCAGCTTCAGAGCTCGGCGGCTCCTTGCAAAACAAACCGCAGCCACGTTACAGCCCCCAAGAAGTGAAGGCACACGCTGGTCGCAGCCAGCACAAGGCGTGCAAGGACACATTCCCCTGCGCAAACAGCCGGGGCGATGCCGGGCGCAGAGCATTTGCTGCGTGGGGCCACCAGCTGTGCCAAGAATTTCGCTGTTTGGGGGAGAAGGGAGCATGTGGGGCTCCTGCACCCGCAGCTGTTCCCTGCCCGCAGCCCTCCCGGCCATGCAGGGCATTTAAATTTTAAAGCACACTCCCCACAGTTGTTTTCTCCTCCCTCTCCACCGGCTCGCACGGACCCCGTCCCCGGGAGCTGCCGGTCCCTGAGGCACCCATGGGCTCGCTGGTGGCCAAGCTCCTCCTGCCCACCATCAGCACCTTGGTCTTCCTCCCCACCATCAGCATTGCGGCCAAGAGGCGCTTCCACATGGAAGCCATGGTCTACTTCTTCACCATGTTCTTCGTGGCGGTAAGAGGCCCCTTGTTTCCTTCCCCCTGCACCAGATCCCAGCTGGGAAGGGTTGGGGGGTCTCCCCGTGGCAGCGAGTGACCCCCAGGATATCCACTGTTGGTTATCTCCCACCCTGTGTGGTGCTGAGTGGTGAATTCCCCGGTTTGGGTGTGCTGAGGGTGTCCTCGCGCAGATTTAGTGGTGTTCGTGACGGTGAGGTTAGCAGAGGGTCTGGGTTCATTGCGGTGTTCTGGAGCTGGTTTTCTCTGTTTTACAGCTGGTAAAAGCCCGTGCTGGATTTGGGGTTTAAATTGTATGCAGAGTATCTTGCTACGGTTCTGTCATTTTTTGCTGAAAGTACGTAGTCAGATTCTTGATTTTGCAATTGCTAAATGGTGGTGTGAGCAATGCTGGAGTCGGGGAGTTTCTGCACAAGGACAGGCAAGGCTAGAAACATGCTGCTGAGCTATCAAGAAAAACAATTTTTAACCCTCTGCCCTGGCAGAGAGGTTTGAAAGTGCCAGAAAGACCCAGACTCCACCTGCCTCCCTCGTCAAGGGAATTACGAGTGGAGAAAGTCCCGTGGCCATATGCACACCGAGCAATTCCTGCTCCTGCTCCCAGCAGCAGGGCTTTTCGTGGCACTGCTAGGTGCCTCGTACTCCCACGGGCTGAGCACCCAAAGCAGCATCTCTGCTGCAGAAGGTCCCTGTTTGACACCACGGCAGCAATCTGTTAAAAAAACATGAAGGAAAATAACCCAGCAGCACAATTAGCATTGCATTCGCCTCTGCCCAGCACTGATCTCAAGGTATTTCACGAGGCTCATCATGTCCCCCACTTGGACACAGAGAAACCGAGGCAGGGAGCAGACAGGCAAAAGCTCCTCCACAGCAGAACCAAGGATACAACCAGGCTCTGAACTACTATTCCTGAGGATCCACTGTTTAAACCTCCATTTAAACACAATGCAGGGGGAAAATTTCTGCCAGTTCCATAAAAACTACAGTAGTTAATAAAACCGTCCCGGCTGAGCCCCCCCCCTCGCCGCCGCCCCCCCAGCTCCCCAGGGAAGCCAGACAGCTACGATTTCATTTTGCGCTGGGCTCGCGTCTGCTCCACCTCCCCGAGAAGTCAATCGGAAAGTTGGCACGCGCGGCGAGGGGAGGCGGGACAGGTCCTCAACGAGGAGCCTGAGAAGCCGAAATCTCTGTGCGTGGGGAAGGGGCGGCAGCTGCTGCCCGGCCGGGGACAGGGGGGTTGCAGCTGCTGCTGTCACCCTTTTTACAGCATCCCCCTCCCCGAGTTGCAGGGGAAGCACACGTCCATCCCCACCAAGTGTTGTGACGCCGGCCTGAAACACGCTCTTTGTCCTCCAGCCTTTCTCCCCCGTCTCCAGGCTCCCCGAACCCAACCTCGAGCCGAGAGCAGAGCGATGGCCCCGGTGCAATTGTTTCTAGAGACCACAGCGAGCCAAAGGACCCGCAGCAATTCCCATTATAAATAATATCAGCATCCCCGGCGGGGCATGACAGCGAGGATTACGCCAGGGGCGCCTTGCCAAGCAGCGCAGGGACTTCTTCAGAAAGAGCAGGGCTGGTGCTACCAGTAGGAAACGAGCAGGGCCGGGAGCTGGGAGGAAAAGGCGAGCGCCAGGCAGGAGCATTCCTTTGATTGCACTGGAAAATTTCTCTTGGCTTGGTCTGCATCTGTGTTGCATGACAATGTCTTTTTGCAAATATCCCCATCAATGAGCCATCGGGCAGCAGCATCCAATGGACAGGGACCGGCAGGTTCGCGGGGGATGCACCCAGTGAATTCCCCGTTATTAAGACTCTGGCCGCACAAACCCCAATTAGCCCGGACAGTGACCTGGCATTCATACACATTTCATCGGGAAACTCATTTGGAATTCTTTTACAAGAACCTTTCGCAATTAGAATGAAAACCCTCAGCGCCCCTCCTGCTGCTGGAGGAAGGACTGTTCTGCACGGTCTGGGTCTCGGGCAGAGCATCTCGGTCTGCAAATTACAAATCCTGGCACAGCCCGGCAGGCAAACCAAAGCCAGTCCACAGGTAACTTGTAATAAGGCAGAAGAACGCTGATTCTCAGGTAATTTCTGATTGAGAAGGACATTATCTCTCGAATAGATTCATTACTGTGTGTCAGTGGCCCTGGTGGGTTTGAGACTGCTCAGTGCCACCATTTCAGCAGCCACACAGAGACCGTTTCAAACCAACCGATAAGAGCAGACGTGTTTTATTTTATCTTCCTGGTCTGTGGGCAAGCATCTAGCTTTCTAATGCCTTTTATTTTTTCACAGATCTACCATGCATGTGATGGCCCCGGCTTATCAGTGCTGTGCTTCATGCGCTACGATATCCTGGAGTACTTCAGCATCTACGGGACAGCTCTGTCCATCTGGGTGTCCCTGATGGGTAAGCAGGGGCTCGCGGTCCCTGCAGCGCCCGACATTTGCAGGGGGGGTCTGAGGGCATCGCTGGTGGGCGCTGGGTTTCCTGGGTCAGAAAACCACCCATTTCTCCTCACTTTCCCCGTGCTAAGCCCATCAGCTTGTTTGCTGATGTTCCGCTTCCCGAGGGACATCCCGTCCCGACGGGGGGCACTAAGAAGTGCAGAGCCTGACACTTCCCTCGGTAGCATGCAAATCCGGGTGATTTAGCCAAAACAAACATATCTCCCCGGTTTATCAGGTCTGGGCTGACAGGAAATATTAGATCTGATTAGAAAAGGCAGAAAGATGTTTCACTTGCTTTCACGAAAAATCCCGACTCTGACAATATTCAGTTTTCCTTTTCCCCTTTCTCCGTTTTTCCCCTTTTGTTCCTCATTTGCCACTGAAACAAAATATAAGAGATGAACAAAATGAAAGAACTAGAGAAGGATGAAGCCTTCAAACCTGTTATTTCCCAATTCTGTTGGCAAGTTTGAGGGACGGATGGGAGCATTTCTGACAGAAGAGGGTAGGGCAAGGGGCAGGATGAGTCTCCTTGCTTTCCTCAACAAACCGAGGCCACCAAAAGCAACCAGCCCAAAGGCCCCGCAGGACCTTCCCGTCCCCTCCAGGCCCCAGGGATGGAGCGGTGCCCCCATGGCATCACCACATCACTCACGGCACCTCCGTGCTCCCCGGGCTCGGTCAGAAAGGGCAAGGACAGGAACCACCCCCACGGGACATTCTTAAGCAGATAACGGCCGTGTCAGGGTAGGTCAGAGCCGATCCAGACGCTCTGGCTCCTTGCAGCGAAATTCGACTTGATTGCTTCATTACTGCATTCAAAACCTCACCAAAAAAATAAAAACCCCGGACTAAGATGTTTAAAATATTGACCCGCAGGGAAACAACAGAGATTAAAATGCGGACATTATCCCTTAGCCAAACTCCCTATAAAAACACGATCCAAGGACATGGAAGGTGTGGTGACTGAAGCCCAGGGAAGCCTCTCGCTGTGGCTTGTAAAGCCCGAGCGCACATGTGCGGACGCAGACCCTCGGGCACGCTTCCCGGAATGCAAATCCAGGACAGCCATAACACAGCTGTGCGAGCTGGAAAAGCATGGAGCCCACTGGGATCCATAACTTTTATCAGTTATTACCCCATTCTGTGCTAAACAAAAGCCTCTAATAATTCACTTGCACTGGCGACTTCCAGCTTGCAAAGCCCAGGCAGGTGCCGGCGTCGCCCGTCAGCCCGGAGCCCCGTCCCCACCGCAGCCGGCAAATTTGGGAGGGCTGGGGAAGCAGGAACGAGCCCAGGAGCCGAGCACGGCTGCAAGCACCCTTGTGTTTGTCCCTGAATTTTCGGTCGAGACGGCAGCAGGCTCTGCTGGAGGTCAGCCTGGGAGGTTTGGGGAGCAATTTGGGCAGAGCTGGGTGCGCGTCTCCCACCGACAGCAGCTGCGGGTGGTGGTGGGCTCTGCTCTGAGCAGCCCCCCAGAGGTTTGGCTCCTCCAAGCACGGCCTCGATGCCTCCCTCGTGCAGCCAGCTTCAGGGTACTGGGACCAGAGAGCAGGCTCTGCCAAGCCTGGAGCCACTCGGTGTCCCCACGTGTCCCCGGCTGCCACCCCCGAGCCCTGTCGCACACTGTCACAACACTGAGCATATTTCTAAAACCAGCTCCTGAAGACACCGCTCAGATACCCAGGGCCGGCTCACTTTGCCCCCTTCCTGCCTCAGCTTCCCCAGCTGGGAGGCATAAGAAGGGGAAGTTGGGCCCAGATCCGTCCCTGGGGACCCTGGGGCAGACCCCGGTGAGGTCTGGGGGTGCGGCAGAGCCCCGAGCCGCTCACCCCACGACAGGAGGAGCGGAGATGGGCGAGCCGAGGCTCCCTGTGCTCTGTGCCCCGCAGCCCTGGCTGAGTTCGATGAGCCGAAGAGATCGACCTTCGTCATGTTCGGCGTGCTCACCATCGCCGTGAGGATCTACCACGACCGCTGGGGCTACGGCGTCTACTCGGGACCCATCGGGACCGCCGTCCTGGCGATCACTGTGAAGTGGGTACGTCGGGAAGGGCACGGCGGGGCTTTGCGGGATGCTGGTGATTTCCCTGCCATCAAGAGGTTTCTTCCCGAGGTCCATCTCCTCCAGCAAGGGGATTAAACGGGGCTCTGCTCTTCCAGTCCTGAAGCAGAGACTGGGTTTGCAAGGGAATGCATGTTTTTGGGTTGAATGTCAAGAAACCAGCATTGTGAACTGATGTAGGAGAAGCCAAAGCGGCAGGCAGGCAGAGGGCTCGCCCTGGGCCGGCAGAGCCCACAGCCGTGTGAGCGGGCTGCAGGCTTCACAGGGTCTTATTCACGGGATCTGGACGTGGAGCAGCCAGCTGAAGCTCTTTGGTGTGCTCTCTCTGTGCTTCCAGCTACAGAAGATGAAGGAGAAGAAGGGGCTGTATCCAGACAAGAGCGTCTACACCCAGCAGATCGGTCCTGGCTTCTGCTTCGGGGCGTTAGCACTGATGCTGAGGTTCTTCTTTGAGGTAACTTTTCACACACTAAGTCCCACTGACATCGCAAGGTGCAGTAGACATTACCAAGCCAGGAGGTTCCCCCTTGCTCTGCGGGTCTGCATCCAGCCTCGGACAAATGTCAGCTCAGGTTCGTGTGCCGGGCGCTGCAGGACCCCTCCATCCCAGTGCCCAACCCAGCCCCTGCTCCGGGTGCTGAGGTCTGGATGGGGCAGTAGGGTTTTGTCCTCTTTTTCCCCGTGAGTGAGTTACAAGGACACCGGCCACATTTCCTTCAGCCATACGTGGTCCTTGAAGTGCTTTTGTCAAGAGGGAGCGTCCGCTTTTGGACACGGGGCACGGGTGACTTGAGGACACCTCACGTATCCGCCGCAGGGACTGGATACGACCCAGGCGTGGCCGGATCCAAACCTTGCTCACGCCAAGGAAAAGACTCCGTGGGCTCCCCGGGGCACTCAATCCCACATTTAACCTTTTGCTCTTGCCGCTGGCCAGTCCTCCTGTCCTGCGTAAGGGGTCTGTCCGTCCCGGGATGGGGGTGGGAGGCGGTGACCCCCCTGCCACAGCTGCCGGTCCCGCCTGCGCTCAGCCCCGCCGTTACGGCTGCTCCGTGCATTGGGAGCTGCGAGATACAACCTCGCCGTCGTCCCCAAGGATTATTTTTCAAAGCATTTAGTAATTGCAAATTCTAGCAGAACATAAAAATGTCACTTAGCAGAAAGTCCCCCCCCACCTCCCCCACCGCGCCCCATCATCCCCTCCCAGCCTCCCGGCCTCGTCCTTTGCAGGGTAATGAAACACTTCATTCATGAATTGGGAAACGTGCAAATTGGAATGTGTTAAATCCACTTTGCCTATTTTTTTAAGGCTGGAAATCCTTTCTTCTCTGACAGCAAAAAGAGGCAGAAGGCTCAGGATTTTTTTTTAATTCCTTTCCCTTTGGCTACTTGCAGAACCCCTGTGTTTTGCACCCACCGCCAAGCCCAGCAGCTCCCACTAACGCTCTCCCTTTGCAGGAGTGGGACTACACCTACGTGCACAGCTTCTACCACTGCGCCCTGGCCATGGCCTTCGTGCTGCTGCTGCCCAAGGAGAACAAGAAGGCCGGGGGCGCCGGCAGCCCCGCCAGGCTGGACTGCTCCACGCTCTGCTGCTGCGTCTGAGCCCCCGGCACCTGCTCCTGCGCCTGGGCACTGGAGGGCTGCGACCACGAGCAAAGTGCTGCCCGCCGTGCTCTCCTTGGGACCTTCTCCCACCAGTTCTGCGCACGCCCTGGGCTTTTCTTCCATGGAAAGGCTTCGTCCTTCCACCATCATAACGCCTTATGCGTTTCCAGTGTGCTAAATTCCTGTACTTCTCCCTGGAGGAGCCCTTGTTTGGGATGTGCTCCTGTCCTGTGGCCCAGCAGCAGGTGCTGGAGACCTTGGTGTCCCTCTCGGCCACGTCACCTCCCCGCTGCCCCCTGTGCTGGCCCCGGAGGACCCGAGACGTCCCCTCCTGTGGGTTTGCCCACCCTGAGCGCACAAGGCTCTGTTTGTAACGCCCGGTTAACAGAGCCTTTATTCTTGTGAGATATTTCCTATTTTATTTATGCATTCTCTTGATGTAAATAATACTTATCAGCAAAGACTCTTTGCAAGCGTGCAGCACCAGCTCTCCTTAAACGGCGCAAAAACCTTTCCAGCTCAGCTGCTGCTCACCCCAGCTCAGGCATGGGCAGCCCTAGAGCACAGCCACCACCTTCCCTGGCCCAGAGGTGGCTGCAGCATCGGTCACTTTGTCCCCGCCAACCTGCTGGGGTGGCGCAGGCAGCAGGTGTGCTCGCAGCGAGCTGCGTTAGTCCGGAAAGCACATGGAAAACGAGAGGCACAGCAAAGAAGCTCCTGGAGCGGGGGGGAGGGCTGTAAGCCTCTAACATCTCCTATAACAGACTATTTACTGTAGCAGAAGTGTATGATTTATTTGGACTGTCTGGGAAAAACGCCAGGACTATATGTCATGGACAATTAGAGCGGTATTGATATACAGTGATGTCCACAGAAAGCCCACATTAAGCCTGGGCTCCTCTGGAAGAGAAATCCACCCCAGTCATTCATCAGAGCCACTTCCTGCGACGGGGCAACAACCAAAGCCGAGCGGGTTTCCAACAAAAATATAAATGAATCACGAAGCCCCGAGCGTCCAGGAGTCACTGGCAAGCTGGCGCTGCCGGGGCAAGGCCAGCACGGCTGTGCGCGGGGGCAGCGCTAGCGAGGGGGTCCCAGGGGGCTCGCCAAGCACCGAAACCAACCCAGCCCTGCTGTGCATGAGCAGCCAGCCCCCAGGAAAATTTGCAAGGTGCTGCGAGGGAATGCAGGCAATGCTTTCCCCATTGCCTGCTGAGCAAGTCTCTGCGTCCCTGAGCACACCAGGCTGGGGTGCGCTACCCCACGTACAAATACTCACCCAGCCACCTGCGCATGCCCTTTACCACTTGCTGCAGCCACAGACCAGAGGCACCAGGCCCCCACGACTTATTTTGTGAGTTTGGCCCCTCCGGGGTGGCGGTGATATGAGTATTCCCCATGGCAAGCCCGGCTGTGCCAGCTTTCATGGGCATGGGAGAGCCTCACGCCTGTCCGGCGCTCTGTGCTGCGTAAATGCAACGCATCACGGGGCCTGAACACGAGCTGAAACAAGGCTGGCAAACCCCACGCAAACCAGGAGGGCACATTGCTGAGGTCCAGCTGAGTAAATGAAAGCTCCTGCTCCCACCTGCCGCATGTTCAGGTGTTACACAAAAAAAAAAAAAAAGAAAAGAAAAAAAAACACACCCCAAAAGGGTATTGGGGTATTGCACACAAAAAGAGCAGCAAGGTTTTTTTCCCCCCTCTGCCTCCTGCTGCCCCCAGGTTCTGCTGCCACTCTGCAAAGCACCCATCCTTGCACACACCCCGAGCAGGACCAGCACCCATCCTAGGAGCTGAATCACAGCCAGCCCCGCTGGGGGATCGGCCCCGGGGCAGCACCCATGGGCGCAGCCAGGTGGGAGCGGGCACCCTGCACCCGGGAGGTGGTTGCAGGGGCTGAGCTTGCTATCGCCCAGGCAGGATATCCCATGCAGTACAAATGCAGGGAAATATTATAAACATTTACAGCAACGTAGACAAAACAGTCTCTTGTAACCTTTTAGCGCTGCCGAGAGCTTTGCCTGTAAGAGCTCTTGAGCCCCTGCCAAAAATTCTTGCTGTTTTCATAAGAGTAGGTGTTTTCGTCTAAGGTGCAGTCTGAGTGCTGTGACCTTTGTCATGTCTGCTACTGAAATTTCCTGCTTCTCTGTTATTCTCTTCTTTGGTAAGACGATATGAAACCCAAAACTTTTATTGCCCCTTTTAAAGCGTCTTTATAGCTCCCCGTCTACTTCATATACTGTCTTATTCTCGAACACTGGGATATTACTTATGGGATCCGAGCTTGATGCTGCAAAAGGCATTTGGGTTTCACGGAGCCGAAACCGCCCGGGCTTTTTTAGCATCAGCATGGGGGGGGGGGGGGGGGGGGGTGGAGGAGGAAAGAAAGGAAAGAAAAGGAAAAAAAAAAGGAATGAGAGGGGAGGGACTGGGCTTTCCACTCCAGAGCAGCGGCATCTGCTACCAGCACCGAGGCAGAGCGCCTTCCTGCGAGGGAGAGGTGGGCACCAACCTGCAGCAGGGTTTGGGACTGGCCCCTTGAAGCCCCTTTCAGCACCTATGGTTGAAGTGTCCCTGTCCCTGTCCCCTCCAGGTGACACCCGCTGCCCTGAGCTCGCCTGCCACGGGGCCGGGATGAGAGGGGAATTAGGACCCGCTGCTGCTCGAGGGGAGGCTTCCAGAGATGTCTAGTGGGGCTCAGTGCCAGCTAATCTTCCAAGCAAACCTTATCCAGATCCCTTTGGCTGCATAAAGTGTAAAACTGGCCAGACCGAAACATAAAAGCTTGGTTTCTGCTGCCAGCTGCATGGGGCACTCCAGAAAACGCCTTATCACCATGTGATTTTGCAAGGCGGCTTTCGGCTTTTTCCACGCGCCGCCCACCCTCTCCCTGCCGCTTCTCCGTGCACGTTCCAGTTGTGAGCCACCCCAGCCAGACCTGCCAGGTTAACAGGGTCCTGACTCCATCTTCTAGCCATGTTAATAGCCATCCAGCTTCATAGCCATCGTCGGGCCACGGCGATGCTGCTACTCTTCAGAAAGCAGCACGGCTCCAGCCTGAGTGCACAAAGATCCGGGGTGGCGGTGATGGACAGCCCCAGGAGAGGCATCCACCAGGACCTCCAGAGAAGTCCTGTCCCATCCAGGGGAGGGACAGAGGAATCTGATATGCCTGGGAGGTTGGGAGTGGTGATTTTTTGCGCAGGTAGAGCCAGGAGCACTGCGGGCAGCCCAGGAGAGCTCTTGCTCTGGGCTCCCCCATCCAGTTCTGACGTCCAGGAGGTGTCTGCGCCCTGTAACAGGGCACAGCTCGGGGGTAAACCAGGTCTGCAGGGGCAAAGGGGAGCCACCACCAGTGTCCTACAGAGCACCAGGGCTCCATGGCCCCGGGACACGGCACAGATGCACTATACGACACCAGGCCCATCCATCAGCCTGGAAAAAAGGGGAGGTGAAGCAATCGCAGCCCCCATCCAGACCCACTCGGTATCTCCCAGCCATCCCAGCCCCAGTGAATATTTCCTTGCGGAGCACAAAGCAGGTCTGCTGTGCTGCAGGAGCCTCAGGGTGCACCCAGGAGGAGCAGGGTGGGATTCGCTCTGGGTCTGCAGGAATAACCCCTCTCTGCAGCAGCGCACGATGGAGTTAGAGCAGATGTAACACGCGGCTCAGCGAGGGGGTACGGTCCCGGGACACCCCATCTCAAAACTCTACGTCCTGGAAGGGAAGACCCTGGCCGCAAGCCCCTCGCACACCCGCAGGTGTCCGGCCCACCGAGCAGAGCTGGGGATGGACGTGGGCTGTGGGCACAGCCCCAAATCCCAAATCCAAGCCCCTCGGCCCTTGGAGGGGCAGACGGGGAGCAGCAGGGCTCGCCTGGCTCCTGCCGCGACGCTCTCGCAGCTGCAAGAAGCTCGCTCCAAACCCGGGTCCGGTGCCTCAAGCCTCCCTGCTCCTGCGGCAGAGCGGTCCCAGGGAGCGGCGGTCCAAGGTTTTGGTTTAGGCCAATCTCCCAGAAATTCTGTCATCATGCAGAGCATCACGCACACTCCCGGATCCGCATTACAGAGAGGATGGCCCCGGTCCAGCGCCTCTTAAAGTCAGTGGAAAAACCCTCCCTCGCTACAATGGGAGCTGGCTCGGGCCTTATACGATCTGACAGATACCAAGGAGTGAGAGGAGCTGTTTTAATCTGGGAATATCTTGTGGCCCCAGAGCTTCTCCTGCAGACTGACAGGGCAGCATGTCTGCGGAGCATGTGCTGCTAAAAAAAGGGCCTGGGCTCGCAACAGCCTTTCAATAAGCGCTTAACTGATCGTCTTTATCTGATCCATGTGCTCCAAACGCGAGGGAACCGGCCGGGTTTCCAACTGTACACATCATCTGATGCTCATAAAAAGAGCTGATGTGTCTGGAAGCCCCAGACCCGAAGAAGCATTATTTAAATGGGGGGAAAAAAGTCGATGCTGCCTTAAAAACAGCCTCGTGCACAGGCAGGGCAGGTGGCTGCTTTCCCCCGGTTACCTGTGTTTTTCCAGCAAAGCAAACGTTTAGTGATAAAACTCATGATCTCATTATAAGGGAAGGATCTGTTCTGCCTGTGAAAAGGGAAGGTCTGGGGGAAGCTTTACACGCGCCTCTTCTCCCTCTTGTTACGTGCCTTTATTTGCATTTTCATTTTCACAGTAGTGGAGCTAATCGGAACTGAGCAGGAGCGAGGGCCCAGGTTATAACCACAGTATCGGGTAGCACCTCCACATCTGGAAGGGATTTTGACACAAGTTCTCCCAGACTGTTACAGACAGTTTAAAAGCAGAATCTGATAAATAGCAAATGTTTAACAAGTCAATAGGAAGCCGCGTTTGCTACAACATGTGGCTCTAACCGTTCTAGCACCGCCGCACTGCCAAGGCCTTCCCGAGCGCGTGCACACGCGTACATGCGGCACGGAGCGCGAGCTTGTCGTGGCTCTGGCCGGACCTGGCCTTCAGAGGGAAGTATTAAAGACAGACGTGTCTTTATACGTCCAGACGTGTCCAACAGCCTGGCTGCTGCCTCCCTGCTTTGGTGGTAAGGGGGTTTCTTCTTGCCGCAGGAAAGCGCCGCTGCGAACAACCAACCCCAACGCGACAGCGCCCGCGGTGTCGCAACCCTGCCTGGTTTGGGGAGGCTTCACGGCAATAAACAAATGACTACCCGAAATGTGGAACCAAGCATTAAAATAGACAGAATTATGCAAGGAGGGGGGAGCGGAGGGGGAGACGGAAGAATAAGAAGTGACCAGAAAAACCACCAGAAACCCTCCGGGATGCCTGCCTATATTTAAAGATAATGTGTCCAGCCGTCTTGCCAAGTCCCACTCATTTGGAGCCGGGCTCATGTTTTGGATTAATTTTAAGGCAGTTCCTAAAGCATCTCACTCACACAAGGAAGAATTTTTGCCTCCTTGGCCAAGGTGACCTTTTAAAAAATCTCACTCACTATTTTTCAGCCTCTCACTCATTTCTAATTGTCATCACTCGGGAGCCCCGGGGCAGCCTGTGGAGGGGATTGTTTCACTGGGGCTCCCCAGGCGCACGGCCCCAAGCCTGCTTGTGCGGAGACGGGGCTGGGTGCTGAGGGCTGGGGCTGGGAGGGCATTTCTCTGCATATTCGGGGTCTTCCCCTCTCCTGTGAGCATCACCCGATCACAGGCTGAGAGCAGAAATCACCCCTCCTGGATACCTGAGCCCCCGCAGGCACCCATTATGGGGTGGTTGAAAGTTTTCCATGGAAATTATTCTTCCACAGAAAGCTTTTTTTTAACCAAGCCATTGTGTGGACACATCCATGTGCTCTCCAAGGTTGTTTTTTTTTTTTTTTTAGTTGAAATGCCCAACACCTGAATGCAAACTCTTCTGCTTTGTCCTGACTGGCGTCTTTGTTTGAAGAAAGGAAAAGTAAATCGCAAATATTGCCCCCAAACGTGAGTGCCCCGCTGCACATGGGCTCACTGCTCAGCCCTAGGCTCAGCGCTGCCCCAGGAGGAGCCACCTCAAGACGTGCCCCAGTCTCTGCGTGGAGGAGGCGTTCAAGAGCTGTCACCCCTCATGTCCCAGCCTCAGCACCGGAATCATTTTGGAGCAGAAACGTGGGAGCAATCCCTGGTGACCCGCTCCCTGCCTCCAGCACCCGAGCAGCTTGCACGCAGCAGCTCATGCTCCTGTAAGCACCACCCAGCCCACCTTCTTGCGAGGCATCTGCAGCATCCCGATCACTCTGGAATCCAAAGCACGTCCACGGCACAACCCCCAGATGCTTCCCATTTAGCTCACACGTTTGCAAGATGCTCAGCCACTGACTCAGCGCCGGGCCCTGGGCGAGGCGGCACTGGTGGTGCGGGATCGCCTCAGCAAGGCATCTGGCACTAAAAGGGGATTCCTGCCAAAGCAAAACATCCCTCCGTACTTTGCACCTCTCTCAGCACACCCAAAGTGCTACCAGTGAGCGAACAGGATGGGACCTCAAAGATGAGTTCTCGTGCCGAACAGCCCAGGTGCCATGCTTTGGTCCGAGCAATTGGACAAACGGAGGGGAAAAGCACCATCTGAGGGGGGCTGGATGGGTCTGGGGGCATCAGACAGAGCTGGCAGCAAGGCACAAGGCTAGGGAGCCTCAGCTCTGGAGGCACAGCAGAGAGAATCCCGGGGGTGAGGGTGGTACAGCTGCAGCACGGCCAGCCAGAGCTGCGGGCGGCTGTGCCTCTGCTCGACCCTTTGGGACCATACCAGGTAGGGCCGGAGGCTGCTTCTTTCCCTCACACCTCAAGCCTTAAAGATCCAGTGGAAACACCAAGCGAGAGCAATGATCAGAAATTGGCCCTTTGGCTGGAAAAAAAAAAAAAAATACATCACAAGGTCTCCCTGCTGCAGAGGTGCAGAGGTGCCAGAGGCAGCACGAGGAAATCCGCCCTGCAGCAGCGCTGGCACGTTCGCATCCCGCCCCGGTGGAACCGAGGCACGCAGAGGCTGCCACGAAAATGAGACAGACATTTGGGGTTTCAGTTAAGCAGATTTCCTCCAACCAGTGAGAAAAGTTCAGCTTAGGTTTGGCTGGATTTGGAAGATGAAGTTTCTGGGCAGCTCCGTGGTTTTATTTAAACCAGTCCAACCAGCCATCGCACAACCGCATCCCACCAGGGAAATGCAGGAGCTGAAGGTGCCTCCTGTACAAGAGATGAAGCTCTCTACCTAGGCAGGTCTGGGATAGTGCTCAGAGTTTTGCTCCATCTCTGTCCGGGCTAAAGGAAAGACCACACACAAAATGGTTTCAGGATGCCAGCAGCTGTGCACAAAGCATTTGGTTTACATTAATTATGTCTGGACCAAAAAAAAAAAAAAAAAAGAGAGAGAGAAGGAGAGAAAGGCGAGAAGGCAGGAGGGATGGAGGGAGGCTTTTGCATCATCCTGATAAGATCTGCTCAGATCCCAAATGCAGATTACCGCGCATGCCTTGTGTCTTAACACCTCCTGCCCTGAGCAGCTCCTGGTGTCCCGAGTGGCGCGCCCCAGCCCCGCATGGCTCCTGTAAACGCCTTCGCGAGACACAGGCACAGCCCGAAACGTGTCGAAGGCTCCAGCGGGATCTTTCCTCCAAGCTTTACTCCCTGCTTTGTCATAAGAAAGGCTGGGAAATGTAACGCAAGTGCTGCTGCTGGCAGGGGACAGATGCTGGTGCTTTGTGGCAATGGAAGCAGCAAACAAGAAGGGAGAGTAAATGAACCACGGAGGAGGTAAATTCATTAAAATTTTGTAATGAATCCATGGTAGTGGATTCATTAAAAACGTAAAAATCCCCTTTGTCCCCCACTGGTGCAGAAACCCCAGCGGTGGGTGAGTGAAGCCCTTCGTGGTCTCCCCTCTGGGCAGCACCAGGAGCAGCGGGGACTACTCTGAGCCCCAGCGGGGTCGAGGATGTCACCCTGCAGGGATGGGACATGCAACATGGGCACCGACCTGCAGCACCCAGCCTCTCCCCAAGGGGAAGGAGAGTCTGGAGAGGTGCAGGCTCAGCCTGCCTGGCCTTGAGCAAGAACGACCAGAACAGATCCCTGCAAACCAAATCCCTGCCACCCGTCGTGGTGGGGGAAACACAGCTCCCACCTTGGTCTGCGCCAGCATCACCCCACCAGCCCAGCTCTGGGCTCTGTGGCACGCACAGAGCTGGGACACCCAGCCCCGAGCCCCCATTCGCAGGGATAGGGCTGAACAGCCACAAGAAGCTGCCCACAGCCCCCAGCAGCTGCACCGTGTGCATCTCCATCCCACAAAGCCTTCCCCAGGCTCGGCACGCTCCCAGGAGCTGCACAAATCCCAAACACGTCCCCATCTCCCACGGACCAAAGGCATGCAGCAGCCTGGGCAGGGAACGACGGAGCCCAGCCGCAGGGAGCTACCCCAGGACGGTGTCCGAAGGGCCCTGCTCTGCAAACGGCCACAGCAGGGGCAGGTGGGGGCATGGCCGAAGCCCCCTCCCCGTGCCTCGCCACCCCCAGCGCCTCGCGATGAACTCCTGCGGCGCAGCGGCCCCGTCTCCGCTCAGTGGCTCGGGGGGCCCAGCCTGCGCACGCCAGAAGCTGGACTGACCCATGTCCGAGGTGATTAATTTATCAGGCTTTTGGCACCCACCGCTCCCCGCCAGAAAAACAATATCCCAAATTCCAGGCCCTCCCGCCCAGCAGATGTGTCTGCGGCGAGGGCGACCGTTCCAGCCCGTCTCGCAGAAGTCGCTGCCTGTCGCTGCAGGTCCGGCCTCGTGTCCCTCGGAGCCCTGCGTGCCACCAGGCCACCACCGAGGCCCGGGCTGGACGGGGAGCCACCGGGTCCCCGGGTGCCGCCGTGCCCCCGGGGAGGAGCGGCACCGTCCTGTCCCGGCACCCACTGCCCCACCGAGCTCCCGGCCCCAGCAGCCTGTTTGTGTCTGAACCCAGCAGGCAGTGATTAAGGCCTCATTAAATTTGTATTAATCTGTATAATCGGGGAAATGTGCCAGGCCTTGAAGGGGCACGTTACCCAAGTCATTCTGGTTGGCAGCGGGGGGCAGTGGCAGGGCTCATGCACAGCGGCACAGCAAATTTGGGCTCGGCTCCGAGGCAGCCCCGAGCCCCGCAGCTCGCTCTCCCCTCCTCTCAAGGAGGCTTAAGGCGAGACACAAAGAGCCCGGTGATATCATTCAGAGGCCGCGAGGCGCTCGGACGTCAGACAGCCAAGAAACCAAGAAACAGGGGAGCTTTTTCTGCCTCCCCCCAGTTTGGGAAGAGGGGGGATGCGAGCCCAAGGGAGAGGCACCATCAGCCCCCCGCACCCCCTGTCCAGCATGGGGACACCTCCTGCCCGGCCACGGCCTGAGCTCGCCCTGACGTCAGGGGCAAGGGGGGAGGACGGGCAAACAGCCTCCTCTTTATCCGAAAAGGTCACCCGCGCCTTGGAAGAGGCTGGAGCTGGATCCCCGCGGTCCGGCGGAGGCCAGCGTCTCCTCGAAGGAGAGGTTTCACAATTCATCTCATTTGTTCGCTGTGGCATTTTCATCACAGTAGTTCGACTTATGCAATTACATAAAAAACATCTAATGAAATCTCGGTGACACAAAACATGAACGTTTATATTGGCCTCCCCGTGCCGCGGAGTTGATCTTGGCCGGGGCATCCAGACAGACATTCTGCATTCTTCAGAGATTAAGCACTGAAATGCTCCGGAGAAACCCAGCTGCCTTCTCCCCCTGCAACCGCGGCGCTAATTCCAAACACATGGTAGCTGTCCGGGGAAAGGGGAACACATACATTACACACACAGAAATATCGCTGTGTCTGCGCGGGGCGCACGCGGCCACGCACACCCGCGCCGCGTCCCCGTCGCCCGCACGCGGGAGATGCTCGGGGGTCCGGCCCCGGCAGCTCAGCAGGTAAAATAGGTGTAAATAGGTGTTGCAGCAAAAGTAAGGGACTAGGAGGGATGGGTAAGGGTGGCACGGTGCTGGGGATCCAGACCTGGAGTCGTGGCTGGAGCCCCCCGGCCGTGATGCTATCGCTGCCAGCGGCCGTGTGGCACCTCTCCGTCACTCCTGGTTTTTCAGCCCACGAGATGTCAGGCCCCAGTCAAAATAAACATGCCTGGGAGGCTCTGGGCAATGAAAACCCACTCCTGGTTTGGTTCCCATCTCCCCCCTTTTAAAAATTCTTCTGTCTCCCATTAAAAATCAAGCTGATCTTTAACAAAAAGGAAAAAAAAAAAAAAAAAAGGAAAAAGGAGAGAAAGAGGAGCAGAGGGAAGGGACTTTGGTTTTCCAAGCACCAAAGCCCACAGCTCTCGTGTGGAGCATTGTAGGTGGGGAAGGGCTGGATGTTGGAGTTGCCATCCCTCCCCATGACTGCCCCCACAGCCGGGTGCCACGGACCAACGCTGCTCAGGCATTGCAGCGTCGTCCCTGCTCCTGCTGCAGCTGCTCCTGTGTTTTCAGACCCAGGGCAGCGGCTCCTGCAATCCTGCACCCTAGCGCCAAGCAGCACCCTCTGCCTGCCACATTTTATCAAAGAAAAGCCCCCGTGGAGAAGCACACTGCCCGGAAAGGTGTCCGTCCTGCCCCCAAACACCGCATCCACCCCCAGCAGCTGCCATCCCGCTGGGTGACACCGAGGTGGTGACACCGCCAGCAAACCCAGCCCGAGGCTGAGTTCCTTGCGGGCAGCACAGGGTGAAAAGGGGCGAATCCTGCCCAAAGCTGGCTGAGATTTCTCAAAACAGGGGTCGGGCTGGGGAGAGGGACCTCCGCTGGTTCACGGGGCTGGATGTGGCCACTGGGTTCTCACACCACACCACCAGCTGCGGCCAGAGCTCTTGAAAAACCCCAAAACCTCCTCGTTTGCACAGATGGGGTGTCCAAAGCACGAAAGCAACCGGGGGAACCGCCGACACCAGGGACACCGCACGGTCCCCTTGGGCAAGTGCCGGGAGCATGGCCGCAGCCCCGGCCTCCCGCTGGTGCCCCCGTTTTAAGGGCGGAACATTTCCGACATCCCACGAGCCACCAGCAAAACAAGATGTCAGGGCTGCAGCCGCTGCTGGCCGGGGCCCTGCCGGGTGCTGGGAGGGATCCAAGAGCAAGGCAGGGGGGGCATTAAAAAACAGAAGCCCCCGACCCTCACCTTGCAGCTGGAGTCGGGCATTTTGGGGGGCTCCAGCCCCGCCAGGGCACGGGAGGAGGAGGAACGACGGGATGGAGGGGGAGAAAGAGAAGGAGAGGGAGGAAAAATAGCCCCTTATTCCACTTTCATCAAGGAAGCATCCAGCCGTCCAAAAAATTTAATGTCATATTTTAGCAAGAAAAACAGCTGTTGTGGTACTTTAAGGCCCAGCATATTTTGGCCAGGGCTGCATGTTGTGGATATTGGCTGAGTCAAGGTTAGCTGTTAAAAGGCAGAAATTCTAGACCCATACAAAGAAACATAGCGTTCCTTCATATCCAGATAATATTTACTCCCAGGCCGGCTTTGTTTTGTTTTGTCCTCCCCCCTGGAGCGGGGCCAGGCGGCGGGGCAGGGGACGGCACAGGGAGCGTGGCAGGGGGACAAAAGCACCGGGGAAAGGGGGGGGAGCCCCCGCCTGGCACCCAGAGCTCGGGCTTTGCCCCTCGGTTTTAGGCACTGCCTGGCTCAGAGAGGTTATAGCTGGGTATGGTGGGTCCATCCTGGACCCAGCTGGGTATATAGGGTCCATCCCAGCACTGGGGGTTCGGTGGTACAGAGTGGAGGGAACAACCAGACGCCAACGGCTTCATGTGAGCGAAACAGCCCCTGCTTTGAGGAGGGTGCACGGGGAGAAGCATCCGCATCGCATGGAAATGAAACTCCCCAAAATGGATATTGTGAGATTGAAAAAACCTTACATGGTTTTCAGCTGCTGAAAGTATTTCTACGAGGAACCTGGATCCTCAGAGGTGTGGTTGGTTGCCTTTTTGTTTTTAGCCCACTTCCCCTCTCCCAAAGAAAAATAATTCAAAGGAAAACATCAATATAACGCTTTCATCAGCCACCGCAGCGGGGCTTGGCTCATCCTCCAGCAGACGGCCCCGCAGGGCAGGGCCAGCCCTCCCAAAAGTCCCATTTCCCAACAGAGCCGAGCCTTGCGTGATGGCCTTGCCATCGGTGCCGGGGATGCGGGTGCATGGGGCACAACCCCCATCCTGGGCACGGGTGACCCCCCCGTAACCACCCAAGCGACCGCCACAGCCACCCGGGCACGATGCCACACAGGCTGTAAGTGACTCAGCTTCCCATCGACCCGGCTTTAAGGAATAAAGCAGAGCCCTCACCCCGAAACAATTCCTCCGTGCCTGCCAAGGTCCGTGGGAGCAATCGGCGCTGCGCCCCCACTGCCCCCAGCACCGGCGTCCCCCCACCACGGGACCACCGCCCGCGGCACAGCCGGGCACCCCGGGGTTTTCCTCCTGCCTCCGCCCCAAACGCGAGCCACCAAACCCGATCCCGCATACTTCGCTAACCTCAGACGCTTGGATAGCAGAGGCTGCGGGTGAAAAGAAAAAAAAAAAATAAAAGAGGAGAAAAAAAAAAAGTCCAAGGTGGAACCGCAATGTTTATAAAATGGGTCACTGAATTATACATAAAAATATTTTCCTTGTGGATGCAATTACTTCCTGGACTTGTTATTCCACAGATGCTTAAGTTCGCCTCAAGCAACTCCAATAAATGCTTTACAGTCTGCTAGATCAACAGTAGCAATGCTGGAGTGAATTGAATAGCACTGTTTCAAATTTGTCAGAAAACCACACAGTGTTTTCATGCGCACGTTTTAGAAACCCAAACAAAATGATTCCCAACCGTCGTGCTCCCTTTCCTTACGCTTTTAATGCGTTTCACATGAGCTCCTGCGGGGCCGGCAGGGCACCGAGGGCTCCCCGAAATGCACGGCCCCGGCAGCAGGGCTGCACCTCCCGTCCTTCTCCCGTACGGACCCTGCTCCCTCTCTCGCCCAAATTTCCCCGTCTCAACTCGCGAGGGCTGGCTTGCGTGGCATGCGTTTGGGGCTTGTAGGTGGCTTAGGAGGCTTTCCCAGAGGAAATGAATTTCGGGAGCCCCCGAGCCACCCCTACCCGCTGCACGTCACCTCCCCAAGCCTCGGAGGTGAAGATGTCTCAGTGCACACGGGGCTTGGCCCAAAGGCCCTGAGTAAAATCCTGATGCATCTCGGTCATCAAAAACTCAGAGCTACTTTTGCTGAAAGTCATTTCTGCTGCTTCCAATGACCTTGAATGATAAAGCATCCAAAGGGCACTGGAGGGCACGCCAGGATTACAGGGCAGAGTGCTGTTATGCCAATAAAATAAGTGAATATATGCCCAGGAATACTCAAGATGCACTCAAGGCCGAGCAGGTGGCCGTAACAAGATTATCCTGGTAACAGACGGCCAGCAGAGCAGAAACGTGTCTTCAGATCTCTGCTTTCACTCCAGATTTCATCGACAAGATTTTCTGACTGAAGGATAAATGGGTTAAAAGGTTCCTGCAAAAACAGGCTTATAAAAAGCTCTTTATTCCCCTGCTTCGAGGACACAGACGTCTCCCATCCTCTGTATATAGGAATCCCTTCGACTGCCATGGTGCAGTCCCCAGACCCCCAGGACGGGCTGCTGGCAGCCAAACGAAGGACAGAAATTCCCCGTGCCACATCAGCCCATAGGAAAATCCCCAAAGTCCCCAATCCAGAAGAGTAAAAAAAAAAAAAAAAAAAAAAAAAAAAAGAAGAAAAAAAAGTAGGAAATAAGGAAACCTCGGGGCCAGGGTGCCTGCCTGGCAAATCGTTTATGTGCAATCCCCACCCCGCCACAGGTGGAAAACGCTCTGGCAGTGCAGGGAGCTGTTTTTCCTCGGCCCCGCCATGGGGACGGCGTCCCGGGGGCCGAGGCGCGCGCGGGGCCGCACGCTGCCCGCCTCGGAGGTTAACCCAAGGGCCCCGCAGGGAGCGCGCTGGCATTTTTATTTGGGATTAGGTCCCGGCACATCTTAATTTTCAATTCAACCGCCGCTGAAAAAGAAACGTAAAATAAAAACAAGCGCCAGCCGCCGGGGCCTGCCCACGGCCCTGAATTAGCTGCAGAAAAAAAAAAAAAAAAAAAAAAGTTAACATTCCTGCGCTGGCCCCCGGCCAAGAGACGGAGCACTTTAGGAGACGGCCGCGCAGCCACGAGCTCGGCGCTGCTGGTGCCTGCAAAGCCCCCGTGCAAACGGCGGTGGCCTCGGGTGCAGGATGGCCCTGGGCACCCTGCCTGCGGGCTCAGCCCCCCGCCGCTTTGAGTGCCACAAGGAGTTTTTTCATCCTAAGGTGACTGGGGTGGGAAATGCTACCCGAGAGGTGACGTGTCCCACGCGGGGATTCTCCCTGGGTGGATGCCATCGGGCTTCAGGAACCCGCATCGGCGGTGCCTGGGTCGGAGGGGTCTGATCCTGCCCACAGAGTGATCTGGGTGCGATGGGCAGGTCAATGAGCACTGAGGACGCCCATGGGGGGAGCCGAGCACCCAGCACCCCTTGGAGCATCCCCAACACCCCGCACCAGCCCTCACCTCATCAACCCAATGCCCGCAGCCCCCCGAAACCCACCACAGACCCCAGCACCCCTTCGGCAGCCACGCCTGGATGCCGACACAGCTCGAGGCCGCTGGCACGCGCCCTGGCACCCACGGTCCCTCCGCCCCAGCCCTCCTGATTTCGCCATTTGCCGCGCGCCAGAGGCGCAGCGCCGCGCTCGCGAGGGCTGCCATCTGCTCCTCGTTAGGAGGGGCAGACAGCCCAGCGCAGGAGTCTGAGCGCTAATCTCCTTTCCAGTTGGTATCCGTCAGCAGATGTACAACAAGTGGTCGGATATTTCAGAGGGCATGTGCGCGACGGAGGAGGCTTTAGCTTTTTTCCACCCGCGGGGCCGAGGCTTCGCCGGGCGCACGCGGAGCCCGGCGGCAGGTCCCGGCGCAGCGTCGAGGCTGCCAGCTCTGCTCCGCCGCCGCGCTGGTTTGTTTTACCAAGGTCTTTCTTGGAAGAAGCGGTGATGAAGTTAACAGCCTGCGAGCCGTAATTGGCTCGCATTAAATCAAGGAAACGATATGTTTTGTTTTGCCCTTTTTTTTAAACAAAAAGAAGGAAAAAAAAAAAGTCATATTAAACGGGAAAAAAATGCGCGTGGCCAAGGAAGGAGCAGGCGGCAGCTCTCAGGAATTTAGGGGGAGATTTGTGTCCCTAGGAATAAAGAAATCCAGCCCTTGCCATCAAAAAAAAAAAAGCAGCCTCATTTTAAAATACTCAGCACAGATGCCCATGGGCAAGGGAAGGGGTCTCCAAAAACCCCAGACAGTGGCCCCACAACAGGCACCGCTTCAGAGCCTGACAGAGTGGCTCAGGGAGTTAAGCTATATTAAGTTATAGGTATATTTAAACAAAATTCTTCTTAAATGTTGTTTTATATTTGTCTTATTTTTTTTACCTCCTTACCAACACAAGGTATTAAAAACTTTAACCTATATATCCAGAGCCATGTTAAGGCTCTTATATTCAGAAAATAAAATTTCTTGTGCTTGTTCTTTTTTACCTTTATTTTTAGCCCCTATGAACACGAGCTGAGCTGAATGAAGGCAGAACATCCTCCCAAGGCTGCAGATAAATTAAGCCATCGGGTCTGGGGAGGGGAAAGGCCCAGCCCCTACAGCCTGCCCCGAGACACCCCTGCAGCCCAGCAAGGCCCTGCTTTGTCCCCGAGCACGCTGCTGTAGGGCGCAGCCCTGCGCTCACCGAGGTTCCTGCAACACCAAGCGGGAGCTGTGTCCATCCGAAAGCACAGCATCTGCCTGAAGAGATGCACCCAGGACACTGCACGTGTGCTCAGCACCACTGCAAGCCATGGGCCCCGCTAGGTTTGGGGCACCAGGACCGCATGCCCTGCCCGCGCTGCGCACCAGGACCACCACCACGCACACGTCTCCTTCTGCCAGCACCGCCGAGGGCAGAGCCACAGGGGAAGGTGACATCTTGTAGCCACAGCACAGCATCCTTGGGGATGCTCAGCCCCTGCTTTCATGCTGCTGCTGCACAGATGTGCCTGCACGAAGCTCAACCACGAGCTTTGCCCAAGCAAGGCCAGACACCGATCTGTGCGGTGCGGGGACGCAGCGGGAGCACTGCCGGGTGCTTCTCTCCCTCCAGTCCCTGCTGTCCCGGAGCCACCACGGCCCCAGGGAAGCTCAGTCTGGGACACGTGGCACCTCAGCACTGCTCACCCTCCATCCCAGGCCAGCAGCCACCCAAAAACTGCAGCAGGAGATGCAGAGAGTGACTACAACGTGGGGAAGGCTATAAACTGCGATCCAGCCCGCGTCCCCTTTCGCTCCACGATTCTCCAGGCTCACCTCCACCTGTTCAGGGGCACTGGAAGTTGTGCTGGGACTCGACGCTTCCAGCGCCCTGAAGAAAAGCCTGGCAAGCAGGGAAAAACATCCTGCTCTTGGTAAGAATTTGGACAAAAGGTAGATCCCACGGGCAGCTGAAGTTCACCCACATCTTCCAGCACAGCCCTGCTTTAACCAGGATGAAAATGGGACACCAAAACCCCTTGTTAAAAAAAAAAAAAGGGGGGGGGGGGGGTGGAGGTGCTAGCAAGTTTTTCCATTGTGTATCAACCAGGAAAACCCCCAAACTCAACACTTTTGGAACTTAACACGCAAACAAACAAGAACATTCGATAGGAAACTCTAATTTTGTTTGGAAATGTCATTTCCAAATCGCACATGAGAAATCATGCTTCGACCCAGCCCTGCTGACAGGCAAATATTTATCCCCACAAAATTTCCACATAAACCCGTCCCTGTTGTCAGTAGGTCCGGGCGCCGGCAGCAGAACAGCCACGGGATGGGAGGAGGCGGTGCGGGGACACGCAGCCCTGCCCGGCGGGGTCACGGCAGAGCCCCGCGAACGCCATCCGCCTCCTCGAGCCCCGCTCTGAGGCAAGATTCAGGCTTTTCCGACACATTCGTAGCGAGTATCTAGTGTTTTTCGAAACTCCTGGTACCATTTTTTCCAAGACCTTAAACGCAGGGCCCTGCTCCTGAACCCCGCAGCACTCCATCATCCAGCCCCGCGGCAGCGCGGATCCCTCCCGGCACACATTTCTCAGTCGACCAGGCGGAGTCGTTCCTTTGCTCTGTGTTTGGATACTTACAAAGCCATTACCATCTCTCGCATGCACATCCATCATCAAGGCTTCGAACTCCAGAAAAGTCCCCAAAAAACGATTTTCCACTCACCATGCAGCCTGCCAGGCTCTGTTCTTCTACTCTGCCTCCCTCCATCCATTGAAAAACATTTCAGCAAGTTCCGAGGCCAACAAAATAAACAGATGGCAGCCTGAAGAGGTGGTGATTTTTTTTCTGGAAGGGGGGGGGAGTGTGTTGAGGGATGCAGCAGAGAAGAGCTGGCTTCCTTCTGGCTGTTCGGAAAAGCCAGGCTGGGGCTGCAGGCACCAGTGCCCCTTTGGAGCACGACACACAGACCCCATTCTGCAAAGCCCTCGAGCCTCGGCGGGCTGGGGGGGGAGCAGAGAGCCAGAGCTCTGCGCTGACCCCCACCTCTGCAAGCCTCCCCCCCCACCCTCAGAACTGCCCTGGAGCCCATGCGTGCCGTTTGCCCACGTTTTGCAAGGATCCTGCTCACCAGAAGAGCCCCGCATCGCACCGATGGCTCCTGGTGGGGACCACGAGCTCCCCAAAAGCACCCACGGAGCAGCTGCAGGCGTGAGATGCCAAATTTGCTGCGGCCACACGGGGCGAGGGGGATGCAGACCATCAACCATGCCCCAGCACAGGGCACAGCACCCCTGGGGCAGGCACCAAGCGTCCGTGCGTCTCGCTGCAGCCGTCAGCAGGTCAGACACACGGGGAGGATTTATGAAGGGATGCGGCCAGACGAGCGATGGAGACAAACGGCCTTGAGGAGTGAACGGTCTCTCCCTTACAAGGGGGACAGAAATTAATTTATGAATTGGCTTAGTCAGGTTGCCAAGCGGCTTTGATGCACTTTGGTTTTTTTTTTGCATGTGCTGGTGAGCGATTGCACAGCTGTCAGAGGGGGAGGAAGATCCCGCAGAGCCGGAGCCATGCTCCACGCCGGCCGAGGCAGCCAGCGGCTCGCAGCAGGACCAGACTGCCTGTCCACCAGGCTGCTGCCTGCACAACACGGGTGTCTTGTCCCCTCCTCATGTCACCCACGGGAGCCCAGAGCCATGTCCCACACCGCAGGAGCAGGCAGGAGCCCCGTCCGGTGCCCATGACCCAGCGCAGATGCAGAGCATCTTCTTTCACCCCTTGTATATTTTGGTAGGACCTACAGAAAGTCAGGAAGAGCTGCTGGGAGGCATGGAGCAGAGGCAGGGTGGTGGGGACGTAGGATGGGACTTGCCCAGAGGCTCAGCCCCAGCTCGCCGAGCGCAGACCCGCAGACACGGCTCCCCCGCGCTCCCAGCGTTACAGGTGCTTGGAGGGTTTTCAAGACACGCAGCAATTTCCTGCCCGAAGCAGTTGACAAATCTGCGCAGAAACTGGATAAGGCTTCGTGTTTCAGAGATCCGACGGCTCAGGGCTCCTCTCCAACGCGCTGCTTTGCCCCAGATAGGAGAGGAAGAGCTTGGGTTAAGCATTCCTCTCTTTCCTATGTCCAAGTGGCTTCAGGTTTAGGACAAATGCTGCATCCTCCCACGAGGTCTGCAGCAAGCTTATGCAGCTGCCACATGCCCAGGAGGTGCCTCGGGCTCCCCCAGCCCCGTGGGTCCCATCCCCATCCCACCAGTGCTCCCAGTGCCCCCTACCCTGCACCGCCCCAGGGGCTCCCAAAGCAGGAGGTGGTGGCGCACGCAGACGGCCGTTTTGTGGCAGCTAGCTCCCAGCCATCCTCTCCCCATCCACCCGCCCCGACTGGGTCAGTGCCCAGCACTGCCGGCAGTGCCCCGCACGCCATCAGGACCCATCATCTGCTCCTGCTTCAGCTCCTGCCTTTGCAAGGGAAAGCTCCCAGCCCCTGGGAGACACGCAAGTCCAACCGATGCGCAGCCAACAGAGCAACAAACCCACGAACACAGCACAAAAGCCTTTCTTCCAACCATCCCCAAGCACGCCACGGACAAGCAATGCATGTTTGGCACCCTTGCTGCAAGCAGCATTGGTCCCAGCAGGGTCCACAGCCAGGCACAGAAACCCCCCCCCCCGGGAGCACAGAGCTGGAGTGACCCCGCACGGGGCCGCACGCTCAGCCCCGGAGAGCAGCCACCAAGCAGCTCCTCCAGCAACAAGACAACCATGGAAGAAGCCAAAAAAAAAGCTAATTCAGCCCACAGCTGGGATCTTCGTAGCACACACGAGGATCAAGAGTAAAAAAAGAAAGAGAAGAGCCTTACCTTGTATCAGCCTCAGACCCCAGAGACCTTGCAGCGACCACCCCTGGGCTCAGCACCTGCAGGCAATCTTCATCCAGAAAGGCTCACGGAGGGGATTTTACTCCTCACAGGGCTGACAGACAGCTGCTTTGGGGTGGAACGTGGTAAATATTGCATTGCGGAGACTCGGTATTACTGATTTGGGGAAAAGGCTGAGGCCTGGGAGGGGCAGAGGGGACAAAGAGTAATTGTCTCCAAGAGCGGCCTCGGGGAATGTGAAGAGGAAGGATGCTACAAATTCACACAGCAGTGAATTCGCAGCATCCTTCCTCCTCAAATTCCCTCCGTATCAGCTGTCCTTGCAGATTTTCCACTGTCTACAAGATACACCCAGCACCAATGCCTCCTGGCCCCCAGCACCCTGTGCAGGACCACGACCCGGCACAGAGCAGTGCCACCACGGGCCCAGACACACGGCACAAAGCGCGTGCCATGGAGGTGACCGGTGGTGTCCGCAAACAGAGGGGACACCCAGGGTGCGGGTACCAGCCCCAGGGGAGGCAGCAGCTCCCTGCACCGGGCTGGAGGCTGTTGTGACACCTCCACTCGGACCAACTCAGCTCTGGGAATTTTTTGGATGAGCTGGCCCGCTGCAGCCTTGGACGTCCCCTTGCTCCGTGACCTTTCTCTTCCCACAGAGAAATCCCAGCCCCGAGCGGCTGAGTCAGCGGTAAATCCCCAGCATCGATCAGGCACTGAACGCGGAGCGGGGCGGCTGCGGAAGGGGAAGCGGGCTGCTCGAGGCGCTGCACGGAGGGAAGGCACCGCGAGCCACGGCAGCACCAAAGCATTGCTGGGGCTCCCACACGGACTTGGGGTGCAGAAACCACCCAGGAGGTTTCCAAAAGCACCGCGGATTGAGGCGAATCATGGAAACAAGTGAATTAGGGAAAGGTGCCTTTTAGCTAATTAAAGCTGAATGCAAAGCCAGCAGTCCCCCCTCTGCCCTACAGTGAGCTCGGAGCACGCAGCCCCCAGGAGCTGCAGATGCCCAGCACAACTCTGCCGGCAGGGTGGGGGCAAAGCCAGCCCCCAGCAGCTCCCATCGTGGCAGCAATGCCACCCTCCCCTCATCCATCCTCATCAGTGCTCATCATTGCCCCCACCTGCTCCCTCGTGCCCCCCTCTTTGCTCGCCCCTCTCTCGTTTCCTTCCCTTCTTCTTCCTCTGCTCTGCTCTGCATTGAAAAACCTTCCCTGCAGTGGGCCACGACAATGTAATTTACCCCAGCAGAAAAAAAAAAACACAGCCCTTCTTCAGCCTAGCTGCTTCTGGTTCCTCAAGGGGAGAGGTGTGACCTTAGCGAAAGGACTTTTCTGCTGGGGTAGAAGGGTTTCGGTGAGGATCAGCCCTGTAAGTGCCGCTGTGGTGGTGTTGGGGGCGGTCAGCAGGGCTGGCCGGGTGCACGGGGAGGGCTCGCAGAGCGCCCTCATCTCCCCGTGGCTCCCCATCTGCTGACTTTCCGGCCCCACCAGTTTCCTCTCCAGAAGCCGGCCACGCGCGAGCCCACAAGGCGCAGATTTCTCCGATTAAGCAACGCCAGACGGGCCTCTCCCCTTTCATTTTCAGCTGCCTCTTCCTCCCAGGCCCCAGAACCTGCCTCGAGCATCCGGCACCGGCCGTGCCACCGCCATGGAGCCGAGCGCACGGGAGCCCCTGGTGAGGAAGCCGAGCTCCTCGTACCGAACCTTCCCCGAGGGCGTCAGCAAGAGGCTGGACAAGGAGTACCTGCGGTGAGAGCCGGGCTGGGGCCGTGGGGCTGGTGGCGGGGTGGCTGTGTGCCCCGTTTTGGGGCTGGGGAGCGGGTGGGAGAGCTGCTGCCCACCGCTGCTGCTCCCCGGTTGTGTTTTGAGGGGGCCTCATCCTGCCTTGGGCTTACGGTGCTGTGTGTGCCTGCCGTGGGTGGGTGGGCTTTGGGGTGTCTGATACTCATGGGGTCCTGCTGTGGGATGGGGGCCCTGGGGGAAGCCCCCTTCTCTCTGCTGTGAGCTTGTGCCTTTCTCACTTTGTTTCTTGGCTGACAACCGCCCGGCCACCTGGAAAGCATCGGTGGCACCCGTGGAGCTGGGTCCTGCTCTCACCCGCCCCGGGAGCCGTACAGCCCTGGCACGATGGGCAGACCCAGCACGGCAGAAGCGGCTGCTCCTCGGCTCAGAAAAAACCCACCAGCCAGGGCCCTTCCCCAGGAAAACCCCTCCGTGGCTGGCCGGGAGCCTCGGCGAAGGGCAGGGCTGGGCTGCAAGGGGGGAAAGCTGCAAAAAGGGCGAGCTAAACTTCCCGTCGGGTGCCGTTGCGGTGTCCAACACGTCCTTCTTGCTCTATCCCCTTCAGAAGCCTCCACAACAAGCGGCTCTACCTGGCCGTGTTCGCCGCCGTCCTCGGGAATTTCAGCTTCGGCTTCGCCCTGGTTTACACCTCGCCTGTGATCCCCGCCCTGGAGGCTCACCCCAACCCTGCGCTGAGGCTGGACAGGCACAAAGCGTCCTGGTTTGGGGTGAGGAGCGGGATCATCCCTGCTGTGGGGTGCACGCAGGGACAACGGGGACCCACCAAAGCTCCTCTCTCTATGTCCCCGCAGTCGGTGTTCACGCTGGGGGCGGCGGCGGGGGGGCTCAGCGCCATGCTCCTCAACGACCGCCTGGGCCGCAAGCTGAGCATCATGTTCTCGGCGGTGCCCTCCGCCGTGGGATACGCGCTGCTGGCCGGAGCCCAGGGCATCGAGATGCTGCTGCTGGGCCGCGTGCTGACGGGCTACGCCGGTGGCGTGACGTCCGCCTCCATCCCGGTAACGCGCCCCGGGAGGGAGTTTGTCAAGGGGGTGGCAGGATGGGAGGTGAGGGGGGTGCAGGAGCTGAGCCTGGGGTCTCCTGCTCCTTTGGAGGCATCAGCAGAGCTTTGGGGCTGCGGATGGGCTATAGGGGATGGGAAGGATGCACCAGGTTAGTGGCTCCCCGCACGGCCAGCCTGAGCTGCCCCCATGCTGCTGGGGCTTTTCTGCCCACAGAAAGTGGAAGGCAGGTCCTTGTTCCCTGCCCTGTTCCTCCCCAGCGCTGTTTCCTCGATTTATCAAATGATACGCAGAGGAAGGCGAGGATTGAGCAACCCTCGGGCACATCTTTACAGTAACTGGAGTCTGAGCATGCACTTCTCCTGCACCAGGCGAGGGTGGGTGCGGGTGGGATGGGTGCCACAAGGCTCTCCTGCCCTGCTGCAGGACCAGCTCCTGCAGGTTCCCCCTCCCGGAGGACAGATTTCCCAGCACTTTGGGTTTCCCTGGCTGTGAGGCACGGCAGGACAGGTTTTGTTGGTGCTGGCTGCGTGCTGCAGCTCCGCTGTGTGTGCTGTCCTGCTGCAGGTCTACATCTCGGAGATCTCCCACCCTGGTGTCCGAGGCATGCTGGGCGCTTGTCCTCAGATCATGGCAGTGCTGGGCTCCCTCATCCTCTACGCGCTGGGCAAGTATCTCGGTGTTTGGTGGGCAGGAAAGCCCCAGGGGACCCTAGGGAAGGCGGGTTTATTTTAAACAGCTTTCCTAGTGAGTTGCTGGATCTGTTCCCCTCGCAGCCACCACCACGGGCGTGCAAGGGGCTCGGCCGAGGTTTTGTCAGGGCTGAAGAGCAGCACACCGTGAACTGTTGTTCTGGTTTTTCCCTCTCTTGCTTTGTTAAATCTCTGCTGTTGGGGTGCCGGCACTGCAGCAAGGCCAGGAGGCCTTTCCCTGTGCTTTCCCTTCCTAACCTGGCTGCCTCCCGCAGGGCTGCTCCTGGACTGGCGCTGGCTGGCCGTGGCAGGGGAGGTGCCGGTGCTGGCCATGATCCTCCTGCTCTGCTTCATGCCCAACTCGCCCCGGTTCCTGCTCTCCCAGGGGAAGGAGGACGAGGCCCTGCAGTCGCTGTGCTGGCTGCGGGGCAAGGACACGGACTACGCCCGGGAGTACGAGCAGATTAAGGACAGCGTGAGGAAGCAGGTGAGGAGAGCACGGGGCTCACCTCCAGCACATGGGAGATGTAAGATGAAAATGGTCAAGCCCAGCATCCTCTGGGCATCTCCCAAGCTGCTTCCTGGGTGCTGTGGTTGTGCCCAAGGGACTAATATATTGTCTTTCTGGCTTTGTCCCCTCCCAGAGCCGGCGGGTTTCCTGTGCTGAGATCAAGGACCCCTTCATCTACAAGCCCATCCTGATTGCCGTGGGGATGAGGTTCCTGCAGCAGCTCTCCGGGGTCACCTGTGTCCTCGTGTACCTGCAGCCGATATTCAAGAAAACGGCTGTCATCCTGGTGAGCTCGGGTTGCCCTGTCATCAGGGATCTCTGCCCTTTCCTGGGTCTCCCCTCTCAGCTTCCCCACGGCTCTTGCTGTTGCAGAAACCAGAGTACGACGCAGCTCTTGTCGGCCTGGTGCGTCTGTTCTCGGTGGCGATTGCTGCTGTGTCGATGGATAAAGCTGGCAGGAAGATTCTTCTCTTTGTGTCGGGTAAGTCTCTCTGCCGTGATGTGCAGGGGAAATCTTTCTTCAACTATTTCCAGGAGCTCTGCAAATGTGCAGGAGTGGGAATTTAACCACACGGGGCTCAGGATGGGTCTCTGGTGGTGGCTCAGCTCCTGAGCAGAGGTGACCCTAGGGGTTTGGACAAAATCACAGAAGGGGATCGCTCACCCCTCAGTCCCATGGTGCTGTTGCATCTCTCCACAGCCGGTGTCATGTTGGCCTCCAACCTGACCATGGGGCTCTACATCCACTTCATTCCCTCTTCTCAGAACGGCACCATCGCCAACAGGACCCTGGCGAGCTCTGCCAGCCCTCCTGCTGAGTCCATCAACTACATCACCCTCATCCCCCTCCTGGCTACCATGTTCTTCATAATGGGTAGGTGCAGGGGGCAAGAGCCCAGGACCACAGCACGGAGCAGGGAACCAGCCTGGGGAATATTTCTCCTCCAAGGCAGGGTGATATGGGGCAAGGGGTTTGGGATTGGGATCAGGAGGCTGAGAAAAATTGGCATTTGAAGTCGCTTTTCAGGACTGACAGTGTACATGGGGAGAAAATAATGACTGACTGACAGGGGAGCAGGGCAGGATTGTGCCAGGCTCTCCTGTGCTCCCCTAAGGGGCTCTGAAGCCTCAGCAGCCTCACCTTACCCTCTCCTATCCCTGCAGGCTATGCCATGGGCTGGGGCCCCATCACCTGGCTGCTGATGTCGGAGATCCTCCCTCTGAAAGCCCGGGGGGTGGCCTCAGGCCTCTGCGTCGTCGTGAGCTGGCTGACAGCCTTCACCCTCACCCAGTTCTTCCTCCGGGTCGTGGTGGGTACTGTCCCGGGGGGTGTCCAAGAGCTCTTCCTCAGAGCCCCCGGTGCTGGCTCACATCTGCTTTCTGCCCCGCTTCCCAGGAAGCCTTCGGCCTCGAGGTGCCGTTCCTGTTCTTCGCTGTCATCTGCGCTGGGAACGTCTTATTTACAGGCTGCTGCGTCCCAGAAACCAAAGGCAGGTCCCTGGAACAGATCGAGGCCTTCTTCAGGACCGGGCGGAGGTCGTTCATGAGGTAGGAGCTGCCGGCTGCACCGGGCCGCCAGCCCACATGCTCAGGGACTAGAGAGAAAATGGCTGTGGTGCTGGAGGTGGAAGCTGGAGGTCTCCGAAGATGGTGCTTCCCCCCCAGGGGAGAGGAACAGGCGGCAATGACTGTATTGCTTTGGACATGGGTATTGCCAACCCAAACTCTACCTTCTCTCCCAAGTCACTCAGCACTACCCGGTGCTCTCGGGGCAGCATGTCAGCCCGAGGCATGGGACCACGTAACCGGCGCCAGGCTGGGACTAAAAGCATTCTGGAAACTAAAATGTGCGGCTGTGGACAAGAGACCTCGCACGTCCTTAGCGCAGCAGCCACCCAAGCAGCCCCAGAGCCCCCAGGCTTTGGCTGGAGCAGAGTTAACAGCTGTAGCTGTGCTGGCACCCATTCAGCATGTAGTTGCAAGAATAAAGCAGTTTTGCCTCCAAGTGCAAGATGTTGCCTTGGTTTGCAGAGAAGAAAGCTGAAGGGGGGTGGGAGGGGAGAGGCAGGCAGGGGCTGTGACTTGGGGATCGCAGCACCCTGCAGCTTCCCATGTGAGTCTCCTGTACCTGAAGACTTCAAAAAAAGGCGGAGCCAGATATTTTTGTATAAAAAAGCTGCCACATTTTATTGCTCTAAAAACACACATTACACTAGGAGCCTAATGAACAAGACCAACTACAGTTCACAAAGAAAATTCAAGACACAACACACAGCATGGGAACAGACAGACATTCAGCTGTAGTGCAAGTGATTCCCTGGAGGAAAGACACAGTAGGTACAGACTACGTCGTAGTGGGGCAGGTCCTTCCCGCCCCAGGGTTTTACACATCCAGGAAGGTGGATGTGCCCCATCACAGCTGTGTGTAGAGCTTCCACCTCCATCACTGAGATTTCAGCTGCATAGTTAGTAGCAAACTGCTCTCACCCTTTTCCTGATGTCCTGCAAGATTAAGGTCTTTATTTTTATTTTTATTTTTTTAAGAACCTAACCCTGGGTAAAGCACAGCTGCAGGAGGAGGTGGTTATGGCTGCAAGGAATGACTGGCCTTGCTGAGTACTGCATCCAACCTAACTCTTCCCAAAGGGGCAGAACAGCACAGGCTGAACTTGGAGATGATTTGCCTGAGCATTTGCCAGCCTGCTGAAATGCACTTGGCAACCTGAGGGCCTGTGGCTATGCTTGTGTCCTCCCATTCCTGATACACTTCAGCCTGCTGTGACAAGGAACCGGGGGGCAACACAGCATATTTGACCTGAATCTCAGGAAACACTAACTGCTATTTAGATCCCCTGCAGTAGAAGGTGCACCTCACCTCGGAGATGTGCTTTATCAGAGGATTAATTTAAAGCAGCCTAGGACAGAGGAAGAGAGATGGGCCAAAATCAAAACCACAGAGAAATTTCAGTATTAGACCAAACCTCTGCAGCCGAGACCTGTTTCCAGAAAGATGTCCAGCCCTGGCTGGAATATGACTGTTTCTAAGCATGGCCAGATTACAAGAGCTCTCAAGAGCCTCTGCTTTCCACTGACCTTCAGAAGATCAGGATCTCTGGCAGCCCTGTCCTAGAGCATTCTCTTTCTCACATGGCTATGTACCAGGTCTTGATATCTTCACTTCAGTGAAACCCTTCCCTGCAGACAGTGGATGTTTTTTCCTGAGAAAAAAAAAAAATGACAAAGATGAATAAAGCTTCCCAGGGCTTGGCCTAAGGAGCAAATGCCCGAACCACATTGGAGAAGAATTTTCTGAGTGATCTTTATTCCACAAAGAAAGCGTGAGGGTTTTTGCTACAACATTTAGAGTCTGAGAAATCACAGTGGCTCTTTCCAGAGGTAGAATGGTCTTTTTATTCACTGCACACACAGAAGAATCAATTGGTGTTACAAAACCAGCTCCTGCTTAGAGCAGCAAGGTCTGGGTACACAGCAGAAAGAGAGCTTCTGCCCTTCTCTGCGTGCCCAGGGGAGAACCCCAGGGGAACAGGGAGCTTATACGCACAAGTGCAGTAATTTCTGAGATTGAGTGGAACGCGGAGGAGACGCGTGTTGTATAAATGCACTTGGGTAAGAGCAGTGCACAGCTCAGACAGTGAATGGTGTAACAGTCCACTCCCAAGTGCACACTTACTGCTGGTTCCCAGCCATCTTTCCATACTCGCTGTAGTCAATGCACCACCTGCTACTGAGGTCTCACATAACAAAATTTCTGCCCCCTTCTTTCCCAAGAGGCCTCCAGAACCTCCTCCACGGAGACTCCTTAGATTAGTCCTCCAGCCTGCACACCGCCAGCTGGGACTGGGCTGATCCTGTAAAATAGCTAGAGCAGGACTTTAACTTCATTATTCTTGCACAGCTCCTAGCACCCTTCCTCTAAACACAACTAATAACCACCACGCACTGTGAATGGGCACCTTAACTACTGTGATACTACTACTCTAAAGGTCTTTTCTATCTCCACAAAAATAACCTCACACTGAGGTGAGACCAGCCACTAACTCAGCACCGCTCCCAAAACCCATGGGTGCTGCAGGCCCCGCACACAGACTTCACCAGACCAGCAACAGCCGCATCTGGCTTGGGTCCTGCTGCATCACAGCCAGCCAACAGTCCCCAGAGCACCCGCTCCAGATGTGCTCACCCCAATATTGCAGCATCTGTAGAGTCAGCGCTCTCGGAGCACGGATCCCAGACACCTCCTGTTCAGGCAGGCACGGAGACGCTGAGCAGAACCAGAGGCGTTAGCGTTGTGGCCACAGGAGAGCTCAGCTCTGGCAGAAGAGACCCTGAGGCTCATTTTCAACAAAAGCACACCCACAGCTCGGAGCTGGGCTTTGCATCCTGCTAATGGTGGCAGAGCTACACAAGTTGTTAGCTTGCCTGGTCAAAGTTGGCTGCTGTGATACGCAGCGTGATGGCACTGCTGGCACCCCAGGGACTTCTGCCGCTGGAGCGAACGGAGCAGAGGTAAGCCAGCAGGCAGACAAAGCCAGCAAGGGCCCTGCTGTTCTCCTGGTTCATCCCTGTGGGCGTAGATCAGACCGCAAGGGTTACCCTATTGCCTCTGCTTTGCCTTCCACCTGCGGAACTACTCGCAGAGCAAAGCAGTCACTACCAAAGACATGTGCGTCGCTACGTGCGTCGGTCCTCTACTAAACACTACTTAACTCCCCAACCCCTTGAAATCAACTCGGATGTCCTGCTCGCCAGGCAGGACTCGGACTCTGCAACGCAGCCACCCGAGGAAGGTACTGGGGACAGGAGGAGCAGAGAGGCTATGATCACTGAGGCTTCACTCGGAGGTGTCTGGGGGTGCATCCCCCTGCGCCACCCCACTGCTGCGGGCTGGGGTCCCTGCGCACGCACGCACAAGGAAAGCCAATGCCCCACATATTGCACGCAGCCACAGGACCAGCCCGGAGCTGGGGGCTCCGAAACGGCAGAGGCTTTATTGAAACAAGCTGCATCTGCGCTGGCGGTGCCTATTCTGCGCCCCAGACAAGCTGGTGTCAGAGCAATTACAGCTCAGAGGCCCGGGGGAAAAGGGGCTTAGCACGAAGCGGCTGCCCAGCATCCAGCTGCGAGGGCGTGTGTGTGCAAATAAAGCCAGGCCACATTCCTGCCTGGTGCAAATCTTCACACCTCCCTGAACGCCGCGGAAGAAACAAGAAATGCCATTAGCTGGCAGCTTAGCCCCCCGGCCCCCAGGGGCTGCGCTGCTCCTGCTGCAGTGCCCACGTGCACCAGTACCTTGCCATCCTCTCCTGCAGCTTCTGATGATGAACAGCACCCAGTCACCAGCAGCACAACCCCTCTGGCACCCTGGTAATTTGAATGGGACCATGAAGGGTCAGGATGCAGCAGGAGCCCAGCTCCCAGCACAGGACGGTGACAAGAGGCTGCCGCTGCTCGCCAGAGCTGCCCGCTGCCTTCACCGAGCACAAACCCTCCAGCCCAGCAGGGAAAAGCAACTTCGGCCACATCGGCAGCCATAAGACAAAGGGATCGAAGGGCAGCACGCTTTACAAAAGTCTGAGAAACACTCTGAAGGCTGAAATGGGATTTTACAGTACCCCAGTTACAGCAGCCAGGGTTCTCCCTGGGTCCAGAGAGAGACCCCCAAAATGAGACGATGCTTTCCTTCGAATGACAGGGAAGGGAGCGCTCCTTTCTCCTACATTCAGAGAAAGCAAGGCCCATCAAAACACATAAATATGTAGAAATAAGTTATTCTCCCTTTTCCTAAGTAAAACAGAAAACAAATAAATTAACCGCCCCCAGAAGAAACTGTGATGAGAAGCATGGGACCTGGACCTAGTGAGCAGTTCTGTTCTGCCTGACACAAAGCAAACAGAGAAAATGGCAGGAGCACCGCTGACAGAGCTTGGAATAAAGCAGCAAAACGCCCAGGACAATAACCTGCTATCCCCACCGAAACTGGTACAGATTTCTCTGTTTGCAAAGGAAGGATATGCCACCTCCCCATACAAAACCAGCCCAGGACTGATGTAAAAAAGCATGAGCCCGATGAGAACAACTGTACCAGACAAGCAAAAAGCAGGTCCCACACGCAGAGGAACAGGCTGCAGGAGCAGACACGGGAAGGGAGAGATAACAAAGCGCAGTCCCGGGCTCACGAGAGAAGGATGCTCACGTGCATCAGCAGCCATTACACCAGCAAAAAAAACCAGTTGGCTCAAGCAATACTATCCTTTTTCAGCTGAGGTAAAGCAAACCTCCCTTCCCTTCCTCCCCAGTAAAAAGGTGAAGCTTAAGACAAGTACCCTTGTTCAGACTAAGCAATTAATGCATATAATTCAAGTAAATTGTAGAAACCGCCTGAAGCTGTATCCAGAGGAAGGGGAGACCGTACTTTACAGTTCCCAGGATCTGCCCCAGCATCTCTCGCAGCTTCTCTGCAGAGTGGCCATTGTCTTCACGTGGGTTTTTTGCTGCAAGTCCTTTACTGCGCAGTGATGTCTGATGCCCAGCCTAACTGGGCCCGTACTAAAACCTGCTCAATGGAAGAAAACCAAGCGTGAGCATCACCAGGTTTTGCTAAATGCTGGATTAGTGTTTTGTGCCACACCAGAGTGCATTACTTTAAAACGTGTAACATGACCAGTGGAGCCAGGCAGCTCCAAGAGCAGTTCCCAGTGAGCATGTTGCCCGCACTCAGTCCCCAGCAAAACACGGCAGGCTCATTATCCAGGCATCAAAACAGAGAAAGGCTACTTGTTTAGGCTTGTACAGCAGCACTCAAAGGGCCAGCACCTCTGCAGGGGGAAAAAAAAAAGGAAAATAAAAAGAAGGGGACTGTGAGATATTTGGTTCAGTGTTAAACCTCTGAGAGGGCGAGGAGAGAGCGGCCAACACGCTGAGGTCTGGCTGCTGGTGTGGGAGGAGGGCACAGCCCGCCCCAGCCCCTGAGATTTCCAGTTGCTGCAGTGTCCGGGGAAATAGCGGAGTAACAGAGAAGGGAGCAGGCAGAGGGAAGGGCAGAGTGGATTTCCGTATCTTCACCGACACCTCAGCGTCCAAGTGAGGTTCCCCTGAGCTCAGGCGCTTCAGAGGGCCTGTCCCTCCAGGGACCCCGTGAGCTTCTCTTCATCCATTTGCTTCTGCTGCTGGTGGATGCGGGCGTAGGAAATGGCATCTCCTCTGCAGAGAGAAGGGACAGTGCGGGAATGTGAGCTGGGAACGGACGGGGTGCGGGCTGGAGGGCCACCTTCCCCTTCCCTCCCCTCCACCAGCAGGCAGATCTCTTACTTCTTGCCGAGCGCCGACAGGCCGTAAAGCACCCCGGTTGCAAAGGCGATGGCATTTCCAAAGAGCGTGGTCAGCGTCAGGCTGAGCATGACGGGGAACACCGCCATCCTGAAAGAGAGAGAGGCAGCCCCGCGCTGGCTTGGGGAACGCAGCACCCAAAAGGCCCAGTGCCCGGCCCCGGGAGCATCCTCACCCGCAGTAGAAAGCAGCTTTCTGCCAGGGCCGCAGCTTGTCCGCCCTCGCAGACACGGCGTTGGCGAACTCGATGAACTGGCAGCAGAAGGGGGCTTCGCACAGGAACAGGACGAAGGCGTTGAGCCTCCAGGTAGAGCACACGAGAGTTAACACTGCCCCAGAGCGAGGGTCAGCCGTGCCCCCGGCCACACCAAAGCGGAAGCACGCAGCGGGGCTGGACCCCGCTTCCCTCTCCCCCCTTCTTGATAATTCCCAACCCCAGGCCCCAGATTTATTTTGGGTAAGGTTACTGCAGTATTTACCTAAAAAGGAGTGGGGAGGGGGGTAAGGAGAGAAGAGGAATATAAATGGGGACATAAATAGGATAAAGCCTGTGTCTCCACCGGTCTGACTGAGCAAGACCTGGCAATTCACGCCCGCCCGCAGGACAGGGCAGACATTTCACCTCAGCTCTGCCCCTCGCTCCGTGGTGCCTAATGGCCAGAATCACGGGGTACCCTGAGCGGGAAGGGACCCCCAAGGATCCCATCTCCCTCCCGGCAGAAAAAAAAAAAAAAGAACAAACTCCACTCACATCATCCACACGCCAGCTGCTATGTTCAGGGGGTTGATGGTGACGCAGTTCCACAGACCAGCAAAGGCACAGGCTGGAAGGCAAGAAGAGGCTTTCGGTGACCACAAAGACCCACGGGACAGTGGGGCCGGAGGCTGGCCAGCAGGGCTGGCTTCTCCCAGCTCCAGCCTGCCCTGCAGCCACACCAGCAGGGTTGTGCCCTCCTGTGCTTTGGGCTCATCTGTCCGGACAGACAGCGCTGGAGCTGCCCAGAAGGGTCCTTGCCTTGGCTGGCACCTCCGGGCACTGCAGAGCAGCATGCACAGACCAGCACAGAAGGGCTGATGGCCCGAGGAGAGCAGGATGCAGGTGGAGGGTTTGTTCCCATCCCACCTGGCCCAGCATCCACGTATCCTTCTGCTCTGAACGCTTGGTGCCTCAGTGTGACGCCTGCTCACAACAGTGTTTGCTTTTATGTGCGGTCACATACGTGGCACCCCGGGTTTTATTTGCAAAGGAACCACTGGTTTGCCCCAGGACTGAACAAAGACGACCCTGCAGGCACCCATCTCAGAGCAGCACGGGGAAAAGTTCAGCAAAAAAATTACTTGCAGCCCTTTCAGGCTGAAAATAAAGGAGAGGTGAACCCGGTCTTGGTCACACACTGCTAGTTCTGTGCAACTCTGCTAAAGATTGGCAGAAAAGAGCCAGTTTTGGGTCTCTGCTAATACAAATGGAAGTGGCTGCTGGCTAAAGCAAGGCCCAGAATAGCTCCTGCTCTCCTGAATTCGTAATGCCAGGAGAGGAAGCAGCCAGCAGCCAGGCTGCAGGCACCCACCTCCTGCCTCATTAAACTTGCAAAGAGCTCCCTGCACTCGATACGGCCCCTTTCCCCCGCTGACACCGAGAGGCTGCTGCTGCTCACCTGGGAACCCGAGCCCACGGGAGGGAGGGCGGCGAGGCAGGGGCTGCATCCCCAGTAAACAACAACACAGTGCAGAACCGCATCTGAAATTATACAGCCCTTAAAGGCTGGCCTGGGATGTGCAGCTGAATAATGAAGAGAGCGGTGTGAATGTGAGAATCAGCCTGGATCCAGGTATTTCTGAAGTCTGCTCATGTTTTGCTAAGGGAATCCCTGAGCAGGGCTGCTGTGAGCAGTCCTGACCTTCAAAAGCTTGGCACGAGTTTGTAAGGTTTCCTTCAGACATCCACTGCTGAATCCTCAAGGTTTCCTCAAGAATATTTACCCTTATTTACCAGACTGGGAAACAGAGCTGCAGGCCTATGATAGGACCAGGCTAAGGTCACCCCACAAGCAAGTGGCCCCCTGATTTTCGAAAACAACCAAACAGGTTTATTTTTAGAGGCTTCCTAGGACTGTCCCCTAGGACCCAAAATCTCCTGGAGATTCCTGCTAGAACAAGATCCCAACAGAGCAGAAATGCCACAGGACATGCTACCAGCCGCGCTCCAAGGGCACTTCTCATCCTCCCATCACAAAGGGATCAGTGTCAGTGTCCCTGCACTGCAGGGGGAAACTGAGGCACCGGGGTGGGATGATGCACACATGCAAACAGACGGAGAGCTGGCAAAGCACCAGCAAGCAGGATTGTAAGGAGCAGCAGGCAGGGACGTTTCTAACTCTGTGACCAAAAGCCTTGGATGCTCGCGGAAGAGGAGCTCAGGGGACTTGTGACACAAGTCCGCACCATGGACTTCTAACACTTTTTCTTCACAGAAAAACACACTTCTGAAAATAACCTTAAATGACTTTCAAGCATTTTATTATTAGCAGAACAGCAAAACCCAGCAGCACCTTGACTACCACTGAAAGGGCAAGGGCAGAGCCCTGCCCTGGTTAACAGCACAGTGGAGCAGAGCAGTGCAAGAGGTTCAGAGCTACAAAATCAGCCTCAACCACAGAGCAAACCTAGGGAGGCAGAATGTTATTTTCCAAGCAGGACTTTGGCCCTACTATTTTTTTATTTCTTTTTACCCTAGTCAATCAGGGTTTCGCTTTGTCAGGGCTTTGGTTCAGTTCTTCAAGTTTTGTTTTCATCCCAAAACAACCCTTGAGCACTGAACGTCCTCACAGGAGCCTCAGCGAAGCGATCGCCCTGGTTGCCAATGGACTAATGACCCAGCAGTCCTGAGCTGAGCGAGTCCCTACGTCAGCACGAGCACCAACCAGCAGGAAAGGAGTCAAAGGTTTATAATCGCAGGAGCACTGCACTCAGTGGTGGTTGCCAACAGCCACAGAGATAACGATTCGGTGACCTTCAGTCTCCTTTGCAGTGCAATGCATCCTGCGGCAGCCTGGCACATCCTGGTCCCGCTGGGGCAGGATCGGCTCCTGCCTCTGTAGCCAAAAGGGACGCGGAGCCAACCCAGAGGCTTCTTTTTGCACAACAAAGCCTCACAAGAGGCTTCAAATTCAGATAATGCTCGATGGCACGTAAGCTATGGAAGACAGTCCTGCCATTTGTTTAACTGCTGTCCCGTCCTGAGGCCCTGGGGAAGCACAAATAACTGGGAGCTAAAACGAGGAAGTAAAAAAAAAAAAAAAAACACACCACCCCCCACAAAGCCTCTATTCATTCCAAGCAGCTGGTCACTGTCCTCAATGCAACCCTATTTTTGCTCCTAGAGCATTTTACAAAAGCCACAGACTCCCATCGTCCTTTTACAAATGGGAACACAAGGGGGAGAGGGGACTCGGCCGAGGTCACCAAGCCAGGCTGTGCAGGAGCCAGAAACAGACCCTGAGCCTTGTTTGTCTCGCTTGTGCTCCACCTCCCAGCCCTTTCTGGCTTGATCTTGCTGGTTACAGGTGTTGGCACGTGGTAGGTGTCACCTCCCAGCCTCACCTCCACTGACAAAGTTTCCCATCCATCCTACAGGAAATTCTTCCTCCTGCACAAAATAACCCAGCCCTGTAGCAGCCACAACCCAGACGTCCAAAATCCTTATAAATGAGTTCTGTTCCTTCGTAGCGAGCTCTGAAATTAGAGGCACACTCCAGCCTTGCCTAGTTATCAGTCAGCCCTTGTCCTAACAGGCCACCTTCAACAAGGCGATGCTGAACAAGGAGCGTTTTGAGGAGGCCTGTCACCGGCACGCAGGATTGCCTCCTTCCATGACCTCCCGGGTCCCTGCTCCTACCAGGAGCCTGTGACCCCGGCTGCCTTGCTTTCTGCCCCACAGACACCACAAAGTGAGACTGCCCAGGCCACAGAGCAAGCTGTCTGACTCCCCGAGCCATCGGCAATCCTCCTGCCTGTTTCTTCTCCCACATTCGCCCAAACACGTAAAACTCTCAGCTTTCCTTTAAAAACAAGTCATGAGTTCTCCAAGCTGTGAAGAAAAGACTGAGAAAAGAATCCAAGTACAACTCGGCTGCTTTGAAAGCTAAAGACAGAGGGGAAAAATCTGCTTTCAAAGACTCGCGCTGCTTTCAAGCCCCTCGCGAGCTGCTCTGGCACGCGAGGCGGGCAGCGCAGCCACCTCCGGCTCTGTACCCTCCATCCACATCCCCCGAGCCGTGCGTGGGCCAAAGCCACGTGAAGGGTGCCAAGGCCACAGCCCATGGGACCGACATCGCCCCACGGCCCCCTCATGGGAGCTGCCCTGGGGACACGGCCCTGCCAGCCTCCAGGCCTCCCGCCTCCACCAGAGGCCTCTGGTACGTGTTGCCCCGTAAGAGCAGCCCTGTGGAAACTTTTCACACCTCTGGAATTTCGGCACCTAAGATGCAAAAGCGAGAGCAGCGTTACGTTTTACCAGCATAGCCAAAAAGGGTTTTAAAGGGGCTGCCCAGTGGTTCCACAGCACACGAGGTGGGCTGCAGAAACGCCACGGCCTTGTACAGTCAAGTCCCGAGGCAGGAACAGGCATGGAAAGGGGGCAGGAAGAGAGAGGGATCAGACGAAACACTACAGCAGAGGGAATAAATCAGGGCTGACTGTGCTGGCTGAGAAACACTCTTGTTTTACTAGAAGTCGTGGACCTGAAGCAGAAGGAATTCTCCATCCTGTGCTCTGCAGGAGATCAGACTAAGCGGTCATAACAGTCCCTCCTGCTTTTAAGAGCTATTAATCTCCCCACAGAATGTAGCAAAACAGCACTACGGGACAAGCTGATTTCTGGCAAAGGTGCAAAGACTCTTTCCCTGGGAAAATTTTTTTCGGCAGCAGGTAATTCACAGCGCAGCCAACTCACTTCGCTGTACGCTGTCTCCCATCTTCTGCGCGTCCAAGACTAAACCCTTTAAAAAACACACAACACTAACCAAGGTCGTTATTCGCCTTCAAAAAACACAGCCAGGCCCTCCGTGATAAACGGCAGGAGTAAGAGGAAACATGCTCTGATGTTCAGAACAGGAAAGTTGCAGGAACACAAACACCTGACGGTCAGATAGGATGGAAGAATCAAACCCCAGGGCCCCTGTTCACACCCTGCACTTGACCCCGCTGAGCGTCCTGGTGCTCGCAATAAAACCATTGTCTAGTTTATCTGCCCACGGCCCTCCTGCAGGACCGGGGGCTTGGCTGCTGCTCCCACCACTCCCAGAGACGGGAGATGAGCTTCATCCAAGAAGAAACTCGAGGATTTGCAGATCCCCCCCGAGACATCCCTTCTCCCAGGTGCCAAAGTTCAGCGAGTTCAGCAACCACACAGCACACCTCTCACGTGCAAGCTAAAATCACCCCGCTTCGGGCTCGTCGTGGCTCTTCCTCCTGCCCAAAACGCAGCCAACTACACACGTAGAAGAGACACAAACCTGCAACCCCAAACTATTGTTCCGCGGCCCGCCTCCCCGTACACAAACACGACCCAGGGACGGGCAGGCACGACCCCTGCCACACGTTTTGCATGCACGAGCAGAGCCGATGGGGAACCCTTGGCTGCGAGGGAGGGGATACTTACACACGCCCCCGATGACCCCGGCAATCCTGCAGAGCCACCTGTACCACCAGGTCATGCCATCATCGGCGGAGGGAGCCGCTGGCTCAGGGGCTGCTGCTTGGAACTGGTCATCCTGAGAACTCATGGCCCCCCTGCTCCCGGGGGGTCAGGGGGCAGCTCCCCGCTCCCCACCCAAGCCCCAGCAGTGCGGGATGCCCCTCCAGGTGACACTCCCCCCCCCTCTCCAGCAAGGCCAGGAGACAGCCCCTAAACCCAGCCCTGCTGCCGGTGGGCCTCTCCCCGCACCCCCATGCACGGCCGGGCCCCCCAGGGCTGACAATGGACGGGCTCTGCCTGCAGCAGCGATGCCAGCGGCCGGGGGGGAGCAGCCTCCACGTCTCCCTGCCTATTGCATTGTGGGTCCCCTCCTCCAGCAGGGAGGGCTTTGATGTCACGCTCATTAAAAAGCCAGTGGGCAGAGCCGTGTGTGCATATTCATGGACAGCAGCAGGCGGGGAGGCATGCAGCCCATGGCGGGCCCTAGGGTGCACAGGGTGGTTGGCTCCGCTCGGGGCGAGGGCACGCGTCTGCCCCGAAAGGCACCCGTCATCTCACGGGGACTGGGACTGAGCCCCAGCCTCTCCTCCCAGCTGAGCTCTGGACGCACAAACCTCAACGTTCGGAAGTTTCGGCCAGGCTGATAACACAGCTTCTTGCCTCAAATCGCAGGGGGAGGCGTTGTGGGTGCCTCAGTTCTTAAAGCCATCTGTGTCCATAGCCCCCGTGCCTCAGTTGTACCAACAACGCAAGCACACAGCAGGCTGCACTCTGCTCTTACCTCTGTTTTCACTCCCTTTACCTCTCTGAGGACTGAGCTTTTGCTTCAGCAGAAGGTGAAGCGATTTGTCTAATGTTACGCAGTAAAGTCAGAAGTAGAGCAGGAGCCCTGGGTCCTGCTTCCCCTAACCACTACCTGCTGTTATCCCTGTGTATGCTAAGAGGAATGAGAAATTAATTTTTGAATGGATGAGAGTTGAATGTGAAAATTGTTACAAAAATTGTGCCCTCAAGAAAAAGCAAACCGCTCCCCTTAATCTGAATGGAATCAGGTTTTTAGAAAAGGGGAGTTGAAGTAGGACTTCTCATACCAGAGATGTCCCAGTTGGCAACCTGCTGGTATCCGAACAACTGGTACAGTGAAACACCCTTAATTCTTTTAAATTATAAAGGCAGCAGCTGCACATTTCGCAAATGAACACAGAGCATACGGTCAGTAATCAGAGCCCATCTCTGCAGACCAGAGACTCCGCATAGCTGATCTGGAACAAAAAATAGCAGTGAGACTTGGGATCCAGAGCTGAGTGGGAAGACAGATCCCATCTGCTAAAAGGTTACAAAAAAGAATTAAGAAAAGGATTTTTTTTTTTCATTACTGTTACGTCTCCTGTTAGACAGGAAATGAAGGCCCAGTGCCTGTATCACCCACGCACTGCAGTGGGACAGCTGATATATTCAGTTCCTCAAGGATCTTGCTTCAAGAATCTACTTTCTAGCTCTTCCAGGAACGGAACGTAAATCTGGAGGCTGGCAAGCAAAAAAATCCAGGCGGAACCAGCAAAAACCATTACTAAGAAGACTGAAGAAAATAAGATTTTGTGGTTGCAAAAAGATGTCAGAGAATTCAGCTGAAAGAAAGCAGAGGTAGGATTAAAACTGCCCAGGCAGAACCATTTATTGTATCCAGCGTGAAGGGTAGGGGCAGCCGTGTCCAGCCAGGCTTCAGGTCTGGAAAAGATCCCTTCAGCAGAACACTGAGATTTTGATGAGGACTTGTACCGAAGTAGGAGAATCCTTCAAAATGTTCAAGACATTAAATAAAACAAACAAACCACACAACAACTTTAGAAATATATTTAGGTCAAACTTGAGTGAATATTTGTCACTGTTCTAAAATACCTCTTCCTGCTACAACTTGTATCACGCAGTCTCAACAATCTCTCAGTGCACAGTTCCTCTGAGATGCAGATACAAGCAGATTATTAGCACAGCTACTATTATCTGAGTAAATATCCCTTGGCACCAAACCCATCATTAAGAGACAGAATTCTTTTATTTTTCCCATAGAAAAGAAGTACTGGTATCACCGTCAGACATGCAGTAACAGAACCGCAGCCGTGACGGCTGGGGAGGGACCTCGGGAAGTCATTTATTCCTCCCCACAAAGCCAACTGTCACCAGTGCTTGACCAGGCCAGCCACGCATTGGTCTAGCAAAGTCCTGAAGACATTTGAGGATGGCAATTCCATCAGCATTCCAGGTGACCTGTCCTAGTGTTGCACTGCCCTTCTGGGCCAAGAGACCAACTTGCCCTCATACAATTGTCTAGTCCTCTTGTTCTTAAAGCCCGCTGCCCTACACATCTTTGTTTTCTTTATAATTTCCCAGAATTTCAATGGGCCTCATTTTAACGAGCTTTTCCACTGCAGGGGAGTGAATTTAATTGTTAAACCATAATCTTAGCTACTTGTGCTATACAGAGGTTTCTAAGGGGACACTGAGAAATAAAATGATCATCCTAAAAGGTCACAGCATATAACAGAAGCAGGACCCTGAGACCTCAATGTCCAAGACACTAATTGCAGACACTGCATTAATACCAGTCAACACAGATAGGTCTGTATGAGGACTATTTGCTAAATATTTGGTAGTTACGTGTCTTTTGCATGAACTCTGTATGTGTTAACTGAGATCCCAGCAGAGTCAGTAGATATTACTGTTCTCACTCAGTAGATGGGGAAGCAATTGCAAAAAGGTTAAATGACTTGTGTGACCTCGAGCAGTGAGCAGGCAGCAGTGACTAACTCGAGCACAGCCTTTCTTCCCCTTTTATTTGGGTTCAGCAGCATGATATTCAGCCCAGAAACTGGTTCGGTGTTCCTTAACGTTTTCATGAAATTCAATTTCAGCTTGGCTTCCTGTTGATTGCCAGAAGAATTGCTGTCTCCCATGAAACACCATTGTCTTCATGGTGCTTACGTCACGGATCTGAATAAAGAAAGACCAAACCATTATATTATAATAGCCTACAAGTCAAGCATCCACAAAATACTGGGGTCTTGCCAATTGGTCACTAAGGGAAAAGCTACCCTATATAAATGTTAGAAGAAATATGATAGACATAAGTAGTGCTCACTCACATCTACATTTACATAACAGTCTGACCTCTCCGATCTTGACTGAGCTTTGCATCTGGATGTAAATCTCTTACGAGCAGATGGGTCCTTGCCCATCTAAACCACCCCCTCTGGGCTTCTGACTCACCAGGATGTAATTAAACTGGGTTTGGTTGTTCTCACTGCCCAGGTCAATATACAGGGCTCGGATAGCTATGCGATGCTGAGGAGCCACATTAATGAAGGTCCGACACACTGCTTCATGCCTTTGACCAGGTGACTGCACAGGATTCACTATTTCACCTCGGGGACCAAACAGCTGCTTGTCACAGTCTGAGAGGGGGAAGGGGAGAAGAAGAGAAAATGATTTAGAGATGTGTCCGGTATCTCCAAGAAAAAAAAAATGGTTTAAATTAAACACAGACAGAAAAGTTTCTCTGAGGATTTTCATCTGGGAACCTCCAAGCATAAGCAAACACCTGCAGGGGGCTTGCCTTTAAAACAGAGGGGCAGTCCACAGATAGTATCCATTCTGACACTCCTTGAAAAGGGGCTTATTAGCTCTTAGAGATGGAGCAAGGTTTCCATAGATTCCCATAGACACCACGACCTATGGAACTCTGCAGGCCTTGCCATGGGTCCCCTAATTTAAAGCAATAGCGAAGCTTTCAGTGAGGTACCTTGGTAATATTTTTTAGTTGCATTTCTGCTGTTGTACTGAAGAACAACACCATTTCCTGGCAGCAAAACACGCTGTTTCACAATCAATGTATTTGTTCTGGAATTTATCAGTGACAAAGGGAGCTTCCTGCAGCCTGTCCGCCACATCATTCGCCCAGAAAACAACACGACTTCACCTGGAATGGATGAGCAGAGGGATTAGAAACACTTTTACTTTACGTGAGATAGGTGTGAATGCAGTTCAGTTTCCTATATTACAGAGGTCAGAAATCAAGTAATTTATGCTTCTTGCCCCTATCTTATCGAAATCTTTCATGAAACAGTCCAGTTAACTAATCTAACCATATTGATACCAACAAGAGAGTACATTACATAGTTTTTAACAAGCCAAAGTAGGAAGCTTCTTTAACCCCATAAATTCCTTTAATCCCATATCTATCAAAATAATAATAATAATAACAAATACGAAATCATCATGTAGGAGGAGGAAAGGCATCATCTTAGTTTAGTCCCGTCTAGCAAAGACTTGGTGGAACAGAAAAACTTATAAAATGGTTTCAGAGATTACACAAGGCAGCAAAAGCCATTGAGGGCACCAAGGCATGCAGGCAAACGATGTGCAGATTTCCCAAAGGGCCAGGTTAGTTCCCAGTTAGCCCTGGGCAGTACCTGCACTGCAGTTCAGGGAGCTCTCCAGAACGCTGAGTGTTATCTCCTCCCCTAGAGGACGTCCAATGGCCACAGTGCACTCACTTCTGTCTACACCTGTCATGTTGATGACCCCAGTGGCATTAAGGAAGAGCTTTCCACAGACACCTGTGAAACAGAGACAGATAAGAAACACATCCAGCTGCTGATAACAGCACTCAGTCCTTTCATGGCACAGTAAACAGACAAGCGCCAACAGTGTGCCCACCTTCCAGGTAAAGCACAGGAAGAGCCAGTTGCTGCCCCACAGAGTCTCAACTCAGAAGAGCTTTGGGAAGTCAAGGGAAGAAAGTGATTGTTCCTGGCTCAGACAGCGTGGACAGCTCATGGCATCCGGTCCCTCCTAAGCAGGCGCATTCCCTCCCGTGCTCCTGTCTGTGTATGGCAGTAGGGTCACTGGAACCCAGCCACACACAGTAAGTAGCTATCTCGACCCTTTGGTCATGCCCTCCTCACCTCCACTGGTCTCTGTCTGCTCCTGAGGGACAGCTGGCACGGCAGAAGGAGGAAGACCCAGGTCCTTGTATCTCTCCCTTTCAGCGGTTGCAGCTGTCGTAGGATGCATGGCTGGTGTCACTGTCTGCAGCTCTGCTCCGTGGGACCTGGTCCCCACCACCTGCTCAGGACAGGGCCCTGCGAAGCAGCCACGTAGCACGATGGCCTTGGGGAAGTGCCTGCAGAAGATGGGGTTCACGTGCTTACGGGTTAGCGGGTTGAGGCAGAAATCCTGCCGTGTCTGAACACCATTCCCACATGAAGTTGAACACTGCAGAGGAAGAAACCCACAGGCCTTTATACATACATTTCAATTGGTAGTCAGAAATAAATACATTTATTTGCTCAGGCACGATCTAGGGCTCTGATCTGTTGTTCACTGATGCTGTTCTGCCACTTGGCCTTTTAGTACTCTAGTTTCACCAGCTATAAGATGGGAATAGCAAAGCTGGCCCACCTCCCGGGGGATCCTCTAAACTGTATCTTTGAACTACAGAACCACTTCCTCAAGAGATCCAAGAAGATCTGCATTCCAGAAGAATGCATGCCAAAGATCATTATTAAACAGCAGCCGAAACCTGAGCTGAAAATGCAGGAAGCACACCTACAGCTGCTAAATAAAGGCCACGGGAATGGGTAGAAAACAAAAAAGAAGAAAAAACTAGAAACAGTTTAGCATTTCTGTGGGAAGTAAATACACAAGGCAGAAGTGGTTATTTCTCTCCTGTTTCCTTTATGAAAGTGAATGGCTATAAAACTGCTGCACTTAGAAACCAAGGACTGCATCTGAACAGGAGCTGATACCTCTGTCCATTCACTGAAGCTCCATTCGTAAGAGCACCTTCGGATGACACAGGGGATGCTGGTAAGGGGCTTCTCTGACACAGGACACGAATGTTCCTCCAGCAAAATCTCTTTGCCTTGGTGAACCTGCACACAGGTGACCAGCTGAACAGCTAAGCCAAGCCCACAGCTGGAGGAACACGGGCCAGCTGGGATTGTCTTCCATCTAACAGAGGACAAGGAGAAAAATGAAGTTAGGGATGAATCCCTACCCTCTATTATTTCTCACCATAGAGACCATAATGCAGCTCCATCATCCTTCCCCCCTTTCTGCTTCTCAGCAGCTTCCTTCACCCCTCCACCTCACACACTTTGCTGCATGCAGTGCTTACAGCAGCCTCTGAAACAAGGTTAGGCATTCTGGAACAGGTTTGGTGTTGGACCCAAAGGAAGGGCATTCACATTTTACAGGAAGCACACAGACTCCAAGTGTACATGGAGTCTTGCTTTGTGTCCATTACAGTTCTCCTCAGGGTGACATAGAGAGGCTTAACAACAAAAGCAATTGGATCTCCCTCCAAAATGCACAACGCTGTAAGCAGTCAGATTAAAAAACCAACCCAGGGTTATTTGGTCCTGGGAGTGGCATCCTGCAGCACGTAAAAAAAAGTTCAGATCCCAGTACAGTCCAGTCACACAGCAAACAGGCCAAGGCAAGCTCTGCCCCATTTCTCAACCCTAAGCCATACCCTAGATCACACCACACACATTTACAAACAACCACTCGTGTGGTCCATGTGACCATTTCGACCTTGGGGGGCACGGCTCCAAATTACATGGCTCCTGCTCCTTTGGGCGAGGCAAACCGTCACACTGGGTGTCTGCCATGATCTCTTCTGCCTTCTCCCTGGTTTCCCTTGCACAGTAGAGGACCCTGTGCATCACACCTCCTCCACAGCTTGCACTGCATGAGCCCATTTTGTAATGCCACCTGGGAACAACGCAGCCGTCAGTGAGCACCCCCAGCTGTTACCCATCCTCCCTGGATTTTAAACCCAGCCAGTCTATGGAAGTACACCCGGAATTCTGTTAATGCACACATACGCACTTACTAATATTTGAGAGATCACTAGCCACCTCACTGAGCGCAGCTTGAAATCCTAAGAAAGTGCAATCAATTTCCTCTAGTTCTCAGAGCAGCTACCCCAGATTCTTAGAGCATTTAATACTAGCTATGTTCTTTGATGCCACGTGGCTAGCAAACATGTCACCACATTTTGCAGTCATGGATTATTTGTTCCCACTTCCTCAGAGGTTTTCAGCTTTCCCCTGGACTTAAACTCCAAAGACTTCACTTAGTTCTGCTTGAGAATATATCAGCCCAGGAAATACTCCGTTAGTTTGGTGAGAATGGACCACTGCTACTGTTTTTGCAGCTGGCTGGCCAGGGCATTCTCTTGCTTTCAAAGCTGAGGAGAGGAAGATAACATCTCCAGAGTAGCTCAACCCGTACTTGCTATGTCACTGGACATACAAATAGGAAGGAAAAACCTCTAACTGGCTCATTGTCCCTCGGTAACTGCTTTACCTTGGTGGGCAGGGACCGAGATTGCAGACTTCCACCCTGTTCTCTGGCTTTGGCACTGGATGACAATTTTCTTCTTGGATTTTTTCTTTGGTGTCAAAAGCTACACATACATACTGTATCTGAGTCTCACCTAGAACAGGAACCAAGTTTACTCCATGGCATGCATGCAAGGTTTGAAAATAAGCACAGAGTAACAAAAGCAGTGCCAACCACGTCTGTGTGCACAAAACAAGCAAACTGCTCAAGCCCCAGGCATGCTCATTCCACTCATTTTCCCAACTCTGGAACACAGCAACAGCCAGACAGCCCTCTAAACTATTCCATGTCTTGCGCCAGACCCCCTTGTCTCTTCCAGACTCAAGAAATTTGTGACCACAGCTACACATGCACTTTGATCTGTAGAGGGGAAATGACCAGGTCCCTGAGGTTCCTAGGTCTGAGCTCACACGTACAGCCATGTAACGTTTTTCTGCAGCATTGAAAGATCTCACCTCTACCACAGGACACTGAACACTCTCCAGCTAGAGGGCTCCAGACATACACAGTCTGATTTTCCAGTTGGATATGTCCAAGTGACTCCGGAGTCTGAAGCAAGTGTGTGTCTTCCTCCTCAGAACAGAACAAAAAGAACCGAACCAACGCTGGCACCTGCTTTGCCATGGGTCCTGATCTAATGAAGCCAGGGGATACCTCCAGATCAAACCCGCAACATATTCACAGGCACATTTAAGCAGTTTTTCCATTTTTGCAGAGCCTACAAGTTTAAGTCCCAGGAATAAAGGCTTCCAACAGCCAAGAGCCAACCTAATTAACACTACTTGAGGCTGAACAGAGATGCCTAAAGCAGCCTCTTCCTCACTGGTAAACATAAACCTGGCAGTGGCTCCCCAGTATGGGTTTGGACCAGGCATCCAGTGCTGAGAAGTCCTCTCCCCTGTTAGTACTCTTCCCTCCCATGTCAGAATCTCTCTGTTTGACAGTGAAGTATTTATCAGAGCAACAACAGTTATTTCTGTTTCTGACTTTTTTTTGGACTCTGAGGAGAAACAAAGAAGGAATCAAGTAAACAGCTGCCATAAACAAACCACCACTAATAATTGTTGAATCCAGCAGCATAAATTAAAAGGGACAGAGCTTTCTAAAGACACAAGTCGAACCTTTAATTGGACGGACATCCTTGCTATAAACCACCGTCCCAGCCTACTGTAGTAACGCGGTGCTTTCCAACTGGTAGCCTCCTGCGGGTTACAAGCCTCAATGTCTCAGTAAAACTCCTGAAAGCCAAGCCAATAAACTCACTTTGTCCCAGCCCAAAGGGCAGACGTTAACCACACATGGCACAACGGAGAGGGGTTTTTCTTCTGCTGGACATAAGCTGTCATCCACAACAGTCTCCATCCCATTATGAAGCTGAACACAGGTCAGATTCTGCTGTGCAATGCCGGTTCCACAGACAGCAGAGCATTCATCTGTCTGAGATATCTTCCACCTAAATGGGAAGTAATCGTATCACCCTATTTCTCATCTGAATCACGGAGGTTTATTACTCATGCCACTGATTGCAGAAATGGGTCATACAAAGTACTCAGCTTCTCTATTTCAAGGGCCTATTCTGGATATAATTGAGAGAATGACTGCCAGAAATTTAAGTCCTTGCACAGACACCTCTCTAGGGCTAAAAGCACCTAAGCCAAAGAACTATAGTTCACAGTGTAATCCCCTTTTATTAAACATTAAAATGTCCGTGAGATCAATGTCTGTGCAGGCTTGGCTCTCGGTTCTCTTTTGAGTCTAATTAACACAAGGATGTACTCCACAATAAGATCAAACCTTTGTTTGCACAGTCTTGGAAAGGATGTGATCAGACATCTTCCACTGGCCATGCCCCCAAAGTATACGAGCATTATTTTTACTTAGTGGACTTACTGTAAAAAATAAATTAAAAATGGAAGAGCTATTTCCCATTCCTTCAATTGGAATCTCAGTTACTTCATGGGACCAGGGAAGACAGAACATGGTTTGGAATCAGCTATGTCTTTACAAGTAAGAAGAAACTACCTCTACACCTCTCCTTTTTTTCACCTTGTGCAATGCAAAAGAAACTGCAGAGACTGGGACAGAAAAAGAAACTGCAGAGACTTTGCAGAGAAAGGAGAAGCAGAGTGAGAATTCAGGTTAGCTTTCAGAAACACCAACCTGTACAGGCATGGTTCCATGGCACAGGGTTCGTGCCTTGAAAGGGGTTGGGGGAATTCCAGGCACAACTGATCCTCTGTTGTTTCATTCTTTGTCTGGTCAAAACACACGTGATTCACTGGTCGTGTCCCTGGGATACAAAAGGAAAAGGAAAGGAAGTTATAAACAAAGTGAACAGTTCACCTCTATGATTTTAGGAAGATCCTGTAATTTTGCTTTATCTAAATCATCTGTGTAGGAAAAAATGGTATATTTGGGAATGCAGACCTTCTGAAAACACACAAAATTCGTATTTCTGATGTAACTTTTCCTTAAGAGTTTTAAAGTGACTTCCCAAGATGAACACCCCAGAAGATGAAAAATTTGATGGATAATCCGCTGTCAAAATGGAAAGATCACTCTAAACTGGCCATTTGCAAGAGCAAGGATATCAGTCATAATTTGGTCCAAATTACTTCAAACGATCTTGATGTCTGACTTATGAGACAGGTTGCTGAAAATAAGCCCTAACAGTCAGCCATTTGACTTCCTGTAGGACTTATCATGTAATATCGTCACACAGCGCCTGTACCCAGACAACACCGTGCCAATGTCCTCAGAGTGATCATCAATATTCAGAACCAGATTAGGGGTAGCAGGAGAGAAATCACAGACTTGCAGTTCCTGTGCCATGCAAGACATGGAATATTCATAAATTACAGCTATAAACAAGATTTTTAACATTACTGAACTTAACAAGGTGCCCAGTTCAAAATAAACTTGCTCCAGATTTGTGGAAAGACATTACAGAAAGGAGCTCAACAGGTAAACTGGGTGAAGATCCAAACTCAAAAAAAGTTATGAGCAAAGCTGTAGGGAGCCTCCTTTGCAGTGAATGAGTTACCAACAAGGCATTCCTGCATCCCAAAGAGCATGACCCCGAGAAGCAAAATGTCAGGAATAAGTCAGTAATGTTATCTTTTCACTACCCATCTTGTTTTCAAATAACATTTGTTGATAAGGAGGATCTGACCACAACTTTCAGCTCTCAAGACACAATTTCATCTTGGATTCTCAGTCTTCCCTGTTATTTTAAGAACCAGCTTTCTCAATTTTCTCTTAGTGACTATAATAGCTGGGAGGCTTTACAGCATTTTGAGTTCTCTACCTCAGGGTTTCAGCAAACAGTTCACCTACAGAATCTACTGGAGAAAAGGTCTCCAGACATAACTAGTCCTAAAGATTGACTTGTAATGTATTTACTAAATCTTTGTCGTAGAAGTCTCAAAAAGCTTGCCAGAGTCATCTGTACTATCTGGTAAACAAGATGTCAAACCATCTACCAGAGCACTCTGTTACAATCTGCACTATGATTTCTACAGGGAGACAGAAAGGATTAGCCACAACACAGGAATAGAATTCTAAGAAGGAATCTTTATAATTAGCTCCAAGGCTTTAGTTAGACACTGGATACTTTGGTCTCAGATTTTTGATGTTTAACCAACTTCAAATTACAGTCGTCAATAACTTCGAAAAATCTGAGGAAATTGAGTCTTAAAGCCAGAAGGGAAGCTAAAACCAATTTAAAAATCCTCTTCAGGATAAAACATTTTCAATATCATTTTCATCGGCTCATTCACTGATTTGCTAGTTTAATTCAAAAGCTGTACTGCCCTTTTCCTTAGTTCAGCTTAGCACTGGCAACTGTAGCTCACTTCCAGCATTTACTTTTAAATTAATTTCAGTTGTTTAATAACTTCTAACCAAGTATCTACCACTGATAAGTCACACTTATTTCTGAAGATCTGGGTGAATATCAGCCAGCCAAATTAAGTCTGTCCAGACCTCCATAAGAAGTAAGGACTGAGTACTCCTGCCTCACCTTCCCCACAAGTCACTGAACATGACCCCTGTTGAGGAATCCACATATATCTCTGATTCTCTTTTGGCACAAAGAAGCTGTAGGTGATGTCTGGGTTGGTGGCATTGCCATATTCTTTCCCATACCTTCTATAAACCTAATGAAAGAAAAGGTTGTGGTCAATATGTAGATCAGTTCAGGGTCATTTCTCAGGACAGACAAGAGAATATAGTCCCCCTTTCCATCCAGTCCTGAGCCTTAATGCTATGGCAATCAGTTCTTGCCAGACGCAGTGAGAGTACTTAGACTGTGAGTTCTGCGCACAGGGCAGTGGAAAAAGAAAAAAAAAAAAGATTAAGCCAAGCAAAAGGTTTAACTCAGTATGCCTTTTCTCCACGCACCCATCCCCCAGGCCTGAAGAAAACCTGTAGGCAGTACACCCTCAGCATTTCCCAAAAAGAGGAAGGCCATCACTCTTAGAGAACACCAGTTGCAGCAGCTTTGGGCACAAAGCCGAACACACCTGGGCTCTGCACTGCAGCCGAGCCACACAAATTCAGCCTGGTAAGTTCTGACTGGCCCCTCTCCAACTCTATGTTTATTTACCTGTATTTTAATCTCTTCTTGGGTTGGCCCATCCACATGGACTTCCTCCAGGCTTGGCAGGTTGTTCTCGGTGAGAAACACTTTGTATTTGATCTGTCTGTCCTCCAGAACCGACGGATAGGTGACATTCAATGAGATTTTTCCCTTTCCAGCAACCACATACTCACCTTTAACCTTCACAGCTAGAGGAGCAAAAGTAGCAGCGAGGTTAAGTGATATGATGCAGACACAGAATCCCCTGGTGCTGGCAGCTACGCACTGCCCATTTGTTAGAAACCAGTTTGATCTAAATCAGACATCTCAAAGGGCATGGCTGCTACCACTTCCCACCGGAGAGCATCCCACAAAAAGTGCGTCATCAAGAACTTTCCTCCCAGTGTTGCTTGTTTTTACAAGCTTGTTTGAGCCCTGCCTGTATTCCCTCCTCTCCTTTTCATTCAACTCACCCAAATGTGTGAAGAGGGGTCTCTGATTGATAATGTGGACCAAGGTGGCGTTATAAGGCAGGGACAAAAATGTAACATACTCTGAAAGGATGGGAAAAAAAAAGAACATAAGGTCACCTTCCCCCACTGTACCTGTTTTAAGAAGTCAAGGGATTACAACCCCGCTTCACCTTATTAGCTCATTATCTATTGCAGGACGAGCCTTGCAGGCAGCAACAGATCTTATTGCAGACAGAGGTTATACAGCTAATACTAAAAAAATAAAGATACAACAGTGATGGCCAGCAGGCTTAAGTTCACACTGACCTTAGCTCTATCAGCTTGGCATGAACACAGTAATGATGAATACAGACAACAAAACAACTGAATTCTGTGTTCTGTTCTCATTTTTCATTTGCTCTTTTTACATATATCTATGTGTGATACTGGAAGAGCCAGATCAGTTCCCAAATGGATGTTTAACATCTCAGGCAGCATCTGACACAGCTCTCAGATCCCATGAATTTGCACGAATTCCCAAATGGCTACATTTCTCATCCATGTCCAGAGAAGAACTGTGAAAAGAAGTCACTGTGCCCACACAACGGCTACATGACTGCCACAGATCTTAGCTCCCTTCTCTCAACTACCCATACTCCAAAACCATATCCTCCATAAAAAAAGAACAAGCAGAAGCGGAAACAAGAAGTCACATAGAGAAAATTAAGAACACTTAATATGCTGTGCATCTCCTACAAACAGTACCATAATGTTGAGGCTGAGGACTACACACCTTTAGCTTTTCCTTCTGTGTAAGATCCGCTCACTTTGGTGCAAGTGGAGTTATCGCCCCCACAGACCTTGCAAGAGTCCATCATCTTCTTGGAGTCCATCCGGCCATCACACCCGAATGCCTGAGCAAAGAGGAGAGTCTGTCAAGATTGGCCTATTCTGTGAAGAAAACAAGCAAGCGAAAGCAACATTGCCCGAGTTCCTCAAACTGCCTTTTTCATCTGTAATTTGAATTTAAGAAGACAAACAGGCAAAGGTGTATTTATACCTAGGTATGCTGTGCAGCAGCTCACAAAGCTAGGGATTGGAAAGTCTTAGCTGAGAGCACAAAGTTGCATTAATTGTGTGAATTCATTTTTCCCATAAAAAGCAGACCAGAAAGATTTCTCCTGTGACCTAAATCTAAAGTTCTTTACTCTCTCTTCTATGGTCTTTTTCTGGAGGCAAAAAAAAAAAAAAAAAAAAAGAAAAGAAAAGAAAAGCACCCAGGAAAACATTAAACATGAATGTTAGGTTCTAAAGGAACCTTTAGCTCCCCAAATACACACCCAGCTCACATCTTTCAGCCTGTCCCTCAATCCCATGGAGCTCAGAACAGGGATTCTATCCTCATTCCTACGAGCAAGACGAATTTACACAAAGCTACAGGAGGATCTCAGCAGGCTTAGCAGCAAAACATGTGCAACTGCTGAATTTATGCTAGAGGCACCGATACCAGGCTTTGGCTGCTGCTGTAACATACATATTTATCACCATTGCCAACAGAACAGCCGAAATCAGAATAGGTTATGCCTATGCCCTCTGCTGTTCACTAGCTGGAAATGCATTACAAAGCATTCTGAACACCAGGGGAATCAGAAAAACATAAAATTTACAAAGTATATATTTGAAACCAAAAAAAACAACAGACAACAAAACAACAGGGCCAACAGTGGGCACAGTTACTAACATCCACACATTGAGAGGGAGAAAGAATGCCTTTCTCACTCCCAATCCAGAAAAAAAAAAGTTATACTTCAATTTTAATTACTGTTGATGCAACAATCAATTTGCAGAGCTATGATTCCTAGGTTTTCCTCCTTACTTTTCCACTGACCAGATATGTTCAAATCATGTAAGATCTCTCCAGAGTCAGCATTTTCTAGGGCTATTTATACCATGTAAACTGAACAACTAACAACGTGTCTTCAAAGAGGGCATAAACCAATTGCTGCATGGATTAGGGATGAATAGCCTTATCTAATTAATGCATAATTAGCAAAATGTCTTATCTAGAGGGCAGGGGATGCACAGATAACACTAGATTAGTTGGAATACATCCGATAAGCTTACAGCAAAACTCTCTTCTTTTGAGAAGTACTCCCTCTGTTGTTTGGGACACAGTGTGTTTCTTCCCCTGGTTCCTACTCAAGTGACTTAGCACAGATTACATGTCAGAGGTTCACCTGGATTCTCATCACTTACTCTGCAGCTTCCCATTACACACAGACTGAAAGCTCCATGGTGTTGAGAGTTTTCCTGCTCACATCTGGTTCCATCTATGAAACTGTCTTCGCGGCTTACCATGAATTCGTTTTCAACGGCCCTGCACATGTGCTTGCACTGCATGTCCCCTGGAGGAGGCAGACAGGAGGACCAAGGAGTTACTCTTTCAGAAAAACACACAACTGGCCATCAAACCATAGGAAGAAGTCAAAAGAATCTGATAGAAACAGCATCCAGGTTTTACCTGAAAACTAAAACCATCAGTGAAATGGCCTTTAGATTTGGAAGAAGAGTTAAGCCCATCAGAACTCCCATTCACAAAGAAACCATGGTTTCTCAGCCTTTCCTTACCTTTGGCAAAGCCAACAGCAGAAGTCCAAGTATAAAAGGATGGCACTTCTTTGGTGAGAAACAGCGGCTTTAAATTTGTTGCTGCACACTGCTCAGCCATAAAGTCCTGCTGGGTCGTCAAACAGGCCTGCATCCCAGAGAGAATTGTACAGGTAATGAAAAGAGGTTATTGAGCACAGAATCCCAAGCAGCATTTCACTCACTAGCCATAGGCAGAAAACAGTGGCTGGTAAGTGAAAACATCAGAACAACTACAAGTAAAGAACACCACTTTAAAGTGAGGCTACAGGATACGCAGAGAACTGTGTTCAGAAGCTGATCTTTGCTGTTTATACAAATAAAAAAAAAAGGGGGGGGGGGAGAGGTGATAAGTAAAATAGGAACAATATAAGAATGTCCCTCTGAAGAAAACTAGCATTACATGAGTCACTATTTTCTTGGTGTCTGTCCTGCTATAAAGGTGTAGAGAAAATACCTCATTACATATGAACAATGCTATTAAATAACACGGTTGTCTTCAGACACAGTGCAACAAACACCTCACCTGTTGTCAAACAGATGGAGACAATATGCCAGATCTTTAGTTTCTCTTCCCACAGCAATCAGCTTTGAGAAGTAAAGTTCCGAACCATACAGCTTTCAAAGGGTTAAACAGCATTAAGAAAAAAAGTTCCTAAGATGCAATCAGCTGCATTACCTGAGTATTGCACATCTCCATTTGGATGCTGCTGCCCTGGCACTCCTGTCCCCCAAAAGCAGGCCTGAAAAATGACAGGAAAATAGCTCCTCTACAGAGGCAGGTTCATCCCAAGCAAAAAGCAAAACGCAGACGTCTGGGCCCTGAAAAGGCCAAGAGACCTTGTAAACTCCCCAGACCCACACCTCTTACCTGGGGTTGTTACAGAACCTCTGCCTTATCACAACTCCACCTCCACAGCTGCGGGAGCAGGAGGAAAAGGGGCTCCAGCTGGACCACTGCCCATGGACTACAGCCATGGGGTTCAGTTCTTCCAGAGAGCTGCACCGTCCCTTGAAGCACCACTGAGACCAAGAATACACAAAATTGGCAGAAGCACCACAGTGAACCCAGCAGAGCTAGCTTCTGCAAGGGTGGCAATAAATCCCTCTTTTGGCAAGCTAGACTGTCACAGAGAATCCCAAGACGAACAAGGCACCTTCTCACAAGAGGTTAGAAAAGTCCCCTTCCTAATTATAGGATAACATGAGATTGAGATTTAAATAGAGCTTATGCCACTTCAAGTAGAAAGCAAAGCCTTGGAGAAGAGCTTAGATATAGGCTATAGGACTGCAAAGCAACTCCAGAGATAAAGACAACATGGAACACCAAGATCAGCTTGTACCAGTTTGTGACTTGAGTGTGTGGCCTTAGCTCCCTGTCCAAGAGGCAGTGAGTCCCATGTAATATCCAGCCACAGACAGTGTCTTGCTATCTAACAAGCTCCATAGCACCCACTCTTTTCATCATCCGAGCATCAGCAGCCTCCTCACCTTATTGATTCCACACTCGGTACCATCCAAGAGGGGAACAAGAAGCCGAGTACAACTGGATTTGTCTCCTGGTTGTACATGGCATGAGAGAACTTTACATATGTCCTGGTGTGACAAAAAAAAACAAGTTCAATTAATCACTTAGGCTCATCAACACTGCCATCACAAAAGCTGCTCAGTTTAAATGGTGCATGTCCCAGATGTCCACACAGCTACCCAACAAGGATGAAGGCCAGCAACGGAAATAATAAAATCATTTTAAAAACCTTTTAAGGTTTGCTCTTTGCCAAGAAATCTGAGGCAGAAAAGTACCTTCAGTCCCTTTGTAACAACAAAGTCTCTAGCTCCCTTTCCTTGAATCTCAGCTCCAGAACATTTCCCTGTTGTCCCCAACAAGACAGAAACTTTCTACCTACAACATTGCTGTCAGCAAAGGTGCATGCGGTTGCAACACTCCCAAAGGCTATTTTACATTGCTCATCTGCTCCATAGTATAAGCCAGGCTTCCATCCAGGGATGCTGCCGTCCATGTCCGGCAGGTCATTTAAGCAGTTTGTTTGGCCTGTGCTGATACAGACATAAGAAATATCACTTTCCCAGCTGTGGGTAGTAAGGACAATGACATGTTTGCAAACTTCTGCTGAGTTTCATTCTGAGAGTTGGCTGTTGCTTTCCCAGACAACACATGCTTACTGTGGGCTGTGATGGATTTAGCTGCAGCAGCTGCCTGGAGACACTCACAGCTCTCCACTGCTGAGGTTAAAACAAAAACCCAAGCCTGTTCCTCACCCAGCCAGTTCACAGCCCACAATGTATGTTTAGATCTAGGCGCTCTGACATTTTAAATAAAATTTCCAGGGTGAGCTAGTGTCTGAGGAGTCCAATGCAGCCCAGGCATGTTAGTCACTAACCAAAGCAATTTCCAGCTACTTGAAGCGAAGACTGGGTTTAACCTCAGCAACAGACTCAAGTGATAAGAAATAAACAAACCCCATATACATCACAGTTCCTCATTTTCTAAGGAAGTCCTACTTTATTCCTTGACTCTCCCCCACAGGGCTGTGCTCCCACAACATGCACACAAAACTCAACCACTCCCTTACCTGACGAAGGCCAGGAATTCTTCTCGGCTACACTGGGACCAGGCAAGGTCAATGCTACTGTGGTTTCCTGCTGAACCCATGATGTAACCATTGCTGCTGCACTGATTCCCCTCACCATCATGGGGGATTCCAAGGCTGTAACAGAAAAAGCACCGAGCCCTGAGAAGAAACCCGGAGGTTTCATTCCCTTAGCACCTCTATTCTCTCTGATCTCCAAGCAAGGGCTGAGCTCCCTCTGCAGCCTTTCCTCCTACAGTTGTCACAAAAGGTTTCTCTCTGCAGCTTTTAAGTGTTGCAGAACTTGCAGGAATGCAAGAAATGCAAGGAACTCTTTCCAAAAATTTTGCATAATCTATAGGAAACCCACCGTTATGACAAGAGATCCTTTACTTTCTCCTGAATTCTTCAAACCAGGGAGTGTTTTCCCCCAACTGTGCTGCTCCCTGACTTTCCTCACTGACCTGTGCCCAATCTCATGGGCTATGGTGACTCCCAGGTCAAAGCCGGTGTCCTGAGTAATAATGCAACTCCAGGAGGACGAGCAGACTCCCCCTAACTGAGTCACTCCACGTAGCTCCTTGTTCCCGTCAGGTAACTCCAGATCAAACCTAAAGTAAGGGAGAGGAAAGAGCAAAGAAACATTGCAACTAGCAAAGTCAGGACTAGATATTCATACAAATTTATTTGCACCTTCCTGATCTAACTTAGACAGCTAGCTAACATTTCTTTCGTCATATGAAGGTCCGCAGGGCAAGATGGTAGTAGAAGGGTCCCACAAATCCCTATTGTTCGAAATTCTTGGTGATTCTACATTTAAAAAATCCTCACATCCCCAGACAAGCAGAACAGAACGAAACAACCTAACCTATTTGCCAAAGACAGAGCAGTATCATCCTCTTTTTGAAGAAAGAGCTCCAAACCAAAGCCATGACATTCAAGAAAAGCTTGCCTTCAGCACGTTTAGTCAAGGAAATTTAGAACAAGGAGTCTGAAAGTCAGACAAAATGTCTGATTCTGAGAAAATCCCTGTAGCACTAGAAAACTTCTGTAAACACCTGTGGGTTTTCCTTTCCAGCTATCGTTCAACATTTCTGCCCACAAAAAGCTGCAGTGGATTTGACTGTGCTGCACTGGAAGTACACAATGTTCACTGAGTCTGCCTGGTCAGTGTTTGGAAAATATTCCAGTTTGTTCCAGAAAATGAGGAAACAGCACCTCTGACAAACCACACCACGGGCAGGAGAATCAATCCATCTTCAAAGGTGCTGTGCAAACCAGTGTCACTGTGCTGGTAGCTGGACAACAACAGACTGATTTCCAGTCTCCTGCCAGGACAGGGGAGCTTCAGTACCTGGTCACATACAGCACAATGTCAGCGTGCCGGGGATCAGAGTCATTCTGGGGGTTGACCTTCTTGCTCCACTCGCAAACACTGATTAGTGAAGAGGTGATATTTGTTGTGATGTTTACATCCACCTGAAGTAAGATCATACATTTGCACATTTCATACAGCTTTTAGCAAAGCCCCAGACAACATCTGAACAGAGCCCTCCCTGCTTACCTCCGGTTCCCTCAAAACAAGCATTTGCATCAAATGAACCCTGAAATGACCACCCAGCGAAGCATCTCGCAGCAGCTCTGCCCCCTGTTAAGATACAGAAAAGATTCAGTAAAGAAGTCATCTTGGTGACTTCCAGTATCTATTCCAAATTACAGGGGTGCACTCATTACAAAGCTAACACACCTGGTAACTATAAGGGCAAATATAAAATAACCAGGAAGTACAATCAAGTGAGCAACATAAATGTTATACAAAATAAATCTGTCAATTGACGATAACTTGTTAGACTCATCAGCTACTCTGAAACAGAGAGAAAAATCTGCACAGAAATTTCATAGGGTAGGAGAGTAAATTCAATGGATCTGGCTTAACCTCACTGAAATCGAGAGGGACTGAATCAAGTCTCTGGTGATAAAACTCTTGCTACTGTATCTTATATTATCTGTGTAATTAGATTAGTAACGAAATGAAGAGCTTTTAACATTCACTTTTCCTTGTGCAGCTCTTTCAACAAGGGTAAGCTTGATGTGCAGTCCCAATGAAACACAAACGAACACCCTGCATGTAAGCAGTGCTCTGTAATAGGAGCAGGTAACCACAGACACCTCTGGGAAGTGCATCCACAGAGCTAAATCTACCTGCAACACTGTGAGCTCTTACACTGGAACAGCAGTCCAAACAGAAAACTACTCACAATGTTCAGGTTTGCAAGAATATATCGCTCCGTGTCCTCTTTGTGGTGCAAGTAAACATCGGGACCTGCTACGACCATCAGCTCCAGATGTTTGACAGCTCCCTCAGCCCTCTTCTGCAGGCGAGAAGGAAACTGCCCTGCTGAACAGCAAAAAGGGACGCAGGGAGTTTAAAATGCAAGACAGCATACAAGATCCTGCAGATTCACTCCCTCTTCCTGAAAGACTAAAGTACTGATAGACGACTACTTTCACAGTCACTTGCCCAAGTTTCACACTTTTGTTGGTTTTCTTCACCTGTCTGCACCCTTGGTAACATATTTATATTATCCAAATAACAAGTACCTAAATGAAAAACATTGTTTACACCTCAATGAGGTGAGAGCCATTTATCAAGTATAATCATATACTTGCAGATACAAATCTTTCTCCTCAGCTCATTCAAGCAGCCCCACTACCAGAAGACAGTTTTTCAGAGCAGAACAACCAGGGCTTCCTTTCCAAATATGTTACCTCTTGCTGTACTTGATCCTACCCTGGCACTTCTGAAGAGAATGTGGGGACTGGAGAAGCCAAGATCCTTCAGCAGGGCCATATCTTTGTTTCTGACAGGCCTGATATGAATCTTTTCTTCATCTGTAATGACGACTCCTTGCTAAAGGAAATGAAATTCCATCTCTGAGTTATTCCAGACATTTACTACAATGGAGAACTCTTATCATGTCCTTCCTGCTTCTCATTTGTAATGCTCAGATTTATTAAATGGATGGTTCACACATGTGTGGGGCATCAAGCTGCAAACCTGCAAAGGCTGTAAATACTCGTAAGAAAAGCTGACAAGTTCAGTGCATACTCACCAGCTGCCCTTCACAGTAAGTGACTCTACACTCAGCCCCAGGAGGTAGTGATGGTTTTCCACCTGCAAAGCAGTTGCCTGAGAATTGCTTCAGTATGCTAAAAGAAGAGTTCACCATTTGATTGATCACAAAGGAAGAAGAAACGAGGGCATGGTCCTCTAGAAATTCAAAGGCATAGACTTCTCCCCAAGCTTTAATGGAGCAATGTTGAATTCGACATGTCAGCCCAATGTGCTCTTCTTTACAAGGGCAAGTTGGCTGAGCAACCACAAACTCGGGTACTGAAAGAAACGAAACAAAACCAGAACAAGGGGAACAGTTATAAGAAATGATGATACATGGAAAACAAATATAATAATTTGTATCCTTGCAAAAAATTATTCTCCAACTGACAACTGTGCCTTTTGAGGTCACTTTGCCAATAGTCAAAGAACTTCTGTGCATTCAACTATTCCAAACCAGGGTACTCTGACTGGGAACAGACAACAGCTCTGAAACTAGCTTCTGACTTATCTGTGCTTCTGCTCCCTTGTTAAGGAGAACGGCTCATTTGACAAAGGCTGAGACAGTTTTACTTCCTCAGATGTTAAGCATTACTGAGTGAGAATAATCATAACCCAAACAGAGACACTGGAAAGTGCGCTAGATGAACTCACAAGTCAACAACATCCTTGCTTCAAGAATTTGGGAGTTCAAAACGTATCTTTATTCTGAACTACCACCAATCCAGACCTAGAGTGCTAGTCTCTCCATCTGTTTATTTAAAAAAAATAACAAGTGCATTTAAAGCTATTCTTAGTTTATAGCTTCCCATTCAGATGACTTGGATGCGTTAATCTCGTAGAAATATATCAATACAGAGAACGAGGACTGTAGCAGAAATGCGTAAAAAGATTTATCGTATCTCCTTTAGGAGATTTTAAATACTGACCCAGTTCTTCAACACACTGAGACACAGATTACCTCACTGAGTAATGCAACTCAGAAATGCTAAATGCTTGTCAGAACAGAGTTAGTTAATAAGTGTTCTTAGCATTATCAAATGTACGGGATTAGAAATAAACTGACAAATATGTTCCAACATCAAGAAGGAAGGAGCTCTGCATACCATCAGACACTGAGCTGGTTCCAAAATAAGAGAAAATATCTTCCGGATCCAAAGCTCTGAGAAATTTCTGCAAGAAGAAGAATGGCTTTACTTTATTATTTATTTTTTTAAAGAAAAACAAATGGATACAAGACTATTATTTAACTGAACCTAACCTAGAAGGAACATCAGCAAACAATTCAACAAGTATCGATGCCAAGTTCTAATGGTTTTATTTTGCACTGAGCATATGCTGCACAATGGCCACCCAGAGGAAGTAACTTTATCTTCTTGATTAGTGAGGTTTGATACATTTTGGCTTAGAACACATTGTGTTTTCTCTCCTTTTTTTTTTCCTAGAAATAAAAAAGGCTTCCTGGAAACTGCATTTTCTGGAGGTCAAACTTACCTCTTGGAGAATGGATGGCCAACAAAATCCCAGAGGGAACATCATGAGAGCTCGGATCATCAAGCTGATGATCATGCTGGAAGAATTGCAACCAGTGCTGCAGAGTAAACTCTGGCCCAAGGGTGATTAAAATGTTTAGCCCGAGGCATCACGTGGAACGGAAGTGAAGAATACACAGTTTAAACAAACAGGAGAGTTGATCTTCTGCAGAGAGGGACAGTCGAGGGGGAATTGAACTGCTGCGGGAGGTTTTACAGGAACAGCTGTAGGGGCAGAGCTTTTGCGCAACGTTTGCAGCTTTATTACAGCCAAAGAGCACAGCCATAAGAGGAGCTTTGGGCCAGTTTTAGCAGCCAAATAAACAAGGCACAATTTGCAGGGTGGGGGGGCGGAACTGGGCTCCAATTTGTTCAACCTGTGCATTGCTGCTCCCTGCACCTCGACCATGCTGGAGCCTCACAGGTGGACTTGGACAGACCGTGAGGCATGGCAAGACGCAGCACCTCGAAACCACGAGCCAGGCCCTGATGGCGGCCACACAGGGCACACACAGCAGGGTCTGCCACCCGCGTCTAAAGCAGGACCTCGGGTCAGCCCTCGGGGTGCCGCCAGCCCGCGGGACCTGCCCCCCAAGCACACAAACAATACCCTCGTGAAAGCCCCAGCTTTATTGAAGCCCCAGCTTTATTCAAATCCCAGCCCCAGACTCCCCCCTCCTCAGGGCTCGCCCCACGGGCGGCTCAGCGCCGGGCGCCCCCGCAGCCGCCAGGGGCCGCCAGCGCAGGCCCGGCCCCGGCGCCCGGAACCGCAGCGCGGGGCCGCGTTCCCCGGCGGGCCGCTGCTGCGAGGCGCTGAGGAAACGGCGGCCGCGGCCCTTTCGATTCCCGTTCCCCGTCCCCACATGGCAAAACGGGGCCCCGCGGAGCCCGGGGCTGCGGGGCCGAGCCCCGGGGCCCGCGGGAAAGGCAAGAGGAAGAAATTCTGGCGGCGCCCCGCGGAGCCTGCCGCCCCGCAGGGCCCTAAGATGGCGACGGCCCTGCCCCGCAGCCCCCAGGAGTTCTCCGCCAACTGGAAGGCGCTGCAGGAGGTGAGGGCGAGCCGCCGGGCCGGGGATGCTGTCGTTTTCCTTGCTAGTGCAGCTCCACACCGCGTATAGTAATTAAAAAACATGTTTTTGTGTTAAAATAACGCGCAGGGGTCTGGGAGATGCCGTTGCAGTAATGCCCCTTCAGCCAGATAGAGAGCCCTGGTCAGCTTCACGCTGAGGCATTGTGTGGAGTACTCTAACAAATGACAGCAGGGTAGAATTGAAGGGAGATAATCTTTTTTTTTTTTTCTTTTGGTCATTTTAGCTACTGAAACAAAAGGCAAATAACTCGGATGAGTCCCACTCTGCATGTCAAACACACACCAAAAAGAAGCATCCGCTCAAAGAGGGGACCAGCCAACAAGTTCCAGTTAGCAAAGGGAATGAGAACGTGGCAAAGCCCAAATCCGCAAACAAAAAGGAAGATGGTCCTGCTAAAGACGGTCCTCCTTTGGATAAGCAAAAATCCAAGGCGGTTGCAGCGGACAAGAATTTAAAGCCCAAATCCACAAATAAAACGGACAACAGTTCTGCGAAAGACAATCCTCCTTTGGCTAAGCCAAAATCCAAGAAGGTTGCAACGGACAAGAATTTAAACGGCACCAAAAGCAATGGAAAAAGCTGCAAGGAAAAAAGGAAGAATGGCAATATTGAAAAGGAGAAGGGTGATGTAAAACATAAGAAGAGGAAAGCTGAAGCTGTGGAGCAGCAGCCCAAAGAGTGAGTACTTCAGGCATCATGCATGTATTTGAATGTTTATTTTAGGAGGTGTATGTAAGGAGTACAGGGTATTACATTTGAAATAGCTGCACTCTTCCAGACTATATTTTGGGAGAAGTAAGATGAACAGTGCCCCTCCTCGGATAAGGCAACAAACTTGCATAGATGACAGTACTAGACTACTTTTCAGAGCTGATTTCTTGATTTAAAAATAAATCTGCTTTTCCTACACTATAAAGACGGAAAACCACTTTAAAACTATTTAATGTAATTAAATTTGTACTTACCAGGGCTGACATCTGGTTTGATGATGTTGATCCAAAAGATATTGAAGCAGCAATAGGACCTGAAGCAGCAGAAGTTGCTAGAAGAAAACTGGGACTTAAAACAGGCCGATCCGAACAGTCTGTGGAGCGGGTGCTGGTTAAAGAAAAATCTTCTGATGGGTGAGTGGCATTCCAGTGGGAAGCATGACAGCAGAAGCATCAAGATTCTTCTGATAACTCTGATTTGTAGATGCAGCATGTAAGCTGACATCCCCCTGGGTCTGCTGACAGTCATACTGCTGAGTTCTCTCCATGAAAATGTGTGCACCTTGCGAACTTCACTGTGCGGTCCTTGTAACAGGTGTGTCACCAAGCTGTCCTTTTTTCTTTTCAGGCTGACAAGAACAGTAGCCATGGACTGTGAGATGGTGGGAGTGGGACCAAAGGGTGAAGACAGTATTGTGGCTCGAGTGTCCATTGTGAACCAGTTTGGAAAGTGCGTTTACGATAAGTATGTCAAACCTACAGAAGAGGTGACAGATTACAGAACTGCTGTTAGTGGCATACGTCCTGAGAACGTAAAGACAGGTAGGAGTTTTTTCCCAAACCTGTCCTTTAAGGAAGGCAATTTTAACATGCTACCACAAAAGCCTCATTGGCTGAGCTTGAAAAAGTTTTAGACCTAATTTGAAAAAATGGAAAATAAAATCTAGTCTGAATGCTAGGAAAAAATGTGGGAAGAAGAACTTTTTTACAGAATGGTCACTGATATCCCAGATGAAATTCACTTGTTAATTATGGTGTGCGAATAATATGTAAGTTGATTTCCTTTTAGTGTTGTGTTCTTCATGGCAAGAAGATTCAGTGTCAAATACAAATTCATATAACTACAGTCCCAAAGATACAATTGCCTTCACAAAAAAAAGATGCAGTGTTTTAATTGTAGCTTGCTTAGTGTCTTAGGTGTCTAACAGAAGGTGGTCTAATTGTGTGGTGTTTTTAGGTGAAGATTTTAAAACAGTTCAGAAGGAGGTTGCTGATATCTTGAATGGAAGGATTTTAGTTGGGCATGCTTTACACAATGACCTAAAGGTACGTGGCTGCAAATTTCTTACTTTGAAGACAAGGCTCCAAACATTGAAAATTGATTAACTTTCTAATATATCTTCCTAGATTAGTCAGATGAACACACCTGAACTCCTAGAAACGACAGCTTTATAGTTGTTAGCTCAGTTTCATGTCCTTATACACTGCACCAGGTATAGCCCTATTCACTTACACTATTGACTTCAACTTCCACGCTGACTTAATAGCACTGATTTGGCTACTAAAGAGCCAGAGAAGAAACACCATAATGAAAGAAACCTTTGCATGCTTTGCTTAGCCTCCAAAGCTCAACAGTTTGGTTACTTTCCATGTAACAGCACTCATTAGCCCGGAAATACAATTTCTTTCAGGTCCTATTTCTTGATCATCCTAAGAAGAAAATGCGTGACACACAAAAATATAAACCTTTCAGACAGAGAGTCAAGGTAAGAAACTGATGTGAAGGAACACCTTGATTAATTGACTCCTGGGCTGCTGAATCCCAGCTTCTAGGTTGCCCCACTTGCTTCTGTTTCTCTTTACTACCTGAAACAAGTCTAATTGAATGGTTACTTAGTGTTTGAAATACGGCAATGTCACTTAGTGCATTACAGACATTACCAGTAATACCTGTAGACAAAATTCAGTGGCTCTCCCATTCTTTACCACTTGCATGGTCTTCATAACACTTTTCTGGATAGCAACATAAGATGGTACAGTTCTAATTACAGTAAGGCTTATGTGATGATCCCTCTTAATAGTATAATTTGTACAAGGATATAAAAAAATACAGATGGTTTAAAATTTCTACTGAGACTGCAGGAGTAAAGGTTCAGATTATAGGGTGATATTTTAAGTTTCATAATTATATACTTAGTTTGTTTCTCACAATAAAACACCCCAAACATAAGTCTTAGGGTTATGGTAATACATAGAAAACCCTCTTAGCAGTGCATGCAAACGTGCATAATCCTTGTAAATTCTCCTTGCTAGTTCACCAACAGAAGCTGTGTGTATACGCGTATCTATATATTTCAAGCAGTGTGAGACAGCATGATTCAATCTTTTTTATTTCCAGTCTGCACGGCCATCATTGAAGCTGCTCTGTGAAAGACTGCTAAATGTTCAAGTGCAGACATCAGAGCACAGCTCGGTATGTATCTCATCAGAACGTACATTTTAGGGTAGATCAGTAAGATAGTACACATTAGCTCTAGGATCAGGATTCAGCTGAGAATCCTGCAGCTTCATTCTGTCCTCTCGAAAGTTAGCAAGCTCTGCTTGGACACCATCACATACTAAGATTGCCATCTAAGCTTGCGTACTGTTATGTGCCTGATATCATTTGGATTATTTCCTTACTTTTATAAAATTATTGTGCACAAGTCAACTATATTTTGTTTAAATATTAATTCTTACTATTTTAAGATCCTTATTAAAAAAAAGTAAAATCCCAAGTATCAACTGCTTACTTTAAAAGCAGCATTCTACACCTATGACAGGTTAGATAAAATAGCAAGAGCCTATTCTCAGCAGATACTCTCTTATCCACTGAAAAAATGGAGGTACAACAGAGGAATGAACTGAAAAAGCAGAGCAAATTTTGAAGGTACCTCCAAGATACTACGTCATTTTTTCGTAATGGCTTTCCAAGTCGCAGTCAGAGAAAGAAGTGCATAGCCTCGTGGTGGGCCGTACATGTTCGTTCCCCTCCACTAGTCACACTAGGGCTTCTACATCTGGAAGAAGATTATGAAGCGTTACTTGAAAGGATTTATTAGTTAAGATGATGGGAGATGTAGCTGTTTATTAACAATAAATGTTCTTCAACCATGGCAGCCATGTTTTGTTAAGCCTTCTGTATGTTCTGTTTCCTTTTAGGTTCAGGATGCGCAAGCAGCTATGAGACTGTACACCTTAGAGAAAAAGCAATGGGAAGCTGCTATTAAGAACAAATCTAAAGACAAACTGTAAAACTTGAATGATTCTACGCTGTGTTTTTTATCTGCAGTATTTGCTGTTTTCTTGTCAGATTCTGGGCAAATTTAGAGAGAGAACTCAGAACCAACAACAGCTATTTCATAAAATAATACAAAAACAAACAAAAAACCAGCAGACGCCACTTCCAACATGGTACATGAATGCTGCCATACAAGATACTGCTGAAGTATCCCCTTTCTGGACAGGATATATGCCTAATGCCTACTACTGTGTTTCAACAATACTTGGCTGCACTTGTCAATTACTTCATCAGTTCTATTTTTGCAAAGGAAATACACACTGAGTTTAAAAAAAATAAAGTGTTTTTAAATTATGATAAATGTAGGAGAAAATTGTTACTGCTTTACTGAAATTACCAAGGCTAAAGTGTTTATTTCAGGTATTTCTAAAGTCTACAAAGTAAGGCAAGTTCTTAATTACTGCTGTTAGTCTCACAGTTGTAACTAAACCAATGGAACATAAACTTGTTTATGTATTATTAATGGCCCAATATTAATCTTTCTGGTGAGAAAAACCTCTCAAAGTATTTCAGAAGGATCCAGGCCTTTATATCTGAACCAGAAGTCTGCAAGATTTGATCTTATATACAAAAAAAAGTTTACTTTACTTTTGCAGTTTCACAAGTGCTGTATCCACAAGGGTCATTATCTCCTGGAGAGAAATATGAGAATTGTCAAATAAGTACCTTGTTGCTTCAATTATTTTTATACTTCTAAATTAATAAAGAGCATTGTGTTTAACATAGCCCTTAAAGACGACTAATGTTTTAAACATATGTAAGGTCTGATTCTGCAAAATCCAAAGCGATTGTAATTATCAGACTGAACACTAATGTTGTGATTTAAATAATCTAAATGGATAGTGGAAGGTAGCAAGGAATGGGTTTCAGAGATTTAGCAGTGGTATGCCACGCACTATTGCCAGAATGAGAGTTCTGGTATTGTCTGTCAACAGGTGGCGTGGGGAACAACAAATTGCATTTACAACAGAAGAGGGAGCTTTCTTCTCATTTGTGATTTTTTTTTTATGTGCACTACTTTATAGATGCACTGTTCATTAAAATGGTGCAGAGACACCAGAGAACAAGTTTGTAGGCCTCTATCTGAGAGGAATTACATAAGCAGACTAAATGCATAACTAAGAAGAGCAAGGTTATAAGACTAACCAGTTATATTGGCTTGCTGGAAAAAAAACACTTTACTGCTGATTACTCCACTGTAAGATGTTACAAAGGAAATATTAGCATAGCACATGAAATAGCATGAATAACTTTCCCGTTTCTGGTATTTCAATAGTTATCTTTTTTCAATATAACTATGTGTCGGAATATAAGTTAACCCTTCAGGCAAACTATCACAGTGTTTTTGTTTGGTTGTTTTTTTTTCCAAGGATGTCTCATAAAGAGAAAGTAACTGGATGCTATATACTTGTTTTATTCCTTTAAACTTTAGCCTGTTTAGCGTGAAAACTGTAGTAAGTTAACGCAGTGCAATGCTGCAGGAGACCAAAACATGGTGTTAAAAATTACAGCACAGAGCATAAATAGTCTTCCAACTAGTTGTTTTCAACATAGAAATAATCTTACAACTCACTCTTCACACCATATACACATAATTCTTCTGTAAATTTCTATACTGTGTAATTCCACCTAAAAATTTAAAATCCATAACCAGAAATTGTGTAGTATATTAAGCACACACCCTTTATTGTCCCAGTATCTTCTACATACCATGCTAGATGGAAAACGGCTTTTTATTTCAGACAGCAGTTCTTCCATTTTCTGGGACACCATATCCAGCACAATGTCATCTATAATGTAAATGAACAGGATAATTTATAGTTACTGGTACAATTTCCAATGGTTTTAGCAGGGGCTAAAAAAAAAAAAAAGTAGTAAGGGGATGGATCTATACAAACAGAAGCCAAGGTACGATGAAGTTATAAAATTAATAAACTGCAAAGGCTTTTTATAAGTATTCAAGGACAAGAAAGTAACGGATGAATGTACAATTCCAATTCCTCCTCCTTTCTTAGATATATAGTGAGTCTTTCCTGAAAATAAGTTCCATTTGCCCAAGCAGCTGCTTTTTCTTTGCTGTCTTTTAGGGCTGGGGGAGGAGACTGGATAAATAACACCACCATCTTACCATACTGAACCATCTCATTAATCAGCATACAGATATTTTCCACCACTTCTGGATCATCACAGTGAAAGTGGTAGGCCTCTTTGATCACGTTTATTCCACTGCCTTTTGAATCCATTGTAAATCTGAAAGCTGATAATTCTGAAAGGGAAACAAATGCATCTGGGCTAATCGGTTGTTGCAGACTGCATTATTTGCTTTCCAGTCCCCTGCCCTTGTTAGCACATGTAGTATTTTTCCAGGAAATCATGTCCATTCTTTTCAGCTTTCCTAAAAGCTATTCTGAAGTGTACTTGGCCAAGTAGAAAACCATATATGCAGCAGATGTGGTCATGCATGGCAGACGTAATATTTATTGTTTCCTTGAGCTCTACCCTTTTACATTGTAAATAAAAAATGAAAACACTCTCAAGTTACTAATAAATGAGACTGTGCTGATCTACTACTACTCAGACATGCATGCTAGCTCCATGGGAAGAAAAAATCTGCACTTCCAGTTTCACTATTTCTCTTTCCAGTTCTGCAAGAAAAGATTAACTCAGGAGAGCAGAAGACAATCTCAATCCCACTATGAACTCTTAAACTATGCAGAAGCACCTCTGAGGTGATTTGCAATTAACAAAAATTAATTACTGAATGTTACCAGATAGCCTTAGAAGGCTTGCTAATGCCAGACAGGCGTTCTTCACCAGCACAGCTCTTTTCAGGTTCGTCCTAAGTGCATCCAGCAGAAGCACTGTTGTGGGCTCATAGTCATTTTCAGTTAAGCAACCTTTAAAAGAAAAAAATAAAAATACAAACATTTAAAATACACACCTGCATCACGACTTTTGTTTCTGAAGGGTTTTTTTAACTATGCAGCAAATGTTACAAAGAAAGAATGTGAAAACCTGTATTATAGTAACATAGACCCAGTAAAGCCTTATCATGAGCTGTATCCATCAGCAGTATCTAGTTACATAATCACTATGGATAATCGAAAATAGCTTCATTACAGTGTCAGAGAGCAAATACAGGGAGGGTTTATTAAGAGCATGCAAGTTTCTAACTCTGCTGCCATCTGCAGAGCCTGCTAAGGCCAAGCAGCCTGTATTTCATGAATCTACCAGCAGCGGTGTTTGACATGCTAGCCTTTTCCATGCACAAGGGACAAGATAAACAGCTTGGGAAAACACACCTTGGAGTGACAATGCCCACAGAGCCGAGCAAGCTGATTCCGTAACCGCTCCGTTCTGGAGGTGCTCTTGAATGACCGCGGTGGTAATGGGGACAGCACTTTTCAGCAACGCTTGGTCTGCGTTATTCTCTGAATTACCACAACAAAAAGGAAATGCATCAGGCAGGGTTATTTAACCAAGTAACAACATCACAAGCTCATTATAAGTCAAATTATTATATCAGTCAAACGCTAATAGGCAATGGCACTGGAGTAAAGCCACATTATTTTAATATGGTCGACAGTGAGGGAAGAAATCCAAAACATGCAAATCAGATTTTACAGGACTACTAAATGGTAGTGTTTACTGCAGAAAGCTGAACTTCTCTGGGAACTAGTTTCCTCTGCCATTTAAATTACACTTGGGCATCACAGCAGGAAACCAAACAAAACAATATTTTGGACTTAAAATCATTCACAGGATGGGTATTTAGCTGGTCACATAAATCAAATAGGTAGATTGTCACACAAAGAAAACAAAACACACCAAGTGCACTTGTGCACGCTCTGTGCTTTCAGCCTTCCTTGACCATTAGAACACAACACCTATAAAAGAACACATTGAAGAAACAAATCTCCATAAACTCCAAGTGTGGTCCCATAAAAAGGGGTCAGCTCTTGATCATTTAAAGTTATTCTAGCAGTGCTGTGGAGACATCTCTACAGAATGGGAGAAAAAAAGTAAGAAAAATCCAGTCATGGCAACACAAATGTCTGAACTCAAGCACAATACCTGCTGCATTTCAGTCACATGAGTCTAGGCACAATACTTGCTGGGTTCTACTTACCACTCACAGCCAAGCTCCAGAGAACTGCACAGCTAGAGAGGCAGATCTGTTCATTATGAAGAAATTTTTTTAAAATCGACAAAAGGTCTGAAATGAATCCAGCTTTCCTTAGATTCTCTGCTGCAATTCCTGAGGAGCAGAGAAAAAGATATCATACAAAATCTGGCATTTGTGCCCCTCTCACTGTCCTTGCAACAAACTGCACTACCAACCATATTTAAACAGTGATACCAAACAGGTAACATCATACCATGAGCAGGACAAAAGAAAGAAAAAGATTGGATTCAGTTAGGAAATAAGGTATAAAATTTGGTCTTAGCTAGTAACTTTATTTGTATAAGTGTAGACATTTCATAACACTTTGTACAAACTAGTCTTTTCAGATTATCCCCTTGTTGTGAAATTTGGTGACCATTTTCCAAACAGTCTTGTGATGACTGCTGAATTGACACTGCAAACAAAAAATACTATAAATATTTAGCAATTACAATCTCAGGAGAAAAAAAAAATAGAGGCAGAATGTAGAAGAGTTTCAGTTCACCACAGCACAGCCGGAAATAGAATCCAGGTTCTATGCCCTCATTTTCCCAAGCACTACTATTTGCACAGCTTTTATTTGTTTCTAAAACAGTCAAATACAGCACAGCTCTGTAATACATACAACTCAGTAAGTGCCTGAAGCCTCAGCAGTGTAACTTATTCATAACATATCTGAAAGTATAAAAAATCTTACCACCATTACCCCTATCAAACTAATATCTACAGGCATCCACATCTCAGTGAAGTCATGAGTTCTGCATTGTATCTTGGATTAGATTATCAAAGTGGAAAAATAAGAATATTCCTCCAAAAATGAACAGTGACCCACCACTGGCTGAAATCATCATCAGTAACGTGCAGATCAATGAAAGAAGCTCTTCATTTTCAGAGTGTTTTCTCACTATCTCTAATAGAGAAATGGTCACATTCTCATCCAGGGTCATCACCACATCCTGTTCTAGAGCTGGCAAAAGTAAACATTAGAACAGAACAAAAATTTTAGTGGCTTTGAATGCAGTTTGAAGCTCCTGCTCTCCACATAAGTAAAGCAATCAACTAACAGCTATTCAACTATTTCTTCACATAACAACTCCAAAATTATTTCAAATTTCTTTCTTCCAAAACACGTTTCTCATTATTTTCAATCGTGTACCATTATCAGGTGTTATTGGAGTAAAATGCCAAGAAACTGACAGAATGGACAACACAAGAGTGCAAAATGTCTTCTGTATTTTTATGCTTTGAAAGTCAAATACAAGAGCACTGAAAAACTCTTATTTGTAACATGAAAACAAACTTGGTAGACAGGTAAGACCAGTAGCCTGGATTTAAAACTTACCCTTTAACACGGAATACACATATGTCAGTCCTAAAGAAAGCCCCCAAGAATCTAGGCTCTTATTAAAGCTGGCTAAATTCCTTTATTACCTTAAATTTATCCCCTAAAATTATTACTGAAACCATTTCAAACCTTACCTGCTACATCTAACATTACAAGATGGGGGCTGTATTACCCAGCATTAGTTGGAAATGTCGTAACTGTACCTTGAGTAAGAATTTCAAGCAATAAACTGCAACCATCTACTTGTAACTTGAGGGAATCTGTATGAGCCTTCATTGCAAAAGTGATCAATTCTGTGAATTTTGGCAGATAGGGCAAGGCTGTAGGGAAGAGAAATGATAGAAACAACATTCAGTTACACAGTCGATTGCTCAGTAGATGTTTATGCTTCAAAAACTCCAGAGTTCTGGTTTCAAATGAATTTGAGTCCCTGTGAAGGATGGGATACAGTAAAACAACATTCTTGAATGAAAGAACAGTAAAGTTTTCTTCAACAACAGTGCTGAAGAGGTTGGCAACTCTAAGGAAAAAAAAATAAAAATTACTCTTATTGATTACAGATATTGAACATCCCTGTGTGTTAATAGTATATGCTAACGCCAGTTTTAAAATGCTGTCACAAAAATGCAGTGATATTTGATAAACTGAGTTAACCCAGTGCTTTAAAGAAATTGATCTGAAAGATCTGAAAAAATGTGCAGATAGTGGGAGAAAATAGTGTTCACTCACACAGCTTTACTAGACACATGTAGCTAGCCTTTGCTCTATCAGTCTCACAGCCCTAGCCATTACCCACAATCTATCCCCATGCTGATATGAATTACCTTCCTCAACAAATGTCAGTTTGCCCATTCCCCTTGGTTGCCAATTAAAACATCGTCAAGTTTTTTCCAGTACCCATTTTTCTTGTCCAGTAAAACATGTCGCTGTTCAGCAAAAGCATTTACAAACAAGTATCAACACAATCACATCAACTAGCAATCTATTTCAGTGTTCCAAAAATCAAAAATATGAAGACAGCAATTTCATTCTCATTGTTAGGAGACTTTTTTCCTCTTCGCATTATCTCAAAAGGTAAGGAAAGAGCAGAATAAATAAATGAAGAAAACAGTACCTTACCACTTTCATCTCCTACAAAGCTGGCAAGGTGCTGCATGGCTCTAGCCTGTGCTTCTTCTACATCCCAGAAAGCCTGCATGAATTCTACATTAAAAAAAAAAAAAAAAGAAAAAAAAAAGAACATTTGATACAAAACAGTTTAAAAAAATCATTCAAATTTTATCTATTTTTGTACAAGATGTGAATTCACATAAATTAACAAATTTGTGATTGTTGAAAGAGAAACCCTTTCTCCCTAAGCATCAATCATTAAATATTAGAGTATCATGATTCACCTCGATAATCTCTGTATTTTGCACATATTTTGTGGAACTGTTGGAGTATCGAATCAAAGCAGGGCTAAGGGCTTTAAATGCGTTACTCGGACAGCCTTTTCATATTAAGATAACCTCATCCTTACAAGAAAAAAGGCAGAGTAGATCTATTGTTGGCACAAATTGGCAAACATGTTAGAATGCAGACAAAATAAGTGTGGTTCCCAGATTTTCAGAGGAATGATCTCTGACCCCACTGCACAGTAGGTGTGGCTGGTAAACTTACAAGGTTCTAGAAAAAGCTATACAGTCATTCTTGCTCCAAAGCATATCCCATTCCATTTCAAATAAAATGGGAGCACAGTAATTATTTTTCAAGTAGACTTGAAAACACATTGGTTTATCTTCTACAAAAATCACCATTATTCATCAAATTCATCTTTTTTTCCTCATTACCTAGAACATTTTCGATTCCTCCCTCAAGGAGCACATCTATTACACAGGGAGACAAAGACTTTTTCTGTTTTATTAAAAAGGAATCAGCAACAATCAGGCATTCCCCAACAAATGGAACATCAGTCAGATCCCTAGAATTATGAGAGACAAAGGTAGTACCAATAAATTAGAACTGGTAAGTTTCAGAAATATTTCTACAGGCTTCATTTCATTTTGATATAAAAAATTAAACAATGCTTTTTGAAGACTAGATTATTTTTGACAAAACTTACACAGTTTACTTCAAAACCGCTGATGTCAAAGCTTACTGTAAACAAGCCAGACTTAGGCTTCGATTTAATTGTTTGTAAAATAGATACAATGCCAAAATATTACATTGCATCCTGAAGCTGATGCATTCTCAAGATGCAAAAAATTGTGTGCAACACGATTTTATAATGTAACTCTTCAAAAAAGGTCAACTACACCAAACAGAATGCCAGTTTCTAAAACAAAAACAAGTCTTTGACTTTTTGTAGTAACTCAATTCGTCAAGGCAGTAAGATCAGCAACCTTGATTCAATCCCTTTCAAGCAGTAGCTAACGTTCCCTATCTTTGGAAGGTATGTGGGGTTTAGGACAAGAAATAACAATAAAGGCGCAGCATCTAGAACTCACTTTGCTGTGGGTCTCATGCTGGGCTGAATCTGTAGCATCATAAATAGAATTGGGAATAAAGGCAAAGAGCTGTTATCTCCATTTTGTATCAGTGGCAGAACTCCCTCAAGACAACTGGTATTGCGTCTGAGATCCTGCAGCAATGAAGTGATCTCTTCCGTCTGTAAAGAATATAGTAACAGTAGAGTTTACACACACAAATTTACAGATATCCTGGTGGGCTCATGACATTTTAAATGTATAATGAAACATTATTACATACATTCAGAATGAAGCAGGTGATCATGTCAAGTAGAATACAGCCTAGAGACCAGATGTCTGATTTCTCACTGAAACAAAAATTGAATGTTTCCGGAGCCATCCAAGCCTTGCTATCTGTTGAAATAAGAATCCCATGGTAACATTGCTGACACTGTATTATACACAGTGTTGCTTGCACAGGCATGAACTGCAGGCAATAGTTTTATGTCTAAAAATAGAAATATTCAGCAGAGACTAGAGTCTTTTTTTTGTTTGGTTGTTTTTTTTGTTTTTTACTGGCAATATGTTACAGAAGAGTAAGAAACACTACAACTAATAAATCATGTTTCAAGATGTAACTGCATATATATATAAAGCTAAAAAGGATTCCAACTGTATTTATTACAGAGAAGTTTTGAGACTTATAGACAGCTTTCAATTGTGAACACAATTAATGCTCCAGGCAACTCTCTGTGAATATGCTATTCATATTTTAGAACGATAATGCAGAGAAGGGGGAGGGAGATAACATTTCTCTCTTTGGCTGATTTTTCTCTGGAGATTAAAAAATATGCACCATAAATTAATCTTTTATAAATATAGCAAAAATAAAAGAAATATCTACTTTCTTCCACTCTTATTTTCCATTTCACTTCATCAGTCATAAGTGTTTCTGTACTGAAGTCACAAAGCATGAAGGATTCTTCACCAGTCACAAGAATGTTTGATGGCTTGAGATTTCTGCAACACAAATATCTTCTGTCAGCATGTGAAATCAGAATCTAATGATATGTAGCTACAGGTTCCCAGCATCTCTACACATTAGAAAGTTTGGGGTTTGTTTCTTGTTTTGATATACAAATGGTAATCAACTGAAAATTATTTTCTTCCTTTACTGTGAAATGCTTTTGAAATTGCAATTACAACAAAATTTATCTGAACACAGAATGCAAAGACTTACTTTACGTAGTTACACAAAGTATACTTTGTCCATCACAGCCACCAAAATGTAATCATCGTTGACAGGCAATATTCTAATTTTTATATTAACAATCATACCTCACATTCAAAACAAGAGAGAACACCTCTTTCAAATTGCTAATTCAAGACAAAATTCAAGAAACAGATGACTTCAGAAGTCACAAAAAATTAATCTACAAGTGAAACCCAGAATTTCTATCTCCTAGTCCCCCCTTTTTGAATAGTAAAATTCACCGCTTATTAAATGAAGAGCTGCAGTGAATCAAAAGTCACTGCAAAGAGCAATGACCTATCAGACAATGAGAACAGGATTTCTACTCACCTATGCAAAATGTTTTGTTTGTGTATATAAAACAAAGCATCCACCATCTGTCCCAGGAACTTCACCATCACCTGTTGACAGGTACGTACGTGAAAATGTAACACAAATACAATAACTTGACAGAGAAATTAAACGTTTAACAAGAGAGAATGCCTGTAATTGAAGTAAGGTCCAGAGTGGAAGGAAGTACTATTCTCCCCAAACAGATAAATACGCTAATCTCTGTATGTATTAGACAATTGCTATTACCCATACTTTCCATGGATAAAAAAGTAAAACAGGGAAAGATTTAATTGCTTGAGAGCAAGATACACAAAGAGTTAATTGTTGATACAGAAATTTCATAGTGATTCAGGGCAAAGAAGCAGATAACTTCCAAAAGCACCCGTCAGCGAAACAGTGTGCTTTGAAGATTTTGAGGAAAACTTTGAGAAAGAGTGAATACAGAGGAAGAAATATACAGAGGAAGAAATACAAAAGCAGCAAAACTCCGTCAGTTCAACTAAATGCCTCTTCTGTACATTTTACCATGTCTGCTATTTTCTCTGACTTCTGCCTTTTCGTCTTGATCAGAGATGAAAGATCTTCTTGGCCTGAGTGCTGCATTACCAGACAAAGGAACAGAGATGATATCTGTAATAAAACATTACACCAAGATTGTCTAATTGTTTGCAGGTAATAACATATCCAGTAAGATAGATAAAAACAAGGACTTGGCCAAACCACTGGGTATGATGTTCACCAATACGCAGGTGTTCTGAGATGTTTAATCTGTCACAGAGCATACAATATTTACTTTCTTATATTAAAAATAGAGCACCTGTGTTTTTTTCCAAAAACATTACCCAAGCATCTCTTATATGAAGCCATGTGGGACAATTCAAGTCGAATATACACCCATAAAAACCAACATTAATTTCACCTGAGTGCTGAATCAAAACTGAAAATAAACAAGACAGGACTTTTGGTTTCCTATAGCCTCCTATGAAAGTTCTGTTTGTTTAAATGCAGGCATGCTGAAGACAGAACAAAAGCAGCTTAAAATTATACATTTTACAAAACCAATCCTAGTTAATTCTCACCTCATTATTCCAAGTCACAAACAACTCCTTGTAAGTACAGATGTTTGAATGACGAAGTTTTAGCAAATCCATTGCCTGCATAGAAAAAAAATACTGAGAGAAAGCAGGCTATAGCTACATACTCCTTCCCACTGAAAATGACCCTAAGAATATTGTAAGCCAGTTCCTGACATGTTCATGCCACGTGTCTGATCAAATCCTTTCTGTGTGTAAGCTCTGTTATATGTTTGCATGTGCCGTTGTAGGAAAATACTTTAGTAAGACTGCTCGGTGTAATGCTGTAACAGCACTGTGAGACTCAAGGTACAAACAGATCCTAAGGGACATGGTATGTAAATAATCCCCTTCCTCAATTCCTAACATCTGAACCTGACAACGTATTTTAGGATGTGAGAGTCACGATGATTTTTCTAGCGTAGGCGTTATTTCAAATAACCCCTATGCAAGCTCAAACCACAAAAAGTATGACGGCACTAGTGAGATGTTTATCTCCTTTACGTTGGTTTCAGTGTAAGGAACTAACAATTACCAGTTACTTTAACAAATTTGCTGATGATGAAAAAAGTAACAGGAATTCAGCTCACTGTCCTAGTTTTGTTTGTGGCTGTGCAGACATTAAATAAATAAAAAAAAAAAGTAAGAAGAGCCATGCTTCCAGCTTGCACAGCTACATTTATTTCAATAGATGCATCAGCAGACAATTTGGATGAAACTGTATCAGGAAAGACAGTCTCAGTACATAAAGAGGTCACTTATCCTGAACAGGATAAAGCATTTTTACAGATATATATTCTCCCTTATTTTCCACTGCAGATATCATGCATACTGGACACTGTAAGGCTAATTCATCTGATATTATTTCAAATATTTTGTTTAAACAATTTTTGGTATTTTAACAGTATTTCTGATGTTCCTTCTTATGCATGGCATTGAAAAAAGTTTGCACAAAAAAAGGTAAAAGAGAGGAAGAAAACTAGTCAAATTATTCACACCATGAAATACCCAACTCTGAGAAATGAGCATGTAATGAAACATGTTTGACAGAAATTAACAATAATAAATATATAAACAGACTGTTCTCCTTCAGCTTGAAGGCCAAAATGATGAGCTTTGCTCTTTGTCCTCACCACAAAACCAATACAAACTCTGAAAAATGGAACTATCTTCTGAGAACAGCTGTCCACTTGAATCTACATATTCAAATATAGGAAGAACTAATAAAAAATCCTGGCCTCAACTCAAGCAGAGGGCAGGGATAACACCCTTCAGATAGTCCTACCCAATCTGTATGTTGGCTATTTACACAGCCAATCTTTGTAGATAAAGACTTTGTTCTGTTAAAGTCTTTGGTCTCAGTAAGTGAAGCTAGTAAAGAAAACCTGCACTGATACCTCCTTCAAGGCCGTGTTTGCTTGCATTTCTTCAGTGCATTCAACCTGTACCAAACAAACAGAAGACAAAGATGAGACTGCAATATAGAAACAGCCAAATTTCTAAGGAAGTACAAACTTGCCAAGAGGATTAGAATTGGCAATTGTGTATGAATTGGCATAAATTTTAAATGATAGCTCCAATCTGTAATGCTTGGAATAGTCTTGGTTTTGGGAGATGAACAGAAAGCTTTAAGTGACTCCACAACCGCTAGTCACTGCTCCTGCACTATCAAAGCAGCAGAAAGCTTTGGTGAAAGCACACTGGATGGACCTAAATAGGGCGTTCCCCTTTCCCCAGTTCTATCTCAATATTCTGGTAAACTGATCCAATTCCTCAGATTTCCAAAAGAGCAGCACAATGTAAGATGCAAACCTACTCTTACCCAGCGGCCAAGCTACAGACCACGTTTGCCTCTTTTACTATCAAAAGGGCCCACAGAGATGACGAACTCTTGTTTTCCTAGCAACCACCTTCTCACCTGCTTTATTACATATTTCTTCTTCTCACTCCTTTTTCCTTTTGATTCAACTACCAGCATTGTGCCCAGCGCCCCCAGCCACAGCTGCTCCACTACCTGCCGGGCAGAGGAGAGATATTAATGCACCTTGCTCCAAGGGGTGACACAACCATGGCAGAGACCCCCTTCAAGCCCCCCTCTCACCGAGACCCTCCACACAGAGCACTCCTCCCGCTCCCCGCAGCAGGACAACACGCACCCCCCAGGCCTCCTCTCCCCTCCTCAAATTTCCCCCCTACATCCTGCTGCAAGAGGGCAATACCCCCACCTCCCCAGGGCCTCGTAATCCCTTCAGCTTACTCTGTTATATATTTTATACTTTATACTCGTAGTTTCAGTACATCCCTGCGCCTCCTTCCCCTTCCCTTCCCCAAGGGGCCGCTTACACCCCCACCACCCACCCCCTACAGGACCAAGCCGCCCCCCATTTCCCCCCCTGAGCCACCACAGCCTCCCCCGAGGGGCAGAGGCCCCCGGCCCCCCAAGCACCACCTCGTATCCCTCCATGAGCCCCTGAGGGACCGGGCCGGGCCCTCCCCAGCCCCCGGGGGCGGCCGGGCAGCCGTTGGCCCCGGTTCCCCTCAGGGAATTTGGGGGACGGGCGCCGAGCCTTCGGGGCTCGCAGGAAGCTTCGTCAGCGCTTATTGAGGGCAGCAGGGCCGCACCGCACCGCCCCCACCGTTTCCTGGATGGGGGATTTCAGTTAAAACAGGGGAAAAAATTAAAAAATAGGAAAAAAAAAAATCGGTGCCAGGGAAGCAGCCGCAAGGGTACCACTGGGGGATGTGACGGGACTTGGTACGGCCTCACTACCGGCGGGGCACACACCCCTGAGGCGAGGGCAGCCACAGCCCAGACTCATCCGTGCTTTAGGACCAAAAAAAAAAAAAAAATCCCATTTTTAACCCAAACCCAACCCCGAGAGCTCGCCCCTCAGCGCCCGGGCGCGGCCCCTTTAAGCCCGCGCGGCACGGGAAGGGCGGGGCCCCTCCGGCCGCCCTCTCCCATTCGCCCAGCGTGCGCCGGGGCTGCCGCCCGCGCGGCGCCTTTAAGGGCTGGCCTACGTGGCAGCAGCAGCAGCAGCCGAGCGGCGCGGTGCGGCCCGGCCCGGCCCTCAGCTTCCCCCCCTTCCCCTCAGCCCCACTTCCCCCCTCTGCCAGGCCGGGCCCCCAGGCGCGTAGCAACCGGCCCCTGCCCGCCTTCCTCCGCCGCCGCCATGGGCCAGAACGACATCATGAGCACCGCCGAGGACTTCGCGGACCAGGTGGGGGGGGGGGCCTTTGTGTGCGCCCTCAGGGAGAGGCCGGGCCCGGAGATGGCGGCCGGGGTGGGCCCTGTCCCCTCTGGGTTCCTGAGGCACGGCTGGGCCCTGGCTGGGGCTCCCTGAGGGGCTGGGGGCTTCGTGGTGAGGGAAAAGGGGGAAAAGGGGGGTGAGCCCTGCTCGTCTCCTCGCCCACTGGCCGGGGGGCTGTGGTAAGGGGGTGGGGGGGCTGAGGGGGGCCAGGGTGGGGGGCAGAGAGGGGTGGAAAAAGGCCCGGCCCTTCCTGTGGGAAGCCCAGGCCTGGGGTGGAAGAGGCTCGCCAGCACCGGAGGGGTGTGCTTAAAATCGGGGTAAAAGGAGAGTAAACAAGCTGGGGCTGTTCTAGCCCTCTGTGTGGTTATTTTGGTAGAGGCCGTTGTGGGTTTTGCTGTGAAACGGAAGCTTATAATGCATTATGGTTACGTATCAGAGCAGGAATAGTGTGATTATAAGTAGTTAATGTGGTGGTGGTGTTAGAAAGATCCTCATCGTCATGGTGATTCATATCGTTGAAAACCGGAGATAACATCTAATCATACTTTATCAAGTTCATTAGAAGAACCTTATTCTGCCTGGTTTTGCCATTTCCACTCCTGAAGCAGAGCAAGTGGCGTGATGCACAGCAACACTCGGCTCTGAGGGGGCTGTGCTGCCGCTGCACATTTCACTGGGAAAACCTGTTCGGTGCTTCCTGCCCGCTCCCAGGTGGGCAACTTGTTTTAGAGCCACAGCTTCTTGTGGCATGTGGTAGAAATCAATTTAAGGAGTGTCCTGATCATTTTTGTCGTCCTCTCTCATTTTAAGCGAGAAACTAAGCTATCAATACAGTGTTCAAGTCACTTGCCAAAAAATACACTGTTTGTCCTGACCTTTTTATAACACCCCTCTATTTATTCCTGTGTGACTATTTCTAGATGTCTCTAAAAACCCTTTTTTTCCATAGTAATGAAAGCTCTTTTGTCTAGCAAAATGCAGTTTGCTTCCTCATGAGATGAGTTTTAAGTGGCACAAGTTTATTTGTGCTTGGCCACATACTATTTAAAGATGCGTCTTTACCTTAGTCACAGAATTTGGGGTATTTGCATACACTTATTCATCAGATTGCAAAACAACTTCTATGGCTCTTCAAGTAACTAAGATACTCCTCAGATAATTCTGGCTCCAAATGGCTGCCTCCTTGCTCAATCAGATGCTTTCAGTGCTGTGTCTGTTGCTAAAACTCAGTATCGCACCAGTGTAGGAGTAGAGGGACTTACCAAACAATTACCTCTGGTATATATTGCAAAGTTAATGCTTAGTGTTATGAAAACTTAGTTCATGTCAGATAAAAAACACTTGGAATATCTGGACTGAAGTAGAACTGGAACTCCCCTCGATGAAGTTGGAGATGGTGAAGCTGGACAACTACTGTTACGTGACCTGAACGTGTTCTCGTTGGTCACCTTGCTTTCTCCATTCCTTGTGCTAGTATTCAAGACCTGAAAAGTCTTGCTTTCTGTAATATATTTCCTCACAGAGCTTTTATGTTAAGTCTCCCATGAGATAGTAATGAATGGCTATTAATCCACAGGTGAACTATCTGGCCAAGTGAAGTAGTGCACCAGGACCTGGCCTTACAGGGCAGCTAAGTGTGCCTGACAGCTGGCTGTGACTGACAGGGGTTGTTCTACTTTTCCCAAGGCTATGTTCCACTTTCCTTCTCTCACACAAGCACTCACCTATCACCAGGCTGGGAAGCTGAACTGGTTGAGAGAATGTGAAGGTTAATTTGCTGTTGGTTCGCTTCTCTCATTGTTCCGGTCAAATGGGCACCAGCCCTAGTGCAAGGGAATGGTTAGAGTACAGGACTGGGGGTGACACCAAGGTGGTGAGATCGCTTGTGGTGAAAACTAGCCAGTAATTCAGCTGGGCTATAGCATCTGTTTGTAGCTTGCAGGTGCACAGTAGGGCTGGGGAGCTGCTCTGCTCTCTGAGCTGCTGTTGGCAGTTCCTGAGGATTGCAGTGAAGGATGTTGTAGGGTGGTCTTGCAGGTTTAGGAGGAGGCGGCTTATTATATGTTAAAAGGGGTGGGAAAAGCTGCTAAGTTCTTTAAAAATGTGGGTGATGTGCAGTGCAAAGAGATAATGATCTTGGTTCAGAATGATGTCCCACTACTTGCTTTGTGTTTGTCTTTAAACACTCTCCCATAATGCCAGCTCAATATTATCAATTAAATATCTTCTATACCTAGAGGTTAGACTTGTTATTTAGTGATCCTTGCTAAAATATTACATGTTAAGCTCTTCAGTGCAGTCATGATATACCGCTGACATTATCGTACTGAAAATAGCTGTATCTAGGGCTGTAGTGGTTGTTTAAGTTAGAGAACTGGTTGCCTCTCTTCTGTAATCCCCATAAGAGGGAGCAAATCTCAAGCAACTTTTCTAATGTCTGTAGTAATCTTTAGGAATGTGGGTGCCTGGTATTTCTGCCATTCTAAAAAAAAAATGGACAAAAATGCAATGAGACATTGGGTCATTGTACTGCAGTGAAAGGATTGTAAGGGAAAAACCAGACGCTGGGGGTTTTATTTAATTTTTCCAACATAAATGCTGGTGCATGTTGTTAAGCCAATTCTAACATCTCTGTATCCTATTTTGCAGATAACAGAAGGGAGAAGAAAACATTTCATTTCTATCCTGACCTTTGTGTTTAATATTAAGGAACTGAATTTGGAAACTCTAGCTTAAAGTCATGTCAATACGTGGTCCTGTATCATCATAAACCAAATACAGCTTATTCCTCTTAGGATGGGAAAGACTCTTACCATGAAGAGTGATAGCGAAATGCAATATGTGACTAAGAAATCCCATTCTAAAGATTTGATTGAATAGCCTTTTGGAAAAGGGAATTTTTGTAAGGCATGATTTAGAAGTGAAAAAATGTTCTTGTGAGAAATCTTATTGCAATTAAAAATCTGATTGGGATTGCCAGAAATGTTCTGGGGGGTCAGAGCTCTCTTTTTTTTTCTTTTTGAAATAATTACGAGAGCCTTGTTCTCAGTATTGAGGCTACACAGACAACTTGCAGACATCAGTTAGCCTGGTGTGATGGGTGCTGCTGTCCTTGTGGTCATTAGGTGGGTTCTCCCTATGTGGAGATATATAGATATGTCTATATATATATATATATATAGGCTGGTACAAGGAAAAATTAGCTCTCGGCCAGAGGATTTGAGCATCCTGCCCCACAGAATCACTGGTGTCTGCTAGCGCTCTGCTCTTCCAAGAGCAAAGCAATCCCTTAACCAAATAAAAGCTAGGTACTTCAAACAGAACCTTATCAGAGGCTCTAAACACACAAAGTTCTGCAGAAGAGTTTTCTGTGTATTTTAGCAGACAGCTGTTCATTACTATGATCATAATTTCACTGATTCAGGAACATACACGCATGAGGAAAAGGCTTCTCTGTTTGGACTTTGGCCCAGTCTTAACGACCAGAGAAGCTGTGGATGCCCCATGCCTGGAAGTGTTTAAAGCCAGGTTGGATGGGGCTTCGGGCAACCTGCTCTGGTGGGAGGTGGCCTTGCCCATGGCAGGGGGGTGGAATTAAATAATTTGTGAGGTCCCTTCCAACCCAAAGCATTCTGTGATTCTAATCTTCAGAGTACTTCTAAGTTTGGTAAGATCACATTCATAAATGAAATCTGGAGGAAAAGGAACTTGTGCACGCAGCCCTACCTCCCCAGTGCATGTGTTTGTTTCCTTATAGAACACACCTAGGTGACAGTGAAATGTCCCAACTCGGGCAGTGTCTGTAGCTGCGCTATGATGTAACTTCCATCAAAATGGGCCGAGTTCCTTACAAATTTGGGACTGTTGTAGGTGGGATATTTTAGAAATTGTTAGAGTCAAAACAGGATCACTTCATCCTGTCTCTTTGGGTGGACTTCTTTTCTAGGTTTGAATATTTGAAGACCACTTTTCAAAAAAGATTCTGAGCAGAGGCTATTTAGGTATCCCCGGATCCTCTTGTGCACCTTTGCTTATTAAACTAAGAGGAGCATTTAAATCTATCTTTGCCCTCCTAATCCCATTAGAGGGGAAGTGGCAATGCAAAGCCCCTCTGGTGTATGTTAATGACTTGACTGCCAGTGCAGAACCAGCTGTTCTTTCAGATAGTTTTACTTTGGTATTTTGTTACCTTTTTCTCTTGCGAGGAGGCAGTATGCGCCAGGAGTTGATGCAGAGCCCAGAACAGAATAAGCTGTCTGATTACTTCACATCATGAGTTTAACACGGTCACCTCCGTCCATCTCCACACTTCATTTTGGCTTAAGTGCGCTGCACGTAGCAGAGCGTGCACTTTGAGTCCCATGGATTAGTTGGCTATGTTTACTGGCTGCAGCTACCAGCTGCAGAGTTTCACGTATATGCTGCTTTTACCCCTGTGAATCACAACTGTAGGAAGTAGGCTCAAAGTGCAATGTTTGGAGCCAGACGTTGCTGATGATGTGTAGGATCGGAACTGCTGCTTCAGTCCCTATCAGTTCAGTCCCACTTCCAGGGACCTCCTGTTTCTTTTTGGTTACTCTGCCCTAAGCCTGAATTATTTGGGTGATTTAGTACCTAAATTCTTTAACCTCAATAATCGTTTGGTGTCTGTTATGTTCTTGTTATTGTGTAACTGTTTGCTTCCTCTCTTTCTGATCTCTGACCAGTGTCTTTTGGTCTTTTCTCGTTCATGCAGTCAGCTTCTGAAGCTGACTTGCTTTAAGCTTGCTGAGGCTTAAAGGTTTTGACTTGTGTGTAGCTAAACCAAGGCAGCTACGTGAGTTATGGATGTCCAGAGACGGTCTGTGTCCCGATAAGGTTGCTGAGCACTGCAGCTGCCGTAGGCCTCGGTCGTTCTGACTTGTCGCCAGCTGATTGGATGCTCACACATGTTTAATAGATGGCATTACATTCCCTCTGTAAGCCCTGAGAACAGGTAAATGTTAAATGCCTTTTTTTGGCTCCTCACCTAGGCTGTTGGCAGCCCCTTCCTTTCAGGGAAAGGGAAGTGGGTCATGTAAGCTGATCTCATCTTCAAAAGCCGCAGAGATGAGGCTTGGAAGTAGATATCATCTGTAATGCTTGCTGCTTTTTTCTGGCTTTCTGCAGCAGTGTCTTTTTTTTTTTACTTTTTCCTACAGATGCTCAGCCCCTGTCCTCTTGCATTTCCTCTGTCCTTCACCTGTCTAGACCAAAGATGCCTGTTCCACATCTTGGCAGGGCAGACTATTACCTCTTTTACTTTTCTGTACTATTTCCGAACTATCTGTAGCATTCCTTGCCTCAAGCTGTCCAAACACAGTGAAATAAGGGAGAAAAGAAAGCTGTAAAACAAGATGCGTATCTCCTTCAGTGACAAAGATCACAAATTTTCTTCTGAGTCATTCATCCAACTATTAACAGGGTTTTAAAAAGCCTGAAGTGGCAGCCCTGAGTCAGAGTACAGCTGCACTTAATATGCACTTGATTGACTTGAATCTTGACCCTTAGACTCTGCATGCATGCAGTGCAACTGGTGTAGTTTGTTCTGCTATTAACTGTTAAGCATGTTTGCCACGTTGTTTTTTTCTTGTGATAATCTTCAGTTACACAGTAAGCAAAGCTTTTCATTTGCATAGGATTTGAAACAGCCTTTAGTGCTTGCTGATTACTGTGACAAGAAAATGCTTTCAGAAATGGCTTTAGTGTCCCTTCCCTATACTCCTATATATAGTGAACACTTTCAGAGCCACAAAAAAAAAAAGGCCCAGAAATAAGCTTATTAGCTGTATTGTCTAACCCAAAGGACAGAAAGAATGAGTTATGAAAGAAAGTTTGTGGTGTTTCTGATGATTTGTTTTGATGTTGTTCAGCCTTGTCTGGCAAATGCCTGTGCTCATGTGGCTTTTCCCACCCCCCCCCCTTTACATGTTCAAGTATCTAATATCACAAACTGTATGAAACTGTGCTTTACAGCACAATGAACTTTGTGTGGGATAGTGGGGTTTTATTAAATGGCTGCAGATATCCCTCCTTTAGAATTAGGAGAAGCGAAGTCTGGCAGTGCTGCATGAAGGCTTGTAACGTGGGCATTTACTTTTACAAGTGTCAGCCTGCCTAAACTGCTGTTGTTGTTAGATGGTAGAACCCTGCTGTTTAATCTTCTAGAGTTTTAGATTAAATTTGTTTGTTACTTAGTAGATGGCACTTGCCTACGCAGCGGCCCCCACTGGCTCTAAATGTGGCTTCCTGGTGATCTGGCTAAGCCAAACCAGCGTGTGTGGTGGGCCGCTCTGTGGCAACGCAAATCCTAGAGGGAGTTCCCATTAAATAACCAGTGCCATTCAGGAAACTGTCTGCCAGTTGAGCACTTGCTGTAATGCAGATCCAGTATGTCTTCCTGTGCACCCCTCAGTCCTACAGGGTGTGCTAGTCTGGACACCACTTGGCAGTGCTGTATTTGTCCCTTTAGAATTACTGTAATTGCAGAGCGAGCTGACCAGTGAGTGCGGAGTGACAGTGTGGGGTAACCAGATGCAACTTGCATTCCCAAGAACTAAGGCACGGCATTTGTTCTACAATATACCTTTTTAACTACTATATTGAATAGAATATGTAAATGCCTAATTTATTTCTGCACAGGAGGCTGTTTTTAATGAAAGTAGGAACTGTGTGTACGCAAGGTGCAATTTTGTGTACCAGCTGCACTGAGCTAATAGCTGTTGCTCAAAAGTGAGGTTCTGCACACAGACACACGCCTTGCACTGGTGCTTTTAGGAGCTGCTGGAAGGAACTAGCTTGTCAGAAAGCTTATTAAAGTTTCTTTAATCTTTGTAGAGTTAACCTTCTGTCAGCCTCACTCCCTGAATCAGTTTGTTACAGGGTGTTGAGTGCCTGAGCATGTGGGTGGGAGTAGGGTTGCCCTTTCAGCTCCCGGCTATCTGATGGATCAGTTGAGCTGTAACATGAAACTGAGACAAACTAAAACCAAGGTCAGCCTTCATCTAGTAAGAGCTCCGTCAAAACACAGTTCCTGTTACGCAGAAAGGTGCTGCAGGATTCTGCTTTCCGAGTCCTTGTCCAAAAAGCTCTCCAGGTAGAGCATGAAAACTGGCTTTCCCCACCTCTCCCGCCTGTTCTGCAACTGGAATGAAGGAGAACTTAATTAAATCCTTGTTTCTCTGTAGATGTTGTTGACCCTGTGTGCATGAGAGCTGGTGACCTCAGTCTGTGGAGTGCATGGATCTCTTCTGCCTTGAGTTCTGCCTTGCCCTCTGTCCTGCCTTCCCTGCTAACTGTGCTGTCTGCCCCTGTAGTTCCTGAGGGTGACGAAGCAGTACCTCCCCCACGTGGCCCGCCTGTGCCTGATCAGCACCTTCCTGGAGGACGGCATCCGCATGTGGTTCCAGTGGAGTGAACAGAGGGATTACATTGATGGAACGTGGAACTGTGGCTATTTCCTGGCCTCCATCTTTGTGTTCATAAATCTCTTCGGACAGCTGAGTAAGTGGCTCTAAGGCTGTTAAGGTGGATGCCAGAGCACTCCAGTGTGTCTGCCACCCCTGGCTCATGTAAGCGCTGTGAATCATGTAAGCACGGGATGCCTCACTGATTTCTCAATAGCCATTGATAGCTTCGAACTAAGAGTACTATGTGGGCTGAATGAAAAGAACTCCTAATTGACCTGCCTCAGTCTTTCTTGGAAATAGTCCTTGAGAACTTCTGGTGACACCCTGAGTCAGAAGTGCCGGGAGTCCATTAGGGCAGTCTGTTTTCAGTTCTGTACATACATACACATACATAAACATACCCACAACCCCTAAGTTCTCTAAATAAATTATTCATATTTTCTTAAATGGGGCAGAGCTAAGACTTTCTCAGCCTGCTGTTTTTATGGTGATTAATCTCAGTGGCAGAGTTTTCCCTTGCAATTGGTACACTGCAGCCACAAGAGAGGTGTTTGTTTCAGAGGAAGTCAAAGCCCAGGAATCAAAATAATCCCAGTGTAAGTGCTAAATGAAGTTAGAGTATCAAAAATGGAGAGGTAAAATTATTATATTAAGTCCCAAATCTACTGTTCTTGATTGCTCTGCAGACTTCATATCTTGTGGTTGGCTTTAGCTTTGACTTTTGTATTTCTTGTGTAGAGAGACAGCTTAATTTAATGTAATTACCAGTCCCCATGCCCAAGTGGCAAGGGCTGTCGGTGTTTCTTGATGGAACGCATGAGGAAGGATCTAAAACAAAACCTTTCAAGGAAAGAGAGTACAGCATGTTTGCCCTAACAGTTTATCACTGATAAAATATTAAAAAAAAAAACCACAAAACATCCCTCCATGATTAGTTGAGTCTCTTTGCAACTTCTTGTAATACTTTAACACTGACAGCTACTCTACAGTGCTGTGTGCTAGGGACTACATTCAGTGTATGCTTACTCTTTGTGAAATAAAAGATACTTCTGGAAGTAAAAACTTTCTCAAACATGTACTAAAACTTCTTGGTTCCCAAACTGATTTGTGCCAGTGTGCCATTAAAATTTCCTGCCTGGCTCTCTGTAGCACAGTTGAAAGAAATCTCATTCTGCTCAGTTCAAAACAAGTTACAATTCCTGCAGCATCTCTTCCTGTGCAAGCCAGAAGTGTAACTGTGTTCAATTTCCCCAACTCAGGCGGCTGTATCCTGGTGCTGAGTAGGAACTTTGTGCAATATGCCTGCTTTGGACTGTTTGGAATTATAGCATTACAGGTAGGAGGCTTAAGTCTTTGAAATCTTAGCCCCAGTATTACCAGCATATTTAAATACCCAGAATTTCTTTCTGCCCTGGCCTAATGCCAGTCCTCAATGACACTGAGCTATTTTGCTGTTTCTGTTCTTCTGATGTGCCTGATAGATCCTTGGATGTAATTGCAGTCAGTCAGCTGGAGATGTTGATTTGCTATTTGACCTTGATGAATTTAGCAGAAATAACTTGCAATTTACCTGTATGTCAGTAACATGCCAAATGTGGGGCTTATAGCTGCATGTTAGAGGCCAAAGCCTGGGGACTCTTCTGGAAGCCTCTTCCTGTCCCCATCACAAAGAAGCCTGACTAAATAGAATACTTCCTGTCTAAAACAGATGCATTTTTGTGGGGGCTGAAACACAAGGGAAATTCTGGCTTCTGTTCCTTGTTTTACACTGACTCATAGGACCATGCTGGTGTAACTTAGCTCGTTTCTTTCAGTATAATGTACTTGTAATTGACTTCTGCTATGGATAGTGAGGTTTGAGATCATAACATTCTGAGCTTCATTACAACTTGCACAGTGTTAATTAACTTCTCCTGTTCTTTGCCTAGACTATTGCATATAGCATTCTATGGGACCTGAAGTTCTTGATGAGGTATGCCTACATAGTTTTTTCAAAACAGAACAAAAGCTTTTGTCTGTCATAGCCCCCCTCTACAGAGGGAAGTTATCTTTGTATAGAGTATTTACTAGAAAGATTTTGCCAATGATGCACTTATATTAAATATCAGAGCACCTAAAAAAAAAAGTACAGTGAGTTAAACCACAGACAGCAGGTTCAGTACTGTAGAAGGAAAAGACTAATCCTAACCCACTAAGATCTAAATGCTTCTGCTACTTCTCTCCTTGATGAGAGCTCAGGAGCAGCTGTCTGGATTGGATCAGTGAGTTGCTATTATTTCCTAAATGTTAAAATAGCAACTGTGTTTATGTGTGACAAACCATTTTCTGAGGAAACTGAAGCATTTAGATATTGGAATGGTTTCTGGGATTTAAATCTATATCACCTTTCTGCAGTAGAGGATGGGGCTATTGAAAATGAACTTCCTTGTCTAATGCCAAGTGATGGCTGTGTTACCTTTTTACCTCTCTCCTCTGAGGGGAGGGCAGGGGGCAGCACAAGATCTGTACTCTGGGCTTACTACAACCCTGTAAATGTGTAACTTCTAGCAGTACTGCTGGTCTGTTTTCTCAAAGCAACCTCTGGACTACTTTGGCACATATGGCTAAAGCAGAGGTACAGAATAACTTCAGTACGACAAAATTCATGATGTAACAGATGCTAAGCAACTGTCTGAGCTGCGGGTGCCAGACTGCTCTGGCAGGCTGCATGTGTCTACACAGACTTGTGTAAACCAGCGTTGTGTACAGTGCTGCTGTTTCAGCTGTGAATTCTAATGCAGACAGTGCAAGGTACAGAGGAGGTCACTTCTCGCTAACATGCAGACTATTACTGAGCTGAAATTGTCAGGTAGGACTAAGTGTGTAGTTTAGTTCAAATGATAGTTTAAAAAAAAAAATCTATTTCTGTCTTTCCATAGGAACCTTGCCCTTGGGGGAGGCTTGCTGCTGCTTTTGGCTGAGTCACGCTCGGAGGGGAAGAGCATGTTCGCTGGTGTCCCCACCATGCGGGAAAGCTCTCCTAAACAGTACATGCAGCTTGGGGGTCGTGTGCTGCTGGTCCTCATGTTCATGACACTGCTGCATTTTGATATGAACTTCTTTTCTGTAAGTATCTTGAGTAGAAAAGCATGGGTTAAGGAACTGAAATATAGTATCGACTCCCAGGTCAGCTGTAGGGCTTACTCATTGCTGCTCATTTGTCTTTTTTTAGTTGAATTGATATTTTAAAAAGTTGTTAGTAGATCATCTGACAACTTGTTCTGATGAACTTAACTGTTTACTGATAATCTATCCTGTTGTCTGTGTGTCCATTTAAGAACCACATGTAAGCTTGTTTGGTTTGTTGGTGGGGTGTTCTGGTTTTTGGTGTTTTGTGGGTTTGTTTTTACTTTTTCTCTTCCTCCCTGCAGATTCTGCAGAACATTGTGGGCACAGCCCTGATTATCTTGGTGGCAATTGGCTTCAAGACTAAGCTGGCTGCCTTGACTCTAGTCATCTGGCTCTTTGGCATAAACATCTACTTCAATGCCTTCTGGACCATTCCAGCCTACAAGCCCATGCACGACTTCCTCAAATACGATTTCTTCCAGACCATGTCTGTAATTGGAGGGCTCCTCCTCGTGGTTGCACTGGGTCCTGGCGGAGTCTCCATGGATGAGAAGAAGAAAGAGTGGTAACAGGAGTAGCAACACTTTTGGGACATAACATATTAAGTCCAGAACTGATTCTCAAAAATATGGATTCAAAGTATGGATTCAACAAAAACTGCCAGCATTCTACACATACATGTCCCCTTCCTATTAAAGGCACAGATGTTTTGAATTTGATTTACAGTGGCACCAGTAATACAATAGATAAAACCCTATTTCTTCAAGGAATGTTGCCTAGGCTTATTGTTCTAACTATAGATTTGGAACTAACCCAATGAACCTGCATTTTGCTGAGGCTTCACTGAGTTGCAATAGAACGGTTGCTGTCTTTAATGTCAGCAGTGTTTTAAAATTTGAAGTACTGTGAGCAGATACAGCTGTATCACTTGGTGTGCTGTTGGGTTTTAGCTATAACTGAAAAAGTGGATCCCCTTTCTCACCCTCATCAGAACTCTGTCTTGTGTATAAGGAGTTCCACTGCTGGTTATAGCATTGCTTATCAAGGTGGAAAGCAGCATCAAAAGAACTCACTTCGCTGCTCAGAGGGCCTGTAACTCTCTTTTTATTTAAAAAAAAAAAGGGGGGGGGGAGGTCTTTCCTGCACCCAAATAGATGGCAAAAAAGAAAACACTGAAAGTAGCTATATCCTCTGCTAGGTAAGGAAAGGGAGAGGGTTTCCTAACTTGTTACGGTTCTGTTCTTGAGGGGAATGAGGTGAAATTCTGTATTGCTTATGATATTTCAAGAAGGAAGGGGCAAGGTGCTCCCAAAGAGAGCAAATGTTAGATTCTGATAAAATTCTGTGCCAAAAGAACTTGTTAATTCAGCATTCTTTCCCCAGAGTTGCCCCTTTCTGAATTTCCAAGAAAAGGAGCTAAGCTATGCTGCAGGTTCCATAATAAAAGCTCCTTTCTGCTATTAAACCAGCTTCCATCCGTATGTGCTCCAAACTCATATCTGAATTGCAGGTTACTGGTGAAAGTGTCTCTAGAATCATGGAAATTCCCCTTTTCCCTGTACTCAGTACATGCAAAATGAGAGCAGTCAATCTTCTAAACTATAGTCTTTGCTTCCTAGATTCACTTCTGTCAGTCTCAGCTGCAAAAGCCCAAGTTGACTGAACAGTGGAAGAGCTGGGATGTTGAAGTGAGTAAAACCCTTCTCTCCGACATCTTGGACCACACTCGAGATGTGCAGGGAAGGAGTGCGGAAGGCAGCTGTGTGCTGCATACAGTCCCAGTTCTCAATGCTGTATTACAAACAGTTATAGCTGAAGAATGCAAGTGCAAAGCCTGTGCAGTGAATAAGCAGCCAGGGATGTAACTTGCATATTCAGAGGAAGGAACTCCTCAGCTTAATAGCGAGGAGAGGGGAAGGTCCTGTTTTCACCTCTCAGTGCCACAGCCTCTGTGCCATGAACACGTTTAGTCAGTGCTGCTCAGAGGAGGCGTTTTGTCCTCTGCTGGTAAACTAGGTGAACCTGTCTCACAAGATCATGAGAGCATTCTAGACTTTTAGCAAGCACGAGCCCTACCAACTTGCTAACGTTACATGGATTTCTTGCACTGTATCCCTTTGAGAAGGCTGCTCAGCTACTTGTTCAAAAAGTAATTCAGCTGAACTTCTCCAGCAGGAACTATTTACCAGGGTTTCCTGGCGAGAATGCTAGCCTGGACAGTTCTGTTAAATGGTTGCTTTTTAGGTGAGAAAACTAGGTTGAGGACTGATGGCAAATAGAAGAGCACTGCCTAATGTTAAACTAGTGATTTCATCTTTAAGGGAAGAGTAGCCCATGTAATAGTGAGATGTGCTGCTGCTGAAGAAAACTGATCAGTATACGGGGTAGATGAGAGGAAGCCAGCATTTAAGTTCTGGTCACTTTGAAGGCTTTCTTCTAAACAGATTTTGCAGGAGAGGTTTTTGCCTCAAGTGTTAATTGTGCCTGTCTCTTCATAGCAAACCAAACTGTTCTTTCAATTCCTGATGTTCAGCACAGGATGTTCTTGCTCAACTTCACTGCAGGTCCTCTGTCTTAGACATCAAGGCAGCCATTCTCAGATATCTTAACTGCTGTTGATGTTCATAGTATTTATAAATTGAATGGTAGAAAACAATTTCTGTACGTAGCCCTTAGTTAGCTTCCTCAGCTTGTTCTTTGTGTCCCGTCTAACTAAGGAGCTGGATGATGGACTATCTGAAATATTAACCAGTGTCCTCTGTCTGTGAAAATAGAGTTCCCTTTCCAACAAAAGACCCCAGAGAAGGGAACTAATACTGTCCCTTGCAGCAGAAATATTTTAGTACTAAAGGGGCACAGTTAGGTGGAGGGCATTATAACGTATTTCTAAGCAGCGCAATATCTGGACTTGCTGTGAGTCCTGATGCAGAAGATTCTGGTTTCTTACATACACTGCTGTATTTGTGCATCTCCCAGAAATACAGTGACCTCCCCCAGTAGCTGAGAAACAGGATGTCAGCTATCAATTGGCTCTGTAAAATGTTCTGGAATTAATTCTGAATATATTTTTGCTTTCTATGTGGAAAAAAAAAGTATAAATTCTCATTTTATGCTGTATTTTGTACCTTAGTTGTGTTTGAAAATGTTTTGATTTTTTTGAAACAATCAAAATAAAAACAATGGCATCTTTGTATCCACTTAGAGTGTATGACTGGTGACACTTAAGCTATCTGAAAATGCTGGTTAGCAGCCTTGCATGCTTTTCTCCCACCTAATGGAAGTTATCGTCTCATAAAGAGGTCCAAGCAGCGGTCTGCTTGCACTTTACTGTAGTAATAATTCTTGGTTTGGTAGCAGGGGATGGCTAGCGATGGTTAGAATGTAACTTAATTCCATCCCACTATTTCTCCCTGTTGTATCGGTTAACAGGAATGGGCAGCAAGGTGTAAGGGCAAACACTTCAGTCTTCTGCACCCTCTGGAATTGTTACACAAGAGGCTTCAAGCCACATTTTTTATCATTAAAGTTTATTTGCCATTGGTTGCTTTCCTGAAGTTCTTGGGTTTCTGATGACAACGCTTGAATTTTTTCCTTGAAGGGCCTGACTGTTTCTGTAGAGAGAAGTTGATCAGTTTTTTCTAAACATTAAACCCAGACCTCTACAAGATAGCTTGAAGAGAAATCAGGTATGCTCCTTGAACAAGCACAGTCTGAGTCACTGTGAACACGGGGCTAGCCAGGATGGTTTCTGGCCATATTCTGCAAGTTAGCATTCCTGACAGGCAAACTCCATTACATAAAGTGACAGTCTCCCCACAGAAATGAGCCTATCCTTCCCCCAGCCTGAGCTTCCCAGCTTGATACCATTACAAGGGCTCCAGCACCTCTCTCAGGGTTCCCTTAGAGCCTTTATCCATCTTATGTGACTTCTTTCTGCCTCCCACACTGAAGGATCAGGGTATGTTGCCCTGTAAGCACACCCAAAGGCAAGATGTGGCCAGCTCCTCAAAGGAGGCAGAAAAAGTTTTGAAATCACCCTGTGATTTCAGAAGTGTTTAGATAGCGTGTGTGTGGAAAGGAAGATTACAGGACCCACTTCAGTCTCCCTGTTACGACTGTGCAGCAGGATTCAATCACAGATGAGATATTTATGCAGGCAGTAACATCCCTATTTAGAGCAGGCAGGATAAACATTTCCTGCTAGTAATTCACACCTCAGAACGCAAGCCAGTGGCTGGCACTCAGGGAAAGTATTCTCCCAAATAGCTTTACACCTTCTGCTGGTTCTTAGACAGGAATAGCTCAGACAGACACCTACAGGACAGAATGCCTGTTCACACTCCCCAACTGCGGCACACAGCAAAGTGACTCCCACCTTTCCCCTCTTGCCAGCTGCTCTGTTCACATCCGCTCTTCCACCATCCTCACCGTTCACAACACCGTTCTCCCCAGTCAGCTTGGCCTCATCTTCTTCGCTGTCTATTGCAAAGTCATCGCTGGCCTCTGTGTTTTGTGGAGCTGCTGGGCTTTTTTCAGGAAAGAGCTCAGCTAAAATACAAAGATTTAGGTTGGGATCAGTTCCTTGTGCAGGTAGGCTCTGCCTACTCCTAGCTTTACTTTCAGCACATCTCAAAGGTGATTTGACAAGCTGATTCCGGCCTCCAAGGATTAACCCCTGTCATTTGTGTGTCACTACTGAAATACTTCAGAAATAAACACACTGATGTTTTATTAGGAACGAGCTTAGAGCTCTCACTAGCCCGTTTCTTGAAACTGGGCCACACAGGCAGTTTTGGGGTCTTACAGCTCCGCTCTCCTATGGCGAGGCAGCATCTTCCAGCCATAAGTCAGTGGGACAGCCTTACCAGCTCCTGCCATTGCTGAAAAACATGGCAAGCAGAGAGACCTAAAGCAAAGCCCAGCAGATCTTGTATCCCTCCCCTCACACCTTATGTGACCAACTCTGGTGTTACTTGGTGAGAACCGCTATTTCATGTTCAGTGGTGGCAAGCTTTTCCCAAACCTAAGACCCCCAAACTGGATGAAAGTCACGTCTCCAGCAGACAGGAGCAGAATAAAGGTGTGAGAAGATGAGCTGGCAAGCTCCCTTTAGGACATAGGTGGTACCGATGTTCTTACTCACGTGGGTACAGATCACTCATGCTGTCATCCGTCTCCTCTCCGTCCTCATCTGTCCTGGGAGACTTCGGCTCCCAGAATTCTTCCTCTCTCTGAGGCTGCCTGCTCCCGTTCATTTGGTCGTCAGGGTGCTGCCTCCGTTGCTGCTTCTGTCGCAAGCAGGCAGGGACATATTCCACCCCTTTCTTCTGGCACTCCTCGTCTAATGGTGCAAGGGATTGAGCAGCACTTAGCAAGGCTACCCAGCCACCTGCGTCCTGTTTATTTCCACCTCCACTTTATATTAAAAACAACTCAAAAGTAAGTTAAGCTCCAGCTCTAAGACACATTCATGCAATTGACAGTGATACCATGGAGCATTAAAGATGGGAAAGATGTTAACACAGAGTCTCTGCTAGACATGTGTACCCCCACTCCGGGGGAATCTTTAGAACCACTCCTTTCAACTAAAGATGTTTCAAAGTATTGGTAAAGAGGCCAACTGCTCCCTACAGCTGGGCTCTTTCTTCCCAGCTGAGGAGCACCCGCAGTAAATTACCGTCAGTCTAGAGAAAGTTTACACCCTCTCTTCACAGGGAGATCTTCACAGGGAGATACTGGAATTTTAACAGCTCAAGGAAACAAGTAGCTTTTCTGAAGACGGAGTCAGCCAACTTACATGCTTTCAGGGCCTTCTGATAGCGTTTCCCTTGGACGTGACGGAGCACGTGCTCTGGAAACTTGTTGATGTGTCTGAGGGTGAGCTTGCAGAACAGCTGATGCCTGAGAGAAAGAAGCAAGGAACAAAGGAAGGAATACTTTAAAAAGACTTTCCCAGCTTCCCCAAAATTAAAAATGCTTGAGAACTTCCTAAAGCTCAGCCACTTGGTCTGAGACAGAAGAACATAACATGCAAGAAGAAGAATACGCACAGGTTCTTTGTGCTGGGCACTATGTGGGGCTCAAACTTCTCATAGTCAAACTCCCCGGCGGTCCTCACCAGCCGCCGGTACTTCTTGCCGTCCGTGTACGCCTGCAGCTCCGCCAGCCGGCACGGCAGCTCGTGGCCGGTCAGCCTGCACCTCACCTGGCGGAAAGCAAGGGCTGGTCAGGGCAGCTCCGCAGGGCTGGGCAGAGGAGAAAACTCCAGCTCCTGCCGGTCCTCGCCCCCATACCTCATCTCTCCCCCCCTCACCCCGCGGCAGAAACCCCTGAGGCCGCAGCCAGGCTCCGGGCCCCTCACCCGCCCTGCTGCCCCCTCACGACCCCCTTCTCCTCCTCACCACCACCCCCAGCCCCTCGGGGTCCCGCCCCGCTCACCTTGCCCGGCGCGGCCACGCCGAGCAGCGGGTGCTGCCTCAGGAACAGCCGCACCTCCTCCGGCACCTCCGCCATGGCCGCGCCGCCACAGAGAGGCGCTGCCAAGCGGGAGCCCGCCTCTCTTCCGGGGCCGGCCGAGCCGCGGGAGGAGGCGGCTCCCATTACAGAGCCGGGGGGGAAGAGGACGAGCCGGGCCGGAGGCGGCGCCGCCATGGCGGCGGGAGGGGGGCTGCTGCGAGCCGGGCGGCGGCTGCTGGGGGAGCGGCGGGCACCGGTGGGCGGCCGGGGGGATGCTGAGGGGGGAAAGGGGGGAGCGGGGAGGGCCTCGGTGGGCGTTGAGGGGAGTCCTGAGGGCCCGGGGGAGTAATGAGGGGAGCGGGGAGGGAGGGCGGGGCGCTGAGGGGAACGGGGAGGGTCCGGGGGTCTCTGAGGGGAGCTGAGGGGGTCGCTGAGGGGAGCCTGGGGGGTCGCTGAGGGGAACGGGGAGGGCGCTGAGGGGAGCCGGGGGGACCCGCGAGGGTTGTTGAGAGGAGCCGAGTGGGTGCTGAGAGGAACGGGGAGGGCCCGGGGGGGCGCTGAGGGGAGCCGAGGGGTCTCTGAGGGGAGCCCGGGGGCGCCGAGAGGAGCCGGACCGGGCAAGGCGAGGCCCGGCCCCGGCGGTGCTCGGTGCTGTACGGACCCCGCCGCCCTTCTGGTGGTCGGTGGGTGGGTGGGTGGCCCCCGGTGCGACCCCCGGTGCGGGGACGGGCTCCGCGGCACGGGGCGAAGGGGGGTAAAAGGCTGGAATCGGCTGCAAAACGCTGGGCTGTGAGGCTGTCCTTGTGCCACTCGAGCATGGCAGCACGTATGTAAAAAAACAAACCACGATGCTGTCTGTGTACGTTTGCTGATGGCACAGGTGGAAAGGGAACCGTCACTTATTTTGCTCTGTTACTGAAATATTTATTTTCTTTTTAACGTGTAACTGTAGTGTTTCACTGGCTGTTGCTCAAATAGCAAACCAAATCCCGTGCTGTCGTTGGGACAACTGGTATCATCTAGATATAACATTCCCAAAGTAGAAATGCTACCATGGATCTTTATTATTTCATGTAGGTATCAAATTGCTTGATCAGAAGAACATTTTTTGGATGTACTCTAACTAAAGCGGGTTCCAGTCGGATTCGGCAAACTAAAGGTAAGGAGGGATTTGTTTGGGGCTCTGTCATTTTTCAGCCTTATACCAAGAGGTGACATTTCCTCAGGAATTTAGTGTCTCTTCTCCTGTACATGTCTAATTCCTCATTCTGGCTTTCTTCAGATGTTTGCTTGAGGTTCACCAGGCCACGAAGTTCTACAACAGCTGCTGATGCATCTGGAGAGGACGTCATACTCAAATGGGGCCTTCTCCTTGTGCCTCTGACTACATTCTGTCTTGGCACATGGCAGGTACAAATAAACGTTTCATTTTTTCAAGAATTAAGCACTTTAGGTCTGTCAGGATTTTTCCATCTTTGACTGTTTAATCAAGTTCAAACCATAGGCAGGATAAAGATTTGCTGATATTTTACTTTCCTGTTTTCTGAGTGTCTACTAGTGAGGTTAATGCAAGTCTTTAAAAGAGATATTCATGTTTTTCACACCTCCAGTATAAATATTTCCCCCAAATGAAGATAGTAGCCTCCATTTTCATATATCAAATTACGCTGTTTCAGGTCAGGTCTGAGGAGAAAATTATGACAAAGAAACAGATTTGAAAGCTTGCTGGGGTCATTACATTGCTCTGTTCTGCCAATGGGAGTTACTTTTGTATTTGTGTACTTTCAGGTTCAGCGGCGAAAATGGAAATTAGATTTGATTGCACAGCTGGCATCAAGAATTTCATCAGAGCCCATCCCTCTGACATTAGAGTAAGGAAGCCAAGATAGTTTATTATCTACCAAGCACTGACAGCGTGCTGGGGACATCAGATAAGGTCTCTGCTCTGACGGGTTCATGCTAAACTAAACTGCATGAAAACAAAGGAATTCAGTGGGAATTGGGATGTGCAAGCAAATGAGAAAGACAGGCAACATGTTCATTCTCTTATTTTAGATAACAAAGTGAACTCTTCCTTATGGGATACTCTAAAGCCATGTTAAAAGGTTGAATCACTGGGAGAATGTGGTATGTAATTCAGGCTGAAGAAGGAGGGCTTGGTAGCTGGTGCCTGTGATGTTCCAGAGCAGGGATTAATCCTGCAGGAAGGATTCTTAGGTCAATAGCAGGCCCTTCCCCACGGGTGGAGCGGTTATGTTAGACATGAGAGAATTTTTGGATCACTTGGCCATATGGCCTAACAGTCAAAATAGTTCAGTTGTTCAATTTCATGGCCTGGGATGGGAAAGAAGCTCTCCCTGTGGGCTTCATGTACATGTAGTGTATCCACCTGCTGATCAGCTGTGTGTGTCATTGAAGTGGTATTGGGTTACAGATCCCATGGAAGAGAACTGCTCTTTGGATACTCATGATCATCTTGATTTGATTCACTGTGATAGTAATAAAATAGTCAGCTGCTTATTCCATGAGGCATCTGTCTTCTAATTGGCAGCTGGTCCTAGGGGTAAAATCCCCAAAATGTGCTTTGCCTATCACAGCTGTGATTTTGTTTTTATCTCGTTCTGCGCAGCCCTATGGAGTTGAAGGAATTAGAGTACAGACCTGTAAAGGTCCGAGGGCATTTTGACCACTCCAAGGAGCTCTATATTTTGCCACGATCACTTGTGGACCCTGAGCGAGAAGCCAGAGAAGCCAGGCAGCTGACATCCCACCCAGAAAATGGAGCAAATGTCATTACTCCTTTCTACTGCACAGAACTGGGGTAAGTTAAGCAGTGGTTCTTATGAACAACTCATTTCTGTTTTGAAAAGCTGAATCGTAGAATCGTCACCTTTCTTAAATACCTCTGGGGATGGGGACTCCATCACTTCCCTGGGCAGCCTGTTCCAATGCTCGATCACCCTCTCCATGAAGAAATTCTTCCTAACATCCCCTCTAAACTTCCCCTGGTGCAATTTGAGACTGTTTTCTTGTGTCTTATCACTTGGCACCTGAGAAAAGAGACTGACACCCTCATTGCTACAATGTCCTTTCAGGTAGTTGCAGAGAGTGATGTTAGTGATTGGATTTATATAAAGTTCTCCTTCTCCCTTAAAAGGCATGCCTCTCAGTCTGTTAGGTGCTTGAGGCTCGATTCCAAATTGTATTTAAACTCCCTTGGAGTCCCTCAGATGTTTCTTTCTTTGGTACTTAGTTGTAGACAGCAGCAAGAATGAATTTGCTTTAATTCATGAGGTACGTTTGTCCTGTCTGTGTAACTCTAGGGTCACGATTTTAGTCAACCGAGGATTTGTGCCCAAAAAGAAGTTGAAGCCAGAGACCAGGCTGAAGGGACAGGTAAGAGTGATACAGGGAAGTCTTGCATGACACCTCCTAGTCCCCACTGTATAGCACAACCTGATGATTTATGACCAGACCCCAGTCACCAGAAAAGTGACTTTTCTACCAGGACATGCTGAAACGTGAAATAACTCTTGAAAGATTCCTTTTTCCTCCCCTGCGCTTTTCTTCAGATTGAAGATGAAATTGATCTCACTGGGGTAGTGAGGTTATCAGAAACCCGGAAACCTTTTGTGCCTGAAAATAACATTGAGAAGAACCGCTGGCACTACCGTGACCTGGAGGCTATGGCAAAAGTGACCGGTGCTGAGCCCATCTTTATTGACGCAGATTTCAGTAAGTCGCAGAGGAACCCAACCCCATGTCCAGTTTACACCAGTCTCCCCCTTTTCGGTTCAGGCAGGTATTTCCCCAAGGCATTTCCAGAGGTATTGCACCTTTCTAGGTCACTGTTTTGAAGGTGGTAGCCAGCCAGCACAGGTGAGCAGCAGCACACTGAGGAGAAGGGGTTGCAGGCCCCAGTTGGAAGGAGGTGGTGGTTGATGCCCTGAGACAAGCAGCCACGTGCTCGGGGGCCGAGTGCCTCACAGCTCGGGCTTTGCCGGGACCTTGGGAGCACCAGGGCTGGAGGAAGTAGGGTATCCGTGTGACTTACCGCTCTGAGTTTCTCACAGCAAGGGCTGCTCTACACCACGCAAACTAAAGATCTGACCCGCGCGCTCTTACACCTACAGAAAGCACAGTCCCAGGGGGACCCATTGGAGGCCAGACAAGAGTGAGCCTAAGAAACGAACACATGCAGTACATCGTTACTTGGTAAGTTACCCAGCCAGCAGTTTGACCTTTTTTTAATGTAAAGCTTTCAACTGCTTTCTGTTGAAAGCAAGGGAGTGATTTGTTTGGTGTTCTTGCTTCTGCATCAGTGAAACTGGGTGAGCCCTTCAGCTGCAAACCTATTTTTAACCTAAGTAATATTTGCAAGGTGGTTTGAAGTGACTGCTCTTTATTGAATTGCAGCTGACTTTTAGGGAGGTGTCATCGATCTTGAAAATAAAGTATGTTTTTTATTTTCTGTCACAGGTATGGCTTATGTGCTGCAACTTCATTCCTGTGGTACAGAAAATTTATCCAGAAAATACCTCTCTGAGGGGAAGGGCTAACTGCTACTCCCCTGTACTACAGTCAACACCAGACTCTTACAGAAGACTGCAGCCTGATCAGTCCTGAAGAAGCCAATCTCAGGACACCACGTTCAGTAAGTTTGTGCAGCTATCAAGCTGCAAATAGCCTTTAAGCAGCTGATGCAAGTTCTGTGCTCCTACCAGCATGATTCTGGCTGCAGATCAGAAACATTCAACTTCAGACTTGGAAGTGGCTGTTGAGTCTCCTGCTTGAATCAGCTTTCTAGAAATCTCAAGGATTTATTTTTCTATTGGGGTTGGGCAGTGGTTGGTCACAAGCTACAAAACTTTCTTCTCCACTGCCATATTTGCCATGCTCAGTGCAAACAAATGATGGCAAGGGATTTTATAGTTTCTTTGTTTATAATTTATGCTTTCTTTGCACTGAGTAGTCATGGGTGAAGTCAGAACTGATGCACTGCAGCTGCATCAGTATAAATAAAAGGGCCTACAGGTGTTTCTCTTTTGACTTGCATTGTGTACCTTACATCTTAACAGCACCAAGAACATAAGAGCTAGCAGAAATAACAAGAAGCTCCCGCAGATTGGGCTGGAGCCTTGCCAAGCTTGTTAGCCTCCAAGAAAGCCACAGGACCAGGTCAGTCAGGAAAGAACAGAAATACAAGTTTGTTCAGATGCTTGCCCCCACCACCTCGGCACGCCTTCACTGACCAGTGTTGCACTGCAAGAGGCATTACAGACCTCCTAAAGAGAAGGTCTTAATGATCTGCTTAGGAAGGTAAAATGCTGTAACTCCCTGCATAAACATGCCCTTACAAAATCCATACAGTAACTCAGTCTAGGCAGTAGTGATGATCTAGATCTATTTCCAACTGAGATGTTTACATAATTAAACTAGGCTGAAGCCAGAACTAGCCCAGCCCATTTAATTTTTCTGATCACCACAGCACATGCAGCTGAGGGGCTGTTGATACACTGTTTAAAGGAGAGGAATTACTACATGGGACTAGCAGTTAAGGGCAGTTGTTCTAAACAAATAACCTGTGCCATACCACTCTGTGCAGTGCTATTCAATCATCTGCGTGAAGGCAAATGGAGAAGTCAGGCAGTGACCATGTGCAACCCACTGTCTCGAACCCTCTCATTAATAGAGACCACTGAAACTTCCATCTGGGGGTTTATTCTTTTTATGTACAGAAACCATGGTAGCAGTCCAGTACATCTTCAGCCCAGCTTAGTAGCCAGTTCTTTGGCCTTTGCTTTTTCAAGCTTGGCAATGCGAGCCACTGATTTTGGACCCAAGACGTTACCACCCCAGTGACGACGGATCTGCAAAGAAGCGAGAACAAGTTAGATATCTCTTACAATCTTGTACTTCATAGCTCAACTGACTTGCTCAATTCCACTCCTTTACGCACAAGGGGAAGAGCTCCCACGATTAGGAACTCTTACAAATCTAAAGCAGTGAACTACACCATGGGGCAGCACAGAGATGTGACAGTTTAAAAATCTTTCCCTGCCATCACATAACTTCTGGACTTCAGGAATGGAATCGAGTCTAGCTGAAGTTGTTGACCTCTTGATACTCCTCACCCTGTGTTAGTTGCATTTGCTTTTAACTTGGTGACAGTGTTCACCTTCTAGCCCACCCTCAAGTAAGAATCTGGATACATCATAAAAAAATCTAGATACAACACACCCAACAGGCTTTACTCTGATCTCACTCAGAAATAGTCATCTGCATTTCACTGGGAAGCTGTTGGGGATGTTACCAGTATGAACTGAAAGACAAGGCTAGCAGCAGAGAATCTTACCTCATCATATCTGTCATTGTAGTTGGTCTTGACAGCTTCAACCAGCTTTGCAAGGGCTCCCTTATCCTCCCTGTTGGTGACAGGTTAAATTCCTATGCAGCATCCATTTAATGTCCTCTCTAAGTCTTTTGTCTCAGGATTAAACAGCTTGGAATACCAACGTTTTTCAGGTTAAGCATAGCATCATTTACAAAAGGTTAATCACTCAAACCATCAAAGCTGTAAGAACTCTCAGTGCTTAGATGGTAATTCTGTTTACAGATCTCAGTTGAGAGTAAGCCATCCGTTTTAGTAAACCAAAGTAATGTATAGCTCCAGCATCTGACAGACTGCTACATACAAGATGTCCTCTATATTAGAGAGGTAGTCCATGCAAGCTGTTTTTTCCATTTTCCTTCTTTAAACTAGAGAAGCTCAAGTTTGGTATCTGTCAGCCCTATAGTCTGTGCTTATGGGCGGTTTCTTTTCTCCACCACAGTGCATCCAGTCAGCACACAGAATACTTACGGGTTAACTTGGGTGAAAGCAACACAGGTACAAGTTTTCCTGTGGACCAGTCGCCCCAGTCTGGCCTTGCTCTTGATTATGCAGTATGGCACTCCCATCTTGCGGCACAGGGCTGGCAAGAAGACCACCAGCTGAAATGAGACAGAGTGCTTTATCACTGAGGGGGAACAGCTTTTTATCCTCTCAGTTGGCCTGGGCTGTGGCAATTGCTCAGTGTTAAAAAGCTCGTTTTTGCTCTTCAGCATTGATTCAGGTGAAGAAATTCATACATCATCGCAAGGGCCAAGCCTCAGCTTAATAAAACAACAACTAAGAACATGCATAAGCACTCCACTTGTGGTAAACAAGTTTTGATGTGTTTATTTGTCCCAAAATACACTCTCACCCCAAATCCAGTTCTGACCTCAGCTCAAGTTACACAGACAGGCTCTACCTTGTACTACTGAGTATGCTTACCTCTATGGGGTCCACATCATGGGCAATCACTACAAGCTGCGCCTTCTTGTTCTCCACCAGAGTTGTGACAGTGTTAACACCTGAAAAGCAAGTCAAAAATGTTTGTTTTAGGTCAGTCTTTTTCCAGGGCTTTCACATAAGCTTCATACAACCCACTGTTTTCATAGCACACCGGTAAGAAAATTGTGAAAACTTCCACATCCTTCCAGTAACACAGAGAAGCAGTTCCATGGACAATTTGCTAAAGCTCAGGGTTAAAAAGCTCGTCTATTTTGCTCTTCACTTTAAGTTCAGGTGAAGAAATTCACACATCATTGCCATAGCATGTCCAATTCTGTACGCCTGGAGCAGAAGGCACCCCATTCCCACATATGCAAATAGGCAAGTTTGTGTACACTTACCTGCCCGCAGAACCGGTGGCCTCTTGGTTGGAGTATCTCCCTTTCCTGCAGCTTTCTGCTCAGCACGAGCCAGCAGCCTCTGCTTCTTCTCTTGCTTAGTTTCTGGCCTGTATTTGTGCGCCAGCTTCAGAAGCTGCGTAGCTGGAAGAGAGCATGGACTAGTTACCTGTGTAACCTGAAAATCTCAGCATTATTTTTTAAGGGACTCAAGTGCATCAGCGATCTTGGTGGTTGTCATCAAGTGTATTTAGACAGCAAGTTAGCATCATTTGCACAATGCAGGGCGGAGCTAGCAGAGTGCCTCCAGAGCCCATATTTACCACCTATGCACCTTTATTGGCATCAACAACTCCTTTAATGCTTGAGTGAGAAAGCATCTGCAACTCAACAGCAACTACAGTTAAGGGTGGTGCACTTTTTCCTCTAAAGCAAGCAACTTGTTTGACATCTACAAGGGTTACTTGTTTAGGTTTAAAATTTCTTACACAGACACCATCACCTGAAAAAGACTATTCACTCATGCACAGAAGCCCCTGAAGTATTTTTTTTCCCCTATATGTGTGTATATATATATATATATATATATATATATCAGGGTCAGCTTGCAGGATGTTGGCTTTCCCTCCAAAGCCTGCACTGAGAAAGATTTCTCAACCTATCTGATGCAGTCAAAAAACCCTACATGTTCTCCATCAAGCTAGAAGAATAGTCTCCAATGGAAACACAACAATTCTGAGTTTGCATCCCTAAGTAGGAGCCCCGGTATTTTCTACTCCCTTTTCAAAACACATAGCAGCCACAAAATTTTGGTCAGCGAATTCATAAGACAGCTTGTTGTTCCTATTATCACAGTCATTATTAAAGCCTCCCTAAAGTGCTTCCAGCAATACTGCAGCTTACCTTTAAGTCTTATTTTGGTTTCTTTCCTTACACACAACCCCCTGAAGACCCAAGTCAAGAGAATTTTGTGGAGGCACACCCTTACCTGTTTGGCGGTCCAAAGCCTGAGTGAACTGGTTAATTGCAGGAGGCACCTTCAGGCGCTTGTACAGAATGGACCTCTGGCGCTGGAGTCTGATGTAGCGGGGCCATTTCACAAAGCGTGTGAGATCACGCTTAGGCTGGATATCCTGTCCTAGAAATACAGACTTTAACTCACAGCCGTTCCAGACCACACAGCAGCAGTATGGAACAGGCAGGAGTGCATCAGCGATCTTGGTGGTTATGTATGTCAGCACAACCATTCAGATAACAAATACTTTTTTACATCATCTGCACACAGTATAAAAATAGTACTACGTAAACCTGACTTAGATGACTGCATCCTATGTAAAAGGGCAAGATTCAGCCACAACAGGAAGATGTAATGCATCTTTGCAGCATGGAAAATCTAGCAAGGTATCCATAGACACCTTCAAATATCCAGCAAAATACAGCTCTACCACTGATAGTAGAGCAACTGCCTGTATTTCCTTCTCCACTCTACAGTTTTATTGCAATACAATTCAGTGTTATTTACATGTCTGTTAATTAAAAAAAAAACACACATTTTTTGAAGTAGCCTAAAAATATCCCCTTACTCACCGATGCCAAAGTTCTTGGGCCTCTTCTCAAAGAGGGGATTGACGACCTTCTTGGCCTCCTGCTTCTTGACTACGGCAGGGGCAGGTGCCACCTTCTTACCCTTGGCCTTCTTTCCCTTCGGCTGCAAATAGAAAATAAGCACGTTCTTCTTTTTTGCCTGAACTACTTGGTGCACTTTAAGAGCTTACAGCCCACCTCAGAAATACCTATTTCCAGGCACTTATCCAGCCAGACAAGATGCCTCGCTCTTCGCAAGCCCAAACCCTTCGATAAAGCTTAAAAACGTTAACGAGGCTCCCCCCGGCCGGACGCGGCCTCCTCCGGCCGGGAAACGCTGCGGCCTGCCCGGGCCGCCCCGCTCCGCCGCTCGGCTCCTCGGCCCCGCAGCCCGCCATCCGCCACCACAGGCCCATCCCGAACCCTTTCCACATCCCCCCCGGGCTGCCGGGCACCCGCGGCGCCTCCTCAGCGGGCGGATGGCGGCGGATAACGGCGGCCCCCCCCGCCATCCCCGCGCCGGCCGCCGCTCACCATCTTGGAGGCAGGAGGAGAGGGGAGGGCGGGGCGCGCCGCGGGATTTCTGCGCCCTGCGAAGTCTCGCGAGAGGACGGGAGGGGCAGGGAGGGGCCGGGGGGGTGGCGGGGGCAGGAGGGAGGTTCTGTCATGGCGCAGCAGCGGGTGCTGCCGCAGAGCAAGGAGACCCTGCTGCAGTCGTACAACAAGCGCCTCAAGGACGATGTCAAATCCATCATGGACAACTTCACCGAGATCATCAAGACTGCTAAGGTGAGAGGGGAGAGCCCGGGGGGTGGCCCCGAGGGACCCGTTTCCCCCCCCGAGGGACCCCTTTCCCCCCCCGAGGGACCCCTTTTCCCCCCGAGGGACCCCTTTTCCCCCCGAGGGAGCAGGGTCCCCTCTCAGGGCGGGTGGCTCTCAGTTCCCCCTCCTGCCCTGGGGCAGCGTAAAGGGGCTGCTGAGTGAGGGCAGCCGCTGAGGGGATGGGGCAGGCTGACAGAGGTGGGCAGTGGGCGACCCAAAGGCAGCCCTAGGGGTTGCAGGTGTAGGCTGAACTGGACTGAAACGAAATTCCTTCCAGTGTGGCAGTCGTGTCAGGGTTTCGGTGTGTGAAGGTGGAATTGTGTGGGTTTTTTTTTGCTTAGATTGAGGATGAAACTCAAGTCTCTCGAGCAACGCAGGGTGAACAAGATAACTATGAGATGCATGTCAGAGCTGCAAACATTGTAAGTAGCACTCTCATACTCAAATCGTTGGGCAGCGCGTCCTTCAGGAGTGGTTTGCTTCATTATTATATTCAGAGCAGCCTTTATAGCACTCACAAGGACTGCTGCTGAAAGAGTAACCTGATATTCGGGGTGGCTGTGGGGTAAAGTCCTCCTCTGGGGGTAAAGCATGGTTGCCAGCTACAGACTTCTGTCAGAATCCTCACCTAATGCGGGAGCTTCATCTTAACTGGGGCTTGGGCTGTCAGAGCGGCTTGGGGGACCTTGTTCTAGAATTGGAGCGAGCACTTTTTTAATATACTAATGCTACATGATTTTTCTCCCTGCTACGAGGTCCGAGCTGGTGAGTCCCTGATGAAACTTGTGTCTGACTTGAAGCAGTTCTTGATCCTCAATGATTTCCCCTCTGTGAATGAAGCTATCAACCAGCGCAACCAGCAGCTGAGGAGCTTGCAGGAGGAATGTGACAAGAAGTTGATTGCACTACGGGATGAGATCTCCATTGACCTGTACGAGCTAGAAGAAGAATATTACTCTTCCAGGTACAAATAGGGCAGTGGACTTCTCCTTAGTGACTCCACCCCTTCTGGGGGAGTTAGTCCAGACAACAAGTAGTCCTTAGCGTATAGGTCTTGAGAATGTTCCCAACAAAATTTTATTCCTATTTATAATTCGGTCAGACTCTCAGCAACTTAAAACAACTGCCACTTCCTTGCGGATATCCTACAGGGTATAAATGTCTTGGTGAAGGAGATATTCACAGCATCTAGGTGCCTGCTTCAGTTGGCTAGATTTGACAGATAATTTGCATAGGATCCTTTGCAATCATTGTAAAAGGAGATGAATTTCCTTGGGGGACATAGGCTTCAGTCTCAATATCCCTCTGTAGGAACTTTTATCTCTCCCTGGAGAGTGTAGCTTGCTGAGCTGGGTCCTAATGTTAGATGAGATTAACACGTCCCCCATCCTTGTGGTGAGTTCTTTCACAAGTGACCTGGTAACACAGCGTGCCTTTTCTCTTGTAGTCCACTGCTCCAGTTGCCTGGAGTCCTGTTGAGGTGAACATTTGAAATGAGCAAAAAAGACATGCTCAGTTTCACTGAATTATGAAGTATTGTGATAGGATTTTTTTATGAAAGATTTATAACTCATTTGTTTGTGGAATTTTTAAGATTTTAAAAACACTTTTACTTAGAAAACAGGTTTTAGAGAATTTAGGCACTTTATTTTTTTAATTTTATTTTTTTTTTTGTCATGCACTCCAGCACTTGTAAATGAAAGCAGGAGAAAACAAATGAGAACCTGATTATGTTGGCTGCACTGTCCAAACTAAGTGAAATCAGTGCAATAGTGGTGCGAATTCTAACCAAAAATTTTCTAAATCTTACAAAAAATTTTCATGACCAGGTTTTCCATTTTTGTCTCTTCCCTCTTTCTAAAATTTCTGAGTGTCTATAACCCCAGATAAGTTAACTAAAACCATAATTGCTCAGTATCTTTGGAACTTAGGCCATTGTTTATGGGTAATATAAATATTTTAACACTAAAATGATGCGACATAGTTTAGAAACTGCTACGATGCTTTAAGAAAACTTGAGGTAAAGTTTAGAGTCGTTTTTTTTAAACTTTACTCAGTTTTTGGGAGAGGTGGCAAGGGGTCCTAGAAACGTCTCGGAAAGGAAGAGCGATGATCACAGACCTAAGCACTACTCCTGGCCCTGATGGGTCGGGGATGTATCCACTACGTAGACTGCACGCAGCACAGCGTGGGCTGCACCAGGGTGACCCAGTGTGGGGCGGCAGTGCCTCACGTGTGCCAGAGGAGCTTCTCTCCCACCGCCACCAGGCTGCCGTGGCTGTGTGTCAGTGGTTTTCCCTCTTGGGCTAGGGGGTTCTGACCATGCTGGCGTGGTCTCTTACCTGCCTGGTACAAGATGCCGTGTAAAGCAACCCTTTGTAACAGAGCTAACATCTAAACACAGATGGTTTTCTTTCCTGGTACACTGAATGGATCTGCCTTCACGTTCTTTCTTGTAAGAGTGGTCATGAGGTGAGGAAGCTCAGCTAGGGTACAGAGCTATGATCCCTCCACTGAAACCTCGTATCATATAGCACTTAATCATTGCTTTTAGCACTTAACTCCCTTCTCGTGCTCCTTCCTGCCTTTTTCTGCACCAAAGAAATTGTGTGTGTAAATACAGAAGCAGTGATTTATTCAAAGTCCTTTTATAATTCTAACATTAAGATATTTTTAATGGAATTTTATTGTCTGATGTGGGAAAGCATTTCTGTTATGTCACATAGCCTTAGAGCATTATAATCATGTTTAAATGGCTGTGAATGTAACAGGTGGCCTGCCCACCAACAGGACGTTCTGTGCTGACCTGGGAGCCCAGCTGGGGTTTCCCGTCTGTACTCCGTTACTTTCTCTTGGGGCTTGATCCCACAGGATTTATAAAGAGGCGCACAGTCCTCTGAGGACAGGACGTGGGTTTCAGACAGCTGTCCTGCCAAACTGTTCTCCGGCGCCCCGGTTACCCTGAAGTTCGGGGGCGAGTTTGTTTTAGGTTGTCCCTCCAGGGAGGCTGTAGAAAAGTGAGCTTCCCAACAGCTGTGAAAAGCCCGTTAGAGGGAGCATGTCCTGCCCAGGAATTGTCACTGCCTTTATTTTGTGCTAACAGCACTGGGAGGCAGCCCCTTGCACCACAGCCAGTACCCAGTAGGATGTGTCTTGGCTGTAGGGTTGCGCTTCCCTGCGAAGCTTTTCTTGTGCACATAGGGGATTTGGTGAGGGGACTTGAAGGCAGGTCGATGAGACTAAAGCTGAGAAGAGAGCTCTGAAGGGGGCTCTGCTTTCAGTCCCTGGGCTTGAGCAGTTTCCTGGAGCTGTTCCTTTGTGCACAGACCTGGCTGTGTGCCCCGGGGGGAGCAGCGAGGTCTCTTTCATGCTCTAAGAAGCCTTCAAAGGACAGGATAGGACTTTGGGTGGTGCTGCTGTGGGCCGTGCAGCTGCTGCTCATCCACTCGGCCTTTCAAGGAGTGGGACGTGCGAGGTGAGCGTTAGGCTTTTGGAAATGTTCTAACTGGGGCAGCAGGAGGAGCAGCTCCACGTCGATGCAGCTAACATTTTCTTAGTAACTGACCTACCAGGACAGGTGTGGTGGATGCCGTGGTCAGGTTCTCCTTGGAAACCACGGCTTGAGGTTTAAGACTGACAGAAAAGGGACCGTAGCTCTGGGTCGGTCCCAAAGGTTTTCACTAAGTGAACCCAGAGCTGCTTTGTGTTGGGGACTCGAGGGCAGGGTGATCCTGCTCCAGCAATAGGAATCTTCCGAGGGGTTTAACAAAGGCCCTGGGTATAAAACCTGGATCCGCTGCCTTCCCACTCCTACTGTGACGCCAGCTGGGTGATGCTGCCAGAAAAAAGCTCAAATGTTAGGTGCTTGCAACTAGTGCTTTGTGTGCTTATTCTCCAAAGCAGTAACTCCAAGTCCAGCTTGCCTTCTGTCATCCTAAACCCAAAACTTGTGTTTATGTTCCATTGCTCCCTCCTCTGAGATCACAGGAGCTGTCTTGAGTGTGGACTTAGACCTCAACATGTTTCATGTTTGTGCAATTTGAAGTGTCTCGTATTTCTGCACTTAAACTATTTCCCAAAGCATCTATTCAAGTCCATACGTTAAAAATGTAAATAAAGCTACAACGACAAAATCACTGGACCCACTGGGTTTGTTTTACTCTGATCGCAAGCTGCTTTTTGCTCCAGCACTCACTTTGTCTTGGGTGTCTCTCGTGTGTGCAGCTCCTTCCTCTCTTTGGAATTTTTTCTGTTTTTGTTCCAGTTTTTTCCATCGCTTTATTTTTTAGTTTTGCCCTTCCATGTCGTGTTTTCCTTGTAGCACAGGCAAGAATTAGCCGGTTGTTTACTTTCCCATGCTGCTGATTCATCTGACTGTAGCCTAGCGGTTAAATCCAGCGAGCTGCTTTGTAAGAACTGTTAACTCTGGTACTGCTGAAACCTGTAGAAGCTGACAGCACTTTATAGGCTGGGGAGTTTCAAAAGAAGACACAGACCTTCTGTGGAGCGCTTTACTGAAGGGGCAAGGAGGCAAATAGACTTAAGTTTAGAGCATGGTTGAGATTTTTCTCCCTCACATAGGCTGCAATCAGACTCCAAGAGAAAAGAGTGTGGATGAGGTCTTTGCCTCGCTCAAGAACTCCCATCTTTGGGGTGTCAGAACTTCTGCCCAGATCTCTCTAGGGACTCGTAGTGTCTGGATGAGAACCGAGCCTCTGCTTCAGTTTGTAGCAACAGCTTTGTCTCTGAAATTTCCCTGATCCTTCCCAGGCCCATGAGATTCAACACCAGCCCCTGAGGGGTGTGTTAGGAAAGGCCAGTGCCCCAAGAGTTGTGATGAATTTGTGAACACAGACCTTACATCCATGAACATTTTTTTGCCATTTTCTTAATGCTTTGCTTCTGTCTTGCTTTTCCTCCCTCCCCTTTCCTCCCTCCCCTCCTTTCTTATTGCACCTGCTGCCTCTCCTTACTGGGGTTGTTTGTTCTGGAAAGCTACAGTCTCTGTGACAGCAATGATCTCCCGCTGTGCGAAGCCTACTGGAGACAAGATTTTGCCACGCTGTCCCCCGAAAGCCTCTCCATGCCTCTGACAACTGCCACAGCAGAGCAGAGCGTTGCTACCTCTCAGAGCTCGACCCCATCGCACCCTCACGTGAACGGGCATGGGGCGGGCCCGACGGAGCACTCCTGAAGAGGATTCTCTGCTGCTGACCACGTTCTTCCTGGTGGCGCTGAGCTGCTGGAAGTCTTCCACCTGCTGTACTGAGCGAGCAACTCCTGCTGTCAGGAGAATGCACTGGGGCTGTGACTGCGGGATTCTGCGCACTGGACAGCCACAGTGCTTTCTCCGTGCCTGGGACACTGCCACGAGTGTTCCTCGCGCTTAAGAGAAAGTGATAAGTAAATACCGAGCTGATTATTCTAACAAATTAGTGTTAGGTTTGCTTTTCCGTGACAGTTACGTGTAGAGTTTGTTAGAAATCCAGAATTTATTTCCATGTGAATCTCACAGTAAGTACATGTTAGAGTGCTGGGAGCTGAACTTGTTAGGGCTAGGAAACTCGAGCCAAATCTGGCAGTTGTGTGTTTCGGGGGCTTTACGCGGTTCCCAAGGTTTCTGACATTCTGGCTGCTTTAAAGCTTTCTCAGGATGCCATCAGACAACTTCTGTTCTACTTAGAACAGAATCTTAAGAATCTTCTAGTATTTTTACTCAGCATTCTTCACTGTCAAAATGCTTCACAAACTTGAACTTTTTCCTAGGAATCCTTTGGGAGGAGGCTCTCTAGGAGGCCTGTATTGACGAACAGTATTCTGCCTTTTGGAAAGAAAAGGGCAAACTGAGAATCAGACTGAGGTATTAAATGATGGGACTCACTTAAGGCTGTAGATAGAAGCAGGAGCACACTCCTGTTAGTCTGATTCCTTGTTCCGCTATTTACACAGCAGCTTTCAATTAGTGTAGCGTGAGCTAGCACAAAACTAGCATTTATGTTGGTGATAGTTTCTTTAATTAAATCTTGAGCCAAGTGAGGCGTATGGAGCCTAGAGGGTGGGTGACTCGGTTACAGTTTCCTTCCAAAGGAACAGTTTTGGTGCTTTGTTGGGCAGCTGGGCACTTGTGCCCTCTGTGGTTGTTAAGAGGTGGCTCTGACTGCGCAGTCTAAGGGGGATGGAGTTGAACTGGAACACCACCATGACGGCCGCAGAGCTGATGCCTTCAGAACAGCGTAGCAGAGCTTCCTCAGCATTGCGCTGTACCGCCTTGTTTCTCCGGGTGCGAGTTTCGGTTTACTTCCTGTTCTCTTCCTTTCATTCCATTTATTTTTTTGTAACTAGGTGGTTTAATAAAATAACTCTTTTGTATAATTTTTTTTTTCAAGCGTGTGTTTTCAGCCACAACCTTCTGTGACAACATGACACCGTTAAGCGCGAGCGTTCCTTAGGACGAGCGTTCCAGGACGCGTTCAGCAGCAAACCCCTCCAGCTGCAGCCCCGTCCCTGACAGAAACTTGGGCGAGCTAACGGAGGAGCAGCTTCCTGCGGCCGTTGTGCTCTGTGTGTGCCAAAACTTGGACCCAGAAGGGGCCCAGCGGTGCCCCCCGCGCCCCAGCCCAGCTCCGGGAGGGGGCCGCCAGCCCTGGGCCTAAGGGGGACTTCGGGGGGGGGGGGGGGGCTGCGGGTAGGCCCTGAGGGCAGCCACAACCCGGAAGTGCCGCCGTTGCCGTGGCAACCGCTCCTTGCTGCCGGCACTTCCTGCTGTGCGTGGTGGCGTCACTTCCGGCGGGGCGGCAGAGGAAGGGGTACGCCGCCGGAGGTGCGGGCTGTGAGCGGCTGGCGGCGGCGGCATGGCCAGCCTGGCCGCCCAGGACTGCTACCTGCAGGGCCTGGCCAGGAAGGTCGGCGTGCGGCACAGCCCCGAGCCGCGGAAGAGGAAGTGGGGTGAGGGACGGGTGGTTTGGGAGGGACGTGGCGGCGCCGCGGGGCGGGTTGCGGGGAGCAGGGAGCAGGGCTCGGCCGTCAGGCGCTGCGCGGGCCGGGGGAGCTGGCTTGGGGCTGGGCCCTGAGCAGGACCCATGTGGTGGAGCGGGGGGGTTCTGAGCACCTGTGGTGCGCGCTGCTCTGCGAATAGGCCGTCTCCGTTCATCCTTACACGTGGTGCCTGGATGTGGGAAAACTCTTAAAGTGGTCAACAAGGATAGCTCTGTGTAAATAAATCCTAAAATACATCATTTTTCACGATTGAGATATGCCGTTACAATGCTGTACACTGGGATTGCAACTGTAATCTTCCTTAATCATAGAATCATTAAGGTTGGAAAAAACCTTCAAGATCATTTGGTCTGACCATCAGCCTTTTTTTTTTCTTTGCTTTCTAGTATCTAAGCCAGGTCAGGCAGAGAATGGTAGCAGACCGCCCAAAAAAAAGAGAAGGAAGTCCAAGAAGGAAGCCGAAAAGACAAATGCTCCTTCAGCTAAACAGGGAGCCTCTAACGCCAGTAAACTTGCTACAGGACAGAAAGCAGCTCCTCAAGCCAACAAATCATCTCCACCAGGTGTTACGCAGAACAAAAATGAGAGTTCAGGTAAGAATAGCAGAGCTGTCTGTGGTCAGGTTAAAGTTGCCTGAGCTGAAGTGGCTGCATTTCCCTTGCTTCACATGTGTATAGCTCGGAAAGCATTCAAGAAATCCAGCTGCATTGAAAGCGTTTTAGCTTATCGTGTGTGCATAAACTTGTATCGTGGCCACTGGGTGGCTCTCTAGAATTACAAGCACTTCGTAGGAATTGCAGGGGGGTTTTATATACTTGGTAGCTTCTGGGTATTATCGCATGGATACAGTCTGTATCATCCTATGCCTGCTTCCCATTATGAATCTGAAACAGCTGAATGGAGAGATGCAGTCGGCATCTTTATTTCCACGAGCCTGATATTTTTATCCCTTCTTGTTTGGGAGCTACAGGGCATGCCAAGCTACTCAGGGCTGGCAGCACTGAGTGATGGTGTAGGTAGAAAAAGGAGAATTCTAAATAAACCAATAAGGTGGACACTCTTGTTTTCATTAGACTCTGTGAATGGAAGAAAGGAAATTCCAGAGAGTTCTCACAGGTTTTTCCCATAGCCATAGAAAATAGTTTTGTTTAGCTTGTGTTGTTTTTCCAGTATTTTTATTTTCTGTCTCTTATTTTCAGGTGGCAAAAGTGAACTCGATTCCACTTCTTTTTCCACAATAAATCTCTTGCGTCAGAGACTACATGAGAAGATTAAAGAAGCTTCTGGACGAGTATGAGAACTCTAATATGTACCCTTAAGTGTGTGTGTGCAGTACGAATTCTCCTTGGGCTACCATGGCACTTGGGGATGAGGTTTAGGGTTTGAGATAATTCCATTCCTTAAGGAAGTGCCTGTGAGTGTTGCTGGGAGTACTGCTTGTATTCTGGGGTCCTGAAAAACATATGAAGAGGTAGCACTTAGCTTGGAGCAGTGCATGCCTCTGGTGATATTTGAAGAAGAAAAGGCACTAAGTCTGCAAGGAACACAGCTGTAGGATGCTCAGAGGGAGTAAAGGTTTTGAAATGCATGTACTATGTTTATTATCTCTAAAAGCTGAGCCCACAGCATCTTAAGTACTGCTTTTTTAACGAGAGGTTTGAAATACATCCCACTTCTAGCTTTGTATTGTCCCTGTAAGGCTCCTGATTCATGTCCATCCTTCTTCTTAGGATGATGCCAAAGAATTACCCCCTTCTGTTCTGGAGAAGAGGCGGCGAAGAAAGTATGAGAAGGAGAGAAAGAAGCGCCGAAGAAAGGAGTTGAAGATGAAGGCAAAAATGGAGAAGAAGCAAACTGAGGATGTACCTGTAGAGCCACAGAGCAAAAAGGAAGAGAGTACAGCTGAGATTGTCTTTAACAGGGTTGAAGTCCATGAAGAGAATGATTTAAGCAAGGTCCAGAAGAAGAAGGAGAAGAGGAAAAGAGTGAAAGGTAAAATCACTCCCCTGACAGGCAGAAACTACAAGCAGCTGCTGACCAGGCTGGAGGCTAGGAAGAATAAGTTGGAGGAGCTCAAGGATAAGGACCAGAAGAAAGCTCAGGAGCTAGAGAACAAGATGAAATGGACAAACCTTCTCTATAAGGCGGAAGGAGTCAAGATTCACGACGATGAGGAGCGTCTGAAGGAAGCTCTGAAGCGTAAGGAGAAGCGCAAAGCACAACGCCAAAAGCAGTGGGAGAAGCGGACAGAAAAAGTGGCAGAAAGAATGCAAGAACGGCAGGAAAAGCGCCGCAAGAACATTCAGAAGAAGAAGAAAGAGAAGATAGAGCACAAAAAAGCCAAGGCCCGGAAGAAAGGCCGCATTCTGCCAGAGGACTTGAAAAAAGCTGGCCTGTAGTGGGCGAGAGGCAGCTAGCGCTTGCAGCCTGGCCATGGGAGTCGTGATGAAGGGCTGCTTGTGGGGTTTTCATAACGAACTTTTGCAGAATGGTTTTGGTGTGTCTGCCTGACGCTGGTTGCGCTGCGGGTGCCCAAACCAGAGCTGGGGTCTGGAGGAGGCGGTGTCTGAGGAACCAGCCTGCGTGCCAGTCGGTGCCGTGGCTACCCGAGTCAAATAAAAACAAACAAACAAACTCGTGTGTGTCTGTTAATTAGTTGTCCTGTCCTGCGGAGACACTTTCAGATTGGGTTCGATTACATTATTTTCCTGAAGGAGACGCGTCAGCCTCCCTTCCCTCTCGGGAGAGGCGCCCTGTGAGGGGCTGCGGCCTGCTCCTGACTGGGCTGGCGGCCATGTTGCTGTGCTGCCATGGCGACGGGGCCTGCCGCTCCTTCCCTCCTACCGCCAGTGCACGGAGCGGCCGGGGAAGGAGCAAGGAGCCGCTGGGCTGCTCCATGAGCACAGGCTGGAGCTGTGGCACAGGCAGGTGGATCCGCTGCCGGGAGCGCTGAGGCCCAGAGGGTCGCTCTCCTCCCCGCTAAATCCGAGCGCTGGCCCCATGCAGCCGGTGGGGGCTGCGCGCCTCGTTCCCCGAGGTGAAGTCTACACGCAGATCTTTGAAGATCAGGTAAAGAACAGCAAAAGAAAAGAGACAGGCAAGATCTGAGTGTTCTCTTGCTCGGTTTGTTGGTTTCTAAAGTGTTGGTGGGGAACCGAAGGTGAACGTCAGCCTTGCTGGTTTTGTTTGCTTTAGCAGAAAATAGTTGTTGTCTTCAGCACGTCCTTCCTGGTGCATCTGAGTGTTCGTGTGTCTTCACTGGATATCAGGACATATTAAATAAAGGCAGAATCATAATCATAACACAACATTAAAAGACAAGGCCTAGTAAGCCAGATGGGTTTTTCTGACTCTGTTATTGACTTTCCTTTTAACCATTCCCCAGCCACACAACTCAGTTTGCTCCAATTTTCCCCTGAGAGGGACAGGATTTTTTTTTTCTCATTTTGAAAATAGTATCGGATGAAAAATTTTATGCTTGTGCTAAATAGCATTTATTATTTTAACATTCTCTTCTGCCACCTTTGCTCCACTGCTTTTATCAATTATTTTCTTGTTATTCTCTGCTCAGTAGGTTTGGAAAGAATTCTAACTGTTTTGATTATGGTTTTTTGAAGGTTCAATTAGTACGTTCTTTGGATGAAGCAAGGAGGAAGGCTGGGGGTTCTATAAAGAGCAAAAGCGTCTCTCTGGTTAGGGATTCAGAAACTTCTACTGATGCAGGGCCGTTACCGTGTAACCAGCAGAAGGGGGCTGGAGGAGTGCCCTACAAAGACTTCACAGAAAAGCCATCACCATGCAGGTATAGAACAGAAGCAGACATACCTGATTGTGTGACTGTAGGCATGAAGTTTTAAGATTCGCCCTGAGAACTAGATGTTTCCTAATTCTTGGTCACAGCACTAACTGCTTGTAATATCTTGTCTCCTTTCTGCCAGTTGTAAAATGAATTTTCTGAGTTTCTGCCTGTTAAAATGCAAATTAGCACGCTAGTATTTGTAATGGCCTACATATTGTATGGCTTTTCTTTTTAAAAGCTATTTTACAGGTTTTTTGTTCAAATCAATCTAGATATAAGCCCATATATATTATTATACTGTATATCTGATACAGCCAATTACATATTATTGAACTCTATTTTTAAGCTATGTTAATGGCTTACATGATTACACTGTAAAGATCCCGTAATGATATTCTTCCTGTTAAGCAGATTCTTTTCCTGTATGTTTGAATAGTTTTCCGAAATTTAGTTGGCCTGAATCGCACTTTAGTGGAATTCCTACTGCCATTTAATAATGCTCTGCTCTGAGCTGCATTTATAAGCAGAAAAATAAATGAGTGCCTCCTTCCTTTTCACCCTAACTCTTCTGCTGAATAATGACACCTTTATTCCCACTTCTGTCAAGAAGCGCAGTGCCCTAACCGATAGGAAGATCAGTGGGCAGATAAAGTCTGTTTCTACATTTCTTGCTATTTCTTACATAACAGTTTGTATATATTATACCTTTTAGAGATAACATATATGTCCTTGTAGTTTACAAATCTACCATTTATTGCTCTTATGCCAACACATCAGATCTGATGTTGTGATGAACCGAGGATTAATGATTACTTGGTCCAAATCATTTGAGAAGCAGCAACATTAATTCTTCAAACTGTGTTCTTTGAAGTTTGAATGGAGCTTGGAATGGAGCATTTAGGAATGTTACATTAAGATAATGGAATAGAATATTATACGAATTGCAAATCTGTACTCTTACTTAGTACAACTCCAAGTTTTATTCTCTGTTTCAGGGAAGCTACGGCGTTTCAAAAGGCTTGGAAAAGTGAAGATGTAACTGCAGCTGAGGAAGTCAGAGCCCTACCTGATTTTGTTGGTAAAATTTGTTTTCCTTAATGTCAGATATTTTAATTTGCATTTTTAGGAGCCACTATACATATAGTGATTTGAGCTGAATAAGGTAAAAAATCCATCTCAGAAATGACCTGACATCTTTTCAATGATTTGTATGTAATTTTGAAGACAAAGAGTCTACTCACAAAAAAAAAAATAAGTGAAACTGTCAATCAATCACAATTATGTTTAGAAGGTACATTGTAGTTATGATATAAGCAGATTTATTTCTTGGAAATTGCAATTTTTTGCATCATACCTGAACTTGGTTCATGGCTTCTATGCTTTTATCCTTCTGAAACCCACAAATCAATAAAGTCAAAGGAAACTTAGGAATATGCTGTATTACTTTTAACCTAGATTTGCATAGATTTCCCTTCCTATGAAGAGCTTTCAGACATGGTAATTGCTGCACAAACTGTAGAGGTCAAAGTGTTGATTTAGTGATTTATTGTGTATGCATTGAGTTTTTTGCAGCAACAGTTTTCAACTTCATCTTCGTAATTTCTTTCTTGACAGTTCCCGAGGAAACCAGGAGCAATATCTTGGAACTCCTGTCAGAACGCAGGCAAGGCCATCATGATGAAGCAGTAACCTTAATGTATCATGAGCTTGCTTGCATTGCCAGGGTAAGACAAGATTTTGCAATCCAGACTGTCTAGAATACTATACTAAAGTCCAGGGGTAATGTTCAAAAGATGAGACTGACTTCCTTACTTTTTTAGGAAACAGAACCCATGATTTTGGAGCCTGGAAAATTGTTTTTGACAAAACTGATGGAATCTGATAGAAAAATTGAAATTCTGTTTACAAAGATTGAGCTTGACGCTACTGTCGAAGGCTTCCCGATTGAAGTAAGGCAGCTCTTGCCATTATCTCATCTTCAGTTAGTTATACCTGTTGTCTGCTGTCTACTTGGTCAGTGTAACATGCCTTCCTATGTCTTGCTGTAGTTTTAAGATAAGAAAGCATTTTTCACATTTAGTTTTTCAGTGAGATTGAGAGTAAATCCTTCTTGCAGGGTTTGGAAGAACTGTGGACTACCATTCAGCAGGAATCCTTGGCCAGAAAGAAGTGCGTAAGGGAATTGGATGAAACCCTAAAAAAGGTTGAATGGAGTCGAACTGACAAAGTGAGATGTAGTTTTAATAGCTGTGAACTAAGCATAAGATTATCATTTGTTTATAATACTGGACATAAAGCAAAGAGTAGCTTATTTCCACAGGAGTCAAGGATGTCCGCCAGGTTCTGATGTATAGGCGATTACTGCCTTTTTAACAATATGTCATTCTCTCAATATTCAGGAAAAGATCATTCTTTTCCAGTTACAAAGTGTTTTTCTTCCACAAATACCTGCAGTAAAGATGCAAGGAATGTCTGAGTTGCTTTTGTGCTTCTGCAGGGTTATTTAGGTTGAATTGTCGTCTGGCTTAATGTTATTTTGCTGGGATTCTATTCTGAAGGTGAGAATGTGCACGTAATTTTAGTTTGGGTAAGCTGCATTTCAGTAACAGAGATGATAGAGTTAGGTAAGCTTCAGCCTGAGCAATAAAAGTAACTGGACGTTACAGTACACATCTGGATACATTAATGGCTAGTCCATAAGAAAGTCCTTACTGCTTTGTCCTGGTAGGCAAACAAAAGTTGTCTGCTCTACCTTTGTCAGTTTGTCCTCTCTTGTAATGTAGATATGTTGAATAGGTCCAACAGTAACTTTTGTGTTTGATTAGTTGTGAAAAATACTGGAGATGATCAGGTTTCATAAATTTCTTGTCTGCTTAAAATAAGCATTGGTGAATTCACTACAGATGTCAGAAGGGAAGTTGTTTTATTTATTTGTTTCAAATTCAGTTTGCAGCCTCTCTGCAGAGCTCTCAAGAATCAGAGATAATAGAGAAATCAGTCAAGTAGTAAAAAAAAATGTATTTTAAAAAATTATTTTTATGAATCAGTGTCTAATAAATTAAAATCAATGTTAATATTCACTTCCCAAAATATCAGCCAACTGAAGTTATTTCCAGGAAAAAAATTTCACTGGTATAATTGAAATGTCAGTTCCCTAAGGTAAGCAATTACAGACTGTGTGTGTGTGTTCTTTATTGTTTCATTGTGCAGATAACAGATGTACTAAGGAAGTACACTGTGATGCTGGAGGAAATTTCCTTCTTCTTATCAGCTGATATTCACAGGTTCATGAACAATGAGGCCATGGTAAGTCTTTTTATACTGAGAGTCAGTTTTACCTGTAAGAAGACAGCCATCTGAAATATACCTGAGAGTCCTTTTATTTCCTCATTTTCAAACTGAAATTCATCATTTCTACCAATCAATTACTGCCTTATAGGAGAGTGTTTTCTATTTTGCAGGGTATTCTTTGTCATTTGTATTTTTTTCCTTAGTTTGACACTGAGCTGGCAATTTTTTTCCTGTCACATGCTGCTTTTTAATATTTTTTTTTAATACACAGCTGATTAACAGAGCGCTGTTGGCTAACCAGAGGGCAATTTCCAAGCTGTTCTTTAATCTAATGAAATCAGAGATGAAAAGGGAATTATCACTTCGATTGAAATGGCAAGACAGAGTCAAGAACTGGAAGCTCGCACAAAAGAACTATATAGTTCAGAGTTTCAGGTATGAAATTTTACAACAGATTATATTTTTTAGTATGAACAACACAAAATGGGTAGTGTTCATTTGTGTTTTCTATAGAAAGTAGTATTTTACTACTTTTCTCTTATAAAAAAAAAAGAATTTAGCTTTTTTTTTTTAATTTTTCCAAACAGATATTTACTTAACCGTGTTCTTCCACCCTACAGAGAATTTATGGTAAATGAAGAAATACAGAATCCCCCAGCCGTGAAAACAGAAATGGAAACTATGATAAATGGACAGATTTTACTTAATGAAAAGAGACTGGAAATTCTGCAGCACCTTGTGTATGACAGAAGAGAGTACACTAACAACGAAAAGTAGAGTTCTTGGTAGAGTTAATAAGGGAGCTCCACTACAGAATGAACTTTGCTCCATTTCAGTGCACAATTGTACAACACAGCAGTAAGGCAGGGCCTAAACTTCTGTAAAGCTCTTTTTAATGGAAAAAAAAAAAAATGTATGTTTGGTTTCCAGTGCACCTGTTACAATAATAGAAGGCTATCAAGGGCTTGAAATGCAGAAACACAGTAAACCTTACTGACACTTCAAACCTAGTAGAAAGTGACAAAGAAGGATGGGTGGATACGTAAAAATTGGTGGCATTGTCACATAATTTCTCAGTGAGAGTTTAACTTGTATAATTATGAAGAAAGGAGCGTTGAAAGAAATCTCACACTGCTACTTTTGAATTCTGTCTAATCTGACAAAAATAAGATGGTTTGGGTGCAACACGTTGCAATATTACTATTTTCAAACAGTTTTTCTACTATAATGTATGTAGCAACTAGGTACATCCAGTTCCTTGTCAGTAAACAGCGGTCTTGAAAAGCAGCAGCCATCTTGTTTTATTTTCATTGCTGATATGGCTGCAAAGGAAATAGAGCAGTCTGGTTACTCTGATTCATAGTTTTAACTGACTAGGTTATATTTGAAGAGATCTGATTCTTGTTTCCTCTTTCAATAGCGATTTGTTGCCTCCAGCGTGCACACAAGCTGAAGTTAATGAATGGTACAAATCTTTGGTGAATTTAAACAAAAGTATGGGTAAGTTGGGAAATCGCAAATCACAAAAACAGTCTGGAATTCAAGCAGTTCTTTCTTTTTTCCCCAACAGTAATGAGTCAGACTGGTGGTTTGAAAGTATCTTTGGAATATTCTTTGTTCCCTGTTTTCCCATGTACCTAAGTTGCTTTGAGCTAGCAATGTGACCCCAGTAAGATGTCTGTTGCACTGCCTCCCTTTTGCCACCACAAGCATTTTTGCTTAGCGAGGTCTCGCAGGAATTGACTTGGTTAGAATAAATCTGTGGAAAAAAATGAGGTTATTTTAGTCCAGATCAGTACTCAGTCATGGAAAAATACTTCTTATCTCTTGTAGAATAAAAGGTGAAGTATATGAGATTATTCCTTTGTCTTGTAGTACGCCTTCCTTCTGTGTCTAACTTCTGCTTCACCAGAGCACGTGCCCTCTTAATGTTTGTAGTCTGTATTGTAGCAAAGATGTTGGTAGTGGCTATAAATAACTCATTGATTTTAAGCATAATGATAAAAAGATTTGTAGAAATAATGTCTCATTTTACTGACTGATAATATCATACCAGTCTGAAGACACTACTGGGGCACACTGGCTGTGCTGAGGCTCAGCACAGGTCCTCCTTCGTGTTTCCATTTCACGCTGCACTGAGAAATAATGACATTTTTACAGTGGTTTCTTTTCCATATCCTTCAGATGCCCACAATAGGCAGTGTATGATGAAAATTCGTACCCAGCATGAGACAGTGCAGCAAAAATGTTTGGCAGAAGTGCAGTTATACAAGGTCAGTATCATAGCTTTGTGAATTCTTGGAAGGATTCTTTGTAATAGTATACAATGTGTTGTTGCAATACTATGGGCTTGAGGATCCAGCAAATGTTGAGATAACTTAAATTAGTTCTACCCTCTAGAAAACCTATTGTCCGTTTTGTTTCACAGTACCTTGTGGTATTTGTACTGGACATGTGTAAAAGCAATAACAACTGCCAGTAATGAAAGAAATGCTGTCCCTCGTTTAGGTAGAGGACTCAGGGTCAGAACCCTCACCCTTTTCCTGAATCTGTCTTATGAAGAAGAAATTTCTCCTCTCTGCTAAGTTTATCTTTGTCCAAATAAAATTGTACTGCTTACTACCAGAATATGATATCTGAGTGTTGAATCTTTCTCTGTGAAACATTTTGAGAAACCTGGTTAGTGAAGCTACCTGAGGTACAAACAATTTTAGTATGCATTCATTTTCTAAAGCTGATTTACTGTTAATGAAGTACAACAGGGAACCATCAACCTGCTAACAAGATGAATATAGCAACTCCTCAGATTACACATGAATAGTATAGGTTCAACTTAAAGTGACATTATTGGATGCTATTTTTGGAGCTATCTATTCACAAGAAATGAAGAAATACTAAGTTTAACCATACTCTCTAAAAGTCGCACGATATTTTATGTTAGATTATATGCATGTCAATAGCTTAACTTTCTTTTCTTTCAGAATAAACTGTTGAATCTGAATGTTTGCACACAAAAGGAGGCTGAAGAAACTGTGAATTCTGACTTACTTCAGTGGACTGAGAAACTACAACGTCAGTTTGAAGAAGAACTGAAGAATATGGATGTATGTTTATTACATCTATTTTTATTGCTGTTTGGGAATGTTCTGTTCTTCATGTGCTACTGCCTGAAATGCTATGTGCATCTTAGGCTATTGATGTCATACTAGAAAGAGGTCTGTAGTGTGATTGAATACCTATCCCGTACATAAAACAAGTTTGATGTGATTCAAGAAGAAGAGTTCGTAAGTGCAACTTCCAGCAAACAGTTTAACAGTAACCAGTTCACTTAAATCGTTGTTTTTTTTTTAAGGGAGAGTTTGAGGAGCTGGCTAAACGGAATGAGCAGAACTGTAGAGACCTGTACAGCTATTTTCAAGAGGCCAGTAGTCTCTGGGATGTCCATCAACTCAAACTGTCCGAGCAGGAAGGTGAACTTCAGAAGAAACTAGATGAATGCAGACAGAAACAGAATAAATTAATACAGGTATAAATATAAAATAAGAACGTAGTATAATTTAAGGAAAGGACTTCTTAACGCAAAGAAGCCTTTGGAATTCAAAACATCTGGTATAAAAACGTAATCATTAACATTTATGCTGGATTTTCTACGTTAGTTTAATTCTGTCCAGTACATTTTTGGATACATGGTTGAAATTAATTATTTGAATCCTAAATAGTTATGAAGCTTTTTAATAATTACTGAATCATTTCTACTGGGTTCTTTTTATGTGGTCTTAGATGATGGAAAATAATCTGGATATAATTCTGGATAAAATGAGAACAGCGAGCTCTGAAAAAAAGCTGAAGAAATATTTGGAGAATGCCCTTTCTTCTTTGGATGACATTAGAGCTAGGTATGAATTTTGTAGTGCAAACTTAGCAAGTAAAGCGTATTTGAAATTTGTTTGTATTTAGGTCATATTCATGCTCTAGTGTGAAGGAAAACACTGCTCCTTACTTCTTGCAAGGATGTAAAATAAAATAATTTCTATATTGAACAAAGTTAAGGCAAACAATAACTACGCTTTAGAAGCAGAAGTAAGGAAAACCCAACAAATATTGATGCTGTTTTAAAAATATGCTGAATCAGTATTGGTATGTAGTATACCATGTCATTCATGCCAATACGATCGTTATTCATTCAGAAGGTAGAAGCAGTAGTTCAGATTCTTGAATTGTGGGGATCACAAAGTTTATCCGTGCCATCAGCTGTGCTTTGGGCTCACAGATTTGACCTCTTTCAAAAGGTAAGGAATAGAAGTTACTAATAATTCTCAGATAGCCGAAGTCTTTTGGTAATCTTTATGTTATGTTTCTTGAATGGTTTCCCATCCAAAATGAAAGTTCTGAAAGACTTTATTGTAAATATTTCTTAACTTTTGCTCATTTATGTATTTATAATGAACTAATCCCTACTAACAAGCCAGGTTGTGATTGTGTTCAGGCTGAATAAATACGGTAGAATAGTTTATTCTAGCCTGAAGGATTGATCATATCAATTAAAAAGTTAGATTTGGATTTAAAGACATAATAGTCATATTTCATTTTATTTCTATACATGCTTGAGTGTATTAAACAATGACTTTGAATTTCACAGGTATGAGACATTCAACAAAGTTCTGGTGGATAAAGTAACAGCTTACCCAGAAGCTATTTTGCAGGAATTGATTTCTTACAGTGTATCTGTCAGCAAATATTTTAATGTAAAAGAAATATTCAAACAGGTAAAAAGAAGACAAACTTCTTTTGGTTTAAAATCTTCCAAGTGTATTAATTTTTCACTTTGGTGAAATTTTACATCAGCTTTAAAACATGTATTACATAAATTGAAACATTGCTTTGGCCATAGGACCAAACTGCTTTTATATCAATGAAATAGATATATTTTGAGAAGGAATCTGAGTTCCTTACAAGCAAGCAAATCCTTAATTTTTTTTTATTGTTCTCATTGCTTTTAGAACTTGGAAGGAAAGATAGACTCCACGTTTCAAGGACAAGGTAATTCCTCGATGGTACAAATAACTTCTTTTTTTGTTTGTTTGTTTTTAATCTGTGTTTCTTTGGATTATGACCAGTAAAACTTTGCTTTAACTGGAAATAATTAGTTGAGGTTCTGGAAGCTGAAAGTCTGGTGGAGCAACAAGCTGAGAGTATTGTGCAAGAAAATGAAGAAAATCAGAAGATGGATAGCTCTCAACAACAAAATGAAGAAACAAACATAGCTGAGAACGAGGAGATCTTTGCATGGGAAACTAAAGAAACAGAGAAACAAGAAGATGGGGAGAGTATTTTTCAAGAGAGTGATGAAACTGATGATACAGAACAGGGGGTAATCTTTTCACAGGTAAGGGAACAAGAAAATGAGTACTTTTGAAAGTGATGGAAGTTTTGCACAACATCATGGCAAATAAGAAGTTGTCTAGTTGCTGAGGGAAAAAAAATAAAGTAGAATAGGTTTAGTTTGTACACAGAGCACCCATTAATCTTTATTGTTTTCATTTATTTCTGGACCATCAGGATTTTAGATCCTACTAATGGGTCTACAAAACAGTTCACAAACATTCCTTATACACCACTTTTATCCTTTTTAAAAAACAAAAAATAAACCACACATTCAGCAGCTTTAGTATATGTGTCTATCTTTGTATCTAAGTATTAGTTCTTGAGGTCTCTAGTTACATGAATGCAATTTATTACCATAACAGAAACCTTTTAAAATACTGATGATTCTGTCTATTGAGACTTGCAAAAATATTCTCTGTATGAGTTTGTCCAAATTTGGAAACAACATTGTTACTAGTGTCTTTAGGAATCTTACATTAGCTTGAACACTGTGATTATGCACTTATTTTAAAATAGTTGTTTTAGAGGTAACGGTTGATGATTCCCAGTTGTTTCCTAGGATGTGTTCAAGAGCAGCGAGGTGAAAATCTCTGAAATTGCTACTGAGACTTTTTCCACTTCTAGTGGAAACATTTACACAGTTCTCGCAGTTGAAGAAGCAGAAAAGACTGACATCCGAGAGATTTATTTTACAAAGTATGAGGAAAAAGAATCACTTCCTGTGTACCTGGAACATGTACTTATCAAAGAAACCATACTTGTAGAGCTGAAGAAACGGTTAGTACAAAACTTGCATAAGTTCTTTCTTTCCCTTTAGGTAGTAAACAAATTTCAGCTGTTTGGAAGAAATGTTAGACTAAACATGCAAAAATTATCTAAATATTTTCATGTCATTCTTTTTTTAACTGATTAAAAATAAAAGACACTTTTGACAATGCTCTTTATACATTGCTCTTAGATATACTGTACAAGCATTTACCTCTTACAGAACATTCCTATTGTACAGAAATTTATTTAGTGAGTAAACATGGTACAGAAAGGCAGGTAATTTGCCCCAACTCCCTACAGAGCCGTGAAGTTAAAATATCTGGCACTCAGTGGTATGATTTCAGCTCAAAAACTCTTCTGTTCTTTTATCCTAGTTCTTCATTTTTATTTTTTTATCTCAGCCTTCATTAATGTAGAATAAGAACAGAACTTCAAAAAACATTATAAGATTTCTGACTCAGTCATATTAATATTATTTATAGTTTCTGTTGACAAAATGAGTAGTACCAGTATTGTGCAAATAGTAACGAAACCATATCTTCCTGTAGCTGGAAGTTAAATTCTTAGAGTTAATATATTTAATGCATTTTTGTTTATTACTCACTGTTCTTCACTGTAATATATATTTTTTTAATCATAGGATTCGCCACTGCTTTTTTGAACACTTGGAGAAATGGTTTGCAGAGTCCTTATCCAACTCCTGTGCCACTGTAGCTGCCAAGAAGGAGGAGCTGAATTCAGAACTTCAGCAGCATCTTCTCTTGCATCAGCGAAGGCAGGAGAATATAGAGACAAATATCTACAATGTTAGAGCTGGTACCTACTTTTTTACTCTGAGCACTACCTGCCTTCATTCAGAGATGATCATAAGTGGACAAAAATCTGTTTCAGTGTTAGGTGTCTGTAGTAGATGACAATAGGAAACAACTGAGTCTGTACTAATTCTCGGTATAATGTTACTCATATTTTTAAAAAGATTTTTCTTATCTATAGCTCATGCATATTTGTGCAATTGTGCTATTGTGAATATTCAGCAATAGCTTGATCAATGAATTGATTGTAGATGTAAAACATTGTTTACATTGTCAATACTTGTGACTGCTCGTTCATTTCATTTAGCAGGTGTTTACACTGTAACAAGAAAAAAAAAAGTATTACAGAAAACAAATGAAATGCTGAGGTTGGGCTTCTGAATACAGGAGAGGAAAGAATTACCTGTGTGAAATATTGCTGAGCAGGCACACATTGGCCCCTAATGAGAAATCTGTCTTGTATGAGGATCTGGGGGGAGAATTGATTTAAGGCAGGTTTGTTGGTCTTTAGTATATGAACTATGAAAAATCCTGGCTGTTTTTTTGAGGTTGATTTGCTCACTCTTGGTTTACCCAAATATTTTTCCAGAAGGGAGACCAAAAGTGATTTTTTTTTTCCCACAAAAATAGTAAGAACAGCAATTTCTATTAAAACCAAACAAACCACCCTTTACCTTTACTTTCGTTACAAGACTGAAAATGGAAAGATAAAGGAGATGTCAGCAGTGACCAAAAGTAAAGGAAGAAGACAAGAGCTTAGAGCAAACAAAAGGCATTTGTGATTTGAATTGAATTGATTAGGAGCTGCCAGGGACATAAGTCAAAAACAGGAGAAAAGTCAAAGAAACAGAATCAGGTCTATTTTACTAGTATTTTTAAGCTGCTTTGAGATCTGGTTCATTTTATTTTACTGCTGCTTCTGATAATAGTGGTTGTGGTACGCCATAGTAAACAGGGAATAATGACCATGTTGTAAAATTTCTTTCCTTATCAGCGGAACTATTACTTCATGAAAAGCGTCTAGAGTGCCACTGTGCAGGTGTGGTGGAAGCTCTGAACAAGGAGAGAGCTGAATTCCTCAAATTTTGCGATCAGCAAGATGACGTCATCAAAAACTTAAATTCTCGGATCCATGACATGGAATCAGTCTTCCTCAGTGCTCCTATGACTGAGAAGTAAGTGTGCCTCAGGTCTTGCTGGCTGTGAATTTCCAGAGTTAAACACTCCCGATTGCTCTCTGGGATGTTCCCGGTTCCTGGCTTGTGTTCTGAGTCTCTCTTATCTGTGTGATTATTACTCTTCAGCCTCATGAAACTTTATAAAAATGAAAATAATTTCTGTTTTCTTTCTCTATGAAGAAATTAAAATCGCTGCTGAATTTAAGACAATTTTCAAATATTTTCAAGGTGATGGCAGTCTTTAAGTAGAAAATATTTGATCTATTTAGATTTTATCTGCTTTATTGAACTTGTACAGTAATAGTAATTGACTAATTGGTTTTGAAGGGTAGTCTTCAGCTGCTTGCTGTTGTCTGCATATTCATCAAAACAATCAGCGTTCAGTGAGTTATTTTCAGAATACTAAAATATTCCCAAGTTCTCAGATTTGATTGATGTCTTTGTAACCAGCAGCTTCTGAACCATAACGTGCACTCCTCTTTCAATGCATTTTCCCTTTCTTTTATTATTGGCTGTTAGGTTAGTTTCTTTCAGCAACGGTCTGCACTCAGAGCTCCTTAATCATCTGGAAGTCATCCAGGTTTCCCTGAGGAGTTATCGGAACTATTTGGAGGAAGCTTTAGGAAAATTAAGAGATTCAAATGTGGATTTTCTCAAAGCTTGCAGGTATAGAGATTTCACTGGAGGAATGTTTATAAATAGTCATCTATTTCTGGGTATTAGCATTTGTTATATAGGCAGAACAGGAAAATTAATGTTTTTGTTACTCATCTGTTTTGCTATATGTTTGTATAAAAAAAAAAACTTAATTGTTAAGCCACAATGATCACACTGTTTTCATCACATTTGTTTCGACATCTAAGTACTGCTCAGCTAAAATACTCTTTAAGTAAAGGAAGACTCATAGTCAATTTTTTTGACTTTGCTGGTTGCTTTCAGATTATTTTGTGAAGGAGGTAATTTTTCTTCTGAGGAGGTACAGTCTTTCAGCAAGCATCTTCAGAAAGAAAGTAAGCGTATTAACTCATTTGAAAGGTTAATCATGGCTGATATGGAGAAAATGGAATCGAGCTGCTTGGAGCAGGTGTGTGCAGAGCTTCACTCTTTCAAGTTATGGATTATATTGGCATATTTAATGTGATTTATAATCTGCCTGCTCCCAGACTGGAACTATAAATACTGTTCTAGTTAAATCTGTGACAATTACATGATGGAAAAAATAAGTAGAAATGGTAAGTTCTGTTACTCAAGTTGAAAAAAGTGAAAACAAATTATCCCGTCTCTTGTTTCTGACATTTCTAAAGGCTACTGAACTTATCAACCAGGCTGAAACGAAGTTCTGTTATCTCTTTACGAATCGAGTCTTTATGGAGAAGATCAAGCGGCTTCTGACAAATCTACAGCTGCAAATCAAATCAGAGGTACAACCTGAAACATCACAGCTTTGTTCAAATGAAATTAATTTGTTCGTCTTTTATTACATTTAGGAGATTTTTGGCTGAGTTCAGAGGGGACTTAGGTAACTTTTTGTGTCAATTCACATCCATTTTCTGTCGTTATCATCCTAAACTATGGCTTTACTACAGCTGCAGCTACACTAGCACATTGTGGTCTGGCAGCACATTGAGCATGTATATTTGAATAGACAGGCATTTTTGTGTGGTGCAGTAAAGGACATGAAGTGTTGTTTTTGTGAATTATTGTTTTCAGTTCCTCCTCTGAGTACTAGTGACTGAGTGTTTTTACTAACAAGTCTAGTGGTTTCAAAGTGGAGGCTCTGAAATGCCCCTGAATGGGATTTTATGTCACCAATGTGTTTCTGGTTTTAGGTAGCAAATTCCAATTTACAGGCAGTGACATTAAAATCCTACCTGGAGAAACTCCATCAGAAGATGGATATTTGTGCTCACTCTACTGCAGATAAAGAAGTAAGTTCTAAACAGCATGAAATAGTATTAATTTGATTCACCATGCATTTTTATATATTTTTGGAAGTACCCACCAGAGACCATGTAGTCAAATTGACATGATGTGTTATAATCACAGAACAACTTTGTGACTATCTCCAAACCCAAAATAGTAAAAATGGTACACAGTCAGAAGTATGTAGAGTTATACACATGCGTATGTATTTAAAAAAGTGTTTGTGTGTGTACATGTATATAAAATTTAAATCAAAGATAAAATACAATAGCACAGAATTTATGTACCACCTTTTGGTAGCTAACCAAAAACTTGTATAATAGTAGCCGGTCACCTGCATTTAGCAGGCAGTCTTCCTATATGATACTTTAAATAAGCAACTATATTTTTGAGGTAGACTTATGTCTATACACATCGGGGGGACTGGGAGGAAAAAAGTACCATAGAATTTTTGCTCAGGGAGGTCCTGTACTTTCCTGCTTGCAAAACAAAAGCCTCAGTTTCTATACACTCTCATTGCTTCCACATATGCATAAACAAATTGGTGACAGAACAGATTCAAATGAACTTGTATGGGACTGAGTCAGCATATCTCAAATCTCAGATTTAGTAAATACCACCTGTATTAACATATCTTTCAGGCTTTGACTTCTGAAGAGTTGTATGACTTTACCAAAGTACTGTTGAAGGAACTGAAAAAGAGGAGCCAGTATCTGGATTGCCTGCTAGTCGATACAAGAAGGCCGTATGATAATGTAGGATAGTATTTTAAGTTCTCTACATTTTATTTAACTTTGAGTGATTTTTAATCTGTATATGTTTTAAAGGCTTTTCAGAATCTGCTTTGAATTTTCAAATGAAGAAAAGTATAACATTATGTCAGGATGTCTGAGACACAGTAACTTTATGTCAGTTCTTCTACAGAGCTGATTGGATCAGTCACCACTGAGATTACTAAACGTCAAAAACAGCAAAAACAAAGAGTTGATCAGTCCTTTGCAAGAGTTTATTTTCAAGGTGTAGCACTGTTCGCAGCTACATATTTCATGGGTCCAAAAGAGAAAAATTCAAATGTGTCCTAAAAATTTTGATGGAATAGGATGTTTTTGTATCGAATGTTTTTGCTTCTAAATGTCACAGAGTTGCGTAGCTGTAACATTTCTTCTAAAATTATTTTGCCTGTCGAGCAAAATAGCGTCTGTTTGCAGGATCTGCTTTCCTAACCAGCAACTACATGTAATGCTAATACTACTTGCCTGCTACAATCAATAGACTTTCATTTTCTGCCCATTTCAGGAGCACTTTACTCCTCCTGCAGCAGAGGTTACATTACAAGGTCCAATTGCTGTTGCCATTCGAACGGAGTGTCTCAGAGATGAGAAAATATTGACGATGATGGGGCTGGATCCTGTCAAGTTTCCTTTGTTAAATCCAAGCAGAATGGGAAAGTCTGCAGTTGATGATTTAGCAGTAAGGGTTATCCAGAATTTACTGGAGTGAGTATTTGTTTGCCGAATTATATTTTCCTAAATTCCAGTTAAGCAATTAGTTACCCCATGAAGGTACTTATATACTTATATTTGCACCGTTGGTTGTAAACGTAATCCTAGCAGTTGAATATTATCTCTGAAATTTAGCTGCACTTATTACCTGGTGGGAGTAGAGAACTTGTAGCAGGGTATTCAAAAGCCACTTAGCTCTTCGTTTAGTTTCAGAATTAAGTCATCCTGGAGAAAATCTTCAGACCGAAATCAGGACAGAAATGTTTTCTCACATTCATTAGGACCAGGTATGCTAGCAGTTCTTTTAATTTATTTACATTAATCTAAACTGTAGTTTCTAACATGTTACTGAGCAGGTCCAGCTTGTTCCAGGCCACTGGCTTACATGCTAGCTGTGGGAGGACTGTGCATCCTAACTTTCATCTTGGCTGTTTTTACTTTGCAATAAGATGACGATTTTTGGATCTTAACCAATGAAAGCTGCAGAAAGAGATAGTGGTTTTTTTTTTTTCTTTTTTTTTTTTTATGAAGTAGCAAAGTACCCGTATTTGTTATAGCAAAAGTAAAAAGGCAGAGAAAAGAATTAGATGTCATGAAAATATGTAGGGGATCAGGAGTTCTTTCTGTCCTATATTATCATTGACTTAAAGATGGGTGCAGAGGTAACCCCAATTGCTCCTGTCCTAATGTTCCTGTTTTCTCATCTCTCTTCCCCAGAGCTTGATTCCACCAGCTACTTCCAAAAATACTTTCCCTTCTGCATTCCAAAATTGCCCTCACAGCCAAGACTATGGATGTAGCCCACTTATTTTCCTTTTTATTCCTTGAATTAATCTTGTTTTAAGTCCCATCCCACCTACCACATATTTTATATCACAGTTGTATTGCTTATGCCTCAAAGGACGGTCTTTATCACTATCACAGCTGCTAGGGTACTTCAGTTTTGTCTGTAAGAAATGATTTTTCCTACAGTTGTCCTCTTAATGTTGTGAGGAAACATTATAAATGAGAATGCAAACTGCATATCTGTGTAAGAAAGACTTCAGTTGTCATTTATACAACGTTCTTCATCTTTTCTTATTAAATATAAAGCAATTCTTCCCACACCGAAGAATTCTCACTTAAATGTACGTGATGGAGGTCCTCAGAACTCTGCTGCTTACAGGTATGCAGCTCGTGTCCCCAAGAAGTCATCTATTAGGAAAAAGATGCCAAGAGGAAGGTAAGATGTGAAAAGAAATTTCACTTAAAATTACTCCTGTGCAGAAATTTACCTAAACTTTGTACGCTGCCTGTTCTTTGAGAAATTCTTAATGCTTATTTGTATTGGCCTTCTTTCCACCTGTGATTATAATTCGGAATCTCTTCCCTACTTATGTCCTCGTGATCAGCTCTGCATTTTATTTCAGACTTTGGATGGAAAAACATTTTTCTCCTGTTTCATTGGCTGTCGATTTGTATTGTGTATTTGTTAGAATATAGACTTTTAAATGGCTTAATTTGGGGGTCCAGTGTCTAAATAGTATATCTTCAGCTTGGTCCACAGATCGATGAAATGAGCCAGTGTAATAGTGAAAACAACAGAAAGATTTTGAAAAGCCACTGAGGAGAGAATCATGTTTTTCTTTCATCCAAAAATATTTTCATGTAATACTAGTTTTGGAGTTACATTTTCTCACATTTTTCTTCTATTTCTTATCCATCACATGACTGACTCAAAAAATTGTAGAGAGAAGCAAATGACTTGTGGATAGTTTCAAATTAATTTTTTGCCTTCTTAGCATACAGAAATACACTAGACCAGTTCTCAATGATAAGAGATACCAAATATTTGGAGAGAAGCCTCCTGAATCTGAGTAAGTCAAGTAGATCTACAGAAAGAAATTCATTGCTTGTGCTGGGGAGAGGGGGGAACCAACCAACCCTACCTATCTCTGCCCTTGACAGGGGAGGGGGTGGAACTAGATGATCTTTAAGGTTCCTTCCAACCCAAATCATTCTATGATTCAGAGTATTTGTTTGCATATGCCCCAAAAAATGTATTAAAATGCACCTGAACAAAAGATTCGAAAAACAGTAAATATTGCCAATGTGATCTTTATACACTATGATTGTCTTTTTTTATTATTACTTTTTTATTTTCAGTACTTTTAAGGGGATTATTATGAATATTCTCTGGACAGGTAATAACAACTTGCTCTGTCTTGCTGAGGTAAGAAATGTTCTTCAGTCATTTTTGCTGTTGTAGATCTACTTTGTCAGCTAAATAACTTATAACTATATTGTGATGTTTGGATGGCCATCCAAAAACTTTACTTTCTTCACCAGTGCATTTAATTTTTAAATAGTGTTTGACACAGAGTGTTTTTAATTACAGGGTTCTTTATAAACATCAGCTAAGCATTCTAGAATCTGGGGCAGTGTAATACACAGGGACAAGCACAAACACCCATATCTAGTTGCATAGGAGAACAATTGCAAAGGCAAGACAATTCCAATATTATTCATTCTAATGGCATCAAGAGAAAATATCAGACTGAAACAGCATGAAGCTGTGACACATACCCACCTTTCAACAGATTTTCCAAATAGCCATAAGTATACTGAAGCATCATTAAAAGTATCTATAATCAGAACATTCCTTATTAGGACTTGCTAGACTATAATGCCATCTTAATAACTAATATTTGGATACATATACCCAAGTTAAGAGCAGTACAGTAGTAAGAGGACTGATATCTTTTCAGAATTGGCAATTAAGCTGCACTGCAGTCTCAAACACCCTACCCATTCAAAGAGCAGATAGGCAATAAAACTAAAGCTCCTGATACAGTGCAGGCAAAGGAAGGCAACTGATCTCAAGAAGGTGGTTGACAGCCTTATATATCCCTGCTACTGTTATATGTGTAGGTGTGGTTTATCTGAATGTGTTATCAACCCCTTTTCTGTTTTACCTTTACCTCCTGAAAGGAGTTCTACCAAAAAGAGAAGCATCAAATGACAATGCCTGAAGATCTTCCAGAGACATTTGAACACTGTGCGGAAATGTTCAGACAGAATCTATTGTCATACCAAAGTCAGACAGATGATTACTACAACTCCTGTCTTAAAGGTAAATTAATTCAGTTAAGACTTAATTTCACTGAAAATTGCAATGAATCAAGAATTATGTAGCCCAGTGGAAAAACTCCTGTTAAATTCCAGTAAAATACTGGAAATTGGGCCAATAACCTCTTTAATATATTATTGACTACAAGGAGTGTGGCACAAGAGCCCTGGACTAAGTTGAAAGATCTGTACAGGGTAACATCTTTTGGCAAGTGTGTTTCTGTAATCATGGGACCTAGAAAAAGGGCTGTTAGGGGCAGAAAGAGAAAATTCCAACTTGTTTGGTCCTGGCACTGTACATTCAACTTGGCTGGGTTTTCTTTTCTTACAATGACTGCTTCTGTGTTGCATAAACACCCCTACCTTTTCCAAAAAGAATTTCAGGATCAGTTGAAGTTGTTTGAAGAGGAACTCCCTTACGTCTCTCAGTTGGCAGTTGATAGTCTTTTAAAAGAACATGAGCAGAAGCTCAGCAATTCCACTGGTAACATTCGGCACCTCTTCAATAAGCAACTAGAAGAGTGGGAGTGCATGAAGGTACGTATCCTGGACATACCGGAATGCTTCCAGTGTAAACAATGCTAAACGCATCAGAATTATAAAATTTCATTTTATTACTCTCACTGTTTGCTTAATCGCTCACTGCTCTCATCATCACAGATTTTGTTTCTGTGTTTGCAGTTAGTCTGCAGTTCTACTGTAAACTTTGTAATTCTAGTAACTCAGTCCTTTCTCTCACTGCTTCCAATGTTAGGCTTCCTCTCTATAATCTTTTACAACTCTGTGGTTTGACTCTTAGGTCTTAAATTTTTTAAGAGCTGGTAACGTTGTGGTATGGCTATACAGTTCATGCAGTATAGGCACTGATGCCTATCTCATTTGTAGGTACTATTGCATATGGACAATGAAATATCATTATTGTATTTTTTAAAAAGGTATATTTTGTTCAGTAATATCAGCTCTGATAACAGAATCATAGTGGAGAGCATGCAGAAAACGTTACAAGTTAGTATTTTCAGATTTTGTCCTTCTGAGTATTAAGTTAAATTCAGGAGAAAAATACAGATATCAAGTTATAAAAATTTCATGTTCACCTCTTGGTAAAGGCATTACTAATTGTGATGACTTGAAAATGATAAACCAGGTGAGATCAGGCCCTGTTCTTCAGCGGATAGACAATTTGTTATATACTGTACTGCAAGGTTTATTTAGTCAGCCTAGGAATAGACCAAATTTTCTTTCTTTCTGAATGTTGTGACATAAAATGCTTGATTTTACTACTTTTTCATTATGACTCAATTGCACGTTCATTATAGAAAGCATTCTTATGTGTTTACTTAAAGGTGGTGCACAAGAATCAATTATGTCCCTCCCTGGGGCATCCAGACAACTTACTTCAGCTGGAAGCTTTGTGCCAAGAGGAATCAAAACGGCAAAAAGACCAAGCTGATGCTATTCATCTCAACACAGAGATGCTTAGGGTAACTATAAAGCCATGGCTTAATATGAGCTTGATAGATGTTGCATTTAGAAAGAACAGATTTTGGATAGTTTTTTTCTTCTGCATCAAAAGTAAACTGAAAAATGTTTTCAGTTTTAGTGTTCACACGGTATCTTTAAGTTATGTCTCAGCAGCATTAGTATAATATATGCATAAACGCATATGTGCATGTACAAGCACATCGATTTGTTGTGGATCTAACTGATTTTTTGTATCACTCATAGAACATACTGAGTAAGTGATGACCTCTTTTACTGGTAGAGTCGTTGGATATGAGTCTACATTTAGAGTAACAGTGACATCCTCTGGTTAAGTTATTTTACTTGCAGAAGACAGATGCCTGGAAGGTTTTTTTCTGTGTGCGTTTCATTAGCACAAGTAATTGGCATTTCTCCATATAAGATGAAGAACTCGAATAAGCAAAACTTTACAGGAGACACTCAAGAATCAAAACACTCCTGCTCCACACACATTTCCTGCTCCATCATCTAGGGTTATTGAAAGTCAGTTTTCCAGCAGTAAAGCTCTTTTATTTCTCTCAGGCCACCTACTGAAAATTCTATACTGTCTGCAGATTTTTATTTTTTTTTAATTCCTAAGTAATACTTCCTCCTCTTAGCTCTGAAACACACACAGAAACAAACATAACCTTTTTCAGAATAATATCTGTTGAAAGCACTTCTGCTCAAAGTACCTGAATTCCAAAATGTCCTTTGCTCAGGCAGAAGGATGCATTTACAGATTGCTGTTTCTATCAGGTTTAAATGCTCAACCCAAATATACAATTACAGGACAACTATACCCAGAACTCTATAACTTTTTATACGTTATCTTAGGTAATCAAGTAATGTTGAGAACTCTGCAGAAAAACACTTTTAGATCCTTTTATGTGCAATTGAGAGCCTTGTCTGTGATCTGCAGCTGTTGCAAAGCATCAAGGTTGGAGAGTTGTGTAGTTCTTCTGGAGCTAAACTAAAAGGAGATGAGATCAAATTATCAAAGGAATTCCTTTCACTTGTATCCAATGTCCCAACAGGACTGTGCTATTGAGTGTGCTCAGAACTTTGTTTCTGCACTAGCTGCCTTCACAGAAAAGCTGCTTCTGGAATTGGATGAAAGTATCACGACTGATGACATACAAGTACCGAGTAAGTAAAGATGAAATTGCTTGTTGAAAGTACTACTCCATTCTCAAAGACTGCAGAAGACTTTCCCTAGAAAGAGGAGACCTTTGTATTCTATAGTTCTTTCAGTGGAAAAATTTGCATGAACGCAAATGCAAAGCTATTTCTTGAAAGTGAAGAGCATCTAGCTGTATATAAATACTTCAAAACAATATTACGACTGCCCATGTTTTGTTGCTGCTGAGTGTATCTTATATTATCTCTCAGATAGTGAAACACCAAGGGAAAAGACATCCATGTTAATCCGTCGTAAAGAAGCTGGACTTCCTCTAGAAATCTGCAAAGCTGAACAGTTAATTGAACGTGGGAGCAGGTAATATTTGAAGACGCTGAACAGTGTTGTATTCAATTTTTTCTTCCCTAAACTGACATCAGACACTGTCCTTGTAAGTCTTTTGCTCCACTTGTTAAAACTGCTGAATAATATGCTTGTCTTTAGTGAGGTCATTTAGCCAGTAATGGGGCAGGTTGGATGGGTAATGATTTTAAAGAAAGAATAGCGATCGATCCAGATTAATGTGAATTATGTATTATATTGTAAAGCAATTTAATATAAATTTTATTGCTGTGTCACTTTGCTTACCACTATTTACCACTTGACCATTTTCAAACTTGTGGAGTATACTGTGTATTTTCACTCAGAAGACATGGATTCTATTTACTGTGCAGAGCTTTGGAGGCTTTAAAAGAAAAAAGTCGTACTAAAAAAAAATCTTTTACATTTAAAATATGTTGTATGAACTAATATGATCTGCTCTCTTCTATTCTAACGTTCTCTCTCATGGGTTTTTATTTTGGTTTGATCTGTTTTTTTAAAGGACTTGGCCAGGAATACCCATGACCACTCTTACAGACAATTCAGACTATATTATCTGCAAAGAAACTGCATCAGTTACAACAGCAAAGACTACGATGGGCCACATAGCAGCAGCAGAAGCAAGAGATGCTGTATATAAGGTTGGTCTGTGGGAAAGGACTGTTATGAAGTGCAGGGTAGGGGGGAGGCTGTTACTGTTGTGGGTTTGTTTGTTTTAAGATTAAAATTATAGGTAGGTATGTTTTTAATACACGTAGCATTAAAGTCATATTCACCATGTATAGAAATCCACTCCGTTGTCCATTTCTTTGTGATGTCAAAAAGCAGACAGTTGGTTTTTCAGGGAGCCCCCTCTTTCAGATACATTACATTGAGGAATTGTTTTAGCAGAGAAGCATGGATAGTGTCAGAAATTTAATGCATTTCACCAGCATCACAATTCAGAAAGTAGTTACTTTCACCATATCTACACAATGCCATTTCAATACAGCTGAGACTCTGATTTGCACTGACTATAGCTTGTGAAACAGTAGTATCCAGCAATTAGGGGAGTATTCTTATGATAAATCATTTTGGAATAAATTACTGGTGTTTACACATCTGTCCTGGAATTAATCTTATTCCTAGTGAAGAGAATTCATTTTAAAAACATATATTTTTAATAGGGAAACATAAAATACACAGTCAACAGGCAAACACCATTAAAACTATACATTTGCATGAGTGTTTTATGTGTATAGTTATGGGTCACAGTACACTTCCGAAGTGAAGGTAGAGTACTGATTGTGTGCATATAGTAAATACATGCCACAGTAATGTTTTCCTGAATGTGTAGTGCAGACTCTGTAATAAAGGTACTTTGAGTTTCTTGTGGTAGTTCACAAGTTTTTGTTTAGGTAAAGTACCTTTTTATCAGCTTTGTAATAATTCAGTTCATAATGATAACTTAGAAAGTCCTAGGTAGAGTCAGAGTACATTCTTTTCGAGATGCACGCCTCTTCCTCTCTCTTCTCTAAAGAAGGTATCTCTTTAATCATAGGAGCCTAATGGAAGGGAGATAAAGATCTTGCATTTTATAAAAATTTAAATATTGTAGATAGTGGAATTTCAGAAGTATTTAAAATGAACACAGAAGAAGGCAATGAATAAGTCATTGCTCATATATTTCTATTGTCTAAGGCAGAAAATAAGTGTCCTGCATGCAATCATCTGATATTGAATAGGACTTGGAATTAGGCAAAGTAAAATTATGTCTTATTACTACTAATTTTGTCCTTTGTTGTTGTTATTTCTACAGAAATACATATGTAAATTTGAGCAGCACTTTGCCCAGATCAAGAAAGAAAGTACATCTCAGCTGGTGGCAGTTCAGCATTGGGAAAACTGGTGGAAACAGTCCATCCAGAAGATTAAGCAGTTCTATATGTGATCAGCCAAATCTTGTTAATGTTCTTATTCGACAAATAAAAGTACTCTTTAACAGAGAAAAAGTTATCATACTGTATCTTTGCTGGAGTAATTGAGGAACGTAAGTTGCTTTCTGAATGGTGAATTACATTATCATCCTTATTCAAGCTCTCCCTGTTCTCTTTTTAACTTGTTTTTTTGTTCACTAATTTTCTGTTACTGAAAAATACCGGTCTAAACAGATCAAAGTTGTATGTACTTACAGCTGCATTTTACTGTAGTCCTGCAACAGTGTTTCTGGCACGCACACTTATGTTCAAATTCATTGTTGGTGTGAACAGACAAGTTTGTTCTAACGTCAGAGATGTTACAGATACGGTTCAACGGAATTTTGTATTTTTATTATTTCTGTTGCGCTGAGCAAGTGCAGTGGTGAAAGAATCTTTTTTTTTTTTTTTCCCTCCTGAAATAAAAACTGACGAATGTGCTGTAAATGAAACGTAGACTCCGTACAGTCGGTTCTCAGTTGAAGTTAACTCATTGTGGTGCTAGCTGGAACGTGAGAACCTGCACAGCTAGAAGCCCAGCAGTGCGTTTCGACTAAAGCCCACGTTCAAGACTCAGGCAAGGTTGATTGGGTCTGTCATGGCACAGCCTTAAGTTATAATTGTTAAAGGCAGCCTGTGTTAAGATGGAATCCAGCAAGGAAACTTTCTTCAGCACAGAAGATGGCCTTCCTGTGGGTGTCTTTTCTCCACGTTCTGAATGACACTGTTTTTTACATTCTGTACTCAGAGCTGCTTACTTCGTTTCTAGAAATCTGAAGTACAGGTTTAGAAACTTGAGTTGATCTGCAAAGAAAATTGTCCATGGAATGGTCTACAAATGAGGTATTTATCTGCAATTTTTAGTACTTTCTATAGCAGGGCTTGAAAATAATATACTGCTTTGTTCTGGGAGGTCAGGCAAGTTCATTTATGCATAATATAGTAACTTTCAACTATATTTCTTTTAAAAACTCTTTGAACAGCTTTGAGAAACATGAATAACTATTTAAAAAACATTCAGTTATTTTTCTGTTAGGAAATCCTGTTATTAACTGCAACCCTGTGTATTTCATTTTTGTTTGTATTCATTATGAATCCTAGAGCTGTGGATCAGTTTAGGACAATATGGTAAATGTCACAGATGGTTTTAGATGCAAGGAAATGTTCTGAACTCATCTGGCTCCGGTGTTCCTGAAGATTTGCAGCAGAGAAAATGAAGCAAAAGGAGAATGCATCAGCTGCACTCCTAATGATGCAATATTTCAAAGTATATGCATTGCATTTCCTGAGCAATTAGATGTCTACTCTGCAAAGGCATATGGACATACACAAAGCCTTTTAAAAATAGCTGAAATCACACTAAAATAATCAGAATGCACATCTTTTTTTTTTTTTTTTCTTCTCTGTGTTAATCTTACCATTCGGTTTGAGGATAATTTTTTTTTTCTTCTGTCTGTCCTTTGCCATTACCCAAGTTCTCTGCTCTCAGTCTGTACAATGAGTGCAGGAGGATGGTCAGTCTCCTGGGTATCCTTATTTCCTGAGCCTATCTGCAAAGTGGTTCTGGTTTATATTTTCATTTATGCTTTTGAAGAAAACTTGAGAAGATGTTTATGAAATTTGTTAAGTGGTGTCCAGCTGGGAGGGACAGCAAGGACCATGGAAAGAAGAATTAATTCAGGGCTTGATGATTTAGAAAAACAAATGGACTACCTGGAATTATGCTCCATTTTCAGGCTATTACAAGGCTTTATATGTCATAAACCTGGCTAGGAGAGATTCCACAGAAAAGATGTGTGGAGTGCATTTGGATACAGGCTGAACATCACCACCGGTGCTGTGCTCTGGAAGAGGAGGCAAGTGTAGAGGAACGGATGAACTGTCACAGTATTTCAGTTAAGGGGGGTAATCCTGCTCTTCTCAGTACTGGTGAGGCCTCTGCAGGATTACTCTCACATTTTATGAGAATGGACTGATTCAAGGGAGAGAAGAGGGAAGGAAACATCATAGTCTTCAGATACGTAAAAGGAGTCCCCAGGTGCATGATCATTGTCATAAAAAAACACAGACCCAAAATGCAGCAAGGGAGATCCTGAACAGGAAGATGTTAAGAAGCCTGATGGGAAGTGCAGTAAAGTGCTGGCATAGGCTGCATACCCATCGTATGTCTTGCCTGCTCTTAATGTCAAATTGAAAAACTGCTGTTTGAACTCTGCTCTGCACACTTGTGAGCAGGAAAGGGATTAAACTGAGCTTTTAAGGTTAGACAGCTGAGCTGGGGGAAGTTGATTTTTATGGCTGCTGAAAACAGAGGAGTAGTTAATTTATTTTTTTTTCAGTAAGTAAATATCATTACCTAATACGTGTTATTGTCATCTAAAGTTTCTTTGCTGGTATCAGACCTCAGTTTACCTTCCTCCTACATGCAGCTTCTGTCTCTGGCGGTGAAAGATGGAGTTTATCAGCCAAAATGACAGCTGTATTAGCCCTGCATATCACCTGATATGATTCAGTCAGGTGAATTTACTAAATTGCAAAGGTGTGTGATTTAGATGAATACATAGAGAACATGTATTCATAACGTACACACAGAAACTAGAATCAGTTCAGAAAGGTTCCCGCTTCAGTTATAACTGTGCTCGTTTCTCGCTGAAATGAGAGACCTCTCAAGCATTTTACATAATCCACCTCAGTGACTAAGCAGCATGGCTCTAGCTGTCTAGCTCGTTCCAGCTATCTGATTTCAGAAAGATTGAATTAATTTGAAGCTGTTTGAAGAACTTTATGCTCCTATGAAAGAAAAAAATCAACGTTTCTCTCATTTTGAGGTATTTGTAACTGATTTTCCCTTGTTATTTTGTTCTTTGCAGATTGAAAGCTGCTGGAAGTAAGAAGTTGCCTTTCCTTCTACTCTAGAAGAGATGTTTTCCAGGAAAGTGGTGGGATCTCTTCTCTGTCTATCTGTTGTTATCACACTTATCTGGTAAGCATTTGCTAACGAGCTTTATCATGTTTAAATCATGAGCTTCCTGGCTGTACGTATACCGTAGTAAAAAGCATAACAGCAGAATAACAAATACAGGCCGTGCATTTTATGGGAAGTGCCTGTTACAGCTTGTAAGAAAGAGCAATGATTAGTATAACGGGTAAAGTAACAGTAGTAGGGGAATAAGCCTCTGAAGGGAGAGAGGAAAAGACTAATTTTGTCCAAATGGGGCAGCTAACACCGTGTCTGACTAACAAACAACTGTTCAAGTACAGAACATTCCAGTTACTTTTCACTTCAGACCTTAAGATCTGTCTCTTCAAAAGGTCTAAACTCACTCCAAGGTAACTAGGGATAGCTTGTACCTTTCAAACATGGAAGATGTTTGTAACATGGAGGACATTGACTCCCGAGTATGCTTTGTAAATTCTTCTGAAAAAAATCAAATTAAATTATTATTAATCATACTGTATTTCTGATGTTGCAATTTGTTGTTATTTCACATTGTGGGCAGTTGTATTTCACCACTAGCTAAGTGATCCTATATAAGAAACCATAGAGGTTGTGATCAAAACTGAAAGTAGACAAAAGCCTATGTACCTGTTCATCTGTTATGTAAATTAAGACAGCATTTAACAGTTTCAGAAAGTGTCTATATGTCACATCAGTATATATTGCATACTTATCCATTTTGAACATTGCCTTGTGAATCTCCATTTGTGTACAATTTTTGAAAACACATAGTTTTACATTTTGTAGATCACTTGATGTAAATAGTAATATTTAGTCCTGACGTTTCAAGCTGGATGCTTCTGGATTCCTTTTAACCCTTTTTTAAAGGAGGCAAGCAGTTAACTAGAGTTACTTCTCAAAATCTACGCCAGATTCTGAAAGTATTTTGGAAAATACCTGAAAGATATATTTCAATGCTGCCTGTCTTAAAATATTTCTTCGTTATCACTTACAGGATTACAGTTGGGAATGGGAAAGTGCACTACCTCCCCTATTACCTTCCTTGCCCTGAAATCTTGTAAGTCTCACGTTTTATATGTAACGAGTAATATAGATCATTGTTACAAGAGCTGTACTTCTCTGACAGTTATTACCAAGTAGTCACTTGTTCTTTATTTTATGCAAAGATGAATCTATAATTAGTCACTTTCTTCAAATAAAATGGTGACAATTCAACTTGTTTTGCTTTAGTCTGCTTCCCCTTCAGTACAGCTCTCTGTTTGTACAGCTTGGATGAGGTCTTGTTTGTTGTGTGTCACAGACTGTGACTAACAGGTTAATGTTGGGTTCGTTATCAGGGTGTAATCACGCACGTACACATGTACACACAGGATCTCACTGTGCTTTGAGATGTGGGTTAAGTCTCTCACCTTGCTGGACGGAGAAACTTAAGTAAGAGAGGTGAAGTGAAAGATCCCATAAGGCCACAAGGATTTCTGGCAGAGTTAGGAATAACGCATTAGTCTCCTAACCATGTTCTTTAGTGTATGATCTGTGCTTTCAATTCCGTTTAAGAATTTACTTGTGTTATGGCAGCAGTTGAGACTATGTGGTGAACAAACTGAAAGGGTGGCTGCTTCTCCAGAAAACGCTAAGGAGTCAGTTTCACTGCGTGATGCAAACTAATTTAAAGTTAACTGACCTAGCATGAATCCTAACAGCCATCTCAAAGCTGCATAAAAGGAATTTGTACTGTGAAGGAGCAAGATATTTAGGCTGACTTCACTGCCATATTGGACCACAGCCATAACACGGCATTCAGCAGGTTTACCCATCCTTTATAAGGATCTATTGACCTTGTAAACACAACAGATATGCAAATAGAAAATACGATCTTTTATAGAGGTACTTAAATTATTTCAAGCCATTAAAAATACAGTGTCTTGTAAGATGGTTATTTCTCTGAATTCTGTTCAAAGTGTGACATATTTCAGATAGTTCAGCCCTCCAGGTGAACAGGAAAAGGTGTGTGGGGAATGAAACGCATACATGACCATCACTGGCTGTCCCCAGCAAGCATGTGGCTTTTGACCCCTAAACTCTGATTTGCTCACAGACTTGGAGAGCTGCCAGCATCTCCCCATCGCTGTTTGGTTCTGCATCAAAGCTGTTACTTGTCTGGCAGCCCTTTAAGGTGTGTGCAGGCAGCGCCTAACTCTCTGCACCGGGCAGAGAAGCGCACGCAGCAGCTGGAGTGGGAACTTGGTCAGATGTCAGTACACCAGCAGATCCTGAAGCTAAACCTGGTTCCTGTTTAAAGAAAAAACATGACAATCTCCTTCTTTTCCCACCCCATCATGCAGCTCCATGAAACTCCAATACACAGAAGAGAAGCCGATCCAACTTTTCCCCCAGTAAGTGATGGCTTTTCATTCCCTGACCTTTAAACTGCTGTTCCTTTCTTCCAGGCATATTCATGTATTATTCAGTGGATATTTCTTCCTTTTTGCAGATTATTTTATCAGCAGCCAAGAGTACTGGCCCCAAAGTAAGTTTCTTTTTTTGAACTTTGCTGTTTGTTTCTTACTCTTGCAAGTTAGAGAGCTGCTGACTTTGGTTCGGGTGCTCTGTAGCACTCAAAATTTCAAAGTTCTGATATACACTGAACAGTACATTGTTCCATGAGAAGCCTAACTGCATGTATATGTTTATAGCTGTCTATGCTGCTCTAAGATTGAGCACAGTCACTGTACACTTGCTACCATACCTACCGTAAATTCCCAGTTAATACATTAGCACACATTCAGCCTGCCTACACAGCTGCTGCCAAGGACTCTTTCTGAGATTGGAGACGTAGTAGCTGGAAGACAGTAAGAAATAAATAACTTCTGGAACTGTTCGATAGCTTTAACCAGCTGTGGGTGAGCTTTGAATCCATTTCAGGGCAAAATCAAGCAAGTGCCTTGTATGACCTTCAGCAATGGTTTTGGCTAACCTGCTGGATCTTACCCTGGAACAAATTACAGGCACTCATAAAGGCCAGTCTGTCTGAGAGGCAGTCGAACCAGTGATTTTAAACAGACATGGAAGGCTTCAGGCAGCAGCAGCCAAGATGTGACTTAGGCAAATGTTCCTTGTCAGCTCGCGTTTGTTAGCAGCCTCCTTTGGGCCAGCTCATATGACCCGACTCTTACCTCTAGCAGCTCCCCTTCAACAGCCACCATTCTGACACACATTAATAAACGCTCCCTGTAGCAAGGTTTTTACCTTGTTGTTTTGATGGGATGTGCGAGGCCCGAATATTTCTCTCCCCCACGTTGGAATAAATTAATGTGCAAAATCAGCTCGTGCAGGGACTGAAGTAAACGCGGAGAGTATCATGTAGCTGTTAGTGCTGTGACTCGTGTGCACTGAGTGGGTGCATACCATGGAAATGAGTCATCGGGAAACCCAGGGCAGCTCTGTAAGATCCGATGAAAAAAGAGCCCTATTTAGAGAAAAAACAACATAGATTTCCTTCTTCCCCCTCTCTTTTCTCTCTCTATGCCGTGTCCTCACCCCCTCCCCAATTAACCCAGAAGGAGAACAGCTGAGTTAATACATTTTATACAAACCAAATTCTTCTCGTGTGATTTCATCTCCTAATCGTATGCATTACTATAGGAGGGAGTGAACTTGTTATTCTCACATTCTCTCAGAATTAAAGTATTAGATGTGGGTTGAAGGCGTACCGCTACCTCAGGCATCAAACTGCTCCGCGCAGGTCCCTGCGCTGTTATTGGGAGCGCGCCAGGTGGGAGGCTGCTTTGGCCTCCGAGTGTGGTCCCCCACCATGTGGCCGTGACAAATTTCATTAGCAGGGTGATACAGGTCTAGTGGAAATGTGAACAGGCTAGGGTAAAATGGACATTGTAAATAACATCCTGTTTAAAAAATCAAAAAGGTAGGAAACTCTGGAAACAAGGAAGAAAGCCGAAATAGCATTGCATAACTCTAACTGGGCATAGTCGGACTCTGCTGCAAGTATATTGAAAATTTCCACCACCCACACACAAAGAATATTAAGGATTTTCTATAATTGTTACACATTTGAATGATGGCTCACACACAGAATTTCAAATTATATCTGAATGTATTAAAGCTATATATAAATACTGGAAAAATAGACTGTCATGCCACAAGCTGTGTTTTAATAATACAATGACAATGGGGTATATTTCTATAGTAATTTTTATATTGTTACTTCCGCATTAATTCATAAGTAGCTATCTTCATCAGTGATAGCAAACGTGTAGCTTCCCATTCTGTGTGTTCAGCGGTCATTAAACTCTCTTCAGCAGAGAAGTCCTATAAACTTAAATGAGATTTTAGTGTACAATCACTTTTCTTTACAATTCTGTAAACAGTGCTGAATTTCATCCCAGGAACTGAAATGTCTATGCTCTATGAAATTAAATAAGAGTGCAGGAAAATACCTGAACAAAATACCATCCATAATAAGTTAATGCTGACACACTCTTCGGTGCTTCTTTCCCATTGACTGGGCTTGAAACCAAAGGGAGCAGCTACATTTCGTTAACATTCCCTTTCTTTTCTTTCAGGCGTCAGGATGTGCTAACGGTCACACCATGGCTGGCCCCCATCATTTGGGACGGTACCTTCAGTCCTGAGATCCTGGACAGTGCCTACCGGCCACTGAATCTCACCATAGGGGTAACAGCCTTTGCTGTTGGGAAGTAAGTGAACCATTCAGGGGACACGGCTCTGGGGTTGATGTTCTTCCTCTGTGGAAAGCTTGTTTTGGTTTTTCTTGTCCTCAGCAGAGCTGAAGTCTGTTCCAATCTGTAGTAAATTTTAATGCCTGTGTGCTGTGGCCATAATCATACAAGCCTATAAGACGATTCAGCACCCAAGATACCTGAAGTGTGGTCAAGATTTTTAAAGAACTGGCAGGTGCCTTGGGAATTAAAGATATGTAGATAGGTGGTTGGTTGGTCAAAGCAGGGATAATCCACTCATTCCTTGTCCACAGAACTTTACTGCATGTGTAGCGTATGTATCCTTGCAGCAATAGCTAGTCAACACTCTTCATCTCTTGTCTTCACTCACTAAAGTACCCTTTATAATCCACCATGCAGCCCCATGTCTCTGCTGTGCTATTCCTATGTGTCCGTACAGATACACAAGGTTCGTGGGCCGCTTCTTGGAGTCAGCAGAGAAACATTTCATGAAAGGCTACCGGGTGAACTATTATATCTTCACTGACAACGCTGAGACAATCCCCAACGTCCAGCTGCAACCTGGTCGAAGATTTGTCATTGTCCCTGTCAAGAAGTACCCCAGCTGGCAGGAGTTCTCCGTGCGCAGGATGGAGGCCATAAATAAGCACATAGCAGAGACGAGCCACCAGGAGGTGGACTACCTCTTCTGCCTGCACATTGACATGGTGTTCTGCAACGCCTGGGGGCCTGAGACCCTGGGTGACATGGTAGCAGCCATACACCCTGGCTATTTCAACGTCCCTCGAAGCCAGTTCCCGTATGAGAGAAGGAGCTCTTCAGCAGCCTACATCCCTGATGGAGAAGGGGACTTCTACTATGGAGGAGCTGTGTTTGGAGGGCTGGTCAGGAAGGTCTATGAGTTCACCAAGACTTGCCACATGACGATCCTGACAGACAAAGCCAACGGAATCATGGCGGCCTGGAAGGAAGAAAGCCACCTCAACAGACACTTTCTCTCCCACAAACCCTCCAAAGTACTCTCTCCAGAGTATTTATGGGATGACAGCAAGCCAAAGCCCCCTGAAATTCACCTCATACGCTTTTCCACAGTGGATAAGAACTATAAAGAGATATGAGATCCTTTCACAGATGTTCTCCACGTGATCAAACCCACTGAATATTAGCTCCCAGAGAATAGGCCCCACTGTGAATATTTGGTCGCACTGTGAACAAACTGAGAAAGGAACATGTGTATATTTTCTCTGGAGATTGGGAGTCTTAAAGCGTTTCAGAAGCAGCAGCCGAAGTGGAGATGAGAATGGAAAGGTTTCTGGGTTTCCTAATCTTTGTAAATACAGGTGTTCCACTTGAGGCTGCAGCACACAAAAAGCTATCAAAAAGGCCAGCTATCAAATGTAAGGCTGTCCTTATAGCAGGGCTGCAGATGTCACTGCCTGAGTATTTTTCCTACAGAAACTTAGGCAGGATCAAAACAGTGTTTTACATTGCTGTGGAGAAAGAAAGACATAGTTACATAAAGAACTTTCCACTTAATAAAATAATAACAAAATGTGCAGGGTAATAAATTTTCATGTACCGTGGTTTAAACTCACAATGTTTGTCAGGATCAGGAAGAAACTTGCCCTCAGAGCAGGTTACACCTGATTAGTGTGCAGCAGGATTTCTTGGGCCTTCTTGGCAGTGGGCTGGTGCCAGCCATTGCCAGTAAGAATCCTGGCCTGACAGGACAAATCGTGTGGATTCACATAGCAGCCATCTTCCAAATTCCAGTCTGTGTTTTGCAGACCTGAATTTAGACAGAACTGGCACAGTTCAGACCCAGACTGAACTCCTTTGGGTTTGTTCCAATCACAGATGTGCTCTGAACCTTTTCCCCCGTTCGCATGTCTCTGGGGATTATGTAATCTTTTCCAACACAGAAAATCTGGTATGGGAGGTCCATGTTCTTATCCGTTGCTTCAGTCCTTTCCAACTTTTCTAAGCTCTGTGAAATAAATTGGCTAGAAGTCGTTGGAACCAACAGTAACAGCTGGTGCATTTCCAGCAAGCAGGGTGATTTCATTTCATAATGAAATGAGCTAGTTAAACCGTGGGTTCAGCCTAGAGCTGGAAATAGGCTGGGGTTAACATTTCTTTTGCTTGAATACGATGAGAAGTCGAACCAGGTGGTTTGCAGCCTTAAAAGCCTGAGAGCTCACTCAGGTGAAGAGGCGTGGGTGATGACCAAACGCAGGGGAACGGCCACCAACAGCTGCATAACTGATTATCAGCTGAGGTCACGGCATGGAGGTTTGTGTGCCGCCTCCCCTGCTGCAGTGCATTGCCTGTAAATATCTCCCCTATTAGCTCCTGGGCATGCTACCGAAGGGTGGTGCACGTCCGTGCTGTGGTCGTTTAATGCCAGCAGGCAGCCAGAGCCCAGGGAACAGCCAAGAGGAGCAGAGCTGGGTGTTGCTGCCATGCTGCACAGTACAGGGAGGAGAAGCAGGGGTGAAAGGGCTAGGCTGGCTGTTTCTAAGGGAACAGTTTAAAAAAAAAAGGCTTATTTGGCAGAGAGAGAGAGAAAATGGGGAAGAGGTGCCTGACTGTACTTGCTTCTCTTCACATGAGAAAGTTGTGTGGCAGTGCATCACGTACTGAAAGCTTTAGGGCCCCACCATTGATTGCAGATGACTGAACTACCCATTTCAGCCCTATGTGAGCAGGCGGAGAATGGCCCGTGTCGCTGCAGGCATTTCCTCTTGCAGAAGGCTCATTGGAAAACCTTTCACAGCACCCACAATAGGGGTAAGGTACACAAAGCACCTCCAGCCCCAGACCCCTAGAGGCAGCCTGGGCTGTTGCTTCATGCTTTCTCCATCAGAGGGTCTGCCCTATCGTGTTTTCTGAGCGCTGTGGTGCTGGAGGACGACACCCCTCCGACATAACCAAACCAGAAGGGATTGTGCTGCGAAGATGTCTGTGTTTGGTAACCACGGAACCTCATCTAGACCAAAAGGGTGAAGAAAGATCCTTATCCTAATCTTTCCGAAAGGACGTATTCCTGCCAAACCCACGATTAATACTGAATATTTTCTGTTCGTGAAACAATAGTGTCCAAAGCCCATGACTGAAAGTAGGGTTTCATTATGCCAGTTACTATATATATGCATATGGATTCCTTTTCAAGCCAGAAGGAACTGTCTGGTCCGATCTCCTGCACAGGCCAGGCCAGATAATTTTATCTCCTGATGTCAGTATCAAGCTCACGATACGTGGCTGAGCTGTGCTAGATCTCTTAGAAAAGCATTCAGACCCAATAAAAACTTCAAGTGATACAGAAACCACAAGCCCGTAGATCAGCTGTGCCGATGGTTAATTCCTCCTGTGCCTTAATTCTGTTCTAAATTGGTCTGTGTTTTCAGCCGCTGAACTTCCTTCTGCCATGCTGGATGATTCGGATTCCTGTACAGATATTCATAGTCTATACCAAATCCACCATGAGAGGAAATTCCCCACCACAAAAAAATGTGCGATAGAAGGTGTTTCTGGAGTATGTGTTCTGAAAAATCTTTCGTGAAAGGCTTGGTCTCCTGCTCTGCTTCCTGTGTGTCCTTTCGGCTGGATTTAAGACCCAGACCTTCCCCCTGTTACTGGCAGAGCGATGGACTCATCTGTGCAGTGCCAAACACGTTCATCTTCTTGGCAGGACGCAGCTTCTCCCCAGGGGAAGGTCTTCTGTCGCATGACACCGTTCTGCTCGACAGGGCTGCGATTTGGAGCGCTACCTAGAGAGTGCCTCTGTCTCCAGGGAGCAGAAGAACGTGACAGCAGGAACACGCTCCCCGGTGCAGCGTGGGGGATGCTTCCTGAATCAGCTCATGTCCTCCTCTTAATTAATGAAAGTCTGGACTTCTGTCATCATCGCCTCCTGCTGATTAATCCCCCTCCCCCAGCACCAGCAGCAAGCTTTCCTTCTCTCGGTTGGGTTGTGCAGCCTGACACCCGTGGCACACGCAGGGACCTACGTGCTGGTCTGAGTTTCCCACCAACCTCCGCTGCTCTGTGGGGAAACTGAGGCACGGAGTAATAAAGCAACAGACTGGTTCTGTGTGCGGGGGGTCTGCCTTCACTCACCGCAGGGGACAGTGCCACCTCACACATCCCCATGCCAGGGGAATTCGGACTTAGGGACACACACATACGGTACTGCACAGAAATGAATTGGCACATGTAAATAAATCACCAGCTGATTTATGCTGCCCGGGGACCTGGTCATGCTTTCAAGGTATTTCTGACTCAAGCCCTGTTTGTCCGTAACCAAGTCTCCCATCAGAAGCTTGTTGCTTTCCCAAGGGCCCCTTGTTCCGTCGGTCCCTTTCTGTTTGACTGGAACAGACTCATCATTCATTGTCCATCTAATTTAAGAACCCATCTGACAGACTTTTTCTTTCCTTGCCCTAGCCGATGACTTGCATGGTGCATTCAGCCACAAAGGAAAAACTGCTCTGGGGGGGGGGGGGGGCAAGAAACAGAGACTTCCAGAAAAAGATCTGAAGTGGGGTCAGACGTCTTGCTCTCGCCCCTAGCAGAACAAGAATCATTTGCACTGAACTCAGACTTGGTTTTCCTTTCCTGTCCCACAGGTGGTGTTACCTGGCAGCACTGAGCAGAAATGCCCACTTTGATAGGCAGTTAAAAAAGGACAGATCTGGGCAAACCTCCTCTGGCTGGGGGACAGGGACTGGGATGATCCTTGGCAGACAGGCCCGAGGAAGGCTAAGAACAGCAGGTACATCCCCTGCACAAAACCAACAGAAAAACAGCAGATGCACCCAGCGAGCTTAATGCAGCAACAGCAGCACGGTGGTGGAAAGGAGCTGGAAGGCTGCAAGCTCTGTGACAGCGCCTGGTTTTACTCTGCTACCCTTTGTTTTTACCTGTTCCCCTTGTGGCTTTTCCAGGAAGGTACTGTCCCCTGTCTGTGTCCGCACAGGGTCTCGGTCCCTCACTAGCGAATGAGACACCAAGCAAGGATTTGCTCTGATCTCCCAGGGTAGTTCCAGGCACCGGGGCTGTTATTTTCTCACTTGAATTCCCCTTGCTCTGCTCCACCTCAGTGCCCCAGCGAGTCCCCGTGGGATCCCCAGCGCGCAGAGAGCAACGGCTGCCCTGCAGGTGGAGCGACAGGGACGGTGACGGGCACCCTCGGGGACAGCAGAAACCGGAGCAGAGTCTGTGAGTGGGTTGCACTCTGCTCACGCTAAATCCCCAGCCCTGCGGTTCTGATCCACACCATCACATAATTTAGGAAAACATCGCTAGCAAAATTCATCGGAGTGACTTTTAAAGGTCTGCCTACCCACCCAGCTCCCTCCTTTATCTACATGCAAGTGTGCTGCTGTACTCGCTTGACTTTTCTTGGGCTATATTTAGATTAAGCATAGATCCACCAAATGTTGCTGTTTCAAGTAAAGCTGGTATATCGCCATACGAGTAGAAAGGCAGTTTGAACCAGAAATCTCTGTGCGTGTCTGCCCACCTTGTCCCTTTGCTGAACCTTGGGCCAATTTAGAGTAAGCCAGATGAGTACAAATGACTTTCTAAAAGGGCTTTTTTTTTTTTTTTTTTTTAAGTGAGTTTTGCCTGCGGCAAATTACAGTTATAGGCCTTTTGAAATATGTATTTTCCCCTCCGTTCAGCGCTGACATTGTTACTATAATTAGAGCGATGTTGCTCTGTAGCAGCATCTAGTGCCAGGGAGAGGGCCCTCGCAGCACCTTTTCCTTTCCTGGCTGCGCTCCTGGCCCAGAGGCCGGCTCTGCTGGCACGAAGCCACGCAGGAGTGAGACGGTCGGGTATGATGGGCTGTGCCGTGTCCCCAGCTCCTGCCGTGCCCCCGGCAGCGCTGCTGCCTCCTGCTCGGTGGCTCCAGGCCAGGGGGCTCCTGGAGGCGGTGGCACCCAGTGGGTCCCCAGGAGGGGGTGGCCGGCTCCGCAGCCCCAAGCCAGGAGCGACGCCTGGCTCCGTGTCACCTCCGCACGGCCTTCGCTGCCACCGCCGCTTCTCCTGACATCACCCGGCCATGCCACATGTCACCGGCCTCATAAATACAAGCCATGAGCACTGGAGCCTCTCGAGCGCAGCTCTCTGTTTCCAGGGCAACTCCGGCTCAGCCTCGCCGGCTCACCAGCTCACGCTCCAGCACCCCGGCTGCGCGTGGAGCTTTCCGGCACCTTTTTCCTCGGGTTCCCCCGGGCCCCCATTTCGGGCGCCGGGCCGAGCAGAGACGCAGCAGCCGGGGGGTGGCCGTCGGTTGTGCTCCGGCCTGGTGGTCCCAGCACGGCGCTGGGCTCCCCTCCTCGGGGGAACGGAGCCGGGAAGAGCCTGGCAGCGGGTCCCACCGAGCGCCCCCCTCCCCGCCCTGCAGCTCTCCTATTTATAGGCGCACAGCGGCGCTGCCCCAACCCTCCGCTCGCTCCCCGGAGAGCCCCAAAGGCTCCTTGCTGCCCCCCCCAAAAAAAAAATTTGGGGTCCCTAAGGGAGGAGGGGACACAAGCGGGGCGCTTTTGGGGTCCCCCTCCCGTGCGCGCCGCGGGGCGCAGGTGCCGCTGCGCGCCCCCGTGCCTCGGGGCCGCGGGTGCGCGCCCAGCGGGGCCCGTTGCGCGCGGCCGGGCGGAGCCGGGCTCGGCCCCCGCCCCCCCCCCTTACCCCCCCCCCCCTTCCCCGTTCCGCGCGCCCGCCCCCGCGCTGCGCGCTCCCGGCGACGGCGGCTCCCGGGGCGGGGGGGCCCCCATGGCCGGCGCGGCGCGGCCCCGGCCGCCGGGCAGCGCGGGGGGGTGCTGAGCCCCCGGCCCCAGCGAGCGCCCCCCCGGGGCGGGGGGGGGGCACCCCAGGCCCCGCGGGGTCCCGGAGCGGAGGCCGGCGGCTCTTCCAGCGCGGCTCCGCGGAGGCTATGGTGTGCGGGGCACGATGATGATCGACAGCCAGGTGAGCGGCGCGCTGCCCTCCTTTGGGGTTTTTTTTACCCCCCCCCCCCCTCTTTCTGGGGGAGTCTGTCCCCTTCTGAGCACTCCTGGGGGGGGTTCGGGGTGAGACGGAGCGCGGGGGGGGGCTGCAGGTGCAGGTGCAGGTGCCCGCCCCGGGTACCCCGCAGGGGAGCAGCAGCAGCCCCGGGGGGTTCCTCCGGGTTCCTCCTGTTCTGGGGGCGCGGGGGCCAAGAGGAGCCTGGAGGAGTGGGGCCGAAGGACGGGAGTGAAAGGCTGAGACGGGGCCGGCTGCTGGAGTGGTGCTGAGGGGTGCTGAGGGGTGCTGCAGGCTGCTGAGGGGTGCTGCAGGCTGTGCCCGCCAGCCGGGGCTGCTGCTCTCTCGGGCAGGTGGCACCAGGAGGGCCCTTGTCCCTGCCCGGAGCGTTTATGAGGCTAAACGAAGCTAAATTGGGCCTGGAGGGGCACAAGCTCCACGCTCACAGCCCCTCCTGGTGCTTTTGGGGGCAGGGGAGGATGAACCAAAGGAGGAATATCTGGGGGGTCTCGACAGAACGCGGCTCTTTGGTCCTGCTGCCTCTCTGACTTTATCCGTTCTGGTGCCCTTCTGACGTCCCGTCCTCTCCAGCCCTGGTGAGGGATGGGGGCGGTGGGAAGCAGGTGGGCACCGACGGCCCCTGGAGTGGGGAAGGGAGAGGGCTGATGCCGTGATGGGAAGGTGGTTGGGATCTGGTTTTTGGACTGGAAAAATGTGCACAGCGAGTGGGTCTGTTCAGTCTGGGCCTCGTTTGCATTGACCCAGCACGCAGACAAAAACTGAACCAGCTCTGTTGGGGGGGCAGCGTGTGAGGCAGGAGCTGGCACCGGCGTGTGTAGTGCACCTCTGGCAAAGGGGACTGGCAGCCCACGTACCGGGGTTTGCGTCCTGACCCTGCCGGGGGTCAAGAACAAGAGCACTCTGTCACCGTGGCTGTGGGCTGGAGGGGATAATTCTGCTGCGAGACCCAGAAAATCACGGGTGTAAAGTCGTCTAGAAAAAGACGTTGAGAGCTCAGTCCCCTGCTCGTGCTGCGGAATGCGGGCTGCATTCCTGCGGAGCGCTTTGCACCCGAGTCCGGGCTTCAGCCTTCCCTTCGCTGTTTGTATTTACCCCGTTTTACATCGGGGTAAACTGAGGCACGCGGAGGTATTTGTCCCCAGCCTGAGATCCTGTATGGAGCGGGCGGAACGGCGTAGGGCGCAGCTGGGCCCTCCTGGCTCCCGTTGCACGTCCTGCTCGAGGAGGGTGAGCCCTTTTGCTGCGTAAGGGGTGCAGATCGTCGAAGCCCCGTCCTTTTTTTATGACTACCGGTGAGGAGGAATTTCCAGCTGCGCCCGCGGCCGCACCCCGCCGGCTCCGCTGGCTGCACGGCCCCATTGCTCCTGCCTCGTCAACGTTTCTCTGCCGGGTTGCCAAGGGAAAGACCCACACAAACAGCGGGGAAAACTCGGTGCCGCAAAGTAAATAAGCTGAGCAAACAGGGAGGGGTTTTCGCCTCTGGTCTAATTGCTGCAGGTGCGCTCGGCGCGTCGTGACGCGGGAAAGCAAAGGTTGGTGCGCAGTGGGGAATTTCAGCCTTCAACGCCGAAACCTGCACGTGAACGGGGTCAGAAGGTGGCTCCCACCCTGGGCCAGGCTCCTGGAGCTGCAGGCTTGTCCCTTCTCTCTCTCGCTGCCTGCTTGGGCTGGAGAAGGGAGCAGACGGCATGCGAGCAGGGCTGGGGCTGGCCGAGCCTCTGCGGGACGCGGAGCCTGAGCGCGGGGAGCGGGGCTGGGGCTGAACTGGCTTCGGTGCCCCCCTCGCTCGTCTGACCCGAGGCCGGGCAGGGAGCCGTGCCCGGCCACCTCTGCCAGCCAGCAGCTCGCCGGCGGCCGTGCTTTGCTGCGGGCAGGAGGGCGAGCTGGCAACTGGTGACGGCGAGCGGGGGTCCTGCTGGCAGCGGGGCCCGGGGGGCCGCAGGAGGGGAGATGCTGAGACCCTCCGCAGAGGGGATCCGCGGCTCCATCTGGAGCTCCCACTCGTGTGTGTGTGTGTGCGCGCGCGCGCGCCTGCAGACAGGGCCGGGCAGCATGAGCGGGGGGTGCAGGCTCCAGAAGAAACCCCTGGGCTGGGATGCTCCAGCGCCTGATCCGACGCCCTGCAGCTCGGTGCACTTTGTCGTCTTTGGGGTCGGTTTGCTTTGCAAGGGCTGTTCACGTGAGCGGAGGCGGGGGGGAGAGGTTCAGGACTGTTTATTCTGGGCATTTTGGGGGTTCTGTTTCTCCATTTCTTGCGATGGTTTTTGCCGTGCCATCCCCTGTACGGTGCCCGCCTGCTGCACCTTGGGAAGCAGGGGTCCTGAGCTTGCCTGGTGATTTAAAAGCAACCTGCCCTATCCGTCACGGCTGGCTTCGCTTGATACCTTCCCATTGCTATAGCAACGTGCGCCTCACCGAGGATGCCAGCACGCTTTCCAGGCAGCAGACGTGGAGAAACTGCTTCACCTGCCCCCAAACTGCAACCGCTCAGGAGCAGGGGGGGGCTGACTGGTAACTGCCCGCAGCTGCTGGGGCCGGAGGTGCCGAGAAGCTGATGCCGGCTCGCTCAGGCTGACCTCGCTCTTCCCACCCCTCCCGAGTCTCCCTGGGACAGCAGGGTGGCAAAGCAGGGGCGGGAGGGCACGGTACCCGGTGCCGGGATCTGGGGTTTCTCTCCAGAGGAGCTCGGGATGGTGCCAGCGAGCTCCCGAGGCCGGCTGGGTGTTGGGGGCTGCTTGGGTTTTATCCCTCCTGTACGAGGCCGCCAGGTGAGCCTCACCTGCAGTGCCCTAATGGGATGAGGGGGTTGTTTGCCTGTTTTCACCACACGACCTTGCTTCTTGCTCCATCTCCTTGCACGTTCCTCACTGGATGTGCTCTGGGACCCTGTGGTCTGCTCCCCCGTCCCGCTGTCCTTTGCTTTTCCGTGCAAGCCAGAGGCTGTCCCCTGTCGTGCAGCCGTGGGTGGCCGTCGGGATGGCTTCGGGGCTGCCTTCCCCCTCCGGGGGTGGCTGCTGCTGCCCCCGTGCAGCGCTTGGGGCTGGCTGGGGACGTGTTTTGGGAGCCCCGTGCGGGGCCGGGCAGGAGAGCGGGGCTGTGCAGCAGATGGCACTCTTGGTTTCCCTATGAATTATTGCCTTGGGTTTTGCCTTCGTCAGTGCTGGGAAGGGTCAGCGGGGACAAAGAAGGGGGCAGATCTGCTCGGCGGAGCTCGGGGTTTGCGCCTCGCTCACCGAGGAGGAACCGTGTTCGGCTGCTCGGTGGTGAGAACATGAGGCAGCTCCATCCGTGGAGACCCCAAGTCCAACCCAAACCACCCGGGACCTGCCGTGAGACCTCGGCGAGGCCACGTCAGTCACCGCGTCCCTCCCTCCTGGGAAATGAAAGCCCTGATCCAGAGCTCCCTTTTGTGCCTGTTCCCACTGCCGGCAGCCAAACTGTCCCCAGCGTTTCCTCGCGCCCAGCGCCGTGTCCTCCCCGTCAGGAGGCCGGCAGAGGTGCCGAATTACATGAATTTCCAGGGCCTTTTGGCTCCCAGGCCACCCCAGCGTGCCTGGGGCTCCCTGCGGGGTGCCGGATATTTGCTTTCCTTACCAATTTTTTTTTCCCCCCCCCTGCATTGTCACTTTTGGCCGTGGGTCAAAGACAACACTCGTAGACGGGAGCTGACGTCAAAGGCAGCTCGGCGGTGGCGTGTCAGAGGCTCACAGGCTTCCAGGACGGGGTTCCCGCTCCCCCGGGGCTGCGAGTTCATCCCCTGGGAAATCGGGCTTTAGGTGAGCGCCGGAGCTTGGGGAGTTCGGGGTGTCCCAGGGTGTCCCCTTGCAGGTTTCGCAGGATGTCCGGTGCTTGGGAAGCAAACCCCGTGGGACACGAACCCCGTGGGAAGCAGACCCCGAAGAGACCTTGGCCAGCGCCGGAGGAGCCCGCCTGGCTCCGCACGCAGCCCGGGGCCCTTTGAAGCCTCCCCCCGGCCCCGCTGCCTCCCTCCCTCAGCGGATTTCCCCCCGCCTGCTTCCTGCCTGTCCCAGCTCTTCGCCTCCCCGCGACACCACCGGCGTGAAAAGGGCTGGGTGGGCGCGTGGGGGGAGGACGGCCGGTGTCCCCGGGGTGGGTGGCCGAGGTGTGGGGCCGAGCTCAGCCCGTGCTGGGGCGTCCTTTCCTTCCCCAGGAGCCGGGAGCCCCACGTTGGCTGCCTCGTGCCTGGCCGGCCCAAGGGGAGCACGAGCCTGTTCCTCCTCCTCCAGGCGCTGGCGGTTGTTTGAGGGCCCTGTTTTGCTTGGCAGAGGATGAAAGTCCCCGCGGGCTCCGGCCCTCCCTTCAGCATTTCCATGGTGACAGGCGGGCGCTTCTGCGCTGTCCCCAGGGCACCGCAGCGATGCTGCGTCTCCGCAGGGTGGGTTTGGAGCCCCCAGCACGGGGACGCGGGGCACGCTCCCGCCCCAGGGCTCGTGGGGGGGACAGGTTGTCCTGTGCCCCGGGGGTTAAGCACTGAAACAGGGACGGGTTTTGTTCGGGGTGCCCGTGGCGTGGATGGGGGCGCCTGCAGCCTCGTGTCCCCAGACAAAGAGCCCGTCCTGTGCCTCTGCAGTGAAACCCGTGCTGGAAAATATTAGGCCGGTGCTGTGTGAGTGATGGCAGAGAAGGGGTGGGGAGAAGCCTGATAAATGCTCCCGCTGCCTGCGGAGGGTGTGTTTCTGCCGGGGGGAAGGCATTTTTCTCCCTTCTGCTGCAGCGCAGACCTTCTTGGGGATAAGCGCGGCAGAAGCATTGGTTGTGCCGTTTGGAGGGGAGCTGGACCCGGAGGGCTTTTGTTTGGATGAAGCATCAGGCAGGCATCTGCATCTCGTGGTGCCCCAAAACCCATCCCTGTGAACGGCTGCCCGTTAAGGGGCTCGCAGGGGCTCCTTGCCCCCCCGGGACTGCAACGCAGCGATGTTGCAATATTCCGGGTCTGGGTCCTGCAGTCTGAGTGCCTGGGCACCATTTTCCTGCACGAGACCTCCCAGCTCCTTTGTAGGAGCCAGCGACGTGCAGCCAGAGCTTGTGGGGTGGGTCCAGGAGGTCTTTGTTGGGACTGGCCCCGCACCCACGGGTGCCACGACCCCAATTCTGGGGGCCTCACCCAGCACCCATGGAGCCGGGCGCTGCACCGGGTGGCTCTGGGCGCTTACACAACTCCCCTTCACGCTGCTCCCGCTGCTGCTCGACAGGGTGTTTAGTTAATAGGATTATAAAGCTTTCCTGTCGTTAGGCAACGGAAATCAATGGAGGGCCTCCAGGGCTGAGCCTCAGCCGATTTGCAGCGCGGTCGCTCGATGGCGGTGACGGGTGCGTGGCGAGGGACGGGCGTGGGGCAGGAGGGGGACGTGCCACCTCCTGTGCTGTGCCCCGCTCCGGGAGGATGCTCTTGGCCGTCGGCACCAGCCCTCTTTTGTCCTGCTGCAGGGGCTCGGGCTGCAGCCGGTGCTTTGGGGGGGGGTCTCCGTGCTTTCTGGCCCACCGAACCTGACAGCGTTTGGGTTTGGTCCGTACCCCCCTGCCGCGTCCTTGTTCACCTGCAAGGGGAGCAAACCACGCGCCGGTGTCCAGGCTGAAACACCTCTCCTGCTCTGATCCAGGGCTGGGCTGGCTCCGGAGAGGTCCACAAAGGCCATCGGCTCCTGCATGGCCGAGGAAGCGGTGCCAGACCCCTCGCCTTCGTGCTGGGAGGCTGGGCAGCACCTGAACTGGAGCCCTGAAGGAAACCTCCAGGAAAATCAAGCTGCTCCAGGAACCCACCCGTGCAACAAGTGTTCCCATCCCCCTGGCTGGCACGGGCTGGTGAGGAGGGGACTGCACATGGCGGAGGCTTCTTCGGAGCCCCTCGGCCATAAAGCGAAGAGGGAGGACTGGGAGAGCCTTGGCTTCGTGTGCGGGGCTGGGAACCGCTGAGCTGCTCCGGTTGTGTCTCTTATCTCCGAGCCTGTTCACTGTCTGACAAGCGATCCGGGGAGGCGATGTGGCTCCGCAGATAACCTCCTGGCCGCAGCTTAGGTCGCGTAAAGCGCGCCCGGGGAGCTGCAGGCTCAGCAGCACAGCGTCCTGAGGGCTGCAGGGCTGGGGGACAGGACCCCCATCCCCTGGGTGTGTTTGAGCTTCGGTCGGTGACTCGGGGGATGCAGCATCCCCGGCGAGCGCTCCAGGTGCCGTGCAGCACGTCCCCGTGCCCCGTTCGCCTGCAGGTCTCGATGGCTGTGGACGTATGCCCGCAGAGATGCCCCGGCCTTGCTGCCAGCCTGGTTTCCCTCGGCAGACGGCTGCTGCTCCAGCCTGGCTGCCAGGTGGAATAAACCCTTGCCGGGCAATGATAATTGGTGACAGCAGGGGCTGTCGCGGCTTGCCCGTGCCCTCAGCCCTCCGTGCCCCGCGGCAGCGTGCCGTTGTGGAGCAGAGATGCTGCTGGCAGTGAGGAGCTCCTGGTCGCGCTGCGCTGGCCGGCGTGGGCCTGGGCGAGCCCCGCCGTGCCACGTGTGCTGCCCACCCCGATCCCAGCGAGGCGGGTGCTGCGGTGGGCGGGTATTTGGCGAGATGCTGGGGGTTTTCCTTAGGTTTGGAGCTGGCTGGGAAGAGCTGCGATGCGCACGAGGCAGCTCGTGGCACCTCTGCAGCCCCCAGCTCCCACACCCGCTGCCTGAGCCCAGCACGGGGAGTTGGGTGCCCCTGCGCAAACGCAGTCACCCCGGCTATTTGAGCCCAAAGATCACGTACGGGCTGCGTGCCGGGGATTTCCCTGCCCGAGAGCTGCGCCCAGGCACCCTCCTGGAGCGGCTCTGCCCGCCCTGCGCCCGGCCACCTCCACCCGGGGGCTGCGGCATGGGTGCCCCCATCCCGGGCTCCGTCCCCATCCCCGAGGGGAGGTCGGGATGGAAACCCCATCGCGGCGTTACCATGGCAGCCTCCAGCAGCTCCCTCCTGACGCCGTACCCGCCGTGACGGCTCAGTATCAGCAGCTCCCGTGGGACCCATTCCAGCAGGATAAAGCGCTCTCGGCACGGGACGCGGCAGCTGGAGCGCGAGCGGCGGAGCCCCGTTGCGCTGCTGATGCTGGGAAGCGGCCTCCGAAGCAGAAAGGGGACCTGTGGGCACCTCCGGGCCGTTTTCTATGGGGAAAGTGGTCCTTGGCCTCGTTGGCATCCTCCCCTGGTCCTCGCATCCCCCCAGCCGTGCGTTGCCGCAGTGACCATCTCCACAGCGACTGGTTCCGAGGGGCTGCATCCAGGCACCGCGGCGGGGGGCGATGGGGACGCGTCCCCGTCCCCTCCTCCCCACGGGACCCGGAGGCTCCCGGGGCTCCTTCCCACCCCCAGGGGAGCGTGGAAGTGGGAATCCCTCAAGTGACAAATGTGTGGAGGAATCCCGAGAAAACTAATTGGTTCTCACCCCCCCCCCCCCCCCCAACGCTCGCTGGCTTTCACTTCGCAGTGGTAATTGCTGCTCCGCACCCATTAAACGGCCGTCTCGTGCTTCACGTGGGCTTGACTGAGAATTAATTTTGCGTACGTGTCCCTTCTGGGGAGCTCGGGCATTCGTTCAGGCTGGGGCCGCTGTCAGGAGCGTAACTTTGGGGGTGCAAGGGCGGCTTCTTGAAGTAAACGCCTAAAACCGAGGGTGTGGTTAAAAATGAGTGGGGTTTGTTCTCTTAACTCACTTGGGACAAGGCAGATTTGGAGTGGGATTTGCAGCAGCACCAGGATACCAAAAAAAAAAAAACCACCTTGGTTTTTGCTGAGGATTTGGTGTCCCGCCTGCTCAGGTCCCCTGGAAGCCCCGCGGGACGCCCACCCACGGGACACCCACCCACGGGACACCCACCCACGGGACACCCACCCGCACGTCCGAGCCTGCTCTGCCTCTCGAGGTCTGCCCGTGGGCTTCCTGTAACCGCCCCGTTTCTGCAGAGGGATGCCACCGGGCTGGGATTTCTGGGCTTTCGAAAGCGGGTTTCCTCTTCCTATTACCGATAAGTATCGAAGGGGAAGAGCTGCTGGGATTTTCCATTTGCTTTCCACTTGCCCTGCTGCTCTGTTTCCCCTTTGCCTTTCTGCCAGCCCCGCACGGTGACAATAAACCCGGGGGGTTTGCATCGCTTCCCCGAAGCAGGGCACTCTCCTGCACGCGCAGGGTGCAGCGCCGTTTGGGCTCGGGGACGATACGGGGAGTCGCCATTTCCTTGGTAAACAAACCTGCCGTTGTTACTGCCGTGGGATTTCTTTCGTTTTGTGGAAGCCTTTGATGCTGGGCTTCATCAAGCGCCGGGGTCAGCCTTCCTCGGGTGGGTCTTTGTCCTCAGGAGCGAGTCGCTCGGTGGTAGAAGTAGCTAATGGGCTGGGAGAGGTCGGGCACTGCTTTTGGAGCAGCCTGAGGGCCTCCACCGCGTGCTGGGCACTGACACCCTCCTGCGCAGAAGTTCGTCACCGAAACCTGCGGCCACCTACACGGAAACTCGGTCATGGTCCGTCCCAACGAGTCAAAAACGATGGGTTTTGGGTGGCAGGGGCTGTGAGGGATGGATGCACGGCCCCGATCAGGAGCTGGGCTCTCTGGGGGCAGCAGCAGAGCAGCCAGGAGCAGGCTGTAGCCGGTGGAGGCATCGCCGTTTCTCTGTTCCTGCCGAGGCCCTTACTGGAAAAGGGCATTTTCCCAGTTAGAGCTGCGAAGCAGCGAGGTCCCGCTGTGGGCTTCCTCTGCTGAATTGCAGGAAACAACAAAGCCCCAATGCAAAACGAAACGGGGAAGCACCAGGGGCTGCACTGGAGCTTCCCTGTCTGCCCGATGCGGGGCTGAGGGGTGCTGGGGGAAAGTTTCTCCTCCAGCCCTTGCAGGGCTTCCCCGCTCCATGGGCTCCGTCCTGTGCTGGGGGGTCTGTTACCGCTGCGGGATGGGCACGGGGCGCTGCTGCTGCTGCTGCCGCCGGAGGATTTGGGATTGTAGCTCACCCAGGGTGGACGTGGCGTGGGATGGGGCCGTCGTTCATGAGCCTGTGCAGGATCGTCCTGTCTGGGCTGGTGTGATGCCGGGAGAACCGTTGCCGTCTGCTTCTGCAGCAGATCTCCCGGTGGCGAGTGCTTCTCGGGACGGCGCTGCAGTCATTCGGCCCCATCAGAAGGTGCAGTCCCGGCCAGCCAAGCCCAGTTGGTTACTGGAAGGTTGTTACTGGAAAGCCGTGCTCTGCTGAGCTGTCGCGGGGCGGCGAGGAACCCAAGCGGGGGCTCGGCGCGGCTTTGAGTCACCTTTCCTGGGAGCGGGGCTGCGGGTGCTGCCCGTGCCGGGGGCAAGCTGCGTGGCCGGTGACGGCAGCGTGCGGCGCTTTGAGTCACCGGGACATCGTGTGCATAGCGAGACGGTGACTCCGTGCCGGGGTGTTTCCTGGGCCGTGGCACTGCCTTGGCAGCGTGAAAAGGGCCGGGCAGTTCCCATAATATTACCAGGCTGAGAGATGGCCCCGGAGACTCCGTGCAGAGCAGGGCTCAGCTGGGTTCCCCAGTGCAGCTCCGAAACCCGGGCGTGAGCCAGCCTTGCTGGGGGACTTGAGAAAGCAGGGACTGGGCTGCACCACCCCGGGTCTCTGCCCTGTATGCAGCAAGGGGCAGCCCCAAATCAGGGCCTGCTGCTGCCCCCGTTCGCCTTGTCTGCACCCCTGGTGCGAGCGTCAGTGCCTCTCCCATAGCCCCGTGAAAAGGTTGGTGCAAATGCTGCAGGAAGGTGCCCTTTGTAGCTAAAGCACCCCGGTGTGTGCCGCTCTCCCCCCAGCACAACTCCTTTTCGGAGCTGTGGGCTCCCTGGGGTGGAGAAGGCAGCCGGTGCCGTGCTCCCCTGGGTGAAACTTCCCACGGAGAACTGACCCCTACCAAAATCTCCGGTGCTCGCTGCCTTTGTTCGGTGCCACGCCGCGTTTCCAGTGCCATGGGGCTCCCAGTCTCTCGCTGGGTGTGAATTATTTAAGCCTCGCTGTGGTCCTGGGAGCGCAGGAAGGTGTTGGTCTGAAACTGCCTCCGACAATGGGAAGCGGGGATGGAGAAGAGGAGAAGGCAAGAAAAGGGGAGGCTCCCGCCCGGATCAGACATGCTCCCTGCCTCACAGCCTCTCATCCTTCCAGCTCTGCCTGTTCGCCTGCCGCAACAGCCGGAGGGAAAAGCTGTAGCCTCCGCAGACCCGGTTTGATCGCAAGCAGAAATCAACAGCAGGCAGGACCTGTTGTGTCTCGGGGACAATGCGCGGGACCCGCGAGCGCCGCGCATGCAGATGAGGCTTTCAGCCTCGCGCCAGCGCAAGGTGGGAGCCGGCACCGGGATCGCCCCGAGAGCAAGGAGCGGCTGGGGAGGCAGCGTGCCGCGGCATGCTCCCAAAGGGCTGCTCCTCCGACCGCGGGAGCATCGCCCGCTGCACACACGCACACGCACAGAGGCGCGCTCGCTCACACACGCGCACACACGGCCTCTTGGTGCGGCTCCTCGCAGCCCTTTGATTCGCGAGGGAGGAAATAAGGGCGCTCGGAGCGGCGGCAGCAGCTGTTGGCAAGATGCGCTGAGAAAACCGAGCGGGGAGAGATCTCTGGTCCGCTTCCCTGCCTGGGCTGGAGCCCCTCCCGCAAGAGGAGCGGCGGCAGAGAGAGGAGAATGAGCAGCCCCTCCGCGCCTGGGAAGATGGAGGCGAAACCTTTGTTCAACGTGCAGAAGGCTCTGGTGCAGCCCGTGCAGATGTGCATGTTGGATATCCCCCTGAGCGTGCAGGATGACGATGTAAGTGGCAGGCGAGGCAGCCGCCGGCCCCGCGGGGGCTCCGGGGATGGGGTGGGCGTGCAGGGGGGGCAGAGAGGAGCCGTGACCCCACCCCAGCGCTGGCCGGGGCTGGTGGACTCGTGGCAAAGTTGAAGGTGCCAAGAGGTGGCACCGCCTCCCGGCGCAGCCCTTTCCTCCCCAAGCGCTGCGTTTGGAGCCAGCCCGAGCCTTGCTCTTGCAAAACCCAAGATGAAAGGAGGAGTCGGGGAGGCAGGGGAAGCTCCCCGCAGGGTGGGAGACTCGCCGTGGCGTTCAGTGCGGAAGGGCAGGTTTCTCGCAGGTGTCCTGGCTGGGGATGGCTCGGAGGTGGTGGCAGAGCTCGGGGCCGCCCTGCCCGGCCCCTCTGGCACCGTGGGCACCGCTCCTGCCCGCTCGGCTGCAGCAAAGGGCAGGGCTTGGATGCACAAAGTGGCGCTGGCTGCAGCGCCGGGGTGGATTTCCCCAGGCGTGTGGCTCAGGGTGCCCGTCGTCACCTTAACTCTGCCCCTCGCAGGAACACACCGGGAACCCGACCGCACGGGGGAGAGCCCTGCCCCAAAGCTGCCGGGGACCCCAACGTAGGGGCAGTGCTTCCCCCAGCTCGCGGTGGGCGAGCAGGCGGCATCCCGGCTCCGCGAGGGTTCGGGATGCGCTCCAGGTGCCGTCAACATTTTGGGGCAGAGCTGCCTCTGGCTGGGGAGCAGGGGAAGCCCCCGCTCTCGCTGTGCGTGCTCAGCGGTCGTCCTCACCACAGGGGCCTTAAATCTGCATTTTTTCCTGGTGGAGAGCGATCCGAATATAATGGTGAACGTTACCTTCTCTTCTGCGTTACCTGCGTGCTTAAAGGGATAAAATGACACCGAGAGGAGAGGAGGGAGGGCTCCCCTGCGGGCGCCGTGCCGGATCCTGGCAGGGGTGGGCAGCCCCAGCCCAGCCCAGCTCCTCTGCAGGGATGGGCTCGCAGGGAGCCTCCTATATTTAGAAACACCCCAGGGGTTTTGCCAGCACCCAGGGTGCCGCTGTGCTAATGAGGATACCTGCGACGGTCACTGCAGAGCCAGCAGGGCGTGCCGGGGCTGGGAACGCGCCCCGAAATCGTGGCAGGGAGAGGAGGAGGGAGGCGAGGGCAGCCTGCGGGGTGCTGGAGCGCGGGAAGAAGGTGCCGACCTCGCAGCCGGGTGCTTTATTCTCATTTAGCTTGATTTGTCAGCAGCTCACACCTCGCCGTAGCCATACCTGGGGCTGGGTTTCCCCGCAGCGTGCGGTGTGCTGTGGGATCCTCAGGGTTCACCAGCGCTGGAGACCGGTGTCCGCCTGGGACGGGGCGTGGGGATGCCCTGCCCTGGGTTGCTCGAAATGACCTCTGCCTGCTAATTGTATCCGTGGTTTCGTTGCAGAATGGAAAAAATAATAATAATTAAGGGGGTTGTGCACAGTGGGAGGGATATTTTTTTGTTTGGTGTCCCCAGCCCTCCGTCACCGCCGGGGCGTTCGCTCCATTGTGCGGGACGGAAGGGGTTAGCGCTTCCCAGTGGAAACCCAAACCACTGGGAGCACGTTCTCCAGCATCCCCCTTTCCACTCCAACTGGGGCTCCGCCTGCGTGCCTCACTGTGTTTGCGCGAAGGAAACCCGGGGATGCTCGCTGCCTTCCCTTCTCCCAGAAAGCGGGGGCGAGGCGGCTGCGCCCCCGCAGCGCCGGCACCTCTCTCCCTGCTTGGAGCCCCCGCAGCGGGGAAGCCGCGGGCGAGGAGCGATGGGGAAAGACCTCGCTGGCGGCCAAGGAGCTCCCCCAGCCGTGGGTGTCAGTGCCTCATGCCCGCCCAGGGCTGTCCCCACGCTGTCACCTCGCCGGGTGGCATCTCCTGCTCTGCTTCAGCACCTGCAGGCTCACGGCTTGCCTTTCCTCTTGGAGAGGGCGCAGGGAATTTGGGAGAAGATTAGGGACTGTTACACGGGGACTTCAGATGCACGCACCTGAGCGGAGCTCTAATAAGTGGACGGGGTCCAGGGGCCGATTGAAGCAGGGACCACGCTGACAAGCGGCCGAAAGCTGCCCAGCAGCACTGCCTCCCGACCCGCCGCGAGCGAGGGAGCGCCCGGGCTGGTCCACAGGAGGCAGGGATGGGAGCGGATAAAACAAACCTGCACCACGGGAAGGGAGTCGGAGCAGCATCCCAGCTGCGTCACCGTGCCCCGCTGCTCTCTGGGGCACCCCCTGCCTCTCCCCGCTTTTTTGCCTTTTGCAGCTAAGGGAGGGAGGAAGGGACATTGGCACCCGTGGCACGTGGGCACCCGTGGCCACATCCAGGAACCAGACAGAGGTTCCTCTCGTTTCCGTCCCCCTCGCTGGCTGTCGCTGGGGCTGCCAGTCCCTCCCTTTCGTAACCCAGCCGAGCAGTTGCAAAATTTCTCAGGGCGCTTCTCGTGCTACTATGGGTAGGGATTTCCAAACCTTCGCTAATAAAAGAGTAACGGTTTCTGTATCTGGGAAATGGGGAAATCAATGAACGGGCTGTCGCAAGCGATGTAACGGCTTTTGGGGGCACCTCGGCACTTGCCTCGTAGGATGGAGCTGCACGGCAGGCCGCTTGGTCAGCTTCCTTGGCAGTATCTGCTCCCTGCGAGTGGTGGGGACGGGAACAGCGTCCTGTGCTGCTGGGGTGCCACTGCCTGGGCACATCCCAGGGGGTCAATCCCATGCCTCGGGCTTTGGGAAGCCATCGGGTGAAGGCACCAGCACCCTGCTCAGCCCCCCGTCCTTGCTCCTCGGTGACGTCCTCGTGAGCGCAGTAGGTTTGACTTCAAAGCAGTTAGCAAATATTTTCCACTCCAGTGGGCTAATTAGTTAAATTACATTTCACATGCTAATTTATTCCTCTAATATTATTTTTTTTCCCAATGTGCTGACGTACAGGAGGAGATAAAAGCTTGGTTTGACCTTAGAGCCAGGCCCGGAGGAGCTGGAGATGGGAGCGAGCGATCCGTTCCCAGGTTTGCTGTAGCCCAGGTTTATTCCCCGCTGCGTTCAGAGATCTCGTTCGGCTGGGCTTTTTGTGTTTTAGCTGACTGCGGCCTGGGTACCTTGGGTGTAATGTCATCTCCTGGCACGTAGCAGAAAAACTTGGAGATCAGCACTAATGAGTTACCGATGCTCCATTACTCAGGAGCACAGCGGTGTGCGGCACCATACGGCCTCAGAGTGCTGTGTAGATGGCAAGGGACGAATCCTGCCCGGGGGGGCTCGGGGCAGCGCCGTCTCCTGCGCACCAGCGGCACCGGGGCTGCCCTGGGGGCTCAGTCTGCTCCTTGACAATCTGCCCTGCACCAGGGCTGATGGAGCTGGTTGTGCAGGGGCTGGAAACGAGCCTTCCTCACCACGCTTGGGAGGATGAGCGCCCCTGGAAGGGAGGCGGATGCTCTCCCCATCCCGAGCCACCAGGGCTCAGCACCCTCCCATGGACGCAGCGGGTGTTTTCGGGTGATGGGATGAGCTGGCGAGTGGGGGGACGCATGGTGTGAAAACCTTTCGTCCCACTGGTGAACCCTTGCTGGTGACTGAGCCCTGCCCAGAGACTCAGCGCCCACGCCCCCCTGCAGCATCCCTCCTTTGGGTGGCTTTGCCCACCTGTGCCCACCGGGGAGCGGGTGGGCTTCCAGCCGGCAGGACGGGGAGCTGGAGCTCGCGGGGGTCACGGTTCGGTCCCAGGCGCTGGGGCGAAGCAGTCGCTGAAAACAGCTCTGCAATGAATCAAACGCTTTGTCGTGTTTATATCAAAGGCTGTTTCTTTTCCACTGCCTGTGCATGGTAGATGTTATCAGGAGGGAGGAGCTGAAAATGAGCGCTGGGACTGTTTCCTGACCACAATTACAGACAAAAACAACAAATCCCTCCATCCTCTCTCTTTTGGCCAAACTCTCCTTTCCCCTCGGGTGAATCACCGCTTGGCTTTTTAGAGGAAAACTGGAAACTACGGAAAAAGTCACCCAGGCTGAATCCTCATCCGCGAGGGCAGAATTCCAGGAGAGCGCTGTAAAATCCTGGGACTTGTGGGAAGCAGCAGAACCCCCCCCCCACTGTACCCCTGCCTCCCTGGGGGCTGGGTTTCACCCCCCTGGCGAGGCTGCCCCATGGCTTCAGAGCGTGCAAACAAGTGTGAGGGGGCACGGGCGTGCTTCTTGCTTGTGGTGTCCGTGCAGGTGGCCATCCTGGGAGCTTTGGGGGCGGTGGTGGTTCCCAATTCCAGCTGCTGGGGGGGCTGGTTGGCGTGCTGGGCTGAGCTTTCACCCTGGGCTAAAGGGATGGGGGAGAGGGTCACCGATGGCTGCTGCGTTTGGTTCCCGGGTGCTAACGCGGCTGGAGTCGTCGCCTCCATGTCCGTGCGAGCTCCTCGACTGAATCCACGAGGGGAACGGGGCCGTGGGCGTTGCTGGGCTGGCGATACTTTAATAAGCAGCCAGCAGGACCGCAGCGATGCAGCCGGGCGGGCGAGGGTTGCCAAACCGAAATGAGAACCCAGACCTCTGGAGCCTCGAGCAGAGTCTGCCCCGTGCCCGGGACTCATCCTGCCCGGCCACTCGTCATCGCAGCCCCAGCGGGTGGCTCGGGGGAGCCCCACGTGCCGACTGGGAGACGGGGCTCGCTGGTGTGATTAAAGCAATGCTAATTCTCCCTGTGCTGCAAGTGCAGAAGGAGCTGATGCTTCCAGGAGAACTGTCGGACTGATCTGCTTTCCGTGGGTTTTTGTAAGTGATTGGCTGCGTCTGTGCTTGCCAGTAGCTGCAGAGTAGAAATTGCAAAGAAAATTTGGTAACACACCTCGTGCTGTGTCCTCTACTGGTACAAGTCAAGGCAAAACCACTGGTTTGGGTGGCGATACCCCCTAACTCTTGCTTTGGACGTGATTTAATGTTCAGAGAGATGTCCTGGAGTGTTGCCCTGTCGCTGTGCTCTTCCTCCTCCCCATCTTTTAGCCCCAGCTGCTGCCCGAAGTCCGGGGGCAGTGTGAGAGCTTGCCCCTTGCAGCTTTTACTCTGCAGACAAGCGTCTCCCAGAGGCGTGGGCTCAGCCTCCTGCACTTTCTCAGGTGAGGTGGGCTCTCTTCTCCCCGTTTTTCTCTCTCCTCTCTCGTTTTCCATCCCGACGACACCACGAGGGCCGTCGAGCTCGGCGGAGCACCTCGCACGGCTCCCGGCGCCCGCGTGCTGCTGGCGGTCGCTGGCTCCGTCCCGGCGCCCCGGCTGCAGCTGCCTCCCGGCGGCACGAGGTCCCTCTGGGACAGCACGTTGTCACTGTCACTTGGCCCCGGGGCTCGGAGGAGGGCTGCGGGCGCAGCTGCCGTGGCAGCGTGCCATGAGCGTGCCGGCGCCGCTCCGCTGAGCCACGGCGGGGTTTGGAGGCTGGTTTGGGGCTGTGGGAAGGGCGCGTTGCAGTGCCCAGCTGGGGCTTTGCAGGGGCACAGGGGTGCTTCTCGCTGACAGCAGCTCCTCTCTCGCAGTGCTCAGCGTCCCTGAAACATTTCGGTATTAATATTTCAGCAAGGGTTGGCGCCGTCCCGCCCCGAGGAGGTGGCTCGTGGTGGATGCTGCGTGGCGGGGCAGCGGTTCCCTCCGTCATCTGGCCGTGCTGCAACGTGCAGGCAGGCACTGTGACGGTTCGCTTTGGGCAGAACTTGTGATACTCGGTATTTTTAACTCGTGGGGCACGCAGGCTGCCTGCTGAGGGGAGCCGCAGTCCACGGCCGAGGCTTTCAGGTGTCCCCTCGATACCGACGCTGGCTGAGAGCAGCATCCCCGGTGCTCGCCTTCCCCTGTGCCTACACGGTAAGGAACTGTCTCTCTTAAAGTGAAGACCCAAAGTTATGAACCGTGAAGGCTGTTTACATCCAAAGGCTGGCTTGCTGTTTTTTTTTGCATCCTCTGCCGTGCAGCCTCATGCAGGTGTCTCCTCGTCCCAGGTCCTTGCTTCTCTCCCGGCTCCCACTGGGTCGGAGTGCCCTGGCTCTCAGACAGCCTGCGGGCTGGCAATCCCTGACCCGCTCCCGTTGATGGCTGCCTTCGCTTTTCGAAGCTGGGTGCTGCCAGCTCCTGAGGGCAGCGGGCAGGATCAGGCCCTCGGCCGGGGCGCATCGAGGAGCTGTTTGAGGTGAGCGGTGTGATGTGCTTGGTGGTGTCTGGCCATAATGCTGGCAACAGGGCAGCAAATGCAGAGCTTTAACACCCCCAGTGATGCTGGGCCACTGCTCGCTCTGCTGGGAAACAGCATCCAAAAAGGATAACCCTAAAAATAACCCCTTTCTGCTTGTCCTTTTCTTCTCCCTTTAGGCTTCTATGTGCATTGGTCTGAGAGTTTGGGTTTTTTTCTTTCATCGTAGCAACCCACCCCTCTTCCCCCCAGCCCTTCTACTTCCCGTTCTGGGAACTGAGCACAAACCAAGAACTGTGAACGGAGAGGTCGGAGGGGAAACGCCATTTTTAGCAGCAGCCTCCGGGCTGACCGACCCCAGCAGCCGGGGGCACCTCTGGGGCCGTGGGGGCGGCGGGCTGGAGCCAGCTGCTGCAGCCCCCCAGGGTCCAGCAGCGTCGCGGTCACGGCTCGGGGAGCTCCTGCCCGGGGGGGTCCCACCTGGGCAGCCCCCGAGCTGCTGGGGCTGGGAAGTGGAGATTAATCCCCACCCGCTGCGTGCGAGGGAGAGGGATCAAAAGGAACTGTGAAAATCCCGGATTTCCCTTCCCGTTTGGCAGAGGGAAGCAGGGGGCAGGAGACGGACGGGCTGCGGGGCGCAGCTCCACCATTTCCCATTGCACGGGGCTTGACACCCTGCGCCCGTGGGCCTTCATCCCCGGTTATTTTGGGGTCAGCACAAGGCTGCATCCTGGCAGCAGACCCCATCCAAGACCTTCAACAAACCTCAAATTCCGGGGGGCCCCCTCGCCACGAGGCTGCTCCAGAAAAGAGCTTTGCAAGTGGATGTGGATGTTGGGAAGGGAAAGCAAGGCTCTGAAGGGAAGGGAGGCTCTGAAGGGAAGGGAGGCTCCGAAGGGAGGCTCCACGGGGCTCTGGCTTTGGCAAGGAGGTGACTCGGCACACGCCAGCCCGGTGAGGCACCTGCGTGCTGCCACGTTGCACGGCTGCGTGTCATGGAAACACTGACACAGCCCCGCACCAGCGTGTCGCAAACAGCAACGGGGTAATTAACCATCAATACGTAACGATCTTCACTGCTGAGATGAAAAAAAATCAACACGCAGGCTGCTCGGCAGTGGGTTAATCAGCCCGACCTGTCGGTGCTGTGAGAGCTGACGGTGGGAGAAGCTCGTTGGGGCAGGATGCGGCCGGGCGCTGCGATGGCTTGCCGAAAGTCCTGCCAAAGTCGGATCAGAGCCTTTGGGAGCAGCTCGTTGCACCCGTCTTCTGCTTCCTGACCCACCTAAAAACGCCTGGGTCACATTTCCTAGCCTTCTTCCCTGCAATGAGGAGGCAGAAAACTCTTAAAATCCGTTTTCCTACCGAAATGAGGTTAACGGCGAGCTGGTGTCTGCCTGTTTGTGCCCCCCTCCCCGAGTGACTTCTCAACCTGCTGGCCCGCTTCATGCAAAGTCGGCGGAGGGCTCGCAGATAATTAGATCTATGCAAAAATGATGAAAGGAGGTAGCTGAGTGGAGGAAAGGAATCTTGTAAATGCCCCCAGAACAGCTGTAGCGTGAGCTCATGTATTATTAGACACCAGAAAATCCACGTGGGAGACGCTGCTTACAAACGCTTTAACCACAAAAACATTTTCAGTCTCAGTTCGTACATTTTTAGGCACCGAAGGCGGCCTCGAGACACAAAACCATAGGAAACGAGACCCGAGTAGTTCCAGCACTCACAGGGCGACCTTGTTATTTTAACGAAAACCGAAATTCTTCAGCGCTCGCCGTGATCCCCGGAGCCAAGACTCTGAGGAAGAAGAGCGTAAATCACGACCCGGAGGGCCAGCAGCGCCGTGGCCGGACCCGGTGCCGTGACTCAGCACCGCCGCGGCTGTTTGTGCCACCGAAACCGAGGGATAAAGCTGGCCCCGTGCCACCGGCGGATGGCATTGTTGGGAAGAGCGCTGCTCTGCCGCGCCAAGCAAGCCCAACAAAAAGCCGTGCTGGCCGTCGGGGGACGCGCCGGAATAACTTCCCCTGCTGAAACAATGCAGAGCGGAAACCTTTTCAAGTGGTTACTACCGAGGGGAAAATAATTTGGGCTTTTCTAAACATCCTCTGAGGGTCTGACAATACCTGGGAAGGCTAAAAGACTTTTGCGATTCTTAATTGACTTTTCAGCCATGTGGCCGTGTGTCTCATCGGGGCGATACCCGGCTCGGGCTCTGGGCAGTCAGACTTTCCCTTTCCAGCTCTTGCCAGGCTCCTTTCCTGCCTCTCGTGGGGACACCAGAAAGTGTTAAAGCAGGATCCTTCCATCTCTACTCGCTGCGCTCTGCCCCGACCGAGGGGATTTGGCCCAGGTGCTGTCGGCGTCAGCGAGCACCCGCATGCTGTCCTATCCCATGGCCCTGCCCCGCTCCTGGCCCTGGCTTCTCGCTGCCAGCCACGCCATCGCCACGCTCTGCGGCTGCCTCCAGGCTTCTCCCCTCGCTCCAAACCAAGCCAGCGTCCCTGCGGCTTGCACCGCGGCTTCCCGACGTGCCCGGGTTTTGATGTATGCTTTCCCTGACGCTTGTGCGGCTGGAGGAGATGCAGGGCCATTGTTGGAACATCCTTTTCCATATCCCCCATTAAAGGGCTCTGTTCCTGTTTAGCTGGATTTCTTTGTTTTAAGTAACCTCAGTTATTTACTTGTGGCATTAGCGCTGTGTGTGCGGTGCACCTTACTGCCGCTTCGCGTATTTCCAGGATCTGGCATTTAAATCTGTTCCACCTCACTCCTATTCTGGGCTAACTCTGCGTTAAACCCGGGCTGCCCTGAGCCTGTTTGGCCTTGCTGCCAGTAGTTCTGCTCAGCGTGGCTCTGCAGCCTGCGTGGGTCCCATGTTTAGCTTTGGACATAGTGCAGTCCTGCACGGTGCATCAGCTCCGTGCGCTGCTCCTCTGCCTTTGTGCTTTTCTCTTGGGCCTCCTAGCAGCTCCGCGGCCCCGTTCCCTCCCCTACGTGTGCCCAGACACGTTTCAGCAACGGGGATGCTCATGGTGCTGGAAAATGTGCCAGGGTAAGGAGCTGGCGATGAGCAAAGTTTCTTCGTTATCCGTCGGGATTTCTCCGTTGGTCCGCTGCCAGGTCCTCGTGTTTCCGAGAGGCTCCTTTTACAAGATTCAGCTGAATGTGTCAGTTCGGCTCCTTACCGGCGCTGGAAAAATGTACTTGCTGCCCTTGAAGGTACCTTGAAAGGTGAGCGGAGCCCGAGCCCCGCTCTGTGTCTGTCCCATCCAGGCGCCCCACCTGGCCGTGGGGAGCCCTTTTTGCCATCCGGGTGATTTTTAGGGGGCTGCACCAGGCTGGAAGGGGGCATGGGGGGGAGAGGGAAACGCTCAATAATGCCCAGGGAATCCCGTTATGGGTTGAGTTCCCTTTGGGAAGCGTCACAGCAGGGACCCTGCAAGGCTCAGGGGTGCTTTGCCAACGCCTTGCCCCATGTCAGGAGTCGGCAGCTCTGTATTTCTGACACTCATAATGAAATCTCACTGCGCCGTCTTATTTTCCTGGTGGACGAGAGGGCCCGTTTCGATTTCAGAAAGGAATTTATCGTATCTTCAGGGGTTACACCCATTCCTGTCTTTCCCTGCCAATTTCTGTGGCTTCTTAACCTTTCTCTTTCCTACCAGTGGTTTGCCTTTTCCCTACTATCCGACAGAGGAGTGCAAGCACGGGTGGAAGCTGCAGTAATTCAGAGCACCTGGGAGCCCCGAGCTGGCCGCATGCTGATTGCTAAGCAACGCAGAAAAATGTTTTTCCTGTTTTTCTTTTGGTTACGAGCACCTTAGGTGGTATTTGTTAAAAGAGCTGACTGAAACATTCCGGCAGAAAGGTGATAGGGAGATAAAAGCTGCCTTTAAAGACAAATGGCTCAAGAAATACGTCTCCATGTCTGCAGCGTGTCCGGCTGCAGCAGCCCCATGCCCGCTGACCTCAGCTCCGGGAGCCTGAAGTTCAACTGAAGGGGAGAGGCTGCAGCTCCCACTCGACACGGGGACGTCTGGTGCTAAAAGCTGCTGGGGATCCAGCGATCCTCCCCCAAAACCAGCCAGCCCTGGGCAAGCTGCTCTGGTTGTTTCGCTTCATCCCCCTGCTGCTGGCCGCCCTGCGAAGCGCCGTGAGGTCTCTTGGTGCTTTTCCCAAGATGGAGCCTGTTATCTTTGGCTTTCTGGGCGTGTTTCAATGTTAGCAGTCGTATTTGGCCTCTCATTTTTTTTTTTCTGGGTATTTTCTTTTCGCTGTAAGTGGCTGCGTGACTTCTTTGTGGCAATGTCCCCGTGCGCCTTTCCCCAGAAGTGTCCGCACGAGGTGTGCTGTGGTCAGTTGTTTCGCAGAAAGTGGCTTTGATTTCCCCGGGCACCTCGTGCCGGCCTTGTTCTGCTGAATTTTAGAGGTCAGCAGGTCTGAAAACCTGAGGCTTACGCTATCATCTGCTGCCCTAATGGAAGATGCTCAAATATCGTGGCAAAGCGGGTGGTGTGAGCACTAGGATGGAGTGGAAATATTCCTGCAAACTCGTTAGTCTGCCAGGCCGGTGGCATAATTGTGCTGCCATGGCCGAGCATCAGGCTCCGCGGGAGGTGCTGCGGCCCGGCTGCTCGCGGGGGGCTGCAGGAAACCAAGCCCGGCAGAGCGGGATGCAGAGGTTCAGATCCTGATTGCCCGGGGATTTGGTGCGCTTCCTTCGCTGGGCACTGACGATAACTTGGAGCCTGCCTCGCTGCCTGAGATGTTTGGTGCGCTGCTGGAGGCTGCGCTCCTGAGTCAACCCGGTGCCCGATCCTGCTGCCCGTGGTTGCAACAGGGGTGGCTGCAGCACAGGCGCTGAGTGCAGGGGAGCCCGGGCAGCCTTCCCCTGCCTGCACAAAGAGCTCCTGTGGCAGAGAAAGGGCCCCAGAAACGCCCCAAACCTGGAGGCAGCGCTGGGTCTGAACAGCCGGGCTGAGGGATTCCTAAAACACCCTGGCAAGCGGTGTCTGGCTCGCCCCTAAAATCTGGATAAAGACTGTCATGGATCGTGATCACGAGTGGGAACTGGGGCTGTGGGAGACGGGGCTGGCTGGGATCCATTGGTCCCCAAATAAATTCTGGGAGCGGCTGCTCTAACCTAACATCGGCGTGCAGGGGGTACTGAGCGCAGCGCTGATATCACTGCCCCTTCTTGCACAAGCCGTGAGGTTTTTTTCCTGGAGTAGAAGAGGAAGTGGTGCTAGTTCTTTGTTTTATAAGAAACGCTAATAATAATAATAGTAATTTTCCAGTTGAGCCTGGGCCTTGGAGAGGCGAGGGCAGTGGAAGTGAAAGTTTCAAATGAAAATCTGAACACACAGAAAGTTTTGATTCAGGACTCAAAGCAAGCAGTAACAGACAGCCCAACTTCCAGTTAATAATTCTTTTCTACCAACAGCACTTCTCCCAAGTGCCTTACAAACGAGGATGCAAAGCGCTTCCCCAGCCCCTACGGCGCGAGGAGGTATTCCTGCCTCCATTTTGCAAGCGGCCGGGCACGGAGCGCTGCGGGGACTGACCCGACGTGCTTCGTGAGCTGGTGCCAGCCACGATAATGTCGCGACTCCCATTCCCAAACTGTGATTTTCCAGACTCCCGACTGATGGGGAAAAGCCCTGGTGATGTGGAGTACGGGAACAGGGTCAGCAAGAGTCGTGTCCTGCAGGAAGCGCGCTGGGAAGCCCTGCCCCGCAGCGGAGGACAGTGAAGGAGGGCGGCTGTCCGCAGGGCTGGCGGAGCTTCGGGGTGCTCAGGGGCTGTGGGATGAGCTCAGAGCTCAAACGTGCCGGGGAGAGAACTCGGGGTGTGCGCTGAGCCCTGGTATTGAGGGAGAAGCCAAGGTCTGAGCCTGCAGGTGCCGACCCAAAGCTGTCGGGAACTGGCGTAGCGTTTGCAGAAGCCCCTGGTCGTTACCCGTTCCGCATCGTTAGCCGCGTGGGGAAGCCTGCGGGCTGGAGGCTGTGGCAGACGAGGGCAGGTTTGTGATTTTGAAGTGCATGGGTTTGTGTTTATTCAGTCAAAAGCTCATTGCAGGGTGATGGAAAGAAACCAAGTGAGGGATTTCCCGCAGCACCCGGTTCCTGCACCCGTCTCTGCTCCTGCGCCTGCTGAAGTCGCTGGGACATTTACGGCTGACGTCAATGCAAAGTGCTCGGTGTGTTGTGAAAAGCTTTTGCTGAGCTTGCCAAATGTAAAATGATTATTATTTTTTTTTAATGAGTCACTCAATCGTAGATGGTTTCCTTAAATCCCCTGCTCCAGGAGTCACATGTATAAAATCAAGGTAACTTTCAAAAATTTCTTGACCTTCAAGGGAGAGAAGCTTGAGGGTGTGATCCAAGTGTTGCCTTTCAGCTCTACGCTTAGAGGCAAAGACGGAGCCCTGAAAAGTTATTTGTTTCAAGTCTCACGGTTTTCAAGAGCTTGGCCCCTGAAGGCTGAGTGTTTGGGGTTAGCTGCGCTGAGCAAACATCCTGAACTTGGGCTCCTGACCCCGCTTTGAGTGTTTTGCTTTTCAGGCCCAGAAGGTTCCCAGGAGAGGAGAAAGGAAACTGGCTGGCTATTTTTAAACCCTCTCAGTTGCCTTCCTGCTTTATATTATTTATTATCCATTATCAAAAGTGTTTCTCCCCTGAAACTATCTTTAGTGGTCAACCGAGGGACCGGTGAAAATTGCCCATCAAACAGAGCTGCAACTTTCCGTAGAGGTCAGACGGAGCTGGAGGGCTTTGCAGGGTTTTGCCAGCTGCAGATGAGTGGTGCTATTATCTGTGATGTGCACGTGGGCAGTGTCAAGTGATTCCCGTTGTGGGCTGCAGTTTCACCGGCCCGAGAGCCGAGTACCCAGGGAAAGCAGGGTCTCCTCTCCCAAAGACCCCGCAGCCCGGAGGGGCGGCACCAGTTCCCCCGGCTGGGCGCTGCCTGATTTCTGCACGCACCCAGCCAAACGAGGTGTGTGTGACCATCACGTTTTATTGCACGTCTCGCTGTATCACGCAGGTTCCACGCGACACGGCAGCGGTAAAATCAGCATCGCCCCCAGGAAAGCATCCCAAAGGCACGGGGCTGCCTCGGGCAGCGCAAAGCCCTTGCGCAGGGAGGGCTCGGTCCCTTTTCCCAGGGTGTCCCTGGAGGTCCCGTTGACCCTCTGTGGCTCCAGATAAGCGGGACAATAGCCCGCATTGTTCTCGCTCATCCTCCTGCCTGGTAAATTTTCAAGTTTGAAGAGTGTTGCAGCCCTGGCAGCTTTGTTAATCCTTTCCTGCCCGGGCAGGAGGTGCAGGTGGTGGTGCCCTGGGCAGAGCTGGCTGTGCAGGCTGTGGCTCCATGTTCTCCTTGGAAATAAAGCCGCGGGGCTGGACGGCCTGGGAGGCTGATGTTATTTCAGCTGTGCAGAGAGAGCTGAGGCGTAAAAGTCTGGGTTTTGGTGGTGTCAGCAGCAACTGCGATGCAGTTTATCGGCAGGGTGTGAGGAGGGAAGGGGAAGAGGCAGGGGAGGGTGAGAGCACGCCGCGCTCAGCGCGGAGGGGTGGTGAATGACGAGCAGGTTTGCCTGTTTCTCTTTGCCTCTGAAAGCAAAGTTATGTGGCGTGGTTTCAGCATGGGCTTGGGGGCTCAGAGCCTCTCTAATCTGGGATCTGCAGCCCCAGTCTCCCTTTCCCTGTGTCCCTGCTGGGCCGTATGTTGGCGCCCTGGACCCCACGCACTGGGAGCTGGCACGGGGATGGGGTCAGACCCTGCTCCCAGCACTGGCTTGCCGTGGGGCCCCACAAATGTCCCTTCATCTCCATGGGGCCATCACCCCATAAAATCCAGCTGGGGCTGGGCAGTGCTTCCAACACAGACGGCACCGTGGGGGGGCTGAGCCCCCGCGATGAGATGCACCCCAGCTGAGCGTTGACGCGTGCCCTCCATCTCCACGCAGACCCAGAATTATTAGGGTAACGTGCCATGCTGGGTTTTGGGTGGGGTGGTCTCAGGACCCCGGACGTGGGGGCGTGAAGCCCCCCCCTCCCAGCACCACGTCCCCCCAGGGTCACCTCCGTGCCTCGCCCCCCCCCCGCGCCCCCTTTTCCCCCCGCTCCCTGCCGCCCCCCAGCTCCGTGCTCTGCCATGGGGCGGGGGGGCGGCCCCCTTTGCAAGCTCCCCCCTCCTCCTTCCTTTCCTGGCTCCGTCCCCGGGGGGGGGCCGAGCCGAGCCGAGCCGGGCCAGCCCCCGGGGCGGGCGGAGGCTTTAGGGGAGGAAACCAGCGCTCGGCTCCGCGCTGCCACCGGGCTGCTCCGCCGCTCCCCCGCGTCCCCCAGCCCGCTAGGGTTAGGGTTAGGGGGTCAGGCTTAGGGTTGGGGGGCCCTGTCCCCCTAACCCCCCCCCGTTTATCCCGGGGCTGGCCGGGGATGCGGTGCCCATGGTGAGCCGCCGGCACCATGCCGCCGCCGCGCCCGCCCCCGAGAAGATGTTCGAGGGCTGCCGGCGGGCGCGGAGCCTTTGGGGCGGCGTGAGGCTGGAGGTGGCCGGCGAGAGCAGCCCCGTGGTGCTGCACAGCTTCACCCAGCTCGACCCCGACCTGCCGCCGCTGGAGGTGAGAGCAACGAGGCTTTTTTTATTTTTATTTTTTTTTTTTTTTTGGGGGGGGGGGGGTGGGGGGGGCTCGGCCCGCTGGGAGCGGAGCCCTGGTGCTCGTCCCTTTGTGGTTTGGGGCTCGTTTGCAGGATGGGAGAATCCGGGGTTAGGTACGGGGACAGCTGGGGCAGCCTGTTTTATTTCTTTCCATTTATGAAATAACCGGGTGCCCCTGCTCGTCTCTGCGCTCTGTCCCTGGGCCATCGAGGGGCGGGCAGGCAGCCAGACCGGGCTCTGCTGGGGGAAGCAAAGGGCCTCTCCCCCCTCAGAGCAACCAGGGCAGGGGGGCAGATTGCTAAAAGTGGGGGCTCCTAATAACTCGTTTGAGCCCACCAGCTGCTGGAGGTAGGAAACTGCTCGTATCTGAGCTGCCCGTAAGGGCTTCAGGCTCATCCAAGCCCCATAAGTGTCCTCTGGGAAGGTTATGGGCACCAGGAGGACTTTGCTGGAGGATGCAAAATATTTGTGCTGCTTCGGATTCGACCCTGGGCGCTTCAGAGCCGGTCCCCTGGAGGTCTCAGCCCGACCGGTTTGTTGATGGCAGCTGTGCGGGGAGGTGGAGGCAGAGGCACCCAGAACCATCTGAGTCAGAGCTCTGCCTTTTTTCTTCGTAATGGATGATCGTCTTCTGCGCGCCAGGAATGTCATTGATTCTGAGTAAGCGGCGTGTTAGGAGCAGCTCAGCTGGAGGAAGGTTTTGGCGTTCAGAGGTGGTGGTTCCACAGCAGCACCCGGGCCCCGTTGGCTGGCGGCACAGGGGTTAAATCAGCGAGGGTCAGGAGCCTGGCTTTGCCGGGATTTAGAGCCAGCTGCAGATGTGCTTCGTGGCTCTGGCTGCTTCCCGCTGGAGGGGGGCGGCTGGGGGGGGATCACCGCTGAAACCTCTGCGTTACTGTGCAGATATCCGGGGAAGGGAGCCAGCGTTTCGGCGGCGATGGCTCCTTCTCCCTGCTTTGAAGGATCCATCCCATAACCTGCACTGCAAAGTCCTGCTCAGCTGGGGACGGGATTAGCGCAGGCTCCGGCCGTACCAGCTCTCCTCCGGCCTGGTGCTCAGCTCTGCCGAGAGTTCATGAAAACACCATCCAGCTTGCTTCCCCCCCCAGCTCCTTTCTCCTGGGGGTGGGCGTGCTGACATTGTTCGGCGCACATCATCTGGTTCGTGTTATGTCTGGCAGGAAGTCCGGCCTCTCCGGCCCGCCGCGCTCCGGGAGGCTGCAGGGCCGCGCTTTTGGCAGGGGGAGTGAGAGGAGCGGGGGGGGGGGGGGCGATGCGGCTTGTCGTGGTTTTACCCCCCCAGGAAAGCTGTCCCGTGCACCCCCGGGGATGAGGCCTTGGACCTCGGGAGGGGTTTGGCTGCATCGTTGGGAATGGAGGCTGCGAAAGCAAAGTTTTGGGGGCTGAGAGTGGCTTTGCATGGTCCCAGCGTGGCAGAGAGAGGCGAGCGTCCTCCAGCCCTCCTCTGCTGTCCTCTCTGCCCAGGTTTCCCCTCTGGGCTGTAACGTGGCTCCGTGCTGCGTGACGGGCAGAGCAGTGCCGGCATCCCAGCGCCTGGGCTTTCCTCCCGGCCCCGAGGAACTTGCTGACAAATTCCTCCTTCCTCTGTGCCATCCGTTTGCGAGCGGAGGCGAGAAAAGGCACAGCCGGGAGCAGGGTTCGGTGACCCACTGCCTCTCGAGCAGCTCGGAGAGCCTCTAACCTCCGTGTGCTCCCGGGTGAGAGCTCCGTGGTGTTCTCTGGGCTGTGTGGAGTGGGTTTTGCTCACTGTCGTTACACTGCACAACCGGGAGGGCAGAGAAAACAGAGTTGCTGTGACAACTGTGCTGGCAGCAGCCTGGTGTGGTTGTAATCCTCGGGTAAGGTTTCTCTGTGAGATACGCCCTGGGAGGAGAAGGCGAATTATTTGAATGCCCCCCCCCAGACCATCGCTGTTTTGCCGAGCTCCACTTCTGTCCCTGTGGTGGGAACCCAGGGCTGTGCTCCCCACTCGCTCCTGCGCTGGGATGGAGCTGGGCTCGGGGCCGTGCCAGCTGCTGGGGGCCATCGCCTGGTCCCAGGGGAATACAGAGGATCCCTGGAAAGCTGCTGGGCAGGTGGTGGGGAACGCGGATCCCGCAGAGCCCCTGCGGATGGCTGTCGGTGGCAGGGCCCTTTGCCTGTATCCCAAGCAACGGTATCGATCTCCCAGGCACCGCGCCGAGGTGGCCGTTCGAGGGCTCGCGGCCACGTGCTGCCGAGCGTTCTCCTGCTGATTTTAACCGTGGGGAATGGGAAGTTTATAGCGAGCCTCTTTAGCGAGGGACTGGCCAAGCTGCTTTGCACACCTTTTGCTTTGTCCTTTTCCGTTCTAATCCAGCCCAAATCAGCAGTGAGTGTCACAGCGTGAATTTATTTGGTGGTTCTCCTTGGTGGAGATGCGTGCTGTAAACACAACTGCAGATGACACAGACTGAAACTTTCATGAGACTGGCATCGCCGAACCTCCAGACAAATGGCGAGGGCTGACGCATATTGAAAAAGCTTGTATTGTTGCTATTTTGGCTCTATTTGTTTTCTGAACAATTAGGAGACTTTCAGTTGCTAAACACATCCTCGAAAACTTGAATTGCTCAGCCCAGATGCCTCGGAGGTCAGTGCTTGTGCTTTATAGCCGAGAAGGAGGGGTGAAGATCTCTCTTAAAAGCCATTTTCTTTTAGCTTCCAGTGGTGCCTGTGGAAGAAGATCCTTTTCTCCCAGCCTCTTCCCCTCCCCGAGGCACAACCTGATATGCCCCGTGCAATTTGCGAGAAGAACATCATCGGCTGGTACTTCTCGCATGGGGACCTGCCTTGTGGCTCCCTTCCAGAAGGGTTTGGAGGCGGCGGCGAGGCTGGGAGCAAGCTGAGATGCTGATTGTTGGTGGCTGCTGCAGGAGGGGAAGAAAGGAGGTGGGAGGGAGTTTTGATTATTATTTGATATCGTTAGAAGCTGGGGAGAGGTTCCAAAATGTGTTTGTATAAGGATCGTGTTACTCAGGGGCCGCCATGCCCTGTTTCCATAGGGGTAGGAAACCCTCCGGTACTGGGATCTCACTGAGGCTTTAGCGCTGGATTGGCAGCCCTGGCAGAAATCTTGTTGGGCTCCACCTGGCCTCCAGGGTCCTCACTTGACCCTCCAGAGCCCCCCAGATCACACTATTGCTCTGCTACGGCCCTTTATGTCCTAGCTGTGGGTGTGGGATTACCAGGCAGGGACAACTAAATGCAAGCTTGGAGAGTTTCTGCACTTCCCTGTGCCCAGGTTTGGGGGTGGAATGAGCTCGGATTTTGCAGGAAAGGAGCAAAAGGACTGCTGAGCTGCAGGGATGTCTCACTTACTCAGCTCTTCTGCTGGGGTGGTTGGCAGCAACCACCCAACGTTTCAGGCCGGTGCACAGCCTGTTTTCAGGGACGTGCGAGTTGGTCCGGCCATAGGACTGACTTCACCATGAGTGGCTTCTCCATCACCCTTTCTGCCTCTCTAATTGCCGGCCGCTGCATCCCCCGAGGGACATGTAATTGAAGGAGCAGAGAGCTTATTTAGGTCACTGCAGACCACATGTACAGGCTGGGCATCCCCTGCTTGTACTTTCTCTAGCACTCTTATCTCCAGAGCTGCCTGAGCGACTGTTTTTCAAGCAGTTGTGTTCTTTTTATTTGGATGCATACTTGCAGCAGGGCTGTTTCAGTTCTCAAATATTTCTCTATCTCCCATGGACCCAGCAAGGGGGGGGGGGAGAAAGCTGTAGCCAAGGAGCAGGATTTGGACACAAGGCTGGTTGTGACGGGCGAGGGAGCGCACTGCAGCTGGGGGGGGCCTTCCATACATTGCTTTGTTTATCTCGTGCTCTTCCTGTGCACAGTGCCGGGTTAGGCACAAGGGCAGCATCCTTGGCCTACCCAAAATGCGTGTTGCTTGTCGAAGGCCTGTGGGACCTTCATTCTGCATCTGTGCGCTGAAAGATGAGCCTAGTGTGAATGCTCATATGAGGAGGTGCTTGGTGCCCGAGAGAAACTGGTTGAGCATCGCGCTGAAATCATATCGCAACCTCTGTGCAAGCCTGGAAGAGCTGTGGGTGGGGGAAGAAGAACTGAGCAGTTTGGCTCCTTCAATTGTCAGAGTTTCTCGTTCCTGTCCCAGCACGAGGACCGACCACATGGTGCAGCCCTGACCCCCGGAGCCCATCCAGCTCGTGCAGCACCCTCTGTAATACCGATGTGCCCGGACTTTGCTCCTGAGCCGTTATGGAGCCCTGAGCTCCGGCACGAGCGAGCCCAGCCGCTCCCCGGGGATCGGCCCAGGGCCCGATAAGCAAGGGCAGGGAGCGGGCGCTGCCCGGCGAGCCGGCTCAGGGTGCTGCGGCTGGCCAGCACTGAAGTGGCTGTGCTCACGCGTGTAATGCTGTGTTTGCAGAAGGGCTCTTGTGGAGCGGCCTTTTGTTCCCGTAACACCTGGCAGCAGCTCTCCCGGAGGCAGGAGAGAAGTCCTTCCCAAATCTTGGCAGCGAGCTCACGCCATTCTCCCTCGGTGCGATGAAGCGGTGGCTGCAGCGTGCAGCACCGCCGCTCCTCTCCGTGCCTTTGGTTTGGTTCGTGGTTATGACATGCAAACAATCCCTAAAGCTGACAGCTATGTTCCAGGGCTGCCTTGGTACAGGTTCCTACAGGGCACCACATTTTTATTAGATAACCAGCGAGAGTTTAGCGCACCTGATGGCCGGTAGTTATGTGACAGTGAAACACCGGTGGGGATGAAGCACCGCAGAGGCACGCGCGCGGCCCGTTTATCTCGCATAGCTCAGCAGCAGTGAGTTTGCTTTCGTTCCACCATCGGTATGTTGATGAGCCCTGCTATGGGATGGGGTGAGGCATCCCCCAGCCCCACACACTGGGTCCCTGGGCACTGTGGAGACAGGATGGAGGTGGCTCATGTTGCCAGACAGCAGGCCGCGTCCTCAGAGCTGGCGGCAGAGGGAAAAAAAAATTTAAAAAAGTTGTTTTGACTTGCAAACGGCACAGATTGGAGAGGAAAGTCATCAGAGGCAACTTAATCTGGAATGCTGAGGCATTATTTTTAGTGTGGCTTTTCTTTCTGCTAACCACACTTTAACAAACAGCAGCTGAGCCGAGGGCCTGTGTGGAGACCTGGCTTTAAAGGGCTTGCTACCCGTCTTACCAGAGCTGCTCTTCATGTCAGGGAGCAAAACCACAGCGTTTCCCTGCTCTTTGCAGTGGTCGTGTCTCCGTGGTGACCCAAAGCTGAGAGCCCTCACCTCTGAGGTTGGTGTTTTGGTTGTGAAATGATGTGTGCTGGGCTTGGGTTGCTCTAAGCCCGGCCTCGGCTCAGGAAACCATCCGGCAGCCACGCTGGGCAGGGTGCAGCACTCTGCCCGAGGCTGCTGGTGGCCATCTCGCTGGGATTTCTGATTTTCTGGATGGCACAGGCTGCGAGATCCCGTCCTGGAGCCGCAGTGGGAGCTGGCGCTGGGACAGCCCGGGCTGGGCTCCCTGGCAGCCTGTGCTCGGCAGTGACTCAGAGCACAGCCGTGGTGCGCTGTGGGCGTCACAACAAAGCGCTCCTTCCCTCGGCTGCTTCGTTGGGGTGGTACCCCACAAAACCCCTCTCTCCCAGTCCTCATTTCCACAGATTTCAGCACATTCCCCTGCAAAAGTTGTCTCTAAGAGGAGGGGAATGCTCGAGGCTTGATGACCCATCTTAGTCCAGGCAACATCATGTGAAAGGAGCCGGGGCAGGAAGGCGGGCGCTGCCGCCCGCTTTGCACTGACGCTGTCCCGCTGTCATTTTGTGAGTCAACTCGTTGGTTGGATTTGTCCCCAAAACTCATTTTGAAGCGGAGGGCAAGCCATGGGGATGCTCAGCCCTAGTACCAGGCATCCGACCAGCCCAGGGCAGCAGACGAGCCCAGCTAGGCCCATGCTGGCTCGCCTAGTGCTGCGTGTGGCACAGCGAGCCTTTGGTGCAGTTTTGCCACAAAAAAAAGCTTTATGATGTGAGGGAATGACTGCCTGCAGACGGAAGGGTAGATGGGAAAGTAGAATAATCCAGCATGAAGCTGTCTGCTCTCTCCCTGGCACCCCCCACATTTTGGGTAACGCTGGCAGAGGGTTTGCTGCTGCAGGTCCCTCTCTGGCTGATGCTCAGAGGGGGTCAGCTGCAGGAGCCACATTTACAGGCATGGGGACAAGGGTCCTAGTAACTGGGGAGGGAATTGGGGCTGGGGGGGACTCATCCCACCCCGGACACCCGCCTTTCTTTTGCCACGGCCTCTCTGGATGTGCAGGATCCGGCACACCCAGCTCCCGGGACAGGGCTCGGGTCCAAGCCTCGCTGCTTGGGCTCCCAGAGTGCATGTTCAGGCATTTGACAACAGCTAGATTTTTTTTTTCTTTCCAGTTGTTTTCTCTCCAAAGGTGCCAATTAAAATTAAACTCTCAGTTGCTTCAGCTGTGGAAATCAGACCAACTTAGTTGACTTAGCATCCTGACTGCAGGCCCCCCAGGTGTCGGCTTGTTGACTCCTGCCTCTGTACCTGCTTATATAGCACCTACTGCCTCGTTGACACCTAGTTAAGTAATGCTCTGAAGCTGAGATTTTCTTGATTATAAGGCAAAAGCGCTTGCTCTTCCCTCTTCCAGCTTCCCACAGGCGGCAAAGCCGCCGCAGGGAGGGGAAGAGGTGGCAGGGAGCCATCCAAGGGCACAATGTCCCCCGCTCAGCCCCATGGCAGCCCTTCCTGGAGCAAAGGGGTGGCCAGAAGCCCACAGCTGGGATGTGGCGGCGGCTGCGGGTGGCAGGAGGAGGCTGGGACCAGCCGGGGTCAGCCCGCAGCTCCGCAGCAAATGGAGGCACCCGACGTCATGCCGGCCGGGTTGGGAGTCGGGTGCGAGGGGCACGGCCGGTGAACAAAGGCTCGCTTTTATTCCTTTCGCCAGCAGCCCCTCGCTGCTGCCTCCCTGCCCTGGATTGTTCGTGCGTTTTCTCTGCTTCAGCTGTTTACTGGGTCACCCTGCTGCGGACGCGCGCACAAAGAGCGAGCCATCCGCCGAGGCCGTCCCTGCGCCACCGGCACCGCAAGCCCCTCTGAGGCCCCAGGAGCACAGTGGTGGCATTGAACCGGGCTGGGAGAGCACCCGAGCCTGCCCTGCTGTGGGGCTGGGGGCATTGGGAGCATCCCACCACCTCCCAGGCATCCTCCTCCTCCGGGATTTCGGGGCAGGGGGGTTCTGGTCTCGTCGGTCCTGCCCACTCTTCGATCGCACCAGCTTCGGTGGAGTGAACGTAAGTCGACGTAGGCCAGTGTAAACACATGGGTGGACACATTCACTTCACGAGGGCTTATTTTGGTGCAGCTTATCTACGCTAAGGATGTGTCTGAGCTGAATCAAAATGAACCTCGCTCAAATTGAAGCAAGGGGTTGCAGCGCAGTTACCACAAGCCAGACGGCAGCCAGACGGCTGTGGGTTTTGGACAGCCTCCAGTTTGTCCACCCCAATCTGTGCACCTTTGAGATGACAGAAAGATAAGACTACTTTTTTTTTTCCTTCTTTTTTTTTCCCCCATTGCAAGCCACAGCCGATGAGTGCACAGGCAGCTATGTACAGGTTATCCAGGCTGTTCGGGAACGGCATGGGCAAAACTCCAGCCCCAAGTGTGCTCTTCCTTCATGCAGGTCACCCACGTGGTGGGGGCAAGGGGAGGTTTGGGCAAAGAAGCTGCTTCTAGGGCAATTGATGCTTCTTAAAATTAAATGTTTGGCTGGCTAGACTGGCATATAGGCTGCAAGCTGAGAGCAGGAGAATATTTATTGAAGGCTTTGTGTTGCTGGGAATGTAAAGACTTCTGGGAACTCACTAGCTTGAAAATGCTGATGCATGCAAGGGACAAAGCATTTCCCTGGAACTGCAACGACAAACGGATCTGTGTGTCCCGTGCTGGTCCTGAAGCCAGAAATATACTGGTTAACAGGCATTAAGACATAATTGAAAACTCAGCAGTGAGGATCCCAATGAGTTGCAAGGTCTGTCAGCTCCAACGCCGACCCAGGCGCTTCCCCTTCGCTGACACGCTGCGGTTCTTGCTGACGCAGAAGTAGCTCGCTTGGTGTGAAGGGCCCCGTTCCAGCATTGGAATCAACAGGGTAGTACGAAGTCAGGTAGGCTTCCCTGTCATCTCTTTGGGGGACACACACCCCATTTTCTTCACATTTGAACAAGGCATTACAGGGCTATCATGTTGCATGGGACCTACAGGTGCTGCTGTACACCAAAAAATGCATTTCAGTATTGGAGCTTGTTTCTGTGATGTTCCTTGCAGATTTCTCTGTTTCACCTCGGTGAAACACAGACCTTTGTTCCGAGCCGAAATGACTTACCGTGAACCACTTGATCTTTATTTACTCTTACAGAGCAGGAGGCATTAATTTTTTATACACCAGTTGTCACCAGCCACGTGGTTCTGGTTTCACTTCCAGTAATTACCCTCCGGGCGAGTTCGTAGCGGAGCGGTGGCTCTGCAGGCGCAGGCCAGCTGCGTCCCTTGTAAGCAAGGCTGGCCGGGTAGGCGTTGGCGCTGAGCGGGGATGCTGCAGAAACGCACGCCAAAGTGATCACGAACGCAGAGCAAAGCAGTGTGGAGCAAGAGCTGGAATTGCTGTGTCAGCCGGATCCTTTTTCCATGAACTTAGAGAGGAAGCAAAACCTGCTGCTCTCAGTTTTCTGCTCCGCTTCAGCAGCCCGCGAAGGGAAGGAACCCTTCCTGGCACGTCCCTGGGTGGGAAGCGCGAGGGGAGTCCTGCTCTGGGGCAGCCTAGGCTGGGCTTTTGCTTAGGATGCAGCTGCCTGGAGGTTCTGGGTGGTCTTCGTGTGCTCCAGGGTGTAAGCAACGCAGGGTCTGGAGTTACACCGTCAGCCACCTGTGGCGTCTCTGGCACCGCCAGTGGCAGGCGCAGCTCGTTTTTCCCAGGGGAGTCCCCAGAGCAATCCCCATCTCCTGCAGCCCTCGGAGGCCGGTGGGGATGCAGTGGGCACGCAGCATTTGTGCAGGTCTGACTCTCGATTTCCAGACCATAAAAAGAGCGAAAAAGTTTCGATGTGTGGGAAGGCTCCCAGTTTTCTTTGAAAGCAAAACAAACGCGAACGGGGGGAGGAATCCAGTGTATCTGCTCTGTCTCGTTTCTGGACCCAAGCGCTGAGCTCCTAATCCTCGCTCCAGCCACTGACTCACTGCGTGCGAGTCACAAGACGCCTTTGTACCAGATCCTCCAGCCGCTGCTTTCTCTTCTTCCTAAGCCACGCGGGCGGAGACGGCTGCCTTTGAATATCCTCCCCAACCACACGGGGCTACGGACGCAGGCACCACCAGCAGGATCAGGCCTGCCCTGTCTCAAACAGTGCCCTCAGGCAGGCCCTGATGGAAGAGGTGCCAAAGCCTCCTGCGAGGCAGATGTGTGTGTGGGGGGGTGGCACGTCCCCACTGGGTGACAAGTCCCCACCGCCACCCATCCCTGCCTGGGGGTGCCCAGGGGAATTCACGGCCCCTGGCTGCTCCCCGTGGTCGCTGGCGGCAGCTCCCCCTGCCTAAACACCTGAAGCAGAGCAGAAGCAGAGCTGAGCATGTCAGGGAGCCCCGGCTGCGGAGCCAAGCAGCTGATGGGTGAGAACAGGCCCTCAGCTGTTGCCACTCTCCTGGTATCCTGGCAAAAACACCCCCTTTTCACAGCGGGTTTAAGTTTAGCTTCTGGCCCTTTTTCTGTTCTTTTCCTGTTTCCCCCTCTGTCATTATTTTTTCATGGGCTGTTGGAACCGTTCCTGGTCTGAAGTGGCTCAGAGGAGGCAGGAAGGAAGGCAGAGAGTGTCGAAAACCCGAAGAAGAAAACACGTCCATCTGCTGAGCACCCCAGCGCTGCAGCTCCGCGCGGGGCAGGGGCCGGGGTTCGAGCTCCATCAGCAGCGATGTGATACGGCACAGGGGGAGAGGAACGGCCTGAGATCGACCTGGAGTGCTGGCTGGAGACAGCTGTGATGCCCGGCATAGCTTGGTCACTGCTGGGTTGGTGTTTGGGAGCTCCTGGCCTCGATGGGGCTGCTGACCCAAAGCAAAGCACGTGCTGTGGGTAACCGTCAGCACCGGGTGCCTTGCCTTTCCCCAAGCACGGGAAGGTTCAGCAGTGTCTTCGGGTGGTCTCTGCAGCCTTCCCGAGCACGGCCGGGGAAAGGAAACCGCCGGAGAGTGCGAGGAGCAGAAGGGCTGCCCCTGACCGGCAGAGCCCTGGGGGAACATCAGCCCCAGGGGGGTTTTGCCTGGAAGTCCCCGCGAGGCAGGGCGTTGTGGGCTGTTGTGCTGCGTGCGCTTATTTTGGATGAGCGGGACAGAGGGCACTTCTGCTTCTGCGGTCTCTATCTGTGGTTCGCAGAACTCAAGTTGTTTTCCTTTCACTAGATGAAGGTGGATTTTTTTTTTCTAATTTCCTTTTACATAACGCCATGCATTTTCGTTTACATAAGAGGCCCCAAAGTTACTGCCATGCGTTGCATGGGTTCAGGATCTGCTCCCGAGGGTAAAACAGAAGTGAACTTGGGGCTCGTGTAAACTGTGGAGGACGTGGTCCTTGGTTTCTTTCGTTTCTGGAAGGGCCAATTTCCTGTTGCCAGTGGGAAGGAGTTATTGTGAGAAGGGACTGGAGACTGCAGAGCCCCAGCCCATTGTACCGCCTGTAGAACACACATTTTGTGTTGCCCAGCTGAAAGGGAGCAGAGTGACGCGAACATCTTGATCTTTAAACCAGCCGTTTTTCAGGGAGCATCAGTAAAAGCACTTTAAGCAGTCTTGTCTCTTCCGTGTGTGCTGAAGTTAATACCTTTTTCCACTAACAGTTCATTATTTTGTGTCTTTGGAGGCCAATGCACTAAGCCAGGGGCACGGGGGACCAGTGCTCTGAAGACCTGGTAATTGTTGGCTAATTGTGTGTGATGTGCAGGAATGTTGTCATGCTCACAGTTAATCCTGTGCTGCGCTCCTGTCTTACTAAACCCACCTGTGTGATTTATCTCAATACTTCCTAGAATGCAGTTTCATAGCCAGTATTTTCCTTGCTGTTGGGATTTTGCATTTTTCCCTGTTCAGCTGATGAGAAGGGACACAGGCAGGTTCCCTGCTGCCCTGTGCCTTGTCCCTCACACCGCAGCCCTTCTTCCAGGCTTGCTTACGAACCTTGGCTAAATCCTAGAGCTCGTTATTAAACCTCCGTGTGAAGACGTGGGGTTCAACGCCGTGCTGTGTACCAGAACACGCGCCCGGGAGTGGAAGAGTTGATTGCACGGAGCAGGAATTCCTCCCTGGTGTAGTCACCAAGGCTTTGAACTCAGGTCCGGAGCTCCCTACTGCTCACGCAGCCCAGGGCTATCCGCGGCTCCAAGAGGCGGTCTCTGAAACCAGGCAAGCCATCTGGCGCGGCCTCCAGTTTCATATTTCAGGGGATGAACTCCTGCCGAGTTCACTTACGGCTGCTTTTTGCAAAAGCCTCCGGCTCTCGCAGAATTGTGTGTCCGATTCCCCCCTGTTCAACACGAGTGGGGTTCTCCTGTGCCCCCATCCGAGCAGGAGCAGGGCTGTGTGCTGAGAGGGAGAAACTGGGGGCACGTGGTTGGGTTTGATGTCTTCCCTTTTTTTGATGCCCATTTTCTTGAAATGCTTTCTATGCCGTTTTCCGGGCTGCTGAGTTCCTTCCATATGAGTTTGGTGGAGGGTGCAAATGCTGTAATCATCAGCGTGCTCAGAGTTGGTGCTGTCACAGAAAAGCTTTGCTGAGTTTTGGTGCAGCCACTTGAAGCGCTGCCTGGGCCTGTTGGCCACATCTCTGCTACCAACACAATGCAGTGAGTGGAAGGGGCTGTTCGCTCGCACCTCTGCTCGGCTATTTAGGTGAAGGTGCTGGTGAGGGAGGCTTTGGTTGTGGGTGCTAGGCTGTGATTGTGCCACTGGGGCCTGCCTCACGTCTCCTTCTGCTTTCCGAGCTGGAAAATTCCAGCAGAAAAGCAGTAGCTGCTGCAGCAGCACTATTTACCCACATTGTCCGTCAGAGCTCTTTTGAGACCATTCTGGGGCCGTTTCTCTTCGGTTGACTTGCTGGAAGTCCTAGAGGGAGCTGGTGCGAGCTCCAGGCAGGATTTTAGAGCCGTCGGTGCCCGTCCCATAACTAAGCCATGGCCGGAGGTTCTGGGCTCTGCCAGCCCTGCCTCCGGTCCCTCATCTTCCCATGTGCAAAGGGAGAGACGTGGGTTTGGAGCAGGTGCTGAGGTGGGGCTTCCCCGGCTGTGTCCTGCCGCTGCTTTTTGCTCCATTAGTTTTTAACGAGCATGTGCCGAATGCGCAGTCAGCATCTCGGAGAAAGAGCAGGAGGAAAGAGGAAGCTCACGCAGAATATAAATAACCAAATTTTAAAATGTACCAGTGTAGCAGCTCGCCCGGCTCTTGGCATGAGCCTAGCTGGAAACCGCTCGGAAGCTGCGTACTGTGTGTGTGGTTTGCAAAGGGGGAACTTCGGGGGACATCGCACGAGTCAGCAAGACAGAAAATGAATGAATCTGACAGTCTCGAATATAGGAAGGAAACGAAATTTGCTTCTACGCACATTAAAATTAGGTGCACCCTCTGCACGTGACATGAAATACAAGAGTGGAAACCCTCGCAGTTGTGGCAAGAGTTTCCACTGGCGTTGCACAGCAGCTGCCAATGATTCATGCATTGATCCTGGGACATTTTGTCCTCTCCTATGATTTGATTTCTTTATTAATTTAATTGCGTCTCAACAAGCATCTGGTTTTGGATGGCTCTTTGTGTCTGGGGTTTATAACTGCCTAGCCAAATCTCTTTTCGGAGTTAGGGGGGTCTGGTCCTGCTGGAGCCGGAGCTTTCCTCCATCCCAAACTGGGACGTTTCCAAAGCTTTTCCTTCTGTATGTTGGAAACCACTTCCACAGGTGGAAGACAGACAACCTGGTTGGCATGGGATGGAGTTGGGTTGGCATGGGATCGCTCCAAGTGCCTGATGTGGACGTGGGGCTGCAGCGGTGTCGGCAGCGCTCTCTTGGGGTCGTGCCGGTCCCCGTGGTTCTCTGCTAAGACGAATCAGCTTGTGGGGTCTGGAGCAGCTCACCTGGCCCAGGAGCACCTCGCTGCCCTCACCTTGTGGAGGAGGGCACCTGGGCACCCCTGCACCAGGGCCCAATGTCCGATGGCAAGGGTGGCCGCTCTGGCAGGGCTCTCAGCAGCCCAGGGTCTCGCTGAGACAAGAGGGAGATGCGGAGGAAGGCTCAGGGCACACCTTGCTGGTGGCTGAGTGCGTTTCACTCTTGAAATTCAGGCCTGTCTATACCTGAAAGCACATTTATGCTGTAACTTATCCCAGAGCAAGAGGAAGATGGATGCAGGCGTCCAGGACTTCTGTCCGTCTTTGTGTGGGTGCTGCCAGGGTCGGTTGGATGAGTTCGGGTGTTCACAGCTGCAGTTAGGAGCCTCGTGGCACCTCGGAGCTTCAGCAAGCCAAATGCCTTGGCATGAAGTGAGAAGAGCAGGTTCAGTAGCAAGCGAGGAAGAAGTCCAATAACCCTGTCCTGAGGGATTCTCTGTCCTCATTCATTACAGCCGTGAGTAAGAGGCTCTTTAAAGTTTTCCCCTTGCTCTCTGAGCTGGTTGTGATTCTCTGCCTTAATTCCTCGCTAATAACAAGCGTTTGACGTGAGCACAGGGCGGTAATAACACGGCGATCGCTGCTGTGCTGATAAAGGACGGTGGTGAGGAGCAGGTTAGAGCAGGCTTGGATCTGTCTGCTCAGGTTTTGTTCGGTGCTTTCAGCTCAGCATCTCCTGAGATGTGCGGCATCGTCTGGAACCGTGGTCCTTGTGTCCATGGGGAGAGGTTTGGGACAGGGGGTTTCACGCTCTGCAGGCTGCAGGGAAAGCTGTGGGCTGGCAGCGTGCCGTGCCCCAGCGTGTGGTCACCTCTTCTTGCTCAGGAGGGAGGGAGATCCCCACAGTGTGCAGAGGGATCTGCAGAAATCCTCTTAGCGAGGCGCTGATTCAGCAGAGCGTGGTAGGGAGAGGGCTGAGCTGAATCTGAGGGGGTCTCCGCATCCCCAGAGCAGAAACGAGAGCCTCGTGGCTGGGTCAGGATGTGACCCGGGGGTGCAGCAACCTGTCTGTATGTCCCCGAGGCCACCCCACTGCTGCTCCCTGGAGTTTTCCCCTAGATTTGAGCTTCCCTCTTGAGTTTCTGCCCAGCGTGCGTGGCCAACGCTGCCTGGAGCTGATGGCCAGTTTGGTTTCACGGTCGTTATTTGCTATCCAACAAGGCTTGCGAGTGCTTGAGGTGCTCAGGGCAGATTACCGAGATTACATCCAGAGCCAGCAGCAATGTCACCTTACGTCCTGTAAGGCCACAGGGAGGGAAACAGCCGGGGTACGGGGACACGGAGGCTTGGCTCTGCCTGGGTGCGGGCTCTGGGTTCAGCTGCCCCAAAGGGCTGGTGCTGCTGGCTTTGGGTTTGTGAGCGGGCAAGCAAAATCCCTTTGGCTTGCCGGGACACCCCGTATGGGCTCACGAGAGCATCTCTGCTACCTGTTACCCTCCTTATCTCGTGGTGTATCTTGTTGTCTCGTGCAGAGCTCCACACAGGAGATCGGAGAAGAGCTGGAGGATGGTGTGATCTACAGCATATCGCTCCGGAAGGTGCAGCTCCATCACACGGCCAACAAAGGGCAGCGGTGGCTGGGGGTAAGCGGGGGCTCCGCCAGCATCGCTCTGGGGGATGTTTTCTGATGTTTCCCTGCCAGACACGGTGACCTGATGTGGGGGCTTGGCAGGGTCAATGCCAGCCCACATCCTGCCCTCTTCTTGTGTCCCTGGATGCTCCTGGTCTGGGAGCTCCTTCCAAGCCTTATCCCTAAATCATGTATTTATTTCGGAGAGGGGGCCTGGGAGCACACGCTGTCCTCTGCCCCATGGGAAAGAGGAGTGAGGGAAACAATGGGAAGCCCCGTTTTGCAAAATGGGGCAACCCTGATTTGCATCTGGATTTCAGCAATCCTGAGGCTTCCCTCTTCTCAAATCCCATCGGGGGGTCCCAGGCACTGCAGGGGTCCCCGCTCCCAGCCGAGACCCAAACAGCTCTTGCTGAGCTGGTGGGACCACGTCGTGCTTGCATGTGTCTGCTTCATCCAGCCCACTGACTTGTGGTCCTGTCCCGGCAGTTTGAGAACGAGTCAGCCTTAAACCTCTACGAGACGTGTAAGGTGCGGACGATAAAGGCTGGGACCTTGGAGAAGCTGGTGGAGTACCTGGTCTCGGCCTTCAAGGGCAATGATTCCACCTACGTCACCATCTTCCTGTGCACGTACCGGGCCTTCGCCACCACCAAGCAAGTGCTGGACCTGCTGCTCAACAGGTGAGGCTGCCCTGTGCCCTGAAACGCAGCTGGGGTGGCTGGTGCCCGAGCCCCTTCGGCCAGGAGAGCTCCAGCATCTTCTGCCACGCAGTGGAGGTCTGATGGGCTTCTCCCAGCCCCATCAGCACAAAGGTTTTGGGGTGGGCTGGGGAGGGAGATGCTCATCCTGGCTCCTGGCAGAGCTGGGGGTGATGTGGGGGGAGAAGAGGCAGAGCTGAGTCCAGGACCCTCACTGTCTCCTTGCTGTGCCCCACCAGGTATGGCAAGCTCCACGTGCAGGCGAACGGGGACCACACCAGGCACGTTGTGGATGAGAGGATGGAGCTGAAGAAGTAAGTCTGACCATGCTGTGGGTCACCCGGAGACAGGGGGCTCTGCTGATGGCTCTGTGGTTCTTGCATGGAGGCATGTGTTGTCCCACGGGCCCATGGGTGCACACGGGTACCTCGTGGCACCCGATTCTCACGTGGGCCTGCCCGCATTCCTCTCCCCACAGCACCATCTCCTCCATCCTGGGCGCCTGGCTGGACCAGTACTCAGAGGACTTCCGCAAGCCCCCGGACTTCGCCTGCCTCAAGCAGCTCATCTCCTACGTGCGCCACAACATCCCCGGCTCGGACCTGGAGCGCCGAGCCCGCATCCTGCTGGCCCAGTTCCAGCAGCAGGAGCAGAGCGAGACCGAAGCGGAAGGTGTGATGGTGGTTCCCTGCTCACGGGGGTGTTTGGGGCTGTGGGGAGAGTGGTACTGGTTAGCATCGAGGGTCTCGAGAGCCTCTGGTCTCGCCACGTGGCTAAACCCCTGTAAACACTGCCTGCGTTTACATGGAGATACACCGGGAAGCTAATCCAGCTGAACTAGAGGTGGTATTTCTAAGGGGATTAGCTAATCTGCCTTTAATCCTTCGTGGACGCTTGTATCCAGGTGAAAATGCCTGTCCTTCTATCTGGGCCTAGTTTCTAGCCTAGTTTACTTGAGCAGACCGAGATTAGGAGTGCTGAGGTGGGATGTGGGTGTCCACAGGGGCTGGCGTGGGGTGTGGTGCGGTGCTCAGCTCGTGGCCATGCTGCGGTGCTCAGCTTCGCGCCGTCTCTTGCAGCTGTGGACCACGGTGGCTGCACGTTCCAGCTGGTGGAGGAGAACGGGGTCGGGGACGGGAAGTCGGATTTCCTCTCCTTCTCCCCAGAGATGGTGGCGGAACAGTTCACGCTGATGGATGCTGTGAGTACTCATTCAAAAGCTGGGCCGGTGGTGCTCTGCTCACCTGCTTCTCTGGGCACAAGCCTGCCTGCTCCCTTGCTCCCGGCTGCATCTTTTCCCAAAGAGACCCATCTCCATTCCCTTATCTTCCAGGAGCTGTTTAAGAAAGTGGTGCCTTACCACTGCCTGGGCTGCATCTGGTCGCAGCGAGACAAGAAGGGCAAAGAGCACCTGGCGCCCACCATCCGTGCCACGGTCTCGCAGTTCAATAGCGTGGCCAACTGCGTCATCGCCACGTGTCTTGGAGACCGGTCCCTGAAGCCGCAGCAGAGGGCTAAGGTGGTGGAGCGGTGGATCGAAGTGGCTCGGGTAGGACAGCGCCATCCTTGCCTCCTGCCCCAGCCCAGTGCTGGGATTTTGCAGTCCATGAATTGCAGCAGGTCCCTTGGCTGTCTTTTTAACACGGAGTCCCCTTGTTCTGTCCTCAGGAGTGCCGCATCCTGAAGAACTTCTCCTCCCTCCGAGCCATCCTCTCGGCTCTGCAGTGCAACGCTGTTCACCGGCTGAAGAAGACCTGGGACGAGGTCCTGCGGTGAGCAGCACCTGCTGGGGTCCTGTGGCTGCTGGGGGGTCTCGAGGGGGAGGTTGTGCTGTTGTCGTGGCTCTTTAAGGCGTAGAGGGGATCACTGCAGCTCTGGCTTTGCCCAAAAGGATCTAAGGAGGAAATAAAAGCAGCATTGCCTGCTTCTCCTTTCCTTCCAAAACACCCTGGAATAACCTCAGACAGCAAGGGTTGCTGGAGCTGTGAGCTTTGCTGGGGTCATTTGGGTGAGCAGAAGAGAGCCTGAGGAAGCGTGGCACCGTTGCTGACTTCCCCCTGTGTTTCCCCCGAGCAGGGAGAGCTTCCGCACTTTCCATGAGCTCTCAGAGATCTTCTCTGACGAGAACAACCACTCCCTGAGCCGGGAGCTTCTCATTAAGGTACGGGGAAGCGGGCACCCACATCGCTGTATGTCTGACGCGGAGCTTAGGCTGATGCTGGCAGAAATCTGCACGTTGCTCCAGCTGCCAGCCCTGGCGGCACTGCTGGGGCTGCAGGCAGGGGTTTCGGAGCAGGCTGGGCTTTCTGCTTCTCCACCCAAAAGTCGTCATTGCCCGAAGCGCTCAGAGCAATTTAGCCAGCAGAGATAAGCAGTGGGATATGATCTTGTGCACCAGACGATGGCTTCTCCCCAGAGGCAGCTGCATTTGCGAACAGCCTGGTGCAAAGGGCAGAGCTCTCGGGAGGCCTCTTGGTTTAAGGTTTAAGGGGCTGTGGGGTCTGTGAAAGGCTGCAGCCCCAACGTCTTTCCCCGCAGCTTTCCAGCTGCAGATCGGGGCTGAGATCACACAAAACACAAAAGGGAACAAAACATCCCATTGAGGAGCTGTTTATACAGAGGGCTGGAAATGGGAGCAGCCTTTCCTATTCACTAAGGCTCTCCTCCCTGTTTGCCGTGAAAAAGCTCAGCCTTGATTTCCTCCTCTTTCCCTCCACGAGCAAATTTTACCAGTAAAAGTGGGTATGAACTTTAGCTCCTCTCTTGGCACGGTTTCCCACCCGCGCTGATCCCCACCTCTCCCCACCGTCCAGGAGGGCACGTCCAAATTCGCCACCTTGGAGATCAACCCGAAGAGGGCTCAGAAGCGGCAGCAGCAGCAGCGAGAGATGGTGAGTGGGGCACAGCCGTTCTCGTGTCCCCTTCCTGGTGGCTGTCCGGGCTGGGCTCGGCTCTCTGCTGACCCCGGCTGTCCCTTGCTGTCCCCCAGGGCGTGATGCAGGGCACCATTCCCTATCTCGGCACCTTCCTCACAGACCTGGTGATGCTCGATACCGCCATGAAGGATTTCCTGGACGTACGTACCTCCATCTTTATCCTCCTCCCCCTCTCCTTCCTCTGCCCAGGCATCCCCACAGCCTGGAGTGAAAAATGGAGGTGGTTCCCTGTACATCTCACTCTGCCGCCCTGTGCGTCCTATATCCAACGCTGCCCCCTGTGCATCCCATATCCGATGCTGCCCCCTGTGCCTCCATCCCCTGGCAATGGGCCGCTCTCGCACTGCCCCTCGGCGGGCACTGCCCGCACTGCAGCGGCTCCAGGCCGGGCAGGCCGGGAGGGCTGGGAGCAATTCTCCTTGCCCTGCTTCGCACCGACCTCTGGCTCCTTCTTTTCCAGGGAGGGCTGATCAACTTTGAGAAGAGAAGGAAGGTGAGAGCTTCACCGCGGCATGGGCATGGCTGGGTGGAGGGAGGAGGCTGGCTTTGTGCAAGCCCAGGCTCTGCCGGTCTCTTTGGGGTCTCTTTTTCTTTGCTGTGGTGTTCTTCATTTTGGGGGGAGATCCCGGTCCTTCCTAGGCATCTCTGTGCATGGGGCTGGGCTTTTTGGGGGTGTGTGTGTTGAGGCTGGCAAACAGCCATTCTGATTGCCTCCGTTGGCTGCAGGAGTTTGAAGTCATTGCTCAGATCAAGCTGCTTCAGTCGGCCTGCAACAACTACAGCTTCACGCAGGAGGACCATTTCGTGGACTGGTTCCACAGCCTGGAGCGGCTCAGCGAGGCCGAGAGGTGAGCACGAGCGGGGCCGAGCTGCTGCCGGTGCATGGGGAAGCCCCTGGCCCGTCACCTCCGGTTCTGCATCCCTCACCTTGCCTTAGCAAGCTAAAACCTTCCTCTCCTCTCCCTCCAGCTACGGGCTGTCGTGTGAGATCGAGCCGCTGTCAGAGTCAGCCAGCAACACGCTGAAGGCGAAGAAGAACACGGGCATCATCAAGCGATGGAGCGAGTGAGTCTGCTCGTCCTGGCGGGATGCGGGGTGGAGGCGGGTGCCAAGGCCGTCGTCTCCACGGTGGTGCTGGGCCAGCCTTCCCTTGCCCCGCTCCCTTCTCACCCTGCTCCTGTCCCTCCTGTCAGCCGGCAGCCGCCGAGTACCGAGCCCTGCGCCAGCGGCAGCTCCCACTCCAAGTCCTTCGACCAGCTCAAGTGCGGGCAGTACCTGTGCAGCGGGGATGCCACCGACTCGGTCAGCGTCACCTCTGCCGGCTCCAGCAGCTCGGACGTGGAGGAGATCAACATCAGCTTCATCCCCGAGTCCCCTGACTGCCAGGAGAAGAAGGTACGGGGCAGCTTGTGGGGAGGCAGGCGTGCCCTTCACGTGGGGACAGCCCTCAGCCTGCTCTGGGGCTGGGGGCCTCGGCGTGGCGGGGTCTCACGCCTCCGGTGGCTGTACGTCCCCCGCTGGCGCAGGGCAGTGAGATCCCTCTGGCCTCCCTTCCCCAGCACTCGTACACCCCGTCTGTGGCTGATGGAGAAGCTAAAACCACTGTGTCCTCCGCATCCCCTCTCCTCCCTGCCCTCCAGTTCTGGGAATCCACGTCCCTCTCCTCCCTGGACACGTCGGGCATCGGCTCGGGCTCCAGCAGTGCCTCGTCCTCCTCTGTCTCCTCCACGCCGGTGACGGCCTCCCGCACCCACAAGCGCTCCGTCTCCGGCATCTCCAGCTACTCGTCCCTGTCGCTGCCCCTCTACAACCAGCAGGTCGACGACTGCTGCATCATCCGCGTCAGCCTGGCTGTGGACAACGGCAACATGTACAAGAGCATCCTGGTTAGCAGCGGGCACCCGTGGGGAATTTGGGCAGGGGGGGCTCACCACGCTTGGATGCAGGCATGTCCCACACTGGGAGGAGACGGAGGCGGGAGGTTTTGCAGCATTTTGTCCTCTCTTCGGTTAATAATGCTGTGTGCCTGCAGGTGACGAGCCAGGATAAGACCCCAGTCGTTATTCGCAAGGCCATGGCCAAACACAACTTGGACGGGGACCGGCCTGAAGACTATGAGCTCGTTCAGATCATCTCGGAGGAGAGAGGTGTGTACTGGGGTGTGGGAGGTTTTCCAGGCCCTGGCTGTGTCCCCAGCTGACCACACCTCAGCCTGGGGGGCATGGGTGGGAGCAGGGCTGGGAGGCGGCAGCAGGTGGGTGCCAGCACCCAGGGACTGCTCGCAGCCCCTTTCAGGGGTGCCCAACTGACCCCTGTCCTTGGACGCTTCCAGAGCTGAAAATCCCCGACAACGCCAATGTCTTCTACGCCATGAACTCGGCCGCCAACTACGACTTTGTGCTGAAGAAGCGGGGTTTCTCCAAGGGGGTGAAGATCAAGCACGGCTCCAGCTCCACCCTGCCCAGGATGAAGCAGAAAGGCCTGAAGATCGCCAAAGGCATCTTCTAGCCTCAGCCCCACTGCCACCCCTCACCGACGGGGCCTTGGGGGCAGGCTGCTCCGAGCCCAGCTGCGGCTGGTCCCCGTGCCGCCGGCACGGCGAGGAGCGAGCCTCGCCCGCACCGAGAGCCAGGGCGCTTTGGCAACCGGTGGCCTCCGCCTCTCTCTGCACAAGCTCCCGTTTCAATCAGGTCTTTTTTTTTTTTTCTACACAGGAAGGCAGCGGGGGGAATCTCTCTGTCTCTCTGTTTTATTATTTTTATTTTTAAAACCTTCCACGGTGCACCACTCGTCCAGCCGCCGGCCTGCCCAGAGCAGGAGCCCGCCTCTCTGCCGTAGGTGCCTTGTGTCCGCGCGAGCCGGGGAGCGGAGGCCTGCAGAGGGGCCGTTTGCAAGGAGCGGCGGGCGAGACGCTGCTACGGGAGCTTCCCGGCGCTGGTTTTTACCTCCACGTCCTTACCCTGGGAGAAGCCGCGGACGAGGAGGCACGCTGGAAGGGATGCAGCCCCGCGCCGGTGCTGGGAGCCCCGAGAAGGGCTGCGTGCGTGCCGCGATGGAGCGGGCGCCTCGTGCTCTCGATGACTGGAAGCCTTCGCGTGGTCTCGCTCCTCTCCCCGATCCAGCTGGACTTCGCCAGCCAAACCTGCACCAAAGATCAAATGCCAGTGTCTCTTCTGCAGGCAGGGGAAGCTTTGCGCGCCTCCCCGTGCCCCCAGAGCTGCCAGCCTAGCGAGGAAGAGGAGAGTGAATTTCTGTCCGAAATTGTGTAAATAGAGACCCTGGGTCTGCGCAGGTGGGTGACGAGGCGAGACGGAGCTTGGGGTGCTCCGAGTACCCCGGTGCCGCCGCCTGCCCCCCAGAAAGTGCCACTCACCTTGGGCTTTAACCAGACTTTTTCAAACACTGACCGTGGGAGAAGCAGCAATGAGACTTCTTTTGTATAAAACGAAAATGTTTACTTTTTTTTTTTCAATATTTATTGGTTGTAAATAGAAGAGATGAACTTGTACATTTTACTAACCCAGCCTCGCCCTGCCCTGCAGCCCAGTCCCTCTCCTCTCCCCCCCTGGTATTTTCAGCTGCTAGAAGCAGCAGGGTTGCTCTGCCACGCTCTAAGGCACAGACCGCTCTGGCCTCCCTCTCTCCCTTGTTTCTTTACCACTAGTTGATCGAGCAGGGGCGGAGATGCTTATTTTATTGACTGTAGGAAACACTAACCAAAGGGGGGACTTTTATTCTTTCTATTTTATTATTTTTTATTTTTTTTTTACTTTTTCTTTGCTCCTGGACCTGCTGGGCCATCTCGTTTAAGCACTTCCTCCCACCCCACCCTCTCTTTCCTGTCTGTCTGTGCTGCCGGGCAGGGGCGATGCGTTCCCTGGCTCCAGGAGAGGGCCCTGGGCCGCAGCGATGCTGCGCTCTCACACTCGGCGGACCAGGGCTGGTGGCAGGAGGTGGTGGGACCTGTGGCACCGGGTGGGGAGAGGCCGCTTGCTTGTTGACCAGCGGGGCTGGCACCAGCTCTGCCAGCCCCACGTCCCCTTAGGGTGGCATGTCCTGGCCCACCGTGCCCACGCTGCACATGATGGGAGCCCCTGGCACCCTGACGCGGAGGCTGCCTGTTTTCCCCCCCTGCCTGGAGCCTGGTACCAGCACCCTGGGGCCTCCCCTCGGCCCCGCGCCGCTCTGTGCCTGCCAGCTCCTGCCCACCCCGCTGTCACCATCCCCCTCCCCTCCTGCCGGTGTCCCCTGGCAGCTCAGCGTCACCGGAGGGACTGGCTGTACCATATGTATTTTGTACCACTTCAATGAAGGAGCACACTGCCCAGTGTGACTTGTACACAGCAATGTAATTAGTCTTTGCAATAAAATACCGATGCTCAAACGTCCCTGCCCCAAGGCAGGGGTTGTCCTGTCTTCCTTCCCAAAATGCTGGCCCGTTCCTGGAGAAAGGGGAAACGGATCTGACCATGGATGAGGTGGTGACTGAGCCTGTGGTTGTACCATGCAGTACGTGAGTTGAGCTTTGTTTTGGGCTTGAATGAAGAAACAAGGCTTTTTTTGTTTGCAGATCTAGTTCCTGCTTTCAAGTAACCCTGTTCATTTGAATCTCAGTTGTTGGGCCTGGTACATTTTCTGGTAGCATAAATGTGACATCTAATTTACTGGTTTTACTTCTTTTCATATTAGCAATGGTTTTAAGAGCAAATGGAGCGGTTGGTCCTTATGTTGTGGAGATAGTGGTCTGTTTTGGTTTGAGGTATCATTCCTTTGGTGTTCAAAGGTTCCTTTCCTAGCATGGCCAGCATGTTTATTTTCTATTTTATAATTGCACAGACTGCGGTGGAGATTGCTTGGATAGTGTAATGGCTCTGAGTGGGGGTATTATAGATACAGTTCCAATGCACAGAATTGCTCTGTGTCTTTTGCTACATAGATTACTTTAAAGCTGAGTTTTTGAAAACTAAAGGATTGTATTGTGCAGGCAGGGCTGGTAATGTCATTACCTACTAAGGCAGAATTAAGCATCCATGTAATGCAGTCTTCTGCAGTCTTCTCAGACAGAAGAATTTCAGAAACAGATGGAAAATGAGTAAACTCTGGCCTGTTGTTGATAGAAAGCTTGGCTTCAGGTGTTTTTCCTAGCATTTTATTCTTGGTGCCTGCTAACACCTGAGAACAGGTAGGTGTTCTTACCTGGAAGTAGAGTGCCCACAGCATCTCTCCTTTTTTCCTAGTTCTCTGCTTGCAGTGTACTGAGAAGGATAAATCTGTTGCACAGCCACTCGTGCCTCTGGCCTTGCGCATTGCCAGCACCTACACTTTACCACGGCTGGTTCTCCCCAGGCAGAACAATACACAGCCCCCCTTACAAAGTCATAAAGCTATAAGAAATGCCTCTGTACTTAACTGTTGTAGCCCATGCTACAGAGGTAGCAGTACAAGGCAAAGCACAGGATTTCCCAGCGAGCTATAGTGGAGCAGCCAGTCCTCATATATCTGATGTTAGAATATATATACCTATATGCATTAGAGCACGTTATCAACCACTAATGATAAACCTTCCACTTGTAACACACTGAGCAATGAACAAGACCCAGGAAATGCCAGCAGATCTTTAATGTCTGTGACTGCACAGTAACAATCCAGCCAGTGATAGCAGACTAACGGCCAGAGTGGGCAACCTCTGTGAGCCTGAAGCTCTGCCACATTGCCTTCTTCTTGCAGTCCTTGTTAACTTCTGGCAAAATCAAAATGGAATTGAGAAGTGTGTTAGCTAGTAAGGACAACATACGCTACATCCAACAGAAGGGAATAATTCACTGCCAGGAAGTGTTTTTGTCCTGCTGGCTTTATTTCCAAGATCACCGGCTCAGCTTGATGCTGAAGTCATTGCACAGAATTTTAATTCACCTTACACGAAGGAAAGAGCAGCACCCTGCCTTTATGGACTCGAGTAACATTGGAGTGCTTTACCTCAGCACCTCCTCGGGCAGTTTTTCTATTTCCCACACGGCCATCAACCCAGACAAGGTGTACTTCTCATACATGGAGAGATTTAAGAATGCAACTTCTCCTGCTTTCAGGTGTCATTTCCAGATGGTTTGGATTCTTGTCTCTCTTCTTGGCAACCTGTTGAGATGCTACATTAAATGCCATTTGGAGCCCGGCAAGAAATCTATATCCCCTGTCGATGTTTTGAGGGCTTATTATCCAGCAATTATGAAAATGTGGGCAGTGGCTCCTGAACATCCAAAATGACAGCCATCAGCAGGTACCACAGTCAGTACAGGTAGGTAGCTGGCAACTTAGTGCAAGATCTGCTTTCCCACATCCTGTGTATGGTTGCTGAGCCCTCAGCACTCAAGGAACAAGAGCCAAGAATATTCTGTCCAACAGCAGCAAGACTACTCACCGAGTTCACACATAGTCCAGAATTTCTGTTTCCATTTCATTTTCACTCCCGTCAGAAGGCTTGAAGTCCTCTTCCTCCTCCTCTTCATCATCCTCATCCTCTCCAGACTCATATGCCAGCTGCTCTTTGCCATCTTCATTGCTTGTTGTACTTGAGAAAAGAGCTTAATTGGGAAGAAAGAGAGGAAGATACTCTGATGCATCTCTCAGTGCAATGTGGGGGAATATGCAGTAGAGTTCATAAAACAGAGAAAGGCAGAAGCCTGAGGATCACAGCTAAGGTTGCACATCTTAATAGAATTTTTAAAAAAGAAAAGGAAAAAAACCAATGTTCTCACACCCTCGGAATGATCTTAGAACAGCAGCAGATCTGCAGTGTCATGTCTCATCTCCTATCTGATTCCGAGCTAATTCACTGGGATATTGATTTGGCCCAGCATCATGCAAAAATAATTTCCTCGCTTCTTGTTTGTAAGATATATGCCATCAATAAAAAGGAAATAAATCTTAATGTCACTAAGAGATGCATCAGTAAGGATGATATCTTGGCTATCGCTGGGCAAAGACATTTAAAACCTGAAAGCTGCGATACAGGAAAGATTAAAAAGAAATCCTTTACTCTTGGCTATTCCTGCAACCCACATTCACACGCAGGACAACAGCTGCAGCTCATGCACTGTGATGCACTAAAGCCCAGGGAGCACCAGGTGTAAAAGAGCACTTAATTCTGCACGGAGGCAGCAAATATAGCAACACTGCTTCCCCAGCATTGATGGCAATATCCTGATTCGGTACACAACATCTCAACGTCATCAGGTAGGTAGTAATACACTGCTCGGCACTCTGAGGTTCAGAAACGTCCTTACCAGGTCTAGTGGATCTGATGATCTGCTTTATCATCACGGACATGGTATCGCGCAGATCATCGCTAGTCTTCGGAAGGCACCACCCATCCCGCTCTGTGCATTCTGTCTCTGTACCATCATTCCGATGGATGATTTTCTGTAAGCTAAAAAGGAGTAAAAAGGGGGTGAAATGTTAGCCTTCTACAGTCTGATGCAGGCTTCAAATACGACAGACTGTGGCTTACTTCAGTTTCATTGAGCTGGACTAGCATATTTGGTTATTCACCTAGCTGTCATAGGGGAAAGGAAGTCTGTGTGAAAAGTCTGTTCTATTTTTATTAAGAAGCTAAACACTTCTTTTGTTGCTGGTCAAGGAGAGCAAGTATAATGGACTGGATATAAACAACAGGCTTTGAAATGTAGTTCTAACAGATGACTCGGCTGAAAGTGTGCCATACCTTTCCACATTCAAGTCACAGAGTTGGTAGAACATCTGCCGATAAGGGGGTAAGGCTCCTTCTCGGAAAATGTAGATGGATTCCTAAGAAGAGCGAAGACAGAAAGGATTTAATGCGCGTTTTGTGGTGTAATGGGGCAACCCTGGCACAAGGCATTTCCTACACACCCCTGTTCCAAGGCAATATCCAAGCTGCAGCTCTAGCTGTAACTTGTTGCTGCATAACAGTGGATCAGAGGTGTTGTTCGAGCAAAAAGGAGGGAAAAAACAGACTCCTGTTTAAATATTTATTTTGCCTTGCTGGATTCTGCAAGATGATAAACACATGGCAATGCTTTGCACTTTGCTGCCCATCAAGTTCTCCAATTTTATAAACTGAAACAAAATACTTATCATGTTTAAGACTAGGGGTAAGAGTACAATTCCCATCTTGCAGCATGTAAGAAATATATTCGGTGAACAGCAGATGAAGTTCTGGAGTGAGGTGTTCAACTAGCAGCTTCCCAGGTAAACTTGTAACCATCAACTCATTCAGGTCTCGAAGAGAAATCTGTGCCCCTAATGACTTATAAAGTAGGAAACATTCCCTTTTTGCGATACTATTTCAAGATTCTGGTAAAAGAGTAATGCTTACCTTCAGTTTATACCTGCTGGAGGCAGACTTTTTTGCACTGGATGCACCAGCAGTACCAAGTCCCTGCTTCAGATCGTGCACGCTGACTGTATGACTTACTGAAAAGCAACAGAGGCATGATTAGGGACATATTTCACTGTGGCATTGTACTGTTTCTTCTGTATGTTAGTGCTGATCAGCAAAAACCAGACCAACCCAGCAACTGAACTGCTGATTCTTCAGAGATATTACTGGACAGCAAATCAGTCACAGGAAAGGTGGCGAGTTTGGCTGTGTTCCTTCCACAGCACATTCGTTAACAATTTTAATCTTTTCTACTTTTCTTTGACAAAAAAAAGAAACACAAAAACCAATCAACTCCCCCCCTAATCTGTGCTGCACAATCACCAAACACAAGTGAATGTTGAGTTCTCACAATGTTGCTTACAGAACTCTCTTCTCTCTGGCTCAGCCAGACACGTATCAAAGACTCTCCCAACACTGCCCAGCAGGAGGCTCTTCTATTGGTTTTAACAACAGCACAATATTACAAATAGGGAGGGAGTTCCAATTTTGGCTCAGCCGGAACGCAGGAAGACTTTTTACCACCTGAGACTAAGACGGAGTAAACCAAAGAAAGAGCAGAGCCAGACATCCCTTCTGCTGCCACAGCATACCTGGCTTTTTGACAGTGATGGGCAGACTGTAGTTGTATGTGCTGCGTTTTGCTTTCACTGGCATATCATTAGGTGCGTAACCTGGAGGTGAAAGAAGAAAACCAATAATGAACTGAAGGCAAGCATTCTGCAGAGTATCACTAGCTCAGTAATAGACGTGCTGGACTAGTGTGTGAAATGATCTTTGGGATATGCTGAATTTGCGAGATGGGGAGAGGAGAGGTGTCACATAAACAAAAACCCTTTTGGTTGGACAGAGGGATCTATAAGATCCGATCATAATGACTGGATGTCGGCTCTCTTGTGGACATATTACATGACCGCAGAAAGTCCTTTCCCTCAACTTGCCCTCTACAAAATCACAGCGCAAGGGAACCTTCGTTCTAAAGCCTAAGACCAGGTGCCTTGCACAAACGTTGAGTTCACTGAGGGAAAGCTACCATGGAAGTAACAGAATCTACTGCTCAGCGTCTCCCTTGAGGAACAGTGAAGATGGGCTGCTGACACACGCTCGGGCTTTGAATGCACATGGAGATGGAAAGTCAGCCAGCTGTTCCTGGGGTTTGGAATGTGCCAAATGAGGGTAGAAATACCACATGGTATAAAATTAAGTTTTAAAGGAGTTTATGGAAGAACTACTGGAATCAATGAACTTAAAAAGGTGTCTTCTTCATCAAAGCAGTTACAGCAAAAAAGTCTGAAAACAAATGAAAAGAACTACAAGCAAAGAGGGTCTCTGGGGGTTGGGCCCTTTTACCGTATTTCATTCCACAGCGAATTCGGAAGTCCAGTACTTGATAAATCTTTGCTTCAGGGTGTTTTCTGGGGTCATACCCAAACCTAACCCATAAGCTCCTCCAGGGACCTGTTAGCTGTGTAAACATACAGGGGTAGATGGTTACAAAAAGTAGTTGTGTTGCAGAGACTCTTAGAAAATTCTAGTAGTTTCCTGCATTGTCCAAATATTTCCTTTACTAACTCCTTCCTCACTTTTCACAACCAGTACTTACATACTGAAACATGGGCAATCGATGCACTGAAGGCGAAATATTTCTGTGCCTTTAAAAATCGACTTGCAAGATCACAAGAAAATCTGTCTGGAAAAAAATCCGATACCATTGCCACATGGACAATCAATTTGAATGTGTGACCAAATTGTAAAGCAGACTAGAATCAATGGAGCTAACAGTTATTGAATCATCTACAGTTGTAACTTTTATTCAGTAGGAAAGTTTGCCTTCCCTTTTTCTCTTTACGTGAGGTAAAGGTACTCAGGTACTTAGTAGTGGGACCTCAGAACCTGCAGAGAGCCAGGAACATCCAGGTGATCCACCCCTGCACCACCTCCTAGCAGCATCAGCCAGGACCAAGGGCAGATTCCTCAGACTTACCATGTAATAGGCCAGATACGGCAACAGGAGTTTCAGCTTGTCTGGGTGGATGTTGACATTGGCTTTTACTGCATTCCGGGACCAGACTGGGCGGATTTCAAAGAGCTAAAACAATACATCATCATTTCAGGTATGTGCCCCTCGCTCGCTTTCCTGACATGACATTGTCATGCCTTGACAAATATGTATCATATCCGTCATTTACAAGGGGAACTGCAGCTGTTCAGGATGCCAAATATTCTGGTATCCCTGTCAGAATAGCCAGTACAACCCCACTTGTCTGATAGATAACAGAAAAAGCAGATGCATAGTTGGCTACAGTCACAAAGGATAGCTGGTATCAACTGAGAATTGAACCCAAAAGCCTGGCTTCAGAAGCCTGGTGTAATTGGATGGGCCCGTATCTTGAATGAGGTTAAACAGGAAATTTCACATCACAGAAAACGTTCAGAGAAGCCGACAAGTAGTTGTGATCCCAACAATTTTTCTGGGAAGTCAAAGAAAATGGCTGCATGCAGTCTTTTCAAGCACAGCATGCAAGTGTAGAGTGCTCAGCCCAGCTCAGGGACGTGGCACGTACCTTCCTCAGCTCTTCCTCCACCTTTCTATCCACAGCATTGGTGCACACTTTCTTCCAGGTCTGTACAGCAGCATCCAGGGGTTTTGTTGGGACTTCTTCCTCATCAAAGTTCAAAAAGATAGCGTTGTGTGGGCGACGGGCCCTGCTGAGGCCAATGAGGTTCTCACCAGACACCTGGGGATTGTTGTACCCATCCCTAGGAAGGAAACAAGGCAAAGGACTGTGTTTACTTCCTGCCTATGACACACGCAGACATGGCTTTCAAGGGAACACATGAAAATGAAGTATGATTTTTTGATTTTTTGATGTGAAGGGATACAGCCGTGTAAGGAGTGGGTCTTATTTTGTCCCCAGCATAGGCCCAGGGAGCATACTGGTAACTGTAAAGGACTCACCGCTGAGGAAAGGTCATTTCAAGTTTTAAAAACAAGCGGCCAAACTACCTCTAGTTGCCTGTTGAAGGAGATCCCCCGTACTGTGTGAGAGAAACCCCTCAAGCAGTTGATTACTAATTTGCACAAAATGTATGTGCTTCAGAACAGGCTTCCCGCTCTGCCTCTGCTCTCCTGGAGTTACTGGGTATCAGTAGAGGACATCGACAAAGTAAAATGGAAACACAGGTATTAAGATAAGTTTGCTTTGCTAAGTGTTAATGAAGGACTACAGTGAGAAATCGAAAGATGTTTCTTGTGGGAGACCTTGCAGATTGTTCTCCTGGCAAAAGTAACCAGGGGCCAGCAGGCAACAGGCCCGGTGAATGTGGTCACAGGACACATGGCATTGACTCAACATACTCTGCACTCAGCTGCAGCCCCCTGGAAGCAGGCAGAAAGACACGCTCATGCATCCTACACTGCATGTCCTGTCCTGCGGGGAGCAGTCATCTTCTATTGAAGCATTCAGCAGCTGATATTGATGAAATAGATGAACAATACATTTAATGCTGCCATGATGCTTCAAGAGCACGGTTCCTATAACAACACTGAAGTCAGAATGCATTGGATGCATCTTCATGTGATGGAAAATGAAACCTGAACTTGAAAACTTGTCTGTTGTAAGCGTATATCAATGCAACAAAATGTTTCACGTTCCTTTCCTTCCAAGAACCAACGCGGACTATTTACTATATCAGGAGAAAAGGCACTAACCGGTGTTGGGTATCTGGTCGATAAAAATAGTCAACAGGAGTGTCTAAACGTGAGAAAATTGGTGGAGGGATGTAGAGAGGCAATTCTCTATTGAAAAATTCTTCCTTCTCTGGTTTGAGCATTAGGACTTTGTCATACATGGAGGTTTGTTTGCCATCAGGCCCAGAGTGCATTGCCAGGTACTGGAAATCAGACATTCCTGTGAGAAGGAGACGTTAAAACATTGTGAAATCATGGTGAAGATAATACTTCTCCCAACACTCAGCTTTCAGGAGCAGTTGTCTGATAAGTCCATGCAAAGGTTTATACAGAAAGGAGGCTGTAACAACAGACGACTTGCTTTTCTTTGCAGTCTTGAATTCTTCAAGTGAAACATTTCCCTTTCCCATCAGCCCTTCCCATCAATCCTTAAGCTTTGCGGACCCAAACACAAGTATTACCTTGGAATTTGTAAACAGTGGTGACAATCCCAACAATTTCCATTTCAAACCGGACTTCTGGCTGGACTGGCTCTTCCGTGTCCACCTGCGTCTTATTCCTCCTGGTCCTCCTCCTCACCCTGAGCAGCATGGTGGAGGTGGGGAAGCGATTGGCGCACACGGGGTGGCAGTAGGGGTCCTTGGGGCGGAAACACAGCTCCAGCCTTTTGGCAGGGTCGGCGTAGATCTGTGTCGGAGAGGACAGCGGCAGTCTCTCTTAGCACGGCGCCAGGGCTGGCGGCTCCCTGCAGCACCTCGGGGGCACCCTTGGGTGCTCCGACCCCATCTGACACCTCCCATCCCACCTCCCTCCCCCGGCTGCGGCCCAGGCGAGCAGCATCACCCCGACACCTCGAGAAAAACCATCCCTCAGCCCCAGCAGCCCACAGATGAGGGGATCCCAATAGGGGGACCCCAGCGGGGGGATCCCAACGCGAGCCCCCCCCTCACCCCACCCTACCCACAGCCTGGACCGCGCTCCCCGCTCCCCAGCGGCCCCTCACCCGCGACACCCCTTCCTCTCCTCCCAGCGTCCGCAGCACGGCTCCGACATCCCGCACCAGCCCCGGGTACTCCACGGACACCATGCGCGGCGTGCGGGGCAGCTGCACCACGGCCGAGCCCCGCTCCCCCCAGCACCGCCCGGCCGCCGCCATCGCCCCGGCAGCCGCCCGGCAGCCGCCCGGCGCCGCCCCGCGGGCTCAGCGCGATGGTTCCGCACCTCCGAGGTTCCTACCCGCCTCGGTCACAGCCCTGGCTGGGTCCCGGGAGCCGAAGCCGGCCGCGAGGCCGTTTGCAGCCCCCCCGAGAGAGCCCCCGAGAGCCTGCAGGGGTGCAGGCTGCGGGGCGTGGCGCTGTGGAGGCCGTCGCCTCCATGCTGGTTGATGCTCGCCTGAGCAGGAGCCGCGGTGCGCCCAGGTGGCTGGTGTCAGGAATTGTGCGGCCAGCAGGGCCAGGGAGGCGATGTCCCCCTGTGCTCTGCTCTGCTGAGGCCGCACCTCGGGCGCTGGGTTCAGCTCTGGGCCCCTCACGACAAGGAGGACATCCAGAGCAGGGCTGTGAAGCTGGTGAGGGGTCTGGGACGCAAGTCCTGTGAGGGGCGGCTGAGGGAGCTGGGGGTGTTGGACCTGGAGAGGAGGAAGCATCCCACATCCAGCTCTGCCTCCTGGGCGTCCTATAGCCAGTGCTTCCCCCTGTGCATCCCACACCCAGCGCTCCCCCCGTGCCTCCATCCCCTGGCAATGGGCCGCTCTCGCACTGCCCCTCGGCGGGCACTGCCCGCACTGCAGCGGCTCCAGGCCGGGCAGGCCGGGAGGGCTGGGAGCAATTCTCCTTGCCCTGCTTCGCCCCGGCCTCTGGGGCCTTCTTTTCCGAGGGAGAGCGATCAACACATGGTAAGCAGGCGGCGAGAAGGTGCCGGTGTGGGGCAGGGTTGGTGTCACCCACAGTGGTGTGAAGTCGGGAATAATTCCAGGCACAAATCCTGGGTGACAAATCCTGATCCTCGTCTTCCTTCCTGAGCTGTAGCCCCGCAGCCTGGCCTTTGCCAAGCAGCCCTGTGGCCAGAAACCCATGCAGGATAAATTCCCCCTTGCTTGCTTGGTTTTTAATAGCGAACTGGGCACCGATTCACTAAGAGGTTTGTGTTGCATCTATTACAACTGCAGTTAGCTCTGAGTTCTTTGTTATTAGTGTGGCTGATTGTAAGGTGGCAGCATCCAAAGGCTCAGATCAGCATTGGGTCCGTCCTGCTACAGATCACGCAGGCAACCAGGAAAACCAATTCCCGAGCCAAAAAGCTGGCAGAGCAGACCAAGCTATGGCACTGATGCCTCAGCAGCTTAACCGAGCTATTGCTGTGTCAGGGGAAAATGCTTTGCCCAGAGGCTGGATGTTGCTCCCTGCCTGACTGTCATGCTAGAGACAAAAGCATGTCACGACAAAGACATGGAGAAGCCAAAATCGCTCAGTCACAAGCAAGCCTTTAATGAACTAAGTCTGTCTTTACAAGGTGTTTTTCCTTTGTTTCTCAGCAGCTCCACAGTTTACTGGGTGGTGGCAACCTGCGGCAGTTTCAGATAGACGGCGTTCCAGTAGTTCACGAATGGGGATCTCAGGTTCTGCTTCACGGAATCGTAGTTTAAGTTGCTGTTGATATCCAGGTAGTAACCGCCCTCAGTGGTGTAGGGCAGCCAGGTAACGGGCACCTCTGAATACCCTGTGTTGGGATCACTGGGAAAAAAGAAATAGACGTTCTGTTTTATGAGGGCAGCTTGTGGATGTAGCAAGGCTTGTGTTGTCTGGGGATCCTGCCTGTGCTCACGGGAGGCTTTAAGTGAGTGCAAGAAAAGAGTTTGACATTGAGACAAGTGATAGCGCTTCTGCCTCCTCGGAGCAAGTTGTCAACATGCATTCTCCTCCTTTGGTCCCCCCAGTATCAGTCCTGGCTGCACGCAGCAGCTTAACTACTGTCTGAACTCCAGGGTTCAGAAACAAGCTTCAACATTAAGTTTGAGCAGAGATCACAGGTTCTGAAAATGCTTCTGCTGTCCCCGGGTGTTCTCTGGATGAGGAGAGCTCAGAGCAAACTCCACCACTGGGAGACATAGAACCAGATTTGAGATGGAAGCACAGACAGAGAGCACCCTGCTTTTGAGAATTGCTTCTGAAAAGTTAATGGGCAAAAGCAGGAGGTTGAAGTGCTGTAGCAAGCCCCACGCGTGGAACCAGAATCACTTACCCTGTCCTGGCAAAATTGGTCCAATAAGCAATCATGGCAGCTGAGAGAGTCCTGTGCTTGGGCAGGTAGCCTAGAGGGGTGGCAAAGGGTTTCCCAAACACGTACTGCAGGTCATCAGCGTGGTCTGCTCCTACCCAGCTTGGGTAGATGGGCATCCGAGATGGCTCGGAGAACACATAGCTGTATGTCTTGCCACGCCTGGGGAAATAAAATAAAGGGGTGCAGATTCATAACTGTGCTCCAAACATCAGCAGAGCCAGACCCTGAGCCTTGTAAGATGCTCATGTGTTTGGAATTGTCTAAGATTTGCTTTCAGGAGAAAACTTTCTATCTAGTAATTTTTAGCTTCCACTTCTGACTGTCACTCTAACCCTCCTATCATCCAGCTGGTGTGTCTCATGGATTTGAACAGTGCCAGGATGAAGCTGGGTGTTTTGGAGATGCAAAAACTTGTTTCAATGGTAATTTAAAACTCTTTCTCAGCATGACTCCCTTATAGCATTAGAGAAGTAACGTTTGTACGAGCCACATGTAGGTGGCTCCTTCAATTTCAGCCCTCTTAAACAGCTCCTCAGCCCCTTGTGCTGGGAGTGCAGCATCTCAGGCCGCCCCCCCCCCCAGGCTTTGGGCTGCTGCCATCACCGAGCTGCTCACCGGGCATTCCGCAGGTGCAGGTTCAGTGTCCACTGCGTGGGAATCAGGAAAATGTAGTCAGTACTCAGGTCCACCACTGTCCTCTTCATGACTTCCTGATCTGGGTTGTTACCCCACAGCTCTGTGTAGATATCGTACGTGAGCTTGGCTCCTCTTTCCCCCCTGTCCGCAGTAAGTCCTTTGACCAAGTCATAGACGTCGCTTCTGAAAAGACAAGATTTCCACCCATTATGGACCAGCAGCTTGAAGCGTGGTGTGGGAACTGATCCCAGCTCCCTTTGACGTTCACAACCAACCCTGTGGTCAGCAGCTGTTTGGTGGAATAAAAGCCAGGGATTTCAGTGCAGCTCTTAGATGGGGGGCACGTGCTCCACAACTTTCTCAGCAGAGCAGCTTGAGGCCAAATGGGACACAAGCTCCTTTAGTCGGTAAGCACCCAGAATCTGTTTTCTGTACCTGCTCTGCACAGAAGAACAGCAGGGCTGCCAAGCCTATCGCTTAATACCACTGAGTTCAGGAGCACCTTAGAGATATTTGGGGAGGCTTCCCCACTATCAAGTCCTTTCTCGTGAAGACTCTGGACTTGGCAACATATCTGTTAGACACCCCAGCTTGGAGTGACATCCTGTTTTGAAGCTAGTGCTTTCTCCAGTCAGGACTAAGTCCTCGGTGTGGGAGGGATAATTAAAGTTGAAGTTCCTTTCGGTAAGGGTTTTAAGAAAGTCCTTTTCTTACGCAGTGATTTTCACCAGCGGGCTGTTGATAGCAGGTATATCGATGCCAGCAAAGAAGTGTCCGTCCATGTCGTTGACCCCAGCGATGTAGTCGATGTCAGCAGCGTTGGCAAAGAGTTTCTCTGGCACGTCTGGGAGGAAGTCTCCATCGATGACAGGCGTGATGGCAAGTGTATGAACCAGGGGACCTGCAGCAGGAGACAAAACCAGAATGTGTTAGGAGCACAGCAAGGCAGATGTGTGGCCTGGCATACCCCATTGCTTGAGGAATTGTAGAAAGAACAGGCTGAGGGGAAGGAGAGCTTGGGGGGTGACTTCAGCATGGGTAGGATGTCACCGTGGAGCAGGGTGACCGCAGGATCATGTTCAGTAAACCCCTTCCTGGAGGTGGAGGAGAAAAGCAAGAGATTTGCCTACCAGCTGCTGGCAGGCAACATCAACAATTCCTTTCCTTCTTTCCCCAGTCCGCTCCCCAGAGCCAAAGGTTGGGAAGAGCAGAACTTCTCCTCCCCAGCCCATCTGGCTGGTCTGCCTCACACCCGTGCAGCAGCACAGCAGCGGCTCAGCCACTCTCTGCTCTGAGCAGGGCTGAGCGCTGGGGCTGCTTGCTAGGACCACAAGTAATAGCCCCCAGCAAGCGGAGGGAGTTTCTTGGGAAGGAAACTGCCACAGGCAGCAGAAGTGCAAATGTTCTCCACCTGCTGTGAGCCCAGCAGACCCTACGCTGCACCCAGTGGCTCGAGGGAAAGTAGGAGGGTGTGCGGTCAATTATTTTGTTGTTTTTAAGGTGTGTTCTGGAATTGCTGCTTTCACAAAACAGAAAGTGCAGACCAGAAGCTACCTGTTTTGGCACCAAGGCATGACCCTCGGACAACTGCTCTGCCACTGCTGCCGCTGCACACCCAACAGCATTCATTCAGCGCAGCGTGCACCTGCCTGGGGAAGGGTGACTGTGAAATCTGTCATTGTTGTCCCCCTTGAAGGACCCAAGCACTGCTTAACTACTCCTGGCAACCACGCCAGTGCCCCCTCGAAGGCACAGGGAGCCTCTTGTGTGCGGAGGACCCAGCGCGGGCTGCGGGACTTACTGGCCAGGTTGACGAGCTGCTGCTTGTAGGCCAGTGTCACAGCTTTGGGGTCGCTGGCACGCAGGCAGTTGGCCAGGGCTTTGGTGTCGCTTGTGGGGCAGCCCACTTGTTGTCCAACCTGCACAAGGAGAGAAAGAAGAACCTCATGGCATTACCCTCAGAAGCCAGGCTTCATTCCCAGCTCCCTAGAGAAGAGGTTGGTGTTAATCTCAAAGAACGCATGTTTGGCGGCATGGCTCCTCCGGGTCCCTTGCTTTTTATGCTCTTCTCTATGAAATGCCTTTTTTGTTCCCTCAAGCAAGACTTCAGCTTCAGGATTGCTGCCCAGCATGGCACAGCTGTGATCCAGCCAGCCCAGGTAGGTGTGTGGGGTCCCCAACTGTCCCATGTGCCAGCTGGGGTCCCAACCCGCACGTTACCTTTTTAGCCCAGTAGAGTGGGTCCTTCTGGATGGCCCAGCTGCACAGGCTGACGCCGCTCTGGCTGATGGCTCTCTTGAACAGGCCTGCATTCTTTGGGGACAGTATCTGCAGCACGAAATAGAAACAGTCGATTTCAGTAATGAATTCCTGAAGAGATGATTGCCTGCCAGAGCTGGCTGATCCCCCACACAGCTTGTGCACAAGGCCAGGGAAGCTGCCAGCTCTCGTGATACTGAACAGGCTCAGTAGTTAAAAGGTGATATGGTGAAAAGGGGAGAAGAGGAGCAGGGGGACGTGGCAAGTAACAGCTGTTTCACCAGAGATCCCCAAAGTGAGGACGCATTCCTGCGGTGGGGCAGCTGCTTAAAGTGAAGAAGGAGGAGTAGCTACACAACAAGGAGGCTGAGCCCTGCTGTCCCCAGGCAGGAGAGGATGCTGATCAGGTGGAGGAAAGCCACGGAGTGCCGAAGGGACTGGCTTTCCCATTTACAGGAAAGAGAAGTGGCTGCAGCGGAGGCTGACAAGGATAACAGACCTGCAGGGAGACACTGGTGGCACCGGCTGACTCTCCGAAGATGGTGATGTTGTCTGGGTCACCCCCGAAGGCCTTGATATTCCTCTTCACCCAGGCAATAGCCATGTGCTGGTCCTTCAGCCCATAGTTCCCTGAGCAACGGAGCGCACCCGCCGTTGAGTCAGGGCACAGCCAAAGCCGATAAGTTGGGGTCCTGTGGCAGGATCCCCTAAAAGAGAGCAGCTCGGGTACCTGGCATGTTTGAGTCTCCAGTGCTCAGGAAGCCCAGGGGCCCCACGCGGTAGTTCAGGGTCACCACAATCACGTTGCCCCGCACTGCGATCTCCTCGCCGTCATAGAGGTAATTGTTACGGAAATTGGTTCCCTCCGCCTCTCCGATAAGGAAGGCGCCGCCGTAGATCCACACCATCACTGGCAAGTTGGTCGAGACTGGGAGAGGAGGAGGACAAGCAGTGTGAACCACGACGTAGCCAGAGGGTGCTGCCCGTCACCATGCCTGTTTGCTAAGCACTGCTCCACTTGGGCATTACAGACCTCCTGGGGCTGGTGCAAACGCCCCTTCCTTCATTGTCACCTCACCCTCACCACAGGCAAAGTATTCCCAGGACAGTAAATATGTGTGGACCACAAAAAGCGGCTGAGAATCTCCTCCCCAGGTCTCCGCCAAGCACATACCCTCTTTCTTCCCTTGAGGGATCCAGATGTTCAGGTAGAGGCAGTCCTCTTTCCCTCGGACATCATTTTGCTCAAGTGTCGTCTGCATGCAGCAGTTTTGGAACTCTGTTGCCTTCAGCGTTCCTGGGAGGAGAGAGAGAACACACCAGGTCCTAGTTAGAGGTGCCAGCTCTGTCTTTTGGTTGCAAGCTGTCCGTCCATCCTTCCTCCTCTCCGTAAGTCCAGCACAGAGGCAGCAAAGCCTCCCCAGCCACCGTGACTGGCCCGAGGGAGTGACAACGGGGTACCCTTTCCTGTGTGAACTGGCTCTGGACAGCCAGGGCACGAGAAGGAGAGATTCAGGTGCCATGCTTTGGATTTGTTACTTCAGGTGGTCACTTGGGAGCACTTGGATGCAGACTCTCATACCTGCCCTGAGACTCAGCTTTTGCTTGGCATTGCATAGGGCACTGTTAGTGCAGTACCTTCTACCTATCTATAATGGACGGAAGAGACAAAAGTTGGAAACAAAAACCCAAAGGCATTCCAAAGCTGGATCTTACCTTGCCATCCAGGATGAGGTTTGGGGTCTTCCAGAATGTTTGGGGGGGCAGCAAAGGGGATCCCTCTGAAGATGTCGATGTAGTTCCCGAAGAGTCCCAGCTGTTTATTCTCGCCTTCCACGAAACCTCCCTCGGTGCGCACCACACCCAGCTAAATGTGGCACCGTTGAGAAGAGGGGAAAGTAAATCCATTGCAGTCCTTCGTGATGCCAGCAACCACAGCGTACCCTGGCTGGAGGGTCCCCCCACGGGGGGCTAACTCGCAGCCTCCCTTCACCAACCATCCCTTTGGTTCCTTGTGGAAAGCCCACGGGTTGCTGGAGACGTGCCCGTGCAGATGTCCAGCACGCTGCCCGTTGGAGCAGGCAGGCAGCAGCAATTTCCCTGCTCTTCCATGCACACACCACAGAAGGTGAGAACCTGCAGCCTGAAGATGTAAACCAGGCCAGAGCTGCTACAGAACCGTGCAGAGAACTTTTAGAAGAATGTCACTGAGAGCCTTTGCCATGTTTAGGGCAGGAAAATACCATGCCATTGCTGTCACTGTTTGGGCTTCAGGGTAGACATAGCAGGATTTTGCTCATTCAGGCAGGAACAGGCAAAAAGTTTTCCAAGTTATAAGAAATGCCTCTGTACTTACCGTTGCAGCCCATGCTACCCCAAGGTAGCAGCACAAGGCAAGACACAGGATCTCCCAGCGAGGCATGGTGCGTGCACCCGAGGAGCCGGTCCCCAGCCAGAGGCTGACGGCTGTATATATAGCTACGAGTGCGGCTATGTGTCAATGCCGTGACCCAGTTTCTATTCTAAGTTGCAGGAGCCCCGGCACACTTGTCCTTCAGTAGGCTGAGGCCAAGCCATGGCTGAGGTAGACTGGTGTCACGGTGTGAGAGCCCTGCAGATGTTGCCTTTGTGGGATGAAGGTCAAATGTAAGGCAATATCTCAATCTAACAAAAAACAGGGAACATAATGCTGAAGCCTTGAGAAGCCTCACACAAGTGCAGGAGATTGAAATTATATTAAACCGTGCACTAGAGCGTATTACCAACCACTAATGATAAACCTTCCACTTGTAACACACTGAGCAATGAACAAGACCCAGGAAATGCCAGCAGATCTTTAATGTCTGTGACTGCACGGTAACAATCCAGCCAGTGATAGCAGACTAACGGGCAGAGTGGGCAACCTCTGTGAGCCTGAAGCTCTGCCACATTGCCTTCTTCTTGCAGTCCTTGTTAACTTCTGGCGAAGTCAAAATGGAATTGAGAAGCGTGTTAGCTAGTAAGGACAACATACGCTACATCCAACAGAAGGGAGTAATTCACTGCCAGGAAGTGTTTTTGTCCTGCTGGCTTTATTTCCAAGATCACCGGCTCGGCTTGATGCTGAAGTCATTGCACAGAATTTTAATTCACCTTGGATAAGGAAAAGCGCATTTTTCTGTTTTCCACATGTCCATCAACCCAGACAAGGTGTACTTCTCATAGATGGAGAGATTTGAGAATGCAATTTTGTCTATTTTCAGGTGTGTTTCCACCTGATTTTGATTCTGGTCTCTACTGTGTGTTTGACTGAGCTGCAAAGCAGACAGGAACCGATGGAGCTAACAGTTACTGAACCATCCAGGGTTGTAGCTTCTGTTCAACAGCAAAGTTTGCCTTCCCTTTTTCTCTTTACATGAAGCTCAGGTACTTAGTGGTGGGACCTCAGAACCTGCAGAGAGCCAGGAACATCCAGGTGACCCATCCCTGCACCACCTCCTAGCAGCATCAGCCAGGACCAAGGGCAGATTCCTCAGACTTACCATGTAATAGGCCAGATACGGCAACAGGAGTTTCAGCTTGTCTGGGTGGATGTTGACATTGGCTTTTACTGCATTCCGGGACCAGACTGGGCGGACTTCAAAGAGCTAAAACAATACATCATCATTTCAGGTACGTGCCCCTCACTCGCTTTCCTGACATGACATTGTCATGCCTTGACAAATATGTATCATATCCGTCATTTACAAGGGGAACTGCAGCTGTTCAGGATGCCAAATATTCTGGTATCCCTGTCAGAATAGCCAGTACAACCCCACTTGTCTGATAGATAACAGAAAAAGCAGATGCATAGTTGGCTACAGTCACAAAGGATAGCTGGTATCAACTGAGAATTGAACCCAAAAGCCTGGCTTCAGAAGCCTGGTGTAATTGGATGGGCCCATATCTTGAATGAGGTTAAACAGGAAATTTCACATCACAGAAAACGTTCAGAGAAGCCGACAAGTAGTTGTGATCCCAACAATTTTTCTGGGAAGTCAAAGAAAATGGCTGCATGCAGTCTTTTCAAGCACAGCATGCAAGTGTAGAGTGCTCAGCCCAGCTCAGGGACGTGGCACGTACCTTCCTCAGCTCTTCCTCCACCTTTCTATCCACAGCATTGGTGCACACTTTCTTCCAGGTCTGTACAGCAGCATCCAGGGGTTTTGTTGGGACTTCTTCCTCATCAAAGTTCAAAAAGATAGCGTTGTGTGGGCGACGGGCCCTGCTGAGGCCAATGAGGTTCTCACCAGACACCTGGGGATTGTTGTACCCATCCCTAGGAAGGAAACAAGGCAAAGGACTGTGTTTACTTCCTGCCTATGACACACGCAGACATGGCTTTCAAGGGAACACATGAAAATGAAGTATGATTTTTTGATTTTTGATGTGAAGGGATACAGCCGTGTAAGGAGTGGGTCTTATTTTGTCCCCAGCATAGGCCCAGGGAGCATACTGGTAACTGTAAAGGACTCACCGCTGAGGAAAGGTCATTTCAAGTTTTAAAAACAAGCGGCCAAACTACCTCTAGTTGCCTGTTGAAGGAGATCCCCCGTACTGTGTGAGAGAAACCCCTCAAGCAGTTGATTACTAATTTGCACAAAATGTATGTGCTTCAGAACAGGCTTCCCGCTCTGCCTCTGCTCTCCTGGAGTTACTGGGTATCAGTAGAGGACATCGACAAAGTAAAATGGAAACACAGGTAATAAGATAAGTTTGCTTTGCTAAGTGTTAATGAAGGACTACAGTGAGAAATCGAAAGATGTTTCTTGTGGGAGACCTTGCAGATTGTTCTCCTGGCAAAAGTAACCAGGGGCCAGCAGGCAACAGGCCCGGTGAATGTGGTCACAGGACACATGGCATTGACTCAACATACTCTGCACTCAGCTGCAGCCCCCTGGAAGCAGGCAGAAAGACACTCTCATGCATCCTACACCGCATGTCGTGTCCTGCGGGGAGCAGTCATCTTCTATTGAAGCATTCAGCAGCTGATATTGATGAAATAGATGAACAATACATTTAATGCTGCCGTGATGCTTCAAGAGCACAGTTCCTGTAACAACACTGAAGTCAGAATGCATTGGATGCATCTTCATGTGATGAAAAATGAAACCTGAACTTGAAAACTTGTCTGTTGTAAGCGTATATCAATGCAACAAAATGTTTCACGTTCCTTTCCTTCCAAGAACCAACGCGGACTATTTACTATATCAGGAGAAAAGGCACTAACCGGTGTTGGGTATCTGGTCGATAAAAATAGTCAACAGGAGTGTCTAAACGTGAGAAAATTGGTGGAGGGATGTAGAGAGGCAATTCTCTATTGAAAAATTCTTCCTTCTCTGGTTTGAGCATTAGGACTTTGTCATACATGGAGGTTTGTTTGCCATCAGGCCCAGAGTGCATTGCCAGGTACTGGAAATCAGACATTCCTGTGAGAAGGAGACGTTAAAACATTGTGAAATCATGGTGAAGATAATACTTCTCTCAACACTCAGCTTTCAGGAGCAGTTGTCTGATAAGTCCATGCAAAGGTTTATACAGAAAGGAGGCTGTAACAACAGACGACTTGCTTTTCTTTGCAGTCTTGAATTCTTCAAGTGAAACATTTCCCTTTCCCATCAGCCCTTCCCATCAATCCTTAAGCTTTGGGGACCCACACACAAGTATTACCTTGGAATTTGTAAACAGTGGTGACGATCCCAACAATTTCCATTTCAAACCGGACTTCTGGCTGGACTGGCTCTTCCGCGTCCACCTGCGTCTTATTCCTCCTGGTCCTCCTCCTCACCCTGAGCAGCATGGTGGAGGTGGGGAAGCGATTGGCGCACACGGGGTGGCAGTAGGGGTCCTTGGGGCGGAAACACAGCTCCAGCCTTTTGGCAGGGTCGGCGTAGATCTGCGTCGGAGAGGACAGGGGCAGTCTCTGTTAGCACGGCGCCAGGGCTGGCGGCTCCCTGCAGCACCTCGGGGGCACCCTTGGGTGCTCCGACCCCATCTGACACCTCCCATCCCACCTCCCTCCCCCGGCTGCGGCCCAGGCGAGCAGCATCACCCCGACACCTCGAGAAAAACCATCCCTCAGCCCCAGCAGCCCACAGATGAGGGGATCCCAATAGGGGGACCCCAGCGGGGGGATCCCAACGCGAGCCCCCCCCTCACCCCACCCTACCCACAGCCTGGACCGCGCTCCCCGCTCCCCAGCGGCCCCTCACCCGCGACACCCCTTCCTCTCCTCCCAGCGTCCGCAGCACGGCTCCGACATCCCGCACCAGCCCCGGGTACTCCACGGACACCATGCGCGGCGTGCGGGGCAGCTGCACCACGGCCGAGCCCCGCTCCCCCCAGCACCGCCCGGCCGCCGCCATCGCCCCGGCAGCCGCCCGGCAGCCGCCCGGCGCCGCCCCGCGGGCTCAGCGCGATGGTTCCGCACCTCCGAGGTTCCTACCCGCCTCGGTCACAGCCCTGGCTGGGTCCCGGGAGCCGAAGCCGGCCGCGAGGCCGTTTGCAGCCCCCCCGAGAGAGCCCCTGAGAGCCTGCAGGGGTGCAGGCTGCGGGGCGTGGCGCTGTGGAGGCCGTCGCCTCCATGCTGGTTGATGCTCGCCTGAGCATGAGCCGCGGTGCGCCCAGGTGGCTGGTGTCAGGAATTGTGCGGCCAGCAGGGCCAGGGAGGCGATGTCCCCCTGTGCTCTGCTCTGCTGAGGCCGCACCTCGGGCGCTGGGTTCAGCTCTGGGCCCCTCACGACAAGGAGGACATCCAGAGCAGGGCTGTGAAGCTGGTGAGGGGCCTGGGACGCAAGTCCTGTGAGGAGCGGCTGAGGGAGCTGGGGGCGTTTGACCTGGAGAGGAGGAAGCATCCCACATCCAGCTCTGCCTCCTGGGCGTCCTATAGCCAGTGCTTCCCCCTGTGCATCCCACACCCAGCGCTCCCCCCGTGCCTCCATCCCCTGGCAATGGGCCGCTCTCGCACTGCCCCTCGGCGGGCACTGCCCGCACTGCAGCGGCTCCAGGCCGGGCAGGCCGGGAGGGCTGGGAGCAATTCTCCTTGCCCTGCTTCGCCCCGGCCTCTGGGGCCTTCTTTTCCGAGGGAGAACCATCAACACATGGTAAGCAGGCGGCGAGAAGGTGCCGGTGTGGGGCAGGGTTGGTGTCACCCACAGTGGTGTGAAGTCGGGAATAATTCCAGGCACAAATCCTGGGTGACAAATCCTGATCCTCGTCTTCCTTCCTGAGCTGTAGCCCCGCAGCCTGGCCTTTGCCAAGCAGCCCTGTGGCCAGAAACCCATGCAGGATAAATTCCCCCTTGCTTGCTTGGTTTTTAATAGCGAACTGGGCACCGATTCACTAAGAGGTTTGTGTTGCATCTATTACAACTGCAGTTAGCTCTGAGTTCTTTGTTATTAGTGTGGCTGATTGTAAGGTGGCAGCATCCAAAGGCTCAGATCAGCATTGGGTCCGTCCTGCTACAGATCACGCAGGCAACCAGGAAAACCAATTCCCGAGCCAAAAAGCTGGCAGAGCAGACCAAGCTATGGCACTGATGCCTCAGCAGCTTAACCGAGCTATTGCTGTGTCAGGGGAAAATGCTTTGCCCAGAGGCTGGATGTTGCTCCCTGCCTGACTGTCGTGCTAGAGACAAAAGCATGTCACGACAAAGACATGGAGAAGCCAAAATTGCTCAGTCACAAGCAAGCCTTTAATGAACTAAGTCTGTCTTTACAAGGTGTTTTTCCTTTGTTTCTCAGCAGCTCCACAGTTTACTGGGTGGTGGCAACCTGCGGCAGTTTCAGATAGACGGCATTCCAGTAGTTCACGAATGGGGATCTCAGGTTCTGCTTCACGGAATCGTAGTTTAAGTTGCTGTTGATATCCAGGTAGTAACCGCCCTCAGTGGTGTAGGGCAGCCAGGTAATGGGCACCTCTGAATACCCTTTGTTGGGATCACTGGGAAAAAAGAAATAGACGTTCTGTTTTATGAGGGCAGCTTGTGGATGTAGCAAGGCTTGTGTTGTCTGGGGATCCTGCCTGTGCTCACGGGAGGCTTTAAGTGAGTGCAAGAAAAGAGTTTGACATTGAGACAAGTGATAGCGCTTCTGCCTCCTCGGAGCAAGTTGTCAACATGCATTCTCCTCCTTTGGTCCCCCCAGTATCAGTCCTGGCTGCATGCAGCAGCTTAACTACTGTCTGAACTCCAGGGTTCAGAAACAAGCTTCAACATTAAGTTTGAGCAGAGATCACAGGTTCTGAAAATGCTTCTGCTGTCCCCGGGTGTTCTCTGGATGAGGAGAGCTCAGAGCAAACTCCACCACTGGGAGACATAGAACCAGATTTGAGATGGAAGCACAGACAGAGAGCACCCTGCTTTTGAGAATTGCTTCTGAAAAGTTAATGGGCAAAAGCAGGAGGTTGAAGTGCTGTAGCAAGCCCCACGCGTGGAACCAGAATCACTTACCCTGTCCTGGCAAAATTGGTCCAATAAGCAATCATGGCAGCTGAGACAGTCCTGTGCTTGGGCAGGTAGCCTAGAGGGGTGGCAAAGGGTTTCCCAAACACGTACTGCAGGTCATCAGCGTGGTCTGCTCCTACCCAGCTTGGGTAGATGGGCATCCGAGATGGCTGGGAGAACACATAGCTGTATGTCTTGCCACTCCTGGGGAAATAAAATAGAGGGGTGCAGATTCATAACTGTGCTCCAAACATCAGCAGAGCCAGACCCTGAGCCTTGTAAGATGCTCATGTGTTTGGAATTGTCTAAGATTTGCTTTCAGGAGAAAACTTTCTATCTAGTAATTTTTAGCTTCCACTTCTGATTGTCACTCTAACCCTCCTATCATCCAGCTGGTGTGTCTCATGGATTTGAACAGTGCCAGGATGAAGCTGGGTGTTTTGGAGATGCAAAAACTTGTTTCAATGGTAATTTAAAACTCTTTCTCAGCATGACTCCCTTATAGCATTAGAGAAGTAACGTTTGTACGAGCCACATGTAGGTGGCTCCTTCAATTTCAGCCCTCTTAAACAGCTCCTCAGCCCCTTGTGCCGGGAGTGCAGCATCTCAGGCCGCCCTCCCCCAGGCTTTGGGCTGCTGCCATCACCGAGCTGCTCACCGGGCATTCCGCAGGTGCAGGTTCAGTGTCCACTGCGTGGGAATCAGGAAAATGTAGTCAGTAGTCAGGTCCACCACTGTCCTCTTCATGACTTCCTGATCTGGGTTGTCACCCCACAGCTCTGTGTAGATATCGTACGTGAGCTTGGCTCCTCTTTCCCCCCTGTCCGCAGTAAGTCCTTTGACCAAGTCATAGACGTCGCTCCTGAAAAGACAAGATTTCCACCCATTATGGACCAGCAGCTTGAAGCGTGGTGTGGGAACTGATCCCAGCTCCCTTTGACGTTCACAACCAACCCTGTGGTCAGCAGCTGTTTGGTGGAATAAAAGCCGGGGATTTCAGTGCAGCTCTTAGATGGGGGGCACGTGCTCCACAACTTTCTCAGCAGAGCAGCTTGAGGCCAAATGGGACACAAGCTCCTTTAGTCGGTAAGCACCCAGAATCTGTTTTTTGTACCTGCTCTGCACAGAAGAACAGCAGGGCTGCCAAGCCTATCACTCGCTACCACTGAGTTCAGGAGCACCTTAGAGATATTTGGGGAGGCTTCCCCACTAACAAATCCTTTGTCTTGAAGACTCTGGACTTGGCAACAGATCTGTTAGACACCCCAGCTTGGAGAGACATCCTGTTTTGAAGCTAGTGCCTTCTCCAGTCAGGACTAAGTCCTCGGTGTGGGGGGGATAATTAAAGATGAAGTTCCTTTCGGTAAGGGTTTTAAGAAAGTCCTTTTCTTACGCAGTGATTTTCACCAGCGGGCGGTTGATAGCAGGTATATCGAAGCCAGCAAAGAGGTGTCCGTCCATGTTGTTGACCCCAGCGATGTAGTCGATGTCAGCAGCGTTGGCAAAGAGTTTCTCTGGCACGTCTGGGAGGAAGTCTCCATCGATGACAGGCGTGATGGCAAGTGTATGAACCAGGGGACCTGCAGCAGGAGACAAAACCAGAATGTGTTAGGAGCACAGCAAGGCAGATGTGTGGCCTGGCATACCCCATTGCTTGAGGAATTGTAGAAAGAACAGGCTGAGGGGAAGGAGAGCTTGGGGGGTGACTTCAGCATGGGTAGGATGTCACCGGGGAGCAGGGTGACTGCAGGATCATGTTCAGTAAACCCCTTCCTGGAGGTGGAGGAGAAAAGCAAGAGATTTGCCTACCCGCTGCTGGCAGGCAACATCAACAATTCCTTTCCTTCTTTTCCCAGTCCGCTCCCCAGAAGCCCAGCCAAAGGTTGGGAAGAGCAGAACTTCTCCTCCCCAGCCCATCTGGCTGGTCTGCCTCACACCCGTGCAGCAGCACAGCAGCGGCTCAGCCACTCTCTGCTCTGAGCAGGGCTGAGCGCTGGGGCTGCTTGCTAGGACCACAAGTAATAGCCCCCAGCAAGCGGAGGGAGTTTCTTGGGAAGGAAACTGCCACAGGCAGCAGAAGTGCAAATGTTCTCCACCTGCTGTGAGCCCAGCAGACCCTACGCTGCACCCAGTGGCTCGAGGGAAAGTAGGAGGGTGTGCGGTCAATTATTTTGTTGTTTTTAAGGTGTGTTCTGGAATTGCTGCTTTCACAAAACAGAAAGTGCAGACCAGAAGCTACCTGTTTTGGCACCAAGGCATGACCCTCGGACAACTGCTCTGCCACTGCTGCCGCTGCACACCCAACAGCATTCATTCAGCGCAGCGTGCACCTGCCTGGGGAAGGGTGACTGTGAAATCTGTCATTGTTGTCCCCCTTGAAGGACCCAAGCACTGCTTAACTACTCCTGGCAACCACGCCAGTGCCCCCTCGAAGGCACAGGGAGCCTCTTGTGTGCGGAGGACCCAGCGCGGGCTGCGGGACTTACTGGCCAGGTTGACGAGCTGCTGGTGGTAGGCCAGTGTCACAGCTTTGGGGTCGCTGGCACGCAGGCAGTTGGCCAGGGCTGTGGTGTTGCTTGTGAGGCAGCCCACTTGTTGTCCAACCTGCACAAGGAGAGAGAGAAGAACCTCATGGCATTACCCTCAGAAGCCAGGCTTCATTCCCAGCTCCCTAGAGAAGAGGTTGGTGTTAATCTCAAAGAACGCATGTTTGGCGGCATGGCTCCTCCGGGTCCCTTGCTTTTTATGCTCTTCTCTATGAAATGCCTTTTTTGTTCCCTCAAGCAAGACTTCAGCTTCAGGATTGCTGCCCAGCATGGCACAGCTGTGATCCAGCCAGCCCAGGTAGGTGTGTGGGGTCCCCAACTGTCCCATGTGCCAGCTAGGGTCCCAACCCGCACGTTACCTTTTTAGCCCAGTAGAGTGGGTCCTTCTGGATGGCCCAGCTGCACAGGCTGACGCCGCTCTGGCTGATGGCTCTCTTGAACAGGCCTGCATTCTTTGGGGACAGTATCTGCAGCACGAAATAGAAACAGTCGATTTCAGTAATGAATTCCTGAAGAGATGATTGCCTGCCAGAGCTGGCTGATCCCCCACACAGCTTGTGCACAAGGCCAGGGAAGCTGCCAGCTCTCGTGATACTGAACAGGCTCAGTAGTTAAAAGGTGATATGGTGAAAAGGGGAGAAGAGGAGCAGGGGGACGTGGCAACTAACAGCTGTTTCACCAGAGATCCCCAAAGTGAGGACGCATGCCTGCGGTGGGGCAGCTGCTTAAAGTGAAGAAGGAGGAGTAGCTACACAACAAGGAGGCTGAGCCCTGCTGTCCCCAGGCAGGAGAGGATGCTGATCAGGTGGAGGAAAGCCACGGAGTGCCGAAGGGACTGGCTTTCCCATTTACAGGAAAGAGAAGTGGCTGCAGCGGAGGCTGACAAGGACAACAGACCTGCAGGGAGACACTGGTGGCACCGGCTGACTCTCCGAAGATGGTGATGTTGTCTGGGTCACCCCCGAAGGCCTTGATATTCCTCTTCACCCAGGCAATAGCCATGTGCTGGTCCTTCAGCCCATAGTTCCCTGAGCAACGGAGGGCACCCGCCGTTGAGTCAGGGCACAGCCAAAGCCGATAAGTTGGGGTCCTGTGGCAGGATCCCCTAAAAGAGAGCAGCTCGGGTACCTGGCATGTTTGAGTCTCCAGTGCTCAGGAAGCCCAGGGGCCCCACGCGGTAGTTCAGGGTCACCACAATCACGTTGCCCCGCACTGCGATCTCCTCGCCGTCATAGAGGTAATTGTCAAGGAAATTGGCTCCCTGCCCCCCTCCGATAAGGAAGGCGCCGCCGTAGATCCACACCATCACTGGCAAGTTGGTCGAGACTGGGAGAGGAGGAGGACAAGCAGTGTGAACCACGACGTAGCCAGAGGGTGCTGCCCGTCACCATGCCTGTTTGCTAAGCACTGCTCCACTTGGGCATTACAGACCTCCTGGGGCTGGTGCAAACGCCCCTTCCTTCATTGTCACCTCACCCTCACCACAGGCAAAGTATTCCCAGGACAGTAAATATGTGTGGACCACAAAAAGCGGCTGAGAATCTCCTCCCCAGGTCTCCGCCAAGCACATACCCTCTTTCTTCCCTTGAGGGATCCAGATGTTCAGGTAGAGGCAGTCCTCTTTCCCTCGGACATCATTTTGTGCAAGTGTCGTCTGCATGCAACGGTTTTTGAACTCTTTTGCCTTCAGCGTTCCTGAGAGGAGAAAGAGAACACACCAGGTCCTAGTTAGAGGTGCCAGCTCTGTCTTTTGGTTGCAAGCTGTCCGTCCATCCTTCCTCCTCTCCGTAAGTCCAGCACAGAGGCAGCAAAGCCTCCCCAGCCACCGTGACTGGCCCGAGGGAGTGACAACGGGGTACCCTTTCCTGTGTGAACTGGCTCTGGACAGCCAGGGCACGAGAAGGAGAGATTCAGGTGCCATGCTTTGGATTTGTTACTTCAGGTGGTCACTTGGGAGCACTTGGATGCAGACTCTCATACCTGCCCTGAGACTCAGCTTTTGCTTGGCATTGCATAGGGCACTGTTAGTGCAGTACCTTCTACCTATCTATAATGGACGGAAGAGACAAAAGTTGGAAACAAAAACCCAAAGGCATTCCAAAGCTGGATCTTACCTTGCCATCCAGGATGAGGTTGGGGGTCTTCCAGAGTGTTTGGGGGGGCAGCAAAGGGGATCCCTTTGAAGATGTCGATGTAGTTCCCGAAGAGTCCCAGCCGTTTATTCTTGCCTTCCACGAAACCTCCCTCGGTGTGCACCACACCCAGCTAAATGTGGCACCGTTGAGAAGAGGGGAAAGTAAATCCACTGCAGTCCTTCGTGGCTCAGGCTCCTCGTGATGCCAGCAACCACAGCGTACCCTGGCTGGAGGGTCCCCCCACGGGGGGCTAACTCGCAGCCTCCCTTCACCAACCATCCCTTTGGTTCCTTGTGGAAAGCCCACGGATTGCTGGAGACGTGCCCGTGCAGATGTCCAGCACGCTGCCCGTTGGAGCAGGCAGGCAGCAGCAATTTCCCTGCTCTTCCATGCACACACCACAGAAGGTGAGAACCTGCAGCCTGAAGATGTAAACCAGGCCAGAGCTGCTACAGAACTGTGCAGGGAACTTTTAGAAGAATGTCACTGAGAGCCTTTGCCATGTTTAGGGCAGGAAAATACCGTGCCATTGCTGTCACTGTTTGGGCTTCAGGGTAGACATAGCAGGATTTTGCTCATTCAGGCAGGAACAGGCAAAAAGTTTTCCAAGTTATAAGAAATGTACTTACCGTTGCAGCCCATGCTACCCCAAGGTAGCAGCACAAGGCAAGACACAGGATCTCCCAGCGAGGCATGGTGCGTGCACCCGAGGAGCCGGTCCCCAACCAGAGGCTGACATCTGTATATATAGCTACGAGTGCGGCTATGTGTCAATGCCGTGACCCGGTTTTTACTCTAAGTTGTGTTGCAGGAGCTCCGGCACACTTGTCCTTCAGTAGGCTGAGGCCAAGCCATGGCTGAGGTAGACTGGCATCACGGTGTGAGAGCCCTGCAGATGTTGCCTTTGTGGGATGAAGGCCAAATGTAAGGCAATATCTCAATCTAACAAAAAACAGGGAACATAATGCTGAAGCCTTGAGAAGCCTCACACAAGTGCAGGAGATTGAAATTATATTAAACCGTGCACTAGGGCATATTACCAACCACTAATGATAAACCTTCCACTTGTAACACACTGAGCAATGAACAAGACCCAGGAAATGCCAGCAGATCTTTAATTTCTGTGACTGCACGGTAACAATCCAGCCAGTGATAGCAGACTAACGGCCAGAGTGGGCAACCTCTGTGAGCCTGAAGCTCTGCCACATTGCCTTCTTCTTGCAGTCCTTGTTAACTTCTGGCGAAGTCAAAATGGAATTGAGAAGCATGTTAGCTAGTAAGGACAACATACGCTACATCCAACAGAAGGGAATAATTCACTGCCAGGAAGTGTTTTTGTCCTGCTGGCTTTATTTCCAAGATCACCAGCTCGGCTTGATGCTGAAGTCATTGCACAGAATTTTAATTCACCTTGGATAAGGAAAAGCGCATTTTTCTGTTTTCCACATGTCCATCAACCCAGACAAGGTGTACTTCTCACAGATGGAGAGATTTGAGAATGCAATTTTGTCTATTTTCAGGTGTGTTTCCACCTGATTTTGATTCTAGTCTCTACTGTGTGTTTGACTGAGCTGCAAAGCAGACAGGAACCGATGGAGCTAACAGTTACTGAACCATCCAGGGTTGTAGCTTCTGTTCAACAGCAAAGTTTGCCTTCCCTTTTTCTCTTTACATGAAGCTCAGGTACTTAGTGGTGGGACCTCAGAACCTGCAGAGAGCCAGGAACATCCAGGTGATCCACCCCTGCACCACCTCCTAGCAACATCAGCCAGGACCAAGGGCAGATTCCTCAGACTTACCATGTAATAGGCCAGATACGGCAACAGGAGTTTCAGCTTGTCTGGGTGGATGTTGACATTGGCTTTTACTGCATTCCGGGACCAGACTGGGCGGACTTCAAAGAGCTAAAACAATACATCATCATTTCAGGTACGTGCCCCTCGCTCGCTTTCCTGACATGACATTGTCATGCCTTGACAAATGTGTATCATATCCGTCACTTACAAGGGGTTCCCCTTGCAGCTGTTCAAGACGTCAAATATTCTGGTATCCCAATCAGAATATGCCAGCACTCCTCTTGTTTGATAGATTAGAGAACAGAAAAAGCAGATGCGTATTTGGCTACGGTCACAAAGGATAGCTGGTGTCCAATGGGAATTGAACCCGAACGCCTGGCTTCGGAATCCTGGTGTAAGTGGACAGGCCCCTATCTCACTCTTGAGCAAGGTTAAACAGGAAATTTCACGTCACAATCAGAAAACCTTCAGAGAAGCCAGCAAGTAGTTGCGATCCCAACAACACCTGGGGGTTGTTGTACCCATCCCTAGGAAACCATGCAAAGGACTGAGTTTGCTTTCTGCCTGTGGCACACGCAGATGTGTGGCATTCAAGGGAACACATGGAAATGTTCTCCAGATTTTTGATGAGAAGGGATACAGCCGTGTAAGCAATGGGTCTTACTTTGTCCCCAGCTCCCCAGGGAGCATACTGGTAACTACAAAGGACACACCATTGAGGAAAGGAAATTTCAGGTTTTAAAAACAAGCGGCCAAACTACCTCTAGTTGCCTGTTGAAGGAGATCCCCCGTACTATGTGAGAGAAACCCCTCAAGCAGTTGATTACTAATTTACACAAAATGTATGTGCTTCAGAACAGGCTTCCCGCTCTGCCTCTGCTCTCCTGGAGTTACTGGGTATCAGTAGAGGACATCGACAAAGTAAAATGGAAACACAGGTATTAAGATAAGTTTGCTTTGCTAAGTGTTAATGAAGGACTACAGTGAGAAATCGAAAGATGTTTCTTGTGGGAGACCTTGCAGATTGTTCTCCTGGCAAAAGTAACCAGGGGCCAGCAGGCAACAGGCCCGGTGAATGTGGTCACAGGACACATGGCATTGACTCAACATACTCTGCACTCAGCTGCAGCCCCCTGGAAGCAGGCAGAAAGCCACACTCATGCATCCTACACCGCATGTCGTGTCCACGGGGATGTAGTATCTTCCCCAGATCACCAGATCCCCTCTATAGCAATCCCCTTCCCAGGCGTGCCTGTCTGTTGTACCAGATCAAGAGGGCTAAAGCAGAACAAGGCAGCAGCTTCAGCAGGTGAAGGTCTCCTTCAGCCCTGGGCCCTGACAGCACGTCTCCCCTGGACTTTGGTGCCAGGCAGCCTCGCACCGTGGGCACCATCCGACACCAGCAGCACATGAGGGGCACGTGCAGCCACCAACCCCTCCCCAGGGCTGCGGCTGCACTCCTGGCCCCACAGAGCCAAACTTCCCCCTGTCCCACCATGGTCCCCATCCCCGGGTACCCCACGAACAGCACCTACAGCGTGTGGGGCAGCTCCAGCTGGGGAGTTGGTGGCGTGTGTTTGTGTGCGTTTGTGTTCCAGCTGCTGCTGGCTTTCCGGCTCATCCCAGCAGTGTAGGCGATAGAATTGTTTGTTGCTCTGGTATGGGGCAGAAGCAGAGCTGCTAGACCCAAATGCCCCGGAGTCCGTAGCCAGCCTCCCTCCCAGAAGTGATGGCCTGGCTTAGAAACCATGATCAAAAATAAATAAATAAATAAATAAATAAATGGATGCTCTGTTTTCAGCCTGCAGGGTGCAGTGGCACCACATTTTCAGTTCTCTGCAGTCATCAGGCTTAATAAACATCTAATTCCCTTGACCCTGACAGTCAAGCTTTAAGGAATACACCTGATTATTGTTAGACTTGAGAGGAAACCCCCTAAAGCTGTGAGAGCAGGTGGCAGCACTGCAAAGGGAAATGCTTTAAAAGGGCACCAACAGGGTGTCCTTTGTGTATGGTTTTGATGGTGTTAATTTTTGGTGTGAGGTTTGGAGGCAGCTAATGTTTATAGAGCCTGAAACATTGGATAAAGTGAGAAAGGAAGTGCTGTCCGCCAGGAATAAAATACTTTGGGATTGCTATAGCAGTTTCTGGTTTTTTTCTTCATGTGTTTTGGTATCTGCAGAAGCCTCCTGGCCTGAGGTTTGCTACCTATTCAGCCTTCCATTTTCCACTAATTTCCTCTTTGTTGTGCTGTGAGTGCTTCCTTCACCTTTCATAGGCAAGAGCAGCTGGGCACTGTAAGTACCTACATTAACGCCCTGTTCCCTCTAGTAGCCGTTGGAAAAGGGGCAAGGAGTGCTTTGTTCTGCTTTCATTCCTACTCTGTGCTTTTCCACGTACCTGTTCAAGTCCTCTGGGAAGTGTTGGCAGCCCTGGGTGGGTGACTGGGTCCGAGGCACTCCAGTTCTTCATAGTTACTTTCCTTAAGGCTTTGTGTTGCTCCTTCCTTACCTTGCCAGCTGTCGTCCTGGTGAGCCATGGTACAACCCTCTGAAGTAGTGTGTATCTGTTACAAATGATGTGTTTTTGGAGGTTGCAGGGTAATGTGCAGTTTCAGTAGGCTTTGTGAGCTGTAACTTAACAGTGAGTTGGATATATAAACATGCGTGAAGAACATAAAAGCCCATAGCAAGGTAAGTTAGTCCTCTGTAGTTGTACTTCAGTATCGAAATGTTAATCTCTGTGCTGTTTCAATGTGGTCAATCAGGAGTGTAAAGGCAATTGAAACCGAAGTTTATCCATCTCCAGTACACCTACACGCGGCTCTTGACCTCCTCTTTCCTTTTATACTTATTGTTGTTGCGTTTAATCTAGTGGAAGGATGCATCTCTGTGGTACAGATATTGGAGGACCCACTGGGTTGAAACATTCCCAAAATGTGACATGAGTGTGCTGTAAATTGCAAACACTTCTGTTTTCATTAGGATTTCACATCCATCTTGGAATGATGGACTTTTACTGGAGTGTCTGGGTGGAATGCCATTACAGGAGATACTACATCTATCTACCAACCAGCTGAAATTTCTTCATTTTGTATTGTACATGCTCTGTACCATGACCTGTGAAGTTGGTACCGTGTTCCACCTCAAATGCTTCCAGCAGGAAATAAAATAATTGTGCAAAAGAGCTATAGCATATAAAATATGGTGGCCAAAAGTGTCAGAAGTTTAAAGATTATTTCTAATTGCTTTCTTTCGTGCCTTAGATACCACCTGACATATCTTAGAACTTTTTTATTTCAGGAACAGTAATGTTTAAAGTGCCTGCAAATGGGCTTCTGAGCCATTGAAAAAGTTGGTTATGGTGCGCAGAAACTCCTTCTGAAAATAGTCTGCTTGGTGGAACTTTGTTCCAGTATAAACCAGAATGGACTTCTCAGCTCAGTTGTACCAGTAAAAATCCATATCAGCCCCGTGCAATGCCCAGATAACAGAGGGGAGAATATGCTTCATTTCCTTCCACATTATGTACTCTTTAGTCAGCAGTGTTTTAAGGTGTAAAGACTCAAAATACAGTTGTAATTTGTCAGACTTTTATTGCCACTCTCCAGAAAAAAAGTCTTTGCAAGGCCCTTCAGTCCTTGTGTCGTGCAGCTTCACCGGCTTTTATCTCCCTCCTTTGAGCCGCAGCTTTTCCCTGCTCATCTTTGTAATCTGACATTGTGATTTGTTCACTTCTATGCTTGTTTTTCTCCTCAGAGAAGATTTGCTGAATCATTGGGGAGGAGGCAAGAGCTCTAGAGGCAGCTGGTGGTCAATGATAAAACCACGGCCACATCCAGTCCTAATGGCTTGCAGATGACAACCCTTCAGTTGAAGGCCTGAGTCACATTCCCTTCTGAGCTAAGATTGCTGGGGACTTCAGGACCGAGGAAGTGGGGGCAGGGAGGTAGTGCCAGTAACTTATTTTTGGGATGCTAAATAAATTGATTCTGACAGCCACAGGGGCTGTGCTGCATCTCCTGTGAAGAAACTTCTAATGATGCTGTGAGAGGGTTTGCAGACCAGGGGGCTAAACCCTGCCAGCTGTTGTGCCCACTTCAGTGGGAACATGTTTTTTTTTTAATGTATTAAAAACTAAGAAACACAGGGATGTGGCTTAAAATAGGTCATGATAGCTAGTGGCTGCTTCTAGGCTTGCATGGTCTAGTGTGAGCAAAGATGGGCCAGGGCTCCAAGATGTTCGTATACCTGATTATTCATAGAGGGTATACCAAATTCCACCAGTATAACTGGTGATGTGAATTATGCAGCAGTTTACATCACAACAGGTCTGAATTTTGCCTCCTGCCAATAAAATAAGAGCTGCAGCTAAAATGACTTGGTTTATTTCTTAGCTCTTTTGCTCATTCTCTGTATGGCTTTGGGTTAGTCGCTTTATCTCTCCCTAGCTCTTGGTTTCCTTGTCTGTAAAATGAGGATAAGATGTGTCCATCTTTGTGGAGCAATTTGAAATCTTTAGGAAGAATGTGGTATTTAAATGTGAACTATCATAAGTATTTGAGTCTCATAACAACACTGTTATGACATTATGTAGCATAACTGAAGTATAATTTTATGAAATAAGACTGGAAGTCCAGGCAACCTAAGTTCCACTTCTAGTTCTGCATCAAATATACTACTATTTGGGCAAATATTTCTAAAGATGATCACAATGCAAGGACCTTGCTTTGTGCATTTTCTGTGAGATTTCTCATAATGCTGGATCCTGCTCCAGTGTAAGATTATTGTGCACATACAGCAATTCTACCTTGCTCTTATCTGTAGATCTCAGTATGTCCGTGTTATCATCATTTCTCAGATGGGAAACCTGAGACAGAGAGAGGGACAGTGACTGGCTTAGATCAGCTGGTAACAGCAAAGGCAGGAGAACAGTCCTTTTTGTTTGAGTCTCCTATTTAGCTCTCATCACAATCCTACAATAGCAAAAAATGCACTTCCAGTTTCTGAACTCTCTTCCAGGTGCTCTGGCCCCTGGGTGTCCATTGAGCATGATTGATTTACAGTCAAGTACAGGCTGGATCTAAATAAGGCGCTGGGGCAGGGATGTCTGAGTGACACACGGGTTCACCATGTCCACAATCTCAGGATGGGGTCTTCTTAAGAACAGGAATGCTCCATCATCTGACTTCCCCTTCCCCAACTGAAGCAAGAGATAACTTCTAGTTTATAAAGAGAAAAACCAGCGGACTTAGCCACTGCTGAAAATCCCACCAAAGTTCCTAATATAGAAGAGCCTGGGATGTAAGATAAAGTCCCGTTGCTTTAAAATTATTCAAAGAGAAAGCAGAATCAATGGTAGATGGTTTTGTTTTTTTTTTAAAAACTCATCTTTCTTGATGAGAGAGCCTCGAACCTGAGAAGTGCATTGGCCACTGCTGGGTGTGGATGTTGCACTCAGAGCTTACTTGGGAGCCCTTGGTGCACAGCGGACTGAAATGGTTTAGAGGTGGCTGATGGCTTGGAGAACAGCAGGTTATGGGCTGGAGCAGAAAAAGCTGTGAGAAACGTGGCCTGAGAGTGGTGCAGAAACCACATAAGTGTGACTCATCTCATGTAACTTTAGATGTCTACATATGCTAGGTTCCCTTTCTGATCGGTGGGAGAAGTAGGTGCATTAAAGACATGACTTCTCCTTCTAAAACATGCATCTAAAATAGGACAGACAAATCGCCCCATATAGATCTTACTTGCTGGAAAGGGAGCCTTTGAGTAAACTACCTTGCACAGGGGATGTCCTGGCCTATGCTGCAGAACATTGCCTTCCTTGTCTATCATGGAGGGCTTGGGACAGCACTTGTTGCAGGCAGCCAAGTGTGAACCCATCCTGCAGGCTCAGGGCTTGCACTTGAGCCAGCTCTCAGCACCATTCCCTGCTGTAAGCAGGACCCAAGTCACCTGTCTGAACCCAGTCCGAGACCCCAAGGTGAGCCTGATAGAGGATGACTGCTGTTGTGGGGTCTGTGCTAAGGGAGCAGCGACCTCACTGCAGTACAGTTGGGCAGACTGGAGGAGTGCAGTGTGTCTAAGCTGACGGTCTTACACCGTTTTTATCCTGCGTGGCACATCTGTAGCAGGAAACCAAGCAGAGGATGTGCTGTGCAGGAATCTTCTTTTGCCCTCCCTGTCGTGGCTGAGGAGTGCATGCAGGGAGCTGGCACAGGCTGTGCTTGTCCAAGGGAGCTCCTTCAAATGGGGGGAGCCCGTGCTGTGATCTTTGGCAATGTAGATTTGGTTATTGCTTCCCTGGAGTAAGAGTGAAGGGGGTATTTGCTGGCCCATACTTCTAACAGATGGAAGGGGATGGCCAGATTTTTCTTCTATTCACTTGATGCTTTTTAAACTATCTTTCTTAAAACAGTAAAGGGTAAAAAAGCGTTTATCTGCACACCAAAACTTGGTGTGGTGTTGGTCTGAAGTGCTGGAGTCGTCCTGCCGAAGCTAGGGAAGGCAGCCTGCTGGGGAAATGCTGTCCGGAGGAGCGGTTTGTTCAGTAAGCATCTGAATTGTTGGCTGTAAATCTGACTTTCCCCTTTGGGCAATGTTTCTAGGAAAACCTTCCCCTGCCCATTCCCTCGGGCCTCTGTGTTCACGTTGGCAATTTCCATGCTGCACTTACCGGTTATTCGCATGGGCCAGGGCTTGTTGTCGGGGTGGCAGAAGCGAAGGGCTGACAGGCCTTTCCTGCCAATCTGTCTGCTGTTCAGATGAAGTGGTTGGAAAGTGCTCGCTCTCCAGTTCCCTCTTTGGCTCAGGCTCTCCGATAAGGCCTGGGCTGTCCTATCTTGCCCTGGGAGCTGTTCCTCCTCCCTAACAGGCTCACTTCGCCGGCTGACAGTTAGCAGCCGGCAGTGCTTGATAAACTTATCAGACCAAAGCTGAGCCCAGTGCGTGCTCAGCTCCTCCCCGGCCTCAGATTTCCCCATTTCTGGGGACTCTCTGCTCTCTGCCTGCCTTGCTGTCTGGTGAGGTGACCAAAGATCACCCTTCGGCCACCAGGTCACAATCAGCCCAAGGCCAGATTGAAAAAGGCTTGTACTTAGGCGGTGTTGCTAAAATGTGGGTGTCACGTAGGATGTTCGTAGCATCGATATCCAGCTCTGTCTCTCTCCTTTGGATATTATTCACTGGTGGAAATGCTACTTGCATCTGATTTATCCTTTCTGTGTCTTTGCTCGCCCCTTTTCTCTGCTCATTTGGGGTTTTAGTGGTTTTAATTTGGGGTTCCTGCTGTGCATGCTTCGATGTTTTCTTTCGAAGCTAGCTACAGAATTGGGTTGCTTTGCCAAATTATGTTTCTATCATTCGTTATTGGTATCACAGTAGCACTTAGTAGGTTGCAGCTGAGATCAAGGCTCCATTGTGCAAGGCCCTGTATGTAAAAGATAAGGAGGGGCAGTCCTGTCCCTGACTATCTTACCGTTGAAATAAACAAGAGAAATAAAAGGGAGAGGAGGAATTATCCAGCTTTCACAGATGGGGTGAAGTTTTCTGTGGGCTTCACAGGGTGCTGAGCAACTTCACAAATCCAGAGCTAATGTCTTGCCCGAGGTCGTGCAGGAAATGTGGGGCAGATCTTGAGTCTCGGTTCAGGGTTGTAACTAAAAGACCAGTGTGTGCCCATGGTGACTGTTAGGTGAAACGTGCTAGTTCAGGAGCTGCTGCACAGATCTGTGTTTTCATAGGTCTCATCCACCACAGAGGCAACTGAGTGATTTAACCATCCTTGAATAACTGCTGTGGCTGTTTTCAGTTGTCTCCCCTGTATGGACATGCTACTCTAGGGCAAAAGTGAAAAAACATCTCTGCTTTACAAGCAGAACTGATTTAAAAAAGTTTATGGAGTATTTTTCTGTTTTCCTGTAGCAGCTTTGCAGGTCAAGTTCCCTATCCCTTTCCAGGCCAGGCCCTCGAACTGCAGGCAGGAATGTTTGTCCTGTGCGAGGAAACGTGCTTATGCAGCTCCTGCTGGGAGACTGTCTGATGCTTTCAGGTCTCCACTTGTGTGCTGTGTTTATGGGTTAGCACAGACCTGCCGCCAGCTGGGTGTGCCCACCGTGTCCCCCTTTCACCTGCCACAGGCTCTGCAGTGCTGGGGAATGGCCTGCTGTGAGGAGTAAGGACTCTGCTTGTTTCTTTCTTTTTCCACTGAAAACACTTTCTCGTGAAGTCTAGGACGGGGCACAAGCAGGCTCAGCAAATAATTTCTTATCCAATGCAACTCATACCCAACTGGAGCTAACTTCCTCTGTCCTTCCCCTCAGTTCCTTTTAGACCTGCTAACCATTGCCAGCACACGTGAAACCTTCAGAGTTTTGCCCTCTCTAGGACTTCACTCCTGTGTAGGTTAATACAGCCTGCGGATAAGCTCTGGTATGATGTTGTGCTAGCTAGGAGCACACCTTCACTTCCTGCAGGTGTCCTGTGGCTGTCTTCATCAGGAAAAGATGCATCTTGTGTCCAGACCTCAATCCACCCTTGATCACAGTGCTTCTAGGCTGCTGCTCTCACAGCCTGAAGGCTGTCTGGAAGACAGAGGCACACCTCTCTTTCTGACAGCTGCCCGGGGGGATTGCTTTGCATGTCCTTCATTTGCTAAACAAAACAGCCCAGAGACCAGGATTTTCTTTCCCTGGCAATAAAGGAGTGAAGGTGTGAAGAGGACGAGGGAAGTGCAGGGTCTAGGGCGGGCTCGGAGAGAGGCAAAAACAATCAGCTCTTTCTTTAGTCCCAAAGATTAGTTGAGATTTTGCTTTTTATCTGTTTCCTTCATTGACTGACCCGAATGTTTTTTGATGCAAGGCAAGATGGTGGGAAAGGGGTTATTTTCAGAACTGGGCAGAATTTGCATGTTTGGAGAACAAAGCCAGGTGTGTTTGGAGTTGGTGACACCAATGGCCGGATCCTGACTGGTGCTGAGCATCTTCAGGTGTGCCTGTTGTGTGGATTCAGTAGCTCCAAGGATCAGATGAGGTTTGAGGCAAAGCGAGGCCTTTTGCTGTGCCCTACGCCAGCAGCAGCCTGGCCCCGTGTCTGGCTCTGGTGCTGAGCTCTGGGCTGACCCCATGCTCCTGTGGTATGGCTCGGGTAAGGCCAGATCTGTTTCCTTACTCCTTCACGTGTGCTTCCAGAGCTTCAAATAATGCAGATGAAAGCCTGGGGAACCGTGCAGAGCGCAGCTGCAGGCTCCAGAGCAGGCCTGGGGCCTTCCTTCCCACCCAGGACTGGGGTCCCAAACACCAGGCAGCAGGTTGGGAGGCCTGTTGTGAGCGGGCTGTTGGGGTACACTGCTGTGCTTGTGGTGCTGGCTTCACCAGGGCTGTTCCTTGGGGTCTCTCACCTGCATCTTCCTGATCTCCCACCGCTGGGCAGGTTGGGACGGGCTCTTTGCAAAGAGCAGCGTGCGGGGAAGACCCAAGCTGGGTTCCTCCAGCCTCGTCCTCATCCAATGGCTCTCCCTGGTCAGGGACTGCAGGCAAACAAGGGGCTGAGGGGCTCTGAGGGCTCTCCTCCGGGCTGTTGGCACCCGTTGTTCCTTTCAGTACATGGTGCTCAGGGAGAAAGGAGGCAGCTGGTGTTAGCGGGTGGCCTCAACGCGGCACCTTGTTACTCTCTGCGAAGAAACTTTTATTGCAAAACTACAAATTAATTCCCTCTTCTCTTTCTCCCTGCTCAAGTCACCTTCTGACTCTTTGTTTTTTGTCTCGCGAGTGCCTTTGCCAGCTGGCCTCTTTCCACAGCCCGTGTTTCTGGAGATACACTCGCAGAGCCGGAGGGAGTGGGCCAGCCTGGCCGCCTCTGCCAGCTTCGGCTGCGGGTACGTTTCCCTGAGTGTGGCTCTGCAGCAGCACGCTGCCCGTGGTCACCCCCGAGTGCTTCTTTACTCGCTGCCCGGCCAGCTAAAGCAACCCTTGTGTCTCCTGGGGATGTGTAAGGGTAAGGCTGGCACTGCCTCCTCCGCCCTGAGCGCCCCTCGGTGATCTTTGCTCCCAGTAACCAGGAGAGCAGCGAAAGCAGCTGCCTTCCCCGCCTGCCCCAGAGCCGGGGGAAATGAGCGACAGGGCTGGGGTGAGCTGCTCTTTGTTAGGAGGGAGAAGCCAGCTGTAGGCACGCAACCTTAGGATATAATACCCCAGCCACCAGTTCAAGGCTGCGACTCCTCCGTCTCATGGAAATCAAAGATAGGGATGGAAATGCGATGGATAGAGTAACCCCCCTGTTCAGCAGGCTCAGAGGAAGCAGCTGTCTGATTTGTTTTTATGAGCGGTGTAACAGGCAATCTCGCCGTGGTGCTGATCGGTTTGTGCCAGCACTTCCCTCCAAACCCGAGGAGCCTCCAATGAGTCAGGAACACCTGCTGTCCCCGGGACACAGACAGGGAAGTATGTGCCCGTGTGCCTGCGTGTTTTGGGGCTGGAGGGTATTAGCTACCAAGCAGCTCAGATGCTGACACGCTCTTTAAATATTTCTATTTGCAGATTCGAGGAGGATAAGGGAAATAATAAACGCAGTTTGTATTTTTGGCAGTGGTTTTAATAAGCTGAAATGCCTTTACCTTGTCCAAGGCTTGTGCCTATGTACATGTGTGAGTGCTCGTGTGTGTCTGGTGTCAGAGTCAGGACCTGGGGCCGGTTCCTCCCTTGGAGTCTGTGTCCTGGCCAGGTTCTGGCACAACCCCGTGCAGGACAGCTCAGCTTTAACAGAGGGGCTCTGATAATACTGTCCCCTGTCACCTGGTGTGGCTGTAGCAGCTCCCTGTTGCTCTGCAGAGCTGCCCTGCTGCCTGTGTGGGGCTCTGCACGTATCCGCCTTTGGGGCGATGTCCTTTGCTCCTGGGCTTTGAGCTGTTCTGCATGTGGGTTTCCATCCTGATTTCCTCTTGTGTCGGAGCCCCGGGGCAGGAACTGACCACGAGGGCAGTGCTGTACTGTCCCCCTGCTTTTCCACTCTAGCCCCACTGCTGGCGTCCCCAGAGCTGAGTACGAGACTTTCTTGAAATGAATGTTTTTAACACAAAATGCCCCGTGTTAGCTCAGTTACTGAGAAGGAACAGATTTATCAGATAAATCCCAGCAGGCCTGTACATGTTGTAACTGTCTGGTGTATTGCAATAAAAATATACATTAGAATAAGTATAAATATATATTTACAGTGTGCAAGGACAAGCCAGGAGTACAGACGCTGTTTTGAGTTTCCGGCATGCATATTAATGATGAACAGCTTAGGCACAGCAAAAAACAGGGGCGAGTACATTTTAGATCTTAGGAGAATGGCTTTGGATTTACAGCAGTGTAACTGAGGGCAGGATGAGGCCTTTTTTCTCCTGACAATAAATGACTTTTCCACTTGGACTGTTTCTTCTTCTGCCCATGATGGCAGCCTCCCTTGATAAGCATTTGCAATGAAATAGGTATTTCTCCAGGCCGTTTCCCACAGGTGTCATTGCACAATGCCATGTGTTCAGGGACGTCGTTAGGGGGTGGTCTGTGCGCTGCTACAATGCCCCACGTAACTGAAAGCACTTCTTTTTAATGCTGTAATAATACTTTGTCCTTCCTCTCAAGAACTCAAGGGACTTTACAAACCTGATTGAATGACTCCATCACCAAGAGGGGTGGAGATGTAAGTCAGAGCAGTGCAGTGACTTGCCCCAAGTTATACACTGAGAACGTAGCAGAGGTTAGAGGGGAGCTAGCTCTTTCCCTGTTCCAGTGCTTTACTTCAACCTCTAGACCTGGATGAAGAAGGAAGTACCACTGCTGTTTGTGTAACGTTTGTAAGGTATTCAGATTATGCCAATGTGTATGGGCTAGGCTGCTTCCTCCTTTAAGAGGGGCAGGAAAGCATACCTCTCTGGTCCTTGACACCAGTACCCAAGGGTCATTTCCAACCATGCAGTGACACAGGATTGCTCAGGAGAAATCTAATTCAGTAAGTCCAGCGTACAGTGAAATAGTGTGGGACGCACCAGCCTGGATTCCGAGAGCAGCCAGTCTCTCTTGCGTGGTAGCGAGACGCAGGGCTTATTAGTTTATGCCTAGTGCTTTGGCCTGACTCTTCTCAGAGCTCTCCAGGTTGCCTCTAACCCCTGGATCTTTGCTGTAGGGTGTGGATGTAAGATACATTCAGAGTCCCCTGTTATTAGCTAGGGATAGGAACAGTTTTTTCATTATTTTCCTCCCACTCCAAGTTAAAAATACAACACAGTTCATTTGTCACTTGATCACAGTAAATGCTCTGCTGAAAGAAAATGATTTTAGATGTCTGTTGCCAAAATTTATGACCCGGGCAAGTCTCTGCAGAAGCCCTGTCCAGGCTGAGCACAGCTCACTGAATGCAGTCTATTTGCATGCCCCAGCCTTATCTTGCTAACCATCAGAGCAGAACACGGTTACGGCACCAGCTTGGCACAGATTGTTGCTGCCACTAGTCCAGGAGTTCCCACCTCATTGCTGGTCCAAACTGACTTCTGCTCACGGTGTAAATCCGGAGTAACAGCAACCTTTAAAGAATCCCTCTGGATTTACACTTGAGCAGGTGATGTCAGCTCTGGCCTGGTACCTGCTGTAACTAAAAAGTGAGAGCTCCCACGAGTTCCTTTGTCGCCTACCAGGCTGTGCCAGGACACCAAAGCCAACGACGCAACTTCGTTAGCCTCCAGAGCGATGTGGGAAGCTGTACGAGCTTAATATGTGGGCAGCCCCATGCCGGATGGAGGTGCTGGGGAGGATCTTCTGCTGTGGAGCAGGCGCTGGCAGCGGGGTCTCTAGCAGAGACCTGGAGCCATCCCTCACTTGAGACTGTGCTGGGTCTCCCGGTGCCTCCGTAGGTCCACCTTGCGTTGGAAGCCCTTGGCACAGAGCTCGCAGCTGAAGGGTTTGAAGCCGGTGTGCTTGCGGCTGTGGGTGATGAGGTTGGAGCTCTGGCTGAAGGCTTTGCCACATACCTGGCATTTGTGGGGCTTCTCCCCTGCAGGGCAGAGAAGATGGTAAGAAAGACATTAGCAGAGCGTGGAAAGAAATGGCTTTCAGCAGACTCAGGCCTGACTGGCTGTGCTTAGGCACCAGTGCTGTCAGCCCGGCTGTCCAGCTAAAGTGTCTGCACTCTCCTCCAGCAGCGGAGGGTGAGAAGAACCAGAGGCTGGACAATAACCACCTCCTTGTCACACAGAGGAGGACGTGCATCTTAGGGATGCTCAGACCTTCAGCTGACTGCAAAGACTTTTTAGTGCCTTGACACACATCCCCAGTGCAACTTCTCTGTGTCTGGGAACTGGGTGTGTGCAGGGACCTGATGGACTCCAGTTTGCATCTGCTTATTGGGAACGTTTTGTTTCTCACCGGTGTGGATGTAAGTGTGTTTCTTCATGTCGGACTTCTGGTGGAAGCGCTTGCCGCAGTACTGGCAGGGGTAGGGCCGCGTGTCTGAATGGATCAGCAGGTGCGTGGAGAGGGTAGAGGAACGCTTGAATGTCTTCCCACACATCTTGCATTCAAAACTTCTTTCCTGGTAGGGGAGAAAATCATGGGGTGTCAGTTGGTAACTGCAGAACATGTGACAGAGCTTGAAGACTGTTAAATCATTGACTATAGTAGATTTGATAAGCAAATCTCTCCAGCTCACAGACTGATGTGCTAATATGAAGAGGAAGAAAGGAGGGTTACTTATGGAAATGGCTTGCATCTTGTGATCCAGACTCCTGCACCCTTTAGAGAAGGTGAGGCACCTGAGAAGCAGTAGCAACCATCCTCCCCTCCCAATCTGAGACATTTTCAAGGACAGTCTGAGATTTGAGAGATAAGAGAGCTACGATCTGTGGTTTTCAGAGCTCCTAGCATTGCCAACGGGTGCTGCAGGAAAGCCGTCCCGTTTGTAACCTAGGAAAGTCACTTCCCTGATAATGAAACAACAGCGAAGGTCCCAGCACTCGTGAGCTCTGGAGTGCTGGTTCTCTGGAACCACGCTACTCACCTGGGAGTGAATATTGGTGTGCTGCTCCAGGCTAACAGCGTGCCCGAAGGTTTTGCCACATACTTCGCAAGCGAAGGGCCGGGTCCCACTATGAGACCTTCGTACATGGACCTCCAGGCCATGGGGAGTGGAGAATACCTGAAAAACAAAATGTCAGTGATTTTTCCAGGAGGCAGCTTTGTCTCCATCTTTGATTTCAATTCCTTCTCTTTGATTCTTTCCTTTTGTAGGCCATGTAAACTGCATAATTCCTAGCACCCTCATCCTCAGCCAGGAGAATGAATGGGCACCTATTACAAGCCGCATGCGTTGCACCTTGAGGCAAGCCACTGAATCTCTGATATATTTGATGAAAACTACTCCCGACCCTCATCATCCCCGAGGTTCCCTCCTCCGTGACGCACCTTGTTGCACTTCACACAGTGGTAGGTCTCCATGTCGGAGGAGTAATGCATGCTGTAATCCAGAGGGGGCTCGGGGCTTGGCAGGAGGTGGCTGCCGTACAGGCTGACTGGGTGCTCCAGGAGGGCTGACTGCATGGTGGAAGACATCTGTCGATAGCTGTACGGCAAGTGGAAAGCGTCCCAAGAAAAGCCGGTTTTGTAGAAGGTGGGGGTGCCGGTCGGGGTAGTGCAGTCTTTGATCTGCAGACCTGGGATGGTCATCTCTGAGTTTGTAAAGCAGAGGGAGAAGTGAGTGTCATGTCAATGCCTGCAGTGGGATACCAGTAAAATAAAAAAAAGTTCCCCATATACCTTGCCCCTATTCAGTGACCTTGGGAGTTGCAAACTTGTTCTTTGACTCAAACCCTGATCCCCATACAAATTTCATATTTAGACTTTGATTTCAGTCTGAGGAAATTTTAGGGGAGAGGGGATGCTAAGGCAATATTAACCCCCTTACTAGCCCTACTTCGTGTGGCTTTTGAACAAGTATCATGTGGACACCAGCCATGACCATATCACACAGCTACACCAGTCCTTGAGATGCAGAGGCTCGCTCACTGGGAATCGTAGCCTTATGCTTCAGGGAGATGCTGATTTCAGGGAAATACAGAAGGCTCTCAATGAGCTCTGCCTGGGACAAGCTTGACCAATGGGGTCAAAATAAGAGCTGCCATTTACTGAAAATCTGGACCCAGTCACAGGGGCCTCATAAGCCAACCAATCTAGCCCAGACCTCTTTTGCAATTCTGACCCTGGGGAGCAGACCTTGAGCTGAAGGTCCTGGCAGCATCCTGCTCAGGTGCTGGATGGGGACACTTTCTTCTTTCAGTTCAGAAGGGTCCTTCTCTTGTTTTGGAACCACGCATTCTAGGTCCTGTTTTTTGCCATCCTCTGCTGTCTTGTCTCCTATGGCTGTAATCACAGTAGTGTCACGGTTAGTTTATTCCACCCCGTAAGAGGAGAGCCTGGTAAGGTGGTCTGTGTACTTATCTGTGAGCTCACGCTCGGATACGTGAGTCCACGATCAGTTCCCCGAATCAGTGCAGAGCGGTGCAATCAGCGTGGCAATCAAAGTCTGCCCACTGCCGACAAAGGGAAATTCCAAGCAGCATAGGAGAGGCAAGGCAGAGGAGGACAGGAAGAAATAATAGGGCACTTGATGCCCTATATAACTACAGCAAATTAACCCTAGAAGGCCACATTGTAAGAATAATTTCCTTATTTAAAACCATTCTCATTTATGAGGGTAACTAACAATCACTAACTTATTAACCTCCCCACTGCTCCCATCAGAGAGTTGAGTATTGTTAACCTGAATTTATGGACAGCCGAGCAGGGAAGCAGAGAGGGGAGGTGCCCACAGAGCCCAGTCTCCTCCTGCCCATGCTCACGTTTCTCCGTGCCTGTCCCAGCCCTTAAGAGACCAACCAGCACTTGTTAGAAGTAGACTTTATAGTAAGAATTTTAAAAAGAGGTCCAATACATGTGCTGCCTTTCTGCTGAAGGTGGGACTGGGCTGCCGAACGACAGCATCCATCTGTTTGTCCAACCCCTCTTGTGCTGCAGATAAACACTACAGACGGCCAAAGGATGACGGAATTGGAATTGGATTGCCACGTCCTTTCTGTAATCAAACTTGTCATAGGGCTGGACTCTAGTTCCACAGTCAGGGCCAGAACAAAGGGTAAGTTGATCCTAGATTTGAATAAAGAAAATTTGAATGGTGCCTGAAGGAAGAAAATAATTGTCCTAGCCCTGCTATTGCACGGTTGGCTCTGGGAGAGCATGAACCCCTGTCTAGGGGGAGGACAGCAGGCACAGGCAGAAACACCGTTGGTTTGTATTGATCTGGTGCGTAGCAGCCAGCCTTTCATGGGCAAGGTGTAGGACTTCTTTCACAGTGTTAGGGTATCACTAGTATCTTCTCGCTCTAGCTGCAACCTTCCTTGCAAATCATGAGGAGGAGGTGGTAGCACACTGAGGTAGAGAAGATGTACATAGAGTGTGTGGACAGTGAACACAGCAGGTTAGAGATCGAGGTGGCAGAGCTGTGAGTTTGTAGAATGCCAGCCAAGCAGAAGCTCGTTTCCCAACTGCTAATTGCCCGAGGTTGGACATCCTTCCAAATGTGACCAACTCCTCGCAGCAATCTGGTATCTCTGACCTCCCCCCAAGGGAGGTGGGAATCAACAACTGCAGCAAGAACAGAGAGCAAGGCAGGATTCCCAGTGTAATTTCCACGCAGGTGGAGAACTGGCCATCAGAAACCTTGTGCTCATTTAGGGTTTCCAACGCTTGTGTCTGCCCAAAGCGCGCCAGTGCAGGGGAGTCTCGCTGCACTGTCTCTGGAATCACAAAAGCAGCACCCCGGCAAGAAACAAAGGGAGGATCTAAATTTGTTTTCAGTGCAACACCGTGGATTTGTCCTAGAGAAAGAGGGCGCACAGTGGGGGATAACCTAGTATTTAGACTGCCATCCCTGTATGGAAGCCCTTAGTTATTCTTTAGCTCATTCATCCTACTCCCTTAGGTTGCCTACTCAATTATTTATTTGCCCCGGTGTATTCTTACGAGCCCAGTGGCTCTATTGACTCACCAGTGAAGGCAGAGGAGATTGGATCCCATGTGAATATAGGCAGATCATCTTCCACAAAGCGGTGCTGGTGGTAGGTATGAGCCTTTTTGCTCTTCACCAAAAAGGAACGTGGCATTTTCCATTCACTGCCTGGGCAGAAACGCAGAATGACAGCAGGTAAATCTCTGGTTTGTGGGGTAGTTTCTTGCCTGCTCCCACAGCACGTCAGCTCAGTACGCAGCAGTGATGAGAATTAAAAACCCTTCTGCTGGGGAGCCAGATAGTTCATCTCCACGGTCCCCCCACCCAGCTGAAGAGAGGGGAGTGGTTGCTTGGGCTTAGGCACTTGACGGGTCTTAACTTTGGGGAAAACACCTAGCTGCGGAGGGGCTGAGCAGAATAACTTACTGCCAGATAGTTTCTGCTGCTGAGGTAGAGATGGGAGTGCGGATTGAAGGTGGGATTGCAGATCACGTTATGCTCTGTAAAAAATATCCCTCACAATCCACCCCTAGGCTGAGGCAAAGGATTACTGCCGTCTGTGAAGACAGGGGTGAAGAAATGGTGGCATGCTGAAACCGAGTGCTGTGTTACAGACCAAAAATGTTTCTGTGGCAGGGACAGACAAGAACCCAGAATCTCTCTCATGCAGTTCTCTGCTCTGCTTCTCTGAGATTGTCCCCCCGTGGTAGGGACTGCTGGCTGGAGACCGCCCGTTTCAGAAAGGGTCCTTGCACCCAGAGCAGTGCAGTCCCACCCGTGGCATTGGCTCCTCTGCGAAATTGCCGTCCAAATAATAATTACAGTAAAACCATGGAGAATGGGAAAGATGCAATGGAAAATCCCCACAGCCTTAACATGCGGTGGGTTTCCTTCTTGTTGGCCATAGCTTGAATGTTTTGTGTTGTGGCTGGCAAACACCGGTCAAGCAGCGGCAGAGCAGAAGCGTTGGGTGCGAGAGGTTACCTTTTGGATCTGACTCAAATATCATAGACCGTTGAAACGACAAGCATAAAATGCTGAAATTTAATCATACAAAATTCTCTTGCAATGTATCTGTTATCTTTACTGCCCAGAACCCAGCCCGCCCTGTGCCCGCTCCCCATGGCTAATAACTGTTCTCGTGCAGCCAGCACGACAACAGGCTCGATGCTGTGCATGGCAGTATCAGCTGGTGCACTATTTGCATATGTATTTGCATTTTCCCTTGTAACTGTTCAAGATAGTAGCACTAAAAGCAAATCTTGCTATATCTCATATGAAAAGTTAGCAGCAAGTCTTTGCTCTCTACTAGTGGGCAAGTGCATTGTTATTTATTTATTTATTTATTTATTTATTTATTTATTTATTTTTCCTGGGATCAGTTGTAATGTTGCATACTTATTTACTAAAAAAGAACAACGTTTGCTCCTGTTAAGTAGGAATGATGTGAGGTGTCTACGTAAGTCGGGACAGAGCAGCGTGGGCTCCTGGAATCCCAAACAGCCAGCGATGGAAAAGGTCTGCTCGGGCTGCTCCTTAGGGTTCAGAAGTACCTGCCCTTACCCCTGTATGCTAAATATAATTACATAGCTCAGTGGTGGTTCACTTCAAGCTTTGAGGGCCAGATTTATGATGGTGCCTGCGGCTACAGGTACGTGTACAGGAGGGGAATTCACACAGCAATGCCTGCTGTGGACAGGTAGGTTGCTGAGCACATTGCTGTTGGTGGGAGCCAGGTGCTCACCAGCCCCAGCGCCTTCAGAAATCCCATTACAGCTCTAGCTGACTTTATAAATCTAGTCCAGGATTCCCACTTTCATATATGACTTCAGCCATTTTTTCTTCTGCAATGACCCACCTGTTTTTATCTATTTCCAAGAAACGTATGTGTGACTTGAGATGAATATGAGAAAACAGAAGCCAAGAGTGGATGTGTTAATTTAATTTTAGCAAGAGGACAAAGCAGTACTGAGAAGGAACCACGAGCATGCACTAGAGAGAAGGGATGCTGAAGTCCAACGCTGTATTTACTTTCCTGTAACTCTGACGGGGTTCCTCCTAAGTATCACAAAGTGCATCTCTGCCCATCCTGTGCACACAGAAGCGCTCAGCTCGGTACGAACACAGAAGTGTTCAGTGATGGCTGTAGCCCTTGGAGCAACGCGCCCTGCCCAGCCGGTAGCTCCCATCCTAGCAGAAGTGCTCAGCTCAGAGGGCACGACAGGAGGGGCTTGGTCCCAGGTGGGACATCTGTGCGTGGAGCTCCACTTGGCAGCGTAGATGTGCCCCAGATTAAAGTCCTGCCACGAGCCCTTTCTACATGGGATTTCCACTCATGTCAAAGGGATTTTCCCACGCGGTGGGCAGGACTGTGCCCACAATGGAGAGTATTCATACCACCAAGCTTTAGACATCTGATTTGTCTGCCTGATTTAACCAGTTAACTTCCCTGGGCTTCCTACACAGTGGAGGAAGAGGCTCTGGCAGCAGGTAACTGAATGCACGAGGAAAGCACTCACACTGCACTGCCTCCTGGAAGAGCTGCTGTCCCTGCCCGCCAGCCGGAGGACCCTGAGGCATTCACCAGATAAATTTGAGGACTGGAGGTGGGTGGCGTAAGCAATCTTGCAGTGTTTTGCTGTAGTACCCATGGACTAAGTACATGAAGGTGCTAAACACAGCTTCTCTTGTCGTGCTGGTTGGAAGTAGCTGCGTAAGAATCAATGGGATTTTTCTGGATGTGTTTGCTCCAGCTTATGTAAAAGTCAAATTTGGGCCAGTATCTTGACTGCTGATAAGGGCCTCTACAGAGCAACATGATCTTTAATGCACTACTGAACGTTGCAAAAGGAAGTTACCTTCCCCCACCCCATTTCACAGAGAAAACAGGAACTGGGTGCCCAAAGCATAGTTAATTAACAACTGCATTGGACTCTCTGATTCACACAACCGAGTTAGAGGAAAGCTAGAAGCACAGATTGGGATAGAAAAAAAATACTTCGTCCTTGAAACTCAACGTTATCAGTAGCAAGTGATCAGCTGCTACCAGCAGCTAACTGTATTTCACAGGGACAGTAGTGCTGTGGACAGCAGCCCCTGCTACGGCTTAAACAATCACCGAAGCTTCCAACAGAATTTAACTTCAACCTTTTGCTAAAAGTTGCACTTTTTTTTTTTTTTTTTTATGGAACCTGTTCTTGCCAGCCCTTGTGGCACCTGGTCTGGCAACTGCACAACGGAGTTCAGTGCCTGGGCAAGAGTGTCGTCCCAAAACACAGGAGCGTGGCATTTCATGGATTCAGTACAGAATATAACATCAATAGCCAGCTGGAACTGACACTCTTACTTGTTTGCCATTCCTGTAGCTGTATAATAATGTTGTAGTAATCTGCTCCGAGGAAAAGATAGCTGAAAGAACGCAGGGGAAAAAAAACTGCTTCATTATTTTGGGTACCTAACTTGAAGCATCTGAGAGGAGCTTGTTTTTACCAGCTACAGGTGCCAGATTACCAGCCAGGTTTGAAAATGCACCCAGCACCTGTGTATTCCCCTTCTGTGTTCTAATTCAAAGCTTCTTCATCCCCAGTGATGCTCTCTGGTGAGCATCCAAATCAAAAAGTGTTTTTTGTTTGTTTGTTTGTTTTTAATGGGGTGGTTTCTGTCTTCAGGATCCTAATGTCATGGTCCTATGTATCTCCTGAAGCCCTGAATGCGGTATCAGAGCATGGCAGCTCACAGAACCCAAAAACACAGGATTGGGCTCTTTGATACAATTTAGAAGAAATCAGTATTCTCTCTGTATTAGGTTACGGGGCCGTTCTGTCAGCGGTTCCTTCAGTGAGACAATTCATAATACAAAATACCGTATTTGGGAACAGGTTCTTGCAGGATTGTGCCATGCTGAATCAGGAACCCAATTTGCAACACAAGTTCCATTCTAAAGCCGACTCATTTTTCTGTAAGCCCTTCTAAATTCGAGTATTCCAGTTTTCAAATTGACAAGGTTAATTGTAGAGATGAAACCCTTTTCCCCACTGCACTCAGAGGAAATACTTAATTTTTAAATTTAAGTTGATATGTGGCTTCAGGTAAGCTGATGAGTGTACAGAGTTTTAGACTAAAAGAGGCTTATTTCCCTCCCACTGCTTAATTTATTTTTAATCTTTAATATTGTTTTTTCTGCTCTTTCTGGCAAAACTGAAGCTACCAAAAATAAAGAATAGCGTGTCTGTCGGAAGACTATATTTTTGAAGTAAAAAGCACAAAATAAAACATACCCATGTATGGAATTTTTAAGAGCCCAAATAAAATAAGAGGTTTTGTAGACTCCTTACTCTTTAAATTTAAATCATATTTAAAAATAGTTTCAGTCCTTCACAACAAAATTAATCATGTCTCCACTAGTCCATGCTTGTAAAATTCAATGTACTTGGGGCAAGTAATTTGAATGTGGCTTTTTAGTGGAAAAATGCACCGAACGTTATTCATTCTTGTGGTAAGACTGGGCAAATGGACATTATGCCAAGGCTTGGAAGTTACGGTGAAAATTTTGTTAAAGAAGTGGAATGGAAATGCTTGTGCATCTTTTATTACCTAGAAAAAATGTTTAGAATACAATTGCAGCATTTGTTCTTCAGAAACCTCCTCTAGCTCCTGGTGATGTTGGGAACGCCGCTAGCTTTAGCAAACTGCCTTAAGCTTCCCTGGATAGAACAACTTGTATAGCACAATTTCCCTTTAATGTATACATGCGCTTACTTTGTGAACCTGTAAACTGTTTGTTTTCCTGCTTAATGTATTGAACCAGCCTGGTAGTATAGGAGGTATGCCTATAAATATCTAATTGCATATGCTAAAATTTTTGTTACACTAATCAGCGTATACTTAGAAAGGATGGAGAGATAACATAAATAAAAGATAGGTTCGAAGCAAAAATCCTCAACAGGAGAGACTGAATTCTCATCTAGGAAAATTGGCATAAATTAATTGATGGCAGCAGAGATGCGCTGTTTTCTGAATTTATAGGTTTGGCTCTGTTCAAGAGCAATTAAAAGGAAAAATACAGCACATCCTCAATGCTTAGGTACAAAAGTCTACATCTGGAAACTGCCTGCTGCATGTAGCTTGCTGGGATGCAGGTGTCTGAGACCATTGACACATCTTTTCTATTTTATTCTACTATTATCATTTTCATATGTGGAAAGGTGAAGCAAGTATATGGCATATAATTTTTAAAAGCTTGACCTGTTTGATATACATAAACCATTATCATAAATGCTCAGTACAAGTGACTTACACAGGGAAATATGTTACATATTTGCAAACAGAAGAAGAAGAAAAAGAGTATAAAACACATCAGAGAAATGAGTTAAACATTGAAATTTAAAGTGTTTAAAAGAATAAATAAATCACCTGTTTAGGGGACTTTGCTTTACTGGATTCGCCTTGAAATCTCCCCAGACAAGCCCCCAGCAAAACGTTGTCTTCTCTCTGGACTCCTTCTTCCACTTTTTCACTTAGTTGCTGTCTGCTGAAATAGATACTTCTCCTTTTTTCTCTCTGTTTTTTTGCCCCTGTTCCCCTCCCTGATTTTTCAATCAGATTATTTGTGTCAAAATCTGGCGGTGAAGAAACAGCCAATAGAGAAGCAGAGCCCAGAAAGTATTTGCTTATCAAAACTTTCCAGGACTTTGAAAACTTGAAGAGAATTCACGATGCCCAGCTCTAAACCCTAGGGGCAGCACCCTTAACTTTCTGGGGCAGCTTTGCTTTCTGCAGGAACGCTCTTCTGTCATATTGACAATGAGCATGACACAGGGAAATTATGTATCAAGCAGGCATTTGTTCTTTTTCTTTTCTTTTTTTTTTAAAGCTTTTAAGAAATCTATATTTTTACACATTTATCCACACATCATATCTTTCACAAACAGACACACCATCTGTCTCGCATACACACACTCACGTACTTCAGTCTCATAAACAAAACCATATAGCACATATGCACAAAATTATTATATACTAGAAAGGATCTTTTATCTCTTCCATTTCCAAGGAAAAAGGAATAAGAGCTTTCACAGTAAGAACTAAAAAAGATGTGTGTTAATAACCCTTCATTTTCCTGTATGTGTGTGCAATTCATACATTTTTTAAGCACTGCTCTCTATATATACAGCTGTATATAGGATATAAATATAGACTTAAGAAAGCTCATTAACAAGGATCTTTGCAAAAAGCTCTTCAACTCAAGAGCAATAATAAGAATTTGTTCTTCTATTGCTTGCTTTCAGAAAGGGTTTGAAAATGGGTTTGCAAGTACGAAATAACTGACTGCCAAACTTCCCTGTAAAGGTAGGGTGAAAAAGGGAGAGCAAAGCAGAGGCAGTGTCTTTTCTCATGTCACCTGGTACTTATCCAGTAGAGGTTAGAACAAGAGCTGAGGAGCAGTGATTTTCTTTGGAGAATGCACGGACACAACTCCTGTTTGGAGACAAACAAGGAGAGCTGGTCTTCCCAAAGGCTTGGGGGATAAAAGGTAATTCCTTGATTTCGCCTATTTTCTGGTTTTCAACAGTTTCCCGACTGTGCAAGTGCATACTGACATGCTGTATGTGCCCTTGGTTATCCCCTCGTGCACTGACAGCCCAGTCTGTGCGTGGTTTGAACAGCAAAGATGCCTTCTGAGAGGTTTATATATACAAGCACACACCCAGCTGCCAAGTACTCGGACTTTGCTGTCAGACAATTGCCTTTATGTCCTGGGGTTTTTCTGTTCATTGTAAGCCTTCAGATGCATTTCACTGTCTTCCACAATTGGTTGCGCTATGCTAGGATTCCTTGTGGTCGTTTTTCCTTCTGTAGCACAGCGTGGTGAAAACACCAGGAAACAATAACTTTTTTTTTTTTTTTTTCTGCCGTGCAACAGGATCGGCTGCAGCGTGGCGTTCCCCTGATGGAGCAGATGTGGTCCAGAGACACTTGGGATTCATTGCAGAGGTATTTGGTGTCTGGCTGCGAGCAGGCAGCGGGGGCCTTAGCGCTCTCTGCTGGGACTGCCACAAGTCACAGTTCTTGTCATCGCGCCCTGCGTGGACACCGCATTGCCCCATGGCACCGGACAGGCTGTGCAATGGGTTTTGATGCAACTCGAAGATAGGAGCGTAGATTTCACCCAAATTGAGAAAGATTCAGATTTTAATCTTCACCCATCTGTCATTTACTGAGCATAATTAATTCTTGCTGTTTATGGAAGCAAACAATCCCTTTTTCCTTTCCCTCTTCCCCTCCTCATTTATCTAGCTGTTTTGCATGAAAGAAACGTTCCCAAAGTATTGTGCTAGCAAGCTGATTTGCATCCTCTTAAACACAGGCATTTGAAGGATTACATTTCCCGCTACAAAAGACAAGCATTGTAACAGAAAACCAAGATGTACATTGCAGCTTCAGGGTTTCATGTGAAGACAGTTACAGGAATTAAACAAAACAGGAAAATGACAAGCTGCTGAAAGGACTGAGATGTTATTTTATGAAATGTTGGAGCTGGCTTCTGCCAGCACCTTGAGCACAGACTTCCCGTTGACATAAAGTACAATTGGCTGCAGAAAGTGTCTCTTAAACAAGAGATGGTAAAACCAAGTCAGCCACCAAAAAATCCTACAAAAGACTAGTTACACACACACACAAAAAAAATATCTAATAGCATGTTCAGTAAAATTTCACCAGCTATCTGACTTACGAGGTGCTCCAAAGAGCACTGTGCACAGTCATTTGGAGAAGGAGGATGGCCACATCTCCTAGTTTCAGTAATCTATGCGTAGAACAACCGAAAAACATACAAACAAAAAAAAATCTGTACCATATCTGTTTCATACAAATTGATCCCTGAGATAATGGGCACAGATGCTCCCTGACTATTACTATTATCACTACACTAGAATGCCTGAAGAGAGATGGGAACGCTGTTATAACTGGTTCAGCAATCATTCATCCTCTCTTCCTTTGTTTTATTTCAGGAGTTCCTATGCACCAAATAGTTACAGGACGGGAACACAGTCAGGGAAGCTGTCATCTTGGTGTGTTGTGATCTCACTCTTCCCTAAATTTCTGTTTGTGGCTCCTGTTAAATTTAACACCTCTCCTCTTCAATAAATCAATAGCAAAAGGTGATTTATACAAGCTGGAAGGAAAAATAAAAGTGTGTTGGGGATGCATTTTAGGCTAGAAGGACATTTCAGCAGGCCCCATGTGGTCAGTCATATTTTATATTTGTATTGATAGAATTTTTCTTGTATTCTCTTCTTGTTTCAGGGTCAGCAGACAAAGAGGAGAGCCACAGAGGGCTTCCTTGGATTCACAGAAGCTTGTGCTGTTCCTGACCCACATGGGCCATGGTGGATGTACAGCTAGTTCAGCTTGCCACTGAGGACAATTTAATCTTGTGTATTGCTGTGAGTTCTTATTACATGTCCTGTGCTCTAGTGCATCCTAAGTAAATAGATTATTAAATGCATAACTCAGTAAGAATGAACAGGTTAATTATAACACATCATGCCCATTCTAATGCTGTCGTCTTCCCTTTAAAATCTAGCAGCAATCCCCTCCTGCAGCATCCATGTTTTCTCTGTCAATTCTAATGTTATAGTAATTAAGTCACACTAAAATAACACGACTAATTGCTTTCAGTTCTTTTCTGAAACTCATCCTAATTTTCACTCTTTTCTGTGGCAGATTAAATAAACATGTTGTCTGCACAGCAGGAAAAAAATACCATCTCTCAGTCCAGACTGCAATAAATACCAACTGCAATGCACAAGGCAGGACAAGATTAAAAACATGCTATCTCATCCAGAGGCGGGCTGACCCCTCGCAGGTGCAACACAAAGGAGCTATCTCGCTCCTGCAGGGATGACAGCGGTGGAAGAGCGCAAAGTAACGCCGTGAAAGTTAAAATTCAACCGGTAACTTTTGTGATAGGGTTCTAATCTGTGTCTTTTTATAGCTGGTTTCTGCTGTGCAAATCCAGCGCCTGTAATTCCCACTGGCAGCCGAGGACGGTTCCTAGGGATTAAAGAATTGGCTCGAAGGCTTCAGAGGGCTGTCAAGGCATCCCCACGGCCCTCCCCTACGTGGGGGACGAGGAGTGCTGAGACCCCACCGGTCTGAGGGCTGAGACAGAGCAGAAAGTTGAGTGGCATACGGGAATGAAGGCTGGAGAACCTTCCCCGAGGTAACTTTCTTTCTCCTGAGCACTGTTTATTTCTACAGGGATGGACAAAGATCTAAAGGGAAAGGAAGGAGGAGGTTTTGTGTGCCATGTAGCTGCCGCATTTCAGGATAAAAACAAAATCCTTGTCTATGCTTTGCGTGAGAACTCAGCCCGGGGGGCCGGCTGCCTGGTGGACAATGGGGAAATGGGGCAAAAGGGGGCGGTTTTGGGGCGCTGACAGGGCGCGGGGCGCTGACAGGACCCGGCCCCAATGGCGGCGCTCCCCCGCCCCCCCGGCCTTGTTTACCGGCCGCCGCCCGGCCCCGCCCCCTCGCCCCACGTGACCGCCCCTCCGAGGCCCCGCCCCCAGAATCACGCGACCCCCCTCCGCGGAGCCGCATCGCTCGCGCTCCCAGATCCTTCCGCCGCGGGGATCTTTTCAGCTCTCTCCCCTTTCCCCTCCTCGCCACACACACACACACGCATCCCGGGGGGAAAGCGCCGTGAGAGCGAACACCCCGAGCTGGGCGGCGAGGGGCCGGCGGGGATCCCGTAGAGGAGCAGCGGGCTGGGGGCGGCGCGGGACTACTTTATTCCGCGGAGGGATTCGATCCGCGAGCCGCCCGGTGACTGGTTGGGAGGGGGGAGGGGGAGGCAGGGCCAAGATGGCGGCGCCCTGCGGGCCGGAGGAGGCCTGAGGGGGGGAGCGGCGGCGGGCGGCAGGGGCTGAGGTGAGCGCCCGGCCGCCTCCTGCCCCCGCGGCGGGGCGGCGGTGGGGGGCACGGGAACGGGGGTGGGGGAGTGGGGGGGGACGGGAACGGGAACGGGGCTGGGAGGGCGAGGGGAGGGAGCCTGGGCAGGGGGCGCGGCGTCCCCCCCGTCCCCCCTGCGCCCCCCGCGCCCCCCTGTCCGTCCGTCCCCCGTCCCGTCCCTCTGTCCTTCTCCGCCCTCGCCCCCTCAGCCGTTGGCGCTGAGGAGCGGGCTCCGAGCTCGCCCCCCCCCCTTTCCCCCCCCGGACCCGCTGAGGGGGGCCGGGTGCTGAGGCGGCCCCGGGGTGCCCCGTCCCGGGCTGGCAGCCCCCGGGCCTCCCGCTGCCCGCCGGGGCTCCTGGGTTTTCCTCGCTTCGTCGAGACCCAGCGTGAAGCCAGGGGGTTGTTTACTTGTGCACGAAGACCTTTTGTCACCGAGAAGTTGGAAGGGTGCAGCTGGGAAGTTTTCGCGCTGTGTCAGGCAGGCAGGCGGTCGTGGTGCTGCCTGTTAGTCCGTGTTTCTCTGCCCCCCCTCCCTTTTCCTTTAATGAGCCTTTTACAAGGTAGTCAGTGAAAAACACATGCCTTAGAGGAGTATGTGATTCAAAACCCACAGAAACGGGGATCAGCCTTTGTCTGCAGAACTGTTTCCAGAACTGCTTTTTGCACAGAACCTTCCAGTGGACGGTAACGCAGAAGGTTTTCGTTCTTTGCCTGCTCTGATCGTGTAGTGTCCTAATGCTGCCTTCCTGGCAAGTTGTTAGAAATCCGTCATACCTGGAGCCATGCTACTGAAGTGATCCCATCAGATAGGAAAAGACCCTCCTTGGTTTACGTGTATGAACCGCAGAGAACTGGCAACTGAATATTTGGAAACTCAAGAGTCCTAATAATCAGTGCAGGCATTGGGAAAACATCTGTCTGAAGTTGATTTTACTTTGCTAAGCAGCAGTAAGGCACCAGATCTGCTTGCTTATCAGAACGAGCTAAGTTACGTTTAAGCTTATAATCAAGGATTTAAAATCCCTTACTCTGTTTAAACAAACAAAACAAAAAGCAAACAAACAACAAAAAAAACACCCCACCTCTTCTGTTTTTTAGTTAACAGCCTCATCAACCCTAGGTTAAATTGTATTTATGTGGGGTGACATCGGCTTACTCAGATGAAAATACAGTCAGAATATCTAATGTGTCATGAGATAGGCTTTAATTAAAATGATTTTATCTTTGGCTGTTTTTCAATCTCAGCTATTTTACTCTGTTACGTGAGAGTTTACTCTTACGGTGACTAATAAAAAGCAGCATTATTAAAAGGTTCTCAAGTGGGATGTACTGCCCAATTGCAGACGTGCTGGTGTTCGGAACAAACAAGTTCCATTCAGTAACTTTCTAATTTAATGCTGGCCCCACTTAGAGCTGAACTGCTGGGATGTTGGCTTGTACTGATCCCTGACATTCTCGCAACTGTCAGACACCTTGTCACATCTGTAACAAGCCGCTGTTGTGATTATTAAAGTCAGTCTCTGTAAGAATGTAATAGCCTGCAAGATGCATGCACGCACACAGATATCTCTTTGGAAAAGATACCTTTCACAATAAGCAAGTCAAATAAATAGTCTGTGCACTTTTTAATGATGGAAGCAAGGAAGAGTACCAGGTTCTATGGCATGTTGCAGCTAGGTGGTTTTGCAGCCATATTTTTTTGAGAGAATATTGCAACTTAGGATCTTGGTATAGCATGTAGCTGCTGTGTTTTCATGTAGTTTAATAAATGCGCTGAAGACAAGTAATAATGCTTGCTTTGTTAGCATAAGCACGTTTTTGGGTATCACGTTAAAACACCGAGCAAACTTCTTGAATCAGTGAGCTGCCATCGCTTCCCTGGGTATTACTCTTTTTTGGTTTTAATTTAAGAAAGTGACATCATTTGGTTCTGTGTTGTGTGTAATGCCTGCTTTAATTCTTTGGGTTGTTAAAATGACTTGACTGAGTACAGGAGTTAGTTTGCAGGGTTTCAAGGTTTATTGAATTGCAGCATAACTCTTGGAATTTGTTTAAAGGAATCTTTTGGTGGCAAAAAAACGATGCTGCAGAGATTTAGGAGCCTCAGTCGTTGTGCTGCTGTGAAATCTAGAGCTCTCCATTCACCTCTTCATAGTTTTAAAAAGATTCTTTCATTTAATTTATTTTCCTTGTGTACAGTTAATTAAATTGGCATTGAAAAATAGTGCTTGCTCTTATTTGTTATTAATACATGTGGTTGTATATAAGGAACAAAAATAATTCCCTTTCAGGTTAGTAACTGAGTTGCTAGGATGGCTTCTGCCAAAGGGTTAAGTGTTAAGCTCTGCTGTGTTTGGGCTTTTTTTCAGCATGCATTGCTTTTAAATAATCTTCCCTCTGACAGAAGTTTGATGGGTAGCAATTAGCGTAATGTATTGGCACAGCATAGTTTCAAAAGAATCGTTAAAAATGCTGAATGTGATTCTCTCTTTTTATTTGAGGGTGTTGGGTTTTTTTGTGATCTTCCTGCTTCAGTTAAGCACCTGTAACAAAGTACGTGAGAGTGAATGTACTAATTAATTATTTTATAAAATAATTACTGAGTTTAGGAGTGGGATCTTGTATCAGATCTTAAAATAACCAGAAAAATGCAGACTACCAGAAGAAGGCAAACACTCGGATTATTATAAATAAATTAAATTTATTGTATTGCCAGCTGTAATGATCCATCTGATCTGAGGCTTAAATTGATCAGGGCTGTTATTTTTAGGGGGTGAGAAGGGGTGTGATCAGCTGCTTGCTGCCCTATTGCCACCATTGCTTTTTGTCCCTGCTGTCGGTTTTCACTCACTGCTCGTTTTCCGCAGGCACTGTCGCTTCTGTGGCAGTAGCGTTTAGTTGTGAAGAAATTACAAAATCGGATATTTCTAGGAAACCTAAAACAGGCTCGAATTATGGTGTGTCAGATGGGAGGGAGGGAGGCTTATCCTTTTATGACTGCAGAACATTTCAAAGTTTTGAACATGAGGGGCTGCTTCCTTATCTGAATTTTTCTTCCAAAACAACGGTCACCGTAAAATACTTCTCATTCGTGGCCTCTGCCAAAGCAATACCTGTGGGCCTTGCTTTGCCTGCAGGGGAAATCAGATGGAAAAAATTAAGTCTTGAGGTCTGGCTTCACTTCAGTGCTGTCAACAGTGGTCTTACGTTGTTAAAATCCCCCTCTTCCCTCGTTGGTGGGGGGTAAATAACCATTTCCTTGCGCGTCCCAAATTTAACGTGTGATTAACGAAGAGGGATGAAATGCTGGTGCTGGCCACGTGCACGCTGCTCTTCCCCCCCCCCCCAAAGTGCTTTGGGCGTTATTACAGAAATGCTGAGGACGTTGTGGAGGAATATGTGCGTGTGCTGAGTGTGCCCCCTCCTCCCCACCCCTCACCGAAGCATAACTGGCACTACCAGCTGCTTTTTCGTTTGGCTTGAGATAAAAATACACTGAACTGAAGAACATCTCTTGACAGAAATACTTAGAGAAGTCATAATCTTTTGAAATACTCCGTTATCTCATTCTCTGTGTAGCCTGTTCCAATGAATATTTATACAGTCTTCCCCTTTTTCTTCAGTTTGCAGCTTAACTATATTGTGTTGTGGTTAAATTAGCTACTGAAAATCTGTTTTTAAAAAAAAAACAACAAATTGGTTATTTGCTTCTTGGTTTCTCCTTCGATTCCTTTAAGCTGGCTCTGAAGTCTTTAAGTATTGGTACTTGAAGTGCATACTTCAGTTAAATTTGTCTTTATAAAAGGTCTTGAATATAAGAATGAGAAGCTTGCTGTCGATGTTTGTCTTCCAGTAAGACCAAAATGTTGCATTTTAAAAGGTAATTAAACATTGTTGTTTTTCTCAGTCTTTACTACTTAGTGCCTTGGATATTTCATATAAAACTAACAAAAATGTTAGTGAAGAGTCAGTGCCTCAAACTGCATGGAAAAGTTACTTACTTCGTTTTAATCCTGGCAGTTTAAAGCGTGGCTGCGTGGCTGTGGAAATTCTTCTAACAGGGGAATGATTGCAAGAGCCTGGGATGGAAGAATTAGAGATTCATCTCGTGTACCGTGTGTTTGAGAAGAAAGACGTGGCCGTGATGTGATGCTATAAAGGTTTCAGGGCGATCCTGTTCACCACAGCTGTTACAACGATCCCAGATGCAAAATACCCTGGCTTTCAGTGATGATCTCAGTGTTATACAAGATAGTGGAAGTTCCCTGACTTGGCCTGTCCTGGGTTCCTTATCTACGGGATTTGAAAATCCCATCACAAATTACTGGGGGGATTATTCATAAATCACAGGTACCACGGCTCCTGGGAACTGCTTCCGTCTTCTGGAGCTCAGTGGTTTCATGTTTAAGTTCAGTGCCTGTTACTTGTAAACTACTTATTCAGCTGTCTCTGCCTAAAAGAAAAGAAAATGTGTGACAGTTAAACACCGTTGCTGGAATTTCCTGGTTTGTTCATTTGTGTTGGGCATCGTGGTCCTGATATTAGGTTAGAGGAGCCAGGATTTCAAATCTGTTCCTCACAAATGACAATCTCAAAGGAGATCTTGGATCAAGAAAACTGATTTGCCTTTTAAAAGCGTGACTGCTTGTGTGTAGAGTGGTGACAACATTGCGCTGTTTTTGTGTGATTCCAGCAGATAAACGTTGTGTGTAATGAAATGACTCTGTAATACTGTCCCATGTTCTGACCTAGGCCAGAATACTTTTAATATTTTGAACGCTGGCTTCTGGAGTGGAGATTGCTTCACTTCACGTGAAGCACATTGAGCACACAATTGACTGATAGACAAGTTCATTTAGATTACGCTGGGTTTATTGGCATGAGGTTCCTTGAGCCATCTGGTTGAATTAGTTAGGGAGCTTGGGAAGTTAGCAGTTACCTGCACGTGTAGTTATCACGAACTAAGGTTGTGTTGTCAGCCTCGCTTTTATCTGATCGTGGTGTTTGTGCGGGCCGTCAGGCCAATGGTGTAAGGTTTGGAATCCTCCTACCTGCTGAGCACTGAAACCTGACTTTTCCCCATCTGGCTGCAAGCGTATTGCTGAAGCTGACAACCAAAACCCAGCTTCTGTTGGCCGCGTAGTTGGGTTCCAATTTCACCACGCGATCGCTCCCCTCTGGCGATAGCAGAATTAGCGAAACCTGCTCTTGAGGTTTTTACCGGTGTCATGAAGATCTGCTCCAAACGTAATAGCAGTCCTAGAGGAAAATAAGGAATAAAAGCATTGGTTGTGGTGAGGAGTCCTTGATTCTGTGCATGGCAGTTGCTTTGGCAGTGGAGTGGGGGAACAAAGGAAATAGTGTTGACAGGGTCTTGATGGGGTAAAACAACAAAAACCAGAGACTGGTGTTTGTGCTGCTTTAATTCTTAAAACAGGTTTTGCTTGCAGCTGATTTGGGGGTGTGGTCGTGTATCCCTTTGTTAACAAGGCTTCAGACAACTAATTCAGGTTGCTCAGAAGCCGGTGAATCTCTTGCTTAACCATAGCTGAGGCTGTAACCTGATGGAAACTGAGGCACCTTTGTTAGCAAGCCCGGTACGGACTCGAAGGCCGTGTTCTCAGAAATACACAGATTACTGGTAGGGAGCTACATCCCCACATGGCTCTGCAGTGCTGTTCTGGGACCGTGTGCATTCAGGGTATCTGAATACAACTGGAATTTAATAAATTTAATACTGGAGAGGTTTGTAGAAACTAACAAAGCCTTGACTCCTGAAAATGAGTATCAAAGTAGGAGGTTGACTCCTGAGGCTGCACGGATGAGTGACTTTAAACTTTTGAATGGATGGTGTTTGAACATTTTGAACATTGTTTCCCCTCTCAACAGCAAGCTCCTTGAGGAAGAAGTTGAAGCTTGGAAGTCTGCACAATATAGAGTCAAAAAAATATCCCACAAATAAAAAAATATCCCAGCAAATCCCGCCCCAAATCTTTTTGGAAAACAGACTGGAGTCTGTTATGCATTTCAGTAAAAAGCAACTCTTCTCCCCACCCCCAAGTTTCCATTTTATTATCTTTAGTTTGAAAGTCTTGCTTATAGTACCAGCCAGTTTTTAAGTCTGTAGTTTTTAAGGTCTTGCCAACACGGGATGCAAAAAGAAATGGCATTCAGCTCTTCCATTAGCAGACGAAAATCGAGGGTGTTTTTGTGTTCTGGCAGTGATTACTGAAACCCTTTAAGAAAGTTTGTTGCTATAGAAATGCCTGTGGTGTGTGTGGTGCTATATTATCACCTTTGAATTTGCAATCAGTGCCAAATTAAGTAAGCTGGTGGCTTGTGTCCCTAATAAAAGTGACCTTGGGCAGCTTTGCAACTAGGAAGTGATATGTTGCAAATGACGAAGTTTACCGGGAGACGGGTTAACTCCTGCCGTCCAGTAACTCTGTCAAACATGAGCTTTCAGGAAAATACTACATATATAAGTAATTACAGCATTATCTCCTAAAATAGAACACTGATATATGGTCCTTAGCTAATGTGTAACAGTGTTTTGACTAGAGACTGGAGACTTAGGCAGTTAGAGTAATTATTCTGGAATCAGAATTTGGTATGATAAGAGAAGACGTGTGTGTGCAAGATTTTACTTCGCATAAATAAAACTCTTTAACAGCTTCTTAAGGTTCACAGTGCAAAGCTATAATCTTGTTGCGAAGGCCATCTAGTTTGAGGCCATTGCACAGCCTAACCTATGGACAATTCCAGAAAGGACAACTATGCAATGCTTCTTGGGGTTTTTCAAGCCAAAGGCTGACTCTCCTTGTACAGGAGGTGCCTAGCTCTGCTGTTCTTGGTAAAGAATTTAACGTTGTTCTGAATATACACGGTTTGGTAAGGAAGAGGTAATTTGTACCTTTTGTTAATCTGTTCCTGCTTTTTTTCTTTATTAGTGATCATGAAAGGTGTGTGGTTGGCAGCACTGCAGACAGAAGCTCAACGCATCCACAGAACAGGTGCAGTATATACAGCTGCAGTAAAAAAAACCTTGCGTGTAAACTTGGTCATGTGTCAGTCCATATAGGAAATGAAAAATACATGCTAGCTGGAAATAAGAGAGAGAAGAAACCCTTGCTAACAAATTAGTATGATGTGAAGCCAGATTCTTTCTGCCACTTGAAAAAGTTTAGCATAGGATTCTTACGGGTGGAGGATAACTTGGTTCATTTTGTGTTAGGTGTGATAACTACATCCTTCCCTCACTGCTACATGGAAGGAAGCCACATAAAAAGCCCCAAATGGTTTAGATTTACTCCTGCTTAGTACTCTGAAGGTGACCAGAGTCATTTAATCTGCACGGTGTTGCTTGTAGTAATCTATACAGCTTGTGCACTGTGGGGTTTTTAATATATAATGCACGAATTATACATGTGAAAATGAGGTATGTTGTGCTGCGAAGCTTGTAATTTAGTATGCACGGATGGCCAAGCAACGGCAGCTGTAGTAACCCTGAGTTTCCGAACAGCTGCAACTTGGCCATATTGCAAGTATTAAAGCACAGATCTATTAGTATGCAATAATGGAAAGCCGAGGGCAGTGAATTTCTCATCTAGCCACGGGAGTGGAAAAGGATCTCGAGCTGCATATTTCTTCCAGGGTGTAGACTACTATGTGGAGTGCTTGAAAGGTTGGTTGAGGAGGAATTGCTGTAAGAAAATGAGAATGGAGTGAATCCAGGGAGCTATTTGCATTTTATTCAAAACTTTAGTTTTAGTTGACTTACCTGGAGAGCAAATAAAAATAAACCTCCAGAAACAGAACGGTCTGATAGTCCTCAGTCTGTGTACGCTATCCAAGGTCTTCCATATGACAGATTAATGTCTCAAAAACAAACATTTTCTCTCACAGCTTTTATTGCAGGTGTGTAAGTTCTAGCAATTCTTTCAGTGTAAAACTGTTAAATGGGCAATACTGCAGAAAAGAAATAGGGAAACAACAAATCTAAGATAGAAAGGAAAAAAGGAAGGCTCATTTATCTGTTCTCTCTTCACTCCTAGTCTGGTAGAGGCACCAATGAGGAACTTCCTGAAATTTTAACCTCCACATTCACGTTAGTACATGCATCATGGCACAACAAGGAAATGTTGGTGAGCTCCTCTCAATGCTGGATTCTCCAATTCTGGGTGTCCTGGAAGATATAACAGCTGCGTTCAAAGATAATCTCATTTGTGGTATGTATCCTTAAAAGTAAGTGGAGGTAGGGTTTTGCTTTTACACCGACAAAGGTAGAATAATGTGATGCTGTTCTCTGTCAAATACACTCTTTTGCAAATGTGACTTGAAGGAAACTCTTAATATTTGGGACTTAAATTGCTTTAAGGGTTGAAGGTTCTCTTCAGTCTGTTTTGCTTAATGGCATGTCTCTTGGAAGGTTTGTTAAATAATTGTTAAAATGCTGTTATAAAATGATTGGATTTTTCTGGGGCATAACCTCAAGTTGTGGGCTGATGACGCTTTCTTTGTCAAGTGTAAAAAGAATTGGGTGTCGTGCACATTATGGGAACTAGCGGGATTTTGCTTGTTCAGAACAAACAAACAAAAAACCTGACCCCAAACAAAACTTCAGGCGCAGACTTTCTTTAAAAAATGCTCTCTGCTACTAAGGCATCTCTTATGTTGATGGAGCCTTTTCAGGGAATGAGAGCATTGTTAATCTCCTTATCCCTGAGGTTGTTCTTTATGCTGAAGGGAGAGAGTATAAAATTGCTCCTGAACTCTTTGCCTCTGCTGGGTAGAACACTCCTGCAGTTAGCTTCATCTAGGTTTTTAAGGTTAGACAGTCCCGCAGTAATTGTTCTTCATTTAAACAACAAAACAAATTAAAAAACACCGGTTACTTTCCTACTGAGCTAAATGTAACTGCTTGAATGGTCATGAACTAGTGAAGGTAGTTGAGAGGTCTCATTTTCTGAAAGGCCTGAAACAGTAGGTACTAGTTTGTTATAAATTGTGCAATAGTTGTCACAAAGTTGAGCAACATTCCTGTAATAAATGCTTCATTTCTAGTATATTGAGAATATATGTTTTTTTCTTGTTGTAAAACTGATAGACCGTGGACCTATGCTTGTGAACAACCTGGTAGACTATTACTTGGAAACCAATTCTCAGCAGGCACTGCATATACTGTCCACACTACAAGAGCCTCATGACAAGGTAAAAAAAAAAAAAAAAAATTTTTTAAATTATGGCAAATTTTAGCGTGGTAATTAAAGAAGCATTTAAATAGCATCTGTTAGTATTGTGCTTTTGCATTCTGACATGTAATTACCTTGTTGTAGACATGTAGTATCTCTATATCAAAAGTAGAGTTTTTAGTTTTTTAATCTTAAAAATACTCCATTTCATGGGTTGTTTAAACTGGCCTGGTTACCAAAGAACCTCTACAATTTGAATTTTTTTTGAGGAATGATGTTGGTTCTTTGCATAGCTGCGTCTGCTTGTTGAATGTTAGATTTATTAGCCTGAAACAATTGGGGTATTTTTAGAGCAGGTAACCATTTTTAAATAGATTGAGAGAATGGCACTGGAAATTTTTACTTTGGTTGACCAGATTTTTAATATTTGGATCCTGTATATTTCTAAAATGCCCTTAGTTTCCACAACTGACAATAGCAAACTGGTGAATATAGATTTTTTTTTTTAAATATATATATTTAACTAAAGTATATTTTCATCAAACAAAACTTCCCTTTTTCTACCACTCTAAAATCCTTTCTCAGCACCTTCTGGACAAAATTAATGAATATATGGGCAAAGCTGCTACCCGTTTACCCATTCTCTCTCTACTGGGACATGTAATAAGACGACAACCATCTTGGAAACATAAGCTTTCTCAAGCACCTCTCCTACTTTCGTTACTTAAATGTCTCAAGGTAAGAACTGTGTCACTGTTGTCCACTGAAACACTTGTACACTTGAAGTAAGCATACATACTTGTAATGTAAGGCATTTATTTTCTGTTTTGGTGTCACTTAGTTAAGCTGTGAGTAGAGAGGAAATGTTGATTAAAATACAGAGGCACGCTGGAAAAATTGCAACTGAATACTCTTCTGCTCCTCTTATTACTGACTATCCTGTCTCTAAAAGCATCTGGCACTGCATAATTTTGAGTTAGGGATGTTTAAAGTTCACTACAACTTTTTGAAAACAAGTCCAAGACCAAGAGCCATTGGTGAAGCTGATGGATACCTTGAATGTGAATCTATTGAGAAGCTAAGTGACTTCCCGTTAGTGCGTTCTGAACTGCTCGCATGTATGGCGATATACTCTGCTCCATCTGCAGTGCAGTTGAGCTATACAGCAGACTATTCCATGGTGAAATTACCTTTGAATTAGTAGACTTTCCCATCTTAGGTGCAGACATGCTGGAGTGTAAAGAGGTGTCTGTCTGGAGTATACAGAGAATAGAGGAGGCAGAAGAAGAAAAATCTGTAACGTTGACTCTGTCCCATCAGCCTGGGTGGCTCTTGGGATATATGCCAAGACCAGCTTAGTAGCATCTCGCCGCAGGCTTACCTGTGCTGTTCATGCCCCTCTCCTGGCAAAGCAGAGGAACTACTGAGGGAAACGTACGTTGAATTGGGGAAGCTAGAAGGGACTGTACTGGGAAAGAGTTTGAACATAGCCTGTGTCATGTCCTAAAATCTAGTTTTTATTACTGTTTCATCTAGCTAAAGATTTTTGCTACCATACCCCGTTCTCTCAGCGTAAGCCAGGGGGTTCTGATTGTTTGAGTTACTGCTTTATGAAATATTTAGCAGCTGGAGTCATCAACCAGGCATTGTTTACACTTGCATGCCATACAGCAATGCCTCCCTCAAGTCTCAGTGTTCTAACAGTACTAAGGCTTTCGTTTGGTTCACATTTGAAGTCTCTGAAACTGAGAAAAGGTAGCTTTTAATTTAGTGAAGATTCAAAAGACCAAATAGTTTATATAATTTGTCATGTTAATCATCCTGAAAACTTGATGCGACAATGTGACAGGTAACTCGTTCGCAAGATGCACAAAGGTAAGTTTGTATGATTTAGGTTTAATAGAAAACCTTCTGACCTTTGTGTCAGTAATTGACCAAAATCCTTGAATATCCTGATCAGATTTGCATTTTCTTATGCTCTGAATGCCCTGTGCTTGGCTCTGTGGAGTAGGAAATGCAGTTCGTAAGATGCTTCACATACCAGTAATATTTGTTTTTCCTACTTAATTGATGGAACTGTGGTGATGTTCCCTTTTTAAGTCAAGTCTTTTTTACGGAAAAGCAGGAGGCAAATAACAGGACAGGAGCAAGAATCTAAAATCTTTTTCTTAGATTTATTCTGGATGAAAGAGACAGTAACTTTGGTCCATTAAGATATGGTAGGTTTCAGACTGTTTCAAAGTAGAGAACTTTTTCCATGATGATGTTTCCAGTGCTTACTTCATCCTTGGAAAAATGAAGTTTAACTCTATTTTAACTGACTAATGCAAGTTTTTTCCCTTCTTGCAGACTGACACAGATGTAGTAGTACTCACCACAGGTGTCCTAGTGCTAATAACCATGTTGCCAATGATTCCTCAGTCTGGCAAACAATACCTTCATGATTTCTTTGGTATCTTTGGGCGTCTCTCAGCCTGGTGCTTGCAGAATCCAGGTGAGATTTCTACTTTGTTGCATGCAGTTACAGTGTAGCAGTATCCTTGAGACTCTTAGGCTGCTGATGAGCACGTTCTTTTGTGAGACTCTTAAAGGTCTGAGATTATTTAAATGCAGAAGATTATGTATTAAGATTAAAAGCTATTCTGTTCTTTGGTAGTATTGGGCACTGCTTCTTTGCTCAAAAGTTAGAAATCTCTTAGATTCTCTAGTGTGGTGCTGCTGTTATCTGAAGTGTTACTGGACAGAGATGCTACCTTGATGGCAGTGAAAAAGCAGAGATTGATGTTAATGGGTAGAAAAAGGAAACACTGCTAACATTTGAGGCAGATATTTGGGAATTTGAGTTTCCCAGGTGTGACTGGGGAGGCAGAAGCAACACGTAAGAATTCCTTTCAATGTATAATTTTCAATAGTCATGAAAGTGTTGGCAAACCTAGTCTTCTCAGTCACAACATTGGTTTTGCTGAATTTTTTGTAAGCTATCTGAGATCCAACAAGTTCCAAGTTACTTATGTATGTCTTGTGGATATATGAACAAATGTTGTGTTAAGCACATAAAGATCCTATTTACAAGGCAATTTGTCACTAGCAAGATCGGAATTTATAGAACAGAAGGATGGCTAGTAAGAGTCAAGTCTGTTGTGAATGTTTTCTGTGAAAGACATTTTGAAGTGAAGCATGCCTTTTTTAATTGTTCAGGCAATCTTGCAAACTCTGTATTACTATTCAGAGTGGCTTCTGGTATTTTTATTTGAGTAGAAAATACTGTGCTTTAAAGACTAATTCCAACCAGTATCCTGTCATTCTTAATGGTCTGTATCTAATTTTTGGTTTTGCTGTGAGCTGATGAGAATGGGTTGGCTGTTCTCTCAGAAGACTTCATAGCTTTGCTAGGGATTGTTTGTATTTCAGAAGACCTGTTCCAGTTAGCATTTCAAATGTAAAAACAGTTTGCTTGCATTCTTAGAAGTCTTGTTCTTTTCTTCAGTGTAGTGAAAAAGATTCTAACTATTTTTTCCAGGTCACGTGGCAGAGATTTATCTTGTCCATCTTCATGCCAGTGTTTATGCTCTTTTTCATCGTCTTTACGGAATGTATCCTTGCAATTTTGTCTCCTTTCTGCGTTCTCACTACAGTATGAAGGAAAACTTGGAGACCTTTGAAGAGGTAGTGAAGGTAAAATGCTGTTCATCACTGTAGTGTCTGAGACAAGAAATTCATAGCTGTGTAAAGGCAGTTATTTGTCAAGTTAGTAGACTGACTTTGATTTAACTGAGAGCTGTTCAGCTGTATAGACAAGCTATTGAAGGACTGAAATCTCATTTGGAACAGGATCATCTCTCGAGGCTGTGATGTTATGTGCTAGCTTTAAACATTTGTTAAATGCAAAATTCTGACCAACTGAGATCAGCAGGTTGTTCATCGGTTTTGTGTATTTTAGTGCAATCAGAAAAATGTTGTAATGTTTTTTTCTCTTGCTCATCCAGCCAATGATGGAACATGTGCGAATTCATCCGGAATTAGTGACTGGATCTAAGGACCATGAACTGGACCCACGAAGGTATATATACGTTCTCTCTGCTATTAAGAAAGTCTATAAGTGACCATATTTTAGCTGAGTTATTTCAGAAGGCTTACAGCAAAAACTTTTCTATCAACAACAGCGTGTGCCAGTGGTGTTTCACCATCCATTTTCATAGGTACACCAGGTAAATGCATAGAATTTCTTCATCCAAGCTTACAGCTGGATGAATAAGCAGTCTTCTCTTGTGAAGGGCCGTTAACAATGATGTTGGGTTTCTAAATTCATTTTATATCTGGGATAGAATCCGTTTTTTACTTAACAATTACTTAACAGATTTACTTAACGGTTTACTTTCTTAATTTTATGACATAACAATGAAACGTTTTCATAAAATTCTGAAAAACTTTGCTTATAGTAAAGTTGATCTGACCACTGTTGATCTGCTTCACTGGCTTAAGGTTTGGGTCACTGCTTTGGTTTGTTGAAGTACTTGGTGGGCTTTTTGTTGAAAACCTTCAGTGTGTTTTGTTTTGGTACCTAGATATTGGTTCAGTTAACAGATCAATTCTTTTAACAGGTATGTTTTAACATCAGTTGTATTAGTTTTCTTTAGAAATAGGCTCATTTGCCTGCAGCAGCACCACTTGCTGCTTTTCTCTTGTCTCCACAGGCCCAGCCACTGAAGAGGAGAAATTGACTCTTGTTGCTGCACAGTAGTGCTCTTGCCCTGCTTTTCAGAGCCACTAGGAAAACACTACTAAATGGGAACCTATTGAATATCACAATGCTCAGTTTTGCAGGCTTCTCTCAGACAGGGAGAATGGGTACGGAGGGAGGGTGGTGCCACTAAGGAGTTCAATTGGCACAAAACTAACTGTTTGAAGCCTTCTGATTTGGTATCATTCACATATCTTACATTCAGAAGTGACTCAGCCTTTAATAGACAGCCTTCTGTGTTTTTTCTTCTTTACAGTGAACTTCCATCCCCTGAAATATTGGACAGATCTGTATGGCTGCTAACTTTAGTGAGGAAAAAAAAAATTCAGAATGAAGGAAGTAGTAATAATAAAGGACATTCCCAAAACTTAGGAGGAAAAACACAAACCTGAAACTGGCATTGCGGATGGTGATTGCTTAAATAATACAATTCCCTCATTGCTGGCATTTCTAAATTTTGACCAACATCTGAGTCTAGCTGAGCTGATTTCTACAGTTGCTGAAGCTCAGGATCAACCAAGTCTTCATATGCTATTCCTCCTTTCCAGAGTGCTCCATGGCAGACCTTTATGGATCTCTGTGTCAAAGCTGTTTGTCTCCTATATGAGACCCCATTTTATAAGTCATCTGGTTGCAATTTCTGTATGCTGCCTTGTTCCAGTTCTGGCTGGGAGTATGCAGGGCTGTCTGGAACAAATGAGCCATCCTATAAGCCAATTCCTGATATCTCCAGGAACCCTTGTTTGTAACAATAATTGACTAACTTACTCTTTTGGATCCAAAAACTGTCTGCAGGTGGAAAAGACTAGAAACTCATGATGTTGTGATAGAATGTGCCAAAATCTCCCTGGACCCTGCAGAAGCCTCGTATGAAGATGGCTATTACTCTGCATCTCGGAAACCCTGTACAAACTTAAAACATCATCAAACTGACCCCAGTGCCAGCCATTACATTGACACACAGAGCAGCTATGGTAAGATCTGCCTGATGGCTAATGAATACCCATTTCCTGGAAGAAAATGGGCCTTAGAGCAAAGAGGCATCTTATTATCTCACTTGAAGTCCAGTTCTTGGGCACTGGAAAACAAACTTTCATTTAAAACACGTGTATATATTTACATATGCATGCATGCTCTGATCATGCAGACATACAGAATGTTGACAAAGCTGCCTTTTCCATGCCTCTGCCTGCCCCTCAAAACAACCAAACCAAACAAAAACAAAAGCTGTAGTATGTAATATGTGCAGTAGATACCTTCTGGGGTTGGAAGAAAAGTTTCTTGTTTGCTCGCTATGGCTGTGTACATTGTGTATGTAGAATGGACTTGAAATGTTTTGCTTAAAAGCCTTTACTACTAGCCAGAAGAATCACTGATTTATAATTGATATGTATGATACTTCTAATTTATGTTTTTTAAACTTTCAGGGACTTCTACCCCGTATTCCACTCCTCGGCTAACACTATCACAAATGCCAGGGCAGCTACCTCAGATTCTGAGCCCACAGTCAATACAGCTGTCAACTGAGCCACAGCAGGTAAAGCAGAAGGTTACACGCAGCATGCACTTAATGCTTTGCATTTTGCTTGTATTTTCTATTGACAATACCCCAAAATCATGTTTCTGAGAAGTACTGAATTCTTCAGAACTTAGTGTGTATTTCAGATTTATTCCCATCTGGTTTCCTATATCAGAGCGTGGATGTGGATGCTTGACAGTGCACACATTCTTCTTCTGAGCTTCGCTGATTTGTGTTTATTGTGTATTGGTTTTGCGTAGGTTACCATCTGGAGTCCTTCTGCAGTTTGTGGTATGACCACTCCACCAACCTCCCCTGGAATTGTCCCATCAGAATCATCCCAGTCTTCATCGCAACCTTACAGCAAAGCTTTTGGCACATCTGGTACGTGCTGCGTTTTTTGAATTAGGCCTTGAGGATTTATTAAAATAGAAATTCTGGCTGTAAATTTTGCTGTCAGCTTCTTAAACGGGGTTGCAGCACTCTGCTGTTTGATAAGCTTAAGTCATTACTTCTGTGAATGGAGTACCTGGTCATCCAGAGTAATGCAAACACTGAGACAAATTGCAATGAATTCAGTGCCAAAGTCTGAAACAGGCCCATTGGAAACTGTGTGTCTTTATCTTGGTAGATAGTGGAAAGAGATTTAAGAAGTAAATGGCTGAGATACTGTTTAAACATACAATTCTTCACATATAATGCTCAGCTGAAAGGAGGAAATGGGAACCTTGCTGAAGGAACTTTTGCTCCCCCTTTTCAGCAGGGGGTAAAGGAACGCCTTTGGGAACACCAGCCACATCTCCTCCACCCAGCACTTCAGATGACTTTGTGCATGTTTCACTTCCTTCAGCTGCTGCCACACCTCCTAAAAAGGTACAACAAAATTCTTCTGCCAACTAAATCTGACTTTTCATTGACTTACTGTACGTGCAATAACTATAACCAAGGAAAATCAAAGTAACAGACTTGGTGTTGCATTTTATTGTAAAACCTCATTTTCTTCTAAGGTTAGGCTACTTTTACCATTTCCAATTACATATTTTTTGTGTAACTGTAAATTTTCTTTCTATGAAACTGTCCAAGAGGTTTGTTTTGAACAGATGTCTGATATAAAGAATATGTATGTATGTTTTTTTCCAGGAGGACAAATCAGATTCTGGGAGGCCTTTATTGTACCGACAACAAAATGTCATAAACAGCGATAAATCATTGGGTAAACTCCACTTTCCTCTCCCTGTTTTCAATAACTTATTTTAAACAAATCCTGTTTTTAATGACATATTCCAACTGCCAAACACTTTTCCACAGGTTTTTCTATTTTTTTCACTGAGTTCTTCATAGTTCCAGGATCCTGCCTTAAACTGATGCAACTTAAAACCTTCCCATGATGCTTTTGATTTCATTTTAAGTATTCACCTTCAGAAGTAGCCTGCAGATTTTTTTTTTTAACTGGCCTATTTGCCTTTTCATGCGTATTTAAATTTAAATATGCAGATCAACACTGAAGTCTGAAAAAGGATTTTTTTTTTAAAGCTGATGCTTTGAGGGTGAATTCTTTTTAGAAACAACAAGTTGTACTTGAAGTTTTTACTTGAACAAAGTATGTCACATGTGCAGCCTTACAATTTGATCCAGACATGAGGATAGATATGCTTCCTTGAAAGGCTTTTGGAAAAACTTTGTTTGCTATCCACAATTGTATTGCTGTACTTGAACTGTTTCTGAAAGTCCTGTGGAATATTGAAAGCAACAGTGGATGGTTGAGGAACTCAACTTCTAATAGGTAAATCTAGATTCCCTTTTCCATTCTCTGACATCTACGCCTGTGAGAGCTGTAGAAAGGGATTTGGGCACTGTTTGAAACCTCTATACATTGCATCTTTACTGTCCTCAAGGTGCAAATGATAGTGAAACTCAAGCTGGTTTTCCCTGCTGAAGTGTTATAGCAACACTGGAATCTGAACTTCCTGAATTACGAGATCAGGCTAGGTTTTTCAGTGGGTTCCTGATCTGTTCCTGAGCTGTGAGCATGAGGTTTCTGTCCTGCATGCTTTTGTGTGTGTATCCCTGGCACCTGTCTCAGAGTTTTGATCACTAGTCACAAACTGTCAAGTTTGTATTACGTCAGCTTACTACACTTCCTTTTTGGGGTGCAGGGAGGTAAGAACTGTGTCCTCAAGTAGCCAAATCAGAAGCTAAGAGGGAGTTTAAAGCTAATGTAGAAGTATAGCTGTTGCCCTACATATTGGCTGCTTTTTTATTTATTTAATGGATTCAGTTGCAGACAACACATCCTTACTTGTAGAGGAGGCCACCTACACTTGTTGTGCAGTAGCAAATGTTAAGTTTACAAAATTACACTTCTGGATTGGGACAAACATGTGACTAATCTCAGAAGTGGTTTCCACAGGAACAGATGCTTCCTCAAAAGAGGAAAGAGGGACACGTTTAATCTAAGGCCCTTACAGCAGTATAAGGCTCCTGTTCTGTGCTGTAATAAGGCTGGACAAAACAGCATCTATACAACTAACTTTTCTTTTCTTTTCTTTTTTTCAGACACACCCGGTAGTAAAAGTTCAGTAACCTTAAGTGATCTTCCAGAGTTTTTAGGCGGTTTGTCTTTTGAAGATAGTGCTGAAAAGGACAGAGAGGAAGGTAATTTCTGTTATCTTTAGATACATCTTAGCTAAGGAAATATAAGATTCATGGCTCGTGCTAAATTGTTTTGCCTTATATCACTGCTGTTCTCAGTACTCTCTAAGGTAACTTTCATATGTTTAAATCCCTTCTCTGTGAGCTTTGCCATTAATTAATTTTAAACGTGCCATTTCTGGGCCTACAATATGGGAATTCTTGTTGCAACCTGCTTTATTCCTTTCAAAAGTTGCCCAATGCTGAAGACTAGTACCCAGAACTCAGACTTGTTCCCCTAAGTAAAAAATCTCAAATCTTTTTTATTAGAGAGCAGCTGACTGGAACGAGAGAACTTAGTAATGCTGGTATTTATTTTAGGAACAAACAAACAAATCTATAGGAGAATGAGTAAATCTGTGGTGATTAGTTAATTTAATAGCATTTGTTCTCACTATAAGGCAAATTCAGTCCTATGTAAAGAATCCCTACAAAACTCTTATTTAAAAAATAAAAATAAACCCTGTTTTGAGAGCTTCAGTGAGATAGTTGTATATTTGTCCTTAAACTCTTAATGTTTTTTTCAGGATGTCATTAATTTGTCTTATAGAAATTGGGCACATTTATTCATTTTTTTCCCATGTTTAGAATAGGTCTGCATTGTCTTTAAATAATAGCATCTTTTCAAATGCAAGTGTTTTTCATAAAGGTGTTCATAAATTGTCAAAACAGTAAAGTTTGTAAACTTAATCTTCTTCAGAAGACTAAAGTGGGTACGGTCCTGATGTGAAAGAATAATAAAAAGCAAACTCTAGAAGAAGGTATTTTAGCTGCTGTAATTCTATCTTACCTTCAAGGTGAGATTTTTATTTTTTAAGGCGTGCTTACATTGTTAACAGTAGGATTTTAGTCTTTGGGGAAATGCTTCAAGTTGACCAATTTAAGAACTAGAGCTACTTAAAGCAAGTGAATCACTCTTCTGTCATAGAACCATGAGTTAGGTTGCACTCCTCGGTTCTGAAGCATGGTCTGGTTCTAATTTTACTTCAGGGCACCTTGCAGGACTTTTTCCCTAGCTACATAGAGATGTTCAAGCATGTGTAAGGTAAATGGACGCCTAAGGGTGCTACGAGAACTGGTTAGGGTACAGGAAAAAATACACTGTCCAGAAACTTCGTGTTAAGCTGACTTAACTAATTGATCGCCCCCTTCCATCCCTCTCAGATGCAATATCTAAAGAGATCTCCGAGATCACAACTGATGCTGAACACATGGTGCCTAGAGGAGGATTTGACTCTCCATTTTACCGCACAAACGAAAGTCTGTCAGGCTCTCAGAAGAAGACCCAATCAGCAGTCTCTAGTGTTCAGGGACACGGTCCGACCTCTGAGCCTTTAACGTCTTCTCTGGACAAGCCTGGGCCTGAGAGTGCGCGGGAAACACCCAAACAAACGTTTACTCCCATAGACAAGCCCTGCGGAGGCTCTGGTGAAAGCCCTGCTGGTAACAGGGAAGGAACCTCTGGGGAGACGAGTATTCTCACTCCCAGCCCTTGCAAAGTACCAGCGCAAAGAAGAGTGGTGTTTGGGAGTGGGCAGCCTCCCCTGTACGAGCACCTTTTTGAGGTTGCATTACCAAAGACTGCCTACCTCTTTGTTGGCAAGAAGACTGAGGAGCTGCTAAAGAAAGTCAAGGGATCCCAGGATGAAGACTGCATGGCCTCTACTTCTCCTGTGGAAGTACTGGACAGACTGATACAGCAAGGGGCGGACGCGCACACTAAGGAGCTGAACAAGTAGGTGACTGAAAGTCTTACTTTGCAAACTTTCTTGTTAAGACTCTTGTGCTGGCTTTATTTTAATAACTGCGTCTGGAAAACAGGTGGGTTAGGAAACCTGCGTGAAAAATGTATTCCGTGAAACATTACTGTTAGGAGGTTTGGGTGGAGAATTTTTATATTTCTCTTGGTAACCATTTTACTATAAAAATGGGTCTGTGCCCTTAGAACTCTTTCTGACCTTAGTAACAGAGCTTGGCGTGAAGAAGTAGGGCTGCTGGGTGTGCTACCACACCACTGCTGGAGAGATTTGCTTACTTTATCAGGTTTAAGTCCCCCACTAGATGCTCAAAAGCAACTGTAGAGTCCCAGGGGAGACTGACACTTTCTTCTTTCTAATACAGATAATGCGAAGGACTGGAGAACCAGATTTAAAGGCTAGGTGCATCTGCTGCGTTCCTCCTTCTTCTCTCATTCCCCTGTACTCCACTTTCTCCTTATGCTGTTTTCTCTACCTGAGAGAATTTTTCTTGCTAACTTCCAAGAAATTCTGTCCTCCTTTACCATCTGCTCTTGCAGCCTGCTTCTTGCACAATTCCTTCTCATTCTCTTCATACCGATTGACCATAATTGTACTTTTATTAGGCTGTAAGATCCTTTGAGGTGGGGTTTCCATTTTAAAGTGACTCGCACAGTGTTTGTGTATTTAAACTTAGTGGTTAATGCTACATTTTCATTTTTCAGATTGTCTCTGCCAAGCAAATCTGCTGACTGGACTCATTTTGGAGGTGAGGATGTTTCTTGTGTTTTGGCAATCTGTTCTTCTATTATTAGACTTGCTTAAACAATGACCTGCTACTGTCATGTGCTTTTTTTTTCCTTTGCTAATGCTGCAGAAGGATGGTGCCTTCCTTCCATTAAATCATGGCTTATCTGCTTAGCAGATGAGTGCCCGTGTTCCAGTGTGACAAGATTTTTGGTGTGGGTTTTTTCCCCTCTTTGAAAAGTGAATACTGCTTTCCCCACAATTTTACAGATTTCCACTTCTGACCATTTAAGATCTGCTAGCCTTCTGAGTGATGCCAAGCTTGGCTTTTTTTTCTTAATAGAAGGAGCAATCCATCTGGAGCATGTATATATTCAGGATACAAAAACAGCTTTGTTTTCAATGTCTGCTGAAAGCATTTTTTCCTGTGAGGTTTGTGTAACGTGGGGGAATAAACACAGGATTAGAAACTTGCCTGTTAAAACTGTAGTCATCTGCCACTTGTTTGAAGCAGACTTGTGGTTAAACATTATTTTTCTGGTTTCTTTGGGAAAAAATGTTTAAAAAATTAAGTTTGTGTTTTAATTCAAATGGAACAGACAAATTTTTAAGCTGTGATTTCAAAGAAATCTAATGTGTGTACTTCAGAAGATATTTCCCAGGTGTGGAACATGGACGGTACAGTTCAGTAACCTCTTGGTCTTCTAACTCCAATCCAGGTTCTCCTCCTTCAGATGAGATTCACACCCTGCGTAACCAATTGCTTTTGCTGCACAACCAGTTACTGTATGAGCGCTTCAAAAGACAGCAACATGCCCTTCGGAACCGGCGGCTCTTGCGAAAAGTGATTAAAGCAACAGCACTGGAGGAACATAATGCTGCCATGGTGAGCAGGGCTACAAATCTAGCAGTCATTTAAACACAGCGGTGCTAACAAGGGTTAACTGTCTTGGCCAGCATCTTTCTGTACCACTTGATTGAAAAAGAAACCTAGTTTCTCACCTTATTCAAGTCAGTGTTTGTGGAATGACCTATGGATGAGTTGCATGCACCGTGATCATTAAAACCAGTAGTTTCCATTTAACTGTAGGGGACTGAATCCATGGACGCCTCCATGCTTAACTCCTGCTGCCAGTTACCCTTGGATTAATGGTAAAGGTTTCACAATTAGTGGAGTTACTTAGTGCTCCTTGACTGAGCAGTGGAAAAGCAAAAACTTGCTAAACTCAAATGCTCTTTTTGAGTTATTTACTATGATAAAATTCAAAGTTGTAAGTGCATTGAAGAATGTCTCAGTACAGATTTAGGCATGTTTCATTCTGTACCTCCATGTTATAGCTACTTTGATCTACAATTTCACCTTTTAAGATACTAGTGGAAGAACCAAAAGTAGCTTTCCAGGTTTGTTTTATAAAATGAACCATAACTTTAGCTGTGAAGCCCAAGTCCCCGACAAAAGCATGAGGTGCTGGGGAAGAATGTGCTATTTCTCACTGTGTCTTTGGATGTGACTTTGAGTTACCAGCCTGTCCACTCTAGCACCATTTAAACTTTCTTTCAGCCCCACAAAACCATTAAGAATGTGCTCTATATGAGATGTTCTATTTATGGAGAAGTGTCGAGCCTGCATGCTGTTTAACTGGTGTTAGTGCTTTACTTAGCTAGTGACTTAGGATAGATGTTCTAACTGATAAAGCAGATGTCTTGCCTGATGCTTCATATGGGGTTCTTAACAGAAAGACCAGCTGAAACTACAGGAAAAAGAAATCCAGGCCTTGAAACTGAGTCTGCAGAAAGAACAGGCCAGGTACCACCAGTTCCAGGAGGAACATGAAAATATAGTGTCTCAGCTTCACAGCCAAATCAGACAGCTGCAACATGACCGGGAGGAATTCTACAACCAGAGCCAGGAATTGCAGGTATGAAGCAGACAGAACACTGAACAAAATTGTGTTGTCTCCTTACTGTGATTTGAAAAATAACCTTCCTGCTGACGTGGCATGAAATATCTAAGAGAAAGCTACATATCTCCATTAGAGAAACTGTCCTAATTCAGAGTAAGACGGTGCGTAATTGGAAATGCCTATCTGGACAGTCATTGTCCTTTTATAGGTCTGTTTTGTGACGTTTTTGATTTGGAAGTAGAAAAATGCGGTTTCTTAGCTGGCTTTGGGACTTTCACAAGCTCTCAGTATAACTTGATTTACGGTCCTGGTGGTTATGGCCCTCCAGCCATATGCCATTGCTACTCCTTACTAAAGTTTCAGAACCCTGAGTGAGTTTTTTGTTTGAACAGACCAAGCTGGAAGACTGCCGGAACATGATTGCAGATCTGAGGTTAGAATTAAAGAAGGCTAACAACAAGGTGTGTCACACAGAACTGCTGCTTAGCCAAGTTTCTCAAAAGGTAAGAGAAGTCACTGTTCCCAGAGTCCCTTTGAGTCTTTCTGTTTATTGTCTCTGTTAATTGTTATCAGGTGCTTTTTCTTGTTCTGAAAGCCTGTGCTTAGTTCCATAGAATCTGATATTCATTGTGCAAAAACAACACACAAATGTGTTGTGGTGAAGAAATTCTAAACTCAGATCAAAGGCTTCTGAAACTTCTCGTTTTGGCTGATCTTTGCACAGTAGGAATTCCCAGATTGAGCAATATGAACTTGTGTTAAAGCTCTGATAAATCTTGGCATCACAGAAATCATGTTTATGTTGGAAGTTAAATGGACTTCTCCTATAATTGGAAACATGGTTGTCTTGAGGGAAGCAATGTCTGTATGGTGAAATTCTGTATAGACTGTCACCAGCTTTATGAAAATTCATTTCTTCATCACTTAAGATCTGTGGTGCATTACAGTCTTGTATTTGTCTCCCTTTTTTTTTTATAAAAATGCCCTGTGAACACAGTGCCAGTCAACTGTGACTCTCGTGCTGACCTATTCATTTCCCTGCTTGAATCTGTTAAATTTCTCTTTAAAGCTTTCCAACAGCGAATCAGTGCAACAGCAGATGGAGTTCTTGAACAGACAACTTCTGGTTCTTGGAGAGGTCAATGAGTTGTACCTGGAGCAGTTGCAGCACAAGCACACAGACACTACAAAGGTACAATTGCAGACAGAGCCTTTGGGAATACTTTGCCTGAAGTCATCATCAAGTTGTTCTCAGCCTTGTGGTCAGAGTAAAGGAAATGCTTCGTAACATATTTTGTTAGCCTTTTGTTCAGATATTTTTTGTGCACTGCGTGGTTACGGAATCACTCCAGTGCGCTGTTTTTGAAAGCTAGGAAGGGTATGTTAGGGCACACCTGAAGTCAGTTTTAGCCACTTGATATAAATTCTTACTAGTTTCTTCGTGCCACTGCTGTAAATCAAGTACGTTGCTGTGTTCTTGCTGTAATTGACAGCAGGCTGTTGGAGGTAAAGTAACATTGGGCTCTTCTGTTTGTGAAAGCGCATAACGTAGAACAGTATTGCTGGAATTTGTAGAAGGTTCTTAACCAGGGTTTTAGCAGTTTGTGTGAGATGCTGTTTTAAAACACGCAGTATTCCTCTTCTCACTCAGTTGCTTTCTTATTAAGAGTTGGTACCAACTTTACTAAAACTTCTGTGGTTCATATGGTTTTACTTCCTGACTTCAAAGAGACCTTTTTTTAATTAGAAGCAAGTAACTTACACAACAATTGAACTGTTTCTGCGTGAGAGCAAGTAATTGAAAAAGGGGAATAGTAAGCCAAAAAAATATATCTTTTACTGGTATTTAATGAAGGTCATGTTGCAAAAACTGTCTTTAAAATGAAGGTTGTCTAATCTGGTGCAGAACTGGCAAGTTTACTTCGCAGAACATTTTTTAATAAGGAACATTAATGTGCTACTAAATTCCAGTGATGTAGAATTGTTTTCACAGTAACGTAGTGTGCATCCTCAGAGTATCCAGCTTTCTGTATCTGTTTTTAGAAATGCTTTTATTCCATCCTGCTTCAACTGTGCCTATTTATAGCATCAGAACCATGTCTAAATATTAATAAAAACATCACACAATCAAATTATACTTTAACACTGTGTTCTTTCCTTTGAGGAGGTTGAAATGTTGCACGCTGCTTATCGGAAAGACCTGGAGAAAGCAAAATTGTGTGTTCAACAGCAAAGCCAAAGGCTTGATGCTTCCCAGAAACGGATAGCTGAACTGGAATCTCAGCTTTCTAAAAAGGACCATCTCTTTGTGGAGCAAAAGAAATACCTGGAAGATGTCAAAATCAAAGCAAGGTAGGGATTTCCTATGTAAAACTTCAGCAGTGCGTTGACAGGTGCAGTGTTACATTTGAGGCAGAATCTGGAGAAACTGGAACTGATGGCCTTTGGTTTATCTTCTCATTCAGAGGTCAGCTGCAAGCAGTAGAAAGCAGATACAAGGCCCAGAAAAGAATCACCCAGGCATTTGAGCTGGAGATCTTGGATCTGTTTGGCCGGTTGGAGAAGAGCAGCTTATTGAAAAAACTTGAAGATGAAAAAACAGAAGCAGCTGAAGCAGCAGAAGAAAGGTAAGGGCAATGATGTAAATATGCTGGACTCATGACCAGTTTTTGGAATTTATCACTGGGGAATTTCTAGCACTCGGAGGCATCATCTCAAAATATTTGTTATTTCCCACTTAGACTGAATCTGGTTCAGGACTCTTCCAGGGTTACTGAGAATCACTGTCAAAATTGGCAGTGTTTAGGAAATACTTCTCAGCTGAACATTATTCACACTTGGAGGCAAATGTCCAGTTTGTCTCATAGATTGGTCTCTTTAGCCTATAAATTGTTATGTGTTTAAGTAGTTGCTTTACATAAGTCTTCCTAAAACGCCTGAGTAGTGTTGTACTTTCATTCAGATCATACCTTTTTTTCCTACACCACATTCTTCTACAGCATGAGGATAATTTCTTGCACTGCAAGTGGATTTGTAGGTAACAGCTTATTTTGTGATGGGTAAAAGAAAGATCTACAGTCCAAGGACGATGTATAGATACCTTCCTTTTCCTTAATGGGTCAGGATACACCTCTGTTCTGCTTTGGGATTGTCAGCTTTGGGCTTTAAAGGTGGGATGTTGCAAGGCTTAGTGTGACACCTGCCCGGTTGCTCTCTGTGGCTTCTGCTTTGCTACAAAACTGCGGAAGGAAAGCTGGTGTAGGCCTGCTGAAGTAAATATATGCAGTTGCAGAAATGGAAAGTAAGGCTTGTGCTCCCTAGCATTTCCCTTTCCATTGTGAACAGTTGCTACCATTTCCTTGACACTGTATCCTCTCTTGTTCCAAACCAGGTTGGATTGTGGTAACGAAGGTTGTGCAGATGCTGTAGCAGGATACAGTGAAGAAACAATTGGTAGAAATGGAGAAACCAAACCTCCCAGCGCTCGAGGTAGTAGTAGCGGTAAGGGTGGCAGCAACAGTGAGCTCTCCACCCCAGAGAAAAACCAGAACCAGAGGTTCATCAATCGCTGGGAGACATCCATGTTGCTGGAGCCCTCAACTACTGTCCCACTGACTGTAGGTTCACTCCCCAGCTCCAAGAGCTTCCTTGGAATGAAGTCACGAGAATTATTTCGCAACAAGAGTGAGAGCCAGTGTGATGAGCAGGGTGGAACCATCAACAGCCTTTCTGATACTCTAAAGACTGAACTATGTAAAGATCCCAACATGGAGACGAAGGCCCCTCCGAGCCCCAATAACAGCCTCTCGCCTAAGATCCCCGAAAGTAGTGTTGGACAGCTTCATATCATGGACTACAATGAAACTCATCATGACCACAGTTAAAAAAGAAGATAGTCAATCAGTGTTATTTTCATATTCTTGGCATAGAACAGGAGGCGTGAATGCAAGTTTAACTAAAAGCTTTTATGTTTCTTTGGTCTGAGCAGCTAGCTCATGCAGCGGAATAGGATCGATGTCCAGTAACGGAAGAAGGCTGCTGAACGAATGCAAAGTGGATTTTGGGGTCTGGAATTGAAATGCCCAGCCTAACTCTTGCTTCTTTCTCAAATTCAGTCTTTAGCAGCGTGTACGAATTTGAAGGGACAACTGTTAGCATTTGCAAGTATTTTTTTTCCCCTTTCTCCCTGTCCCCAGTGAGTGGCTGCATTTATGAACTTGAGTGCAATATGAGGCCAAATTAACATTTGTGAGTCTACTACGAATGCTTTGTATTTCCTTGCAAGCTTCCAATTTAGAGCAGTTCATTGTGCTGCCTGTCTGGGTGACTTCGGTTGTTTTCATCCTGGAAAGGAGCAGCACTAGAATTTCTAGTGCGTTCACCCAAGGGTCTCTATTTTGCCTGTCCACTGTCCCACATCCCTCAGAGCCCAGTCTTCACGCAGTTGGACTCTGAATGCCTAAATGTTTAAGGAACGGTGTACCTCTGCAAAATGATTCATTCGCCCTAATTCATAATCATTGTTTATATTGTCCTTAACATTTCTTGGAAAGTTTCTTTTGAACAGACACTTGGTAAGGAACTGGAGCTTGTAATGCAGAGACCATATATGCTGAAGACTTGTTAAAACACTAGCTTCTGATCGTGTTGGTATTTTAAGTGTTTGCCTGACAGACTGGTACTGACCTCAAACTGGTTCATTTGGGAAAGCTATTGGGGTGGGAGAAGAAGGAAGAGGAAGCTTTATTCGAGTAGGGAGAGCATGCAGAACATGGATGTAGAATGAAGATTTGCAGCTCACAAAGATGTGCAAAGAGCATTTGTTTCTTTAATCAGGGAAGTACTTGTCCTGCCTGATGTCCTTCATAATTCTGGTCTTTGTTCCTGGTCTGAGCAAGACCGCTGTGTTCCAAGGCTGAGAAATAGGCCTCTCACTTCCTGGGAGTATGTTTTCAGGCTTGACTTACAATACAGAATACGGTTTCCTTTGAGTGCTGTTCTGCTCTACCTGCAGCACACTTTTCAGCTCAGCAGTGTCAGTTTGGCTCTAGGTATGTCCCCTTCACCCCCATCTCCTTAAAGGACAAGACTGAAGAAGCAGCCTGCTTGAAACGAGAATCTGAATTCTGTCGTGAAGCCTTTCCGTGTTAATCGTGTTTAAGTCAATGATGAGCCTTCTGTGAAGGAGGATGGCAGGATCAGGGCTTGTCAGTGGTCAGACTCAATCTCCTTTGTGACAGAACAGAGCCTGCGGTTAGGAAGGCAGTGTGCTTATTTTAAACCTTGGGTATGTCTGGGTCCAGGCATACTCTGACATATCAGGCTTCACAGGTATCCTGCATCACGTCTCTTTTCTTTAACGTTCTGTGGGTGGCAGCTGCTGGTGAAGAATTGTCTCAAATATAAATCAAAGCCAAGTACACTTGCACTTGTAGTTCACTTCCTTCGTAACCTGAACAGCAAAAGGAGTCTGTCACAGGGGCTGGTGGCTTGTGAACGTGTGCCGGACACTACTTTGCCTCCCATTTCCACTTTTTACTTAACACCTAGGGTCTAAATACATTTCTGCCTGTCTAAATTATTCTCAGTGTCCTTTCGGTTGGTCAGTCCTAACTCTGAAAGTAAAAGTGAACTTCAGTGGTTTTGTCAAAGCTTGAATCTGCATGGAATAGAAAATAGAGAGTTGGTTGTAAGTGACAGACTGGTTTTGTCGACATGTCTATAGGTTTTCTAAGACTTAGTGGTAGCAAACGTGGTAGCGTATGTTTTGGTAAGATTTGGAGGTTTCCTGCCTCTCACCCCACCGGATCCCAGCACCAGGAGTTGAACGGTTTGCACATGGCCCTTGAAGGGCTGCCTCAGCTGCTGGGTGGAGTTGTGTTGCAGGAGTTTTAGACCATCCTGCTTTGCCGAGCCCCAGAAGAGTGTCTTGCTTCTGTGATGACCTCACTTGTTCTGAGGAGAGGCGGTTTTTGTTGTGGGTTACAAAAATGCCCTGGCGGTAATGCAAGCTCATTGATGAGGTGGCTTTTTTCTTCTTTTAAAAAGGATTTTAGCACCAGGATAGTAACGGAAACCACTTTAGGTTTGTTTATGGACCACAAAGATTACGGAGGAACAAATTTTGCAATTTTTTTTGTAAGTCAAAAAATCATGTATCTGCTGTATGTAGTTAACTTGCAGTTTGTTTGAAGGGGTCCCATCAGTGAAGTGGAAACAGATTTTTTTTAACTGACTGCTTTTAGTTAAATCTAAAATTGCTGTCTTCGTCAAGTTAATCTGTTCCCTGCCTCGCTCTTTGTAAGCATGTTAAACAATCTACATTAAATGCCATAAATATGAAATACGAGGAAATGGTACAATCCTAAGCTAAAGAGAACTTCAACCAAAAGGAGGTTTTGCTGTCCGTATTAGAATGTTCTAAAATGTCAAGGCAGTTGCTTGTGTTTAACTGTGAACAAATAAAATGTATTGTTTTGCACTTCTGTGTTAAATTCCCTGCGAGCCCCTCTCTTTGGGACCAAGGTGTGCTGAGACAAAACGCGGAGAAACAAACTCAGCATCGAAGCATCTTCCAAGATCTGTGTGCTGAGTAGTACTGAGCAGATAAGTGGGTCTGCCCCTTTTTGCATGGGGTTCTTTGCTAGAAGTTCACTTTTCTGCGTGGAGCTCATGTTTTTTTAATCTTCTGTGGAATAACAACTTCAACAATGATGTGACAGTATAATCCATAAAATAACCACAGACACTTCACTACGGCACATCTGCATATTAGCTTTGTATGGGATTGTTTACATGGTCTAGAGGTTACAGTGATTAGACAAACTAATAGATGAAAATGTCAGACTGCTCTTTGCAAAGCTGGGGACAGAAGCGGGCTGGCTTCCTCTGTCCCTGCATACGTGCTTTCCTCTTCTGTACCCTGCTCAAGTGTCACGGTACACAGGGCAGTTCCTTAAACCAAGGGGGATTTGGGAGGTGATTTCACTGTAAGCTTGACCTATTAGGTTAAGGTTGTTTTCTTGTTTTGCCTGTCTCTCCTCCCAGCCCCCTCACCTGGCACTCTTACTGTATTTTTTTTTTCCCTCAAAGAAATGAATAGTTGAAAGGTTGCTCAGAGCAGTTTAGAAATTCATACATGAACCTCAGCATTGCAATTATGGAATTAAGTATAATTTTTAAATTTGAACAACCCACACAAGGGCATGGCACAAGTGATGTACAGTCTGTTTGTGAAAACACATTGGCTGAACAACAGCACTTAGTAGAAAATTTTATGTAAAAGTTACCCTGACCCTTATTTTGGTGCTAGGCGATAGGGAAAGCTGGCTTTCAGCCTTCTGCAAGGGGGTAAGTTTTACAGCATGGTGTAAATGAAAGGAAAACAAAGCAGAAAGTTGATCTTGCCTCATTTTAAATGTGTTTTGCATATCCCTTAAGCTTAAAGGTGAAAAGCTGCACTTACCAGTTCAAAAACAATTAGGTAATATTACCCCCAGAAGTACGTCCACCAGGGTACAAGAAGAAATAAAGTATCTTGTTTACCCACCTTGGTAGCTTGGTAGCTCATAAACCCAGCTGTAAATAATAAGCATGCAGTAGACACTAGTGAAGGAAATAACTTTATTTCCTGATTTTTAAGCATCTTTGCTGGTTCATCTTGATTTACTGGAACTACTTAGCTACAGGTGCGATGGCCTGAATTTGAAAAGTGGTTACAGAGCAGTTCAGAGAAGCAACAGGAGCTGAGTTACTTCATTCGCGCAAGTGACAGCTTGCACCTAGACTTTACTTTTCATTCAAAGCTTAACTCCAAATAATTTTGTCTGGTGGTTTTCATGATTTTGGCATCTGTGGGATTTACTTGGAGAAACCTTTTTGGTGATGCTAAGGACCTCATCTAATTTTGGGCCTCACTGGGTGAAGTTTGGTGCCATACACTACTACTGGTTTTGTCAGGGCTCTGGGCTGGCCATCGGTGATGCGGGGCTCGGTTCTCAGCTGACCAAAAGCTCGGTTTCAATGGGTGCTGTGCCCACCCCCAGCTGAATTCAGAACTTTTACGGAAACCCAGCCGCCATGGGCTATGAGGTGTTCATAGGGCAGTGAGGTGACTGAGCAGGACGGGACGCAGCCAAGAGCCTGTGAAAGCAGCCGGGAGGGGCCGGCACCTGTGTGCCTGCGAAAGCAACCATTTTGGTGGCGTGTAGCTGATGCTGCGAAGCTCCTCTGAGGATGTGGGAGCAGAGCGGGCTGGTTGAGCGCCTTGTGAACAAACGGCCTTTAGGAGGCTTTCACGGAGGGCCCAAGGCCGGGGTGCGTTGGTGAGGCGCTGCGGGGGGCCCGGGCCGCCTTCCCCGAGGCGGCCGCTAGAGGCCCCCCGAGGCCCGCGGCTGCCCTCAGCAGCGGCCCCGATCGCCTCAGGGGGCCGCCGAGGCCCGGGGAGCTCCCTCCGTGCCCCCGGGAGGCCGCCGCAGCTCCCGAGGCTGTGGTAACCTCTCGGGTGCCGAGCAGGGCCCGGGGGTTTGACCTGCGGCACCCCTCGGTTGTACCTTGGTAAAGGTCGGGTTTGCCCCTCCTGCAAATCAGGGGGCTCACAGAGCCTACAAGCGCCAGGATTTTTTGCCACCGTCTCCTCCCAGCCTGCGTCTCTGCCGCCGTGTTTGAAAGAAAAGCAGCATTTATTTCCTGGACTGGCTGACAGATCCCGGGGTAAGTCAGTCTGGTGCCCTGCCTGGTTTCCCAGTGTCTCATGATTTTATGCTCTCAGAGGCTAAAGTAAAACTTCTGCACTTCTGCTTGGCATTTACATCCTGTTTATGTAAATTCTTCAAACAGCTTGATTTGTAATAGAGAAAAACAATTCTTGCTGTATCTTTTTGTCCTTTGAAGTGTCCATCCACTCTGGAAGAGGAGAACTTGTATGGAAATTAAGTAATTTGTCTAGATGTTTTTGTGAGGTTTAACTTTGCAGTCTTCCAACAGATTCTGGTCATGTCATTACCAAACCTCAGACTCTGAGTTTCACGCGCTTATTTTTCTGCTGGTGTCTTAAAATTTTGTCTGCGTAAGACCGATCAAAAGGATGGGGCTGGATTAGAAATAATTATTAAAGTTTGTGAATTGTGTGTTTCACGCATGTGTCACAAACTCTGTCAGGTATGAACGAGCGTTGAACAGCAGGTGTGGCAGGCAGCCGAGGATTGACAGGACTATTCTGACAGGCAGTTTGTGCTGTCTTGCACTGTGGAAGCTGAAAAGGAACTAAAAACGGGCAGATAATTTTGGTCTGATCAGAGCCTGCATAGTCAAATTTAAACACAATGATAGCTAGGGTTAGGAAGGCCAGGAGCAATATCTGAGGAAATCTCCCTTGTGTCGCAACACTTGTCATCCTTCAGTCAACGTAGCACCTACTTGGTTTGGAAAACTTTCCAAAACAGTGTTATCAGACACTTGTCTTTGCAACATGAAACACTAAAGGGCAGCTGTGAGCAACTTTGATTTTTCTTCGTAACGCTACCTCTGCAGCAGGCCTCCCAAATAAAGCCTGAGGTGGCAACAGGCACATTTCGCTGTCTGTGACCCCCGTAGTGCCTACGAATCTGTGTGACCTCAGCAGGCTTCATTACCATTTTTAAGTTCACCATGTTTCAATTCAGTTGGGATGTGACTTCTCCCAGATACAGGCCCCTTCTCCAGAGTGGATAGATGTAGTATATAGTGGCATATGTATTTAGGGGAAGGAAAGAAAGTACAAAGGAACATGGGGTTATGTGAGGAGTAAAAATGCTCCTGAAAATACTTCCTATTTCATCTGAGCTATCATTCCTTCCTGTGCTCCCTCCTATATTATTAATATTATCCTATATTATTAATTCTCCTTCTTTTTTTTTTTGCCTATGTTGCCAAAATCTGGTCATCTTAAGGAAAAAGCTGTCCACAATTTTAGCAAACTGAGAGAGATATGCAAAGGGCACTTGTTTATTCAGGAGTGTCTTCCAGCAGGAAGCAAAGAACAGGTGCTAATTTGCCTGTGGGAGGGGAAAAGAGCAGTCAGATACAGGGAAGACATTGCGTTATTGAGATCCTAAGTTCGTAGTTAACTGTGCTTTAAGAAAAGCACCACGAAAGATGCATATCAGCTGCAGGGAGTGGGGGAGAGCCTGCGACTCTGCTGACCCTCCCTAAGCAGGCTGGAAAGCAAGCTGTTTTCAGCACTGGTATCAAGTCATTGTGCTGGAATTGCAAAGTGCTGTTATAAAAGCAGCACGAGACTATTTTAAATGCCTTCCAGTTTTAATTAATTAGGCATCATCACATCCTTGAAAAATAAGCTAGATTCTTTCCTTGAAAAAGGGGAAAGATATTTTAGTTTGCAGTTTAAAAAGGAACCATCTGAAAATGGCCACAGCTCAATCTCTCTGCTCCCCCTAGATTCCCTGAATCACATTTAATGGAAAAGACTTCCTGTTAGCTTTGCAGAGGTCTGGGGAGGAAGGGGGCGTTTATTCAGGTTGGGATATTGTCAATACACCAAACTAGGTGCAAAATGAAGGCTGTCCTCCTTTATACCTCTAGCTGCTAACAGCAAAAGAGTCAAAGCAGGCATAAGGGAACATGTTCTGCGTGGTGTGTACTGGTTGGTGATGGTGTGAGAGAACCTGCAAGAATCCAGCAGAGCCCAGTCAGCGTAGCTAAAGCATGCTGGCCTTTTCTGTAGCCAATGGTGTGCAAAGGAGACATCACTGGGGTCCTGTAAATGCTGATTCTTTGGTCCACAGACCAGACAATTTCAATGGGGTCAGCTGGGGTGAGGGAACTTTAGTGATAAGCCTGGTGTGAATGTCAGACGCGCTTCTGAGTCCTTATTGAGAGGCTTTTGCTTCTCTGCATCACGTTCTTCAAACGTGCTGGTTATTCACACCTCCACCTTTGGAGAGTGAGTGGCTATTTCTCAGAAGGAAGTCTGAGAAAGTCTGTAAAATCCTGTTTTGGGTAGCTGGCCTGAGATTTGTATCTGTGATTAGAACCTGATTATTCCCTGCTCTCACCACAATGCTTGTGAAAGCGACCGTGTGTGGTACAGCTCCTGCTGCTGGGATATAACTTTTAGGAGGAGAGAGAAAATTACAGCAAGGGAGAGTGGAATACGTATCTGTCAAAGCCTAGCTGACAGGACTAACTCTTCAGAACTTGGATCTCTAGTATTCATTTCACTGATTTTAATCAGCCACCTGATTAAAGGTGGAAAGCAGGAGATGCGTGAACTTCCATCCCTTAAAAGGCATGTCTACCAGGTGGTTTCCAGGGACTTTTCAGTTTCCCATTGTGATTTTCTGTGTCATTCAGGTGCTTCTTTCTGACATGCTTACTCCCCTGCACTTGTGCACAATCTTTGTTACTAACTGAGGTCTGAGCTTCAGGGTGGACAGAAGATGGGTTTTGGGAAATGGCTGCCCTAGACGGTTCATCCTCGGGTGCCCTCTTCTCAGAGAGAGCACTTCTACCACTCACATTATGCAGCACATGCCGCGGCAGCTTCTCAGTGTGGGACAGCCACTCCTTCATGCAGTCTAGGACGACGGGGATGAGGCTCACCACCCCTCCGTAATGATTCTTGGCCTCATCACAGCTCAGGTGGTTCACAACATCATGGGGATATCTGCGGGACGGAAGGACACAATCAGCAGAGTAGTCCAAGCAGCGCAACCCTGGTGTTCAAGAGCATGAACAAACACTTGCCCCGTGGAAATGAACTCTACACAGAGCAGGAACAGGAGGGAGGAAGAGATTGTAGAATATCCCCGGTTGGAAGGGACCCAGAAGGATCAAGCTGCCTAATCACTGCACATGACCTCAGGGTACTGACCCGCCTGTGTATGCCCTTCCATGCACCAGTAAAGTGAGCAAATACACAAACAAATCCCTTTTTGTGAGTGGAGGTTGGCAACGTTTTCACGACAGCAGGATCTATAAACTGGGTAGCGCCTTTTATCCTCACTAAAGCCAGAGAGGTGTTACGGGAGAAACCAACAGAGAAGTCGAGCAGGAATGTTCTTGCTCCCAGTATCGACAATCGCCTCAAGGAGACTAAGCCGATGGCAAGACCTACTTAGCTCGGATGGTGCTCAGATCATTGCTGTGGCTAAGGAGCAGCTTGCATCTTTCCAAAATGCCATTGGTTGTGCCGTTACCAGGATGCACGGCTTCCAGCTTGTGGCAGAGCTTGCTGAGGTCATTACAGATGTTCAGGAACATGTTGAGGATGCGCCTGTCCGTGGAATTGTTACAGTAATGGTCCGTGTAGGACTGTACCTGTAGAGTACAACGTGGGGAGAGACGGGGTCACGCACATTAAATTACATTTTGATATGCTGCAAAGTCGCTCAGGTTAGCGACGAGAAGCTGCTTGCTCTTGTGACTTCTCCGAGCACTGCAGAGAGAGGCTGGGTGTGAGCAGAGTTTTGTCTCCTCTGCCACAGCTGCTTGCATAGAGTGGGGTGGGAGGTGGGGGCAGTGGCCAAGCTGCAAGCGTTTTGGAGTAATAACGTGGATGTGCTCGCGACTGTGCGCATTCTCCATGGCTCCTTATTTGGCACCATTAGATGTGAACGTAAAATTAAAGCCATTTAACCGAAATTGTCCTTACTAACCAATTATAGCAATGGTATTCCCTATTTCCCTGGGACCTTTGTGTTACCCAGAGTGAATGGCATCGTATGATGAGACGTTATGCCAAGAGATTAAGTCCCTTCTCCAAAGGCATTACAGCCACTTGAGGCGTGAGTGGTCGGAATACAAAGCACAGCGCGGCTGGTTGGCAGTCCTGTCTGGGCTCTAACACCTTTAGTGCTTTCTGTAAGATTTCAGGATAAGAACAGAGGAACAGTTCCAGCACTGGAACAGCCTGCGCATACAGAAAAGCCATGCAATGCGCTTGGGCAAATTCTCAGCAGGTTTGTAAGAAAAATAAAAAAGGCCCCTAAGGGTCCATTTCCACTACAGATTTCTCCTCCTGCTCTGCTCACGGTGCGTTGTGTCCGTGTGAGCGGCAGGATCTTTTTTTATTGTTGCTGTGTGCAGAAACAGTCCTAAAGAGAATAGCATTTTAGCCTGGTTGTTCACCGATAGGATTACAGGACTCCTTTCTGTCAGTATGAAGAGAAGGGAGTTAGTGCATACCCAGGATGGAGACCAGGACAACATGAACAACGGCTGGCAAGGACTGCGCAGGTCTGCATTAGCTGCTTGCTGGCTCCTGAGCTGCGGCCCAGGGAGTTCAGGGAGAGCTCCTGCACAGGACCAGTGCCCCGAGCACAGCCACGCTCTGCAGCACAGGGACCTGCTGGGTCATCTGAGTCTGTGGATGAAGCAAGTGACGGAGGAATTTGTCTCACAAAACCACTTGGGATTTGACTTCATACCCTATCCCCTGCAGGAGTCTTTAAGGAGCTGTTGCCACTTCCTGTCTAGTTGCGTCCCCGGTGAAATTTCTCTGGGAGCGGTTCGGTTCCTGCACAAGGGATCACCAGTGTGTGCTGCACCGATTCTTCCCCCTTCTCCCCAGTACCTTGCTCTTTTCCTTTTTCCACGCTCTCCCCAAGGCAGCATGGTTATACCCTTAGGGCTCTCCGTGCAGTATTGCCACCGCTAAGCTCACGTTACTGTGTCACAGACAATGCTGTGGATCAGGTAATTGCAGAAGTAGCTACCCGTGAGGTCTCACCCCCACAAAAGGCAGGCCTTCCAGCCCTGCCAAGAAAGAGTCCAAACCTGCTCTGTCCTTCTGAAATACCGGCACGTTTAAGAACAGAATAATGCAATATGAAACCTCAGTGCCTATTTTTGGAAAAAATGGATCAGTTTAATGTCTGTCTAGATCCTCTTCAATGTTATGAGTGAAGCCCATATGTTAGAACTGAGTCAGCCCTCAGGAAAGACAAGCAGCTCACTTCTGTTTCTTCACCCTAATAAGAGCTTGGCTTTCGCTCTGACTTCGGCATGGATCTGGGTTCTGAGCCTGGGTTCTGCTTTCTTACATCCACAATTCTAATTTTATCCAGATATTTCTTCCCCCTTTGTCTTCCAGTGGTCTAAGTTCTTTGCACTACTTAAAACATCCCGTGTTATAAAAATTCCAAGACAATTCACTTACCAGCCCAGAAAACACCTAGCCCACCTGGGAGTTTCAGCCCTCAATCCGTCATCCTACCTCGGTAACACAGCCATTATTTTTAATAAGCACTATAGAAAGATACAGCAGCACCAATACCGGGGGGAAGAGGCGAGCGTGCTGCTTACTGCAAGTTAAGGATTACAGATCCCGTGTGTGGCTGGGGAAGGAGGCTTGGTTTGATTGTGTCTTGTACCCTGCACTTCTGGCTACGCCTCGGAACCGAAATGACAGTATTAAACTAAATCCTAAAGTGATGCTGAGCGATGTAATTCCTTCTCTGTAAATGGGAAAGTCTAACGTAGTCATTTCTCTCCCCTACTTAATCTTTCGCCACCGGTTTGCAGAGCTAAACACAAACGTTAGAAGCAAGTTTGGGTGCATCTTCCCTTAGTAAAAACATTTATTCATCACCGAACTAGACCCGAGCGCCTGGCAGCACTGCCTTGTTCCCCGTGCCCATCAGCTGTGCCGAGTGCCTTGTACCTGGCTGATGCTCGCCACGGGTCTGATCGTGTCATGCGCGTTCTCTCGGGTGTGTTGCAGCGCTGCGATAAACGTAAACTGCTGCTGCAGGAAGAGCTTGTAGTGCTGTTCTACGGTTCTCAGAGCCTCCTTTACCTCGTTCATGTTTCCCCCTCCTGGATTCTGGTAGAGAAGGAGAGAAAAGAAGCTACTTTTTAGATGTTGTGAGATTTTACACGTGTAACTCTATCTTTCGCTTGGGTTGGAATTGTGTAGCTAAGAGGAAAACTTTATTAAAAGAAAAAACACAGGAAAAGAGAAAACATATTGTGTCAAAGCCCTGCAGTCCCCAGCCAGTCAGTCGGGGAGGCGGCAATGCTGCTGCGAAAAGAGGCAGGGAGCGCAGTGGGCCCCCTGGCAGTCAGACGCCACGAACCCCGGCGGCTCTGCTCTGAACATGAGCCCAGCGCGCCGAGAGGCCTGGGGGGGGGGGTTAAATACCTCCCTTATCCCGTGCGAAGCTACCGCCCGGCGCTGAGAACTCGGGGATGGAGACCCCGCCGCCCCCGGCCGGGCCCTCACCGCTTGGGTTCCCTCAGGAGAAGCCCCGGGCCCCGGCACCACCCCCCGGGCCCCGGCACCCCCCGGGCCCCGACACCCTCCGGCCGCCGCCGGCCCCGAGCCCTCGGGGGAGCCCCCGGGGGCCCCTCAGCGGACCGGGGGGGCCTCTCCCCTCGCCCCGGCTCCCTACCGGCCGCTGCAGCCCGGCGGGGCCGGGGCCGGGGCCGGGGCCGGGCCTGGATCCGCTCCCCCCGAGCTCGGCGGCGCCGCCGTCTCCTTGGCAACAGCCGCCGCCGTCTCCCTGGCAACCGTCGCCCGATGACGTCACCGCCTGCCGCGCGCGTCGCGGGGTGGTGACGTCACTCCGTAGCAACGCGGCGGCGGTTGCTAAGGGAGGCCATGGACGCCCCCGGCCCGCCGTGGCTGCCGTCGGCGGGAGCCTACGCGGAGGAGCGGGGGCTGTGGCGGCTCCTGCAGGTGAACGGGACCGGGCCCCGGGGCGAGGGGCGCCGGGACCGTGTGAGGAGGCCGGGGGCAGGGTGTCCTGGTGCCCTCTTGCCCCCCTCCGGTTCGTCTGGGGCAGCAAAAGGCACCGCGGAGGGGGGGGCCGGGGCCTCTCTGTAGGGCCCCCGGGTGGAAGGCAGCCCCCTCAGCTGTCGTGAGGCGACCGGGGGACAGCAAGGAGACTCCCGGCCCCAGAGGAATCTGTGCTGGGCGCCACAGGTCTGGAGAACGCCCGTTGGCCGAGGGCACGCTCTGGGGCTGCTCCCGGATGAAGCCGAGGGGGGACAGCCCCGGTGGGGCCCGGTGCTGACCCCTTGCCCTCCCAGCTCGGGCTTTGCGAGGCCTTCTTCTTCCAATCTCACTGGAAAACAAAAGCTTATTTTCCCTTCCTTCTCCTCTCCCCCTTTCTTTTCCCCATGTAATTCCAAGACCATTTACCATGAGCAGCGTGGCTTTATTTCTTAACTCTTTTTTTTTAACATGTGTTTTTCACTTTGTGAGGCACTGAAAGCAGCAGTGAAAATTAATAAATTAATAATAAATTAACAACTTAATAAATTATTTTAAATATTCATTTAAATAAATTTAATACCTAATTTAATATTTATTTAAATAAATTTAATATTTAATAAATTAATTTTAATTAATTAATTATTTTAATATAAGTGAACAACTGAAAATTGTAATGCCAAATTCAGATTTTTTAGTTTAAATCAACGATGCTGGAAAGTAATAATTTTAAAATGAACTTTCAATAAAAATATAAATTTTATACTTTAGGCTATTTGCTACTCAGGCTTGGAAACATCAGAATTTGCATGTGAAACAGTTCATAAACAAAATAGAGTGGTGTAATTATTCTCATGAAGTGAACGAAGCAGAAAAGGAAATTAGACCACTTCAATAAAAGGCAATCTGTAGGCTAGAGTGTAAAATTTCATGGAGTATACAGACTTTGCAGAATTTACTTTCAAATATAAAAGTGTTATGACTGATTTTTAGAAAAAAAGACGTCCTATTACAGTGTAAGCAGTTCAGTAGATAATCTAAGCGAGAACATTAGCTGCTGTTAGATGTTTAGTTTTAATTACAGAATTCTTGGCTGCGCTGAAATGTTTTATAAGAAAATCAATGGAGTTAGTGTTTCTTAGTGTTATTCCTTTCCCTGCCTGTAAAGCTACAGTCACTGCTGAAATCAGCAGAAGGAGCGCTGCTGGTATCAGTGGGAGCTGAAGCAAGGCCCCATATAACCTCACACATTTAATAAGAAAAGTGAATCCAAAACAGTCATTCAGAGAAAGGCTTTAAACCCTTCTCCCCGCCCTTGTTTTCATGCAGGAGGAAGACCAGCAGGGTTAAAGAAGTGAGATGTGCTGCTTTTGTGGTTTCGATTGGTTGTGGGCTTTGTGTGTTTTCTTCAGGTCTCATCTGTCCTGCGGTCCTCTAGGCTGGTTGGAAACTTGTGGGAATGTGCTTGAGAAAGAGGTTTAACTTGCCCCGAAGAGATGCTAATTTAAGCTGGCTGGTTTTGAAACTGCTTGTATGGTTTTTGTCAGTGTTGACTCAACCCTTACCTGCACCAGACTGCTCGAGCCAAACCTTTCTGGTGTCTCTATGTATCATAAATAAGCTAAAGAAAATAGTTGTGTTGTTTTTTTCTTTTTCTTGACATTTTTAAACTATGTTTTACTTAATTTTTTCAGCCTCTGGAAAAGGTTTCATGTTCTCTATTCTGTTTATTGAAAGGGAGTTGAGAAAATGAATTAGCATGTATAAACTCTTTAAGATCCTCATCATTACATTGCCTTAAATTGCAAGATATCACGACTGTATAACTATGTTAAATTTTCCTCTGACTTTGCCCTATTTATTTTCAGAACATGGTTGAAGAACTCTTGATTCATAAGCCAGATGATCCCATTCAGTTTATGATAGACCATTTAAAGCAAAATAACGATGATGGTAAGTGAAAACTGAGAGACCACAGGCACTGCAACTTATATTTGTAAACAGCTGCTTAGAAACTGCACTTCAGTTGGCAAATGATGGATACAACTTTTCAGACCAAGTCTTGAGGAAAAAAAAAAGTGAGCATTTTGGAATAGTTATAAATAAGATGCTTTTTAATTTCCCCCCCCCTTTTTTTTTTAGTGGGTAATCTAATAAAAAATGCACTTTAACAGTTATAACAATGAAACCCTCTAAGGGAATAACAAAGAGTTCTGGTGTATCAATTATTAATGCATTCTGTGCCCCATCTGATATTTCCTGTTGTCTTTAAGCTCACTAATTACTCCTTTTGTCAGGTGTAAATTTGGTTTCCCATCCTACCTGGGCTGGCAGATTCTCTGTTTTTTGATTAGTTAGTTACTAGCTGTTGTTAATGAGTTCCAGTGCTCAGTGGCATCTCAGATGAAGGAACAGTGAGTGTGCCTACACGTATGTATAACAAAACCTGGTAAATTGAATAGGAAGTCTCTATTCTGCACAATAAAAGCATGTAGGCTCAATCAAATTATTTGATTTACAAACTGTTCACCCTTAGGCAGATTATATTTGGATATGCACAACTGAACTATAATTTTTGTTCTGCATGAGCTGTCAGGAACAGCTGGTGTCATGTTGCTTTGATGTTTCTTTAAAACCATAGTAAACCATTATGAAAGTTCTGCTGCAGCATCAATGAAATCATTATCACTGGAGGTGCTGTGAGCTCTTTATACATAGCGGTAGTGATCAGATGGATGTAGATTGAAGTGCTGCTAAGTATCCAAAAAAAAAAAAAAATCAAATTCTGCAAATTATGTCCAGCCCTTTCTGATACGGGCAGCACGTGGAATCAATCTATTTTATAGACCCATGGAAAATTTGCAGAAGAATTTCAGTTTGGTAGAATGCAGATAAAATTTCCTCACATTAATCTAACATTTGTCGTTAAGCCCCACAGTATCATTTGCACAGAATTAGGCAGGTTTTGATTTCGTGACTTCAGTACTTGGAGGCTAAAGATAGAACTACAGCAGTTGTTTGTCAAGAGAAAAATGCTGTCTGCTTTTGGTCTGGAAAAAAAACTATTGAGAAAGGGAAGGCACTCCAATTAAAATTAGAGCCTAAATGTTGTTTTAGAAATAAATTATATGGAAAATAATGTAACAGAAATCTGTAACTGAGTTGATTTTACTTTTTGATCATGGCAGAAGGTGCTGACTATTTAGAAGAAAAAAAACCCTTATTAGAGCCATCAGTAAAGCAATGAATTTTCATGATCTTGCCTTGCTAGACAGCTTTAGCCCTAGAGAAAATTTCAAACAGAGATGTGTGGAAAAGAAGTATTGCATCTATCCCAGGTGTGAAGTTAGAAAACCTTTTTAATTAATAATAGGATCTAAAGTACTCTTAAAAATATAAACAACTCTAATGATGATTATAGCTTACAACTGTCTTGAAAAGCTCCTAGGTCAAATGTGTGCCTGAGTGTTTGTGCTTAGTGCTCTGTGCTATTGTTCTTTCATGTGATCCTTCTGAAAACCTTAAAGAGCCTACGAAGATTGATAATTCTTTAATATACAAAGATGCTAGTTTTCTACATTTTATCTTGGTTTGTGTTAGCAAAGAGCGCTTTCCAGATCCGGGTGACATTTCTCTGAGGTCTTGCTTTACTCTTATACCTCTGAAGAAGCGTAACAAAGTTCTGCAAGAATGTTCATGATGTGCTATGAAGTTTTCCTCTTTGACAAAGGATTTCCCTTACAAGTTAAACTTTTTTTTTTTTTGCATTAATATTAATCATAGACTCTTTTGGACTTAAATGGAACTCAGTGAGCCCAGCTGTTATTTTACATTATCCCAGGATTAATATATATATTTTTTTATTATTACTGAAAGCATCCTTGAATGTTAAATCGTAAGAATGCTTGGAAAAGTAAATTCTGTAACATCTCATCAAGTCTAAGCATGGAATGAAGTATGATTTGTTAATGAAGAAAAAGTCATTTTGCAGATTTTCCTCACTTCATTTAGCTGCTGGTCCAGACCTCCAGTATTAAATACTGACCATTTGCTGATTGGAGGGGGTTAAACATTACATACAGTGGTGTCCTGGTTGTGCCCTTGTGTCATATGTTTAGGGAGAATGCTTCAGAAGAGTCTTACAAGTGTGCAAATGAGTAAATCAGTGAATTACACTGCCCCATCTGCTGCAAGCCACTAAGCAGAGAGAAAACCAGATTTAGTACAAAGTGAGCATTTACAGTAGCCCTGGGCAATATTAAAGCATGATATGGTGTATATAATGGTATGTTTCGTTTTTTATCAAACGTTTGTCCAAGAAAGCTGTGTATTAAAGCTTCAATACCTAAGGGTTTTCTTGTGAATTTTAAATCATGCTCCTAGTTAAACCTCAAAAGGATCTGTGGATGGAAAGGTTTTTTGATTTTCTTTGAAGTGGTTTGAAGAAGTTGATTAGTGTTGGCACCCGAGCACTCTTTTATGACGCTGTTTATAAATAATTCCTAAGTATCGGGCTGGAGTTTCAAGGTGTTAGATTAGAAAAAAAAAAACCTAGGATTTAATCACATTACATTTGAAAGAAATTAGGTGATAAAAACAGCTGATGTATCCTTTTAAAGTATTTTTCTACATTGTGTACTAGTTCTGTTGCACTTGCAAGAACCAATAAGGGGGAGTTTTTCTTAAACCTTCCAAGTCAGATAACTTTGTAAAGATGAATCCGTAATTTGGGTTTCATGTATGTTTAAAAATTGCACCTGCCCAATAACTGTTAAGCGCATGGAAAGCCTCATAAAAATACATTTCACATCCTTCCCTGTCTGCTGTCGTCAGACACTGTATCTCTCTTGGTTATCAAGAGCTGAAGAGGTTTTGGGGCTAGGAGATCCCTCCTTTGTTTTGACCTATGTTACTCCCAGTAAATAATCATCAGTCCCCTCTGTATATAGTCTGTTTTATTTTGCGTGTTTGTTTTTTTCCCCAAGTATAATGGTAAAACATCAAAGGTATTAATATAAAATGAGAGCTCAAGGAATTGCAACCCAAGGTGTGTTCATGCAAAAAGTCCCATATACTTTTGTAGGAGTTACTCCATTTTCCCTTGTTTTATCTTGCCTCTTATTCATTCCCAATAAATCTTACAATGGTAAGATTAAGAATTTCTCAGATCTGGGATGCATTTTTCCCCACCTTGCTGCCTTGGGGAAGGGAAGGGAGAGGGACATGCAGTAGGACGCAGGATACAGAGAGGATGAAAATGACTTTTAATGATGACTTGAGAACATGAAGGTAGCCGTCAGAGGATAGAGAAAAAGTGCTTAATTTTGCGGTGTCTAAATCTTCTCTAACCCTGACACAGCCTATTTAGTTGAAATTAAATCATAAAGTTTGGGGCTTTTTTTTTTTTTTGGTAATGGGAGCCAAAAGCTTTGCCAAAAAGTGTGTTTACTGCCATACTGAGTAAAGAGAACGAGAGAAGAAATTAGATGATGGTCCCATCCAACCTCAACCACTCTATGATTATGATAATTGTCACTTTTAAATAGTTTTGCCCTGCATGTGCAAGCTTTTTTTTTTTTCCACAGTATATATCTGGTCTGAATTAATCTTTTGGGAACAAAAGCCAAACTGATATAAGGAAATATCCATATCTTGTGCTCTGGTTCACCCAGTAAGCTATCTGTTTGAATTGGTAGACAAATATAGATATATGTTTAAATGACATGTTTAGTCAGGGTATCAATCTCATTAACCATGGAGATTAGAGAATGACCCAGCTGCCACTGACTTAGTGTTTGCCTTTTTTTCTCTCCTCAGTGGAGCCCAATCATGAAGTTTCCATTCAGGCAGATTTACAACTGAAATTCTTTTTTCGTTGTGATTACATTTATATTGTGTAATGGGATAGTGGGAAACTGATCGGATTTTTGCTGTTCTACATCTTAGTTTTCACATATTCTCATTTCATAGCTCCAAGAATTTGTATACTCGGTCCACCTGCTTCTGGGAAAACTACAATCGTAAGTATGCTCTTTCAGTGTTGTAATACTGTCCACTTACCTTTTTACTTTCTACCGAGCTCAGCACTTGTGAAAGTTTTATTCTGAGAAAATGATTTTCAGAATTGGTGAAGTGATGGAAGAGCACAAGGCAAGTTGAAGGACGGCATTCATAGGGATATGTCTATATTTTACAGTACAAGTTAAATGGAAACGTTTCAAGTGAGCTCTGCAAGAACTTGCCCAGGTAGTGGTAGTGATGCTGCTGTAATGCAATGGAACTCTGCGTGCTTTGTTTATCCAGCTTTTTAGCAGGATTAATTAACCTGGGAGGAGTACCATAAGTACGTGTTTGTGGTGTTCCTATATTGCTGATTGCTTCGTTTGCATGGCCAGTTGTCTCTCCTGTCGACTGGTGCCACTTAATTGAAAATCTTGAAGTGGTATTTGAACCACAGAGAAAGCTAACGACAGAAATTTCACAGATGGTGGTGGTGTGTGCATGCTAGGAAGAATGCTTTCTTCTTTAAAATCCATGTTATAGTACAGTAGATGAAAAAAGCCTTACTCAAAGCTGTAGACTCTTGAACATCTTTGTACGAAACTGCTTAAAGTTACACATATAGTCTATCTGTTTAAACACTCTGTCTTTCTGTAGTCTTCTGAAAAAAAATGCTTTATTTTCTTTTCAAATATTTCATCCTGTATTATTATTTTTCATCCCTCAGGCAATGCGGCTTTGTAAACATTTGGATGCCATACGTATCTCTCAGGAGACTTTGTTATTCGAGGAAACATTAGCGCTGACAAAGGAAGCAAAGGCGTATAAAGAAAGAAAACAGGTGTGTAAGAGGCTATAATAATGGTAGTTCTCATGCCACAGAAGAAGAATTATATGGCATTCCCATGATTTCCACTGCTATGAGTTGAGCAGATCAGAGTAAATATTCCTGTATCTGTGGTGGTTTGTACATTGGTTTATGTCTATGTAGGTGCAGGGTCCTTCAGAGAAGGGTAACCTGTGCTAGATAAGAGGATATGAACAAAGATAAAAATGTGTCCGGGCATAGAATTAGGGCCCAGAGAGGAAGAAAATGTAGAGTAACCTCGCACACAGTGGTGAAATTGAAGAAAGTCCAGGAATGCACAATACCATTTAAAGAATGTTTCATTATATCATTAAACAAACCATCTTCTCGTTTCCACATATTTGGTAATCTCAATAGAATAAGCATTAATCTCTGAGTCTTCTTTCACTACGAAATGCTATGGAAAATATGTACACAAAGAACATCTTTGGATCTGACAGAGCTACTTAGTTGTGCATATTTGATTTCTCTGTAGCGTGACACAAATAACTTGGTGCATTAACTCAAAACTAATTGACAATCCAGTCAGTTATTGGAAACTGTATAAGCTTTCAAGCTGAGGCAATAGCAGCAGACTCAGATCGTTCAGTTCCTGGGTAGAATCAGAAGCATCTTCGATTCTGATTCCTGCCCATTTAGCTGATTCATTTCTCCAGATGTCAAGGTGTTCCATGGGTAACAGAATGGAAGAAGCTTGGTTTTCTGTGACCATCCCTAGCAAGTCTACTAGTTTGAGTTGATTTATTCCACTTCATGACCTACTTTCGTAAAAATTGAAAGAATTTCTTATCTGTAAGAATTCTACATGCTGCTAAACTTGATTTAAATTGGCCAGATTTGGAATTTGCTGAGATGGTAGATAGTGTAATTTCATAATTTGTTTCTTTAGAAAACTAGGCTGAAAACAGAATAGTGTTTATTACACTGACTTAATGAGTGAAGTTTGGAGATAGCTCAAGTGATGTATTTAAAGATCTGAGAGTTCATTGAACTTACTGAACTTACTGGCGAAAAGGTTTGCTTTCGGCTGGGATGGTAGAAAATGATTCTTACTGAGAATATGTACTTTGAAATTTTAGTTCTAATTATTAAAGATCGTTTTACTATATTCATAAATTTCAACCTAGAAGGGGGAGAATTTAAAACAAAAATTCCCTTTGGTTTAATTACTCTAATTATTAACATATTTCAGACTATACAGACGTACTTTCATGGGTGTCCTTTTGGGCTCATTTGATTTGAAAAGATGGATGGTGTGGAAGATGAAAGTCAAAAATGTCAAGGCTAATCAGGTAGTAAGGAGTGTCTGAAGAGCAGAATTTGTTGGTGTTTTAGTACTGTGCAGTACTGCGCCTTTTGTTTTTGAGATGTTAAATGCCAGAAGAATGGCTTCACTAAATCATTTCTTTTGTTCTTTTACATGGGTTTGATTCTTCATATGTAACTCCTAAAACTAGGAGGGAAATCCTCGCTTCCTCTAAATCAATAGAAGCTTTACAGTGACTTAAAATGTAGGCAAAGTATCATCTCAAGAGCTGTATTTTCTCTTGCTGATTCATGTCTGCTGGCTAAATCTGCTTTTGCTGTAACTGACCCCAGCTTCTGCTGAAAAAAGTGGTAAACTTGACTCCTCTAGTGTATATAACATCCATCAGCACTGATAGGTTTTGGATGTCTATTCAGGAACAGAACAATAGCTGTTTATACAGTCTTTGATAGGCAAGACATTAAAAAGTTGCAGTCCTGGCCAAAGCAATTTAATAAATGGAAAGAGGAAAAGCATGAATTAAGACTGTGGTTTTGGAAGTCTGGTGTGAAGATCATGTAACACAATTTAATGTTGTTAGAGGAATGTTTCATGGGTATAAGGTTACTGTGGCTAAATTAACCCGGATGCCAAAGGTCATTCATTTTTAGGTCAGTAGACCAATGTTATTAGATTTGGGCAAATGCTACAAAAAGGTCTGCAAATATTTGTTCTCATATTTTTCTTCTCTTTAGCCATGCTTTCAGCTCTTTTTACTTCTAGCGAAGAGTAGAACATTTGAGTTTTACTGGCACAAGAATTCGTGGAAAAAGTATTTAAAATACGTTATTATTCTCTGAAGCTCAATTTTTAAATTTGGACTTGCAATCATCCACTAACACACCTGGCTACTTACTAATGAGCGCAGCTGAAGTAGTGAATTTTAAATATTGACTGTTCAAAGCAAAATGTGAATATTCTACGTGTAAAAATATTCCAAAACTAAGTAAAATATTTTTGAATATTCAATAAATTTGAGAAACCATGAGCTACTAATAAATATTCCATGAACAGAAAAAGAGGCTACATTTTTTGATAAATCATTGCAAATTATTCCCTCATCTCTAGTTATTATAATGTTAATAGAAAGCACCTTCAGGTTTTTCCTATAGAGAAGTCTAATGATAAGCTGTTGCGTGTTTCACTTCTCCTGTTAGATTTATAAAATAAGAAGTTGAAATAACTTGGGCTTTGCAGGATGTGTGTGCTTTTACTGCTATATTAAATTGCAGTTAAGGTGTTTGTATACTACTTCATGATTTAAAACCACACTACAGTTGCATCATACCCCCATGATTTTTAAGAAGAAATAGAAGAGAGGAAAACCCAAGGCATCCTTACCTATGCACGTTCAGCGTTCTAGTCTATTCAAGAAGTCACTATAAAGAAACAAGTAGGAACTGTTCCAGTCTTGTGCATACTTTTCTTTTAAAAGACCAGCCTTTTGTGTGTACTCATCTGAACAAGCTAAATGTAGACATTTGTGATTTTCAGAATGCTAAACATATCCAAAATTTCCTATGGAAATGTCTAGGGAAAGTGCTTTCCATTCTCACACTAAATAAAAAGTGTAGCAGTTTTACGAAAAGATTGCTATAACGTCTTACCTACTTAGAGTAATGTAAGATGGAATGTGATGTCCCTGAAACAACATTGAACATTTAAAATTGGTCAGGAATGAGTACAGTTTTTTGGCAGTATGGAAACAGTTGATCAAACTAACATGTTTTAAAAAGTGGTTTGGACCACTTTGCACATAAGCAAAATCCTATAGCTTTTGGAAGGTTTAACATTTCAAGCAGCAGGTCTTTCATTAACCAAACTGGATACTGGGACCGTCTCAGTGTGCCTTAGGTAAGATACAATTCTAGAATACGATACCAAATGCATGTGTGTCATTGTCCACTCTTACAGATTTCTGGGAGGAGAAATCCCACCTATCATGATATATTAATGTGTTTATGAGAAAAAAAACATGTAAATGTAGTACATGATACAACAGATTTAATGGTTTCTAGTTGAATAAATAGGCAGTCTACAAGCAACCTACTGAAAGTGATTTTGTAGGCCATTGCTCAGTAGGAGGAAAACTGACCAGGAAATGAGACTGGAATTGAGCCCCAGAGAGCAGAAGTAACTAAAGCACAGAAATACCCACACGCGTGTCCTTGATTGTTCTCGTGCAATAAACCCCGCTCAAAAGAGGACTAAGCATACCACTGCACTGAAAGAAGGTAGTACACTTTTGGTTTAAATTGGTTTGGCAGGGCTTAGCAGAGTGGACCCCCGGCAGTTGCAAGCCTGTCTTGACATGACACATCAAAGAAGGAAGGAAGACGCTAGCTGTTTCTGATAGCAGCGTGATGCACCTTTGGAAGGTGACAGACTCAAAGCCGCAGACCCAGGCTCCAGCAGTGAGAGGCTGCAGGAGGCTTTGACGCACCACCCTATGGGACCTGCTGACTTTCAAGAAACACAGCAATTTCTTTCGCTTTTTCTCTTTTACCTGCTTGAATGTTGCCTTATGAATGGCTGATATTAGGACAGGCACTGAGAACAGGGGACAGTTGAGATAAATAAAACAAGGAACCCCACCATAGGATTGGGCCACCTTCTCCACTCCACAGCCTGCTGAGGACTATTATCTTTTGTGTATTCTGGAGAGCTTTGTCCACTCTACTTTAAAGTAGTGACTTGTGTGGTAGCATTCCCACTGCTCCTGGTGAAATTGTTTCATGATCTAGTGAAGGAGAGTTATGAAATCTTTCAGCATAGACGTCCACGTTTCCACTACATCTATCTACATCTTTTAGTATAACGTAACCCTACAGAAACACTCTTTTTTAGGATAACATCCTTCAGACTATTTGGTTAGAAAACGAGATGGGAGCCTACAATATATGAAACTGCTTGGAATAAAGAGTCAAGTTCACATCGTTAGGTGAAAGATAACTGTGTGTATCAGGAGGTAGAGAATCTGACTGCTGATATTTTTATGAGTAATGGCAAAATAAATGAGACCAAGACAAGGCATTCTGACTGGCATCACCAAAGGTTTAAACTTTATCATGTTAAATTAAGAGTTTGTTCAACGGAGTTCAGCATTGAATGAAGGCCCAAGTTAACAAGATAGTGAAGAAAATTTCTTACAAGAAGGAAAAAAGGTTATTGTTAATTCCTTATCAGGAAATCTGAGGTAATAACGGACTAAACATTACGGGTGGAAAAATGATAAATCTGTAAAGGATCTTTATTCTTCTGTCTGATAGCAAATAACATCTGTGGATACGGGCAAAGTAAAAGTCACAGAAAAAAACAGCGCTTCTGAATATCTCGATACATACAATGTCAATTCCATTTCACAGTCTCCGGAGTTTAAATTAACTTTAACATTACAATGAGCTTTAACATTAAAATGTATTTTAAATAAGCTTTCTAGATGATGAAAGAGTGAGAGTTACTAGAAACTATGAAAATAACTTCCTGAAAATTACATTGTGTTCATCTGCTCTGTGTTGGGGATTCTGCTTCTCTCATGTGATAGCTGTTAGTATGTCCGTGCACACAGCAGTACTGGTACGAAGTACTGGGTCAGGTACTTGTGGTAAAGGCACTACTTGTGGATGCGATGTTCTTACAGATGCCTTTGTCAGTTGATGTCCGGTGTGGTAGTTAGCCTGCAAAACCTGGCACAACTTCTGTGTTGGTGTGCAAAAAACATGGATGTAGGCTTTGGCAAGTAGAAATGTGTTCAGCTTACCTTTAACACTGATTCTTGTGCCCTTACTAACACTCTAATATATTATGTTAATGACTTGGGACTGATACAGTTTGATTTATTTATTTATTTCAAGAAGACATCTCAGTTCACCTTTAACCGGAATATGCCTGCATGATAAAATTCCTTTTGAACTCAATTGTGAATATGCAGCCTTTTTTTTTTTTTTTGTTCTTTCTTTAGCAAATTCCCAACGTGCTTTGGGCCAATCTGATCCAAGAACGTCTGTCAAACGTGGACTGCATCAAACAAGTAAGAATTGCTCCTCAGAGGACTGGTGGATAAGCACTTACACAACTCGTGCATAGTAGTTAGCATTCTGAGTCCTGAGCAGAGGAGGGAATGGGGGCAAATCATTGGGGGCTCTGGAGCGGATTGCTTTCTTGAACATCAGCAGAGGGAGTTTGGAGCTTTATTAACAGGATGAAGGGGAGAATGAGAGTATGCATATGCTAATCTTCTAGCACTGAGATGATCAAAGGCTGAACAAGCATAGCTTTGTTGATTGCCTGGGGCAACTGGCAGAGTTGAAGTGGACAAAACAGATAAACAGAAAATATATAAAAATCAATATGTTAAGATTTTACCTCTTGTTGAGGAAACGGGGGAAAGAGTCTAATGTTACTCATTTCAGTTTTCTTGCTTTCTAACTGTGTCTTCTTTTTCTTCCTGAGTAAACACTGCATTTGAATATATTCTAGGTAATAATTAGTATGTTCACTGTTAGCTTACACAAATAGGCAACTGGATAGGTTTGGCTGCATCCACAGATGTATGGCTTTCTTTCTTCCCTCCCCACTCCCCAGTGTATTTAGTTTTAACGTAAATAGAGACTTTTAACATAGAACCAAACGAGATCTTAAGTAGATTAATATTGGTTGAAATTAATGTCTGGACTCAAGGAAAATAAAATCTCTTTTATGTGTTTCCTTTAAAATCTCAGGTCCTATCATTTACTGAGTCCTCAATCAGACCATTATAAAGGATTATTTGTAAGAGACAAGTTTGTAACGATAAAAACCTCTTCCTAAAGAAGAATCTATGCCAAAATACAGTATGTACACTATTTGATGTAATCTTGAGAGGAAAAAGTCCATAGTTCAAAAAAGTTCATAGTCCAAAGCAGGCGTTGCATCCATGAAGGGCTGAACAACTTTTCTAGATAACTAGTACAAGTTCTCAGAACAGCTACTCTGTCTATTCACCTGCTAGTCAGAGGAGAGCTGATACTTTCTGACCTCATAGAGATGTTGCAAGGCTCACAGTTTTATTAAAATTTGCTGCTACTTGATATCATCATCTACCTTATTGATTGAATAAAGTGAGGCCGGTAATTAATGTTTCATTGAAGTGTGAAAATTGCTTCTTAAAGCTGCGTCAGCATCAGCCACTGGAAGAAATTGGACATGCTAAAAGCCTTATCCCCTTTGCTTCTCTCTCTGTCTCTGATTTTTGCTGTCGCCTGAAATGATCTGCAGTCTGGATCCTTCCATCCATGTCAAACAAAATGATCTACGGGGCTAGGCCATTGCCTTGTAGCTCTTAGGATGGCAATTTTGTAGCACAGAGATGTCTATAGGTGTGGAGAAGTAACAACAAATCTAGCAAGAAGAATTCAAAACTTTGTTTTATGCCCGTAAACAGTTGCCAAAGAGGTTGTCTCCTGCTTCAGTGCAAAGCCAGCTATTTTAGCTTAAGCCGCTGATGGAAGTGTCTTTCAGTGAACCTGCCTTGTGTAAACTAGATCCGATGGTCAATGACAGTGTATGAACTGTGGAAAAGATAACTTGATCAGGGTGGTAATGAATAGCTGGAGGTGTAATCTCTTAAATGGTTCCTGCCTGGTAGGTTTGCTAGAGGACGTGTCTGTGTCATATTTCTGTTGCAAACATAGCTGTAGCAAAATAGATGGTATGCTGCTCTTAAGCAACAGGTTAAAATTAGCAGTAGCTAAACTTTGAGTAGCCCGTTAGATATTCCACTGTTTGCATGGGAATTGAAGTTAAGATACTACCCATTGGTATTTATGTTATGAAATGTAATGAAAGGAGTAAAGAGATGGGCAGAAAACCTATGTGTTTAGAAAAGGATTATCAGTTTTTCTGTACACCGTACTCCATGATTGATCTATCCATTTTGAATTTGCAAACCAGAATTTAACTTTTGCATTGCAAGTCACTGTGCTTGAATTATTTGGGTCTGCCTAGTTTCTCATGAAGGTCTTTTTAGCTGAGCTATTTTTATTTTGTTTTGACTCATAATTGTTATTTATCCCTCCAAACCAAACATCTGGTAGTATTTAATATATTTGATTATCTGTACTAAATTTAGACTAGACTAATTCTTTTAATTGGCAGAAGGACCTGTTTAAAAGCACGCATATATGCTATACCATCTTGTTCATTTTTGTAGCCTTTTGAATTGCAGTGTAGCTGAGGAACATTGTTGAGAAACCAATATTGTCAGCTCGGGATATACAAGCAGATGGGCAGCAAAAGACTGAATGTCAACATTTTGTGTGTAAGCAATGCAATGAGATGTCATGGATATAGAGGAAGTCAGGTGATACTAAGATTTACTGCCTTGTCTCTTTGTGGCAACATCTCTCTCTAGTGAAACTTCCTCTGTAGTGTGTATGTTTAAAATATCTTTACACCTTAAAGGTAAGTTAGAAAGATGATAAACCCAAGAGAGAAACTGCCTTTTCTGATCGCTATCTGCTAGGCTTTAGGCTGGTTTCAGTCCCCAAACACAGAGCCTCGGCTTAACATTAACAGCTACTCTGGTTGTGCTAATAATAATAGTTTAACAATTGCCACGTTTTCCCTGTATGATTGGAAATGAAATTAATACTGTGGATTTTGTTCTTCATTGAGCAGATTTATGCCAGCTCTCTCAAAGCATGAGTCAGCGTTTTTTTGCTGAAAATGTTAATAGACTAGGAGCTGCATGTTGGACCACAGTACCACCAGCTGTTTGTTTTATTTCTCCTTGTGGTGTCATTGGGTTGGCATTAATTGCACAGCTTTCATCCCACTGACAGTAGAAATACAGAATTTTTTGTGCCATTGTTTTGACACTCACAGGTTTATAGATGTCACGGGCATTCTCCAAGGAGAACATTTTTATTGATCAACGGCTCTGCTGAGACTCTGTTGTGTGTTCTTCTAATACAAATGTAGTTAGGACTGTGAGGGATCAGACGGGTAGGTCTTCCAGCACACACAGAAAACTTATTGCGAGCATTATGTTAGATCCTGGGACTTGTGAAGTTGATAGGAAGACTTTTCATCTTTCAGGGTTAGTACATGTTGGTTATAGCACCTCTGGCTGTTGTCTAACTCCCAGTGCTGCTGGTGTTGAGGAGGGAATTCACAGGACTGGGCAAGGCTAGCGGAGATATTGCTACATGATGAATTTGTGAGGGAGTGAGCTGAGCAACCTGAATCCTGCCTTACGACCATTTAGAAACTAAGCTTAGGCCAGTGATTCACATGAATAGAGGCAGAATTATTTCTGATTGGTATTAAACAATTCAGAAGAGTAGTGGCTGTCATTGAAAGGGAAGAAAGGGAAGGAGAAGAGAGCAATGACTATTGGTTCTTTTGATTTTACCATGACAGATAACGATTATCATCTTGTCTCTGTGAAACTCCATACAAAGATAGTGATGTTACATAGATTCATCTGGGGAGAAAATAGGCCTATTCACCACCTTTTTTTTCTTTCCCTTTTTTTTTTTTTCCCCAGGAAGAGTGTGGCTTTTAGCTTTGTAGCTTACTGAAGCTACAAATCCTCTGTATGTGGGAATAAGAGGTTTCTTTCCAGTGGAAAATTTGGTAAAGTTGGAGCTTCTCCATCATCTGTACTGCTAATGTTGACAGACTGCAGGAGCTGGGTTGGCAATATTCGTCCTGCACTCAGTCTGCTGTTTTCTGAAAATGTCAGTTTTGGATCCATGCTGGCAAAGCTATTAGTTATGACCGATTTTAGCAGAGAAAGACATGTAGTACTTTTTCAAAAATACTGAATGTTGTGGAAACGCTATTGTGATGACCTGTTTTCCTAAATGCAGAGCTATTTGTGATCTTTGAGCTCCATGCTTGTGGCTGAGATTTCTTTTGGACGTGCCATGTCATTCAGCATTACTTCTTGGTGCTATCCCTTTGCTGTTTTTGTAATTCTAAGGCAGTGTCAGTTTTGTATTTTGTAAAAAAAAAAAAAAAATTTGAGTCTGTGCTGGTCAGATAACAAGAGAGAAGTGAATATCCAAGTCATCATTTTTGGGGTGGAAAGTGTGAAAGTGCATAGGCTTGGGATGTACTCACAGCGGAGAGCAGTGTGCCAGCGAAGGAATGAGATTTAAGTTTCAGAATGACCTCGAGGTTTTCCTTTTCTCCAGATTGCTCAAATCTGGAGAGGAAAGTGATGGCTTTGAATGCAGTTCCTAGTTGCTGATTTCTGTGTGGCATGGGTCTCCCAGGTGCACTTCACCTGGCATTAAGGCACCAGCACAAAGCAGTATTTACAGCAGCCTGCACGTAGAAAAGGTTTGTGGCCTCCAGCTGAAAGAGAAGGAACAGTGACCACAGAGTACGGCACCATGGAATTACTCACTTTTAGCCTTTGTTCCACCCTTGATGTGGTAAGGTACAATCCGTGCTTGGATGTAAGGTTACCGCTATCAAGAACAAAAAATAAATGACTTCTTAAAGAAACAAATTTACTATGTGAAGTTACTAATTACACTTTAATGATAGTCAGAAGGGCAAAAAAAGACCAGTGTTTGCATAAAGCATGATAGGCATATTTTAAGTCAGGTCTTGCTCTGCTGTGTGTTGCTTCCTCTTGCTAGTTCCCAAGCCACACTCCTTTTTACTCTTTTTTTTTTTTTATCTGTGACATCTGCTTGGAGCTTGTCCCTCCTGTGATACCATACTACTTGCAGCTGTTCAGACCTCCAGCTCTGAGCTGTGCATGGGGTGCCCTGAGCATACGGCCTTTTTGATGTGTGATAAAACAGAACCAAGCCACTGGGGGTATGGAGAGGGAATGCAGCAGAATATCAATAAACCTGTTCTGAACAAAGCTGCAGCTCTGTGGTGGAATAGACATTTCACTGAAGTGTCAAGTAGATGGATAATGTATTCTAATTAGGGACTGACTGATACCCTGGAACTCAGAGACCTTTGGAAATAGGATCCAAAATGCTAACTATTTTTGTAGTGTGTGTTTATTATGCATTTGCTTAATGCATTGAAATGCAGGCAGGAAGCTATTTATTGAGCTATGTTTTATTATACTGAAAAAACTTTTATTTATAAAATTCCTTATTGCCTGCATTAAGGACCTTTGAAATTTGTGTATGAGCATCTAGAAGCTGATGTTGTTAAAAAGAATCTGTATTTACTGCCTGTTGCTCAGTACTTGATTTTGGGCAATAAGCTGTAGTGACATCAGAAGCAATGGTTTTGTGGTGTGGTGGTTTTGTGATTTTTTTTTCTTTTGTTTAGTTTCCAAAAGTATTGCGCTTGGAGTGAAGAAAATGAGTCAGATTTGTAGTCTGTGTAAATAGGCATAGATTTATTGGCTTCCAACCTCTGATGCCATTTCTCCGTAGAAAAGGATGTGGGCCTATATATATGTTGTACAAACACAATATATTCAGAACTAGTGCTGAAGTTCCTAGCATACTGCTAAAAATATTGTGCAGCCTTGCCTCCTGCAAGTCCCAAGGGATAAATTGATTTCTTAGCACCTGCGTGACCTTAGACAGCAGTTCATTCTAATTCGACAGAGCAAACACTGGGAGTGGCAAAAATGGCTTGCAGTTTCTTAAGTCTCTTGTATTCTACAGATATCAGCAGGATGACATGTTCCCGAAACCAGGCTAATTAAAGAATTTTAAGTAGTCTACTCTATTTTCTTATATAATTGGAATGTCCCAATTTCCTCCCACAGAAGGCATGGAGATATGCAGAAATACTTCGAAAACCTTTGGACCCCATACTGACAGAGCTTCAGAAATATGTGGGAGATGATAATGATTGCTAGCTAATGCAATATTGAAGTATCTTATTTATTTCAGTACAAAGATAGTTTTGAGATTTATTGTAGCATCACAAAGTTATTAGGGGAATATTAGGTAGTGACAAGGACACGTGTAGTTAAGCAAATAACAGAAAAATTAGAGAAAGTTTAGAAGAGTCAGACTTGAGACTGGGAAGTGGATTAGATCTCAAATACTGCATCATGCAGAAACTGAGTGAGGCTACAGCTCTTCTCCAGTATTTCACAGATCTGTAAATGTTTTTTTAAAGATGCTCAATCTAACACTTAGCTGGCTATAACAAGGACTTAAGGGAGCAAAAGGCTCTTTTTTCTTTTTCCTTTCTTTTGCTCTGTTGCTTCATTAGCTTTGGGAACGCTGGTTCCATTACTGTGAGTTTTCCTGTATAATTTAAGAAAATAATGAAAGCGTGCATATTTTCCTCAATGTTCTTGGCATTAAATCTGTCTTTAAAAAAGAGGCTAAACAAATTTATACACAGTGTGGGCTGGTATCCTTTTGAATATTTCAAAACTGTAGAAATTGTTTTGCATTGTTTATATTCAAAAGAGAAGTTTCTTTTTTGAGATTGAAACATGAAAAAAAAATCCTTGCTACAATACATAAATGCCCATTGCACTGTGGCAGTGGTGTTACTGCATGTCACTTCATAAAAATATCAGTGCTCCATGTTTTCTTTTTTTCTATCGCAAGCACCCATAACAAATATTGTCACATTGTGAGACCAGAATGAGGCTTTTTTTGTGCAAATAGCACCAATATTTCGTGCTACGTTTTGTGTTTTCTCTTCCAGGACCGATAATATTTTCATGTTTTTGTTCAACAGGGTTGGATTTTGGAAGGCTTCCCTGAAAATCAGGAACAGGCGTGGATGCTGCAATCATCTGGCATCATTCCTAGGCATGTTGGTAAGCAGTGCAAGGTTTATGTGTGATCATGACCAGAAGGTAAAAGCCTGGAAATGTTTTTCCCCAAACATCCTCAATAAATTCAATACCAATATTGAAGACAGAGTCAAGAGACAACAGAATATTTCTGTATGGTTCAGATTCACTGAAAACCTTGAGTTAACCTGAAAGACTTTAAATCCTGTCTTTTATGCTTAAACTCTTGGTCTTCCTACACAATAGAGTTCTGTAAATTCAGGATAACTCCAGCAAGTACCTCCAAGCAGCTGTATGTAGCTTTGCTTCTGTACTAGGTGTGGGTCCAAATTTTCTATGACTTCAATCTCTAGATCTCTAAATCAATCTCTAAATCTCTTTAGTGATTCTCAGACCAAAACAATTTCCTCATCCCCTAAATACAAATCATTCTTTTGTTGAATTAGAGAATACAAACTTAGGAAACTTAGCCAAGTGGAGCAGAAACAGCATAATTTTAAACTTGACCTTTTAGTATGGATGGATTATAACTTGATTTGTGAGGAACATTTCTTTACTGGCAAAGTGCTGGTAGACAAGACCTTGACAGCTGCCCTTGCCACCTAGAACAGCCAGTTGTCCTAAATTAATATAGAGAACCTACTTAGAATGTAAGAAATGATGACAATTGTGTGGAATACAGGGTGAAGTGAGAAATGTAGAGCTTGCCAGTGGGTAGTGAACTTGCCAGAATGTTAGCGAACTTGATGAATTGTCACTTTGGATTTGATTTGGATGAGATTTGACTGTTAATGAAGAATTCAGAATCACTGCAATAGAGCTAGGCAAAAATGTTTAATGTCTAGTACTTGCATGTATTTTTAATATAGCTAATAACATTTGAAGTCAAGTTTTGCTCACAATTATATCTGTGCAACCAAGACCTGAATGAAAATCTTAAAGCTCAGTCTGTCTAGTTAATCAAAAAGAAGATTGAGAGGAGATGAGATTTACGGTGTATGAGTACCTTAATAGGGAGAAAAGCGTCTGAAAGTGATATTTGATACAGTGAAGAAAGTCATAAGAAGAACTGGTTTGAAATCTGTAATAAAATGCACTGAAAACAGTAATTAAATTACAGCATTTAACTGTGAGGATGATTAGCCAAAAGCAACCCAGGGAACCGACAGATTCTCCATCTTTTGATGCTTTCTAATCAAGTTTGAACACTTTTCTGGGAGGTTATCCAAAAATAAGTTTCACCATTTTCATTACCAAAGTAGCTGGGTGAAAAGTAATTGCTTGTGGTATAGAAGAGAATCAGTATCAAGTGATCTGTGAGTGCTTCCATCCTTGGTTCCAGATACAGTGTAAGTGAGGGAGAGCCTTGTTAATTGATACGGATGGCTGGGACAGCCAGCAGGCACGGGTACTGGGACATTATTAATGTGTATTTTTTCCCACTGTTCTGTTTAGGAGATGGAGGGAAAACTCTGACTAAAAGTGGAATTAAGTATTTGCAAGTAGAATACTGGTAAAGGAGAATAATGAGACAAATGTGTTTGAAATGCATCCATTCATCTTTAAAACTAGGATACATTAAAATAGCTACAAGAAATATAACAACGAGCTATGCTTTTTTGTGTTTTCTTCTTTTTTTGGGGGGGTCTAGTTGTGCTCTATGCTGCAGACACTGTGCTGATTGAGCGGAACAGTGGGAAGAGGCTTGATCCCTTCACAGAAGGTGCAGTATTTGTTTCTTCCTGTTCTCCACTAGAAACTAGAGTGTTGCTTGGTCCCAGAAGCATTATAATACCAGCATTATAATACCATTATTGGAAAAACTAGTAGGAATTTATAATTATAAATATAAACTCTTTTGGAAAAAAAAATATATGTTGACATTGCATTATTTTCTGTGCCAGTAAAATATGGGAAAAGTTAAAGCTCTCTATTGAGCCTGTAAACAGTAGACTATAGTAGTACAGAACGGTTAGATCTAGCCATATGAACTCATGTTTTGCCATGCATCTTTGCTAGGTCCTGATTTTTTTCCTGAGGTGCAGGCATGCTTTTAGGTGTCTTCCATTAAATGATTGTCACACAGACTTAGCTCCATGTTGTCTGTTGAGTACCATTGCTAATCATCCATCAGGAAATAAAATCTTGACATTGCTTAGTAAAAAATCATGTTGAATGTTTTTGGAGCAGAATGAGGAAGGATGTGCTTAACTAAAGAAATGACTTCTATTTATGATAGAAGAGATCTCATTTAAAAAAAACAAAAAAAAAAAAACCAAAAAAAGACACTTTGTTAGGGCTCAGTCTAAGAATTTGGAGAACTGTTCCCAGCTCTTTCTCTGTGGTGTTGGGTAAGTTGTATTGTCACTACTTGTCTTGGTTTACCGGATTGGAAAAGATACCTAACGATGCTATCGTGCCATCTATGAAGTTCTTTAGTGCATATAAAACATTTTTGGATCTCTGAAAAGAACAAGAACCATCATTATTACTGCTTCTTCTCAAAGGCATGATTATACCAACTCTGCAATAGATGTTACAGTGTGTTTGAGGAAATGCAGGCTGTCTTGGCTACATGGGAGGGCAGTTACCTGGGCAGTTACACTTCCTATCTGTGCAGCTGCAGAGTAATAGCTGTCAGTACAGCAAGGGTAGTGCACAGATTATCACTTGTGCCAAAATACGAAGCTTAAACACAGACCTTGATTTTGTTTAGGAAACCTGCTGGAGCTGAGCAAGACCTATTAAATCATCCTCATAGTTCCTAATCACTGTCTGTCTTCTAGAGGTGTACCATACAACCTTTGACTGGCCAAGTGATCCAGTGATACAACAACGTTTGGTGAAACCAGAAGATCTTTCTGAGCAGGAGATGTCAAAGAAACTGCTGGAATATCACAGAAACTTCCCTGGGGTGTTCCAGATCTATCAAAAAGTTTTGAAATCAGTCAATGCAGATCAGCCTTGCATGGATGTCATATCACAAGGTAAGTTTGTATGTTTACGGCAAATGGTAGTTGATAAACTCCTATCTGAAAGGTAGCTCCTAGCTGTTAGAGGCAGTTCATAGGATTAGGATTAGCCAACACAGGTGGCTCCCAGCTGAGTTATGTTCTCTCTAATACAGAGTTTGGGCTGTTTCTTATAATTATTTTTACAGGACTAGAGTAAGAGCAGATAACTGTTCCACTATCCTGCCAAGGAACAGCTGACTTGGTAGAGAAAATGGCATGGTTACTTCTGCGAGAGTCATTTCTTCAAGGTTGCATTGTGGCTCAATTGCTAATCCCCCGAAGGGCTAGTACCTTCCACAAGTCTGATAAGAAATAGGAGTAGTTCAAAGCTGGTAACATTTCATTATTTAAAAGCTGCTTGCACTCATAGCTTTTCTGTTCAACAACTCTTGTTTGCCTGTGCTTGACTTTAATGCAGTCTGACTTCTAATGTTGATTCTTCAACAAGAAAATAAGGAAACTGCCAGAAAGACCAATTGATAATGTACTTTGTAGCTGTCAGTCTGTAGATGATCTGTTATATCCCAGTAATTTTGCATCTCAAAAAGGTCTTTTTTTACTGACAAGTGCTGCACTTTTAAAATAAACAAGTAGGAAGTTTATATTATGAATTTACACATTAATTACCTCTAAATTACTTAATTAAATTTAAAAGTTCATATCATCATTCATAAAGAATTCATGCCTTGAATTGTAAATAAAAATGTGAGTGCCTGAATATTAATTATTATTAATTAATAATGTAGTGAGATAAATTGAAAATTGGAATGAAAAAATCCTCTCTAGATCTTTTTTTCTGTAGTGCATCAAGCAGCCAGATATTTTTTTTAAAGAATAATTAGATGTGGAGACTGTCTAGGGGATCATTACTCCTAATTAACTTGGTTATTTACTGCAAATTAAGCATCATTTGTAAGCAGGGTGCTTTGCCTGTAATGTTTCTGCTTTTCAATACACAGGGTTATGGAAAATGTTCAGAATATCTAGAGCACTCCTTGGTTAGCTGATACTTGTTTTTATTCATAAGTTATGCAGCAAATGCACTATTTTCTGTTATGATTTTCCAGGGGTTTTAAATATTTTTACTACAGATAAAGATTTAAAAAACAGTTCTCATCAGTATTGGGATTTTAATGGATTATTTCATACAGCTATAAAATTTTGTAAACTCCTAAATTTTAATGGATTTACTCATAACGTATGCTAGGATATGTGACATCAGATTCATTACCCAGGTACTGCTTGTGGTGAAGGAGAAAGAGAAGTGTATGATCCTATATGCTTGCAGTTTGAGTCAGTTTCTCAATACCCTAGATTCTCTACCTAGAAATAGCGGAGCTAGAGTTTCCTGGAGCTGCTGCTTTATTAAAGATAGATTTTATATTGATACCAAAGCGTAGCAGAGGGTCCTTAGAAAAAATAGGTGGTATACAGCAATACATTAACCACAGTAGTTAAAATACTTATCCTTATGATGTTCTTCATCAATCCTTTTGTGTTTTTTTGTCTGTTTGTTTTAATATAGGAGTATGATTCATGCAAACATTAATGTCTAAGACCATCCTATTTGTTAGACTAAAATACCATTTTATTCCAAGGACTTTTTAGTCTATAGACTCTTTTATTTGAATTGAAGATGTCTGGGCTAACACTTAACTGTATCCACAGCAATTACAGAGGAAAGTATGTGTAGGTGCGCTTTAAACATGGGTAGCAATGGCAGTCAAGACGCAGCTGCATGGAGTTTAGCCTTTACATTTGAAACTATGATCCCTGGAAAGCTTGAGCTGCTCATTTTACTGATATTTTTAGCCAGAAAAAGGACACGGGGAGTAAGACTGGCTGTGTCCAGATACAATTCTAATTTGTCCTCACTGTCAAGCCACATTGTCCTGTAGCTTCTTGGTGTCTATCAGGTTCTATTTTGAGACTGCAACAAAGTTCAGGTCTCTATAATGCAGCAATGATGATTATACTTTACATATCCTGTAGTCTTTCCAAGGCTCTTGTAGTCTGTAGATTGACATTAATGTAATATTTCATATGCAGAACAAAATGTAGAATACTGTCCAGCAAACAGATTCGAATCAGACAGAGCTCAGATAGCCTTTACACATTATGCAAAAGCGATGGACAAGCAAATAAAATCATATTCAGTTATGTGTTGTCAATGCCATATCGTGTTGTGACATGATATGCTACAAGTCTATAATAACGTAATCAGGAGTCCGCTAATCACAAACAATGCTGGATAAATGTTGTATTAAGTTAACATCCTGAGTTTTTACAGTTAAATATTTGTTCAGACACTGCAGAAAATATTAAATGTAATTATCTTCCTCTATAATTTGCATGGTCAAATTGTACCTATCAAGCAAAAATGACTTCTGCTAAAAACAACATGGTAAAAGAGCAATTATTAATTGAATTTGCTCTTTAAAATGATTTGACATCTACTGATGAAAGAAAGTACAGGAGCATAATGATAGTAAGATTTCTAAAGTGCCTCTCAGTGTAAGTTGCTGACATGACAGTTTTATCAGAGTCCTGGTTTTGGTTGGGTTCTCTAGATGTTTCAGTTGTGATTATAATAATAAAAAATGATGATAATAATTACGACCTTTTAAAAATGAGAGAAAAGTTAATCGATGTTTATATTATTTTTTAAAAAGAAATGGGATATAAACTGTATTTCTTGCCTTTCTGCCATGTTCTAGCTCTTACCTATGTCCAAACACGGCACCGATCAGCCGCCCCCTTTACACCACGTATTCTCTTTTGTGGACCCCCAGGCAGTGGGAAGAGCCTGCAGGCAGCACTAATAGCTCAGAAATACGGTGTTGTCAACAGTAAGTTCTCAGTAAATATGTACTTTGCTCAATTCCCCCTTTCTCTCTTTTTGATCATTTATCTTTTGCTGTCTGTCTTTCCTACTCACTCATAAAATTTCTCTGCCCATTGCTATGGATGTCAAATTTTTGAGGGAACTGAAAAATACTTCATTGAAGAACTATAAACCAATAGAGCATACATTCTGTGACAAACCAGCTCTAACATTTTTTTTAGTCATCATTTTTTATACCCTTTACCTCAGTATTTTTTGTGTGTTAGGTTCTTGTAGTGTCATGAATTCTTCAGTGGATCAGTGGATCATGAGTAATATCATTGCAGTTGCAGCTGTGTGACCAAAATTGGGGCACTTGTTTTAAAACAGAATTTGCTCTGAACTCTGATGAAGATGCAGGTTCTGTGAATCTAAAGTAACGTCTTAGAAAAGGAAGCAATTATCGAACAGTGCATTCTCTTTCTTTTCTTTCAGAAAATTGCATTTGAGGCTTGTTCCTGATTAACTTGCTGGTATTAAAAAGTACTATGATACAAATACATAGCTAGACGATAGGATTAATGCAATATGTGTCCATGTTCTGTAACATCATCTAATATCAGAGTAGCCATAAATCATTTTAAACAAATGTCTGACGTCTCTAAAATTTGCTGTTTAGTCATATCCTCTTTGTTAAATAAATGCAAGTTTGTTTCATTAGTATTATTTCGGTGTATGCCAAATGAGGAAGGAAAAAAACAAACAAAACAGAATTAGGTAGGTAGTGGGTTTTTCTTTGGGGGCATTCTTTAATTAGTGGAACTCAGTTGTCCATAGCAATGTGCCAGTTTGCTAGTGTCTTCCCTGAGTTCCTGGTGAAGTCAAACAAAAGATTTCAGCGATCTTGGACTTGGCTTTCAGTGTAAATATTAACTTCAAGATCAGGGCTGTATTGTTTTCAACTACCAGTTTAGTAGATCTGCTCAAAAAAAGAAATAAATTTCTTCAGGTTCAAACTTGAACCTTCAGAAAATGCCATGGGCTTTCCATATTGTCGTTCCAGCTGGTGGCTAGATTGTAGATCTGTGTGTTTCCACTAAACACATGGAAAGAGCTCTGAAACTGTCTGCCTATTGGTTGGCAGGTTTAGTCTAGGTTTAGTATTTTGGTATTTTAAATCACTATTGCTATTTTAAAGTTAAAAAAAAAAACATAAATACGACTAAACTGCTATCCGTTGAACTTGAAAAAGGTAAATTTACATGATTTTAAAATCTATACTAAAATATTGAGAAGTACAAATAACATTGATGAAATCTGTATCAGTTATTTTATTATCACTATCAGGTATTTTATTATTGTTGTATCTTATCATTACATATTAAAAATTGAATAATAAATTTATTTGAAGCTGTATTTTTAATAATTATGCAGTTGGCTTAATTAAAATGTGTCTCAGTGCATTGAAAAATCAATGTTCTTTTGTTTCTGAATACTATTTTCTGAACTTTATTTCTAAAACTGCAAGTTTGATTCAGTGTTTTCAACTAGGTCAAAATTTGCATTTTTAAAATAGCTGCTATATAAGAGAGTTGCAGTTCTTTTTACTAAATACCATTACTACTGCTTCACCCATCTGTTGAATTTTATTGTAAGCACACTGTAAACCAAATATAAAAATTACTTATTTAAAACAAAGTCAGAAGACCATGAGTTTTCAGAAAAGTACTTAGCTCATACTTAATTCCCAATTAGGCCACTGGGACTAAAGCACACGCTTAAAAATTTAATCCTGTGTTTAAATATTCTCATAAATTGGATTGAATTTAAGCATATATGTATTTGTTGTCTTAAACTGTAGTCTGTGCACTGAATTTCTCTTACTTTTTACACCTTATGCTGTGAATATCAATTTGCTTCTCCAGGACAACTGGTAACTGTTAAAATTTGTGTTCATCTCTTGTCACTTAAAAATAAATTTAATCAACTTTGTCCAAAAACGTCCTTTTATTCTTACTCCTGTTTGCCATAACAGTGTCCTTAGTGGTGATAAAACAGATAAAAAAGCTTGCTTTTTTGCCATTAAGTCAGCGGTGCCGTTGATGTTGGTGCTATTGATTTCAGAAAGGGCAGAATTGACTTAGGATTGTTAGTTGAAAGGTGAGGTGATAATATATGGTGACTATTATCTAATATTTACTAAAAATTAGTTGGAATTAGGACATGCTGTGATGTCATGCAATTTCAGCATGCCTTAGTTTCCTGTCTGTAAAATAAGGTAACATGAACTCACAGGGGGCAGTAAGCCTCAATAACTTTGGTCCAAAAGTGTTATACGATCCCAAAGGAGCAGTATTTCGTGTTCTCCAGTCCTGACTAGAACTCTAAATCTGCATCTCCTGGTGTTCTGTGTATTTGATGTCAATGATAATATTGCATTAGCACAGTTTTTTAAATATAATTCTTGCATGATCATTAAATGATCCAGTGAGTCACTTCCTTGAACTGCGTATTATCCTGCACCTCCAGCAGTGCAGTTCAGATGCTGTTCAGCAGGTGTAACTTTATTCAGTAATTATAACTTTATAAAAAGTGAAAAAACACTAGCAATCCCTTGAGTTACTATTTCAGTAACATATTTCATTAGTATCTTTCTATCTCTGTTTTTAATATGATCTTTGCCAAATGTATTCTTTTTTATTCAGTATTCTCCCCTGCTCAGTCTTTGCTTTTTGCTCTGCTTGGCCAAAAAAAAAAAATCCTAACAACAACCCCAAAAAACCTACAACTTTTATTTTATTCAGTGACCTTATTCCAGTATGCAGCTTCTGTATTTTTTTTTCTTTTTCTTTGTTGCTTCCTTTTTAAAATTTAACCTCGTGTCTTTTTGTTCTTCCTTCTTCTTAGTTTGCTGTGGGCTACTGCTAAAGGAAGCTGTTGCAGACAAGACAAAACTTGGAGAACTCGTTAAGCCTTACATTGACAATGGATACCCAGGTAGGGCACGTTGTTGTCTCATTAAACTGTGCTTACAAATTTGTGGGAAAAGATAAATTGAGAGTGAATTTTTCTTGGTCAGATTGTAATCTGAATTGCTTCAGAGTAATCTGGAAGTTGTTTAATTCCTTCAATTAGATGTGACTTATTTGCACTGTGTAACAGAATTTAGATTTTTAATCTCTTCAGTATCTTCAAATAGTTCACCGTTCCAGTGAAATTCAGTGGTTTTTTGTACACATTCCAAAATTTCAATTCCATGGTTTTTATCTCTAAATCAAAACCAGAATTCTGATATAGATGTATAATTTTAAAATGTTTAAAACTGCTTTTTAAAGTACAGTATCATGTTTCATTTTTATTTCAATTCCAAGAGCTCTATGTTAAAGACTACCTGATTTTATACAGAGATTTTGACTTGTAGAATGCTACTGTAGATTCATCCAGTTTCACACAAGCATTTTTAACTCAAAAATAAAGTTTTTGTGTAATTCATTTCTATCAGCCTTTTTGGTTGTAGGAGGGGAGTACCACAAAGAATATCTAAGTATATTTTGGTTTTGGATGGCTCTGCAAGTGATTTCAGATAAATCATAAATACTGTAAGCACATTAGGACAGCAACTTAAACTTGTTTGTTACCTGTTTTGCACAAAGATAGTTTTCTGTGGTGGATATCAAAAATCAAAAAAAAGATCTATAGTTCGAAAGGGTAAGTCATATTTCAGTAGGGTTCAAGCATATTTATTTTGCCAAATTACAGTGGCCCAGAAGAGGAACTTTTAGTCCTGTTTCTAGCAACAGTCCACATGGTTACTAATGAGAAAAATACAGGGAGATGATCTTGCTGAAAATTGAGAAATCTCAGTTAAGCTTCAGTATTAATAGAATTTTGAGCAAACGCCCTGGACAAAGAGAAATCTTCATTGTCTTTTTATTTTTGGCAAGAAAAGCCATTTGGTGAGGTGAAAGGCTTGAAAGTCCCATTTTTTTTTTGCATGATAGCTTAATTCTGCAACTGAATTACACAGATCTGAAACATGAGCCTATAAAATTAACTGAGGTTCCCTCGATACCATACCAAGAGATTCAGTACTTTTCTAATCATTTCAAAAAGACCTTTGGCAGCCTGCAGCTTTGGGTATTCTATCCCTCCGTCAAACCACAAGGTAATACATTTTATCTCTAAACTTCATCTCTAGAGAATGATTGTAATTATTCTTAATACGGTAACTCAGCTAGTTCAATGCATTAATATTTTGTGGCAGCCACCATATTGCGGGACTAGGAACTGATGTGGGGACTGTGGGAATGGAAAGCATGAATCTCTGCAGCCTGAAATAGGGGACCTGGGTCCTCTGTAACATAGGCAGAGTCATCAATGGGTAATGGGCTGTAAGCAACTGTCAGTTTCTTTTGCTCATGGCTGCCCTTTCCAGGTGAGAATTTCTGATTTAGAAATCTACTAACCAGCTCAGCTAACCAGAATGTCCATTTAGCTCAAAGGCAAGCAGTCTTAGCCTTTGTTAATTGTGATGTATCCTAGGCCTTGGATATGGAAGTATGGAAATCTCTTCCGTATGCGTGTAGTCCAATTGATCTGAATGTGGCTACTTTTGTATGCATTCAAACTTGCATATAGAGCATCTTAAGCTCTGGACCCGTGCCTTTTTGATGGTATCCATTAATTTCAGAATCTTATGCGTACAGTGTAATTTCACTTTATCCTCATCCCTATGGAGTAGAGGACTGCCACTGTAAATATCTCCCTCTCTAGATTTCAGTTATGGTCGAAATGGGAGTTTGGATGATCTGCATATTCAAAGATAAGTCTTTTAAGAGCTTTCTTTGCTAAAATGCTCTGTATGTATTTTATGAAGTTCATCTTAACCATTGAAGTTCCTTGAAGGAGATATCAAAAGCATTCCCAGTAGAGTAAAATAATTGCACAGATTGTAATGTTTAGCCAGTCCTAAAAATATGCACATCCTTAGTCCAAGGGAGCTGCTTTTGTTTCAGGAAAATGAAATTGAAGTTGTAATTCCTTTCTTCCTCCAAATTAGAAGTTATTTCAGATTTAGATGAATTTTTTAATATAACATGCAAGGATAAATCTGTATAGTGCTTCTGCATGTTAATGGGAGTCATAACTATATTTCTGTGCATCGTGCTAAAAAAAGTCTCTCATCGTTTTTGTTCTATGCACATATATTTTATTTGGTGAGACATACTACAAAATTAATGGATAAATAAAAATAAATATTCTGTAACAATGCCAGAAATAATAAGTTCTGTCATTTTGCTAATCCTCTTCTCCCAGGAATAACAAAGAATGAATTTACTATAGTAAACACTAACAATTCACTAATACCCTCACAAGAGCCTTGAAGAAAATGAAAGAACATAGTGTACTGAGAAGGAAAAATGGGAAAAGAAACCTTACTGTAGAGTCACAGCCAGATTAATACAGAGGAAAGATTCTCGTGGTATTATTGACTACATTCAGTTGCAAGAAAATCACATTTCAGTAATTAGTTTAGCCAATAACAGTAGTTCAGGACAAATACAGACTTTTGCAGTGTTATAACTGTGAAAGCAATTAGATCTTCAAAATTTTCATTGCTTTTCTAGTTATGTCCCAAGTAATCTTAGTACTTCCTTTGGGCAAGGAATCATGGAAGCGGTAGCATTGCAGAATACCCTTGAAACAAAGATAGACCACAAGAAATGTGGCGCTTAAATCATTGCTAGTCAAAAACAAACTAGTGCCATAAAATCTAGAGGCATGTCTCATATATTCTTAAAATGCTTGCTCTGGGGACTGATCTCAGTGTGGTTTCCTGTCCTGTGGACACAACTGATTGCATACAATTAGTCATTCAAGATATGCCAACAGGGTATGTCATGGTGTCATAAAAAGGCTCAAAAACTAGCTTATTCAGATCAAACTCATTGCTGAGTTATTGAGGCTGTGCACAGTCTATTCTGTTCTAGTTCTGGTTGACTAACTCCGGATCTTGTTTTCGGGATTCACAAACATTCTTTGTATTGTTTTCTTCCTGTACTGCTGCTTCATGTATAGTACATGTATTTCAAGAACAGCCCAGACAATTCTATTATTCACCCCAGAAGGCAACTCAGTGCATTCCCATTTTCTGTATTTTCTAGTGTTTGTTTTCTCATGAAGACCTTAGTTCTTGCTTTACAAAATTTCCCATTTTTAGTATGGTGATTTATTTTGCTTAATGAAGGTAGCACAGACATTTTTGAGCCCATTAAATTTTTAATTCCCAGAACATCCTAGCCTACAGTCGGTGCTCACTAGATATTTTAAAATGCGTTCTCAGTTAAAAGTTCAGCAACCCGACTGCTTTCTGTCTATCATAAACACAGATTTCTTCTTTGGACAACTGATCTGAAATGCACTGACTTTCCTTTAATATATTGTGGTTTTCACTGAATACTGGGCAATTATTGCTAAATATACTCTGGGCAGAAAATTACCAGCCCTGGAATCTGACGCCAGTTTTCTGGTCCCTAACTCCTGCTAGTTTAAATCTCGGTCAATAACGCTGAATTTAGCGCATGCCGTTTGCTTGGGCAGCCCGGGAAGACTAACATTTGGAGTAAGAGGCGACCTCAGTGACCTTTCCCAGGCAGTGACCCTTCCGCAGGCAGCAAGACAACTCACATAAATTAATTCACTCAGTCTGATTCCTACTGAAACGTGGTGAAAAGACTGTTCTGCAGACTGGTCCTCCCCTTCTAGTAATTCAGGACAAATACGGACAAATACTGCATGTGTGGATAGCCCAGACACAGGCCCCACTGGCTTGATGAGGACCTTTATGCAGAATTTGTGTATCTAGATTGCTGTAATTCTGAAGAAGGCTAGCCTGCATTCTGGACCGGTCTCATCTAGAACACGGGCACGTATTAATTTAATGTTCCATCTGCAGTGTCTACGTTCACCTTGTTAAAGATGTCTGCCGGAACTTGATATCTGAGAAGAACAAAAAAACTGCAGAAAGCATATCTTTTTTGTTTGCTTGTTTGTTTTTAAAACGTCCCTGGTGCTTACCCCTTGAGATGCTTGCATTTTATTAATGAAAATAGAAGCAAAAGCATTTTGGTGTCGGTCAGTTGGAAAGAAATTTGCATACCATTCTATGTGTTCAATTTTACATGTCTTTGTGGTGAAATAGCATGGAGTGATCACTGCTAATTAATATACGTTTGCAAGGCTGCAATAAATGAAGCCAAGAAAAAATGAAATGACAGGAAAACAACATGAAGTACAGAAAAAAAAAAAAAGAAAAAAAAAACAAAACAATCCCCAAACAGTAAGATTCTGCTTTTCAGCTGGGAAAACTGCTATTAGTTTGGGTAATGGGTTTTTTTCCCACCAAAATGAACATTCAGGTAGTAAAGAGAGCTGATTCATGGAAGACAGATAATGTTGCCCTGTTTGCAGCCTGTTAGAGCTGAACACACACAATCTGTGTTGTTTTTCCCCTTCCTTTTTCCATTTTTTAAGTAGTAATATCTGAAGCTGTCCCCAATGGCAGTCTTCATGTGGGGGGTAAAATCTGGAATTCCATAATTTCTACTATTTTCTAATAAAAACTATTACTGTACAAATGTAGATTTTCCCACTTATTTTAAATTGGAATGGTTTTAAAGGGGTGCTTTTTGGTGTAGCCTCTGAAAGTTGGGGTCCCCTGGTGATTGTGATCACAGTCTCACTGAAAGCACTTGTGGGTGTTTTTTTTGACATCAAATTAATATTCTCATCACTAAGTGTGAAGTAAAGATTTGACAATAGAGCAGCTTCCTCTTTGTTTAAAAACTTGCAAAGAGTCTCAGAGTTGAAAGGCTGAGTAAATCTTTATATCTGAGGAGGTAAGCTTAGTGTTATTTCTTGTTTTTAACAGCGCTGTACTGGCGAGCTGCAAGCTGTCTGAACATTGGAGAGAGACCCTTTGGGAGCTCCATTGGTTTTCAGCAAGTCTTTGCATGCAGTGTGTTTGTACTAGCTGAAGACAGCGCATGGCTCTCTAAATAATTTACAAGTTGATTAATAGACTCACATGGGTATAATTAGAAGAGGGAGAGACAGCAGCTACAGTAACGGGTACAGTGCTTGGGGGAACTAGAGACTTTATTTTTTTTAAAGAAACTTTCTAGGGTGCTGGGCGTTTGAAGATAAGTTGGGAAGAGCTCAGTGCCTCTTCTCTTTTGAAGTGGAAATAGGACAGTTTGAATCCGTCGAGTTTAATTTTTCACAAGCTTTAGGGGCCCTGCAGTGCAACTCCCTTTTTATTATTGAAAAAAACTCTCCATTTTTCTTTCATTTTTCACACACATGCACACACACACACGTACCTATGCACACAGAGTCCAAACAGTAGCTAATAAACAAATTGATTTTCTACCTTAAGTTAGTTTTATAATGATAGCAAATGTTCATCTATATATGCACCTCAATCACAAATATACTATGTAAAGTTGCAGACATATTTATGAATATACCATACTTTAATTTATGCATTTTTAAGAAACCTTCACCTCTGTTTGACAATGCTTTTGAAGTAGCTCCGTTTTTCAAGTCAAACTTTTGACTTTTCCTCTGGGACTGCTACAAAGGTTTTTTTTATGGAAAATAGGTAGCAGTCTTTTTTCCTGCTAGGAGAAAATTGGTGGTCAAGAGAACAAAATAAAATTTAAATATATATATATTTTCTGTTTTAGGTGTCCACATTTTAATAAAAGATGCAAGGTCGTAGAATAGAAAGTTTTACATGAAGGCATGTAGACAGTAAGTTGTCATCTTTCCTGAATTTTACTTCTTTTTCTAATGTGTTGAATCACTACAATATGATAAATTAGAGCCCCCCATTTCCTTTATTTGAAATTCTGGAATATATTTTCTTTACTCTGCACAACAGGCAAACAATCAAAATTGCCACTGCTGGTTACCAGATATTCAGGGCTGCAGTGACACTGGGGAGACTCGGTCTACAAAGGTACCTGTAAAGACCATCCCATTTAAGATTAAAAAATAAACACACACACAAAACAACCTGAATCCAGATCAGAAGATACAGTGTGTGTGATTTTAAGAGGCTAGTGAGGTGATTTTTGTTTTTGAGCAATTTTGAGGATCACTCAGTCAGTGGATGATATATATGGTCCTGCCTAGGTAAATTTTGCCAGTCTCCTGGTTTTGCGGCGTTGTTCACCATTGTTATTTTCACTGGAGTATCAACAGGCCAGTATTAGGCATCTTAAATCACATGGGCAGCGATGCTGGAGTCTGGGTTTGCAAGAGGGAGAAAAACAGTTTGTAGGTTACAAAGTACCATGCCCATGGTCCCCGTTTTTTGTCATGGGGGAGCATGGTGCACCACCAAAGTGCCAAAAAGCCCTTGTGGGTTTGAGTGAAGCTGCGGCCCTTTTGTTTATTTTGATCTCTATTGCAGACAGTCATTTGGAAAAAACTTGGAAATGCTTTATTTCCCTCCCTGCTACTCTTCTTGCAGCACTAGCTCCTGAGCAAAAGGCTTTGATTCTGTTTGTTGTTTTTTTGTTGTTGTTGTTTTTGTTTGGAGCTTGGGATGCGGAAATCACATGAGTTTTTATGAGATAACTGGAAGGGAAAGCACATTGGCAGCATCCCTTTCTATGGTCTTCAGAGTTTAACATCAAATTCTGGCTTTGGCTCTAATTCACTGGGAGCCATCCATACAGAATCAGGCTCCTGTATGAAATGCTTTTTTATGACAAGCAGTACATTTATTGGCTCTTGTATATCACTTTATATTTTTGAAACATTGCATTCATTCACTGTTCTCTGTGTAACTGTAAAGTGAGCCAGGGTGACGCTAGGTTTACTGTGCCCTGCTAATTTGTTTGGGTTAGAGGGCTGAATGTCCCTTTAATGTGGATGGTAGGCACTGGGGGGAGCAGTAAGGGGAGATGCAGGACTGTGACAGATCTGGAGTGCCTGCTGGTACCAGGCATCACTGATAAAGGACAACAAACCCCGTAATGTCCTCTCTTCTCATCACATGGTGAGTCAGTATCTGGTATAGAAAGCCAAGATGTTTTTTCACCAAGGTTGTCAGACTAAATTTCTTTTTTTTTTTTTGAATATTATCAATGTAAAAAGGGTTTTTATAGGCCAAATTCTGTCCTGTCACAAGCCCTGTACTCTTTAGTTACGCTGAACTTGTTTAAAAATATGGAAGAAATAGGGTTCTTTGATGATGGAAATGATGCATTACCTGGGTTAGAACTGTGCTTGCTGTCTGGTGTTTAGCTGTATTCTCTCTGCAGAAGGACTAAAAGCTAGTAGTGAAAATATATGCTTTGCTGCTACTTTTAGAAACTTTCAGGTTAGAAACATACCTGTGAGGTAATTCAGAGTAGCTTTTGTTTTGCAGGTGGGTAAACTGAGGCAGAAAACCTAATTCAGGTCAAGCCTTGCTGCAATCAATGAGCGAGCGTGGATGGGAACCCAGGTGTGTGGATCCTGACCTTAGTGTCAGCCCACTAGATCATCCTGTGCCTCCCGGATAGCCGGGGTCATTAGGCAAATACACAGAGATGCTGAAAACCTTGCAAGGACTATTTTCAGAGGGGAAAATGCTTTTATTATTATTATTATATATATATATATTTTGTATGCTGGATACCGAGTTTGGACTGAATTTCTATTGCTACACTGAAGATGCCACTAACAGGTAAAACAGTGCAGGGGGCTGGATTCTTACCTCATCACTAAATGGGATCAGACGTAGATTCCTGAACCTCTGCTTTGATAACTGTGAGAAAGAATGATGCGCTCCTTTCACTTCAACATCCATTTCTGAAGGTCTTAATTTATCATGGATCGTTTGATTGATGCTTTGGGATCATACATACCTGCTTTAGAAATGTTGTTGGCACTTCTTAATACAGCTAATATTTATTTCAGATGACAACAAACCTGGGGGGGGGGGGGGGAAGAGGCTTTAGTATATTAGAAGAGACAGAAATATCTAAAATGTGGACGTGAGACATTTTATCATCGTTATTTTACTGTATCAAAATAATTATTCCAGTTCTTAGGGGAAGTCAGCAGTGCTGTACGTACAAAATGAGCAAGCGGCGACTATTTCCGTGCACGTTTTCCATCTGATGAGATTATTAAATACGCGTTACAGTGCTTTGCACATGCCACGCCGGTTCTTATTTGTTCCATCGCCTCTTTATGTGCCGGCACCGAGAGGAGAAGAAGAGAGGCGGCGGCGTGGAGCTCCGCGCCCGCGGGGGGGCTCCTGCGGTTTCCGCGAATAACCCAGACCGGGCCGCTTGGAAGCTGCTGCCGGGGCCCGGCAGGGCCGTGCCGGTGCCACCGTGCCCGGCAGGTGGCGGCACACAACCAGCGAGAGGCCGGGCCCAGCCGGCCGGGCTCAGGCGATTCCCTCCCCCGGCCGGGCCCAGCCGCTTCCCCCCGGGCCAGGCCCCCGCCGCCGGGCCGGGCCCAGGCGCTTCTGCCCCGGTCAGGCCCAGGCGCTGCCCCGGGGCGAAGGGCGGCCTCTCGCCGCCAACACCCCTCGCTCTGGAGGGGCGTTGGGGTTCTTGTTGTTTGCAGGAGTCGGAATTTGCTCTGAAATAAAAAATAATAATAATAAAAAGCCCGTTTTCAGGCGTCTGGTGCGCTGGCAGGATTCGGTTAAAATATTGGTCAGGCTTACACGATGGTGAATCGCTGCGAAATCATTTTCAAACGTGTTAGAAATAAATTGAGGCCATCTAAGGACCATAACGTAGGTAAGAAAACAGAATACTTCTCTGAAAGACCCAAATAAAATGAGCCAATGTGAATAAAGCAGAGTTCATAGAGCAATAAAATAACCAAATCGCATGCTTTGCTAATTTTAGGATTGACAGGACAACCCAGGAAAGTAGCCTTTGGCAGTAGCTTATACTCAGGGCAAGATGTTAACTGTCAAGTACTGGGATAAAGCCTCAGGCGTCTGAATTAGCAGTGAAAGTCTTCAGACCGAGCTTAAAAAAAATCTGCAAGAGAAGTATAAAGGGCGAACGGACAATATTGTCTAAAAGACCTTAAACTTTTTATAGCGCAAAGCTGACAATTTATGCCTGCAAATGCATTTATGCTGTGCTTAGAAAGAAGGGTTTATAACATTGGAGAAGTGAGTCAATACCCATCAAAAGTCCGTTTTAAAGGGAAGTGTATGGAGGAGGAATCAATTTAAATATGATAATTGTATAGCTTGGAGCACTGACAGCATTGAAGCTATTGGAGAACAGTGCCCTGTAATCTCTCAAGTACTGTTTTTGCCTTTCAGACTGTGCCTTTAATGTTCTGTTACTTTTGTCTTGAGCAGATGGTATGATTTTGTCAACTGATTGCCTGATAGGGTTTTCTATTAGTCGTGCAGATCTATGGGTTGGGCAAGAGCTAATAGGCCACACTCCCATGAGTTCATGAGGAAGTACTTTTCATGAGAAGTACCTTTTACTTGTGAAAAGCTTTGAAGCTCTGGGAAGTAAATTTATTTTTAAATGGTCTGCTGGAAGGTGCTGACTGACAGTCATGGAGACAGAAAATCTCTAGGTGTCTACGCAACAGTTCCAGCACGAGCAGCAGTACTTTAAGCTTCTGTTCCCTGTGTCCTGCCAGATCTTACCCTTGAATTGATTAGATCACTATGTAAGTCCACAGCTGCTAATTCAGCTGTGTAGTCTAGCCTATTAACGTGGCCAAGACAGGCTGGAAAGTAAAGGAAATATGTTGTGTGGTACTGACATTAGTCAAGAATGTATGCATGAATGAATTGCCTTTCTATATGAAGTTGGTTGTGGCCCAGTTCTGCCATGTATACTGTTCCTGAGGCTCACCATGAACTTGGTCCACAGCTACATACAGTGCTCTCAGCGTTGGGTATCGTTGTAGCTCAGCTGCTCTGCAGAATTACTTCTGAGGGTGGATTTTACTCCTGTACCTGGATTTTGCTTCTTAATAGAGATGTGCTGCCACATTTCCTAGTCTGGATATCTCTTTGTAGCAAATTGTAATTTTTACAAGAAACTTATCTTTGGACCTCTCTAATGATAAAGTAAAACCTCTCTAGAGCTTCGTTCCTCCAACTTTCAGAGTTGGAAACTCACAGAAGCTTATGTTGAAAAGGAATTGATTATTCAAAGCTCTTGTGCTTCATAATCTACTTAAAACATGTAGATTGACTGCCTCATCAGAAAAGCTGTAAATTTTACTTTGCTATATAGCCCTCTGGGTCATGTGCTAAAGGCCAGGAGACCTATGGCTAGTTACTTACAGATTGTGTGTCACTCCAATTATAGGTTATTAATTTCCCTTGCATTCCAGAGACAGTTCCACATGAGTGAAAAGGAATACCGTACTGCAGAGTTCTTCATTACCTACTCTGTCTATACCACAGCAAAATACGAATAATACTGATTTCTTTCTTTCCTTTTCCCTCTTATTTTTTTTTTCTGGTCTGTGGAAGATGTTTTACAGTTTTAATGCATCTGTTTTAAGCGTGACTGTTCCTGTTCAAGGGCAGCTGATGTACTTTGTAATGCCATTGAACAGCCAACAAGCTATGTTCCCCTATTGTGTTGAAGTGATAGGTATGTTCGCTAATCAAGAGGAGAGCAGAGCTTGCTGTCTGACTTGTTTATGTTTTATTTCTCACTATCAAGCTTTAGAGGAAGGCACAGAAAATATGTAAGCATCTATATTATTCAGTGATGTATATACGTACATGAGTGTACAAACAATCTGAGGTGTACTGCTGATACCTTCTAGTCAGTCATCACTGAAATTAGCAAGATATCAGGGTTACCACGTATCCCCAGTACTACTCAAAAGAACCAACAACCTGATGTGGTGTTAGCTAAATTGTTAATTAATTGTTACATCATCTTGCTAGATTTTTTTCCTCTTCTGGTTGCTCCAGTTTTTTTCAGAAACAGTCACCAAACTGGAAGATTTTGTTCCTCTGGCATTACAGAAGACTAATGGGAAGTGATCAGATGAAGAGATGCTGCCTATTTTCCATCATAATTGCTTTTTAATTTCTTGTAGACTGGTGTTTCTCCTTGCTGTATGCAGATTGGAAGCAATTTAACTCCTGGAACTGGAGACTCTCCAAAGATGGAGAGCGTGGTGTATCCACTTCTGTGCCATTCCTGGGGCTCAAGTGCTTGCCCTGATTCCCTGTTTATCTGACAGGGAACATCAGCTCTGGCAGAATCCTGCTTTAGTGCAATTTTACGTGTGGGTTTGTAGGTCTCATTCATCTCCCTAGGAGAGGTGGCTGTAAGCATTTTGAAAATGTTTTAAAAATCACATAATATGGCATCTTTGTAAATCCGTACTAATGATTCCAATAGGAATCTTGATAAAACAACACAGATCAAGATAGGAAGTTTAGTGCTACAGCCAGAAATTCATGAGTACCAGGAAAATTCCGCCAGTCTTTGTATGGAATACATTTTGGGGAAAGAGCAAGTGAGATTTTTTATTTTTTTTTTCCTACTGGCATGTCTTGGTTTAGTATTAGTTCTTGTAACCTGGAGGCTGGGGAGAAGAACTGACCTGTAAAGAGCTTGGTAATTCTCCTCTTATCCCCAGTATGCCTGCCTGCAGCTCAGGTCTCATATAACCAGATAGGAAACATCTGTCTAATAACGTTTCTGCCTGCTGCTAATTTTGTGAATCCTATTTTTAATGGAATGCCTAGTTTTGCATTGCCATTTTAATCTCTGTCAAGTGACTGGTAACGATTTTATTCAATTCCCTTTTTTCTTTTAGCAGATGGAGAACAGTACTTTCCTTAACTTGGGTTTGATTATTATTTTTTAATAACGTGAAGCGGGTATCCTCAATTAATACACTAATTTGTTTTCTAATTAATTCCCTGTGGTTTTCCTCTGTTTTTGCTGGTACATTGAGTTCTGAGTGCAATTCTGTAAACTCAGTAATTTGATTACTTGAAGGTGAGGTAATGAATTTCACGATAGAGGCATAAGTCTTGAGGAAATGTTAAATTCCAGGAAGCAAATGGATTCTATTATTGTGGTTTAAAACCTGCTTGTATCCAGGGTATAAATGTGCACTGACAATAATATACTCTACTAAAATACAGGCGCATTCCTGTCAGCTAGTCCTAAAGCGAATTGCATTGTTAGGAATCTGACGCATACACTCTCCTACAAGAACTTGTTGTATTTTTGTATGCAGATGCAATGGCAGGGTGAGTATCAAAACATCAACATCCCGTGATGTGGATTTATGTAGCATTTTTTACTGCTTGTCTCCAGGAGAGGCAACAGTGTATTAGACATACTGTACAAATAAAGAGAAGGGGCTCTCGTTGCTTCTTGCAAATTGTTTTGGCTGCTTCTTTGGGAAGTAGCTTGAGGTGATTTTGCTGACCTTTCTTCAGTTATTTGACAGGAAACCCAACCCATTGCAAGATCTTTGGAAAATATACAGTCACTCTTGTTGAACCAGATTGTTTAATTCTCCTATTAAAAAAATAATAGTAAGAAAGAGATGTAAATTTAAGTATCTTGGTAAAAATATTTTTACTTCATGAAGACTATAGTGGGAAATATGCAGGATACCTCCTCACTACTGTGTCTGATTAAATACAATTTTAAAGCTGCATAGTAATTGTAAGCCTGATCAGAATCTTGCTGGTGTTACTCTCTTGTCCTAAAGATAAATAATAATAGAGGAAAGAGAACGTTTATCTCTAAAATTATGGAGTCATCAGTGTAGTAATTACAGTAGTTGAAATACATTTTAGAAATTTGTTTTCAGTTATAAAAACTTCAAGCCTTTGCGCAAAATAGAGAAATATCACTTCTAGCCTGCTATGGCAGAACCATTATGATCTCCTAAGTTAAATACAGAGTGCTACAGACATTTTTTTTCCCTGTTTTAGGATTCTTTTACACAACTCAGGTCATTATTTTTGCATTTTTATAAGATTATGTCACACGCTTCATTGTGACATCAGCTGAGGATGGCTGAGAGAAAAAGTACATTGCAAAACTATGGGAGCATCTGTTTTTAGCAAATACTTTACTGTAGTCCTACAGTTCCTTATGATTTTGGGGTTTCAGTGATAACACAGTAAATAGGCACAGTCAGCAGTAACTCCTCTTTCCAAAATTTGTCACATGTAAACATGTTTGTATTTTTTTGTCTTTTAGTTCATGTAGCAGTCTAACCAGAAAAAGGTAGTGTGTAACCTCCTTAATTTCAGTCTCAGCATACAAAATAAACATCATCTTTTTAATCCTTTGCAGTCCCAGACAACATTGTTATGAAGATCCTGGCAGGTCGCCTAAATGCACTGGACTGCGTGACCAACGGTTGGGTGCTTCGTGGCTTCCCAAGAGACATAGAGCAGGGAGAAGAGCTGCAAAAAGCACATATTATTCCAAACAGGTAAGATACATATTTAGCACGTTACACATATGACAAGTCTGTGGAAAGACACAGATCTTTGCTGACATTGTATAGGCCGCTGCATCTTATTTGTTTATTCCTTACATATCTAGAAAAGGGCTCTCATCCCTGGAGAGTGGGAAATAGAGCACTGGCCTTACAAATCTGCCAGGTGACCAAATTGTAAAAGAGAGAAGTTTGTTCTTCTGGTTGTTTGTCTGAGTTACCTCTAAAGGCAAGCCATAAGAAACGGATTAAAATTTGGATTATATCTGAAGGTGTATTTTATTTGCAGCAGGAAGAGGATCTACTTCTTCTTACTTTAGCATTGGCATAATATCATGGAAATATATTAGCACTGCGAGGAGCTCATTATGAGACTTTTGGGTTTTGTGAAATAATTAAAAACAACATGAGAATTATATTTTATTTGAGCTATAATGAAGTGTTCAGAAATGTAATATAAGAGAAATGAGCATCAAAAGAGAGCTGTTATGACATCCAGGCAAATAAAATGGGGTTACTCTTTATAGCTAGTCCAAAGGTGGTGAGCATTTGAAATGTTGGCCTACTCATCAAAATCGAGAGGCTTTTCCATTCCCCTCCAGGAGTTCTTGGTTTAGTCCATACCACTGGCGGACATAACATCTACTCCAAAGCTGTGCATTGAAATTTATGGTCTTTATGCTTCCAAAATGCTTGTCCTTAAAAATGTTTAAGTTGGCAAAGGTACTCTTCCTGTGTCTTCTCTGTGGCTGCCTTCAACTTGCCCCCCACACCGTCATGCTGCCTGTAGAGGGTACAATTTACAGTGGAAAGATGTGAAAGGGTAAGGTTGAGTTGTAAAGAGAAAAGAGGACAGTGAAAAGGGAAGGAGCTAGCAGTTATGATACCAAAGCTTGAAAATTAAATTATGTGAAAACAGCCTTATTTATTGAAAGTAATTTAAAGTACATCCTAAATAAGAGTCTACCTCATGAAAAAAAGGGAGAAGAAATTTTGATAGTTATGCTAGGTTCAGTTAAATAACATTTCCCGTGGATTATTCTTCATATGCACTTAAGAAGAAGGTGCTGAGTCCCTAAACAAGTATCTGAGTACGAGATCACTGTGAATACTCATGCGTGCTCCTTTGTAGGATCGAGACCTCATCAAGTGAGGAAGAACAACTTGTTATAAGATCCTCAGTGTAGAGATTTTGCACTCATCCATTTGCTCAGCTTCCATTTTCTTTAAAGAGCTATGCACATTCATATCTGAGTTAAGAATTTGGTCCCCTCTATTTTACATAGGGGTTGAAGTAGGGGACAAAACCAGACATCATGCTACCTGATTGATTTTGGAGCTGTTATTTTCCATGCAGCTGAAGTAGTAGGTGTATAAGGGAGAGAGGGTGATTATAAACAAAAGGACATATTGCAGCATAGGATAGCAGGGCAGTAATTCAGTTGCAGTTGTGATGCTAGTTATAAAACACTATCTGCAGAGGTAGTGTTTCTGACATCAGGAGAAAACCCTGATAGAATTATAGCCTTGAAATCAATCTGGGAATAGGATGCAGAAATCTATAAATCAGACATAGAACAATCTACAAAGTCTCATTTTTAGGAGGACTCTGTTGATGAAATTAGATTAAAATAAATTTACATATATATCAAGTTTATTATTAAAATCTAGTCACATCAGTAAACAAAATTATTTGTGAAAGAGTATGTTACTCTGTGTTTTGAACTCAAAGTAGACCTCTTTGGCTGATCAGAACACAGAGTTATTGTCTGGTTGTCAAGTCATAAATCTATTCCTTAGAGCTAATAAATGGTTAGTGTTCAAATACTATGTTTTATCTGACTCCCACCTCATAAAGCTAGTACACATAATACTAAATTATACAGCATTGAGCAGGATCAGTCTCCTGACTCCTCCATCTTATGAAAAGAAAAACAAACCTAGTAATTGATGATAGAAAAGAAGGAAAATAAAGTTATTTGAAAACAAACAAAATGGGCTATAAAGTTTGTTAAAATGTAATAATAAAAAAACTCATACAGCATCAGCCACTGCATCCAAAGAACTGCCCTGGAACAAAAAGGAAAATAATTCATTTTCCAGTGAAAAAGTAAGGTATAATGTTTTCTTTAAATTAGAATTTGCAGAAGAGCAAAGGCTTGCTTACAGAAGGGTGCAGAAAAAACCTGCCTTGTATCAGACAAAACCTGTCTACCAAAGAACTACTCTTCCTATACTGAGAGGAGAGCCATGTATTGCTTTCTATGTTCCTCCCCATGAAGCAGTTATCGCTTAAGTGGACAGGATCCTAATCGTATTGAACTGTGGCAGCCTTTAGGGCAAATAAGAAGCTGAATCTATTAGTGGTCTCTCAGCTACCTAGTGAAAGAACGTCATTAACCACTTAGTGCCTACGGTAAGTGGAAATCCAAATACAATTACAGGTTGGCATCTGAAGCTCAGAACTTGCAAAGGACTGAATTCAGTTCCTCATCCAAATGAGTGTAAATAGATATTTTAGCTTTTTTTCCATTGTTAATGTTTAAGCAACAAGCATTATATATATATATAACAAGAAATATATAGCATAGTGCTGGATAGTTCTAATGTGCAGAAACCTCTTAGTATTTTGCAAAATCTTTCTTGTCTCCCGTTCTCTCCCAAACATAGTTAAAATCAGATTTAGCAGCAACAGTGTCATCTGTTGTATATCTCTCGTCATTAGCTTCAGCTGGTTCATGACCAGCTGTCTGCTGGTTCCAGGCCAGTTTAAGGCAATCAGCAGTTTACAGATTCCCTGAGCCAGAGGGTCATCTGGACAACTATGTCTAATAGCCCATTTTCCTTGACTTTATAGTCCCTTTTCCACGCATTATACTTTTGGCCCCAACCAAATCATATAGAAAGGAGTTTTACTTTTTAATTGGGTGTCATATGAAAACACTGTGGTTTTGGGGGGTTCCTTTCTTCTATTATGAGAAACATTTATAAGCGTTCCCTGTTCATCCTCTCGTAACACTCCTGATTTTATATCCTGTTGTATATTCTGGTTCAGCCGTCTCTTTCCTATGCAAAGAATCTTGATGTGTTTATCCTTTCCTTTCTTGGAAGTCGTTTCACTCATCTGATTATGCTGTCTTGCTGTTCTGTACCTTTTCTAGTTATTCTAGCTGTTTCTTTTCTACGATGTGACAACCAGAACTTCACTCAGTTTTCAGGGTAGCACTGCATGCTGGATGTATGTATAGTAGCACAAATATTTTTGTTATTTATATCTTTATTTTGATCTCCATTAATATCTGTTGTTATTAGATGGTACTGTGATAGATTTTGGAGGAATGTCTTGTGTGTGTAGATTACAGCAACTATATAGAGTTCCTTTCATTGAAACGATATTGGAAAACTCAGTGAGAAAGAGCCTAAGGACCCTTTAATTCAAGATCTTTGTAATTAAAATTATAGTGCAGTTTGCGTTAGAGTTCTCTTCAAGCTGATAAAACCACTCCTTCCATCTGTTCCAATGGGGTCTACTGCTTAGGGTGTTCTGGGATTCCCAGTTCCTCTGCGACATCACTTGCATTGTTTTTTCCATCTGTTCTGAATCCAGGGTCGATTGTTATATCTCGGTATTGATTAATTGTATTACAATAGTACCTACAAGCTTCAAACAGTCTCCCTGTGTTAGGCAAATAACGCTGTCAGTCCCCATCTCAGCAAACACAAAAGAAATATGGCCAACAACACACTAAATGGACAAAATTCAGGAGGGGAGGGATGAGCTTGAGGGTTGACCTAGTGGTACAACAAAAGAAGTGTATAATATATTTCAAATACCCATTTTGCCAATGCTAAAGCTTTTTCTTTCCCAGTAGAGAAAATAAACAGCAGTAGCTTCTCCAATACAAGTTTTCCAGCTCTGTTTTATTTGGTCTTCAAAAGGATGTGGCTGTATCCCCAATTACGTGATCTTCTTACATATTTTTAAAGCTTCTTTTTCATCACTCTACTAAGAACCTGTATTCAAACAGTTTAGAATAATGAAGTTCATAATTTCTGAGACAGAATTGGTGAATATGCTGAGAACAAAAGGGAAAAATCATAATGGAAAAAAAAAGATTTATATTTTTTTAACTATTTGGTCTTTACATGGGGCTTTCATATTTCTGCAGCTGATCCCAGTGTGGATTAGGGATAATAAACAGCCTATTAATGGAGGCCTGAACTAGGAAATGGAGTTTGAATCAGCAGCAAAATTCAATGGCTGGTGAAGGTTAATAACTCCATTACTACCAGCTCTATTTTTTAGCCGTTTGAAGAGCTAGGTGTTAGCCTTATCTTACTCCTCATTAATTGAGCTAATAGAACCCCAGTGACCCTACCATGCTGCCATTATCTGAGAGTTTACCAGACATGGACTAGAATACTTATCACTGAATATGTATTCCTCAGATTCATTTTTTATATCAGAAATATTTTTGTTAAAATAGGTTGTCTTCAGGTTTCTTTTTTTTTTTTCCCCTTTCCTTCCTGCCTTCTGTAACAGCTACATATTTGGAAATTAAATGTAAATGACTTAATTAAAATCCTATCAAGGAACAAGCTAAGTCCCAAAATAGTTGCATCAAGGAAACATAATAGTGATTGAATTATTCTGACATGAAAAATCTTACAGGGCATTTTTAAAACTTTGGCCTAATTTAAATGATAGCTATTGTGTATTTATAATAGAGGTATTTTTAATTGATGGCATAAAAAAAAAGATGAGTAACAAAGAAGAAATTTTATAAAGGGAAAAATACAGAAAAATGACTTGCTAATCAAGGCACTAAATCAGTACAATACATTTTGCCTACACAAGGGACAGGGAGAAACAGTAGGTAAATCCAAATGACCTATGGCTTATTTTTTAAAGAAAGTAGTAAAAATAATAGATCAATTTCCATTTCAATCGTTCTTGATTTTTGTCTCCTCTGATTAGAAACAGCTCCCTCTTACCAGAGCCATTTTCTTTACTGTCTGTTGTCTTCACTAATGCTAATTGTTTTCCTTTTTATTATCACTTTGCACATCAGTGCTCCCACCCTAGCTACTCACATCCTCCTCCTTCAAGTCTTCAATGCCAAGCAGACTGACCGGTCTGGTAAAATCTAATGGGAGAGTCCCTGGGAGCTAAAGGGGGCAGGACAGAGGCAGGATCTTCTGCAGGTCAATGGTACGCTTATGAAATAGAAACATCATTTGGAAAATGTGTCTCAGGTGATTAACTCTCACTTGTCTTCCCCACCCCAGCAGAGGTGCTCACCCTCTTAGCTATGCTGACTATACATTAACTGTGTAGCTATGCTCTGGGGGAGCAGAACACCCTGGCCTAGAGACAGAAACGACAAGGGTTTTTCCCCACCAAAATCCGGTATAGATTGTGCTTATCAGGCAAAATGAACAGGTCTTCCTCTCACCTGGACTGGTGATTGACTCGTCTGCTTGACTGATCCCACTGAGTGAGTGGGATCCTTTTAATCCACGGTTGCTACCCCTGTAGCCTTTTCCGAGCTACAATAATTCAGCCATTGTGTGGTCTCTTGGTGCAAGTCTTTACAGACTTTACAGACTTACAGACTTGTTCATCGACAGGTTTTAATGAAGGCAGTTACCTTTGTTTTCCTGATCCACCTCTACTGCAAGAGGTGTCACTGAACACTCCATAATAGGCAAAATATTTCAGGGAAGCATAACTATCCCATTAACCTTTTGCGTAACAGCTGTGCATAAAAAGGCATACATTTGCTCTGGCATCAAGGCTCTATCAAGCAGTCATGCCCACAGGTTACTTTATAGTGTCAACTAAATCTTCACATTTAGTGCAAAAAGCAGCACATACACAGCCTTTAGCCCAGCACAAAACTGACAGAAGCGGCTCCTTAAACAGATTCCTAAGGTTTCGTCATCGATGGAGAATCCTTATTCTCCATTTTCCTTCTCTTCTGTAGTAGATTGTGCTCTCTTCCCTCCTAAAATAACACTCATCTGAACAGTAAAATCCTTCTATGGACTTTCTGTGGGATGCTTCATTTGCTGCCACAAACATTACTTCTTGTTTCTTACTCTGCTCCAGCAAAAATAGGAGGTATATTTGGCTTCAGTTATGGGAGGCAGATATTATTTTTAGAAGTCACCTCATACAAGCTCCTTTTGATGGCTGGAGCTTGTTTGGTGAAATCCTGGATATAGCAATTAAGGAGATCTCTGATCTCAGCAAGCTTCCTAAGTCTCCAGGAAGAGAAGGAAGAAAAGCTTTTACTTCTAAGCCAAGATTTTTTTATTATTATCTTTTTAAGGACACAAAACCACACGCAGAATCCTTTCATTCTTTTTGCTGCTGAAAGAAAGGATATTTTTCTGCAGTAGCTACCCCTTACAAATGAAGAGACATCGGGAAACCTGAAGACTTCTGTCCTGTTTTCCCTTACGTTGAAACCATTTTTCTGTAAAGATGCCACCCGCATAAAGGTTGCCTTTCTGAACTCAACACCTAACTAGAGAGAGAGACAGAGAGAGATTTCCTACAAGAAACTGAAGATTACTGAATGTGGTAGCCAAATTCTGCCATGTTTGCACTGAAAATCTCCTCCCATATTTTTCAGGAAACTGAGAGGAAGGGAACCTGCACATTTCCATCTTGTGAGGGGAGAGTATGTTGATCTGAGAACTGCCTGAAAGAAGAACCAGACTTTTAAAACCCTAATTCACAATGACAACTTCATGGGTCTGATCTCTAAAATCAACAAAGACAGTTCAGGGCATTCACCTGAGACAACTTTTGTTCAAAGAATGAAATAGTCATGGGAAATCAAAGTGTTAGCATTTAAGTACCAGTCAGATCATCTAACCTATGCTTTTCCCCTCTGAATTCTCTTTGCTTTGGTGACCAAAACCTGTGAATAAAAATCCTAACAGCGTCCCTGAGAGCTTATCAAACTCACAGACCCATTGTCATTCTAAATATTTCTTCATGGACTAAAGCAGTCATTTTTCAAAATTTTACCTTAATTTCATCAGTAGTTTACATACAAAAAGAACCATATACATGTGAGTCTTATTTTTTGAGAGTTAGGAGCTTTTTGTAAGGGAAATACTCATTTCAAGAACCGACTGGAACCAGAAAAACTTGAAAAATAAAACTGGGGGAGGAAAACTTCAATTATACTGGTGTGGCAGCATTTTAATATAAACTGGGTAAAAGAACACTTATTGATAAAACTAATGAGTGTTTTGAATGTTTGAGAACAGTGGATAGAGACACTATCTGAGAAAGAACAATAGGAAAAGGAGGGTTGGCCAGTGCTGTCAAGCATCTCAGGTTGTTGATCACTTGCCATTTACTTCAGTGGTGTGATAGCAGAAGTTGGCTGAATATTCTGAGTAAATGTAGAAAGGTCACTGTTACATCTGTACATGTTAAAGTTTAGTTTATGAAAGTCCATTACTGCATTTTCTGTCTGATTTTTCACCAGGGCAGTTACTTTTAAATATGTTAGAAATGTACCTTACCTTTGAACTCTGTGATTACTAAAATTCAGGATTTTTTAATTAAAAACTTAGGACAAGATTGTGCCAGCCGCGCTCTGATTTAGAAGTCTCTTTGGATCTGAGACTAATCCCAAAGTAAGCCGTTACTCAGAGCTAGTGTGGCTGGCAAAATTGGCCCATGCTGAAAACCACAGGCAGAACAGGCATTATGCTGCTTTTGCTTAGATTCTCCATGCTGAAGATCTGGGAAGACAAGTGCATCAGTCTGTAGCAAATATAATACGGCTTGGGTGATTAAAACTGTCAAGTAATATTGCATATTGAATGGAGACTAGTTTGTCATTACCATGAGGATTAGAAAGTGTAATCTTCATTAAAACATCAGTGGATTTACTGCTGTTTGCCTTGGAACAAGATATTTGCTCAGAATTTTCTAGTAAGTAAATTTAGCAAGTGCAGGGCAATTTAAGAGAGTGGAGCTGAATAGTGTCATAGTTTATGCTGCAGGAAAGATGTTGGAATGATCCCTTGTGTCTGATAGGTGCACTGGATCTAATTCCCTTGGTCTGGATCACCTGCAGTCACATAAATGTATTAATCACTATCACTTATGTTGGCTTCCTTTGGCTCAGGTGTAAGTGGTGACCCAGTGTTTTTGTGCTGTGTAAGGGTTATAATTTCTGTCCCTAAATGCATTGTGTTCATAAAACTGTGTATTACAAAACTCTGTCCTTTGTGAGGCTTGAAATACGTTTTGGCTAAGGCTTTCCTCTGTCCCACAGAGGTTTTCATCTTGTCCTTTTCTAACAGGTTACTGTATTTCTGAGCTTAGAAAGACCCGTATCATGCTTTGCATGTGATCGAAATTTCAATATATATGTATTTGTCATCTAAGATTGTTCTGATACAAATGCTGATTAGTATCCCACAGATATGCACTGCAATGATCCAGAGAGAAGTCTGATTTTTTGGTGTAACTGTCCTATCCAAAGACCATGGTATAGCAGGTTAAGAAATAAGCATTTCGTTTAACCTCCAGGAAATGCTGCCACGTTTGTGAACGTGATTTAAACTGATTTTCAGACCAAGTATATAGGAAGAGTTCCTCCTCATGTATTCAGTGAAATCAGAGGATTTGTACTGGCCTTGCACTGGCCCCAAAGTTGAAGAGAACAGAAAGGAAATAGAGAAATCACGTCTTCTCAACCCCTTGAGCCTTCGGACTTTTCAGATTGACATATAACTTTCTTAGCCGTGTTTCCAGTAAAACACTGAACTATCAAAGCTAAGTCGTGGGTATGGCAAACTTGCTGTATTTTTTTAAAAAAAAATAGTTTCTCCTTTGAAAAGTGCAGATTCCTCATGGATTGCTGTCTCTGGTTGTACATTTCTAACTGCCGTGGATGAGACCACATAAATATTACTAGAATAAGAATTTTCATTGGCTTTCATACCACCATTTGAAATGTAATTGCAGCCTGAAAACTTGCTTTTTGTTGTCGTTGTTGTTAAAAATGTTATTGTCAGTCCATTAATACTGAATCCAAGGCTTTATTAACTTTCAGTGAAGAACTTGCTGGAATGCATTTTGCCCAGTGATCACTAAAGAATTCCATGTATTCCAATTCTGGAATTCTTCCCGTAAGTAGCTGTTACTCAGATAAAATCATCCAGTAAAATACAGCAAAGCTAGTGATGGCAGAAGAGAAGCTTGGACATAACGGCAAGGGAGATCTAGGACCGGATTCAGTACTTACGGTCTCACCTATGTCCTTCTTTACATTTGCCTTACACCACAGGCAGTTCAATCAGTACACCTACCAAGTTGTCCTGTCTACAAAAACTTGACAGGAGCTTCTGATCATCTTGTTTTACTGCTAAGCATGGGAGAGCTCCGTATTCAGGTTGAATATTTGTTTTTATTTCCTGACTTGCAGAGAATTTCTCCAGTGGTTCCTAAGTTTCTAATCGTGCTGTCTTCCTCTCCCCCACCCCTACCTGACCCTGCTATAGATCTCAACTGTTGTTTTACCTTGTTGATGTTTTGTCTATATTTGCTTTAACCAGATGCCCCTCTTTGCATGCAGCACTGGGACTCATCCCCTCTTTCCTATCAACAATAATTAGCCTTGTAAGACTAATGGAAGAAATCGTGTCTAATTACCCTGTTGAAGGCCCAATTATGTTATTAACATTTGTGGGCTATAAGCTAATGATGAGGAGAGCCGCTCATTTGCATAGCATTAAGTTAATTGAGCTGGAAGCTATGGGGTGGATAGCAGCGATGATAGCAGGATTCTGTTACAGAATGGATAATGATGACCGGAGCAGGACGATTCACCTGACAGGTTTATTAATTAACAGCTATCTGATTACCTAAAAGAAATGGCAAGTGGCGGTCCTTCTGAAAGAAGCTGCAGTATTTTATTTTTTTTTAATGAAAGATTCTGTGTCACTGTTGATTCTAGGGGTGATTTATGATAATGGCAGCGAAGCTCTTTACTGGAAGCCTGCACATAAGCCTGTTCTGGGTCCAGCCTCCCCACCCTTACAAAAATGCCCTGGGAATGTCTGATAATTTTAAATACATCTAATTCTTACCTGGTGCACTCAGTAGGGCTGCGCCAGTGAATTTGTACGGTTGTATGAACGGCATATTTTGAGGATCCCTAATAGTTACGTATCCTTTGAGTTTTGCCCTCGGAAGAACTGGGTGGTTTGATTTTTATAAAAGTATTTTGTTCATTATGGTTTTAGGGAGGATTCTCTGTTGTATTAGGGAAAAAATAACCATAAGCCTTTAGTATTTCAGGCTTTCCTGCTATGTACACTCTGCAAGTGAAAGTGAGTGCCCTTACCTTCACTTTATTACCAGGTACAAACAGTTATGCAAAGTTTTTGGGCCTTTTAAGGAACAATTTTTTATTATTATTTAAATCCGTTAAAAAGAATAAAAATCTATCTTTTCCTGTTTGATTAGATGTCAGCTTCTGCCTGGTTAAATCCAAACACATTGTAATTCACAACAGATTCAGTCAGTCTTGTTTGAGCTGTAGTATCGTGGAGATGAAAAAACGCCGCTCTGTTTAAAAAGTTGCCTGCACTAATCAGTCCAGCAGAAGGCTGAGAAGCTTGCGACATGGGTGCTCTTTGTTAGAAAACCACAGCGTAGTTCTGAACATACTGAAATGTCAAATACAGCTTCCTGTCAGTGGATCTTTTTAGATTTTTTTTGCTACGTTGAAGAGCCCATTATTAAATCATGTGAACTCCAGACCTCACCTACTGACTAAGGTACCCAGTTCATCCCGAACTACCTTTGACCAGACTTGTTCCAGGAAAAAAGAGAACACTACAAATTTTAACCTTGCAGAGAATGACCTTTTATCCAGTTAGATGGTGTGATGATTTGTGTTTCAATAGTAATAGATTTGTGAAGAGTAAAGATCTATGGACAAAATACAATTAGCAATATTTTGCTGTTGGAGATCTTGCATTCAGAAAGTCTCCCTGCATTCTGGGGCTGGCGTTTGCTGGGTACAAAAGAAGCTGAGAACATTGCCTTGATCTGATGTAGTTTACTAGATGCATGCAAACATTTGCAAAACACCACAGGTGCTTTTGGTCATAAGGAGAAGAGAAGAAGAATGGAAAATCAAAAATGAAAGAAGTAATTTGGGAGAATAGCTCATGGAGCTGGCTAGCAGTCTGATGTGTTTTCTGCGTAAGACCAGCAGCTGCCAGCAAGGATAAAGAGTCCAGCTGTTAATGCTGATTGAGGGAGAGTGACTGTAGCTGTGGACACTTGTGTGATGTGAAGCAAGTTAGGGAGAAGTGTCTGTGTAGCATTTACGAGAAGCATCTTCCAGCACACGTGTCAAAATTACCTAAAAAGGTTGCTCAGGAAACCTAGCACGATAAATAAGTGTCTGTGTGGGAATTTAAACCCTACGTCCTTCTGGTTCTCATTAGCTGTCTGTAATCACTAACCCATACAGTCAGTGGTGGATAGAAATATCTTTACTGTATAAATTAGCTTTTCTGTGAGGTGTTGTGTAGTTCACTGCAATGCCTCGCTGTATAAAATAGACAAACACAGCATTGAGCCTAGATACAATAGATAAGGAATTATGTATTTAATTCAGAGTTCTGTATAGAGTGCTCATAAAAGCTTGATCATGATAGAGAGGCCAATAAACGTTTGGGAACATAAATATTTCTGTAGGAAATGGCTTTGTGAAACATTTAGCTGTTGAGTAATAAGAAGAACAGAGCAAATCAGAGGAGCAGAAATCTCTAGGTACTAATCTGATGGGTTATATATGTTACAATGATGATAATGTTGAGGGAGAATTTTTGAGTAGCAGCAAAATACATTGAGTCCTGCGCTTTCTACTAATGTCTTCATCTTTTTGTGCTTGCCCAACTGACCATCTCAGCTGCTCCACAATTCAGCTTTAAACCTAGGAGCTCTGAGCTACTGCTGTCTTTGAACATGCCATGTAAGTTCTCTGAATTTGCAGGAGCTGAGTGCTTTGAGCAGGCAGAGGAGCAAAGCCTTGGAACCTCAGACTCGCACAAACCCACCTGTCAGCTCTGCTGTTGGGACAAAAACATCTGTCAGAGGGACACGGTTCTGGCAGATCTGGTGGCAGCTTCTACCAAGGGACAACCAGGAGAAAGCTGGGTATGGACCGGAGGCAGTAACTTCTCCAGGCAACACAACAGCACTAGAAGAGAATACATGCTGTGTCCTCAGGCACTTTACTACTTGTATGACTGAGTGCCTGATGTTCCCAGTCAGGAAGGGAAGTAGTGGAATTAGTGGAAAAGACGAGGTAAACTGAGTGCATTTGATCTTCTGCTGTATGACTACTTCTCGTGATAAAAAAAAAAAAATGTTGGGCAAAATCAGATTCCGATAAATTGGATCATTGTACAATAACATGAGGAGGGGTAGTAGGTAGTGGGTTTTGATCTGAGCGCACAGCCCACAGACTCTGCAGAAGGACGGGCAGCGTTTGTTGTCAGGGATGGGCTGCAAGGGAAAATGTAACTGCCTGAGGATTTCAGAGGAAATGATGCTCTGGGTCTCTGTCTTTTGTTTTTCTGGAACATCCATTACTTGAGTATTTAGGCATTGGTCCAGGCAGACAACACAAGGAAATATATTTTAAAAAATCACACATCAAAAAGTATTTTAAATGACCACATTTTAGAACAAACATTCTGGCAACACAGCTGGTGCTCTTGTCAGTCTGTAGGCTCGAAAATACGAGAACCAGTAAGAAAAATAAAAACAACCTAGGAATAGCTAATCAGGTTAGAAGTGATGTTTTGGCTGCAAGGATTTTTGAGTGCTGTAGAGAAAAATAGAGTAAGATTAGAAAATATTTGTCCATCCTGGATGACAGATGTGGGAGAAGATGTTATCATTTGTTACTTCTCTTTTTTTCCTCTGAAAACAGCAGTAGCAATGAGCTGGCAGGCACAGTGAAATGCAGTTAGCAAAAGTAATGGGAGTTGAAAGTTTGACCTTTTGTGATGGAAATTTGATATGAAAAAAGAGGCTTTTGATAATTTCTCTATCCAATCAGATATGGGAGATGTCTTGATCCTGTTTGCTCATTTGCATGCCGACTGATCTCATTTGAAAACCCAATCATTCAGAAATATTGGGACATCAACAGAAATGTTACAAGCAAGGAGCTGTTTTATCTGAAAGGTCTGCAGGATGTCATCTCTTGTTTTTCACTCCAGTGGCCTGATCTCTTCTTCGTGATTCCGTGTTTTTATTGGCAGGATAAGTTGAGCATATTGAAATGCAAATAGCCCTTTCCACATTGAACCAAAATATAGAAGTTTTTTCTGTATGATTGATTGTATCCAGGGCACTTCAAAAGCAACAAAGAAAATACTTTTCTGCAGTGCCTCTGATTTCTTGACATTGCCAGGTTTTGACGGTTCCTGTTAGCAGTCGTTGGTAGAAACTGATTCCTGGGCTTGCGTCTCACCTCTGCTTTCTCCCCACGGAAGGCCCACGCTGATGCAGTTCACTGGTTCTGGGACCAGGGTGCGAGATCGAGTTTGTCTGCATGGGCACACATACACTTCCAAGTTATTATCCCAGGTGCTGTCACGAATATATTCAATAGATCTAATGAAATTGCAGAGGTTTTTAATTCAGAGTCTACCAATATCACATACTGGCTTTCAGCTGTGTGTATGACTGTCCAGATACTTACCTGGCTAGTCAGATTTCAGATCCTAGGCACTGCCCACTTAGCTGAGTTTAGGATCAACTTTATCTCCAAAGCAATTTAACCTTTCTATTTTCTAGAACAGGCAACCCAGTTTCCACATGACTCAACCACACAATGGGTTAATTAACGGTAGGTTTTCCTGCTGTGTAACTGGTATCATTACCCTTTATTTCAGGGAGTGCCTATTAAGCCAATATCTTAAGCCAATGTTTTGCATTTCTTAATCCAGAAGCTAGGAACAAACTAACAATATATAGCACTTCTGAGTAAAGGAGGTAATTTAAAATAATCTCTTTTTTTGGCATAATACCTTTCTAACATCAGGGTCAAGCTCTATGAAAAATATTTTTTCTTTAGTACTGCAAATTTTTTTCCCCACCTGGTTTTCCACCTTGACAACCCCTACCCTGCTAATGGGAGTGCTGTCCTGGGAAGAGAGACAAAAAAGCACCTTCTTTCAGGGACTGTTTAGGGTTATTCTGCTTTGTAGAAAAATGTAAGTTTTCACTAAGTGTAAGTTTCTTGCCTCCCTGGTGAATACCTGCATTGGACTGCAGAGGTTCTCTGCTTTTCTGGTGTGGTGTAATTCTTTATACAAAACAGAACGATTCCAGCAGAAGAGGACAGAGATGGATTTTATTACTTTAGTGTTGTGGCATTTGGCTGGGAGATGGTTCATAACTGGAATGTCAAAGAGAAGCTGGCACATTTTAAAGAGTTACCCTGAGAAGCAGCTGTTGGCTGTCCCTACCTAACAAAACCTCTCTTAAAATTGGTCTATTTGTGTGCAGAGTTTTGCTTCTGGCACACCCTCTTGGATTCTCTGGAATGGGCAGATTTGGAGAGGGGATTTCATGTCCTGTGCTGTAGGGTGGGGCACATGAGGAGGAGGTGAGCAGGTACCTGGGCTCATGGACCGACAGAGGAGGCAGCAGGGAGGGCACTCCGCAGGGGCTGCTTGCCACAGCCCTCGCCTGGAGGGAACGGATGCGAGGGAGGGGATGAACCAGATTATAAGCTTTACATAATGGGATGTTTTGAAAGTCGTTTAGTTGGTATTTGTACAACACTTTGAAACGTAAAGCTCTAAATTAGGCAGGAGATCAAGAATTACCACGGTGTTCCTCAGGTGGGTGACGATATGCCTGACTAGGGACCCACAGAAGCTCCCTGTCTTCATCATTGACCTACAGAAATAGTATACTAACTCGGCTTGTTCTTTATTCAATAGATTTCGAGGTCTAACCGCAATTTAGTGCATCTATTTGTGATATTCATCTACACCTAATTTCTTCAGCACTAGATGTACTTCTGTGTATGGGTTGGGAATTTCACTGCTAGAAGAATGTGTCTGTTTCTGAGTGAGGACAGGAGTACCTTGACTGATAGGCCTCTTCAAATCCAGAGAATCCGTTTCATCAAATCCTGTGGCCTGTCAGCTAGGGGAGACTGCTTTGTAAAACAGCAGAAATGGTAAATCCCTCCATTCTCTGTGTAATAAACTGAAGTTGTTGGTATGAATAGCTGGTACAACTCGGCAGCTCTCCGAATTAGACACCGAGTGTTTTCCCAGATGGGAAATCAACCCCCTTCATCTCTCATGTATTTTAGAATATCGAACCATGTAAGTTAAAACATGATGCATTATTCTCGATAACCGCAGCAATGTAGCTCCTTCCTGCTGGATTTTTTTAAATATACTCCTCTCTCCCCACCTATTTCTGTTGCTCCTCAGTATTAAAAAAAAAAATCCTGCAGCTTAGTTTACCAATATTTTCTCTGTGCTGAAGTCAGCATAGAATATTAGTGTCCAAAAAGTTGTAAAACAAAAGACTATCATATGTTGCACCTTTTAATCATGTAATTGCTGAGTGACATTTAACTCGGAGGCTTTAAGTTACTCCTTTGTCAGCCAGCCTTCTCCTTCTGCCCTTCGCATTCCTCCCTCCTCTCGAAGCAACCTGCTTTTGCAGAGTAGTGCTTTAACTACACTGAAGTTTGGCTGGGCTTCTACATATTACAGCAGCAACACGAAAGCAAACAATTGAAGTATTTGAGAACAATGAAATATGTATGGCTATCTGTGACAGCCCTATAAAGCAGAGCAATTAGCCGCGTAATCCGAGAAAGCCAAAGCGACCGGCAGCCCACGGTTCCCTATTAGTTAAATGCTTTTTGTACGTCCTCATCCCATCAAATCAACTAACACTTCCTTTAATTGGTTCATGAATTATACAGCTTGGCTGCATTATAATTTAATCACCAGTAAACATTCCTGGGGCCCGCTGTAAAGTGTATAGCGCTCATTAATTCCTTAATTTCAGCAGATGGAAGGGGAGATCGGATGAACGGTGGCAGTACAGAGCGCCTTGGGCAATGGAAGAAGGAAAAAAAGGTGGGGGGCCGTTTAGGTTTTTTAAGGGCTGTCAGAAACTCAATCTGTGAGCTGTCAGCAGCTTGGACCCGTTTCCCCCCGCCTCCCCCTGCCTTCACCCCACCTACTGCTGCAAGTGACTGACGGATTCATATGGAGGCTTGTCAACCCGTCTTTAAACATCAAGCCAGCGGGTAAACCAAGCCCAATGTAAATTAATTCTTGTCTTACGGGCCCCCCTTTCTCTGTCCCCATGAATATTTCATGGCGGGCAGCATAAATATTAATTCTAATAGCTCTGCACAGTGGTTATTATTTCTGTTTTATGACAAATATTCATAAAATATTCAGGACCCTTTTTTAGAACATTTACACACTTGATTGTGAAATTTTCCAGCTTCCTGGGGACACAGTAAACATATTGGGGTTCTCTTGATGGACTTTTTTCTCTCTTAATTAATACTACGCCACATTAATATTTAATCAGATTTAGTTTTCTTTTCCCCAGAAGTGAACCCTATTACATTTGAGGATTTATTTGACAGTATTTAAACAGGGAATTTTTATTCCCTATTATGAAATTGGTTTCCTTTGACACATATATAAAATGACACATTATAATCCATTCTTTTATTCCCTCCCCTTGCCCCCAAATCATACACTTTCTGGTGTCAGGTCTTTAATTTATCTTATATACCAAATATCCTACCAACAGCAAAAGTTAGTGTTTAAATGATGGGAGTGGGGGGACTTTAATGTAGCATTTTATAAGAACACTTAAGTTTAAGCATAATTTACTATAAATTTGATTCCATTTATTAAAAAGGAAGAAAAGTACAGGTTTCCTTGTTGGAAACAGGAGGTACTAGAGAAAAGCTGCAGATAGATAGCAAAGGCATCCGTTCTGATATGAGTTTGCTAGTGCTTAACCCTGGAGTTCTTGCTCCACTCAAAATTTGCTCTGCAGAATCTCATTAATGCAGGGGAGGGTTGCGGGCATCTAAGGAAACACGTCTGCGTTTGGGGGAGCGGATTCAGGTTCCTGACCTCAGGCCTCTGGGGCTGCAGAGGCTTTCGATTATCTGAGACTGAGTTTGATTAACCTTACGGATTGTGGAAATCGTGCCAGCCACATTACTCTAAAGCAGTGCTGGCTGCCATCTTATTCTGTGATTCATAAAGCACCGCTGGAATGAACTCCAGGGGGAATGCAAAGATGCTAGAATAACAGCTGAGAGTAACAAGGAGGCAAAGAATAGAAACGAGGGGAGAAATGTAAAGCAGTTTTGCATGGAGGTAGTAATGCATCCAAGCCACTTATTACGTAGGGAAAGAGTTAATATTGCCTTAAAGAAGCAATTCAAAAGAAGCTTTAAAAATGCACCGAAGCCCCTAGTATGAAAACATTTGCTCTGCATATGTGTGCTTCTCGCCGCGCTTATGTAACGTTTACACAGCCGGTAGCTCTTCAGACCGCCATTGGGTGGAAGGGCTCTCGCTGCCAAAAGGCCTGGGGTTCTTCGCTGCTGTAAGCCTGCGTGGTGCCAGTGGAGCTACTTTGCTTTACCCCAGCCCGAGACCCAGCCCATTGTTCTGTAAAGCAGAGAGGCAGCGCTACCCCGCCAGCCTGCGCCTGGTCCCCGCGTGTAAGGCGCCGTGGCACCCGCCGCGATGCTGCTGAGCCAGCCGGCTGCTGGGAGGGACCCTGTCCCCTGGCTGCAGAGCTCGAGCACATCTAACCACATCTAACCGGTGGGTGGGAAACATCTAACAGAGTCAGAACTCCGCGCCGCTGCTGAAGGGAACGGCTGCAGCTAAAAAGGATGTTGTTCATCCTCCCCTGGCCAGAAGCCACGTCCTGGGAATAGCGCCCCAGTTAACTGCCTTTCGTCGTCGCTCGGCAGAAATGCAGCCGTTTGAAAAGAAAGATCCCATGCCCGCAAATAGCTTGTCATCAAATGAATCATTATAGGAACTCAGCGAGGAAAGCGCTCGTGCCGATTAACCTGTTTTAGTCTTTATGCAACATATTTTCCCTTATGGTCAAAACCTAGAGGGTGAAATTACTTCCCAAAACAGAAGCAAGCATCTTTCCTCAGAAGATATCCCAGCACTTGAAAGACATTGGTGAATAAACCTCCCAACAGCTCCTTCCATAAATAAGAGATAAGGATCATTTCATCCATCGCAGAGAGATGCAGAAGCAGCATTTAGGGTAGGAAGTAAACTAAGATCCATGTTCAGTCGGTCGTGCAGCCTTAGAAGATCATTTGTAGTCTGGGTACCCATGGGCAAAATACCAGGTTTATAGCTACATTGAAAGAAAGTGGAACAAGACTGGGGGAAAGTTAGATGGGATCTATGTAACCAGTTTAATATTTAAGAGGGAATTCGGGGATGCAGAATGTAATTATGGAAATACAAGGTGTGCTGAATCCTGTGGCTGGGCCCCTGATTCTTGAGAGGAGGCTTAGCCAAGGTTTCAGGTTCCAGGCGTGCCTATACTACAAGAAAGGGAACATTCGTTAGGGGAACTGCTTGATCCAAATCAGGTGTCCGCCTAAATAGTCAATACAGACAAGATGACCTGGGTTTTAGCTGGGAATAGTCACTTGGATTCAATTCTGAATTCCCTTCTTACCCATCACCTTGAACCAGTACCTTGGTTTGCCATATCCTTGTGATAACTCAATGGTTCTACTCAGGAAAAAGATGTTTTTGCAAAGCAGATTTTTCTTGTGTCTTGGCCAAGCCTGCCTTCTTACCTGTACTTGGCTTGCTGTTCTCGTGTGATAAAGAGGTTTGTAGTTTTGTGCATTTCTGGAAACTTTTAAAAACCCCCAAAATGTGGTCAGTTTTAACAGGGGGTCTTACAGTTTAGACAAATTCAGGACAGTTGTGAGAGATGCTGCTTGTCTCCCTGACAGTTCAGGCCGTAATGCCCCCCAAGGCTTTTTCATCCTTTTGTGAGAACTGTGGTATTTCCTTCTCCGCCTGCTTTGGTTCTGTTTTATGAGCCAAAAGGAGGAGCATGCATTTGTGCCAATGGTCACACAAGGATTTTACCTGTGGTAGCCTTCCAGAGAGCTGCTGCATCCATGCACTTCAACAGTCTCATTTCTTTTTCAGCTTTATAGCTCATTTACAAAAATTGTAACCACTGCATTGCCTGAGCTAAGTCCTCCAGGAGAGTTATTCTCCATAGGGAACTACACCACGGCATCAGATAAGCCTGTATTGATATCACCATGCTGTCTAAGATGTGTTGTGCCCTATCAAAGACTCCATTTTCTAGCCTTGAACTTGACATTTTCTGCTTGCCTGCTTAGAAAAGAGGGGAAACTTTGGTTCTTCCCTCTCCTTCCTCTCCTTCTTTTGCTCTCCCTCTCCCTCTCTCTTTCCGTTCTCTTTTGCTCACATTTACGGGGGGTTCTGTCAAAGTCCTGCCAGCAAAGTTTGCCGTTAACTTTGAGATCACACAGGCATCTGATCCTTTTTTTTTTTTTTCTTAAAGCAGGCTGATGTGGTATGTTGTAAACTGCCAGGAGCACTTGCTAATTTAGTAGTTAATGACAGTCACAGAGAGTGTTTTTCTTGCCCCTGGAGAGGCTTTAGACACAGCTGGGGTAGATTTGCCACTATCAATTATGCACAATTTTAAACAAGAATTGGCCAGCAGGGGCCTCTTTTTTTGCAGAGCGCAGAGTGTGAAGAATGGGAATATGGCAGCTGGTACCTGCCTACGAGGGGGAAGATATATAGGAGTCAAGAAAATAAGGGAAAGATTAATAGCTTACTATTTTTAAAGTTGCAGTTTCAACTCAAAAGTTTAAATGTTACATTAAAAGTGGCCCAGTGTTGGTATTTGTTGTTTTTGTTTGCTTTTTTGTTGGCTTTTTTTTTTTAATTCAAGCATCCTAACATTATTGCAAGGCTTGATCTGGCCCTAGTGGAGCCACAAGCAAGTCGGGAATCTCTGTGTTTTAAAAGCCAGCTAGGGAGTCAAGGTTCTGCCTCAGATACTACACCACATTCTCTTTTCATCCCTAAATGAAAACAAGGTATGAATTCAATTAGATTTAACAGTGTCGGTCAAATTTCACAGACAATAATTTTACAAAAAGAGCTTGGCTTTGGGCTCCCCTCCACTAATGTCAATCCCGAATAATTCCAGGTGGTAGGAAACGCCAAGGATGAGAATCCGACCTAAGTAAATAGCTCAGGTCCAGAACAGTCAACATCTGGATCGTTCATCTGGGTCAGGCTCATAAAGCGGCAATGTTTAAATTACAGGACCAAAACCTGTGAAAGGCCACGGCTTGCAGGCACAGCTTTGGATCTCCTGAGATGTGAAGGCAGCTGGCAGGGCAGCGGAGCCGTCCTGGAAGGTGACTCGGTACCTGTCTGGGCAGGGAATCATGCCTTAATCCCTAGCTCAGTGATATCAGATTCAGGCACACAACACTTTTTTTTTTTATGGCAACACATTTTTTCCATTGTAGGTGCTTTGAGTCAGTGACATAATATCCGCAAAACAGGAAAACCACCACCAAAAAATTCTCCTGAGGCCAACTCTCAGCACTGACAGTTGTTAATAACTTGGATTAACTAGGTTGTTTGCCATCTGGAACAAACGCGTCGCTCAGGATTAGAGGAGTGCTGCTGTGGAGGTCAGTAAGCTTCCTTCACTTGCTGTAGGGCTGTGACACATTCTTCCAAAAATGTCTCACGATCATGCTTGAAATAAAACTTACTTTTACCTTCTCCTCTCTCCGTTTGCAAAGGGAAGCCACCGTGATGCCCTGGTGACCTCTAAGATGTTAGACAACACTGACTAGTCCAAAGCCAGAAGCAACTGGAATGCTCTTTTGGAACACCAGAAGGCTGGCAGGAGAGCAGCGTTATATTCCAGCTTTTAGACACTCTACGTATTTCATCGTCATCCAAAGGCAGGCTAGTTCTCATAACAGGGCCTTTGACTAGGTACACAGTGACGGTGTCATCAACATTATTAACTTGTTTAAATTGAATCTCTGTAATGTATCTGAAAGCTGTAATAGATTAGATAAGTGATATCAAGTACAGTGGGAAGGAGGCAGGATTCTGACATGAGATTTTTTTTCCCTTCAGTATTTGTGTTCACAGTTTTATTACCTGTGAAAGCTAGCTGGCGGGCTGGACCTTCCCATCCCTCTCCTGGGAGGGCAAACAAAGGAGAGAGGACGGAGCTTTGCTTGTGGGTCGCTTGGCTTCACTCCTGCATCTAGCAGCGATGTTGCCACTCGGTGGCCTGGGGGACGTTTGTCCCCAGAGACCTGGGCTGAGAGGCTCTACCAAGCTACACCCCACAGAAACCAAGAAATTGGAACTGGATGCCAGTGATTTTTGGTTGGCACAAGGTAGGAGCTGAGCCCGTGATTCGGGGGTGAGGATTCTTCGTACATCTCTGCCCAGCCTCTCCGGTGAGCACCTCTCGGTGCTGCTGACTGACACCACTCACCTGTTGCAGAGCTGAACGAACGGCTTGCCAACTCTGAAAGAGAAGCTGCTAGATGCTAATCTAGCAGCATAATGTGGTATCCTTTGATATGAGGCTGTGTTTCCTTGCCTCCCTGTCTACCAATTCTGATGACATCTGTTTCATATTTCTCCTTGATAGAAGTTGTGACACATTACAACATACAAAGCCTGGCTGATTCCTAAAGAGAGCTTCACAGATCATGCATTTATGTGGGGGGAAAAAAAAATATATTACACTCTGTATGTGAAAGGGGCCAACCCCTGCTTGAATCCAGTACATGCAGGGAGTTGTTCCAGGTACTGTGCTAAATGCTGGATCAAGGTCGTGGATGCAGGCCTCTTTCTTAGAGGATTTCCAAGAGAAATCCAGCGAAGGTGTTACCTGGACAGTTTGAGGGTCTGGTTTATGTGATCAGGATCACAGCAGCTGAGAGGTGGACACAGGAAATGTTGCTCAGAAATACCTTGAAGCTACCAGGAATAGCAGAAGGCTGGCACCTCACAGAGTGCATGCGTGTAAATGGGGTTTACTCGTGTGAGTAAGCCTCCTGGGGCTGCAGAATAGACTGTGTGTGTTACGTGTCTCCTTCAAAATGATAATAAAGCTTTCTAATTGGAAGTATTTTAAATCTACCTGATAGTTCTGTCTGTGTTTTTCCCCTTCATCTTTTTCCTGCTTCTGAACAATTTTAAACTGACAGCCCCGGGGCGCGATGTTTTCTCTCATCTCCGGGGATGTGCAGTGCGGCGGGGCGAGGCGTCCCACCTCCAGCTGGAAGGACAGTAAGACGAGGAGTTGGTGCTGTATATTGTGCCTGCCTTTTTACAACCCATCTGGGGGAAAAAAAATCCATATTAGCAGGGATGTCTATGCTCTCCCACATCTTCCCCCTACACTTTTCTTTAATGGTGACACCAGACTGGATAATAAGAAGCATCTTGTATAAAAGAGAAGGGAAGCTCAGACAAGGCTTTCAGAGTTCATTTTGTTGGCAGCTTTTTAAGTGGAGTTTTTTAGGCTCTTCTGTTTCAAACACCGTAATACTTTCTGAGTTAGTAACTATGAATTACGACAAGCTTTCTTGATATGCCAGGTTATAATCCTTTAGTGGTTTTGTTTATTTCAGAATATAATAGGGAGCCGTATCAATTATCATGACTGTATAAATGTTGTTCCTCTCTACTAGAATATTCATCTTGAGCTATATCATCAGATGTTACCTGTTCTGACAATCACGTTTTTGTGCCATTGTTGGGCAACAGAAACAAAGAAAAACAAAATGTTAAGAGTGTAAGGGATAAAAGAGTGTTGAAACTGTTGTTCTTTTCCTGTCTTTGGAATCTGCGAGATCTTGAATGTTTTATTCCTGGCTGTTATTTGTTACCACAGTGTGAATAGAAGTCATTATCTGTAAACATTTGAAAAGAGAGATGATTTTCATAACTTTAAATCCTACAAAGGATTCTAGTAATCTGCTATGTGCATGCCAAGGTAAAGCTCAGCCTTTCATCTGGTCTGATCCCACCCAGTCAGTGTAAAATGTTCCTTTGGTGAATGTCTAAAGCATACAGTATCTTTTGTGAGAGGCAGACAAAAACAAAAATAGGGAGTCTGGCCTTGAAGGCAGCAGCAGGAGTGGGAGTATTATAAAGGAAGATGTACTTAGAGACTTCAGGATTTGTGCAGTTGGTGAGAGTTTGTTTTCATAAGTTTTCAAAGGAAGCCTTCTTTTTAATTTTGCTGCAAATGAATCACTAAATGTGATCTTTGCCCTGAGCTGCTCTGTTGCAGTGGTGTCTTCCAATGGCCGTGTGACTCTCTCTAGCCCAGGGGCTCACGTCCTCTCATCCTCAGCAGTTTGTTGAGAATTTTCTGCTGACGAGTTTTTGAACTACAACATAAAATTAACAGAACTGTTGTAATGAACCGAACTGCCGAGGAGGAGTCACCGTGGGATGGGCACAACAGTTTATACTCAGCGGTGTAACGTGACTGGGGTCAATAGTGACCTCTATTGTTTTCTGGTTCTACGTCCTTGATTCAAATCAGGGCTCTTGTGGAACCCGTAGGGAACGAGTAGGCAAGTCCCACCCCATCCTCTGGTGAGAAGCTGTTCGTAGCTTGAAACCCACACCACTGACATCGAGGGTCTGGCTCTTCAAGATGCTGAGCAGCTATGTCTTGTTCAGACTCAGTGGGAATTGCAAATTCTGATCTTAAAATCATGCATTAAGATTTCCTCTAGCCGTCTCAACAGCAAGGCTGATTGTCAAGTGGGTTATGCCACCCTGCTGCCTTCCATGCCCCAACACTGTTCGCTATAGATCAACTCTAACAGAAAGGACACGGGATTGTCAGCAGCGTAATGTGACACGTATTAAATCTTAATACTCGTTCTGCTTTAAAGGATGTACGATAAGAGTGTGAGATAGGAGGACTCACTCTGTGGGGCTGTGTGGGGAGAAAAGGGTGAAAGAAGTGAAAGTGGACTAAAACAGCAAGAGGGAAAACATTGTCATTGGCACCGAGATGTGTTGTGCTGTTATTAGGGAAGGATCCGTAATATTGGCACACAGCTCTTTTTCTGTCCTTGACAGGAAGAGTAGCAATTTTTTATTTACCTGTTGCAGAATGTCCTTGTGATTGTGTTTTTCAGTTGGATTGAGTAGCTGGATTCAGAGAAAGATCAGAGGTAGCTGCTGGATTGTGAGTGGTCCATGACAGACTCTGATATTGGCTCCGACTGTAATTCAGCCACTGGCGTCCAGCCTGTCTGTTAAGCCCTGCCACTGCTCACAGAACCGCTCATGTTGCATATCAAGGAGCTCTGCCTTTAAAACCCAGTAACTGCTCTCCTCGTTTGAAGACTAAACAAGGTGGGAGAAGAACCAGAGAACTGAGCTCCCGTGCATATGTTAATACCTTCTGATTCACTAAGGCCTAACGGACACTTCCATGTTTCTGTGTCCTGTTCCTTTAGGGTAAGGATGAGCTCGTACTCTGAAGGTCACAAGTGCTGTTCTCAGGATGTTAATGCTCTTACTCGTTATGTTCTCCGTAGGGTGTTTTTCTTCAATCTTCCCTATGAATCCATCATGGAACGACTGTCTCAACGGAGGATCGATCCAGTCACTGGGGAAAGGTTAGCACTGATGTCTCATGTATAACGTTTTTTAAGACTGCCAGCAAGATGAAAGCACCAGGTAGAATTCATAGAAATCTAAGGAAAGTCAGGAATATTGTACTCATGTTAAGGGATTCCTTAAAAGAAAGGTTAAAATTTTCATAGCTACTCAAGTACCAACCCACCTACTGACTGCAGCAAGCTCCTTTTCTCAGAATAGGGCATTTTAAAATCCCAGAGAAATCTACAGCAGCAAGTAGCTCAGCTCTTAACACTGTAATGGTAACTAAATTGGCAGGTAAAAATAATGCTGAGGGAAGACGTCTGAAACCTAGCCTAAATGCACATGGTTTTCAGACATTCCCATGGGAATTTTGAAAGTTTCCCAGCTGGAGAAGATGGAAATCTTGCTGCATTTTACCTCCCCCACCTCCTGTGTTGGTTCTGTCTACTGTGAGATATTAATACATTTCTTTCTCAGTAGAGCAAACTTGTTTGAGTCACGGAGTTAGTGTAAAATTTGGTTCTCAAATGTGGCAGTTTGTCTTACTGGCAGTCCCATTGCCTTATTTCACCAGGGAGCTTCAGGTTTACTGTCAGCTCCACCCTTGTTTTGGGGGGAACCAGTACCAGTGAAATACCATCCTAAATACCTGCTGGACTTGGGGCAGGAATTCCAACTTCCACTTGTGCTGTTGTTATGATTAACATCTCGAATGGATAACTCCCCACACTTACACTGTAAAGCACAATTTTATTTTCTTAATGTTTAAATGTATCCTGTTGAATCAAAGACAAATACTGAACCCTCCAAGATTAAGTCCATAAATACTGGATTCGTGCCAAAGTGCTATGTGATTATTCAGACATCTCACTCTAGGTGTGACATTAACTGGTGACAGCAGCAGTGATTTGCTGTAAGTGTTCCCTTTGTTTTAGTAATAAGTGATGCGGTTGTTCAGAAGAAATGAACAGTACGAAGCAAATCATTCACACATCTTTGCATTTCTTACCGTTAGGATTAGCCTGTTCAGTATCTGCTCCAGTTAACACGCTTTCTTCTTCCAAAGTCTGGGTTTTATTCCTTCCAAATTCATTGTGAATTGAATTGTTTTAGATGCTGTATCTAATCCTCGGCATTATATTAAACCTGCACCACTGGCTACAGTGCAGTGAAGAGGGTGGCCTTCAGCTGTGCTCTAAATAATCCTAATGTGGAATGAACTCTGTGTCCACATCGTACCAGCTGGGGCTGTATTGCAGCTCTCTGCAGAGACACGGAGACTCTGCTTCTCTCCTTGTTTTTGCATGTATTGGCTTTACAGGACGAGGGATAAACTGGTTTTGTGTCATCAGAGACAAAGGGCACAGAAGACATCCAGTCAGAAGTAGAATTACTATGGCAGGAAATGTAAATATGTGTTTGCATTAGAGCTTTTAGCGATTGCTGAAAGCCTCTGGCAATACAGGAGCATTGTCAAAATACTTTTTGGTGTCAGCTGTCTGGGCAGACTGAGCTGGACTGCAGCACTGCTGCGGGACTCTGGTGATGAAAATCCTCTGACTTGCTAAAGATTGCTGACGAGATGAGTGAACCCACAAGCAGGAATTCAGGGAAGCCGAAATCTGGCATCCTGGAAATCAGAAGTAACTAAAACCTATTTTGGATTGAGGTAGCCTCTTTTTATCTGCAGCTCCTGTAAAAAAAGTGCTAAGAATTACATTCTACCTGGTGTCCTCCCAGAAACAGAGACCGAGGTAGGGTATTTGTGTCTTCTTAACTTCTTCCAGTGACCCTCCGTGCTGACAGCGTTAACCCTACTGGCCAGTGGCTTATCAAGAGAAAACAGGCCTGTCTTTCACACTCACGCCTGTGGTGATTTGGAGGCAGTGTTACGTGAGGGCTGTGCTTCTGCTGCCCTTCTGCCACTTGCTGGAAACATTCAGCCACATCCCTGCTAGTAGGAAATACTTGTAAAGTTTGGTTTTGGTGATACCAGCCCTGTTCTTGCACTTCTGAATCTTGCCAGGAAAGTCCCCAGTGTCCGAGACCCTTACACACGTTTTAAGTGCAGGTCCCTCAGCAGTGCCTGGACGCAAGGCTATGTTTGGACTCTGCTTCAGTGCAGAGAAAGCACTCAAAGTTCAACAGTTTTTTTTCTAATTAATGTCTAGTGTCAGCACAACGGTGCACAGCAAAGATTTTTAACAGATTTTTAAGACTTAAGGTTAGGGGTTTTAGGTGCTATTTTTAGATAAGAGTCAAAGATTACAAGTAAAACACGATACCTTGGGACTGGATCTGGAACAGCTCCAGAAATGCTTCATTGGGCACATGACAGGGATTTCTCCGCACCTTATGTGAAGTATTAAAACACTACCCGCAGTCTGTGTCACCTCAGGAGAAACTCTTGGTTCTTGAGCATCCAGCACTCCAGAGAGCAGGAAAGCCAAATAACTCGCCCTGCAATTCGTAATCATTGTTCTGAAACCCCAACCTAGAGCAGAAGGAGGCGCTTCCAATGAACTGGGATAGGCAAAACCCGTGGAATATCTCAGGCTTTGGCTGCTGTGCCCTCAGGCTGAGCTGAAGCGGTGACGTTTGTGTCTCATCTCCAGATACCACACGACGTTCAGACCAGCACCCACACCGGCGATCCAAGCCCGTCTCCGGCAGAACCCTAAGGACAAGGAAGAAAATATAGAGAAACGTGTGGAAACCTACTACAGGAATGTCAAGGAACTGGAGGAGTTTTATGAAGATGCCTTTTATGTCAATGCTGACCAAGATCCCCATGTTATCTTCGAGTTTATAGAAAGCTGTATCATTAAGCCCCTTCCATGTAAAAAGTTTAAATGCTTATAATTATTTCTTCGATAGCTGGCTTAAAATTTTTCCCTGTAATGTTTGCAGTCCAGTCACTGATGTAGCAAGTTCACAGGTGAACAGGAACTCAGTCAAGCTGTGTTAAATTTGAAGCTTACCAAGTTTAGATGAAGTACGGAGTAAGAAATTGTATTTTATGGGAATTTTTTGTTGGCTTTTGTTTTGTGATCTAAGGTATGAAGCACTGCAGCTACAAAAGTTCCTGTTTAGTTAAAAACATCCTTTTCTGAATCTGTGATAGAGTGAATAGTAGCTTTGTCTTAACTGTGTAATACCATGCAGCCAACTTGGATTATTAAAGCTATTAGACGTGTTTCTGTCTTAATGCACTCCGTGGTCTGCACAAGAACTACTTGGGACTGCCTGTCTCTCTCTGACAGTCTGCTGCAAGCAAACACAACAGCAAATAGAAAAATGAAGCTTGCAGCTCTGCAGTGCACTTTTCCCAAAGACAGCTGCAGTGTTTTGAGACCAGGATGCCTTCTTAACTCGACTTGCTTAAAAAGTTCTGCCAGAACAGCAGGACAGTCACGCTGTGGGTGCGCCGTCCTTCCCCACCACCCTGTTCTGCAGTTCCCCTACCAGGCAGAAAGACCCAGAGCACCTGAAAATAGTATCTAGAGCTATAGCAAATGGGTTGCAGGTTCATCACTTTCAGAGCCCAATTAAGGCCATAACGAGCTGCAGGAGCAGATAGGTTACTAAATTCTGTTTTCCTGGTGGATGGAGGCTCTTAGCCTGTGCCAGAGGCTTTTCTGCAGCAGCTACGCACTCACCCCGTTTTATTTCCTGCTGACTGCAGGCAGCACCTGTGGCTGGTGTAGCTTAGCTGTGGCTGGGGAAATTGCTGCCCGTGTTCCTTTACTCTGGCTGGAACTGGTTGCCCTAAATACTCAGGTAAGTCTTTCTTAAATAGTAAATCCTTGATGAAAAGTACAGTGCTGTTAGCTTGTTCGGACTCTAGCTATGGAAATGTGTGTTTTTAATGCTTCTAAGGAGGGGGTGTCATTTGTCGTGATTCACAGCAGCGCTGAGTTTGATGCATGTTATGTCTCCCTTTATTTCTTCTTTGTGTATGTGAATGTGAATTCGCTTTGACCTGGCGATGGGGAGGTGTCACAACTTTCTTCTTGCAGCCTTCTTAACTGGGAAGATGTAGGAAGCACGTGGGAAGCACGTACCTCCTCCTTTCAGGCAGTACAGGCCTCCAGGAGCCTCTTAGTTTTGTACAACTTCTCTGTTCTCATCTTTTATCGTGTGTGTCTAGGTCTCCGTGGAGTACTGTAAGGATATACATGCCCAAGTCCTTCCTCCCACCCGTAGAGTAAATTCAGGAGGGAAGACCCTAGTTATCTAGGTGGCTCAGGGGATGTAGTTTTATTTTGGGGTTGGATAATGAGAGTTTAAGGTCAAGGTTTTCAAAACCTTTGGGAGCTTCGATGAATGGGAATTGGACTTTCCAGACTTGAGGATAGCCTTAAAAATCTCAGAATAAATATCTTTGGAATCTAAGAAAGCCGGCTCCCCTGGCACCACCAGCACAAGTTGAGTCCTCCGGGCCTCTTGCACTAAGAAGCGCCAGGCTGAGGCCCTGGCTGCTTCCTCTGCCCAGGGCCCAAGCGCACACCCTGGTGTAAAGCTGGGCCAGGGCATTTGTAACGGTTTTACCTGTTACAAATGTGCTGTTTGGTAACCTACTTGGGCAGCTGTTTTTTATGCTATTGCTATAAAGATTTGCTGTAGCATTCACGCATAATTGGGAGCCCTTCTATTAATAATACATGGGAAGCTCATCTTGCTAATATCACCTTCATCTGAATGTTCCTACTAAATATTTTGATAGATGAAATGGATAGAGAGTGTATTTAAATACTGTTTGTACTGCAGCTAGGGTACAAAAGGGACAGTGCATCTTTAATTAGACAGGTACATCTGCTTAATTAATTTAGCTGTAAAGCCCTTTTTCCTCTTCATTCTTTCATCTATATGCGGACGCTATATTAGTTCCGCTCTGCTGGTTCCATAGAAACTGAGAAAAAGAGCTTGTCTCATTGAGATGCGCTTGGCATGTCTGGGTACGGAGTCTCAGGTCAATGGTCAACCCCCAAGGGTTTGCAGCAGGCCTGAAGTGCAGAACGTAAGGGTTAGCAGAACATGCTAATACTCATGTAGAACTCTCCCTCGGAAACAACTAAAACAATTGACATTCATTTAATTACTGTAAACGAAACAGCCCCTGCATCACTTTGCATAGTAAAGCCTGTTAATACCAAAAAGGTTCAGTGGATGGGAGGAGGAATTAGGCTTTTATAATTGGAATCCAACACTTAAAAACCAATTTGGTAACTATGCTTGATTTTATTAGCATCTTATTCTGGCAAAACAAATGTTAAGCAATGAGAAAAACAAGGTAAAGAGGAGGTGGTAAGAACACAGCGGGGAGCAGACGTTACTTATTGTACAGCGTGCCCGGTTCTGAAATGGACATCTTTTATCACTGTTTTTCGAAGACACTTTGCCGAGAGGGCTGTTTGGAGGTTGTGCTACACGCAATATGTTACGCTGTTAATTACGCGGTTTGGCACCAAGATGAACGCGTTCAGCTGTTCCACAAACTTTCACGTCCACCTGCTCCAGACAATGGATCCTTCGTGCGCTGCAGTGGAAGGATGCTGGAGCGCCCCCAGGCAGGAATCCCAGTCCTCCAGCCCTGTCTCTGTGGGGGGCCCTGGAGCTCTTGAAACCTTTCCCCTGCATCCTTTGGTTTCTCACCTTTCCTCTTAAGGCTTAGACACGTCTTGGGTGATGATGCCAGCACAGAACCCTTAAATGTAACTGGTTTTACAGCCATCTGTTCATGAGGTGTTGCAGGAGCTGTGACTGCAGGGTAGGAAGGGACAGCAAGGTGTTCTCACCGTTCCTTAAGGTTTGTTTTAGGCCAAAGATGGGCTTGGCAGGTTCCTGTGCTTCAGGGTCTGCTTCTTGGAGGTGCAAACTCTGGTTATGACCCTGTAACTGCCCACGTCCAAATCAGAACCTTAAAAGTGACTTTGCCTCATTCTTAATTCACACAGAGAAGTGTCTGTTCCTCTCTACAAGCAGGCTCTTCTGGGTTAGTCTCCTCTTTCTGCACCAAGAACTGTTTGATTCTATGGAAGAAAAGAAAAGGCAATTGTCAGGCCCATTTCATCAAAGGAAGTTGGCTCTGCAGTGTAACTGTGGAGCTGCAGTTTGGGAGGCTGGGGGAAAGAGGCTGAACCTGTGCTGGTGAGGAGAAGGGAATGGTGGTGTGCCTGGAGGGCTCTATCAGGCCCCAGGTCCTCTCCTGGGCTTTGAGAAGGCAGTTTGAGGCTGAGGTGTAAGGAACTCTGACCTTCCTCCTCTACTTCTACCTTGTACAAGCTATCAGATACGCTCAGAACATTCATTTTCCTCTTAGGAGTGCGGTATCAAAATTACTAACAGTCAGGCGAGGCTGGATACCTACTGGCAAGGTCCCCAACTTCACTCAGACTTCAGCCAGCTTCGGTAAGAGCTGTGCTGCAGTGGGAAGGTCTCCTGCAGGATCAGTAACAACTGGCTGTGCTGCCTGCCCTGCAAGCCAATTTGGCACCTAGGAGTCAAAGCTGCCGGAGCTACAACTGGGAAGTCACTGTCCAGATCCATGAAAAGTGGCTCTAAAGCGTGGTTACAAGCCTCCTGCTTCGCCCTTCCTCCAGGTATAGCCACACAGGTAACTAGTGCTTATCCCCCCCAGCCCAGCTGCTTGGATACTTACAGACATAATGTTCAGTACTCCTTACTTGCTTTAACCAAGTAGTTTCCATTGCAACTCCTCAGAACTAACAAAATGAGGCACATTCTTCTCATTTATCTAAGAAAACACGTTCTTAAATCTGGAGAACAACTAAAACTTTCAAAACTCTTCTCATATGTTGAAAGATTAAAATCAAGAGCTGATGTTTAATCTGGCTTTGGTCAGCCTAGGCTAAAGATCATTTATCCTTTTATTCTACAAGTGAGGCCCGGGGTTATCACAGTCTCTGAGGAGCTGTCCATCTGCAGCATGCAACTCCCTTGAAACAAACAGCACCCGACCCCGGCCCTGTGTAGACCTTTCCCACAGCTCCTGTGTTTGAAGTCTTTCAGATACCGTAGCTGAGAAATCTGACTTTCACAAGGCGTGGGGTCTAATTTGCTGCTCTGTGTAGTCCTTACGGAAGTGAGATTTTTATTATTATTTTTAAGCACGAAGAAGGACTGAATCCTGTTCACTCTTGCCAGTCTCAGCTCTTGACTCCGTATGTCCCTCCCTGGAAGTCAGTCCCTTAAAATACAGACATTACAGAAACGTACTTTATTTATTTATTTAGAATAAAAAAGGAGCAGGATTACAATGCTACTGTCGCAGTATACAAAACATTCATCCAGGTTTGCTTCACGTTTACAAAATGTGCCATATACACAGCATCAATATTCACAGCAGCTTTGTCAGACCCTCCGTGAACTAAGTCTCAAAGGAAAAATCCAGAAAGTAAAGATTAAAACTCAGCTTTGCTTTTCATTCAGCCTGGTGACCGCACGGTCTGCCAGCTACAACACTCGCACCCCGGAATGGAATTGAAGTAGCATGAAGAGATCAATTAGATTAGCAGAGCAATTAAACTTTTCTCTGACCAGTTCCATTTGGATGGCTCTTCATTCTTCCCTTTTCAGGACTGGCTTCCTAAGTTTAGTGTTAAATAAGAATGCTGCAGGGCCGGCGTGGCCCTGTAACTCCTGCTGTAGGCTCTCAGCAGCGCATGAGTCCTTCTGTGATGAAGATGCTCCAACTCAGATATTCACATTTGGATTGATTCAGCTGCAGCCTAAGACAGCACAGGGAATTACTCCACTTTCTGCTCTGAACTGTAGTGTAGTTAATGCTAATAAGTGCCCTGTGTACCTGCTGCGTTGCAACAATGAAAGCGGTCGAGGCTAGTCGTGCAGAGGCAGCTGTGACACTCCTGAGGTCACTACCCAGATCATGCACACAGATGACAGACCAGCAGGAGTTCTAGGTCTTGCAAATAAAGAGAGCTAAAAACTGAATCAGCACTAATAAAATTTAGCGGTGGAATAAAATATTCCAACTGACACCAAGGGTCTGGGAACACCTCCAGTGTAAAGTATTAATGTATACCTTGTATGAGTTAGAGCTGAGTATTGCACAGACTAATTTAAGTGACAGTATGTACACGAGGCCCTCCGTGAGAAGGGAAAACAAAAGCTCTGTAGACATTGCTGTACGTACACGCTAGCCTCTACAAATTGTGAAAAACCATCCTGGACTGAGACTTCCAAGAGAAGGCAAAAATCTGTCTTGTCCTGATTCTTCCAACTTCAATAGGTAGGGCAGGAACCCAGGTGTACTTGAAGCTCAAGTTGTCTTTGTTTACCCACACAGAGGGAAGGAAAGCAGCTTTGCCAGTGTACCAGTGGAGCAGTAAGCCAGCAGGCACCTCCACACAGATGGTACCAGCTCTGGTTAAAGGATAAACCCCTGCCCTTGTCAATGTGTGTCTAAAATGCAAGCGTAGTTTGTGCGTTTACAGGCCTGACAGAGAAAGCTCCAAAAGGGAACGCAGAAAGGGGGACGAGAACAAATAGCATTGATAACTACTTCGAGCATTTCACCTTTATTAGCTGAGATCCCCTAAGCTTTTTCTTCCGGTTAATTTTGGTACTCACTATAAATCTGCCTTTTGCCATGACTACCAATGCTCTGAGGCTATTGCCCTTATTTCTGGCTGCAAAAATAATACAAGCTAGTGCTCTGCAGCAACGGATTTTGAAGTTTCCTATATTGCTACTATACTGACCTTGCGTGTTTTGCACCCAAAGATGTCATATTGAGCAACAGCTTAAGTGATTACCCCCAGCCTGCTCTGCGGTGAGGGCTCTGAGGAGTGGGATGGGTTCTTCTCCTTGTTCTCTCTCTGATGCTATACCCTGAGGTTGCAACTGAGGCTCCAGTAATTGTGCCTGCAAGGCTGCCCGCTGTTTCACAACCTGGGTAAGCAATAAAGGAAGGGCTTTGTATTTGAGAAAAACTTGTAAAAACAAGTCTCCTGTAAATGTTAGTTCAGGGTATAACAGCACAAGTAGGGTTTGTTAACCCTTAACTAGGACTATAAATGTTTGCGTTCGGTTCTTTCATGTTGAGAAATCTTTAATGAGGCTAGAATAAATGGTGTTATGCTGCATAATCAAACCTAGTAAACTTAAGAAAATCAGGGAAACATTTATTGCCTGTATGTATCTAGTAGCAACCATGGTATTTCCTCTAGAAACATACAGTATGGATACTCAAGACACTGTCATAATGACCTCAAACTTTCACCTTAGTTCAGACAATGGAATTTATAGCACCAAGGCACAAAAAAGCTGTCCAAAACCAGCCCAGAGCTGTCCTGCTAATCTGTTGAACAGTTTGGATTTCTTCATGCCAGGGGAGGAGTGACAGGCTTGTTGTCAGCACAGGAAGAAAGTCTGATGTTCACCACCAAATGGTCAGGCAATTGAGAGCTTTTAACTATTCACTTGTTTATCTTGCAAAACTTAGGGCAAAGACCTAGTGAGTAAATTGGTTTTGTGGGGCTTAGTCTTCAAATACTTCACTTGGTGTCTCAGACCAGACCGGGCTGTAACATGGGACAGCTCTAACTATGTACTAGTTGGGAAGGCAGCTCTGTTCAGGGCAAAATAGTGCAAGGACCTGGCAGCAGGTGCTCGTACCACCCTCATCCTCTTGCTTTCCCCATACATGGGATGAAAGCAAAGGTTTTGGTTAGGAAAGCATGAGGGATAACGCGGCAGGGTGCTGCTGTAGCTCTGCAGGCTGTTACAGAACTCTAAGAGGAATGGGACTGAACCCCACTAAACTCGAGAACTGAAGTCAGGAGTCCAAGACAAATTAAAGGTTTCTCAAAGGAAGTCTCAGCTGGTAGCTGGGCAGAAAATTCCGGTAAGATCAACATCAGAAATTGTGTTCCTGTTCTGAGGTGTGCTGCACTATTCAACTCTACACTGGTTAAAAATACACTTAGGGACCAATGATTGTTTAAAAAATAAATAAATAAATCACAATACCTCTTTACCTGTTGTGAATGGGTCAGGGTGAGAAGTGAAAGCTTTGTGCTAAAGGATCTCCACTGGCATGCAGAGAAAGCCGACATCATTGGCTTTAAAATTCCATTCTCCCAGCAGTCATAAATCAGGTTAAATAAACGGGCAATGGTATACTGAGTATCTACTGCCTTGAAAGACAAGGAAAATAAACATTAATGCTGAAACATCAGTGCTAGGTGTACTAGCTTCTACATGGCTAAAGCATTACAACTCTAGGGAAATCCAAGAGAACTGCTAGAAGTGAACACCAGGATTTCCTCTAATGATAGTGTGTTGAGCCTTTTGGTCAGCCAGACATAAACGTTTCAGCAGACCAAGATGTTGTTATGGTCTCTACCCAGTATCAAAGAAATTAATTTGACTTTAAAAAAAATTAACAACTTTTATACATGGCTCTGGAAAGTTCTCTTACCTCCAGAATCAGGTGAATCTCTAAATTGGAACATTTACTCACTGAGAGAACCGGTCAGGACTGTCCGGACAAGGTCTTGGAGCTTCTGCTCAGAATGGTTCCCCTACCACCACAAATTAACCCTTCTGTTCAGCTTGTGCTGAAAATATATGTTGTGTTTCCCCCAAGCCTCATTAACACTGGGAAGGAGAACAGAAATGCTGTCTCAGGTACAGTGCCTGCCTCAGACTGCACGCAAGTTAGGTACCAAGGTTACTCTGACTTTGTTTCAACACATACTATCACAATCCACATTTTCTTTCCATCCAGACACACCAGTCATTTCAATTTTCAATGCAGGCAATAAAAAACTAAACATTTGTTTAATACAGTTATGGTATCACTTCCAAGGATATTTACAAACAAGACTAATTATTTTACAGATGAATGTGCTTATGCTGTTCTAGTCTACCATATTAATATTATTCTGAGTAAAGCACTATCATGCTTAATGCATGAAACACTGGATAGTAAGGACAGCTGACTTGTTTTAATGTTAGCTGAAAAGAAAAATTTGCTCCTGCTAAAGGTTAAGGAACTCTGAGAAAATATGCATAGTCATCAAATCAAGGAAATGTAGGCACCAATCCACACGTGCATTGCTGGAGACTGATATTGTCAGGACAATTCCTTGATTTTTCCTCAAATAGCTACAGAGGACGTCTCACACAGTCAGAAGTGTCATGAATCACAAACAGGGCAGCACATTTGAGTGTCCAAATTCATATTCTGAGGAATGTAAATACATGAATTTTGTATTATTTGACATGTTTTTTTTAAGTCAACAAGACAACTGTACCATATAACCATACATATTTGAGAGGTATTATTCCTCTAACGCTGCATAGGAAGTTGAAAAGGATTCTCCTGCTCCCCGTATGAACTAGATGCCGAAGACAGAAAGAATCTTTTTCTGACAGGACGGTTAGAAAGCAGAATAAATTTCTGGGCTCAGCCATGCTACATCATTGGCATATTTATGAATCTCTTGAGAAAAAGTCAGGGTTATACAACAGAAGCTTTACCAGGCTCCACGACCAGCTGTGGAAACTTTGCCTCTAATATACTAGCCATGTTGGGGTTTTTGTTTTGTTTTGCTTTTACTGCGTTATTACGAAACGAGAAACTGCCCGCTGGGAGTGATTACTTGTGTGTCCCATTTCTGTAGAACAACATCTCTACCAGGGAGACTCTCAGTTCAATTGCAGATACGGTAAATGTGTAACGGTTGTGGTACCGAGTTGCACTGGAAAAGATGATTCTTGGTGGTAGAGGGTTAACTGAAACAGAAGGCATACTGGCAAAAGCTAGGAAGTGGTTAGAGCTTAGTTCAGAAAAAGAAAGCGGGGCAAGAGACGTGAGCATTGGAAGTTATATATATATTAGCGTTTAATTGAATTGCTAATAGTTTAATAATTATTACATTAAAAATTATTCTTACTGATCCGTATTTGACAGAGGCAGCCAATTTGACCCTTCTGACTGCAATACTGTTACAATAGTTGAAAGGCAGTTAGTCTTCTAGACTTTAAGTGAAACTAATGTAATGGCCAATTTCTCTCATATGGCTGTAACTGGCATTTGCTTCACTCTGCAAGAAATTAGAACCACAAATTATTTCGATAGTTTAATGTTCTGCAGCAAGTGCCAGTACTTGTTAAAAAGCAAACAAGCACTACGAGCTGAAGCCTTCTCTACCCACCAAGACTATTCAAGAGGCAGATCCGCTGTTCCCATCCTAGCTTTTGGGAAATCACACAGCTGCCAGGCAGAAAGGACAATTCACGCTGCGAGCTTAAGACTTCAGCTTCTTTTCAGTAAAAGGAAGTGTGTCCAGCTGCTGGTACTTCAATGGGGTGCGTTTCCAAATTGCTTTACGAACTCAATCTTCCAGGTGTACTCCTGGTTCTGGAGCATGGAATGGCCTCTGGACCTAAGGAGTTTCTAGAACCTCCAATGTTCTATTTACAGGGTCACAGACATTGTCTTCCCTTTCAGTAAAGTGTTTATTTCCGTGCCCAATATCCTTCTAGACTGAAGGGAGCTTATGTAGTAGTGAAAATATTTTCAGTCTTTACATAGCTCTTCTCTAGAAGACGGGGGAATCACAGAACGTGCAAGGTCCTTGCAGTAACCTCTTGATCCACTCGGGATCTGCAAATAAGAAAACAAGTTGTTTAGAGCTGGAGGCAGAGATGAACACAGAAATGGTGCTGGAACGGACAAACTAAATAGTAAACCTGAAAGTCTGTGTGTATTCACCACACAGGATTAACTGAGAGTTAATCAGCCTCTCTGTACAGAACTTTAAGTTCTGCAGTTAATCCTTAGTGATATACTGGAATACCTCAGGGGCAGTGAAAAAGCATCAATAGGATTCCCTCCCAGCTTGTCCTTCCTCAAACTGTGAAAACACAGAGTCAAAAGGCTGACTGGCCACACAGCCTGCCCTCGTCCCCGGATGATGTTCTTACCACAGGTTTGGAGCCTAAGCCAGCAAGGTGCCAATTTTTTCTTACCCTGTGCTGGAGCAATACAGCACTGAAATTGGATGTCAAAAACATTCAGCATTTGCAGACTTGGAAGCTAATTCATTTATTTAACTTGAATATAAACTAACAGCTGTAGCTCCCCAGCACAGGTTATGTATTTACCAGCTGTCATAAAATACAGTATTTACAAGTTAATTTCTGTAGTCACTATTTTGTAATTAACATATGCCATTAATGCATGGACAGCAGCAGGAGACCATGAAATGCATGACACTGGTCCCTTCACATAGCTGCCTACAAGAGGAAAGTCAATGAAACCAATGCAAGTCACTACACTGATAAGAATACATAATCCTGCCCTTATAGGAGCAGTTTACCTTCTGGGGTGGGATGCCGTGCAATGCTGTCATGAAGCAAACACCTCCTGTACACCAAACTCTGACAGGACTGGTAGGTTAGGAAGCACCTGTGAAAGGACAAGTTGTTTTACCACGAGGCTCGGGGTTTTACTGTTTTGTGACCTGCTCCTGTCTCCTGACTGGAGGCTGGGTTCTGTTCCCGACACACCTTACTTTCCGAGAGTAGGGGCAGCTGTGAGCCACATCAAACACAAAAATTAACAGTTTATTCATGCAGGTAAGTGAAACTTCCCAAGTGTACACGTAAATGAAAAGGCCAAAAAACAAAATACTATGGAAAAGGTTTCATCATTGGCCAAAGAACTTCAGCACACAGTAGAAGAGGTCAAGAGCTCGAGAGCTCCTGTGCAGGGGAGGAACCAAAGCATCATTAACTGAAAGTAATGACTACGTAGCCAAAATAGCGCATAGGATTTGGTGGTAAAACTTCTTCTGAAGTGACAGACTACTGACTTGCAAAGTCTCTGTGGACAAACATCATACACCGATACATCGATGCTGAAAGACTTCTTTTTCTAGATGAAGTTCCAGACTTCTCAGTGTAGTTGTTTCTAATCGTTTCCTCTTACATTACTTTGTTTTCAAATGCTGAAGTAGCTAGAACAAACTCTTTCATGTGCTGTTCTAAACCATGCCTGGTGATTGATTTTTTTTTCACTGTTCTCTCCCTCCCCCAGCTTGGTAAAAAAAAAAAAAAAAAATTATCAAAAGCATTTTATTTTGAAAATAGCGTACTGATAAGAGAACCAAGTCCAATCTACAGTCCCTTTTTTCTCAGGGAAGAGCCAGCAGAAAAATGCAGTTAACTGCAGCATGGTAACATGCTTCGTGACTTTCTACTCCCAACACTAGGAAATATTTTAAGTTAGCTATTTAAACATGTTAAATGTATGCGGAAGGGGCAAAAAACTCTAAGAGCAGATTACCTGAGCCAAATATGTCCATTGGAGCAGACTGCCTGTTTGCGATCAGTGAATGGCAGGATCTCTTTACACAAGCTGCAGTGCTCTGGAAAAGTCTGTTTGTTCATTTTCTTTAAGATATGCCCAATCAGCACCTGGGAACACACAGCAGTCAGCATCGTTTAGAGCGAGACAGCTGCCTACTGAACGGTAGGAAAGTCTCTCAGGGTACTGTGATTTCAGAACATGTTACAGGATGCAAAGACCTATCCACTTCACCGAAATCATATAAAGAAATATAAACGTAAGGCTGTCACAGAGATGTATTAATTTATTCTTGAAATATGATCACCTAGATTCATCTGTCCCATACTGCAGGGATACAGAACTTAAGAGCAATCAGTCTTAGGTTAAGCTAATTGCAAATGTAAAACGAAGCAGAATATTTGATATCATACCACTTAGGGGGTGCCAGTGATGGTTACAGCAGTGGTTTCAGTTCTTGTATGTATCACAGAAGATGTGCTAAGAAAAAATCCTGTTCAAAAATTAGTGAGATGTATGTCTTCAGCAGTCATCTTCGAGGATACATAATGTTTGTAGTACAACATTTACATGATAGAACTTGTCCTTGACATTTCAGTAGATACAAACCACATCCCAAGAACCTTTAAAATGTGACAGCAAACTGGATAAAATAGTTTGGCAGGCAGCTTTTAATGACTATAAAATGAAGAATCTTCTTTACAAGGTAAGAAAAGCAACGTCTTGGCCCTCCAATTCATAGTAACCGGGCACCAGAAAAACACAGGAGCTCTGCCAGGATACCTTCCTACCAAATTGTGAAGGCCACACCGCGTGGCCTGCTGCCTTGCAAGTCCAGCAGAGAACACCACGTTACAGCAGTAACAGAAACTGTGCTTGCTTCCTCTATCTCTCTGAATGTAGTGTACAGGTTGATAATTAGAGTTCAAGTGATTTAAGGATTTAGGTACTGAAAAGAATTGTTCTCTGCTCAGAGGTACAGGCACATCTGAGACACTTTTGTCATCGAGTCTTAAGGCCTGGAGGCTGATGGCAGTGTTCCCACTGACACTTCCCTTGTCTGATGTCTGTTGCCCACTGCAGGGCTCACCGATCACGTATTTTGTGCCACAGACATTTACTCTACACATTGCAAGTCTCCCCGCAGTTACGCTTTTACTTTGGTAGGGAGTACTGCAAGTTTGGGAGGAGGTCCTGTTACGGCCAAGCATTCAGTTACACTTATTTATTGTACTTTAATAAATTCAAGTGTGCCTGAAGGGTCAGGCCATAGATGTGTTGTATCAAAGATGCTCAGTCAGCTTGGTTAACTAGAAACCCTGCATGAAGTTCTGAATCGCTGGATTTAACTCATAAAACAACTATCTGTAACTGATATTTTCTTGGAAGGTTCGTGGAGCACCGACAAGACCAGAGATACCACCTGAACACTCACAGTACTTTGAGTAATAAATAGTTTAAGAAGTGATACTGCAACTCTGGAAAGTTAGAACTTCAGATGTGATTGACTAGAGGAAGAATCACCGAAGTTTAGGTTTGTGTAGATGCTAAATTAAGTAAGTCTAGCCACACAAACATTCTTCCCACTTAGTACACTTACAAGAGAATGAACTGTGATCCTCTCCCTTGTTTTGCAGAAACTCAGACATGCTTATTCCTTATGTACCTCATCCAGACTTCAACGTCTGTATTTATGTTCCCTCCTATTCCACAATTCCAAGGAAGGGCAACCATGGATGCTCTATAGAAGCCGTCTAGCAAGGATTACATGATTACAGTTCTCTTTCCCACCCCTAAAGCTGTGTTTTCCTTTTAGGCTGTGGAGGGGGGTGAAAGAGGTAACACCGAATCCCCAGAGCATAGAGGTGCACTTACTCGTGCTGTTCTGTCCTCATATCCGTCATCGGACATTAAGAAGTCACAGACTCCTCTGGTGGGAATACTGGTGTTTTCTGTAATCCATGTGTGTAGATAAACTTCTCCCAACACCCGTTTCATGTGCTCTCGTGTCAAGTGCATTTCTACTGCCTCAATCTGTGCCTGTACTTCAAGCAGCTTTTCTTCCATTGGCTCGTGGCCTCCTATCTCACTTGACTGAGGAAGAGAATCATCGGCAGTGTCATCTATGTCCATACCTTTGCCTGTGTCACATAGGCTCTGCTTGCTGGCTCGTTTAGAAGTTCCTTCCTCTTGATCATCTTCAGTGCTGCCCATTCCAGGGGAATCAGAGATCATGATTTTTGTGTCCTCGTGTGATGGTTTCCACATGACCTCTGAGGGAGCTTTCTGCATTGACTGGTACAAAATCCTCAGGAGAAACAGCTTAAACCGCCAGAAGTAAGTAGAACCACAGCTCTCAATCTTTTTATCCAGCGCTTCCTGTAAAAATTGAGGAATATGCTTTTCCTTCAAAATTTTCCAGCGTACGAGATCTGTCAAGTCCACTTGCCGGAAAAGGTTCTGAACAGAAGATTCCAGGAGCTGCGCGGCTGCCTCCTCGAAAGTCTTTAGAGTAACAAACTGAACTTGGTAGTTTTTGTTAACGGGGTGAAGACCGTTAGTCATGCCCTCTGTTGTAATAACTGCTAAGTACGCGCCACAGGGGCTAACGGCTATTCCATGAGTCCTCACAGAGCCAAACACTTCTGAGAGCTTAATCAGCTGGTGCTCGAACTTTAAAGCAACATCTGTGAATATAGGAATCAGCTGCCTTACCTTTCCGTCACTGGAGCACGTATACACTGTGCCGTTCTGTTTGTCCGCGGTCATAGACACAATTGGCAACGAGTGAAGCCCTGTCACGTGGGAATTGTGGACGTTCAGACCTGCCTTGGATATCAACAGAAGACACCAAAACACGTAAGATCCTCTTGCGGCCACCACTAAGCTACAGCTACATTTCTGGTAGGGATGGTAAAGTGGAATACATTTGATACTGTGCACTGGTAACTGGTCCATTTCTTGCCATAAGACTACGGGCTGTCTTAGCGTAAAGTAGCCTTTGACCGCTTTTAGATTGACAGGAAGAATTTTAACTGGCCCAAAAGCACTCCCTACGATAAGTCCACTCATCTTTCGGTTGTTATGTTCATACTCCCACCAAGACAGGACACTCGGAGAGCTTATTCCAGACTCTATGGTATTGCAAGAAGTAATTGATTCCTTACCCAGAAACGGAAGCTGAAACTGCCAAACCGCAATGTTACTGTTTTCAAAGAGTACTGCTAAGAGCACGCTACCAACATCCCGGCACTCGTTGTTGTGTTTAACCTGCTGAGTGGTACAGATACCCGACCACTCCATGCGTACTGGAGTCTGCATGCTGTGCCGCCGCTGAAATTCAGCGAAGTCTTCTAGTTCTCCCCTGGGAGTGTCAGCCTTGGAAAGTTTGTAACTGGCTTCGTACAGACGCTCGCCATAGATTTCCGTCAGGTCCACCAGCTGCACCCACTGCAGTCTGTTGAGGTTTGCGTGGATGGTCAATCGATTGTCCATGGTTAAAGCTGCAAGCAGGCATCGTCCGTTGGCGTCACAGCCCAGCGGTGACCAGCTGGAGTACTTGAACCCTCGCATTGGCGGCAGCGACTTCCCCTCAGGATTGAACACTCGATCTAGCATAAAAGTTTGGCTAACCGTTGGATCCATAGAACTGGAGAACTTTTCCCTACATTCTGCTACCTCCTTCTTTGGACCAACCTGAAAGATAACAAAAAACATTTAAATACATTTCAGAATGTTATTTCAAGATTTTCCAGGATTTAATTCTCACTTGAAATCAAGCACCCTATCACAACCTATGCTATGGTGTTCAAATTAATTGTTAATTAACCTCGCTCCTGAAGATTTAAGCCTCAGTGTTGGCCTGAATTTGTATAATTTTGACTTCCTTCTATTGGATCTTTGCTGAACCAAACAATCTGTTTTCATACTTGCGCACTGGAACAGGCTCCATAGGGACGTAGTCATGGCACCAAGCCTGTCAGAGTTTAAGAAGCGTTTGGACTGTGCTCTTAGTCATATGGTCTGAGTTTTTGGGTAGACCTGTGTGGAGTTGGACTCGATGATCCTTGTGGGTCCCTTCCAACTGGGGATATTCTATCATTCTATGATACTTCTGTTCTCAAATGTGTACATAAAGGTACGCATTTAACAAATTGCAAAGCGCTCGGTATTCCAACTCAAGTCACTCCACATTCTCAACTTCGTTTGGGGGGGGGGGGGGGCAACAGTCATAATTTCACAAGACACACAGCCAGACTTGATTCCTGTCTGTGCTGAGGCCTGTGAAATTAAGGCATCCCCCAGAAACCCAAAGCTAAAACCTTGCTGCTAAAACCTTTCAGCTCCGGTAGTAACCCATGAAAGATCTCTACTTAAAATCCTACCGGAATCGTTATCAAAGTAGTGGAACTGAAGCGATTCTTGGGAGAACAGATAACTTTTAGAATCCCTGAGGTTCCTTCCCACGCAAAACGCCCCCCCTGCCCCTGCCGGGCCTCCCGCGGGCAGGTAACTCCCCTCAGCGCCCCGAGCCCCGGCTCACCTTGAGGTAGCAGGCGGCGGCGGGCGCGGGCACGGCGGTGCGGTGGATCACCATCTCCTGCCCGCCGCCGTGCACGTCGCTGAGCTGCTCCAGCACGGCGATGCTGCGGGCCGTGCTCACCGACACCCGGTGATCCTCCGACCAGGCCAGCGGCTCCAAGCCGCTGACGCCGTGCTGCAGCCTCACCGCCGGCTCCCGCCTCACGGCCGTCAGCCGAAACCCGGCGCTCGCCGCCGCCGCCGCCGCCTCCTCCACGAGCGAGTCGAGGCCCAGCGGCGGCTCCTCCTCCGCCGCCGCCGCCGCCGGGCTGCCCCCGCTCGCCCCGGCCGCCGCCGCCATCTTGCCGCCGCCTCACGGCCGCTCCGCCCGCTGCGCGCTTGCGCCGCCGCCGAAGCCCTCGGCCGCCGCCGGCTGGGGCTGCCCCGCCGCTGCCTGAGGGGCACCGGGAGCCCGGGTTCCCCCTTCCTTCGCCCGCTCCTCGCCCTTCGGCGGGGCGCCGGCCGCAGCCCCGTTCCCTCGGGGGTCCCCGGGGGCCGCCCCGGAGCCGTGGGGAGGCGGCGGGACATGGCGGCGGGAGGGGCGCTGCTCCTCAACCTGTGCTCCGGCGGGGTAAGCTCGGCTCCAGGCAGAACCTCGCTGCGTGTGGCGTGTCCGCCCGTCGCGGGGCCGGGGCTGAGTTTTGGGGCCGGGGCTGAGTTTTGGGGCGGGGGGGGGGTGGTGGAGAAGGGGTCGCCCGTCCCCGGGTCCCCTGCTGGCCTGGGAGCCGCTCGGACACGTGTGAGGTGCTGCGAGGAGGAGGAAGATGGTGACGATGAAGAGGAGGTGGTGGTGGTGGTGGTGGAGGTGTTTTTGTGAGTTACAGAAAACCCCTGACGGCCGGAGCGCTGCCAGGCGCAGCAGCAGGTGCTCTTCTCCCTACAAGTTTGGGGAAAGAAGAGCCAGGATGGGTTCAAAGCGGCGTTTTTCAGTTGGGAAGCGAGAGTGAAAGCGCCGGGCGGCAGGCAGCGGCAGGGCGGGGTAGGGCAGCGCCGCCGCCAGCTGCCTGGCAGCGAGGGGCGCTGGAGGGAGGTTTGGGGTGAATTGGGGGGGTTTTGGTAAATCAGGATGCTATTTTATTGAGAGCGCCCCGCCAACTTCCACACAGCGTCCTTTGGGAGGGCCTGGAGAAGGCTGGGTTGTTTCAAGCAGGGTAAATCGGTGCGGGGAGAAAGCACAGAGGGGTAGTGAAAATTGCCAAAGGGAGACTGCTGCCAAACCTGCCAAAGTTTGCCCACTTAGATGTCAGCTAAGGTGCAGGGCCTCTGTCGGGTAAGCTGATGGAATTCTTGTAACTCAGTGGCGCTTAATGCGTTTTACAGCAACTGAGAATCACATCTGAGGAGTTCCTGAATGCCGAAAATGTGAAGAAGCAGGTGAAAAAAGTAATAGAGCTTGAGAATGATATGGTTCACAGGAGGACAAAGAAAATTACGGTGTGAAGCTAAGAGTGGGGAAGAGAGAGAAGAAAGTGAGGCGAGATTGTGCAGGGATTTCACATGTTTCGGGAGTTTTGCAAATGTGTCAAGGAAAACAAGTTCATTGAAAAAAGGCTGGGGGATAGAAAGGAGCTTTGGGGACAAAGGAAGCTAAATTAATTTTCTTCTTCAGTGTTCCTGGAGAGAGATGGGGAAAGCAAAAAAATTTCTTCAGGTGATTGGAAGATCAGTAAAAGAAACCAGTTTTGGTAAAAGAAGTAGTGGAGAGCTTAGAAATCCTGAAGCTGGCAGAAGCACGGGCTGGAGCGAAGGACAGGCCATCCTGCTGCCCAGAAAAAGAAAAGGCTATAGAGATGGCTTTAGTATAAGGAGAAGGCTTGCAAAACTTTTGAGAGAGACTTTATTATTATTATATTTTTAAGCATGTTTGCTCGGTTACTAGAGAAGCTAGACAAAATTGTTCTGTGATAAGCACCATATATTCCTTTAGATTTTTATTTGAATTTTAGTAGCATTCAGATGTCTCAGGCGTGATATTGAATCTGTTAAACTAGGAACTGCTTAGCTGCAAAAATCAAAATTTCTTTAGTCTAGGGGATTCCAGAACTAGGGGTTCTATTTGGGGCTGATGTTTCTGTTCACCATGAGCAAAATATGGTATCATTTACTTAATTCTCATTCATTAATGCATTCTTGCTATCTGGTTTGTTTGTTAACATCAAAGCAGTCTAATGCTCTGAAAAGAAAGCTCCAGTCACCGCATGGAAACCCACCTTTGAAACGTAAGCCACCGATAAATGCCTTCAAGAAATGTGCTACAGAAACCAACATCAGGGAAAAGGGAAGCTTGTCACAAAAATCTCTTCCTAAGAAGCAGTTGACTGACAACCGAAATGAAAGCCAGAAAAGCAAACCTTTCATTAAGACATCAAGCCTGTTTAGAAACAACCCTGATATCCCAAAAATTCACAGGTATTTTACACAAAGGGGAGGGGGGGGTGAAACCAATGCCTTGAAATTCAGTGTCTTGAATTCTAGCCCTTGCTTGGGCAAAGTAATTGCTTGTCTTTTGGTTTCATTGCTGTTTACACAGACAACTAATGTGTAATTTGTAACCACACCACGTGCTTTGTTTTGTTCTGTTTCCCCTAACCCAGAAAAGCAGTGCAGCAGGTACAAGAAAGTGTTTTCACTACAGATTCTTTTCGCCAGTTGGACCTCCATCCGCATCTGGTGAGTGGCAGGAAGGCTCTGTGCTTTGGAACATGCTGTTTAAGGTGTGGTGTTTCTTAGAGGGCTGAGAGGAGCACCTTTATTCGTGGTACATTGAACAGGCTCACCAGTACTTTGATTGTATCACAGTCTCTTAGCTCAGTGTGCTGGCCAGTATCCTCACCCATCCCCACACACAGAGGCTCAGCACCCTTCACTGTATGCATCTGTAATACCAAAACCACAAAAAGCTATTTGGGGGCGCAGTATTTTAGCAAATCTGGTATTTCACAATGTACCAGCAATGGTATAATTCTGATAAGCTATTAGAAGTATTTTGAGGACATCAGAACTTTTCCATCCGGCTGCCCTGGACGAGTAATGTAGAGAATAAATATCAGTCTTCTGGTTTTTGCTCTATCTTGTACTATGAAAGTAACGAAAGAGCTTGACGATGAAACCTGCTTACTCCTGTTAATTCTCTCCCTAGATATCCACAATAACCACAGTCCTGAAGATATGTAGTATGACCAAGTAAGTAAATCTATATAAAAACTTTGCATTTCACTAACCTTTAAAGCCAATCATCTATGATGGTTTTATTATACTTAATTGGATTGTGAAGACCACAGTACTTGTTAAGCTATCCCATTTCCCATCAGGTTTATTTCTTTCAAAATCTGGGACAAGAAATAACTCATAAGTTACATAGCAAGTCATTGTCATAGCTGGAGATGGAACCTCGGAATCGTAGTTTCTAATTTGGTACTTGAATTATAAAATCACCTTTTTCTGATCTATCATATCTGATGTGTATCTGCAGACTTACTTCCCTTAAAACTCACCTCTAGTGATGTAGCTATACAGCAGAGGTGAACATGTGGAATTTGGGGTAAACAGTTTTGAAACAGTCAGCGTATGTTAAAACCTTAAGTTTCTATGCTGTGTTGCATCTGTATTTCCTAACTTGTTTGTTTGTTACACAGTGTTCAGAAGGAAACAATCCCTGTGCTCCTGCAAGGCAAAGATGCTCTAGTGAGATCTCAGACTGGTTCAGGTCAGCATTTAATTGCCAGTTTCCCTTCCTACAGCATTTTAAACTGGATTCCAAATTAAAGAACCGAAACATCGTGTTCCCAGTTCAGCTCACAAGAGTGACAGGCTCAGAACCCTGGCGTGGGACTGCCATGGCACAGACAGATGCTGTGCAAACTTCTGTGACAACCCGGTGCTAGGACTGAATGTTGATGTGCAGCTGCCAGCCATTGCACGTGGGCCTGTTCCAAGGCTCGTGCTGGGGATGCAGGGCCAGGAGGCCAGTGGAGCTAAGCAGCACACACTCTTGTCATACAAACTTGTGTGCTTGCTCTACAGTAAACTATGTCTTGATGTCTCATTTTCTTGGGAGGACAGAGCTATTTATTTAGATGGATCTTAGTTGGGATACCACCACCTCTTCTTTTTAATGTAAACCCAGAGTGAGCAGCCTGTCAGTCTTCCTTTTTGGAAACCTCCGACTTAATTAAAACATTTCCAGACTCTGATTTCAGTCTAAGAATAGCGAGGTGAATGGTACTTTAATTTGCACAAGTACTGCAATTTCCATTTCTTTCTTTTTTTTTGATGGAGACTCTTCCAATTTTCTCTCTTTTATGAAGGTAAAACTCTTGCCTATGGGATTCCACTTGTGCAGTCTTTACAGGGAATGAAGACCAAAATAAAGGTAGGTACAACTAAGTATATTTGCTCTTGATAGTAAGATTAATAAAAAAATAAATTCCAGCTGTTATCTTGTAGTCACCAGTGTCTGTCCTTGTTAAAAAGGTCAAGCAATCTCTCTTGCTGTATTTGTGAATGTGACTTACGTGATCCTCCTGTACCGTTGAGATGATTTAAGAACGATGCAAATATTCTTATATGTAAAATGTTATACGTTCCCCTTTACATCAGAAAAGAGATGATAGTGCGGTATTGATACTTGAAAGACTGTTGATTTTTTTAAAAAGGGGTGGGGAATGCCCCAAACTGTGGTGTACAGGCTTATAATAAAGCCCTTTAGAATTCACTTTGTCAGCTAACAGATCTTAGAAGTGGAAGTGGCCTGTGTATTAGTTCTACGTTCTTCTTAGCAGTCCTCTTGTCTTCTCTGTTTGCAGCGGAGTGATGGGCCTTATGCACTTATATTAGTCCCAACAAGAGAGGTAGGTGGCCCTATTTCTTTCTGTTTCTGTCAGAACCTGAGTGTGTGAACACTCAGTAGATGTGGATCTCTTTTAGTAGATGTGGATCCACCAGGGACTGAAGACTGTCCTAGGAAGCATCTTTTTGCGCTGACAGAAAGAGTGTTTGCTCTCTGAATGCATGTTGGCATTTTTGTTTACTGCCATACTGAAGTAAGTCAGAAGACTTCTCTTAAGGTTTCCCCATGCAGCAAGATCTCATTTGGGAGGATTGGAGAAACTCTAGCTCAGTGCATGGGGGGAAGAAGCTTAACTAGTTCATACAGAGGGAGTAACTAAAAGCAATGAAATCAGCTTTGTAAATGTGTAGGTTTATACAAACGCTTCACTTATAAAGCCTGTTTTTCAAATCCGTAAGTGAATGCTGAAGTTGAGGCTACCAAGAGTTGGTTTCTCCACAGAACTCTCTTCTATTTGGTTTATGTTATTTGCAATTCCAAAAGAAGTTTCAGAGGAGGGTATCAACCTTTTTTGTGCGTGTCAAATGATAACAACTTCAATGTAGAGAACTGATTGCAGGTATCTAGTTTGGGGCACAGCATTTCATGCAACCTGCAGTGCAACAATATCTCAGCTCAGTTCCATGAAAGGAGAAAGCTCTGAAGCTATTTAAAATTTTTACAGCAGCAAACTCTGTGCCTTTCCAGGATGCTGTGTGAATACTAAGCATGTAGGAAACTGTTCATAAGCTTGTTTAAAGAGCTGCCAATGACTGCACTTATCAAGATATCTTGTAATTACAGGTGGTATTACTTTTCTTTCTGTTGAAGGTAATAGGCTTTCTTGAGAGCTTGGCAAATAGTACGTAATGTGTAGTCAGAGCAATTAAAATAGTTTTACTCCCGTAGCTAAGCCCTGGTCACATACTCGCGTTCCATGAATGAGTCAGGGTGGCACCGTTGCCTTTCTCAGCTTTCCTCATTGCCACAGCAGCAATGTCTGTTGGACAGCACATGAAACCCAACAGCTAAACGTTTCCTACTGACCAGGCATTTAGATTTGCTAACTCTGTGTATACCACCTCTGGTTTGCTGACTGGAAAACGGAGAGGTAGAAAGGTCCAGTGGCATGATCGCTCCGTGGGTCAGGTGAGGGGATAATGTGGCATGCAGCGACTGCCAGAAGATAGTGTTTTAACCGCTGGGCTGCATTTCCTTTTTATATTGTTTAGTTGTTTGGTTTTTTTCCTCCAGAAATAGTGCAGTTTTCCTTTTTACTTTTCTAGTGGAGCAAAATCTTTTGTGGTTTCAGCGTATTTTTTTCCCTGGGGCATTCAAAGAGGCCTGCAGAAGTCTGTATTGTCCTGACAGCTGGCTTGTGGAGTTGAACCAATAGAGGGGTTTTTGAACAGGTCCAAATATAATAAAAGAAGGATTATTTAAGGGACTAAAATAATAGGCAGCTTGTAAAAGAACAGTTAGGGACATATTTAGGATTCTGACAATATATGGAACAGACATCCAGACATCTTACAGATTTTTGAGGCACAAAGGGGTTTGCTGTCCGTTAGTAGGCTTTCTCAGAACTCACTTTCTTGTGTTGAATTCCACAGCTTGCAATCCAGAGTTTTGATACAATTCAGAAACTACTCAAGGTAAGAATTCAATTCAAATTTTTTTTATTTTTATTTTTTTCCCTTTGAGCCTCTTGCTGTAAGATGCTAAGCGACTTCAGTTCCTGTGGGTTCAACTGGGTGCTAAAGGAAATCCAGCATCTGTCAAGATCTATGGTCCTGCGAGATAAATCTGTCTGTCTTTAAACGCATTTAAGTGTGATTTTCTCTGCGGCATGTTTTAAACTATTAAATGAACAGTGAGCTGATTAATTCTGGCACCTTAGTTACATAAGTTTTCATAAAGAAGTGTAGTTGATCTTCATGTTTTCTTTTTAGAAATAGCTGCCATCATTTCAGTCTGAGTTATGAATGAAAACTCTCACGATGACAAGTACCATTTTACAGAAACTGTTACTAGACAGATGAATTTCAGATGGGGATTAGAATTTAGGTGAGCTGCTTAGCCAGTTGAATGGGTGGAGAAATTAAAAGGCTTTTAAAGATCACTACAGGATAATGTATTACTTTTATCTGAGGCAGAGTATCTTAGTGTGGGACTAGGAGGTGTCTAAATGGTTTGTCTGATCCATCTTCCCAGTCCATCTTCTGTTGTTCTTTGAAATAATAAGGCACTTTTCAAATCTTTTTAGTGCTGGAATTATCAAGTAAAACTTTTATTGTGTCATGGTGAGGTTTATAGTACTTGAGTCTTCTTCCGTAGTAATTGGAAGTTCTGAGTGGACTCTTGACATGGAACTCTGATGTGTTAATATCGAGCAATAGTATTCTGTCAAGACCTCCAGCAATTGAAGGTGATCATCAAAGAATGAAGTCTGGATTGCTCCACACCCTTTAATTTTTCTCTTTGTTACCCGTAAATCTGTAGCAACCATCAACTGTTACAGTGACCCAAAAGAGACTATTTGGATCATGGTCTGACTGGAGAGTGTAATTTGCTTGTGTAATTACTGAGGGAGAAAAAGGCTAGTTGAGCTCTTCCTGATGCAATTACTCTAATGCCAACTGCTGAGATTATATTGTATGGATCTTGCTTAGACATCTTTCTTGTTTCAAACCTGACCAAGGAGCACTTTTTGTTAGAAACTGTTCTGTTGGAGTATTTTTGGCAAGCGGTGACCCGTGCAAACTTAAGCCTATTTACCAGTCACGCATTTGTGCAATCCTTACAAGCTGTGCTCTGCGTCTGTCCTGCATTTCTTGTCAAGTGAGGCGATGACAGTCCTGTGCTTTGATTATCTCCCCTGTAAATATCGGGCAATATTGGACTCAGTGAAGAGTCAGGCCTCATTAAAGTAAATGGCAAAAACTCCTGCCAGTATCAATGAGACTGATATTTAATGTGCACATGGTGGCTGTGTGCCTGTAGATCTGTGTATGTATAAATAAACTTCATAGGTCCAGTGTTGTTTTTTTTAAATCTTTCTTGGCCGCAGGAAGATATTGCTTAAAGGTGAGATGAAGGAATAGCATTGTAGCTTGTCTTTGAACATTTAGGTTACATGGGGAGAAGGAAAAGAAATATTATTATGTGAGTGGAAGCGGTGCAAAAGTGATTGCATTTCTATTTTCTAGACAATGTGGGAAGCAAGTTACATGCCTAGAACCAGAGGTGCCATTGATATTTATCTGTGGGTGAGAAAGGGCATGTAGGCTGTATCTGTTAGATCAAATCAGGCACGCACTGCTGTCAGCTCCGGTCTTTTCTGTTTTTGCCAAGAAAAATCATTTGTTGGATTAGGCTCTGTCTGTTTATTAAGAAGAATCTATGTTGGTCTTGCTTTTCCTTTCTGTAGCCGTTTACCTGGATTGTGCCTGGAGTGCTAATGGGGGGAGAAAAGAGAAAATCAGAAAAAGCCAGGTATGAAACCAACTTCTTAAATTGTGTTTTGGGTTCTTCTGCTCTGCAGCCTTTTTCTCTGCTACTCTTCTTTAGAGTGCTTTTCTTAGTGGGAGAGAGGATTGTGAGTGTGGATCAAGCTGTGATCCCCCTGGATCTTACACAGATACAGTGACTGGGTCAGCAGGAAGTATTCACTTTCCTCAGTTGGATCTATTTCTAAAATGTTGATGAGCCTTCTGAGATGATGATCTCTTGTGTCAGTATTTTTTCTTTTCTGACAAACACCTGTATTTGCTTATCTCCAAGTGCTGTCTACAGTATTTGTTATGGGGGAAATTGCTTTCTGGAGAAGAGATTTCCTGGTGTTAAAAATCTTTCTTTTCCCTTTTCAAAAATGGAATTGTAAGCCAGTAAACCAAAATGGAATTTTCATTTGTCTGTGTATAAGCATACACAAAAAGAAGTTTACTCTATGCAGTACAAAGTACTCAGTTAGAAAAGAAAACCTAGCTTGCATGTTTTAATTTTTTTTAATATTATTAATATTTCTTTCCACCTTGTCTGTATCGCTGAGTATGCCACTGTGAATATCAGTGATGATTAAGGGTAAAATTTGGCTGTGTAAGAAATTTCAGTTTTAATCAATGAGAAAGTACTGTTCCTGCTAATTTTACTATGTCCGTGATTTTTTTCTCTGTAGGTTCCAGTTCCTCGTTCTGGTTTCCTATTCCACAGTCACTTGTAACCTGTGTTGTTTTTTTTTTGTTTTTTTCTTAAATCAGATTGCGTAAGGGGATAAATATCCTTATTTCAACTCCTGGTCGACTGGTTGACCACATCAAGTCCACTGAATGTATTCATTTCCGTCGCACTCAGTGGCTGATCATCGATGAAGCAGACAGGTAAACTTCCAGGTGTTCAGATATGGAAAAGAATAAAGATACTTTCTGCATCTGTATTAGATAACGCATTAATAAAAAAAAAAAAAAGATGTTCTTAAGCCATTCATACTTAGTGGCCTCAGCTAAGCCACATATAGATGTCTGAGATTAGGAAGAAATATCCCCTTTGGACGGATTATTCTACAGTTATTCAATTGCAGAGATTCTCTATGTATTCTGACGTGTCTTAACCTGGCAAAAGTTGAAGGTAGAACGTAAAGCCAGATGGGCCAAAGATCTGATCAGCTCTAGCACTTCTGCTATTATTAATTGGCTTATGTAGCCTTAAGACTTTCTTCTCATTCCTTCCTTACAGCATCTTTCATCATCTCTCATGTTTTCGTAGGATCCTGGACCTGGGCTTTGAAAAAGATGTGACTGTGATACTTAATGCTTTAAATGCTGAGAAAGAGACACGTCAGAATGTCCTGCTCTCAGCCACACTCACAGAAGGTAAGTTATAGACGTGTTGTGTCTCTTTTAGCTGAAAAATTCACAGGGAATTGTGAAATAGCTTGTTGAGATTTATTATATTATGTCCCAAAACGAAGCCCTTTGCAGAAGTGGAATAATATCTTATGATTTTGCTGGGTTTATGACACTTCTTCATTAATGGAATTTCTGTCAGTGGATGTACTTACATAGTCCCTACATATGTCACACACAGACCAAAATCACCATGAACCTTGGAAGCACTGTTTTTGTTTGGTGTTTGTTTTTTCCCCTTACAGATGCAGAATTAAGGCAGGACAGGACAGCTGCTGTGTGATTTGCTCAGTATTGTACAAGAAGCCAATTGCTGAGGCAGGAGTTGAGCCAGGCCTAATGACTCTTAGACTCTTTACAGAGCGGAGATCTGTTGTGTTTTTCCACAGACATCATTAAAAAATGGAACTGCCAAATGCTGTCTGGATGAGACATTTATATAATGTAAAATAACACAGCTGGCTGAAGCAGGGCTTGTGATGCTTTTGGTGGAGTCTGCAGCAACTAAGCCTGGCCGAGCCCTGAAAAGTCTGTAGTTTGTGGAAGAGTTCTCTCAGTGTTTGAAGCATGGCTCACGAATTCCTTGTTTTTCACAGGAATTGCATTAGCTGTTCTGTATGTGAATGTATCACCACCCCCTCCAGCAGCACCCCAGGTTGGGCCTCATGTGTTTTTCATTTTCTGTGGTTTAGGTGTGACACGGCTGGCTGATATCAGTTTGAACGATCCCATCAGGATTTCCATAGCAGATGAAAACCAGAAGAGTCTCAAACCAGCGTTGCAAGCAGATAAAGAAGCCAGTAGTCCGTCAAGCTGTATGGACCAGGAAAACTTTGCTGTTCCAGAGAAGCTCAAGCAGTATGTCATGATGGTCCCCGGCAAATTGAGGCTTGTCACGTTAGCAGCTTTTATCCTTGAGAAATGCAAGGTGAGATCTGCTTGCATTTATATTACTAAGTAGCCCTTTGCACTTTTCCACTCCTACATCTCTTCCTCTGTCAAGGATAGCCTGGATTAGATCTAAAGCTTTGAAGTGCATCTAGTGTAGAGGGAGCCACAAGAGAGCTGAGGTGTTCTTGCATCTTTCATGCTGACAGTGAGATAACTGCAGCATGTTCTTGTACTGCTTCTGTGGGCTTAGCATTTGGTGTCAAACTTCTTAATATACCCCATTCCTGGATAATTGTATCTACAGAAGCGGAAGTCACATAAGTATCATGAGATCAGTGAACTGGGAGAGGCCTGTGGGAAATGGACACATGCATTTTATTTTGTTTCCTTGCAGTTTGAAAAGCGACATAAGATGATCATCTTTTTCTCCAGCTGTGAACAAGTGGAATTCCACTACGATCTCCTTCTAAATGTCCTTTCAGGAGGGCTAGAGTCTGAACAACCTAAACATTCATCTGTCTCCTCCGTGCACTTAGAGTTTCTGCGACTGCATGGCAACATGGAACAGGAAGTAAGCACTATCAAAATGTCAGGATACCCGGTTTTGTTCCTTATTCCCTATGATTTATTTTGTGGTTATTTTGGGGTGGAGGGCAGAAGAGAGGACAGAGAGTCATTTCACCTCTTGGGGCCTCATTCTTCCATCTGCTAATGAGAATAAGAATATTGTCCTACTTCTGGAAAGTACTTTGGTAGCTGTATCTGAAAAACACAGCTGAAGAGGCAAGAGGTGTTATTTCAGCAGGCTGAGGCAGCCGTTCAGTATTCCCAGTGGGCACGCTTAAACCATTTATGTATCCGTGGTTCTCTCTCATGCAGTCAAGAAAGGCTTTTAATGCCAGAGGCAAACCTCATCCCAGCCCCAAAATGTTACTACCCGACAAGTTGACCCTATTGGCTTTGGTTTTAAAGAATGGTGTCTTGACAGCCTGCTCTTTTCCCTGGGATGGAATAATAGCAATATAATGGTGATTACCCCGAAGTAAGTCTAGGTTTTAGCAGAGCGGGCTGGGATGGTGAGCTTGGAGTCTGCTGCTGGGAGAACAGTGTCGAGTAAGCTGTCACTGCAGCGTTTCTCTCAGTAGCTGAGGGAGCTCCCTTGAAAGTTCAGCCCCAGATCCTGCCCTTGGTCTGTGATGGAGAGAGCTGCTGTTTCGCTCTCGAGCTGCACAGCAGAGATGGTAAATGAATAGATCTCTTCTGAGGAAGCAAGAGGTGAAGAGCCATTGTTTTTCTCACTGATTCCCATCCTGTGGAGACCAGAAACATGTGCTTTGCTGTCCCTGCATTCTGGCCTTTCCTGAACCTGCCTGCCTGAGTGAGCGAGCGGGCCTGGTCTGGCCCAACTCTACCCTGACCAGCTGTTAAGGCAACAGAACACCACTAAGTAGCTGGCACCAGGGGAAGGGTTTTGCCTTTTTAGTACCCAGTGTGTAATTAGTGCTTGATGTCTTCAAATTAAGAGCATTAATGGAGCTAAATTGTGGATCCCATATGGTACTGCTGAGCACGGCTGCTGTCATTGTCAACAAGATACAGCGTGCTCTCTTCTTTAATTTTTGTCAGCAGAGGGTTCAGTGTGTCGGCAAGGCCCAAGTTTCCCTTCTTGCCTAGAACAATACGTCTAGCTGGGAGTCAAGTACATCAGGTTTCTCTATCAACGTAGCAGGCCGTTCGCTTAACCTCTAGCTAGAACTCTGAGGAGGAAGGCTTGGAACATGGAGACAATTTTGGCAGGAGGAGGAAAAAGGGCCAGGAAGGAGACGGGGATCACGTGTCAGAGGCCACAGACAGTCTGAGCTCTGAAAAGGACAAGAACAAGCGGAGTAAAATCAAGGAAGTGTGAGTGTAGGTGGATGGGTGTTACTGGCGAACACTGAGACCAAATGCTACTGAGGCCTTTGGTTGCTGGTGCTCAGAGGTGATGTAGTGTGATAGCAAATGTGGTTGTGTCGCCATGTGGGACCACTTGAATGAGGTATAGTTGTTTAATTGTTACATTAGATACTTTGCTTTAGGGTTGATTGTAATGTGTGTACACACTTCTAATTTTTCTGTTTTAATCCTCTAGGAAAGAACAGAGGTCTTCCAGGAGTTCCTAAAATCCAAGACCGGCATCTTGCTTTGCACTGTAAGTAACTTAGAGTCCCTCTGCAGCTCCATGATAATGGGCCCGCCTGGTATCTAATGGTAGAACAGCGAACTTGGCACTGAGCTGTAATTCCAGCTCGCTGTCTGACCTTGAGGAAAGTCGTCTCCTTTTTCTGCATTTCACATTAAATAAGGACTGTTGCCGTCTTTGCTAGCTATTGTGTGATCTTTTGCTGTAAGGCACAACAAGCAGAAAAAGTGAGTATCATGCATAAGAGCCTCTACGTGTTTTGCATGGCCTTATGTTTCTGCAAAAATCTGTTCATTTGAAGCTGGAACCTTGCCCTCTATGTGCAGTCAATAGAAAGCAATCCTAATTTGTAGCATGCCCCGTAACTGCCAGGTAAATTGGATGCAATGTAATATTTCCCATCTTAATGACTACCCCAAGGTTAAAAACAAAAACCTGCGGGGATGGAAGGGAAGCCCAACCAGAGAACGGTGTCATTAGAAATGCACACGCTCTGCTGCTCTCCATGCTTTGCCCTTCAAGCTTCCTTCAAGGGTGCTGACGGAGAAATTCTTGTCCTCTACTGAAGTTTGCTGGCACCCTTGTGTTGTGGTGGCACCTTCCACTTCTCGTTTCTGACCTGTCGGTGCCACAGCTAGCCTGCTGCAGTGGTGCAGAAGGCTGCACGATTTGCTCTCTAATAGTGGCAGCTGTTGATCTGAAAATGTGTGAATCTTGGCGATTTCTACCCACCGCAAACTTGTAAATTACAGCGATCGGGAGTAATTAGAGCTGAGAAAACCTCTCTAGCTCTGAAATGACTCCTGTTCTTGCAGCACATTGTTCTTAAAGGAAACTAGTTGCAATTTTTTCCAGAAACCGGGGGCAATTTCATGCCCACAGTATGAACTAGGACTGCCATGTATATAGGAGTGTTTGACATAGCATTGCCAATTTACATATTGTATCACCTGTAAAAATATACTTCTTACCTTCTCGTCTTGGTCCTGCTTGTGTGTAAGGTCTTTACAATGATTTGATCAAGGTCAAAATGTATCTTTGCAATGCATAAGTGTAACGGTAATTTGCTTTCCCTGTGTGTGGAGATAATACTTCAGTGTCTCAGTCGAGGAGGGTAGCAAAGCTTAGTCATTCACTGGTGCAGATGAAGTATTTTGAAGATAAAAAGAGTCTGATAAATGCTGAATGCTAAACAGGTAAACTTTTTTATCCTTCATGCACATTCTGTCTATAACTGAGAAATTTCAGGGACATCTCTTGTTACTGAAATTTCACTTAGTATCTTTCTAAACTCGTTAAATGGCTCAGTTTTAGACAAAGATAAAATAGAATCATTGCAATCACTCCTGTGTCTTTCCTGGGTGAGACAATTTGGAGGGGAGATGCAGCCTGTAGCAGGAAAAATATGACAGGGTAGGAAGAAAGAGAAGTTAGATAAAGAAATCCCAGTGGACGGGATTCCCCTCTTGAGACACTGGAGATGTGGTGTGATTTCCTGCCGTGCCACAGACTCCGTATGAGTGGATGTGGAATTGTGATGACAAGGCAAGCAGTCACATCAGCTGAGCAGCGATAGTTGTGTGTTTGCTCCTGACCTGCCACAAATGGGAGGTAATGTGAATTAGCCTTGATCACAGTGAGGAGAGTAGTGTAAGGCGATGCATTTATTGTAATCCTACTTCATTGCAGTCTGAGCTATTTTGCATTTATTGCAAGGCGGGGATGCAAATCCCGACAGTTAGAGTTGCTGTGCCTCAGCTGGCACATGGCTGGCATGTTAAGCGCAGTAAGTTGTATGTCTAAGTCCAAAATCTCTCTGCGCTTCAGCTCCCCGTCTGTAAAATGGGGATAGTAGCACTGTTCTACCTTACAGAGATGTTGGGAGGACAAATGCATTGAAAGCAGGAGGTGGCCTGTTACCACAGTAATGGGGACCATATGGACACCTTAATATAGAGATACACTTTGCACTAGTCCCACATTACAGGTGCCTCCCCAACGCAGATGTCCAAAGGGCAGCCAGGCACTGTGACCACCTCCTGCCTCCGAGGGCACTGCTTTTTTCTGACGCTTTTTTTCATGTCAGCAAAAACCTTCTGCGGTAAGATGGTTCCGTTCTCTTCCGTGCAAAACAGTGTTTAGTGCCCACAAAATTTTGAAACCTGGCTCACAAAAGAGCAACACAAATAATGTTACCGTCCTTTCCTTGTCCCTTATGCCATGTTCTCCACCCATCTTTCCGCTCTAGTAAGCAATGGGACCTGCTGTTCCTTTTATTAATTTGCTCCATGTCATATGTATATTAGTATATTGTATAAAATATTTTTTGCAGGCAAAATAAGCTGGCAGACAAGAAAATAAAGAAGGGCTGTGTATCTCAGAGGGTCTCATCCAGATTTATTTCTCTCTCCTTCGCTGAAGTTCTTTGCGGCTTCCTTTGGGATGTGCCTTTTAAACAAGTTCATCTCTTCCAGGGAGAGAGGAAAGATCATTTGGAGATTGTTTGCTGTTTACTCAGTCACGCTAACTCATCTTGCCAGTTTTCTGGCGGCCCCAGCCAAGAGCTTTCGCCTCTGACAGCTTCTGTGCTCTCTCCTTCCTCCTCTGATTACGCAGCCCAATCTGTCACCCTGCCGACGGGGGTCTCTACCCTGCTGATGGCTTTCCACACTCGGCAGTAATGACTTTTGGCAGGCCGGGAAGGCGCGAGAGCTTCTTCCCCAGCTTGGAGAGCCGTTAGGCCCTCTCTGCCTGTTAGCTAAAGCACTTTGTGAGGTTCTTTGGTAAATAAATGAGTCATTTTAATCCAACTGACAGCCTGGCACCTGAGCAAGCTGCCTTCCATCTGTACTTCTAGGCCTCATGTAGGCAGCCAATTGTCAAGCTCAGGGCCTTCAAGACCTCACCATTGAGTGTCTTTCAAAAGCAACTTTAGCAATTTCCTTTGCCCTAATTAGATTGTGTGCGAGGCCCTTACGAAAGTTTTGTGGCCGTGTTGGCTCACATATTCTGCAGCAATGTGCCTCACTCTCTGTGTGGTGCTTTTGCCCTCTGTTCCCTCGCACCCACCCGTCTGTGCCTCACCACCCCCATCCCAGGCCACGAGGACAGGATGGCGACACCAGTTTTTAGGAGCAGAGATTTCAGTGTTTCTGCAAGCCCTCAGGAACGTGGTTAAGGCTTCAGATTATTGTTTGGTCGGCGTCCGGGTTTTCTTTAAAATCGCACTGCAGTAGTTTCTTTCTTGTTGCTCCTGTGAGAGGGCCACTCACTTCTCCTTCCCACCATCCATTGACAGGAATCAGCGGTGACGTGCTGAGGTGTCATATTCTTGATTTCCCTTTTATTGAGGAATGGTTATGTAAGGCCACGTGTGGAAGGGGGAATGCTGTCTGGGGCAAAGGAAAAGGAGGGAGGGTAGTAAATTGGAAATCCGTTGGGCTTCCTGAAAGAGTGTTGGCAGCAGGTTAGTGCTTCTGCTTAGGGAATAAATGTAGTGCTAGCAAAACTGGATAATTGTTGCTTGAGCTGTGTTCTGTTTCCCGGCATGGTGACCCAGAAGTATTTTTCTAAAGATCTGAGAAGCAAGAAGCTCTTGGGCTCTGCCAGCAGAGGAAGGCAAATCAGCTCAAACTTTTTATCCTAATTCTACCTTGCTGCTGCCTACCAGGGTCTTTGAGGAAAAGGAGCTACAGGAGACGCAGGTGGACTGATACTGAGGAATCTTTGAGAGTTTGCAAAACACTCCAATTACCAGTAAATCCCAAGATACTTCTGAAAGAAAGCCAAGCTAAACCCCAAGAGAATAGCTGCTGATATATGTCTGTAACAGCTGAATGGAGTTGGTGGCATTGTGAAAGCAGAAGTGAATACAAGGCTGGCGATGGGAGAGCCTCCTCCTGAAATGTTGTCCCTGGCTTTTTATGTTTTTGGTTAACCTTTCAACTTCCCTGCTTCCTTTGGCAAATGTACTTGGGAACAGCGCTGTCTGTGGCAGTGGTTTCACAGCCAGGGGTATTAAGAAAAGTTATCTTAGAAGAGGAGGGAAATAGTCCTGATGGGTGAGGGATGGCCCCTTCACTTCCCTGTGCTGGAGGTGCCTGCTCGTGATCGCAGGGACAGCTTGGCTGCCTGCATATTTTGGGTAGACTTACCCTGTCCCAAGGTCAGAGCCCTCTGATCAGCCACAGCCCTGCCTAGACTGCTCGCAATGAGAGAGAGCACGGTGTAGGAAAAGACCAAAGGCTCGTCAGCGTGGAAGCACGTAACAGAACCAGCAAAAGCAGAATCAGGTGTCAGCACTCCTGTCTGATTGTGCTGTAGAGTTTATAATCTTGTTATCCTGGTAACTGCTGTACACATTCCCCGACTTCTCTAGATTTATTTTCTCCAACCTGCCTTTAAATGGCTTTTTGTACATCTGCTCATCTGACTCTGGGAACAAGTCGTTTCTTAATGAGCGTGCTGGAGCTAAAGTGTGTATTATTTCAGAGTGGGCGCTGTGGAAAGTGTCTCCTCTTTTACTGCAGTTGGAGCCACAAAGCAACCTGGCTAGTGCTTATGGGAAGGCCTTTGCTGCCAAAACATCAGCTTCCTAGTCTTTTAACGTGTGTGGGAGTTGCATGAAAACACTTCAGTGGGTGGCTGACACATTTTTAGTACATTAAGCTCCTGCTTACGTTCTTAATATATTCTATTTTGCAACTAGCTAAAAGATACACGTGTTCCAAAACATTTCCTAACAGAGTTAAATCTGCACACCTGCTCTGTTATTGTGCGTGGTGAATGTAAAATCCAAGGAGTATGTGAGGACATTACTAATGAACAGAAAATCAAGAAGGCAGATCGAACCACGTTTGCACTCTCTCTCCATTTTGAACACTATTTAAACTCTCTTTTCTCTTTGAAAGGATATATTTTTTGAGCTGCACTGGCTGTGGATAACTAAAGGGTCTCACTCAAGTCCTTCTGCAAGTTGATGCATTTTCTCACCAGCTGGCACATCAAATAACTCGCCTGAGAGTAGCTTCAGACTGTTTTCTTCAGGGCTGAGTTCTGTTTCTCCAAATCAAAGCCAGACTGGTGAAAATCTAAGGGATAGCTGAAGTCCCCTTCCCTCGAGCTGTCCTTCAGCTTCCTGCAGGTTCTACTAAATTGTTTGTTGGCCTTTTATCACAGGGCCAGGTGACCTGCAAGTCTTCTGCTCCTCAACTTCAGATCATCGCCTAGGAAACAGCTAATTAGTAGTGGTTGGAGATGGGTGTATCTTTGGACATTCTACTCAAGGCCTAGGGTCCTTGATCATTGCTTCGTGGCCATTTGCCTCATTAGCAGCCTGGTTGTTCTTAGGCTCGCCGTAGAGAAAGTCATGCTGAGAAGTAATGTTGCCTTACAGGGGTTTGATTCTGCCACTCTCATTGTTTGGGTAGTAGGTGCTACGAGCAGATCCGTTTTCAGCAGTGACACAAACTGAAGAACTAAAGTATCACTATGGTATCACTTAATGGTATCACTGCCATTACGATAGGTGACTGATATAATGCAAAGGGACCGTAGCAGACTGCTGTAATTCAACACCACTCTCCTGAAATTGATGTTTTTATATCCTCCAAGCTTTGGCCCGTAGCAGTGGAACACTTTCTATTGTATTAGCCTGTTAACAATCTGCCTTGTATTTTAAACCCTTAACATTATTTTTGACCTCTGTCCATCTCTCCCCAAACCAGGCACATAAAAATCCTACTTGCATAGCCAGTTGTCCCAGCATAATCCCCACCCCAGAAGAGTTTGTAATTTGCTGATATCTGCAAAGCATTTTTACAGTAATTTCCTTATTAATTTTAAAGGATGTCGCAGCGCGTGGGCTGGACCTGCCTCAGGTTACATGGATCGTGCAGGTAGGTTTGCTGTGTTTATGTATGTGTACGTATGTATTAAGCGCAGTCTTGTTCAGATGAAATCCCCTTCCAGTCCACATCCTCTTTCTGCAGTTTTGCTTGTCTTTGTGCTGGTGCCTACAGGTGTGAGAGAGCTGCGTGTTCCTGAGTACAGGACCAGGAGTCAAGGCTGACAGTCTGTTTTCCTTCTCAATAACTTGAGTATTGTCAGCGGTGTAATAATGTTCTGCTGGCTGGGAGGAAACACCTCGTGCTTCCCCCCACAGGAAGCTAGATTCTGTGAAGCACTGGCCATCTCTCTCGCAGTTCTGTGTTTCTGATTTTCTGAGATTGGTGGGGAGGCAGTTCCACAAGGAGTTTAAGTGCAGTCCTAATGTTAAACATTGAGTAGCCCAGTACTGTCTGTGCAATGACCTGAATGTTTCGAGTTAGGTTTTGCTGGGTTGGGACTGGGACTGGGTAGCTGTAAGCATTCAGCTTTCAGTAGAACTGCATAGTTCAGATTTTTCTCTTTAAAACAAAAACCACCACCAAACAAACAAACAAAAAAACCCACAAACACTGCATTGCTGCTGACAGAAATACTGTCTTTGGGGAGAAAAAAAAAATAAGGGAGATGGATTGAACCTTAAAAATAGCAGCCTGTCATTTCAAAGAGGAAGCTGGGGGCATGAAGCAGATTTCATTTTTGTAAAAGGTTTATAATTAAAAGAAAGGTTAGTTGAATTCAGGAAAACTGATCTAGAGATTCTCCTCTATCAAGTGACACCTGGGTAAAAAGAACAGTGCACAGAGCCTCAACAAAACAGCCTTTTAATTTCTACCTCATCCCTTCAGGTAACAAATTTTATTTTAATTTTGTGTTTTTAAAAACAAAAGATTTTGTAGCAGCTAGCTAGTCAGAGAAGGCTGGGGAAGTGAAGTCTTTAATTCCCAGCTCTGTATATTAATATAATTTACCAAAGATACAGTTGCCAGTGTTAGAACGCAGTGCAAATTACCTCAAGCCCTGGGAGACTTCTGTGTGTCCAGAAGGCGAAATCTCGGCTGTCCTGAGAGCTGTGTCCAAGAGCAAGGACCTGCAGGGAGCAATTAGATTGCTCACAGCATCTTACTCACACCTCTAGCCAGTAGAAACTTTGCCAGAGGGCACAGGTATAAACACTAGAGTGGGCTTTGGTTGTTGGTTTTTTTCCAGTTAAACTGCTGAGGGCTCATTTCTAAGCAGTATCTCTGTGCACGTTCATTTTTCCAGGAAAGAGGGGTGGGGGGGAGAATGGGGGGAGGCTAAAGGGAGGGAAATAGGTCACCCTTTATCTGATCTTGCAAATGGCTGGGCATTTTTGATTCCCAGAGAAGTAAACCGGGGGCACCGCTATTTGGGGTGGGATGGAGCTTTAAGCAACGTTTCAATGGCGCCTCGCAGTTATGGGTGGAAAGACAACTGCTGCATGTATCATACGCTGCCTAAAGGACTGGCTTCCCCATCTCTCTTAGGTTTCCTCTATCCAGTAATGTATCCAGTAACCTATGATTTGGTTTAATTCAAACAAAGCAATTTAGCCCAACTCCACATTTACATTTGTCATGTTTTATTTCACGGCTTTTCTCCCAGATGCAGAGCAGGCAGCTTCTCGCTTCGTACGTATGGGCACTGCTGAGGGTTGTTTGGCTTGAGGTTTTTGTGCGTGGTTTTTTTCTTTTTTTTTTTTTTTTTGAGGGAAGCAAACAGGTTCCTGACGTGCCTGTACAGAAATAAAATGTAAAAGGCAAAGAGAGACACTGAGATGGGGAAAACTGTCCTATTATCTGAAAGTTGGCCAACGTGTCACATTCACATGTCAAAAAACCGCTGTGGCTGAGGGGGTTGAGTGATGGTTACAGGGATGAGTCCGATGGGCTCTTTCTAAACAGACTGACTCCGAGGCAGGTACAGCGTGTGGGTTTTGCCGAGATCCCCTTGGTTTCGGATGAGCAGGCTGAATGTCTCGTTTATAATTAACACGCTGTGTTCTGTTAATTCCTCCTTTCCCTTCTCGTGTTCCCTTTTTGAAGTATAACGCTCCGGCTTCACCTGCGGAATACATCCACCGGATCGGGAGGACGGCTCGGATTGGCTGTCACGGGAACAGCCTGCTTGTCCTGGCGCCTTCGGAGGCAGAATATGTCAGCTTGCTGGCTTCTCACAAGATTAAGTGAGTCAGAAACGCGAACAAAAGTTTCAGCTCATCCTTGCTAATTAACCTTCCGTGGCACTTTCAGCGGGACTGTAGCTCGCGCAGGTTTTAATAAGAATTTATTAATTCTTGTGATCCAGGACCAGCCCCAGACTAGCAAAAGGAGAGGGGGGAAAGTGTGCGAAAAATCATCAGCCTGACAGATTGTGTGCAAGCGAGTGTGCGTGGCGAGGGGCAGAGAGGAGACGGGAGTCGGAGATCCTTTGCACTCGGTTGTTATCTCCGTGGCCCTGGGTTCAAGCCGTGGCTATGCGGAGATCACAAGTCAAATGAGCCTGTCAAATGCTAACTGGCCATCTGCCTGCATAGCACCATATTGTCAGAGATTGTGCTTTCGCTTCAGGAGAGATCCGGCGGAGAAATAGCTGGGGAGCTGTGGGTCATATCTGGCAGGTAATTGGCCCAGATATGTTGTGTAAGTGGCTTGTGACAGAAATAGTAGAGGCTTTTGCAAGTGGTGAGTGCTCAGTGTGGTCCTGGAAGGCAAAGAGGGCAGCGGACTCAGCAGACCAGAACTGGGGTACGTTTCCCGGCTACCTGAGAAAGCCTCTCTTACGCCGGCTGTAGCTAGGACTGGGGAATAGGCAGCAAGGAGAGCGAGCCAGGCTGGTGAAGGGCCAGCCCAAAGTGCAGTCGGCTCTGCTTGCGCAGTGGTCCCTTTGTGGGGGGAAAAAACCCCTCAGCATTGCTGTTCGGGAGCACTCTCAGGTCCCAAGCCTCCTCGGCAGTCAGCTGGAGATACGTGACTCCCCTTGCTCCCTGCTTTGCTGTCTCTCGGCATTTCAGAACAGCAGCCGAGCGGAGTCCTTTTAGTGTTGTACTTGTGTTGATGGAGCCCTGTAAACTCGTGCACAAATTAGTTCTCTTTTATTTCTCGTGTTTATGTCGGGCGGAGCTGCTTGGAGCTGTATTTGGTTTTGCATCCTTGAAACAAACAAATGTTGGCAGTAAATACAGGCTTATTCTAGGCTGTGAGCCATTTAGTGGTCTAACAAAGAGCCATCCATCATCCCAGGTAACTATCTATTAAGCAGACACCAGCAAGACATGGAGGGCTAAGCTGACAGGGGTTTTTTTCATGTAACAAACAGCACTGACATTTAAAGGTGAAATCCCACATAATTGTGAATTTTTAGTTTCAACCAGAAAGTTTTATTTTTCTATTTTACAGCATTTGGGCAAGGGTTGGGGAAAGGAGAGGGAAATTTCCCTCCTTTTTTTTTCCCCCAATTATAAATGTTAATGCTTTTATCCGATTTTTTTTTAACAAGTTTAAGGAGCAGTGTCAGTCACCCACGCTGGTAATTATATCTGCTAAGGAGACCTGTTGTTGAGCCAGCCGCCGTTCGTCAGGCATCTGGAGAAGACTGTGCTCAGTGTGTGGAGGGAGGTTTATGTGGATGTTTTTTCCTCTACTTCTCAAATCACTACAGCCAAACAACTCTGGGGACTGTCTTTTCTTGTTTGTTTGTTTTATGTTCTTCATAAAACGCGCTGCCCCGGAGAGAAGGGACTTCCCAAAAAAGGAGTGTAATTTTCCTCCTTTGACCCCTGTCTTCAGATGGAAGGAAATGAGTGTCTAATTGGCATGGGTGGGCGATTCGGCCTGGTTGCAGTCATGTGTCCTCTGCTCTTCCTATATGGTGTGAGAAGGGGCAGCGGAACAGAAGAGAGAGCTGATGAATTACAGAGAAGATGCGGGAAGGCAGCTCGAAGCTAAAGGCAGCAAGTGCCATCAGCACAAATTGCCGTTACCCTTCATAAACAGAGCATTACGGTGATAATCCTGACAATTTAATTCAGTGCGATGGTGAAAGACAGCATGTGTCGGACGCTCTCCGATCCTCTTAAGCGCTGATAATTTTTGTTTCTTTATCCTGAGTCCGTGTGGCTTTTGATTCGGACTGCGCAAGTTACCGGACTTTGCATTTTGTTTTAATTCTTGGCTTCAATTTGCAGTCTGTTGTTTCTTACTAGGGATGAGTGTGTTGTGAATTGTTCTTTAATTTTTTTTTTTCTTTAAATGAAATTCCTGCTGGGTTTATTGAAATGTAAATACTTCATAAAATATGTATTTCTAAGAAAACAAAGCGTGAGACAGGTCCTCACCGGCTTCGGTTGGTGTAAATGAGTAGTTCCCGTGCCGCACTGATTTGCAGTGGATGAGGATCAGACCCAGAGTTTTTTCTTAGACCCCTCCACCCACCCCAGCATGCTTGGGAGTAAGTCCAGAAATGTTGAGGGTTGGAAGTAATGAGAGCAGACGTGGCTTTGTTCCTGGATGAAAATCCACTTCGGAATTAGGGATGACTGCCTTTGAAATTGGAAATCGCTCGCAATTAATTTTCACCGGTACCTGAAGCCTCTCCTTGGCTTCCACTGTGGAAAAGCAGCATTAGCCTTTGCCAAAGCGATCTCACTTTGGCTCTGCTGAGATCAGTAATTCCCGATGGGTCTCAAGAAAGCTGCGTGCCTCTCTGTAACTTTCTTTTCAATCTTTGTGTGGCTTGAAGTTGTGGCTCCTCTACCCGACTGTAAATGCGTATGTACACGCACGCTGATGTTTAGTGTGCATTTTCCCACCCCACCCCCCGTTTTTTTTAAAAAGGTTAGACTCCAAAATGTTCTGTCTCGCCTCTACACATAACTAACAGATTTTCCTTCAAAGGCAGAAGGCGAGAAGCAGTAGAAAGTCAGCGAGATTTACTTTTTTTTTTTTTCTCTTTTTGCTTATGTCTCTCTTAGTTCCTTCAACTGCAATCTAGCGGCGCCTGCCTCGACAGCTATCGGATAATTTCTTTATCTCCTAACGGCGGCCTAACTAATTTATAAAGGCAAACGCATCACCGTGAAGGCACGAGTCATTTCCCTCCCTTCCCCGCGCCGTGCTCTCCCCCCTCCTCGCCCGCTCCCCTCGCCTGGCGCTCCCCGCTGCGAAGCAGGTTCACAGATCTGTTAGGCTGCGAGCTGGCGGCGCGCCAGGGGAGGGGAGGATCGGCGAGGGGGTGACATTTCAGACAAATCAATGTCAGGGGGGTTGACGTTTTCATTCAGCGCCGCGTCAGAGCAACCTTTTGGGGGAAGGGGAGGTACGCTTCTTCGCTCGCTTAAGCGGTTGCCGTTTATGTTTTAATTTACTGTTATACTTCTCAAAAACAAACAGAGAGACCCTCAGTTGGCTTTTTATGCTCCGTTTCCCCTTCTCCCCCATCGCTCCCCCGGCCTTTCTCGGTGGCCTCAGCGGAGGAATCTGCTCTGTTGAGTCCCAGCTGCACAAGGATGGGGCTTCTCTCCCACGCAGGGCATCTCTTGGCCACACCGGCCTTTCCCTTCCAGGCTGTGTGACTGTTTCTCTGGACCGTCTCTTCCCTTCCTTGTGTCGTGGTGATGAACTGGCTGAGGTTGAAAATGCAGATTGCAGGGAAAAAAGGGTATTCGTTGCTTAAACTGGGAAGGGGTGGGGAACAGGCCAGGATCACAGTATCCGGTAATGAAGAGTATGGTAAAGAATTACCTGTTCCTTCTGGTCAGGGGTTTTGTGATCTCTGAGTGAAGAGGAAGGGGAGATCCTTGTTACAGTCTTCCTGCGCTTCACAGAAAGTCATCAGTGCCTCCTTTCAGAAGCCACGTACACCTGTCTGACCGTATGAGAGCTGTTAGGCCCCCAAGATTTACCTCTTCCTTAAACTGTTGTAAACCCTAATGAACGCCTCGGTTTCCGTGCATTATTTATAATTCATTCTGGTATAAAAAGGAAAAGAATCTCTTTTCTAGAGATGACCTTTGCCCATTGCTGAAGTGCAGCAACTTGAAGATTGGGGCTCCCAAACTTTAGCTTTTATTTTCTGAGTAATTCCCTTGGAAATGGGACCCAGTTTGGATGCAGCTGTAATATTAATTGCCTGAAGCTGCACAGCTGTTCCTGTGCTGTGTCACCTGGCGTGTGTGTGCCCCACAAGACAGCGTTAAAGAGGACAAAGAATATCTAGTCTCATGTAAATGCATCTCTAAATGGGACCACTCGCATGCTTTAAAATGAAGCGGGTCCTTAAGCGTTTGTGGTATCTGGGCCATAACAGTACCCAGCAGTGTTCTGCAAGCTGGACTGGAGAATAAATCATCTGGTTGAATCTACAGGAAGAATGTGAGCCGACAGAATGAAAATAAACGCCCAGTGTGAAACCTGGCTAGGACAGCTGACTGAGTCGCCTGTGTTTAAAAAATAAATAAATAAATAAAATGTGTTGGGTCCCTAATGGGCAGGGCTTTGGCTTTGCACTTGAGAGGAGAGGGAAGGTGAGTTCTCAGAATGGGGAAGGAAATCAAACCACTTATTTGGCGTCAGAGGTGGCTTTTGAAGCTATAAATGAGTGGGAGAGCATGTCCGTCAGGAACTGTGTTTCTGAGCCCTGACCCAGGCAATGTAGCAAAAGGTTGGGACGATGTAAAATGTTGTGGGAGAGAGGTGTGATGTGACCAGCTGGAAGGAAGCTGTGAGAGGTGGCTTCATAGGAAAAGTTCCTTGGGATCCTGTTGTTTCTCTCTGAGTCAGTGTGAGAGGAAGGAGCTGCGTCTTTACACGGCTTTAGTTCTAGGGCTGTAGCTTTGTGAGCATGGCCACTAACGTGGGTGGAAAATACTGTGTGTAAACGTCAAAACACTCTGTTCCTCTGAATGAGGGTTGAGCAGTGTCTCTGGTCTTTAAGAGGATCCAGGAGCTAAATCAGGGGAGATGAGATGTAGGAGAAGCAGAAAAGTAAACTTGTTCTGGCAGAGCTGAGAACACAGCAAAGTGAGAGCAGCACATCTTTCTAGCCTGTATGTGCATGTCTCACGTCAGGCTCTTTCTCACGCTTGCACAAGCAACAAAATCCAGGCATCATCTGCTCCCTGCCCATGGCGTCTAATGGACAATGAAACGTTTGACGTCCTTTGGGCTCAAAGTGGAGGTTACACATCTTATTGTTTCTAGCTATAAAGGAAATCTACGTGAAGCGTTAGTGTTATGAGGTGCTTGAACTCTATACTGAGTTTCTTTTACTGGAAAGCCAGTGAAAGAAAACTAAATGTTTCCTGATTGGCTTGGTGCTTTTCAGTGCAAGGAAAGAAAAATTAAGGAAACAACAGAAATATAATTAAAGGCCCGGAATTTTTCGGTAGTTAGTTATGCTGGTTGAGAACCAAGGAGCCTTTCAGTGGACTGTTGTTATTTGTATGCCACCCTCAGCTATTTTGATGCCCTGTTGGAACCAGATTGTTTATTGGTGACTAATAATGGTGACAAGATTGTTGGTAAAATGTTGTCTCTGTTCCAGTGAAAGCACCAGTTCAGCTGGAGTGGAGATTTCCTATTAGTTACGTTTTTAGAGTTGCTAGGGGAGTCGCTGAGGTAAGACCTCATGTATTTCAGGGGTAAATGCTTAAGTTGAACATGTAAATCTCAGTCTTCTTGCAATCCATTATCAGCCTGCAGTTTGTTACCTGCTATGTTTTAAAATGTAGAAGAAATCATTGACATTTTTTTGTTGTTGTTGCTTCACAGTGTCTCAGAGATAAAGATGGAGAAGGTATTATCCAGCCTGATGAAAGACGATCGCTTCAAGTTGCCCAGACCAAGAAGCAAGGTGAGTTATTCTGCTGATTTGGAATTGCTGCAATTTTCATTTACCAGTTAAGCATCGTAAATATTCCTCCCTTAGCTTCCGTCTTTACGGTATGATGGTTGGTATATCCATCATGTCAGGCAATGCAAATAATCATGGAACTGCCTTAGATCACAGTAGTCCGATCTTTAAACTGCTGCCCCCCAAAACCAGTTCCTTCTAACTCTTCAGCAAATATTTTTTAGTAGACAACTAAGCTTTCTAGCTGTAAAAGCTTTATTTTTTTTCCCACAGTGTTTCTATTCTCCTTGGGTTTTCTGCATTAAAATACTGTTGGAGATGACAAATATCACAACACTTTTCTGAAGAAACAAGCGAAATGTATTTGGTGTTGTGCTCTGTAGGCTTTTAAATTATTATCTGTATTTACTTGGAGCCTGAAACAAAGCTCTCTGTGTTGACAGTCACCTTTTCATTGACTTTGGCAAATTTTGGGTCTGCCATCAGTTTGCTAATTCACAGAATTCAGCCATTTGCAGGTGACATCTTTGGTGTTTCTGCATTCTTGCAAATTAAATCTTCCAAGAACCCTCGCTCTGAATGGAAGTCAAGAGCGCATCACGCATGATGCAGCAAGTGTTTTGTTTTTTTGTTTGGTTGTTGTTCTGTCTGCTTGTTCTTTGTTTTAACATGTATGAGCCTACCACCTGCCCAGTACCTTCTCAGATGACTGTTAAGAACTGTGGTGGTTTATGTAAAGATGCTTTTAAAGATGTTCACTTTTCCTACATGCCCTATGCTTCACAGAAAGCTGCATCTGTAGCTCATGTGAGATACAGCTGTATATAAAGGTCTTAATTTTTCACTAAAGTCAGCCTGTAATGCTTATATTTTAAATGTTTGGAATGTGTTTCGGATACAGCCTCTTAGGTTTTTTAGCAAGTATGTAAAAGTGCAGTTAGGCTGTTTTAATGCAGAAGTTATTTTAAATAGCTTTTTTTGTGAATAAATACTTTCCTTTTCTCCTGAGTTGTGCTTGTAGGTAGGTAACTGAGTTTCCTTTGGAGAGTTTTTCAACAATTAAATCTATAAAGTTACTGCACTTCGGGTTTGTTACTGACATGGGACAGAATGTTACCTGTTCCAGGCCCGAGGACAAGTGTAATTTCACAGGAAGTGAGCAAAATAGAGAACGTAGTTTGGTATTTTCATTTTTTTCTTCTTTTTCTCTGGAAAATGACAGTTTGGTTTTTGAAAGTGGCAGGACAAACTGCATGCTGAATGTTGTTGAATGTCAGAGCTCAGTACTTGAGGAGGTACGAAATCATTGATCCATTTCCAAAATTCTCACCTAAACATCTCAATGCCTTTGTATCCTTGCCTTTGGATCAGGAATATAAAGCTAGCAAAGCTGTTTGTCACCAGGACCGATCAGATCGGTATTTCTACCATGCTTTCAAATTGTAAGATACTCTGCACATTTAAATGTAGAACATTCTGATTTAAATACTCGTATTCTGCCTTCCTCGCTTTACTCAAAACAACAACAAGAAAACATGAACAAACAAAAAACAACCCCAATTTGAAAAGTAGCTGTTACTCTCATTTCTTTTGCTGGGTAGTGCTGCCTAAGCATGCCCTGCCATGCCAGCTGCTGTACATGAGCACCAGTACAGAAGGAGCTGGTTCCTTTCACTTGCAGTCAAAGGTGGGATTGAACTCCTGTATTCCCTCTGCCTTCAAAGTGAATGGAATTTTGCTGTTGACTTCACTGGAGCTGAGGTACATCCACTGTGTCTGTAGGATAGTCCGAATCTGCTGCAGGGACTTAGAAATACAAAATTACCTATTTTTATGTGACTCAGAATCTTAAAGAATAGAGACTGAGAAATAGAGTTTCTCTTTCTGGAAAAAAAAAAAATCTATATAATGGGGATGAAATTACCGTAGGCCTGTCAATATCAAATAGATACCTTCAGGAATTACTTGAAAAATATATTAAATGCAATCAAGAATTCATTCAATTTGTTAAGATTTGTATTTTACTGCCATCAGAGGCTCTATAAGTGCTCTGTAATGCTTTCTCAGATGCTGCAGGGACGTGTTGATGAGTTTTAAGGGAGGTTAATCTCTATTAAACTCCCTAAGTTTGCTGTAAAGCCAGTAGAATAAGCTGGGAATGCAACGGACGCTGCATAGGACAGAGTGATTGAGGACTTGTTGTTACGCGGAGCTGAACCCGATCCATTTGTGATGTTGCCGTTCGAGAGCGAGTTAGCTTTGCTTATCAGCTCTCGGCGTGTTGAGTCATGTATATATTATGGTGGTGCACACAGGAACCTCATTATAATGCTCTTCGGTTCTCATTGCCTCAACTGAAGTCCATTATAAGTACCCCGTTGGAACATGCATTTTTTGGGCTTCTGTGTGCAGCCAGGGAGCAAGCTGAAGTGCCTGTAAAATGTATATTTTATATTTAGGTGTATAAAATATATATGTGGCTATGTCTGGGTGTGTGAATGTTCACCTGCCTACAAAGAGAATAAATTTGATCTTTCAACTTTTATGGAGGGGGGCAGGGGGACTTGGCGAGTTCTAGAGAAGGTGTGTGGAGGTTAGTAAAAAGTTGTTATTAAAACAAAATCCTTCATTTTGTTTTGAAGTATAATGGAAGCAGGAGATGTTACAGCCTGTGCTTTTGGCTTTTTTTTTTCCTGCTTTAAGAAAGAGCTCCTCAACCTCAGTGTAGTTGTATTGTGTTTCTATCCTTTCTCCCATTAACATACTCTCTTAATGAACTCAGAGACTTTCAGTACTTATCCCAGCCTCTCAAACCTAAAAGCTGCAGTCTTTGTAATCCCAAGTTTCTTTCTTCTGAACGAGGCAAGTATGGTTTCTCCTAGTGTGGCTGGTGGGAGGTCCCCTGGTGTCCTGAACCAGTGAAGTCACGTTGCAACCAGGCCCGTCTCTTCTTTTAGGTTATTGGTATTGTTATTGATCGCAGATCATACTAGTGGTTAGGGATCTGCCAGAATAGGCTCTTATTTTAAGCAAACATGGGGTAGAAAAAGCTCTTCTATCCCACTATTTCTCCATAATGGCAGTAATGCTTGTTGCCTAACAGATGCAGCGTTCATCTGGGTGGAGAGCAGATCAAGCAAGCCTCTGGGGTAGGCTTTTATCTTTTGGGCCTTGGAAAAATGTGGAAGGGTCTCAAATTAATTGTCCTGTTCATCTGAACCAGGCTGCAAGCAGGATTAAAGCTGGTTTATGTGAGTAAAGCACGCAGGATGGCTTCCAGTACACTTCCAGTAGCACTCTTGTATTTGATCTGCCCAGATACTTGCATGGTGTGCTGGTTTTGTTTTCGCAGTTTGGCTCTGAGTCAGTTTTAAATTTAGATTTATTTTTATTTTTATTTTTTTTAAAAGATGAACCTCCCTGGAAGGCAGGAATCAAACACAGATTTTTATTTTTTTTTTCATGCCCATTAGGGGGCAATTTTAAAATGAGATCTGTCTCAAGAGGCTGAAGGGGATAAAAGACAAGGTGGAGATGGGAGGAGGGGAGAAGCTGTTTTCTGAGTACATTGTTTCCTGCCATTTGCTTTTTTTCATTTATTTCTCTCGGACTGACCTCACACTTTGGAAATTATGCACCTAGTTTTTTATCCCTCATTTTTGTCTTACTTTTTTTTTTTCCCCCAGCACCAGGAAGAAGAGATGCCTCATTTTGAAACCTAAAGGGGGGAATAAGAAAAGTCCTTTGTAATATATTGCCATATTATCACTAAATCCCCTGACAGTTGTGACACAGAAGCAAGTCACCTGTCACTTAAGCTTGAGGTCTCTTTAATTTTCTCCTGGAATTCGCACCAGGCTGTCTTTAATTTGAGGCCTTTATTGGAATTCTGAAACCTTTCTGCCTCCCCGGTGCTCAGATCTATTCTGAGTGCTGTTACAGAATGTATACAATAACCAACAGAGGGATTCAGAGGGGGCTGAAGCACTGTTTATTTAACACTCTGGAGGGATTTTCGTGCTTATTCGGTCCTGGCTACCCGGCTTTCAATATCGCTTTGACAACCGTTATGCCCTTCTCATTAATTTTAAACAGTTAAAACACAGGAAAAAGAGAAAAAGTTTTCATTATTAAAGTGCTTTACTTTTTAATAACAGAGGATTCTGTCCGCCAGGGGAAAGGGCAAACCTCACTAATTTCACATTCATATTAAAAAACGCTGGGAAGGTGACACTTTGTGCTGCCAGGAGGCTTAACAAAAGAAAAGTGATGGGGACTAGGAGGAGCGGGCGGGGTGGGAGAAAGTTTTTATGTTTCACGTCAATGGAAACTTGTTAGTCGCAACGCCGAGTGTCCACTTCAGGGAGGCAGCACCACTTGTAGTTTATTAAACCTTTACAGAGGCCCCTCGACTGGAGACTGTCTCAGCTGATTAACAGGCGCACATGAAGTCAAACTAAGAGACAGCCCTGAAACGGGTGTGCTGTCAGTCTCCGGAGTGCACCGGGAGATGGATAGCAGAGCCCGGGAGTCTGGGAGATGCCCCGGGTAGCCTTAAAACACCAACGTTGTCTTTGCTGGAGATGCAGACAGACAGTCCAGGCAGCGGGTGAGCAGGACCTCGAGTCCCCATGTGTGTTTGCTTCGCTGAAGGATTACGCAGCGGGATCCCGAGTTCCAAAGAGGGTGCTGTGCAGGGACTGCGCCAGCATTTGGGGTCGTGCTGTCGGCAGATTTGCTGTTAGGACGCAGAGGGGCAGATCTGGATGGGCAGAACGATTTGTGGGGGGTGTCAGCAGCATCGCCTGGCTTCCCCACTCACTGGGGTTCCCAGTGTCGACGCGATGTGGTTCCCCTGGACAGCAGCAGGGCAGAGGGGATGCTTGAAGCCGGGAGGGAGGGAGGGTTGTGCAGCATTAGCATGCAGATCTCCCGGGGAGGAACAACGGGACTGTTGAGGTGGCACAGGCCTAGCTGCAGGGTAGTGGGAGGTGGATGTTTGTTTTCAGTCAGCCCTGGGCAGGAAGACGAGGGGTTGACCAGCAACAAATTGCTGCCTTGGATCTGGCACTCTTTGCCTTGGGTGCTGGTTCCTGTCTGAGTGGCTTTTGAGATCTGTGGTCCTTTCTGGGGAGAGTTTCATGTCATGGACACTTGGCTTTGCACTTTGCTGTCAACTTGCCATCAGATCTCTCGTTTCCTTGTCCACGTTTCCTCTATCTGCCTTGGTACTTCAGAAAGAGAGGCAGCCTCTTTTCTCCTCCCAGTAACAGCTTGCTCCCAGTGATGATTGCCTTCCATTTCCTGCACTGGATCCTACAGTCTGATCATGGAAAAGCTTGAGCACATGCAAAATTGACTTTTCAGCTCAAGGAAATTTCTTCTGTCGTGTCTGTGGTGCAAGGGCCTTGTCTTACTCTGGAGGAACCACCAGCAGTTACAGTTACCTGTGATGTACTGACAGGGAGCAAACTTCATGTAGACATCAGTAGTGAGAGGTTCGTTTCAGTTGGCTCTGTTCGCAGGTGCTGAATTTTTGGTCCATTCTCTGGGGTGTGGAGATGAATGCAGATCTCCTGCCCCATGAGCGCCAAGAAGAGGCCAGGCGCTACGGGGAACTGCTCAGGGGAACCTGCAACGTCAGCCTGACTCCTGACAAAGAACCTGGGCCCAGCGGAGTCCGTGTAGAGTCTGGGGAGAGTAATTCCAAATAACTGCAGGGGAAATAAGCACTGCTATCCGGCCTGTTGAATCTGAGGAGAGAAAAAAAAGTGAGGGGAAAAAGATACGTGATGGATGTTAGAAAACACAAAATTAAAACTGATTTGCTCTCCTCACCATGGAGTGCTTACTGGCTGCTTTGACTTTAACGTCTTTATCTATAATTTTTTTTTCTCTAGTAATATTGAGAGGATTACCTTTGTTGGCCCCTGGGTGGTTACTGTGTGATTTTACTGTTATTAAATCTATTGTAAACTGCTTCATTATTCCTGACTCAAATTCTCTCCTTCCTCTAATCCTCCCACCGCCCTTGTAGAAATCCTGTGGTACGGACCCTCAGGAAGTCCGGGAGCGGGCCACGGTCTTGCAGACGAAATTTGAAAATTATGTTCACTCCAGTGAGGTGACCGTCCGGTGGGCAAAAAAAGGTCAGTGTGGTTCTTTTCAGCTTATTCCTGAAGGGCTCGTTTATAATCTGCCAATGTTTTCTTCAGGGGAAGGGCTTCAGGGAAAAGGCCTGGAAGAAACATTTTGGGTACATCGGGCTCCGTAGGGGGGTTGAGATGGGCCCAGAAGGCTTTGTGATGATATTAAATGTTAATTTCTTGCATCCCCATATTAAGTGCAAATGAGGTTTAATCTCGACTTTTCAGTAGGATTCACATCCAAGGACTCTGACCCAATCACAAGAGCGAATAGTTGGCGTGTTACTCTGGGAAGGGCATGGGTGACCTGCCTAACCACATCCTGGTGCAACACCCACCAGGTGCTTTCAGTTCACACCAGGGGTGAATTTGAAGCCTGTGAGGCACGATGTCTTGGGAGCAGCTCTTAACAGGCCAGGCTCTTAGGCTGGAGGTTGTTGTGTGGGATGGGAGAAAAACGAGAGAGAGCACAACTACTCAAAAAGGCAGGCAAAAAGAAGAAAAGCCAGGATGGATTTAATAATAATTGTACCCAGGAACAAATCCGGGACTGTGTATCTGTCCTTGCCAGGCAGGACATGCAGCCATTGTCACTGAGCAATCCAAGAAGCTTTTCCTTTCTGCTTCTCAGTTTGAAAAAGCCAGAAAGGTGGATTTGGGGGAAAAGATGGAGAACTTGACATGGATGTGGTAGGAAAATAAACACTAAGCAGTCTCCTGAGAGGAGCCTAAGAGATGGTGCAGTGTAGGCACCCCTCTGCAAAGTACGATTCTGCTGCCCAGTGAGGCTGATCTGGGTGCGCCTGTAACTGAATAGCTGTTGTAAAGCTGGTGCTGGAAGTCAGGCCCCAAAGATCCTTGACAATTAGTTGGAATTTGTTCATTAGATAGTGAGACAAGTCCACAACATGCAAACTCTATGCAAGAAGCTGAGCCACGCTTGCTCAGAACATACAGGACTAGAGCCTTTCCTTTCTTCCACTTGTCATGTGTCTCTCTTCCTGATCATTTTCTTTTTCACCTCTCTTGTGGCTTTGACCTGAGCCAAATCCTGCTGTCGTACAAGTCCTGCTGATTTCAGTTCTGCAGTTTCCAGTCATGTTTGGATGAGAGAGGTCCTGATAAGATATGAGATATATGTACCTGCTGTGTGTGTTTGCATATAGGTGTGGCACAAGCATCCATACATACTGCACTGCATAAATCACATATTAAGTGGCCAAAAACAGAAGCAAATGGGGAAGCTGGCCTTAGAGCTGTACGATGTCATCATATTAACTGGATAAGGGAACGCTGTTCTCAGGATAGAACTTAAATTCAGCATTAGAATTGTTTGAGTCAAGAGAAGTGATTAGATCTGTTAGAGAGGTCAAAGGTGCTTTTTTCCTGAGTGCTGTACTGACTTAGGTGGTGAGGTTGCAGAAAGACTGAAGCTTGTGCTATAACTACCTGCTTACCCCAAATTATTCTGCATGCTGTTAATGTTACGTGGCCATGTTGACGGGAAAGGTTTTTGAAACGCTGTTTCATGCTTTGCCCTACCTCCCCGCGACATGTCACTGCACTGTTTCTTACTACCACCACCCTGCAATGGTCATAGTGTTGATTTTTCCTTGGAGTTTTGAAATACTTTTCTCCTACAATGAAAGCATTAGAGACTCGCTACTTAAGCAGCTTGCTTGCACCCATTTTCAGGTGTGTTGTGCTACTTGACTGGTGTATTACTTTTAGTAGGTGCCCTTGTAAGTCCATGATCTTAAAACATGTTCCTAATACGGTCAAATCCTTGCTTCTGCATGGATGACCTTCCAGATGCTCCACTGGGATTCCTCATCCCCGTGCGAACTTCTAACCTGAAATGACTGTGACAGGGAGAAGGAACAACTGAATGGCTTGGGTCACTTGGAAAACCTCTGCGGTCTCTGTATACAGCTCACTGTATGCGAGCTCCACACACACTTGTTGCTGACTTCAGCACTAATAACTTTTTTAGCTGCAAACAAGAAGTCCAGAACATTTGTCAGGAAATTTGCCACGTTGTGCATCCCATTTATCTTGTACAGGAGTACTCCACCTCTTTCTCCTATTCCACTATCTACATATGCAAATTTTCCACTGCTGAGTGGCTTCCATAAACCCCCTCTTCCTCCCCTCTGCGCCAGGCATCATGAATAATTAACATGGCAGCTGGCTTTTGCTTTCATGGCAGACAATCAATTGGAAACCGTGCCAGCGATGCATTTGTTTCTCTCTCTTTTTCTCTTTTTCCCCATTTTCTGACCTAGTCAATGTTAATAAGCAATGTTTCGATTGCAGCCCACTTTGAGAAGGCGAGTGGCTCTCTGCCCACTCATCCCTTCTGCCTCTCGGCCCCGTATTTTCCAAACTCCGATCAAATAGTCCAGGGAAGGTGCTGCCCTTCAAACTTGATTGACTGACCAGCGGTGAGAGGGTGCGGGAGGAGGGCTGTGGCTGAGCCCTGCTGCCTGAAGGACAAATCTCACGAAGAGGGGAGCCCCTTTTGGGAACCAGAGGCCTCGCAGCTGAAGGGTTGTGTACGAGTACTCTGTTCTGGAGCTGCAGTGACAGGTAGAGCTCAGGCAGTTGTCTTCTGATCCTCCGTGCCATTGTGGTTACAGAAAGGGGAGGGAAGCAAACCCTGCATTTCTCCTCTGCGTTTCACTATTTTATGGCCAATGCTTGAGCAATTTGCCTCACCCCTAGTGTGGAAAGGGACAGCAGGGTTACAGGAGCCCACTGCTGCAGCAGGATGCTTGTACTGGGGCTCGTTTTGGTGCATTCTTCTTCCCATTCCCCCGAGCTCTGAACACTGGCAGACCGCCCCCAGCAGCTTATCTGGCCGTGGGGCTGGGGCTGGGGCTGCGCTGCGGGGCCTGCACTGAGAGCTGGCTGCCAGCGTGGTGAACAGGTTATGGCACCTGTCTCATCCCTCGGTACCCTCCTGTCCCCCGTTTCAAAAACCAACAAACCAACCTAACCCCCATCAGGTGTAGCTCTTTGGTTTTATTCCTTTGTTTTTCCACAGTTCCCCTAGAAAAGTGGGGCTGCACGTGGGCAGTGGGTCGCTCTGAATCCACTCTTACATCAGTGCAGATCTGAATCTCCCCAGGCCAGCGTTGGTTAGACTCATGTTGGTGTGCAAAAGCTGTACCAGCTCAAGCAGCTTCCCTTGTGGCTTTAAGGTGATGTCCCCTTTATGTGAATTTTGGCCCAACCAGCACTGTTACCAGTCTTTTTGAGTTGTTTTCTCAAAGCTCTGTGTCTTTGATCACAAAATTGTGGAGGATGTCAACTTCAATTTTTATTTAATAAAAAAAAAAAAAAGCTTTTAATATCTGGCCACTATAATTGCACATAAAAGCTGGAAAACGTGGCTCTGACAGCACTGAAAGGTCTAAAGACCTGAGAGTAAGGATTTAAAAAAAAAAAAAAGAATCCCACCCCAAAGGTCTTAATTTAGATTTCCTGAGTGCTGTGATGAACGTCAGCAGCTCTGAACTCCTCAGAGTTAAGACAGTTACATGAGCTGAGGTTTCGACCTGCTGGTACGGCAGGACTGTTAGTTCACTTTTGGAATAGTCTCTCGCAGCTCTCCCTGGTGTTGCAAGCCCTGACTCAGGCCTGGATCCGGCAGCTTTCTGTCAGGACTTTGGGAAGGGGGCCCTCTGACACTCTGATTCTCTAACTCTGATCTGGGGAGTTAGTTCCAGCAGCCTTTGCTATCTGAAGAACCGAGGGAGGTGAGCTCAGCCTTCATAATAACAGGATCTTTAGTATCAAACATTTCAAATGCTGCAAGAAAGACAGCTATATTAGCTCCGACGGGACCAGATTTGGAGCGAGAGCAGGTTCATATTGTTCCTTTTGAAGAGTTACACCTTTTCTTAGCAGGTGAATTTGACCAATAACTTTATGCAAAAAAAAAAAAAAGGCAACAGAACGAGGTTGTTGAGTGCATTTGAGCTGGTTTATAAGCCCTCAGAGGATGGCCTTCGGATGAGACAGTGAGACTAGGTGTTTGGAATTTAGCATTCTCTTTTTGGGAAAACACCGGTCTCTCGATGTTCAGATGCCTCTAGAAAAGTAACGTTGTGAAATTGGGAAGAAGGTGCAAAAAACTCAATCTTTTCTTCTCATCGATTGGGAAAAGGAGTTCGCTTTACTCAGTAAACAGAGCTTTGATGGATTCCCTGGGTCCTTCCAGGAGCTGATCTGCTAAAATGACATTTTTATTACTGTTCATAAACTCCAATCTCCTGCTGCTGCCAAGAGATTAGACATAAGCTGTGGGCAAACTTGCTGGTCCGGTGGCTCAACAGGCAAGGGCAGGAGAGGTTAGAGTTTAGAGCTTGCTGCTGTCAGGAGCTGAGAGGGAGAGAGGGCTGAAGGTGGTGGTTGGAGCGAGGGCTGGGGGGGGCACGGGAGGTCTAGCGAGCAGAGGAGCAGTCGGGGGATTGAAGGGAGGCGTTTTCTGAGCTGTCAGGTTGCCTTGCTGAAAGTCCCCCCTATTCCCTGTAGCAGGGAGGACAACCTGGGTATAGTTAACGTTACGGGTACGTGGAGGAGCAGTGGTAGCGTTCGTATTAGTGGATGATTGTCTTTAGAGCAATGAGCCCTGAGGGAAGGGCATTACAGGAATATAAAGATGTGAAAGGAAATTTGCACGCTATTCTATTATTTTTCCCTTCTGAGAAGGTGAGCTCTGTTCTCAGTGTGGTGATGAGTCAGGAAATCCATCTGGCTCTCAGATATTTATAAGGGACTATCTAGTAACTGGTGAAAAATGCATGGACTACTGGGATTGTGATATCAGAGGAGCCTTCCTATGCCACTTCCGTGCTTCTATTTCCTTCTCTTCATCCCTGTGTCCCGCTATTCCCTCTCTCCCCCTTTCTGCTGCCATTTGATGTCAGCAACTCTTCCTGTGAGATGTGCTGCAGACATCACCCTTTCTGGCAGAAGGGGCATCCTTACAAGAGGCAAACCTAATGCAACTTCGTGTAGCATTGTTTCAGTTCCTAACCCTTCTCCACCACCTTTCTTCTCCTTACGGGATTGTACCAGTACTGTGTACAACCTTCACAGGTTTTTAACGTGCCAACCTTATCCACCAGCTGCTGACCAGAAGGTGTCCCAGAGGACAAGACCAATGTCCTTTCAGCTGGAACAGCTGAATCTTTAAGTGGATATATATAAAGATGCAGTAGCAAACAGAATTCACTTTTTTTTCCTTTTTTTTCCCAGCACTGCAGTCTTTCCTTTGTGCCTACGCTGCCTATCCCAGAAACCTCAAGCATATCTTCCACATCAAATCTATCCACCTGGGTCATATGGCCAAGAGCTTTGGCCTGAGAGACGCCCCCCAGAACCTGACTGCTCTTCCAACCACTGGCTCAAAGAAGAAAACCAAACCGAGACCAAAAAGGTAGGCCAGCTTGACATTCTCAAGCCAAGGGATGCCACGTGCCCACCCATGGTACACTTTGCTCCCCAAGGTTCTTGTGGTTGCTCCATGTGATTGTTCCTGAGAACCTAAATCATGTTGAGCCGGGCTTAGTTTGCATTGTGCTCTGAGCTGTTGTTTAATTCTTCTTTTTTCCTCAACAGCTTTAGAGAGCCTAAAAATTACATTTATTAAACCAACTTGGTTGATTTGAGTGGGAATTCAGTTAAAAAAAGGAAAAGGAAAAGAAAAAACAAGTAGCTCACTTTGTAGTTTGACTTCTGATAAGATGCTCTGGTTTTGAAGTAAGCTGTTAAGCGTGGAGAAGCGCCTACATAGACTAGCCTGGGTTTTGCTGCACCTTTACCAATTTCTGTGTACTTGAAACACACCAGTTCCTACAAGCAGAAACAGCTTAATTTTTATTTATTTATACTTCAGAGCTACCTTGAAGGGTAGGAAAGGGCACAGGCAGCGTTCCAGAGAGAAGCATGAGACTTCCTATATATTGGAGTGGTTCTCTGTCTTGCACAGGTCTTGGTGGCTGTAGAGCTTCAGCAGCAGTCCTGTTGTGGCCAAGCACTTCCACAGGAGAAGCTGCCAGGTTTTTCCATTCCCATTTCCAATCGCACAGGCCTACACAGCACTGTGATCCCTGTCTCAGGAACAACTTCAGTAGTAACTCTTCGCCCTCATCCCCGCCTAGGGAAAAAGGCTCTCAGATAGGGCTGTGTGCATAATTGCTTGCTGTTGGTATGTGGCATGGGGTGATAAAAGCATCAAGAAAATAGCAGAGAAATGAATATTTTCACTTCTCAAATTTGGATTTGACCCTCCTACCTATTATGAGTGAGGTACTGTGGGTGTTATTTTATCTCATAATATAGTTTCTTCCTTCCCTCTGGGCCTTGACAAATACCATTTCTTCTCCCCTCTTTCTTACATCTGTTCCAGTCTCCTGGGTGCTCCTTTCCTGCATCAGGAATCAGAGATTCCCTGACAAATCTGGAGAAGTAGAGCCCCAAATGCTCTCCTCTGCTTGAAATGGAGCTGAAGATGCTCAGTACCTCTGATCCTAGGTGCTCTGAGTTGCTTCCACAAGATAGATAGTTCTCCCTTTTGAGATTACGTCTTCCATAGCACAACGGCAGACTACAAACTTCTGGCTTGCCTGTAAAATCACTGCAATAATTCAAAGAAGGAAAGATCTTTCTTCTTTTCTGGTAGCAGTTGTGACGCTTTCCATGTAATTGTTGCCGCAAACTCCATTAGCAAATGTTAACCATGCAATTAAAGCACTAATCCACGTAATTGTTCCAGGCTGGTGACATCTCTTGCACACGTATTTATTTGGGGAGAGGAAAAAAAAGGCAAGGGGAAGGGGTTTTAAAATAAGTTGGAGACAGCATTGTCCTGCTTTGCGAAGCCACCAGGGACAGAGCACTGATCTGCCTCCTGCTTCAGCTGACCCTCACCAGCAGATGGGCAACAGGATGGGAATGCCCCTGTGAGCGGGGGATTTAACGGAGCTTTATTTCAGGAAGAATAGCCTGATTAGCCGATAAAGAGCATGTAAGATGGTATGGGGTGAGCTTTGATGTCTTGCTGGCCCAGCAGGGTGTCAAGCTATGACTGACAGTAGCGTGTCACAGGATTACTTGGCCTGCAACAATGCCTCTCTCTGTTCCTATGATGTTGCTACTCTGTTAGAGCTACTTTTTCCCTTGTTATGCACCTCTTTTAGACAGCGTTCCTCCTCCCCAGGTCTTCATCCTATTATAGTACAGACAAGCTCAAGATACAGTAGGGCGTTTATGCACAGGACGCGTGGGGTTGGGGGATGTGGAGGTGTTAGAACAAATGGTCAGAGAGTGATTTGAAAGCTCATTTGCACGTGGATCGGAGAGTCGCAGCTCAGGGAAAGTGGGCAGACTTTGCACAGGTTTGTCACGGCTCAGGCTCTAGGTTTCAAATCCGGGAGCATCTGGAAAGTTAAGACCCTGCAGAAATAGCCAAAGTTGTGTTCTGTGACAATTGTTCCTGCCTGTGACACTTGTTTCTAATTTACTTCATCTGTGTATGCTTAAAAAAAAAAAAAAAGAGAGAATATAGTAGTGTTTATGCGCTAGCTTAGAGAAAAGTGAATATAGATTCAAATTCAGTATCTGCTAGCATAAATTCAAGATAGTGCTGTTAATTTACAGAGAATTGCTTTTGATTTCACAATGACAAAGCAGCAGAATTTAGCTTGCCATTCAAAGACAAATGGCTTTTAATTGTAAAATGTGAGGCTTGAAATGGTAGGAGCATAGTCACAGAGCAATCTTTTTAATTATATTTCTCACGTGATACCCTGAGTGTTGGTTGTCGTATTACACATTGTCTCCAAACATCTGATACTTGTTTTTAATCAGGCTGCTCACTAAAGCCTCATCTCTCAGCACCTGCCTAGAGAATAAAGAACAGGCCATCCAGGTTGAAAGCAGGGGTAAAGGTGATCATTAAATGTTTCCTTATGAGGACAAAGAAAACTTTTCGTTTCTTTTGAAGTCTCCTTTTGTGCTTAGTGCCTCCTCAGAGAGCCTGCTTGGGGAAGGTGAGGCAGGAAGATGTAGCAGCCAGGTGTGTGGTGATGGGTCCTGAAATGTGGACGCAGCCCTCTCCTTCTGAATGCACACGTACAACTTTCACGTGTTTTTTAAGCCTCTTTGTGCAAACCAACTGCCCCCCTAGCTGTAGCGGTTATTGCAAAACCCGATCAGAAGATGGCAAAATCCTGTGCTCACGATTTCCTTGAAAGTTGAAATGCCGTATTTATGTACGAGAGGGGCACATAAACCAGATCCTGTATATTAAATTACACTACATTAGCTTAGTAAGTGCCTGGGCTCATGCTCTTACTGCCGGGTAGATGCAAGGAAGCTGATCCCGCTTCCACTGAGGGATTAGCTGTCTTTCGGTCGCTGCAGAGAAGCAGCATGCCCAGGAAGTAGCTGACACGCCAGATAGACATTTCTTTTGACTCTTTCACAATGCAGACGCCAAAAACCTATTGCCGTTCCACCAAGCCTCCCCGTGCTACTCAATCTTTCGCACTATGGATCAGCAGGGTTTTATGGGATTCTGTGGGGCGCTAATGGTCTGCTTTTTCCTTATTGATCTCTCTGGAAGACTGGTGTGTGTCCCCGGAGGGTTTCACTGTAATGGGGAGTCACAACTTAATTTTCCTTGTTTGTGAACTCATGCTGTTACAAAGAAAGAGAGAAATCCTAAAGTTCAGTGGATCCTGTGGAACTCATTGCTGCAGGATGCCTCTAAAGCCAGGAAGGCTCAGAAAGGCATTTACATAGGGGTGTAAAATATAGTCATTGTTGCTACAGCATGTGCAAAAAATAAGAATAAAAATTAAGGTGAAAATCCCCTCACCCTTCAGAGATGAACTCAAACCTTAACTGATACAGGATCAAGGTAAGGTGTACATGGTGCTTCTGTTTGAGGGGCTTGATTTACATCATTATTACACCGGCATTGCTCTGAATATGAATATCATTATGCCTTTAAGGCTTTGGCTGCAAGATTATTGTACTGTTGCATTCTTCAGCGTTAGTAGTCAGAGAGATTGCCGGGAAATCTGCCTTGTAAACCAGGCTCACCCTCTGTGTGGCTAGGTCAGCAGTCTGCTTTGGGTGAAAGCGAGTAGCCTTTCACTTTGTCCCCCTAGCCCACATCCCTGATGGCACTTCTGAACTTCCTGGCGTTGACAGTCTCGAAAAGACTGATGCTTCTGCTGACAGGGCTTGCGAACCAAGGCTGCAGCTGGGTCTCCCTGCACAGCAATTGTCTAATCATTAGGAGTAGTTTGCCTGCCAGTTTTTGCGTGCTGTTTACAGCTTTCCTAATATCACTTAATTAGTCAAAATACGGTTTTGGAATTCTGCCCAATAGGAATTTCACTTGGTTTGGGCAGTCTGCTCTGGAAAGCCAGACTGGAGCTCAGGTAAGAGCGTGGATTCCTGCACTGGAATGCAATCAGACCCAGAAATTAGAGGAAGAAGTATGGCTGCTCTGAAAGGAGAGCTTGCCCTCGCTCGGCATGAAGGCAGTTCACGGACACTGATGAGTCCTGCTTACTACACCACGATGTTTCAGAAAGTCCTCTTATGAAATTAAAGTTTTATAATTGTAAAATCCACGTGATTGTTAGCTGCGTATAGCAATGCCCTTTATTACTGTCCCGTTCTACCATAGCTGCAGCACAGAGCCTTTGCTCCATCTTACAGTGAGCAAATAGGGCTTACACGTGGAGCTGGCAAACCTCGGTGTCCTTCAGTACGCACCAAGAAATGAGCAGCTTTCTCTAAGTGAAATATATTCTGGCCTTTAGGCTGGGAAACAGCCTGACAGAAGCAAGAGTCCTGGGAGGTTCCCAGCCTCCCAGTGGTGCTTTGATCCTTATTCTACGGGGTGAAGACCAGGGTATTATAGTGGAAGTGAGGCTGTGGGGTTTTGTCTCTCTGTATAGCTGAACTACAGCTGACTTCAGTAGGTGTACAGTGAGCTATACTCTTTAGCTCGTCTTGGCATGAATGCTTTGCTCTGACTGTACTGGAACAGCACTTGATGCTTGATATTGACTGGGTAATAATTATCCTCGTTCTTCTCAACTAGTGTTTACGTCAGCTGATAAGAGTACCTAGGCCATCTGTTGACTTGTCGAGTGAAGTATAGGATTGCTGATGAATTTCTTGCCTCCACTCCACAAAAAACAGCAACGGAAAAACCAGCCCAAACAGGGTTGCGTTGGCTGCAGATGGTTCATCTAACGCTGTACGTAGACAAAGCAGGTGTTGCAGCAGCCTTGGCGCCCAGAGGTAACCCAGCTCTGGTGCTGGCACAATTTCAAAGCTGTTGGAGATGCTGTCAGGCAGATTGATAGCGAGATCCATGATGAAATGCTTTCTGATAAATGGAACAACCTGCCTCAGTCTCCTCCAAAGACACACCGTGAGTTCTGGGAGCGTGCATCAGAACTTTCTGCTGGCCTCCGCAGCTGGAGCAATTTGAGAACCTTTGGTTGCTGCAGCTGCTGCACGCTGGTTAAAGGTTATCACGCTTGCTGCGCTGCATCGCACCAGCGTTTCACACAGCTCAAGACAAAGAAACAGCCAAGGAGAGAGAAGTCTTGAAGAAAAACTGTGCTCACTGTTTAGGGAAAAGGAGTAGCAGAGATCTTCTGAGTCACCATATGACATCTGAGAAACCACATATGCGTGTACACTCCTCTGGCACGTAGGAGCTTTGAGTTCGGAGGTCGGCTTTCAGTTCAGCTCTGTAATGAAGCGGAGTGTCAATGTAACACAGACTGGAATTTGGGAAGGAAAATGAAAAATGGCTTCAGATACTCGTGCCTTTTCTTTGGTACTTGGTCCTTGCACACCTGAGAGAGTCTTCACATCCAGCATCACGGTTTCCTACTGTAACAAAACAATCTGTGAAAATTAGCTGGTGAAAGTGATCATTCTTACGATCTTACCAATAGTGCTCGGGGGATGACTGGGGTGTTGTATAGAAACAGAACAGCTCGTGCGTGCTTTTCTTCCTCTTCTGTTCATGCCTTGGAGCTTCCACAGCTTCTCAGCTATGTTGAACTTCCTCTGATCTTATTTTAGTTCACTTCTCTTGTTGTTCTTTGGCCGTGTTGTCGTTACTCCACCATTCTGTTGTTAGTGACTGTGGAGTGCAGCGGATGGTGCAAAGCCATTCATCACCCAAAGTGCACGAGAGTCGCAGACTGCGTGTGTTGACGGCACGTTGCGTGTGAGCTCGGGGCTCCTGTGGTGGGTTAGTGTCACGTGGCAGAGCAGAAGACAGATGCAGAAAGAACAGAGGGGATTTCAGGCTAATCATCTGCATTGCATTCACTTTTTTTTTTTTGTGATGTGAATGAAGATTGTCTGGATTTTTTTTCATGATATTCTTGAGCAAAACAGTAAGTTGGGAGTTAAGGGACCAGTAAAGACCAGTCCAGAAGCATCTGGATTTCCTTTGAGGTGGAGGTTTGGGCGGCACCAACACCCCTGCTGATCGCTGCAGGGGAGGAGGGACGGGGAGCAGTGCTCTGGGAGTGGCTCTGCAGAGGGAGGGAGAAGGAAGCTGAAGCAGATAAAACAGGGAAAAAATAATGTTATTCTCTTTCCTTTGCTGGACACTTTTTCTCTCTTGTTTGTTCAAAAGGCTTCTCTCCTGCCTTTTCATCTTTCAGCGATGTATTTGGCAAAATTCATGAGTTTCTGGTTGTGCTTAAAGAGCAAATTAAATAATTCCTTTTTTTTTTTTTTTTTGAGAAGGGCAAAGCTTTTTTGTCTTTAAAAGTATGGCTCTGGCCTGGTCTTTCCCAGTCTTTGAGGATATAACAAAGTCATCTGAGGACAGTTCCTCTGTTTCCTTGTTTCCTTGTTGTCTCTCTGCTGAGGCTCTCGGTACCAGCTTTTCTGAGGTTGCGACTTAATTACAGGTGTGCGCAGGCAACTGTAAGCTTGGGTCTTTCCTTCCTTCCCGTGCCTCCATGAGGAGGAGGGCAGCTTTCTCAGACCGTACCAAGCAATGTCGCTGTACAATGCACCTTTCTTACCTAGGTAATGAGGTGATCTGAGAGACCTTGGGGTGACCTGGTTTTTGTCCTATACCTGGGGCATAAAGTCCAAAGCAGTGATTGCCTCTAGGGCTGAGCACTGGCCTTGCAGGTGAAGGGACGATGTGCCCCCCACTTGATCACTCATCTCAGCCGGCTCTCTGACTGCGTACCAATTCTGCCTGTCTTTTACGGGAGTGCAGGTACCCCGTATCTAGTGTAAAAGAGTAGTAGTCCGGTGGCACATCTGCCTGGCTTCCAGTATGTGACAGCGCCAAACTCCCACTGTGCTGGACAGTAACGCAGAGAAGTGAAATAACTTGCGTTTGGGGTCAGCGCCCTCCTAACGTGCATTGGAGCTGTTTCATTTTCTGAGTTACGATTCCTCTATTCCTGTCTCGTTTTCCCCTAGCTAATAAAATTGGCTATTTTCTCCTCCATTTGAACATTCCTTTCTCCTTTAGGCGCCGTTGAAGTCCTGGCGCTGTAGCACATCGGGATGGTCAATCATTAATGAATCTTCTTTCCCTGCAAGTTCCCCTTCGTTGCAGTGTTTTGTAGTTCCCCACCAAAACGCCGACTGTTGTGTTTGGAAGGAGGGATTTAAAGGGCTGTGGATTTCTCTGCCCGTTATCAACATGATGTGTTCTCATTAGGGCTCAATACAGCGTGATACCTAGACATGAGATCACAGAAAGAGATGCTGACAATCCAGGTGTTTATCCAGTGATGGGAACATGGGTTCTGTCTAGGCTGCAAATGTCTTATGTTTACAGCTTTCCTGTGAAGCTTTTTGCCACGGTATCCAGTATTGCCACACGGCTCTCTTCAATTAGCATCACAGCAGCCTTCGGCAGCAGGGAAATACAGTCATCCCGGGTCAGGAGGTGGGAGAATGGACACGGAGGACAAAGAGGTTAAATACTTTGCCCAAGGATGCTCACGGTGTGAGTAGCGAGGTCTCAGCTCTCCTGGGTTTTGTCCCATAACCACAGGGCGCCTTTCTTTGTCATTGTTATCTTGGTTCCTCTGGCAGAGCCCTAGAGACTCTCACCAGCTGAGCAAAGAGGGGAATTTACACCTTTACAGCAGCACAGCAAGAAGAATCTGGCCAGGGATCCTGACCTGGCGTGCTGTCCCTACAGGCTGTCGCTGTTGCCTGTGGCTCTTGCACCTCGTGGTTAAGCAGGGCCTCGACAGCTGTTCTTCTTGCCGTGATCAGCACAGGTTTCACAGCACAGCTCCATTGATTTTTGTGGCCCTGGTTAGAGGGAGAAACCTCTCTTTTCCCTCCATCCTTCTTTTCCCGTGTACAGCTGATCACCACGGCAGGGGGTATTGATTTACTAATTGGGCAATGATTTCACCTGATTGATAATAAAGTGTTGGACAACCTCCCTGCTGAGCCGAAGCTCAGCCCGGCAGCTACGGGTGGATTACGGGTCCTTTCCCTGTTGTTAATAAACTGATCTGTTGCTTGGTAACCCTCGAATTACTGTAGTAAATGCTTGGAGACACAAGGAAAGTGTCGAATAGAAACTTAGCCGAGTGATGGAGGGGACTGAGTGCAGAATACAGCTGTAGATCTACACCACAAAGAGCCTGGATCCTAAATTAGTGAGGTAGTGGAGGCTACACCAAAGGAAGCAGTTTTCTTCCCCGTGTCTTCCAGACTTAATCTTCTAGGGAAACCATCTTACAGAGGTGATCACTACACCATTCTTGCCATCCTTCTGAGCCTTCCTTCCAAACGCACTGCGGCCGTGAGACCTACGCGGGGATGGAAAGCAAACTATGGAAAAGGGGGCAAGCAAATATTCCAGGGAGCCACGAGTTTGCTTCCCTTCCTTCTTTGCACATTCGGCCTAAGGAATGATTTAATCTGTGGCTGCAGACAAGAACGCTTCCTTCTGTGGTCCCCAGCATGGTTCTAGACACCTGAAGGAACTGTGAAAGGCTGTGCAGTAAGGCTGCAACCTCTAGGACTCCTGAGGCCCACGTGTTATCATAACCACATGCTGGAATGGATATGGGGCTTCTGGTGCACTCCTTCATTGTTTTCAGAGGGCCAGATAGATTTCTGATCACTTCTCTGGAAAATCTTGAGGTCTGTTACTGGTCTTTGTAACAAACTGGTGAGGGGGACGTGCAGACAGCAGTAGCTGTGGATACTCCCATGCTCCCAGGGCTACGGGGACGCTGCAGGGAACAACGGGTCCTGCACTCGGGAGGCTGCAGCTCAACCAGTTCAGAGAGGGTGACAGCAGCAACAAAGGTGAGATTTGCCCAAGGTCACGGAGCAGGACAGTGGCAGAACCTGTGGTGGAAAAATGCTGAGCGGGTTTTTATATTTATAGCTGGCAGTTTAGGGCTGCAGGGAGATCCGTGTTGGGGTTCCGCGGCTGGGCAGAATGCAGCTTTGCAAAAGCTGGTCTCTGGAGAGGGGCTGCAAGGTGCATGGGATGTCTGCAGGACAGTGCAAGAAACAAGTCTGCTGGTTTTACACTTGAGAAATATTTTTTTGTTTGGGGTTTTTGTGTTTTCAAGGTCTGGATTTAAGCTCTGTTTATAAAACGTTTCCATTGTTCAATGTCTTAGGGCTCTTAGGCTTTTTTTTATTATTATTATAATTTTCAAACTGCTGTGTCACCTAATTCATCAGCCTTCAGCACACCACCTTTCCTCATTCTCCCCACCACCTCTGCAAGAGCATTTGTACAGAACAAAGGCTTGCTTTTAAAAACGGCATGATATTTTGCCACCTTTGCGAAAACCTGTCACAACAATATCTAATTTTGCATGAGACAGAATTTCAAATCAAGCCTCAAGAAAAGGAAGCTGTTCTTCTGCTAATGCGCAAATGTCACTTTCCACAGCTGTAAAATAAGTAACCCACCTAGCAGCGTTTCAGAGAGAAGGAAATCTAATGCCTGTTCTCTTCCCCCTGCCCAGGTCTGACCTTCTCAAGAAGACCCACGGCAAACATCGCCTTGCTGAGATCTTGCGATCTGAATATTCCAGTGGGATGGACACTGGTGTATCCAAGGTCAAGAAGAGGAAGAAAAAACAGAGGAAACCTGGCAACCAGCAGATTCCAACATAAGCCGGGACCTTCCACTCATTTGCTGCAAAACCTGCTTGAGTGCCTCAGCCGGGGGTCAGGGTGACCTGCCAAATCGACTGACGAGTGTTTCAATTTATCAGGCAAATATGGGAGGGATCTTGGGGATCCTGGCCTCCTCCCTCTCACTCCATTCGCCCAAATGGAATGGAATCCAGGCGTGTCCTGTCGCACTGCTGCAATTAAATGTAGCTTCCCGACGATGCGTTGTGTTTCTAAGGTGTTTTTTTGCAGGAAAAATAAAAGAGGTTAAATACGGTTTTCAGAAAAATGTGATGTCTGTGTAACCTTGAAGTGAGACGTGTGTGCTTTGCTGTCTAGAAGACCTGCAGAAACACTCTACACTGTGTTTGCTCACTTATTTTTAATCAGCAAAGCAGTGGCAGAGGAGGTGTTCCAGGTGCAGGTTTAAGAGGAGGCTGCTGCTTTCTGTGTTGCTATTCAGGGAGGCACTTCTGCTCCTGCTGCAGGTAACAGCCAAGCCGCTGCCACCTCTCCTGTCCTTTGTGTGGTGGGGCAGGATCTGTCCCTGGACACTGATCGTTAGTCAAATGTTGCCAGCTGTAAGGAGTCTCCCTGATTTCAGTGAAATTGGTAGGACCCTGGAGAACTCCTCAGTGTAGTGACACATGGTCCCTTTGGGACAGAGCTCATGGGCACAAAACTTCATGTCAAAACTCCTCCGAGTTTGGGAACAAACGTTGTCACTGGGGGAAGGAGCCAGAGTGGAATCCAGCAATCTCCAAACTTCTCCTTGCCTGCAGCATATTGTCATGCCTAATTATGAAATGCAGAATACGTATGAAATGTCTCACCTCTCTGAACATTAAAGCCTTTGCAGAGCCTTGCTAACGTTTTCCAGTAGTCACCCGGGCTTTCAAGGTTCTCCCTGCGTTAGCTCGGCCTCGCGCAGTGCTTTTTTCAGCACGTCGCGAGCTAATGGATTTCACTTCGTGCTTTTCCCCGTTCTTCCTTCTCATCAGAGAATTTCCACTGCTGAGAAAAGGAGGCAGCGTGAGCCCCCGTGTGCTGAGGTGGGCACTCGCTCACCACTGCCCAGCATGTGAAGTGAAAGCTGAGCTCGAGTGGAGCCGGTGGCAGAGCTGAGTTAGCAGCACATGGAGCCTGGCAGGGAGAGCAGGTGCCCCGAAGGCCTGCGGGCGACCTACAGAGTCCCACAGGACCCACGGGTGAGCACCCACCTCCCCGTGCCTCCTCCAGACCCCTAAAGGCCCTTTGTCTTCCTCGAGGGAAGGCACAGAGAAAGAGAGGCCTGCCTGCAGCCCAGCTTGGGCACGTTATTTAACGCAGCACCAGAAAGGGCTTAAATCCCGTAGAATTGTGAGGTGGTGGAAGGGGAAAAAGCAGAGTGTAAAAAAAATTTAAAAAGAAAGAAGTGGAGGTGAAAACAATATCCACTTTGTGAGTACAGAACTGGGGGCACCTAGTATTGGGCTGTAGTGAGTCATGCTAAGGGCTGTAGGAGGGAAGCAATCAGTCCAAAAGTATTTAATTTGTCAAGTGAATGCAGCTCTTGAGAACCAAAATGATTTTTTTTTCCTCCCAGGCAATTACCAAACAGAATGCTGATTTTCCTGCAGTACTTTAAGAAAGAAAGAAGTTAAAAAGGATCCAGTATAAAATTAACCATGTTTTTGCAGAGAGAGTGACGTTAATAACATTTCTTAGATTAAGATTTAAAAACAAAAAGCAAAGCTCATCTGATTTTATGATTACTGTTTGGAAGAGCAATCAGGTTTAAGGCAAAATGTCAACTTAAAAAAAAGAAAAAAAAAGAAACCCCTGAGGATGAAAATGACTCAGAGAGAGCAATGCAGGGAGGGTAAGTTTGGAAGAACTGATCTTGTGCATGAGGGGAAAAAAATTGACCTTCTCTTGGCTGACTGTCACGTACGAATTAATAGGGACTAGTGGTAAATTCATAATAACAGGAATAAAGGGCCAACGGCACATCAGCGAGGCTTCGGGAAATCTCATTGCTGTCTGTATTAATTGGGCATGGAAAGTTACAAGCCTTATGGTGGACAATGTGATTATTAAAAAAAAAAAGAAAAAACAACTGCCTTTTTCTTTCAGAGCTATCTTTCAGCAGCTAGATCATTGAGTGATTAGGGAGAGGAGGAGGAGATCGTTAAACAGGGAAGTATTAAAAGAAGTGCACACACACCTGAAGCTAATACTTTGCTTTAATAAACTTCGAAGTGCAAAACGTATTTAAGTTGTAGCTGGCTCAGCGGGAGGCAAATTCTGCTTTATTTACACCTCTAGAGGGGCTGGGAGCTGGCTTCACCCTTGCTCCTCACCTGGTTCAGGAAGCACTTAATAGGTTTGGAGTTAATCTGGTCTCAATTAGAAGCACCCCTGTAACAAGGCAGGGCACACAAGTGTTTGGCATGCCTGTAGGCTCCCCTGGCATGGAGCAAGTAGATGTAGTGCTGAGCTGTTCCTGAGTTTGTCCCCCCTTACTCTGAGGTACGTGGTGAGTGCTGTGGGGGTCCTGGCTGGGTGGGAGCCGCCTGCGCAGCTCGGAGGGGCAGGGAGCTGGGCTCTGCGGAGCTGGGTGAAGCTGCAGCCTCGTTTTGCTGTGCTGGCATTGCCTTTGGTCGGGTTTGTTTTTTTAATTTTGGTTGGGGTGAGTGGCAGGGGCTTTGCTGGCCTGCAGCTTGAAGTCTGGTCTGGAAATAACGGCACCAAGGAGCTGCTGTACAAAGTTCCCACCCAGGCTTGGGTTTGCCTTCCTTGCTGCTCCTCTGCACCTTGTTCTCAGAGCTGGGAGTCCTGGCTCTGCCAGGAATTGCTCTTGTGCTTTGCTCTGCTCTCTCCTGGCTCTGTCTCCTTCCCCCTGTGAGGAGCCCGCATCATTTGGGTGGCCGGGAAGGGCTGAAAGGCTGCGCTGAGCCTCTGTGTGTCACTCCCTGTCTGCAGCTGCAACATCTGAGTTCATGCTTTGAGGTTTTGGGGGAGAAAAAAGCAAGGGGGTAACCTGGGTACCAAGGTCACAGCTGGGCACCCACTTTTGGAATGTCTTGGTCACACACCTGACACCTTAACCCTAGAGCCCCTGCTGCTGAGCTGCACTGAGAGAACCGATCAGCAGAGCGCAACCCTGTTCGCATGGGTTTATTTTCCCCATAAGCCTGCAGAGAGGACAGGAGAAGCTCTGGGCTCTCTGACTTGGCCTAACTTTGTGTGGTGTTGAGACAGAAGGGTAAAAGAGCTAAAACCGTTCTGCTGGTTTTCTTCACCCTGTGCCTGTTGGCACGTTTGGGGAAGCAGCTTTCGTTCTTCACCCGCTCCCAGCGTGAGGGTCCTGATTAAGGCTGAGGCAGGAGAGGAGGAGGAGGAGGAGGATGGCCTTCATGCTGGGATAAAGCCCAGATGAGGCCTGGGAGCCAGGAACGCATTCGGTTCTGGCAGACCCAGCAGCACTGGCTGGGCCGTGCCTCAGACCCAGAGCTTGCGGAGGCAGCTGCTTTTACGGAGCCCCTGCCCACAGGCTGGAGGCGAGGCTGGTCCTTCAGCGGCTTCGGAGGCTGCTGAGATCCTCCCACGGAAGACACTGCCCGAGTGGTGTGGTGCAAGCAGCATTCTCCGACAAGAGCATGCGGCATCCCCCCTAACCCTGTTGATTTGGGGGCTTTGCTGTGCCTTACGCTGCTGCCAGACCTCTCTGGAGGACCCAACTCCGGCCTGCCTCCCCTCTGCTCCCTGCCCCTCACAGCCAGCCCCGGCCTGGGGGTTTCCTCAGGCCCTGCCCCGCTGCCTCCTGTTTTTTTGGGGACAAACCATGCCCGTATTACTGTGCTGCCTCAGCCCCGCTTGCAGAGCGGAGTGCCAGCCTCTTCCAGATGTGAAATGGCAAATTTAAATATTGCAATTACAAACGTGTAACGAAGCCTTGTACTTCATTAACGTAAGAGGAGGAATCTGCTACGGCTACAAGGACAATTAAATATTAGAGAATGTCTTTGATTCCCGTTCCTGCTGTGTAAATGGGAGGAAGGTTGCTGTCTGCTCCTTGCCTGGGCGCTCGCGAAATGAAAAGCACACCCACTGCAAGTTGTCCTTTGATAGATTTTTAATATGATTTTAAAGAGTTTTGTTTGGCCTCATTCTTATTCAATGAGATTAAATTAAAGCACTTATCCCCTGGGTTTAAGTCAATCCATGTAGGATTTGGGACGGGGTTTGTTGCCCCGGGGAGGGGGTTGTTTGCAGGCCTTTCTGAAAGACTCCTTTCCCACTTCATTAACCCGAGCTGGGAGCGACCCCCCCCCCCCTTCCTCCTCCTCCTCCTCCTCCTCGCCCCGACCGAGGATTTACCCAACTCCCCCATTCACATGCAAAGGACCCAGCGGCGGCCCCACAAAGGCCGGGGGCTCTCCTCGGAGCGGGGCCCCCCCAGGCCTCGCCGTCGGGGCAGGGCCGCGGGCACCGGGGGCGTCGGGCTGGGCCTCGGCCCGCAGCCTCCGCTCGTTCCTTTTTTATTTTATTTAATTTTTATTTTTTTTGGGGGGGGGGGGGAGGGGGGGTCTACAGGTCCGGGGGGTGCCGGGGAAGAGGGAGGCGGCCCTAGGGAAGGGGAGAGCTGGGGGGGGGGGGCTTGGGCGGCCCGGGGGTGCCGGGGGAAAGGGAGGACTGGGGGGGGGAGGCCCTTGGGCAGCCGGGGGGTGGCCTGGGGGGGGGCCGGGGCTCAGCCCGCAGCCCATCTGTCGGCTCCCCGAGCCGGCGAGCCGCTGCCCGGCTGTCCCGGGGACCAGCTGCCGGGCCTCGGCCGAGCCCAGCGCCACTTTTCAAGGCGGGGGGGGGAACAATCCATTTTGCCAAGCGCTCATTTAAAGCACTTAGGCAATTATACACTTAAGATTAGCGTTAATAATTCACCAGCCCGGCGGCTGGCCTCCCCCCCGCCCGCCCCGCGGATGCCGGCGGTGGGGCCGGGCCCTGAGGGGAGGGCACCGGGGGGGGGGGGGGGGGAACCGAGCCCTAGCCCCAGGGACCCCCCCCCCCGCCGCCTCCCCCTGCCCTCGGAGGGGAAGAAAGGGCCGGCGGAGGCGAAGCCGTTCAGTTTATAAAGAAGTTTATTTCCACATTTAAAAAAGGGGGAGCGGGGAGCCCGAGAGGCCGCGGCGCCCCGAGCCGCCCCCCCACCCCCCCCACAACCGGACCCCCCCCTCCCTGCCCCGGCCGGGCCGGCCCCGGGATACAGACTGACAAGCATCACTTACACAAATACGCCCTCAGGGTTCACAAATAAATAATTCATATACATTTTGCGCACGGTATTTACAGTTCGCCGCTTTTTGCGGGTGCGGACGGCCCAAAACCCGGTGCCCACCCCCCCCCCCCCCCCACCATTCCGGGGTCCATTCCCGGCTGTGGGGCCGGGGGAGGCGAGGAGGGGGCTCCCGGGAACCGGGGGGGGCTCGGCCCCGGCAATTGCTTAGGAGGGGGCGGAAAGGCAGAGCCCCCCCGGACCCGGGCAGCCCCCCCCGGGCACCCCCTGCCCGTGCTCCCGGTGTGGGGTCGTGGGGGGGGACAGCAGCGCCCCTCCTGCCCTTGGGGGGCACAAGGGGGCAAAGCGGGGCGGGGGCAGCTCTGCCAGCCCCCAGCCTTGCTCCTTGCATTCTTCGCGTATTAAAAAAGTGGTAGGGGGGCGAGGGGGGGGTCTCCTTTATATATATATATATTTATATTTGTCGCTTGCTCGCGGCCCCAGGGGTGGGCTGGCCCCCTTCGCCCCCCCCCCCCCCCGACCGGGGTGTGTGGGGGTCGGGGGGGGGGTCCCGGGAGGCCGGGGCTCACCGGGGCTGCGCGGCCCGGGGCAGGACGCCGGGCAGGGGGGGCAGGGGAGGGGGGGGCTCGCTGCCGCCCTGCAGTCCGTGGATGAGGATGCGGGGCACCAGGGGTCTCTGGAGGGCCGGGGGCGGCGCGCTGGGTCCGCGGTACAGGTAGAGGGCAGCGCCGGGGTCCAGGTTGGAGACCAGGCTCTGCGGGTAGAAGTAGGGCGAGGGGAACATCCTCTGCAGGGCTGAGTAGTTGCCGGCCTCGGCCAGCAGCTCCAGGCCCACCGCCGTCTGCCTTTTCCACTTGGTCCTGGGGGGGGGACAAGCCGAGACAGGGGGGCGCGGGTGGCGGGGGGTGCTCCAAAGGGCGCGCACGGGGTTTTTGCGCTTCCCCCCCCCCCCCCCCACTCCGCCCTTGCACAGCCCCGGTGCGCGCTGCCGGAATTCGGGGGTGGGATGGGATGGACTGGGATAAGGTGGAATGGGGTGGGATGGGATGGGATGGGGCGGGATGGGATGGGACGGGGCGGGACGGGACGGTGGCCGTAGCCCCCATTAGCGGGGCAGCAGGACTTGGCTCCCCGGCGTCCCCACGCAGCCCCAGAGTCACAAAGCCCCCGTTTGGGTTTGCCCAGCGGCCACTCACTGGGGCCCGACCCTTGGGCACCTTCCGAGCCCCTTCCCGGGCCGGGAGCCGCAGGTTGCAAATCCCAAATCCCAAACGCTCCCTCGTGGACGCACAGCTCCGCCGGGCAGCCCCCCCCCCCCCCCCCCGTGCTGGTCCTGCTCCGGGACCCCCGAGCCGGGACCCCCAAGGGCCGGGGCTGCTGCAGGGGGCAGCGCTGGGGGGCTTTCGTTTGCGGCTTATAGGGATGGGGGGGGGGTCTGTGTCTGTATTTCTCTGTATCTATTTCCCTGTATCTGTATTTCCCTCTATCTATATTACTCCGTATCTATATTTCTCTGTATCTGTATTCTTATGTATCAATATTCCTTGGAATCTGTATTTCCCAGAATCTATATTTCTCTGTATCTGTATTTCTCTCTATTTCTCTATCTGTATTTCTCTCTATCTATATACTTCTCTCTATCTATATACTTCTCTTTATCTATATTGCTCTGTCTATATGTCTCTATATCTATACTTCTCTATATTTCTCCGTGTCGGTATTTCTCTATATCTTTATTTTTCTGTGTCTATATTTCTCTGTGTCTATGTTTGTGTGCACATTTATACACAGAGCCCCCGCCACCCCTAAGCAGCCCCGCAGAGCGCTGGCGGAGCGGCCGGGTTCCGCAGCCCGGGAACGGGGCTGGAAATTGGGGGGGGCGAGGGCTCAAACCGGGGGGCGAGGAGAGGACAGGGCCGGGGGGGTGCTGCCATCCACCGCCCCCGGTCCGCAGGGGGGGCAATGGTCGGCTTTGGGGACCCTCGATTAAATCAATCGAAGCCACCAAACGGCTCCGGCCCTTTTGCAGTTTTGTCGCTGAAGCTCTAAACCTATTTCCCCCAGTAAATTATTCATCATAATAATAATTGTGTAATTACTGTAAAGGCCGTTAATTATTGATGCCCAAAGCAGTAATTGGTATCTATTATTAATGGCCCGATGTGTTATGCTGCTGTGTTTAGCTGGATGCCCGGTGCTCCCCTCGCTCGCTGGGGCTGGGGGGCACCGATTGCCCCCCGGCCCGGCCCCGTGTCCCCCCCCCCCCGAATTTGGGCTGGGGGCAAAAGGCCCCGGGGGGCTGCAGGTGGCTGGGACCGGGGGGCCGGGGGGGGCCCGGAGCGGGGCTGCGGGAGCAGGATGGGACCGGGCGCTGCGGGCGGGAGGGCAGGGGGAATTTTTACCTTCTGTTCTGGTACCAGGTTTTCACCTGCGTGTCGGTGAGGTTGAGGGAGGCCGCCAGCTCCATCCTGTCCTGCACGCTCAGGTATTTTTGCCTCTCGAAGCTGCGCTCCAGCTGGGCCAGCTGATGGTCGGTGAAGGCGGTGCGGGCTTTGCGCGGCTTTTTCAGCCGCACCGGGGGGCTGTCCCGGGAGCTGGAGATCTCCCGGTCCCCTTCTTCTTTCACTGGGCCGACAGGGAGGAAGAGAGGCCAGGTCAGGGCAGGCAGGGAAGGAGAAAGGCTCAAAAGGGGCCGAGACCCCGCCGCAATAAACCGGAGGAGAGGGGCTCGGGCACCAAATCGGATTCACGGCGCGGTTGCTCCGCACCCCGATGTGGTTTAACCCGGGGGGGGGCCTCGCAGGGCCCCCGGCTCGGACCCGGCCCTTTCCACCCCGACAGCCGGAGGGGGGCAGGATCCGGCCCCTGCGCTCTCCCTGCGCCTCCTGCCCGGCTTTGCCCCCCGACACCCCACAGCTTTTTTGGTGCCCGGGCATTTCGTTTAGTTTGGGGGTTGTTTTTCTCTCTTTTTTTTTCCCTCTCTCTTTTTTCTTTATTTTTTCTCTCTTTTTTTCCCTCTCTTTTTTTTTTTTTTTTAAACCCCAAACAAAACCAACCCCAAATAAAGACGGGGAGGCCGCGTTTTTGGAGAGGAAAGCCGCCGGGCTTGGCGCCTCTTCTTCCCCCGTGCGGAAAAGCCTCCGTCCTCCCGAGCTGCTGCCGGGGCCGGGACCCAGCCTCCCTCCCGAGGCTCGCAACGAAATCCCGGGGAAGCGGCCCCGACCGGGCCGGGTTTGGGCTTCAAAGCCGGCGGCGGAGGCTGGGGGCGGCGGTGCGGAGCCTGCCTGCGCCCTCCGTGCCCATCACCGGCGGAACGACGCCGGGATTTACACCGCGAAACCTCGGAGGGGTAAAGAGCCGGGAGGAGGAAAAAAAAAATAAAGGCAAATATAGAAAACAAAATAAAAATATAGAAAAAAAAATATAGGAAAAAAAAGAAAAATATAGGGAAAAAAAAGAAAAACAACCCCAAACAAACCCAAACAAATCAAAACAAACCAAAACAAAAGCTCAGAAATAAGGAGGAGAAGGAGCCCGGCAGTGCTCGCCTTCCCCACCCTCGTGGAGGAGAGGAGGAGGCAGGAAGGCTCCGGCTCGAGACATTTTCGGCGCTGGGGCTTTGCGGGCTTTATGCTAAATTTCCCGGGGCCGGGTGTTAGCGGGGCCGGGGCCGCGCTGAACGCGAGCTGATTTCTCTCTGTAGGAAGACAATAATCCGGTTAATTGAGCCACCGGGGAGAGAAACCCTTCAACCGGAAAGCCCGGCTCCGGCCGAGGAGGCAGAGCCGAGGCCGGGGGGAGGCCGCCAGCACCGGGACGGCTCCGCCCGGGGGGGGCAGCAGCGACCCCGGCCTGGGGAGGGAGGGGGCCCGGCCGGCCCCCGAGAGAGGCCCGAAAGTTTTGGGGAGCTTTTTGCTCCCGGGGCAGGGGCAAAGCCGGGTTTCGCACCCTGGGAAGAAGCAAAAAATTCCCTCCTCCGACCCCCCCCCCCGCCCCGGGAGGCTCAGCCTCGGCTCCCCCAGCGGTCCCGCTGGCCGCGGGGCTGCGCTCGGTGCGGCGGCGGCTTCCCCGTCCTGCAGCTGTGCCCCGGGCAGCCCTGGCTTAAAACACGAAAACAAAAAAAGAAAATTAAAAATCAAAAATCAAAAATCGATGTCGCGGGGCTTCGGCATTTCGGCTCGGGCCAAATCCCGCCGGTTAGGCCCAGCCGCGCAGCCCCCCGGGCGGTGTAAATCGGGGCCGTTTCGCCCCAAAAAAGGCTCTTCCCAAAGCAGCAAAAAGGGCGCTGCTGGGCGCGGGGACCTGCTTCTGCTCCCCGCTACGCGGGGGTTTTAAAGCCCGTTTGCGCAGTGATTTTTTTCCCCCTATTAAAATAGGTGTTTTACCCCTATTTACGCAGTGGTTTTCCGCTCCTTTCAGGCGGTGTTCTTGCCTCCCTTAAGCGGTGTTTTCCCCTCCTTTAAGCAATGTTTCCCCCCTCTTTAAGCGGCGTTTTCCCCCGTTTTAGGGAGAATTTCGATGCTGGCCGCGGCTGCCCCGAGCGGAGCCGAGCGCTCCCGCTCCGTCCCTGCCTCCTTTCTCCCCTCTCCGGGCGGTTTTGGGAAGGGGACAAAGGCGAGAGAATCAGGGGAGGAGGTTCAGGAACCGAAAACAAAACCCGAAGTGGGGAAGCGCGGCTGTTTTCGATCCCGGCCCTTCCGAGCGGCGGAGCCGAGCCCCGCGGTTCTCCCCGCGGATCCTCCCGCAGAGGCCGGGGCCTCCCGCGGGGCTCGGAGGCTTTTTTGGGGCAGTTTTCCTCCCCCTTCAGCCCGTTCAGCGGCTGCTTCGGGCTATCCGGGGAGGGGGGGGGGACACACTATTGCCCTATCCCGTCCCCCAGTTCCTGCCAGCCCCCCAAAATCCAGCGGCCCCGCGAGGAGCCACGGCCTCCCCTTTCTCCCCCAGCCTCGGCAGCCTCGCCTCTCCCTGCGAACAGTTTTTTCCCGGGTGAAAGTTATTATCAGTATTATTATTTTTTTTTTCGGGGACGGCGGAAGCGGGATGGACGAAAGCTGCCGGGATAACCTGATCCGGGGTGGTGGGGGGGAGAGCCCCAAACCCCAAACCTCCCGCGCTGCGCCCCTGCCTCCTCCGAGGGGGAGGCCGGGCAGAGGCTGCGAGGGGCCGGGGAGGCCGAAGCCCCGGCCCGGGGCGAGCCGCAGCCGTTTCAGCCCCGTTCCCCGCCGCGGCTGCAGCCCGGGGCTCGAAATAATCCGAAATAATAACCGGGCTAATAACGCTAATACGAACCCAATCAATTCCCGCCGACTTTTCTCTGTCGTTTGATACCGGAGCAGGGGAAATACCCGGTAATATCCGTGCAGATTTTATTATCGTTTCTATTTTATTTTTCCTCGTGTTTTGCCCGGGCAGAAATCCGCCCCCGGCTCTCGGCTCCGCTTTCCCCGCGGGCAGGCGCGGAGGACCCGCGGGGAGCACCCGGAGCAACCCCCGGGCGGCTTCGGAGAGAGCACGAAGCGCCCCGGCCCCTGCCACCGCAGCCAGCCCCTCCGACCTTTTCCTCTCCAAAGTTTTCCCGACTTGGTGCCGACCCCGCGGTCATTTCGGGGGCCACCGGTGCCGCCACCCCCCCCCCCCCCCGGCCCCGGGGCGCTCCCGGCGCATTTTGAGGTTTCAGGGCCAGGCTGCCCTGAGACACCCCCCCCACCCGGAGCCAGCGGCTCTTTTTTACCTTTGTACTCGGAATCCGAGGAGGAGCTGCTGGTGGTTTTTTCCATTTTCTCCCTAAAGTCCTCGCCGGGTTTGGTGGGGATCCTGCCCGCCGGCTCCTGCCCGCCGTGAGGTCCATTGGTGCTGGAGTAAGGGGCGCAGGCTGCCAGGGGCTTGCAGTCGGCCAGGATGTCTCTGATGAGGAAGGACGAGGTGACGGTCCGGGACTGGGAAGGAGCCGAGCCCTGGCCGGGCTGCAGATGCGGCCCCGCCGCCTCCAGGCACTCGCGGCCGGGCGAGCGGGGCGAGGGGCACCCGCTGCTGCCCTCCGAGCGGGGGCTCAGCTCCAGCGGGGACCTCCCGTCGCCCCCCAGAGGGTCCCCCTTGGGCCCTGCCGGGCTCCCGGCTCGGTGCGAGAGGATGGAGTCGATCCCGAAGCCGGTGGAGCCCTCCATGGCCCCCGCAGGTGCTGGCGCTCACACGGGCATCGGCGGGGAGGGCGCGGCGGAAGAGGGTTGGTAACGATAATTAACGGCGAGAGCAAGAACAACAACAACAAAAGGGGGAAAAAAAAAAAAGAGAAAAAAAAAAAGGAAAAATAAAAAGGTGAAAGAAAGAAAAAAAAAAAAGCAAAGTTCAGCCTGGGATCCGGGCTCTCCGAGGCGCCGCGCGTTACATCCAGGGCTGCTCCGTCTTCAGCATCGCGCCCAGCTGCACTCAGACAGACAGACAGGAGGGGGAGAGGGAGGCAGAGTCAAACTTTGGCCGCCGAGTGGGTGGTGGAGGTGGGGGGGGGGGGGGTTGGAGACGGACCCCAACCTCACCCGGGGGTCCCGGCCCCCGCCCGGCCACCCCAGCGCTGCGCGGAGCCGCGGGGCTGGGGGCAGCCCGGGGGCTGCCAGCCGGAGGAGGGGAGGCAGCGATCGATAGTGAGGCTCCGCAGCGCCCTAAGCGCTTAATGATCCCCAAATCAACTCGGCGGGGAGGGCGAGGGGAGGGCGGAGGGGGTGGGCAGCCGTCGGGCCGCCGCGGCGCCCCCCTTCCCCGCCAGCACCTCGGACAACGCCGGGGGAGGCGACGGTGGCAGCGGGGGTGGGAGGGGGGGGGGTGGAAATCGGAGTCAAACCGGAGCCGGCGAGTCAGCACCTCGAACAGCTGCCGGGCGCCGGAGTCACTCCGGAGCCGGCGCCGCTTTCAGCACCTCGGACAGCGGCGGGAGCCCCGCGCTTCCCCGAGGGGGGAAAAAACTAAAAAATGAAATAAAAAAAAAAAGGGGGGGGGGGGGAGAGAAGAACTTGTGCCGCTCCGGCTCGGGTCCCCCCCCCCCCCGCACCCCAGCCGTGTGAACGCGCCCATTGGCCGCCAGGCGTTTTGGGGGATGTCACTCCCCGGCGGCGACACCTTGCAGCTTGATTACCGGGAATTAATTGCCGCCCGCAGCCCCGCGCTTTCCGGGCGGTTTCCGCCCCTCTCTGCTGTCATCATCCCGCTGATGGGGCTCGTAATGGGGTGATTAGCCGCGGGGGGGCGGGGGGGCTGCTGCTCGCTGCTCGCCTCCCCCCCAATTAGCCGATCCGAGCGGGGAAAGTTTTGCTGGGCGCTGGGAATTAAAAAAAAAAAAAAAAAAAAAAAAAAAGGAAGGGAAAGCAAAGGCAGAGCACCGGCACCCTCCGCCGAGCCGGCGGCTCCGAGCCCGAGCCGAGCCTCGGGGCTGCGAATTTCGTTGCATCCTCTGGCAGTGGGCTGCGGGGGGGGGGGGCGCAGCGCCTTTTGCAGCGCCCCTTCGGCAAAAAGCAGGGGGAAAGCACCGGGCAACTGCCCGGGCATCGCCTCCGCGGAGCTGCTGGGAAGGGACCGAGCTCGGGGAGGGGGGGGGGGGGATTTTTCCTGCTCTCGATTTTGATTTTGATTTTAAAAATAAAGCCGACCTGCGCGCCCTGCCCGCCGCCGGCCCGTTCCCCCCGCAGCCGCCCTTCCCTCCCCTCCCCTCCCCTCCCGCCCCGTCGGGGCGTTTCGGTGCCGGGGGAGGGCTCACGCCCGGCTCCCACCTTCCTCCCTGGGGGGGCCGGATCCTGCTCCTCCGGGGCTCCCTCGGGGGCTTTTCCTGGGGGCCGAGCCCTCGCCGCGGAGCTGGGGAGAAAAAAAGAATATAATAAAAAAATCCCGTCCCCAAGCCGTGGGCGTGCAGCCGCGCCGTGGCTGGTTATTTCTCAAATCCTCGATTTCTTCCTTTTTTTTCTTTCCTCCCCTCGCGGGCCAGGCAGCTGCATCTTGTCCCCCTTCCAAAGCCGCCCTCGGCCGGCAGCTTGGAGGCGGTGGGAGCGGGGAGAGCCCCCCCGGCCGCCCGGCTGCCAGCTGTCGGGCAGGGGCACGGGCAGGGCCCCAGCACCTCGGCCCCGAAGGGCTCGGGGCTCTCCGGGCTCGGGGCAGGGAACAAAAGGAGCCGCCGGTGGGGGGGGACAAGCCCCGGGACAAAAATCAGCCTCAGCCCCTGGCCCTGCCTGCCCCCAGCCTGGAGGCGCAGCGCAGCCGGTGTGGGGAGGAACGGGGGGGCTGGGGGAGCACGGGGGGGGCTGCTCGTCCCTCCCCGTCCCGTCTGCTGGGGGCTCTGGGGGCTGTTTCGGGCTGGTTTGGCAGCATCCACCTCCCCCGGCGGGGCCGGAGCAGAGCAACAGATGCAGGAACTGGTCCCAGTGAGGAACGGGGAAGGGACCCCACTGGGGGTCCCAGCTCCGCAGCGGGACTGGGCTGGCTGCTGGGGTCTGCCCTCCCCCTGCCCCGTCCGGGCAGCACAGCCCGTTTGGGATGGAGCTCGGCTCCGGGATCAGGACCGGCACCGCTTTGGGGCCAGGAATGGGACCGGGATGGGGCTGGGATTTGGATACGGGATTTGGACCAGCCATGCCAAAGGACCAGGCTGGGCTGGTGGCTCTGCTGCTCCGCTTCCTTCCCTTGAGCCACGCAGCTGCCTTCAGTCACGAGGGGTTTTACTGGTCAGATCTGCTCTCCAATGCTGTGCGAGGTTTTGGGGTGCAGGGAGGGGAGGGGTCCAATCCTCACCCCAAGCAGACACTGCGCTGTGCCATCCCTAGCCAAGGCCCTGGGCACAGGGACTCCCTGCAGGGCCACGCGTGGAGCACCCAGCAGCTACAGGGGCACCCGCACCTCTTGTCCCACTGCCACTGTGGCTGACATTAATCAATATGAATTTTTAATATTATAATTAAGCCATTTCAGAACTGGACTCCCCAAGGCAGAAATGTGCCCCATTTTACCCATACACAGAGCCCCCCTCCATCAGTTCAGAACCCATTAATTCCAGCTGTCACTTTGGTGATATGGGTCTACATTGGGAGCAAGTTTCCTGCCTTGGCCGAGCTGAACTCTGCACAAACCCTGGGGTATGTGAGGATGTGTTGGGCCTCGAAGGGGTAAAAACCTGTGCAACGCCACACAGCTTCATCCTGGCAGCCCCAGCTTAGGAGCGGTCCTGTGTTCAAGAGCTGGGCTGATGGAGAACTGGGGCAGGCTGCCTCCGTGTCCCACTGGCCGTGTGCCCCAAGTGGTGTGTCTGCTGCTCCCACCCCATCCCAGGCCCTTTCCTCCCACCCCAGCCCCCTCCGGAGCCGTGTCCATGAGGGCTTCCCAGTTTCTGAGCCGGCTCCATCCTGGAGGAGGGGCTGCGTGTCCCTGGGAGGGAACAGAGACAGCATCGTGAGCGGGGTGGGCTCCACGCTGCCCTGCACGCATGGCCCCGCTGCACCTCGTTCTGCGGGGGGATGTCCCTGGAGGGACGGGGCCTGCTGGCCGTGGTGGTGCCCCGGTGCTGCAGGCAGGACACACACTGCTGAAACGGGGCAGGGAACCAGAGGTGTGGTGCTCCACTCGTGTGTTTGCAGGATTTGGCTCTTCCAGCTCCAACAACGTCTCATTTTGATACAAAGCAAACGTAGCTGCTCTTAAACCCATGTCCTAGACTGCTTCTGGTCACAAACACACGAAGGCACCAGGGGAGATGCATTTGCGGTCATCTCACCAGGGTCGGCTCTGGGGTGCTGGTGCCTTTAGGGTCAGCTGGACACCCCAGCTTGCTGGGCACTGCTGGCGGTGGGGTTGAGGCTCTGCTGGCACCTGGCACGTCCCTGGGTTTGGTTTTGGGGGCTCAGGGTGCAGGCAGAGCCTTGGTGGGACCTCCAGGGGTCGGAGGGAAAGGGCTGCCAGGCTGCGGCCCTGGCTGTGGCAGGGGCGAGCCTGGAAATATCCGGTGGGGTGCAGAGCAGTACCCTGAGAGGGTCTGGTGGAGGAAGGAAAATGCCTGGGGGCTGTGCTGGGCTCTGTTCCGAATTCCCCTCCCAGCCCAGCCGGGGTGCACGGCAAAGGAGGGCGCGGGGAGGGATGCTCGGCAGCGCCCGGCCTCGGTGGGATGCTGCGGGAAGCGAGTGGGCATCCCCGGGGGTGGATGGGGGGGGGGGAAAGGGGGGGATAAAAGGGGAGGACCGGCGGCCGGAGGCTGCGGCGAGGAGGCTGCAGCAGCGCTAAAAGCCCGTTACCAGTGGGTGTCACTGCAGGACAAGGAGCGTCCGGAGCCCGGGGGCGGCGGGGCCGTGCTGGGGCTGAGTCCCGGCGGCCCCGGGACGGGGACAGGGACAGGAACCGGCTTCGGCCCTCAGCGAGACCACCCAGGCCCGAGGCTGCGAGGCCCGGACCTCCAGGGCTCCCAGCACCGGGTTTTGGGGCGCTGCGGGGCCGCTCGCCAGCCCCTGTTGCAGTCTGGCTTTCTGGTCTCTTCTTTGCTGCTTTCTTGGACCCAGCCTGGAGCAGCAGCTCTGCGTGGGCTTGGGCGCAGCGTGCTCGTTTGCCAGCTCAGCCACGGCAAATGGCAACGATAAAATAACCCCCCAAACCCCATGTCGCTGCGATGCTCCCTTCCCTGCGCACAGCCCCAGAGAGCTGCAGGGCTGCCGCAGGAGGGCTCGGCTGCTGCTGCTGGAGCTGAGCTGGCAGCAAGGGAGACCTCGTGCCTGGGCTGCTCGCCCACCCCTAACCAGTGTCATTTGTAGCAGGACATGGCGTTTAAAGCCCGGCTCTCTCTCCCTGGGGAGGACAGAAAGGTCTCCTGTTATAATCCACTTCTGCCAGCATGGCAAACCCCGCTGTTACCCTCCTAGTTATTTCAGATGGGCTTCATTTAGATGCCTGTGCTAAAAAGAGGGAACCACATAGCAGGGTTTCCCTGTGTGGAGCAGGTGACTTCTGTCCTCCCTCGGCTCAGGTGCGGGCAGGGTGGAGTTTGCTGCAGCAGCTCTCCCTTAAAAAGGGCAGGGTGAGCCTCAAGCTGCCCTAAGGAGGGTGCTGGGAATGCCTGAGCAGCTGCTGTGGAGCCCTGCTTGTCCTGGGGAAGGTAAGAAAAGCTGCTCCTGCAGCTTGCTTTGCTCTTGTGTTTTAAGTAACACAATTTAATGTCATGAAGGGCTCTGCTCCTTGTGGTCTGGGTCTAAAAGTTTGGCTGGAGATTGGGTGCGGAGAGAGCCTTGGGCTCAGCAAAGCTTCCTGAGCCTTTGTGCCCCTCTGGCTGCTCTGGGTCTGTGTAGGAGCATGTAGGAGGCTGGGCTGAGGTGTGCAGGACAAGGTCACACCCACCTCCCCCTGTGGTGCTTGGTGCTGGGCTTGGGGTGCTCTGGGACAGTGGCTCTCACCTTGTGGCATGGCCCCAAGGTGCTCAGCCTGTCCTGGGGTGACCACGGCTGAGCTCTCTGAGTGGGAACAGGGTGCTGAATACAAATGCTGAAAGCTAACATTAGACTTAAATGTCTTCTGGCATAATCTGGGCTATGATAACAGATGTGAGAAGCATAGGGATAGTTGATTATTCCTCTAGCAATCTTGGAGACACACAATTAAAGTAATTGCAGTTATTATCAGCTGGTATTTTCTTAAGGTGTGAAGATCTTTTGGGAGCAGACCGCTTTTAAACGCTCTAATACCTGCCTGGGCTGCGTGTGGCTGGGCCTCTGCCATCGCCTGCTGGTGACCTGGATGGGGTTTGGGTGCTGTGCCACTGCGCTGGTGCTGGGGGGCGTGGGTCTGTTCTGCAGCTGCCTGGAGAGGTACACCAGCAGTGTTCAAGTGTGAGCGTGGGGCTGGCAGGAGCCGCCTTCGTGCAGCAAGGCCTCGGTTTGGCAGGGGCTTGAGGCAGGTGTGGGGATGCCTTCACGTAGGCAGACAAGTGAATCGGGCAGTCAGGGGCCACTTGCTTGGCTCGAGAAGGGCTGATGTGTTATGGAGCTATTGTAGACTTGATATTGGTGAGGATATGGTTGAATTTAGTATATTTGTTCAGAATGGGCAGGGAAGGAGACCCCCCTGCTTTCCCTGCGGGGTTATACTGGTGCAGACACCAATTCCTGGTGTGGCTGCTGTTACCTGGAGCGTGAGGCTTGTGGTGGTCGGACTGGGCAAAGTGTTGGTGTGCGTCTGACGTGAAGCAATGAACAGGCTGAGACAGGATCTTTCCTTACATGTTAATGATTTATTTGGCTATACCTGCATTAGCGTAACTTCTTAAAACCTGAGAGAAAGCCATTGTCTGTGGCCGAAATGAGTCTGGGGGCTGCGGTGCCCAGCACAGGGCTCTGCTCTGGCCTTCAGTTTGCTACGTGGATGCCCCAGGGAAGGGGACCGTGTCTCGCAGGCACTTCTCAACGGGAGGCACTGAATGCCTTTTTACGAGCATCACGGTCTGGAAAAGTACTGAGATGAGGCCCAACCTATAAGGAAAGGAGCAGATAGACGATTGGTTACAGGCAGCAGCTGGCCAAGAACAGGGTGTAGCACAAGCAGGGAAGAGACTGCAGATTAGTGCAAGGGTTTTTGACTGCTTGGAAAAACACTACTCCAGTTGCAGTTAACCACGTAACGTGTTTGAAATGGGGGCTAGTTTTCTGATCAGCTCCGGGATATTCTTACTCTGCTCCAGTAACAAAATCCTGTAGTCTTAACACTGTGTCAGTTATCTGACATTTTCAGATGCTGGCATGCCTTAAGATGGATTCTGAGATAAACATGACTTATTTTCCACAACACAGGACTTATGCCCCTCACTGGTGGGGGGTGGGATGGGCTCAGAGCTCCCGCTGAGGTCAAGGACTTTTGTTGGGCAGGTCACACACACACACGAGCAGTTTCTCCCTGGAAATCTCATTTGAGGTGGGGATGTGGTGAACAAACGACCATGATAAAGGAGAAGACACTCGGTGGAGTTAAGTTCCAGGGCCCTTCGGGGTGAGCTGTACCAGTAGTGTGGTTTACACAGTTGCGTGCAACAAACCCATGCAGCAGATGCTAGGTTTACTGTGATATGTGAGCGTGTCTCCATGTACAGGGTGGGTTTACTGTGCGAGGCCATGGGCTTCACCTGCCTTGACCCAGTTCCTTGTGCCATATATCTGCCTCGTGTGGATGTGCAGAGCTTTCTCCTGCCTCCCCCACCCTGCTCAGGCTGGATGGATGTCAGGTTTTGCATACGTAATAATGCACAGCAGTCTTTGCCCTGAAAAGCTTGCTAGTGATCTCATTAATCAAGACAAACAAAGCATATTTAGCTATTCCCCCTCACTGGAGGAAGGTGTTCAGGTGCTTAAATATGCATTTGAGTGCCTAACTTCAGACAGTTGTTTTGGATGTTCTTGCTTTCCCCCAAGCAGCAGCGGAGACATAACCCCTGTCGGGGTGGGGAGGCAGAACCAAGGTGGCTGAAAGGGGCGAGTGGCCCCTGGGAGCCCTCCAGAGCTGGCAGGGACGGTCTCCAGCCAGGCCGACTCTGACCTCCCATTAAAGATGCAGGAGATTTTCCTCTGACCTGTGTGGAGACAGAGCTGGGATTGTTAGGAAAATCCACCGCGAGGACAAGCTGAGCTGCTTCTCTTGAAGGTGCCTCTGTGTTTCCCGCTGTGCTCCCTGCCCAGCACCACTGGGCATGGGGCAGGGTGAAATTTCTGCATGGGGCTGGGTTGAAGCCACAGAGGAGGAAAGAGCAGTTGGTTCGCTCCAGTCTTGGTACAAAGCTCCTGGGTGAGAAATGTCATGCTGAGCCACTACTGACTGTAATTAAAATTAGCGGAGTCCTTGACAAAGTTGAGTGATGCCAGCTTCTGCCCTCAGCATGAGTAAGTGGGAAGCACCAGGTGTAAGACAGGGGACAAGTGTTTTTAAAAAATGAGAAGCCCCTTCATAATGAGGGATACCTGAGAAGTATGGATTAGTCCCAGGCCAATAATTAGAGACAAGATAAGGGTGTCCTCGGGTCAAAGGTCTTATTATGACAGACTGGTGTGAGAAGTCAGTGTCAGTGATGAATCCCCATATCTGATTCTTCTAATTCATATTTTAAATGATGAACCCAAAGGTACTTTCTCTAGAGACAGCTGATGATCTTTACCATTACTCTGATGTGGTTATGGGCTGTTACACCAGGGTTTTGTTCGAATCACAGATTTGGAGCATAGGCTGTAGCAGAATAGGAATATACTTTGTAGGCACAATCTTGGTAGTGTTCTCTGCAGGATGACGGAGCTGCAAGTGTTTTCATCTGCTCATTAGAAGCAGCGTTTTGCTCCTTCATTGCACATTTTATTGACAAATTAAAACATGCAGGGCATGTGCAGCTGGAATATTGTAACATCAGCCCTTGCTTCAGAGAATTAGAGGGGCAATAAACTTCTCACTCCTCAAACTTCAATATGTATTTGGGGGACCATTTTCGGTTGGGTTTCTCAGTTAATGGTCTAAATTGGAAGACTGTAAGTGACCACTTGCCAAGCATTAGTGTGACCATTTGCATGCTACAAGCAGAGATCAGTCTGTTAAAGGAGGGCTAATAAATTCTGTGTGAGAGACAAAAGCAGCTCAGCTGGTGCAGGGAAGGCAGAACTCCCCTGAGGCAGTGCAGTACATGCCCCAGAGACTGGATTTTTTTGGGTGCTGTTGGAGTTGGGCCTGCAGATGTTGAGGTGGGTGCTGGGGTGCATGGCAGCAGCTCTGCTCTGTGAGCACCCTTGGGAGGTTGGCCAGGTTAGCTTCTGGGGGGTGGGGGGGGGAGTAAATGGGATTTGCAAGGGGTTGGGGGGATTAATTGAGGTAGCTGGATTAAATGGTTTGTGGTGACTCGTGGGAGGTGTTGAGAAGGAACCCGTGGACAGGACCGGAGCAGTGCTGGGCTCTTCTCCTGCCGGAGAAGGATCCGTGCGTGGCGGCACCCGCTCCTCTCCCGGCACCTGCCTGGCTCTGCGTGCTCAAAGGCAGCCTCCCAGCCTCGTACGATTTTTCACTTTAACAACAAAGCCGCCCCTAGACTCAGCCTAGTTTTTCCGTCATCCATTTGATTGAATCCTTTTAGTGGGTGACAAAACACTTTCTTGAGCTCTCTTTACAGGAAACCAATCTCTCTTCCTTTTTCAAAACCTCCCTCATTTACAGGAGTCTAACAAATCCCGGGCCTTTTAAGTCCTTTCCTGTTTTTTTTTCCCCAAAACAACACAAAACAACAACGTCATGTTTGTAGATTTTTCGGTGGGGAGGAGGGGATAAAATACACAATGCGGGAGATGGGTGCTGTACGTGCACTGCACTGAGCATCCCCGTGCAGACAAAAACGCGCGCGCGCATCGAGATGCAAATGATTTCCGTGAAGCTATCACTTGTAAAGCTTGACAGAAAATAATGAGAAACACTAAATCTTTTATAAGGTCAACACTCAAGCAGCTGTCAAACAAGAAAAGAATTTAGCGAAAGATCCGCAAAAACTTCCATCGCCTCATTAAATCCAACAGGGCCGGGGCCCGGCGTGGTGAGGAGGCACCGGGGCGCCTCCGTTTTGTGTCAGTAATTTGTGGCGGAGGAAGAGGGAAGACGAAACAGCCAGCGCCGAAGGGGCCTTGGGGGAGGCTGGGGAATCGTTAGTGCGCCAGGAGCGGCCTCGGCTCCTAATTGGAAGCATTGGGCATTATCAACGGAGGATTTGCCTCGGCTCCCTGACAGCTCTCTAGGCCTGGAATGATAGCCCACTTGTCAGTGTAAAAGACCATTAAAAACAAACCATTTTGATTTAATTGGAGGCGGTGCGCTGGGGGCCCAGGTGAGGCGCTTCATCAGCTGATGTTGGCTGCTGATGCCTTTTTCCCCCTGTATTGATGGCTTTTTTTTCCCCTCCCTTTCAAAAACTGTCTAGGAAAGAGAAAGAGGTGCTGAAAGATCCTTCACAGCTGCACCGAGAGTGGCTTTCAATAGGGTTGTCAACAAATGCCATGACAAGTTAGGGAGAGGCAGGTATTTTTAAAACAGACGTTATTCTGTCCAAGCTGAGCTGCGCTGGGAGGTGGCTGTTGGATTATTAGGGTTACAAATACCGTGGCTTTTCCTGGCAGTAGCGTGCTTAACTCGCTTAATGAATGGGCTGGATGGCTTCTCCCCACCTTTCTAATTTCAAGAAGGCGAGGAAATCCAGGACAAAGGGATCTGGGCTAAACGGTCCTTGTGTAGCAAAACCAGGAAGGATTCAGAATGTGCTCAGTAATTTTTGGCTGCTGTGTTTAATGCCCCACTGAGACTTTCCTTTTTTTCTGCTTCCTGAAAATGAAGGCCACATATGTTTGCTGGACCACACTGGTCACTTGGTCTGGGCGATAGTGCACGTAAAGGAGAATTCAGGCACTCGAGCTGGAACCTGGCGTGTTGCCTGCTCGGCAGATGTCCCAGGGCTGGAGCAGAGCAGGCAGCTTTCACACCAACTGCGGGTTTTTGAGATTTGTAACTCAGACCCCTTTTGTGCCAGGCAAGAGTTTTACTCCAAGCTAAGTTGTCAGTTGGCAAATGGTGCCTCCACAGAAGGCAGAATTCCCTGACCAAACCCTCCAGGCCATTTAAAAAGCAGATCTGGGAAACTGTATGAAGCGGTAGCAGTGGTAGGGGCTTACCTGAAAGAACAACACAGCATGTGAGGCTGCAAGTGCCCTAGATCCGTTCCTTCATGGATGAATATCTCTACTGGCAACAGGCAGTGGTTGCCAGCAGTTGCTGCCTTTGGACATGGGGGCTCGGATGCAGGTGGAGCCTGCCCTGGAGATGGCCCGGGCTGTAAAGCTGCGCAGGGAGCGGTGGTGTGAGCTGCGCCTCGTGCTGCAGAGCCTGAGGTGCTCGGTTCATCGTGGTGCTGGAAGTCATGAGCTTACGTGGTCATGGGAGTGGGGCTTCAGATAGAGGCCAGATCTGAATATCTCCTCCCTTTTCTTTTTTTTAAAGGGTTTTTATGGCTGTTTATGCTCTGTTTGCTGGTGTCAACCAGGAGATGTTGGAGAGCAGTGAAAATGGCAGAGGATGATGGGCTACTGGGTCTGTGAGGGGAAGGAAGGGCCGAGCATGGGAGAGGGGAGTGGAGGGTGCAATGGGGAGGCTCAGAGTAAAGTGATACTGGCAGAGACTGGACGAGAGAAATGCCTTCCTGTGACTTGAGTGATTATATTGTAGTTCTAGCTGTTGGGCAAAGCAAGAAAACCCGAAGAATCTCTTTAAATCAAGAAAACTTAGAGCTGGTGATAAGGGCCGAAGCATGCATTTAGTTACAGATGGCCACTACGTGGGAGGTGACACCTATGTTGTTGCCCCAGTGGAGATGTGCAATGATTAGGCCCTGGCTAGCTAGGTCTCCACCTATTTGGGACTTATCAGGGTGTTGTATTTAATTTGGGTTGTGCCTGTTGCAGGCAGGGCAGCACTGAAGGCCCGTGGAGCTGATCTGAGTTGGACTGGGACCCACCAATTCATTTCACTTGGGCCACTGATCAGCCATCTGGTGCCACTGATTTTTAGTCAGCCAAAATCCCAGCTGAAGGGAGGCTTGATCTGGTACCATGGTGACAGAAAGCTCTTGAACTCATTGCATTGGCCTTCAAGTGCTATCAAGGCCTCAGGAGACAAGTTTTATAACACTCCAACTCCATGAAGTCCTGTTGTCCTCCTCAAGCCTGGGAGGATAAATGGTGCCTCTGAAAAGCCAGCCCGCTGTGTGCATCAAGCACAGGTTAGTGTAGCACAGTCTGTGGCTTTTCTGACAACAATTGCAGGATTACATGAGCTGTGCTTGTCAGTTCAGCTCTTCAGACAAAAATAGAGGTAAGGCATTAAAAAAAAATGCAGAACATTTTTTGTGTGTGTGTTAAACCTCAACTGTTAATTCTGATGAAGGATCAGGCTGTGAGCACATATCGGATCCCTGGTGAGAATCAAATTCTGGAGCCCAGAATTTTGCTGCAAAGTTTATACAGTGGGGATTCCTCTAATTACTTTCACTGGAAATTTACCTGACAGAGCTTTCCCAGGTAATGCAAGGCATACGCGGGAGAGCCGCTCAGCCGTTGACAGAGCCTTTGATTTTGTGCCAGGTTGCAAATTAAGTCTTTTGCCAAGGTACCCGAACACTTGCTCGTCAATTGCTTATCGCTTATTCATATCGCGCATCGAGTGCAGCTCGTTTCATCTGCTGGGGAAGGCAATGCGTGTTGACAAAAGTGTTGTCCAAAGTTGCTGCATTTTCTTTCCTCCCTCTGTCTGGTCAAGTAAACAACAATATTCTCCCTGGAAAGCCACCTTGAACGTCTGTGCAAGTTGGAATTCTCTAATGAGCAAAGGAAAAAATAAACCTCGTGTGTGTCACTGACACATGGTGTGCAGAGCTGCTTTGGCACGTGGGCAAATTCTGTCCTTTTACATCACTGCTGCGTGAGGTGTTGTTACCAAAATAAATGCCCTTCTGAGCTGACTTCACAGAGCCCTGGAAATCTATTGTCGAGTGGCCAGTGTTGAGCACTGGTTTGGATTATGACTATTAAAAATTCAGGTGGAGGCAGCTGAAGCTCACCCTGGACTGTTTCTCTGCAGACGGCAAGGCTGTGGGGATGCTGTGTTTTGGCAGCAAGGCATTTTCCAGAATTTGACACTGGGGATGCCATTCTGCCCAGACCAACACAAGGCTAGCGATGGGTGATGTGAGGACAGGACACAAGGCATGAGCTGGGGGCAGGAGGACTTCTCTGTGCTGGGTGCCTGAGCTCTTACAGTCCCCAGAGAATGTAGAATGTAGTCCTACATTGGAAAAAAACAGTCTTGGTGCACAGTTCTAGCTGTGATCACAAAACCTGAGCCCAGGAATCAAGTCTCTGCAGGCAGAGCAAGGCAGAGGCCTTTGCCTCGGGGGGTGCCTGAGGAAGGGGAGGGCAGTAGAAACATATTGCTGAGGTGAATAAGGAGTTAACTTCTGCTGGGATTTGTAATAAATTAAAAAACCTTTCCCTAATGAAGTGCCCGCCAGGATGCGACTGGCTCCCCACGACCTGCTTGTCTCAGTGAGCCGGGGGCCCAGGAGACCCGGCGGCAGGTCAGTCCTCCAGAGCGAGACGCGGAGCAGGAGCGCGCCCCCGGTGCGCGAGAGCCTGTAACCCACACGGTTGGCTTAATAGCCTGGGCCATTATTCTAAAGCAGTGGGGCTGAAACCTAAATCCAAATGAAAACATAGTCAATTTGTCTGTACTTTAGCGACTGAACGGCTAGGTAATGCCATTCTGCCCTGGCAACGTAGGGAGCAGGCGGAGGCAATTAGAGGGGAGGGCAAAGCTCCTTTGTTTTCTCTTCTGCTTGCTCTGAGCTCTAGCACGGTGCCAGGTCTTACAAGGACCTAGTGGTAAGTCCAGCTTAAGAGCCACTCGGCTGTCTGCAGGGGGAGAGGATGGGAGCAGAAAAATCCTCCTCGATGATCTTTATGGGTTTAGAAGAACAACATTTTCCTGTCGCCCCCTGCTTTGGATTACAACCACCTTGCTAACAGGTTGTTCTGCAGGCTCAGAGCAGGCCAGACTCTGGAAGGCATCATGTATCTGATAGGCAGTGTCGGAGGGAGCACAAGGATGAGTGGCTTGAGGACATGTTGCACCCCTGTGCCTTGCACCAGCCTCAGGTCACAAGGAAAATTGCATAAATTATGGCTGTGGGGATGGGGGCAAGGGATTCTTTAAATGTTCTTGCCCAGAGTTAAGTTCTTCCCAGGCCATGAGCACCTTGTATAATGGCCAGAGCAGGACAATCTCACTGAAGGACAGTAGGAAATATGCAGATTGTAGTCTGCTAATGAGCTTTCTGTGAAGTGATACTTCTGCAGAGTTTTTGCTTCTGGAATCAGAAGCAAAGCCTTGCTATGGGATGCATTTCCTGAATGCTGAGGGAAGAGTCTTCTCCTGACCTGGTAGGACCCACAAATGCTTCTGGTGTTTTGCATGTGTGGTACTCTTGCTGCTTTGTATCAAGATCTACTTTTAGCTTTGTCTAAGGGCAATCTCTTTTCACCTAGCATTTTGTTGAAATTCCCAGGAGATGTCTCATACTTGAAAAAGTGCAAAGCAGGACAAAACCAGATCCTTTTATCACTTTATCCAACTTTCTGATTAGCTGCTTGACTCTAAAGGGTGCTAGCAAATCTGAAACAGCCTGAAACAATTGTCTCTGTTCACTCCCAGGTCAGAAATGCCAGTGACCACATCCTTTGATAGTGCAGAAAAAACACAAGACTTCAGCTTAATTCTTCTTAAAACTAAGTTGTTTTTTTTTTTGTCAGGCATTGTTGCTTGGACTTCTGGACAATTGACTTGTTCTGCAGCTCCTCAGCAACCAAAGTGACTTTCATGATACAGCTTTTTGGTAGAGAAAGCTAGACACCTGGCCAGATGGGAGCATTGTCTTCATTGCTGTCATCTTTTGGTGATGCTGAGGAGGCCTTGTAGGGGTGGTGGGGAGTCTGAGAAAGAGGAGCAGCTCTAAGGAGCCTTGTAATTCAAAGCAGTTGCCTTAAATACCTGTGGTGAGCTTTCTGCCATTTCATGTACAACTTTGCCCTATTCAGAAGCTTCTCTGGCCTCTGTAATCTGTAAATTGGAGGACAGAAGAGCACTGAGACCTGTACTGACTGTATTGTTGCTTTTTTTGTTGGTATAGACTAAATACAGTGTTTGTGTGAATTACATACAGTAGCCAATGCTGACTACTGTCTTCCCCAGGCCACTGAGTTGATTCTAGGAAAGCTGTAAGTTAGATATCCCCCACCATGTTAGAGCCTGAGAAAGAGATTTCGTGAGAACAGAATTGGTGTAAGAACAAACTTCCTTGCCTCTTTGGAGCACTGTTCCTTATCCTCCTTCTTGTAATGGAGGGGATGGTAGCAAATGACTGAAGTCTCTGGGTTTGGCTGAGTTTGGCTAAAGGGTTAGGCCAGTTTGTCTTTCAAGGCTATTGCACCACCACCCATGTAAAAAACAACTTTATAGAGATGGTTAAGGCGCAGTTGGGAGACTCTCAAGTGGTTTTTGAAACCATCAGCTTTCCTTGGGGTATTGCTGCTCACAGCTGGGCAAACTCTTGTGGATGTTTGAGGTCTTTTTTCCATGGAGAAAACCATGTACTGAAACTCAACTGAGCAATGAGTTTCCTAATCCGAGTTCTAACATGAATAGTGCATGTTAGATCTGCAGCTGAGGAAAGGTAAACCATCCAGGTTAATGTAATGAGAAAGGAGGAATGAGGCAAATCTGCAGATGCTGTGCAAAACAAGTTGCTCCTCCTCCCCTAGATGCTGTTCCTAAGAAGGTAAGGAAGAAGAGAGGAAAAGACTCAAGTGGTGTTTGAGACCTGTGGCTGAGGGAAGAACCCAAGTGCAATCCTGGATGAAACAAAAGGGAAAGCACGAAGAAAAACAGAGGCTGAAAAATGAATAGTGATGGAAAGGTCTGGGGTGAGAGGAGCTCTAAAGAGGAGGCTTGCCCCAGTATCTCGTGTGACTTACACAATCTGTTTAACAGCGATCGGTCATGTTCTTTCCCTGACACTAGCTGCAGCAGCAGCTTTGTGCTGACAGGCAGCTGGGATAAATGATTACTGACATATGCTAATCGGACAGTCTTAGACAGGATGTAAAAGGAATACATCAAGGTGGTGCAAAACATATTTCTTGGTTGAAACTCTCCAACTTGTATAAGTAAATTAGCTTCAGGAAGTCACAAGGCTCCTTCATTGTTTTAAACTGCAGTTAAAAATCAACAGCAGAGCAAAAAATAAAATAATCTCAGAACCATCAGAACAAGGGCTGGGGCAGAGGGCTGAGAGACTCCTTGCAGTGGTATCTATCAATGCCAGATACGATTTTGGCCATGTACAGTCCCTACAGGGTTTTGATGCTTTCAGACTTTCTGGTGTCTCCTTTCTATTTCCCTTGCCCAGTTCTTCTCCCTTCCTTTGTAAAATGCCCCGTAGCTCTTCACTTGAAGTTTCCCTGTAATTTACACCACAAACAAAGCTAACAATTTGAACAAGTACCCCAGAGCACAGCAAGATGCACAGATGAGTTCAGGGAGATGTTCAGATCCCATTGCTAAAACAAGAAATCTTCACCCTGGTTCTTATTTGGATCAATTAAAGGAAGTGTCATGCACATCTGTAGCCTGGCTAGGCCCTCTGCTCAGTCACAGGGTGAATATTGTCAATCAGGTAGTTTAGATAGGTATCAAGAGCACGGAATTTCTGGAAATTTGTAGTTCTTGGTGTGAAAATGCTTCTTGAGACACATTAACCTGGTGTGGCTTGAATTAGTTATGCTGAGAGCTGATAAAATGTCAGGCTACCGAAAAGTAGACTGGATTGTTTTGCTCGGGTAGGGCAGTTGCAGGAATACCAGGAGAGAACAAAGGCCATGACAATACTAATGGGGAAACATAACAAGATGCTTCTAATCTGGTGAAGATCACAATAGAGCACATGTTAGAAAATAAGTCATTAAGCCCTTCCTCTGGTCAACTGCTGCTTCTCTTCCAGGCCTTATGTCTGCAAAAAGCATCCTACCCTGAAGTGTGATAGGGGCTGGAATTTAAACACATCCAGTGTGGGAATGTTTTGGGGTCTGGGTTTCAGGGAGCTCCAGAGTAAGAGCTTCATGTCTACCCTCATGTGATAAGGGTATTACCAGGGAACACAGGCAAGTTTAGGAAGTGTCTCTGAGTTCAGTCAAGTACTCCATACCTTCTCCAGGTGGGGCAGGTGCCAGAAGGACTCCTCCTTTGCAGGTACTGGCTGTTTTCGGAGAAACGTGGTACGAGTTTCACGCAATTTGTCTTTCTGTAATCAAAGATACACAAGAACAGGCTGAAATGGCTGCGCAGCTATATACATCAGGTTGGTGTCTTGTAATGATACTGGGATGAACTAGTCTAAAAGTCACTTCATAGATCACCTGATGATCACTAGTGCCTGATCTGGGTGGTCTTTTGTGTTCATGCAGCTAATGCTGATATCTAAAACACACTGAGGGAAACATGGACAACTGCCAACTCCGAGCTTTGTACCGCATCTCAGTGAGATGACCACTGCCTGCTAGGAGCCCTGAGATACAGCACTGGCTCATCGCTATCTGGGAGAGTCATTTCTACCACCACAACCATGGGGAAGATTTCCTGACTGAAGTGTTTCTCTCGTGATTAATTGCAATGTACAATACTTGGTAGTCCCAGCACAAGCCAGTGCAGGTACCTGGTAAATGTTTTGGCCATTGCACGAAACCCCGGAGAATCTGTTTGCTCTGTGGTCTGGTTTGTAGGTATGTGTTGCTTAACTCAGTAATTGGGGGCTGCAAGCTTCAGGAACTTGATGGAGAGAACTTAGTGATTAAAACATCAGTCATCAACAGATAAGTTAGGGATGCATTTTTCCAACATCCTGGGCTTGTGCGTTCATAAAATAGCTGCTAATTAAGAACACTGTATTGCACTTCCACTATAAAGCATACTTTGTGATGGCAGTAAGCCCATTGAAATCGGTCATTACCATATTAGCTCGACTCTTCCTTGAGTCATTAACTAATAAAACAGTCATTGGCTGCTTTTAAATGTTATTACAATATTGCTATGTTTAACAGCTCTAACAACTGCTCAGGGTGTGTGCATCCGCTGCGACATGCCAGGATCAAGGCTGGTGCTGGTCCTTCGAACGTTTGGCTGCTCCGTTCTTTTGTCCACTGCTGCAGGTAACCTGAGCAGAGCTGATGCTGTCCAAGGACAATCTGCAAGGCTTCTGGCAAGAGGATGGCATTAAATACCAAAGATAACTTGAAACCTAATGCTTTGTTATAGCAGAGTTTTTCAGTATTGTGGTGATGCAAAAAGAATTAGAGCCTCCATTTTAAATGATAACAGGAGTTTAGCTGGGCACCCTGTGACCAGGGACACATTGATGCAGACAGATGCTTAATGATAGCTAGAAAGGTGTATCTGTGGGACAGATGTCTAAGCCTTTTGGAAGGCCTTGACCAAACCACCACTGCCCTGAGCTTGCTCAGTTCCTGCATATACCTTCAGATCATAGAATCATAGAATATCCTGAGTTGGAAGGGACCCTTAAGGATCATCAAGTCCAACTCTTGATACCGCACAGGTCTACCCAAAAGTTCAGACCATGTGACTAAGTGCACAGTCCAATCTCTTCTTAAATTCAGACAGGCTCGGTGCAGTGACCACTTCCCTGGGGAGCCTGTTCCAGTGTGCAACCACCCTCTCTGTGAAGAACCCCCTCCTGATGTCGAGCCTAAATTTCCCCTGCCCCAGCTTAACCCCGTTCCCGCGGGTCCTGTCACTGGTGTTAATGGAGAAAAGGTCTCCTGCCTCCCGACACCCCCTTACGAGGAAGTTGTAGACTGTGATGAGGTCTCCCCTCAGCCTCCTCTTCTCCAGGCTGAACAGGCCCAGTGACCTCAGCCGTTCCTCGTACGTCTTCCCCTCCAGGCCTTTCACCATCTTCGTAGCCCTCCTCTGTACACTCTCCAACAGTTTCATGTCCTTTTTATACTGTGGTGCCCAGAACTGCACACAGTACTCGAGGTGAGGCCGCACCAGCGCAGAGTAGAGCGGGACAATCACCTCCCTTGACCTACTAGCAATGCCGTGCTTGATGCACCCCAGGACACGGTTGGCCCTCCTGGCCACCAGGGCACACTGCTGGCTCATATTCAACTTGCTGTCTACCACGACCCCTAGATCCCTCTCCTCTAGGCTGCTCTCCAGCGTCTCATCGCCCAGTCTGTACGTGCAGCCAGGGTTTCCCCGTCCCAGGTGCAGGACCCGGCACTTGCTCTTATTGAACTTCATGCGGTTGGTGATCGCCCAGCTCTCCAACCTATCCAGATCCCTCTGCAAGGCCTTTCCACCCTCATTCGAGTCCACAACTCCTCCAAGTTTGGTGTCATCAGCAAACTTGCTCAAAATACCTTCTATTCCTACATCCAGATCGTTTATAAAAATATTGAAAAGTACCGGCCCTAAAATGGAGCCTTGAGGGACCCCACTGGTGACCGCCCGCCAGCCTGACGCAGCCCCATTTACCATAACCCTTTGGGCCCTGCCCGTTAGCCAATTGCTCACCCATCGTATGATGTTTTTATTTAGCTGTATGGTGGACATTTTGTCCAGTAGGATCCTATGGGAAACCGTGTCAAAAGCCTTGCTGAAGTCCAAAAAAAATATACAAAGATACAACAATACTTCTATTTAAACCTTTCCTTTTGTCTCCAGTGCACTTTCAGGCATGCACATTGCAATTTTCACATCTGGTGCTCACTCCCACAGCATTACCCTGCAGGATGTGCTCTGGCTGGAGCCAGGCCCATCTTGGCTCGGAAGCAGCTGATCTTCATTAGGCTCTGCCAGCCTTCTAGCAGTCAGGGAAAATGGTTTCCCACATGGGACTGCTCACTGTGATGGGTAGAAAGAAGCCCATCTATTGTGGGGTGGGACAGGGGGAGTTCATGCCTGGTAGCAAGCAGCAGTGCTGTTGGAGTACTATTACCTTTTTCTTTTCCACTCGCTGGGCTGCTGTCAGTGCCCTCTGCTGCTCCATCCACAGCTCCTTGTATTTGTGTTGGAGGACATCAAAAAAGGGAGTGGAAGGCCTGGAAAATATGTTCAAAATACAACAAAATACATCAAAAAAATACAACAAATGTTCAAAATACAAACAAAATACAACAAAGTTAATGCCTCTCTTTACCTCCCTGTGCTGATTCCCTTCCCTGCTCCTGGAAAATGTGAGTGGTGAGAACATGAAAATGTGACTGCTGTGGTGTACAAAGAAGCCCAAACAGATGCACTGATGGACTGGGTGAGAGGACTACTGACGGTCTGAGTCTGGAATTAAAGCAGACTAAGACACTGTCAAGTGTCTGCAGTGCAAAGGGGAGCTGAACGGCTGAGCCCCTCTGGTGCCCCAGCTGCACAGAGTGGATTTGCCTCTTGAAACAGGGCACCAGCGAGTGTCCCAGCCAGGAGGGGGCAGCAGCAGAGGAACTGCGGATGTCTACAGCTCTAGATAAATGGTAAAATTAGGAAGTCGGTTGCTTTTCGGTCAGTTTACCTGCACTGAGCTGGCATTAACCCGACCAAGTTGCAGCAAAGCTGTGGCCCAGACTTACTGAGCCTTGCTCCCGGCAAGGGAGGATGCTTTAACTTCATCAGCCACCGTGGGAGGTAGAATTGGCAGTGGCAGCACTGAAACAGCAGGGCTCTTGCCTCGAGGACAGCATATCACTTATCACTGTGGTTGTGGTGCTATTCTTCTCCCCCCGAAGCAAAAATTAGAAATCCCAAGGGAGAAAGTGACGGAGGACCTGCAGCTGAAATTTTATAGGTCCTTGTCTTTGCACACCTTGCTGGGGAGGGACTCTTTCCATCTCAGCAGCAACCAACGACACTGTGGAGCCACCAGCTTTGCTCACACTTGTAGCATGCCGTGCCTTCAGCTGCTGCTTCTGAAGCAGCAAGGCAGGGCTTTCCCTGCCTGAACAGGGATCTGAGCTGGGCTAAATGCTGGGTGGTTCTGGGCCACCAGAAGGTGGCTTTCTGGAGAGAGCTCATGCACCAGGCCACAAGTGAGCTGATGCTTCAATGTTTTTGTCAGCAATTGGCCTGAAATCATCAGCAGCCAGCTTTTAGCAGTCTGGAGGATCCTTGACAGTAGTGGAGGGTGCCAGCAGGGCATATGCAAATAGTAACTCTTCTGTTCCTTGTTCCTTCACCCCTGTGGTGACTTTTATTACTTAATTATTGCACACCGCATGCTTCAAAACAGCCTAATCTATGGTCGTGTTTTCTAATGATACTAGATGTGCAACCCAGCAATATACATCCCAAGGGGGCATTCATATCAGAGGAGACATCCTTCTGCAGACTGCCCGTTTCGTAGATCACATGCTGCAGGGCTTTTCAAGGCTTTGCCTACAAAACAGCCGCGTTGCTCCAGACTGTCATCTGGAGACACCCCGTGCCAAAGGGGACACTGACATTTACCCTTGTCTTCCCTTGTTCCCTCACCTTCTCTTACAGTTGAGTATTTCACGCTGATCAGAGCTGGGCTAAAATATCTACAAAGGTTTAAAAGATGTGGCATAGCTGTGGCTGAGCATCTCATTGTATGACGTAAATTTGGTAGTCCTTGCACGTGCTTTTGGTGAGCCTTGTGGGCTTGTTTCCTTGGCGTGACCCTTTGCTTTCCAAGGCAGGAGCTTTCCTGGGGAGTGTGAATAGCAGGGAGGGATGCAGGAAAACATGGAGCCTTTGTGTGTGGTGTTTGATTATTGATTTTTGTGGCGGCTGAGTGTTTTCACATCTCCATGGAGGTGACTTTTACCATCTCTGGTGGACCAGCCAGTTGGTGACTGATTAGTCCACAGCTGGCTTGTAAGTAAATGCTTGAAAGGACACATTTGGGTTGATGCTCTTCAGAGACTCTTCCCTGCCGTGTGATTAATCGCATTTAAATCCTGATCCAGCAAAGTATAGAATCATGCCTGGAATAATACATGCGTGAACTGTCTCTGGGAAATTAGTAGGGATGACTCGTGTGCTTAGTTATACGTATGGGTTCTGGTGGGCTGTAAGATGCGATGCTTGATCTGGCTTTTCCTGCCTCCTTCGAGAGAAATACTGAGAAAGTGGGGCAGGGAGCAGGGGATATCAGGCAACACTTCTTTGACTAAGGTTACTGGAGAAATTTCAGCGAGGCAGCTCTTTTTTTGTAGGTCAAACGCTGCTACCATTGGGGTGGACGGGGAGTTTTGGCCCTGATATCGGTGTCATTGGGCAGTGGTGGTATGGCTCGGTGCAGCTGGCCTAGGGGAAAACGTCCTCTCGCCTTAGTGTTACTTGAGGACAGGAATGAACTGCTTGTGTGCTACGTTTCCCTCCGTCACCCTGCCCAGATGTCGCTGCTCTGGGCTGGGAGGATTTTGCTGTTACCGTCTGGGGCTGCTGGTTTTTGGGGGTGGGGGTGTAGGCAGAGAGCCATCTGCTGAAAACTCTTATTGTGGATTAAAACCTGTCTCATTCAGAGCAACTCAGATCTCCTTGTTTTGGCACAAGCATCCTGCCACAGAAAGGGAAGGGAAAGAAAGTTCTGATAGGATGTAACAAATTATTTATAATTGTGGAAAAAATAATCAACTGCTTCCTTTTATAGTCAAATAGTTGGAGCCACTTCTAATGTTGACATTTCCTAAATATTTTAAAATTTATCTATGCACATTTTCAAAACTATTATCCCTGAAACAGTTCCTGTCTCTTTAATAGACTCTCTCTAATTTACTTTCAAGAGTGAGGGTATAGACCTATTTTCAACTGAAATGACAAGCGCCTGCTTACTTGGTTATACAATGTGGTATGCTAGCCTGCCAGAAGTCTCCTGGAAACGAAGCTGCAGCTGTTCTAATAGGCTATTTTACTGTGAAAACAATGTTAAAAAGTATAATAAAGTATTAACAATATTAAAATAAAACAGTGTAGGCCTTAAATGAGCTACAAACTAGTTAAATCTATTCTATTCAATATGAGCCTTCAGTGCTTTGCAGCTGATACCTCAGAGCTGGGATTTATCTAAAATGAAGGCACCAGGGACATGCAAGGGAAATGGTAATTATAATTTGCAAACATTAGGCTGACACTTTTTTGTGTACGTGTGTATAAATTCTGACAGCTGTGATTTGTGCGGCGTGCCAAATAGTGTACCACCAATCCGGGAGGGGCTCCCTTTCTGGCAGGCCATCCTCAGAGCAGCAGCTCATTAAAACTTTGGAGAAGGAGAAGTTGCCGAAAACAGGAAGGCGTCAGAACCATCTGAGGGACTTTTGGTACACGCTTGTTGAAAGGTGTTTGAGAAGAGAGCCTTGGGTCTGACAAACTGGAATTTTAGTACGCCTTTCCGTTCACAGTGGGGCAAAATAATTGGTCATCAGTGACTACTAATTTGGTTTAGTAGCCAGAGGCATTTTTTTTCTTCCCAGAAAATCAATGACAGTGCCGAGGTCTGTTCAACGTGATTCAGCTCAAGACGGGTCCTCATTTAGCTCTTGATGCTTCTTCCACTGGAGACAGCTATTTTGTTAAAATGAAATTAAAATCTATCTATAATGCTCAGCTCTGAGAGCGGCACCCGTCAATGCCATGCTGCTCTTGAGGTTTCAAGGTTGTCAGTCTCCCCTCAAACTTATTTTCAAAGGTTTATACATCAGCGGGGGAAAAAAAAAAAAGGTACTTGGCAAAAGTGGATACAAAGGACTTTTGCTCAGGAAGGGTTTTTATACTGGCTTAAAAGATGCAATCAATTTTATTGCTGTATTGTAAAAGGGCAAAAACTTGACTTGAGATTGCTTTTTTTCTTGTATTATTCAAAAGCACAAGGGCTCGTAAATATTTTAGTGCGAACTGCAGCCCTTGGATTTTCCTGGTAGCCCTCCAGCCAGTGCAGCACGGCTCCTGCCGTACTCTGCCCGCTGATGGTCAGGACAGGCTCTGGTGGGGAGCAGGGGACACTTGCATGGGCACTGACTCCCTGGTGGCTGCGTGGTTTTGGGGCTGCATCAAAAGCTCTGCTCCCAGGAACCACGTGTGACCCTCTAATTTTCAAGGGCAGCTTAGTGGCAGCAGGCTCTGACACTGTATGGGTGCCTATACGGTAGGTAAATCATATCACTGATTTTTTTTACAGCTGTGATATCAAAGTTGTGTTACAACACCAACAGCTATCCTGAAACTTTAACCCTTTCTTGAAAGGTTAATGAGGCTTCATTTTCTTGGAGTCAGCCCTTGCTAGTGTCTTTCAATCTGAGATGATTTCCTCTTGGTGTACAGCCAGGATCCACATTTGGGGTCTTCAGCCCACAGAGCCGTAAGAGGCACAGCCTTTGTACCCCTTCCTCACGTGTGTCGTGGTGTGAAGGATTTGTCCCGTGGCGGTACTGTCCGTACAGAGTTCTCTGTCCTGTCTTGTGGCTGGGGTTTGGATGGCCAAGCTGGCTCTCTCACCAGCACAGATCAGTTTCTTGCTGGGAACCAGTTTGTTATCCAGTGTGGGGCTCCTCAGTGCAGCCAGTGCAGATTATCTTCAGCAAATAAAGCGCAAGCTGGGGTCTGTGATTCTGCTCGGGGCCTTGGGGTACCACCAATGCACACAGCACTGAGGCATTAATGCTCCGGTCCCTCTGCCCTGAAAGGGTGTTTATAGTACAGGAAAACTCTGATTACAGTTCCCTTGTACTGCTATATTGTCTCCCTTCCTCCCTTGTTACTGATGGGCTAGAGCTAGCAATCTATCTACCATTAATTTGTCTCTGTGTAGCCCAGCAGGAATCTGGGGCATGATTACAGCTCTGGCCCTTGTGTGAGAGCCGGCACGGCCCCGGCATCCCCTTGCAAACTGCCTGGCTCTGCCTTGCCTTAATTGTTCCCCTTTGGCCAGTGGACCTGTCTGCTCTAACAAGGGCAGTGAGGAGGGCCGAGGTAATTGAAGCACTTAGCCACACTCCCCAGCATTGCCTCCTGCAGCTAATTAGGAAAGAGGGCTGCTGGGCTCTTCGTTATTTCTTCTAATTGTTTGTGGGTTTTGCATAACAGTGAATGGCAGAAGAGGGATGTTCAGTTAGCGGCGGATTCTTGACTTTGAAATTTGTATAAAAGGTCACTTACAATTTGTTAGCACTTTCACAAAAGTGAATTCAATTAGCGGCTCCAGAAGTCCCTGCACACATGTGCATGTGCTTGTAAGAGGGAGAGATGGAAAAACATGCAGAGTGTGAATGTAAAGGCTCCTTGCTTTCCTAGGAAGCTTGTGGACTATACAGCGAAGTTATAGGCCCCTTACAGCTTTATGGTCCTCTAAATAGGTCCTGGCAATAAACCCATGGAGAGGCCTGAAAGATCATTTTTAAATGATCTCCACTTGTCCTCACTTTCCATTAACCACTGAAGAAAATAACAAGAGAAAAATTGGTAGAAAACACTCGGGGACCAATTTTTTTTTGCAGTCTTTGCACTGGCAAACCTCCCAGTTGAAATAGTGGGTCTTTCACCCGTGTGGCAGCTTCAGGATCCGTGCCGTCAAAGCACTGATTGCTCTGAATTTCTGAAGCTTCTTTACAGTCCTTGTAATTTGGATGAGGAAATAACAATATAAGTTATTTCACTGTGGGCAGCCAATGAGGCAGTGGCTTCTTCTAAGTGTCAGAGGATCTGTTATTTTGCTCAGAGGGCTCGTATGTATAGAACAGTAAAAAGAATAAAATCCATTGTAAACATGTACTTTAAAAGATTTATCAGATGCTCATAGCTGTACTTAGGAGTACACATGGTTACAAGAACACCAATTTGCTTTACTATTCCCTCCCAGGCCAAGAGTGAGATGTACACTTGTAACAATCCTAAATGCACACATGGAAACTCGTATCTCACAGCAAAGACACCAAGCCAGCTCCTACCTATTCGATAACTGGCTTCACAAGCTGGAATCTGCATGTTAACGTTGGTCTTTTGGGTTGGAAATGCCATGTGGCTTACTTAGCTGAAGGTTATTTGAATTTGTCTTCAACAAATTTATCTCTACTGACTGGAAATCCTCTCTTATCCTCCCAGAAACTCAGGTGGGATGTGGTTAGGGGACAGAGCTATTCTAGCCTGGAAGCCTCAAGCTGGGGCTGAGAGTGAACTTTGCAGTCTGCAGCCGTCAATGCCAACAAATGCAAACCGTCCTGATGAGTGTGCTGCTTTGCTTTCATTTGGAAGAAAATCCTCCCCTCCCCCCCAAAAAAAAACAACCAAACAACTAACAATGAACAGAACAAATCAAAGAGCCAGGTCTTCCCCTCGACCTCCTGTTCGTGCTTAAATCTCTGGCTAGGCGGGGATGTTACTGGCACTGTTTCCTTTCAAATGAAGCAAGGGGTAGAAAGCTTTGCTTCCACAAAAAGGATTCTGTGGTTATTTCCCTCTGAACTAGGTTTTCATTGTACAAATTGCAAAAGCAGAAATTTGCGGGGGGGGGGAAGTCTACTTGTGGCAAGAAGTAGTTTTAGAGGGTAAAAGTTCTGGTAGAAATTCTTCAGCCAGCTCTGATCCACAGAGACAAACCCATGGATGATAGCTAGTCTGTGTGACAGTAAATTACTTTCCTATTCAGTTTAATGCATTTGGTAACAAGGGATCTAAATCTTTATTCCCCTCTTCCCCATCTTGTGGCTGATGTTCAGGACCTGAACCTTATGCCAAAACATGCCTGTTTTTTTCTTCACGTGAGAGCCTGAAGTAGTCAGACTTACAACTGCAGTAGATAACCATGCTGAAGGAGAATCAGCATCTTCACAGTGCACTCAAGATTGTTTGAAGGGATACCAGGTCTGTACACAGGGCTCTGCCCACCCTGCACGAGGCAGTGCAATCCAGGCAGACGTGGCTGGGAGCTACGCAGTAGCAATACCTGCACAGAGATGCAAACACAGCCAGCCTGCCACGTGTCCAGTACAAGAAAATGATTCTTGAAATAGAAATTCTTATCTTAGCAACACGAGGATGGTGGCAGAGGCACAAAGTATCTTTTGCTGTGGAGCTGGATAGGAGATGCAATTATCTGAACTGATGGGAGACCTATTTTTTTAACTTGGTTGCATGTTTTTATCTTCAGCCTGATGGTGGTTCCAGTCTCTGTAATATTTTTATAATTTTTGTCAGTGTCAGATATTTTTTCCCCTTAAATTTTGGTTTGCCCCAGTCTTTTGGGGGCTTTGTGGCTTACACATTTGTTCTGCTTCCAATGATTGTGGATCAAGTGTGGTCTTCCTGTAGTATTTCTTTCTTGCCTGTCCAGCTTTTTTTTTATTTTTTTTTCCTGGAACACCATCTACTCTTCAGCATAGTTTCTTTATAACTGGACTTTTTTTTTCTTCTCCCTTCTTCCTGGGCCATATACTAATGACCTGAAATGTTCTTTAAGTGTTTCAAAAATAAACTTGCTAAAGCACTCTCTGTGCCAAAGAGATGCTGGAAATATCAAAACAGCATTTGGGCAGCCTTTTGAACTTCGTTTTGGCTGTGTGCAAAAATCATGGGCACTTTGGGTGGAAAGGCCACTTGCAAAGCACAAGCACTAACACTGGAAGCTCCCTTTTTGGGGAAGGTGAAAGATAAGGACAGAGCAATCAGTTAAGCCAGGAAGCTGCAGGAGAAGCCAATGTAACAGCTGAGCTGTTAAAGGCCAGCAAGTCAGCAGTGTGTTAGGACAACTGTCAGCAGTGCGTTAGGACAACTGGAAATGATACAAAGGAAAGAGGAGGTACTGGAAAACCAAAGCCTTTGGCCAGTTGTAGCAGTTCGTAGAGGAGAGACTGCAGTGAACAAATGCTTCAGAGGTGAGTCTGCAGAAACACGGTGAAAGCAGCTGCTCGAGGACTAAGACCAGTTTTAGAGAATGGGAGGTAGAATGATGGGCGGAGATGAAGTTAGAAGGAAAACGGAATGTGAAATTCAGGAGAGGGACGATTGAAGCGAAGGCAGGCAGTAGGGGGGACCCGGCAGGAGACGTGGGGATGACAGAGTGCCAGGGAAATCCTGCCAGCACACCCAAGGTCAGCCCAACCTACAGGCCAACTGCCAAGTGGATGGCAGCATGTCTGAGGCAGGGTTATGGCCATGCAGGGTTTGAAGGAGGTACAGGTGTGGGATGGCAGAGAAAGGCACGTCTGTGCAGTCCTTGTGCCCAGGAACACATTCAGGAATGTAGAAGGCAGAATTAGCAAACTTGCTGTAGTAAAAGAAAAGCAAATGAAAAGTTTTCTTTAAAAGCAGCCCTGGAAATGCTAGCCTGTGATAGTACTGAGGACGTATTCTGTGCTGCTATAATGTCTCTAGCTCCTGGGGATAAAACTTGTGCTTGGGCTACCAACTGTGCTGGTGTGTTTTGCCTTCAGACTCCTAGTGTGACCTTGTGTAAATCAAAATAATCTAAAATCTAGCTGTAGACAGCATCCATATATTTGTGCTTGCTCCTAGTTCCAAGAATGATGATTTAATACCTGCTAATTTCAGTGCATGGTAAACTTCAATCACAGAAGGTGGTTAGGAGGCTAAATATGGGCTTGGGACTCTTTTGGGAGTTGCCAAATGCATCTGAATACCAGGCTGTATTGACACCAGCTATGATCCTGGAGGTCTTCACAGACCCTCTGTGTCTTTAGATTCAGTTTCATCAAGACTCAGGCCACTCAGTGCCTTGCATTCTCCCTTTTGTAAAACAAGGTCATTACACAAGGAGGATGGGGTTGAACACACCTGCTAATAGCGCTGTGTAGGGTTATTTTAAATGAAAAGACAGAGGACTTGGGTCCAGGACATCAGCAACCCTAAACCACAGACATCTTACAGCTATGTAACTTGCCATGCACAAAGAGCCTGTGTGGATGGGATGGGTTGGGTTGACCTCCTGGGGGAGGTACTGCCAACTCTGGGTATTTTCCTTGAAAGAAAATCCGTAGGCCTGTTTGCAGCGGGGATGAGGACTGAGGCAGGTGAAGCTGAGTGTGCTCGCACTGCAGCGTGGTCATTACTGCAGCGCCTGGGCCCAGTGGGCACGCACTCCTGCAAATCGTGGCTTGCACGAGGCAGCTCTTGTAGAGATCAGAAGCTGGAGCATGAATCAGAGGAGCCCAACTGGAGGGTGCCCCATGGGGGAGGCTGGGACCCTACCACATCCTCGTTACTGTTGACCTTGGCACGAGTGCTGCCTGCTGATGGATCGGTTACGGAGCTGGACAAGACCCTGGGGAACCACTGTATTATCTATTATCGTCCCATCAGTGTTTCCCCTGACCCCTCCCAGCTCCGCATGCCACAGGCATCAGGGAGGGAATAAATCTTTGTCTGATACTGAGAGAGAGAGGGAGCGAGAGCAGGAAAAAGGAGAGATGAAAAATGTCCTTTTTATGACTCTCACAACAAAGCTGGCCACATGATTCGTAGCAAACACCTCTCTGGGAAGAGGGAGGGTGAGAACAGGGGGAATCAGCAAAAAAGCAGAGCTGCTTCTCTCCCCTGGAAGATGCCCCCGGGGAATTAATAGAGAGGGGGCACGGGTGACCTTTGAAGGTAAATATATTGTGGAAGGAAACAGGTCCTCGAGCTTCAGAAAACTCACACCAGTGTCTGTGAGGCTGCCTTGTGAAATGCTCCATGCAGCACACATCCACCATGAATGGGAAGTGGAAGCATAAGTGATCTGCTGTGCTAGAGGGAGCAGCAGGGCCAGGACGTGATTAATAAGGCACTAATAGCAACCCCAGCATTTATCTACGTTCTCTTCTATTTGGGATGATCCAGGAGAGCTTGTGCTTGTAAGCCTGGGGACAACTCCTGACCTTGGTGCCTTTAGGACACTTAGGTGCCTTTAGCACTGCAGCCTAGGGCCTGGGAAGGGACCGGAGAAATGATGCCAGCTGCCCAAAGGAGCTGCATCGAGGCTGTGGGTGCAGATGCGGGGGTGGGGGGGTTGCAATGGCACTTTGGGAGGCTCACAGAGCTCTGGGGATTGTCCCAGAGCATTGCAGTGATCAGTGCAGGTGAATTCAGTGTGATGGGAAGGCACCTTTGCTCCTTGGCTGTACCATCTGTGCTGTGTTTTGGGCAAGGGAACATCATGCAAGCTCTGTTCTCAGCAAAACAAAACAAACAAACAAAGAAAAAAAAAGTTTGAAGATCTCAGTTGCAGCAAAGTGGGTGCTTTTAGAAGCAAGTAAGTTCTTGGAGTCATGGGAAGGGACTGCATGCCACTGTTCTCTCCCCTTCTGCTGCCAGACAAGCACATATCTTACAGCAAGTGCATTCCCAATTAGCAGCACTAAGAACACAGTTATGCAGGGCTTAGAGTCCAAAAGCAGAAACAACTTAAATCCATTGACAACCATGTCATTTTTAACAGGGAGCATTGTGTTGAAACTGGTCTGCTGCGACTAGGAACAGACCTGGGCTGGGGAGCACTCACCCATGCATTTGTCTTTAACTTGCCAGTCATGAAAACTGAGTTAAATTCCCCACTTTTACCCAAATGGTTGTAACAACTCCTTAGTAATCCTAGTAATTTGATTTTGTCTATAACATGCTTTTAAAGTAAAGGGATAAATACAATCAGTCTGCATAAAAGGTAGCTATTAAGGAGAAGACAAGTTGTACAATAATAACTTTATATTAAAAGCCTTTTCCCACTACTTCTGCTGTTGTGGGGTCTGCAGATTTTCCTTAAAACTTCTGAAACGTGCCTAGACTTCTTGCAGGCAGCCATTTAACCTCCGTTTATGAAGAAATAAAGCAAAATTGATGTTGATTTTGGTCTACATTGGGGGATACTTTTGCAACATAAAAGCCCTTTTGCCTGCAATTTACAGAGCAGCCCTGTCACGTTGGTGAGGGCTGATACTGATAAAGATAAAGCTTTATAGCTGGGGCATTTGCAGCTAACAGCAAGCTAATGCTGCATTTTCATTTTGATGCAATTAATGTTAATGTCTGCTACGAAAATTGTCATTAAATACCATTTTAAAATCCATTCAATTTGCATATGCAAAGCCCATTTACTATCATGTAAAATACACGGTGCCGTTCATCATGTCTTTTCTCTAGAATTTGTAGCTGTTATTTTTCTGGTAGTGATTATTATCCAGCTCTTAAAATGAAACCTAATGTCTAGTCCAGACCTGTACAGAGCATGAAAACTGTGCTCCAGCAGCATCAGGGCTGCTTTGGAGTCCTTTTCAGAGGTTTTAGCGCTTGTTTGCGTTGGGCTTACGCTGGCTTTTCCAGACCACCATGCGCCCTCCAGCCTCCTGCGTGCTGCTGTAGAGGACAGGCACTCAGCCTAAGCAAGGTGCTGATGTTCTCCCCTGCAGACCCCCTGTTCACAACTACTCGGGAGAAATCAGCACGGCAGATAGCTGGGAACTGGTATGTGACGGATATGTTAGAAGTGGCAAAAGCGACCCATTTAAATACTTTATATCTTTGAACCTCAGGTGGGGGTCGTGTATGCTGGGTGCTTCTTAAAAATCTTTTAGACACTGCACTGCAACCCAGTTCAGTGTGAAGCCTTAAACATCCCACTGTGTTGCAAAGCAGGAGCGGGTACGTTTATGCCCTGCTAGAGGGGTTGCTGAGGGAGCAACCCTTGGGCTGTGCTAGAAGAAGCCCCTGGAAGCAGAAGAGAGAGCAGGGAAAAGCTGCTTTGTGTTTATTCTGACTTACTGAAAGTTTCTGCCTGACGCATGGTGGTGAACTAACAAGTGGGAGAAAGTAGAATAAAGAACTTGAACTGATCCTTAATTGCACCAGAGTATGAACAGATAGAAATGCTGTTTGTTCTGACTCAGTATCACTTTCTGACCTGGGGAGGCCGTTATTCTGGCTTGCACATCCGTGCTCCTTTAAGTCAAAGGACTGGCATTGAAAATATTTTTTAGTAGTTCCAAGCACTTGGTGCTAGAGGTAAAATAGGGATGTGCTGTGGCATGCAGACTAGATTTAGGTAGCTGTTAGTGACACGTAGGTGGAATCAGGTGGCAAAACACAGAAGTGATGCTATGATTCTTTTGCATCATGTCCAGGTTCAGGACACTTCTCTTTTGGGGGCTGTACTGGCTGAGAGATGGGGGAAGATGCAGATGAGAGAGTAGAAAGGGATAGTTCCCTTCTGAGAAGGGCCCCAATCCTTTCCCCTTACCGTGCTGGGATGCCATAAGTCATGTCTGCAGGTACTTTGGGAGGAGATCTCTTGAAGCGACTGTATTCATCGTCTTTGCGCCGTATGTCCTTGGCCTTGTAGTACAAGTTAAATTCACGGGCTGTGGTATAACCAGCCTTCAGAGCACCGCGGTTCATGGTGATGAAGTCTCGGGGCATATTCTGAGTTAAACCAGTCCTGGGCTTTATTGTGTTCCAGTGGCCTATTGCTGGAGATGGAAGGAGACATGAGGCAAAGAGAAAAAGATTAGGGTGAGCTTCTATTTGGGGAAGCAGGCTGATGCACGGTTTGTGTGTTGCACATGAGGGCCTTGTGTGGCTTGTATGCATTTTTGCCACAGCTTCACAGTGGCGTGACCTTCAACATATCTTGCCCTGATTATTTTCAGATGGGGAACTATCCTATCTGAATTAGATGTCTTCTCACTCTCCACCCTGACTGGCTCAGCAAGTCTGATTTTACGGGGGAAATAATTTCTCAGGGCATGAAGTAGAAACTCTTCTGAGTTATGAAAGTGGCCACGTGTATTGCCCTTTGCAGATGCTCTACCCTTTTCTTCTTGGGCTCTGTGTGATCCCATAAAAGTTTCCAAGATGCTAGGGAAGCGTTAGTAGTCACCAAGCATTTTTTGTGATATTAATGAAAGTGGGTGAATGTTGGATTTCTTCACCTCCAGCTTGGTGAAAAGTAATGAGGAGCACTGGGAAGGAGAGTCCCTATTAGCATTAGGACTTTGTTGCAGGTCTATGTTTTAGTGGCGTTGTCATACCTTCAGGGACTCCTCCATCTGTCCTTTCGATGTATAGCCCATATGAAAAATCAAAGCCTGGCAGGGTATAGCAGTTTCTCTGGGGCTTTCCCAGTTCTGCCTGCAGAAGAGTGAAGTTAAAGGAGAAGCATAAAGACCTTGTTTGATGAGGTAAACCTCCTGAAAACAAAAATATGTAACAGAATGTGACCATGAGTGTCAGCAGTGGTTCTGGCTCCACTTGGCACAGGTTGGGATCCCAGTGTCTGGACACAAGGGAGTGCTACAGTGCAGGGAGGACTCACAGCCATGAGGCTTCACCAGCGCTGAAGCATGAGGGATGCTGAAGTTCATAAAAGTTCATACCTGAGTTATAGTGACCTAGCCCTACTGGGAATAGGGATCTTGATTTAATATATATGGACTTGAAGTCTCCTTTTTTGGCTAACTTATCCTTTGGCTTGAGTGCCCAGCTGTGATATCTACAGGGGGAGACTGCAGCTAGACTCGACTTTCCTTTAAGTTGCTTCATTTCCAAGTTGTTCTTAGAAAGCTGGCAAAAACTCCCCCAAATGCAATCACACCACCACTTCAGCCTGGGAATAATCAAGACGCAAGGCATATAGTGGGTGGGATAAGGGAGATGAAGGGGGAGCAGACCCCGGGGTTTATAGCACAGAAAAGAGAACTTGAGCTCAATAACCTCGTTTCTATTTAGTTTTAAAATGAACTCTTCCCCAGCCCATGTGTATCCCAGCCTGGTGTTGTCTGTGGGATTAACTGACCTCCCTTCACCCCTTTGTCTCTACCCTCCCATCTCCATGGTGAAGTCACTGCAGGATGTGTGTGTCTTGAAACCTTATTGCTGCTTGAAAGGGAGGCAGTGGAGGAGGGAAGGGGTGGGAGCCTGGCAGCCTGGGGCTGTGTGTTCCTGCTGGGGAGGCTGCAGCAGGGTCAGACAACAAGCCCCCTGGAGCCATGTGGCACAGTGTGGGTGCCTCAGACGGGTTATTTTCCATGGGAAGCCTGTTGGGGAGGATGGAGGGTTGTGGAAGCTGGATTGGCAGATCTTTTGGGGAAAACGGAAATGTTGAAATACTATTCTAGTGCTGCACACTGGAGCATCATTGAACACTGGCATTGAAGTGACTGTTGTTATGCTCCAGAGTGAATGCTGGATCAGGAGGTGCTGAATCAAATGTAGTGCTTTCTGCAGGGACAGACTGTAGCTGAAAATGATCCACTTCAAACTCGTCACTATGGCAGGCCGAGGCTGGACAGCAGTCGGTAAGGGATGTAGCTGCCTACTGGAGCTCCTTGTACAGGAACATTGTCCAAATCCAAATTTACGTTCTGTTCCCAGCTAGCCTTGCACAAACCTTGGCTGGGGCCTTGGACCATCCCCAGCTCTCCTGTATGCTGCCAGCCTGGTGGCCCCTTTGCAGTGTGCCGTAAAGGGCACTCAGTGGGTGTGCACGATGCTGCGGCGCAGCTCGAGCTCTTTCTGCATCACCCTCAGCTCAGGCAAAGCTCTCACCGAGCTTGTTTTGCCTGAATAGCGAGGGCTAAAGGCCTGCCCAAACAGGCACCTGTCCAGAGCGCTTTGTGCTGAGGTCTCTAAAAGTTGCTCATAATTCCTCAAACTTTTTGCCTGGAGCCATTTTTTTGTACGTTGTCAGTTTGGTATTTCTCAGCTCCCACCTCTACACGCCACTATGCAAAGACTTAAAAGCACGCAGAGGCTGCAGACAACATGCTGTGGGCACTGGGCTCCTCACCAGCATGTCCAGGGGCGAGATGGTGCCTGCATTTGCTTCCCAGGTCTGTGAGGGTCACATTAAATTCACCTGCTTGTGACACTATAAAACAGGTGTGGTGTCCATGTGACTCTCAGGAGCATAAGTTCACCAGAAAATGAGTTTTCTGGACTTTCTAGACTTGCATAGACTTAAACTCTATCAGCTTCCTTGCCCTGCATGAGCCTACAGATAGTTTGATGTCAGCAGACGTTAGTAATGAGCTTTTTGAAGGCAATCAAATGAGTAACCTGAAGGAATCTGTGCATGAAGTGGCTGCTTCCCCCCCAGCTACCTCCTGCAAAACTCTGGCAGGGGAAGGGGACTGTCCCTTGCAGATGTGTCCAGCACTGAGCACAATGGGAGCGAGTGGGCTTTTAGTGCTACTGCAATTGAAATATCACACGGCAGTGCTAAACCATATGTGCATGCTGCGTGTGAGTTAGGGAGCTCACGCAAAAGGCATAAACTGGTGCCAGAAATGATAAAGGAGCTTTCACTGTTGATCTATTTCTCCTGTATTTACAGGCATTTGTACAGGAGCTATTTTTAGGTTGGTTGTCACTCATGTACCAGGGAAATCGTACAGAGCTCTTCAGAGGCACGAGGAAAGGCTGTTTCCCGGGGTCACGTTCTGATACTGGATCTAAGTGAGGCCAGAAATCTGCTGCTACGAGGAAGGTGTGGCAGGTGGGAGAAAATCTCGAAGAAACTGCAGGAAAGGAGAGGTTTGTAATCTGTGGCGAAGTGGCTTCCAGACCTTTGAACGCAGAACTGTGTAGAACAGAAGAAATTACAGCATTTAAAGGTTCCCTTTTGCACGGCACCTGAAGTTAACACAGTTGGGTATTTACTCTGTTGCAAAATGAATGCACGCTGTTTCTTTTTATGATTGGGTGGCGTTTTACAGTCACTTTGCGCTGAATAAATAACGCCAAAGGTGCTGGGTAATTAATTAAAGAAGATTCACAGATTCACAGATTCACAGATTTTTCTAGGTTGGAAGAGACCTCAAGATCATCGAGTCCAACCTCCGACCTAACACTAAGTACTCCACTAAACCATATCCCCAAGCTCTACATCTAAACGTCTTTTAAAGACCTCCAGGGATGGTGACTCCACCACCTCCCTGGGCAGCCCGTTCCAATGCTTAATAACCCTTTCGGTAAAGAAGTACTTCCTAACATCCAACCTAAAACTCCCCTGTCGCAACTTTAGCCCATTCCCCCTCGTCCTGTCACCAGGCATGTGGGAGAATAGACCAACCCCCACCTCTCTACAGCCTCCTTTCAGGTAACTGTAGAGAGCGATGAGGTCGCCCCTGAGCCTCCTCTTCTCCAGGCTGAACAAGCCCAGCTCCCTCAGCCGCTCCTCGTAAGACTTGTTCTCCAGACCCCTCACCAGCTTGGTCGCCCTTCTCTGGACTCGCTCGAGCACGTCCATGTCCTTCCTGTAGCGAGGGGCCCAAAACTGAACACAGTACTCGAGGTGCGGCCTCACCAGAGCCGAGTACAGGGGCACAATCACTTCCCTCGACCTGCTGGCCACACTGCTTCTTATACAGGCCAGGATGCCGTTGGCCTTCTTGGCCACCTGGGCACACTGCTGGCTCATATTCAGCCGACTATCCACCAATACTCCCAGGTCCTTCTCGGCCAGGCAGCTTTCCAGCCACTCATCTCCCAGCCTGTAGCTCTGCTTGGGGTTGTTGCAGCCCAGGTGCAGGACCCGGCACTTGGCCTTGTTGAACTTCATGCAGTTGACCTCAGCCCATCGCTCCAGCCTATGCAGATCCTCCTGCAGAGCCTTCCTGCCCTCGAGCAGATCGACACACGCACTTAGCTTGGTGTCATCTGCAAACTTACTGAGGGTGCACTGGACGCCCTCATCCAGATCATCAATAAAGATATTAAAGAGGACCGGCCCCAGTACCGAGCCCTGGGGGACTCCACTAGTGACCGGCCTCCAGCCAGATTTGACTCCATTCACCACAACTCTCTGGGCCCGGCCATCCAGCCAGTTTCTAACCCAGCGAAGCGTACGCCAGTCCAAGCCCCGAGCAGCCAGTTTCTTGAGGAGAATGTTGTGGGGAACGGTGTCAAAAGCCTTACTGAGGTCAAGGTAGACCACGTCCACAGCCTTTCCCTCATCCACCAAGCGCGTCACTTGGTCATAGAAGGAGATCAGGTTCGTCAAGCAGGACCTGCCTTTCATAAACCCATGCTGACTGGGCCTGATCGCCTGCTTGCCCTGCAAGTGCTGCGTGATGACCCTCAAGATAATCTGCTCCATGAGCTTCCCCGGCACTGAGGTCAAACTGACAGGCCTATAGTTCCCCGGGTCTGCCCTGCGGCCCTTCTTATAGATAGGCGTCACATTGGCTAGCCGCCAGTCAACCGGGACCTCCCCCGATAGCCAGGACTGCCGATAAATGATGGAAAGCGGCTCGGCCAGCTCCTCCGCCAGTTCTCTCAGTACCCTCGGGTGGATCCCATCCGGCCCCATCGACTTGCGCACATCCAAGCTCCGTAGCAGGTCGCCAACCATTTCCTCATGGATAGCGAAGGCCACATCCTGCTCCCCATCCCCTTCCACCAGCTCAGGGCACTGGGTGTCCGGAGAACAACCGGTATTGCCGCTAAAGACTGAGGCAAAGGCGGCATTAAGCACCTCAGCCTTTTCCTCATCCTTAGTAACTAGGTTTCCCCTCGCATCCAGTAAAGGATGGAGATTCTCCCTAGTCCTCCGTTTCGCGTTGATGTATTTGTAAAAGGATTTTTTGTTGTCTTTAACGGCAGTAGCCAGGTTGAGCTCCAGATGAGCTTTGGCCTTTCTAATTTTCTCCCTGCACAGCCTCGCTACATCCTTGTAGTCCTCCTCAGTGGCCCGCCCTTTTTTCCAAAGATTATAAACCCTCTTTTTTCTGCTAAGCTCCAGCCGCAACTCTCTGTTGAGCCAGGCCGGTCTTCTTCCACGCCGGCTCATCTTTGGGCACGTGGGGACGGACCGCTCCTGTGCCATCACGATTTCCTTCTTGAGGAGCGCCCAGCCTTCCTGGACTCCTCTGCCCTTCAGAACCGCCTCCCAAGGGACTCGGCCAACCAGCGTCCTGAGCAGCTCAAAGTCAGCCCTCCGGAAGTCCAAGACAGCAGTTTTACTGGTCCCCTTCCTGGCCTCGCCAAGAATAGAGAACTCTACCATTTCGTGGTCACTCTGCCCCAGACAGCTTCCGACCACCACATCTCCCACCAGTCCTTCTCTGTTTGTGAAGAGAAGGTCTAGCGGGGCACCACCCCTGGTAGGTTCACTGACCAGCTGCGTCAGGAAGCTATCTCCCACGCTCTCCAGAAACCTCCTAGACTGCTTTCTCTGTGCCGTGTTGTGTTTCCAGGATATGTCCGGGAAGTTGAAGTCCCCCACGAGGACAAGCGCCGACGATTTTGCAACTTCTGTCAGTTGCCTATAAAACTCCTCATCCGTCTCCTCATCCTGGTTCGGCGGTCTATAACAGACCCCCACCAGGATGCTAGCCTTGCCGGCCTTCCCGCGGATCCTAACCCACAGGGATTCAACCTTATCATTCCCAGCCTGGAGTTCTACAACATCGAAAGATTCTCTAATGTAGAGAGCCACGCCACCTCCCCTTCTGTGCTGCCTGTCCCTCCTGAAGAGCCGATAGCCAGGCATTGCAGCACTCCAGTCGTGGGAGCGGTCCCACCACGTCTCCGTGATGGCAACCAAGTCGTAGCCTGCCTGCTGCACAATGGCTTCCAGCTCCTCCTGTTTGTTACCCATGCTGCGTGCATTAGTGTAGATGCACTTCAGCTGGGCCATCGCCTTCTTCCCCGGCCTAGCCATTGTTTCCCCCGGCACAGCTCCGACAAGCCTTGTTTGAGCCCCGTCCCCCTTCTTACCTAGTTTAAAGCTCTCTCTATGAGCCCCGCCAGCTCCTGGCCTAGGATCCGTTTTCCCCTTGGAGATAGAGACCCATCTGGGGCCATCAGGCCGGGTGCCGAGTAAAGCTCCCCATGGTGAAAAAACCCAAAATTTCTATGCTGGCACCAGCCTCTGAGCCACCTATTAACCACATGAGCTTTCCATGTCCTCTCCGTGCCTCTCCCTTCCCCCGTAGGGATGGACGAGAACACCACCTGCACTCCCGCTCCCTCCACCAATCGTCCCAGCCCCCTATAGTCCTGTTTGATGGCCCTGAGGCTTCTCTTTTCAACATCATCGCTGCCAGCCTGGACTATCAAAAGCGGGTAATAGTCAGAGGGGCGAACCAGGTTTGGAAGCTTCCTGGTAACGTCTCTGACCCTGGCCCCAGGGAGGCAGCAGACTTCCCTATGTGTGGGGTCAGGCCGACAAATAGGGCCCTCCGTTCCCCTGAGGAGGGAGTCGCCCACAACAATCACCCTTCTTTCTTTCTTGGTGGAGGCAGTCCTGAGGCGTGGAGTCAACTTCCTCACCTCAGGCATCCTCCCGGGTAGGCTTCCTACCTCATCCTCACCCACCGGTCTCTCCAGCTCCAGGGCCTCAAACCTATTGTTCAAGGGCACCTGGGAAGGCGGCGCCGGAAGGGGAGGGCATCTCCTGCGAGGTCGAGCAGGGACCTGCCTCCATTCCTCCTCAACTCGCAGGTCCCCTCCCTCTGCCCGATGGCAACAGGGCAGGGGGTCCACCCCCTTTTGGGGCGTCTCACCCTGGTCCCTCTCCCTCCGGTCCTGCAGGGAGTCGCTCCACCAGTCTATCTCCCGCTCGCACTCCCTGATATCCCTCAGCCTCTGCACCTCCTCCTTGAGCTCTGCCACCATGCGGACCAGGTCGTCCACCTGCTCGCACCTCACGCAAGCAGTCTCTCTGCCCCCCGCCGATGGCAGCAAGAGGCTCAGACACTCCCCGCATCCGGAGACCTGAACTGCCGCATGTTTGGACGGGCAGTCGGTCTGGGTGTGCACTGACTTCCTAGAGAAAGCACCGTGCCTGGTGGAGACCATCGCAGCCCAGCTGACGGGAGAGTGTCGTTAGAGGAGTTGTCCCTATGGGCGGGTGTGAGCGCTCCGCCCTGCCTGCCCGCCCTGCCCGCGCTCACTGCCTCGCTAACTGCCGCGTCGCTCCCCCCGCGTCACTCCCTGTTTGCCGGCCCTGGTCGCCGCGCTCCTGGTCGCTCGCGCTCCCTAAGGGCTGCCTTTGAACGGCCGGGGGGAGGAGCTGACGCTGACGCTGCTGGCCCCGCCTACGCCTCGTCAGCCTCCCTCACGAGGGCTGCCGGTGCCTGGCGGCTCCCTCACGTAGGCTCGATGCCCGAAAAATAGCCCTGCCTGTCCCGATCCCGCGCTCCGCTGCAGCACGCGTCTGCCCCGGAGCCGGTCGCCTCGGCAAGAAAAAAATCTGGTCCAATATGTTGAACATGGAGGGAACCTGTGACTGAAGCAAACCAATAGGCTCAGAGGAGAGGACTCCGCATGCCAAGAATTTTTTTTACCCACAAAGGCAAAGAATGGGAAGGATGTAGCAGGAATGAATCTTGTTGAGTGTAATCAAAGATTAGTCTCTCTCATTCATAAATTAGCAAAATGCTGCTGCAGCCTCGCAGGCTGGTTCCATTTGTTTGTCCTCAGGCAGTGTCGGTGTGCTGTGCCACAGAGCGGTGGTGGGAGAGAGCCAAAGTTGGTGCAGAAGGTCCTTTTTTCTTCCCCAGCTCCAGCACTGTTTGCTGTGTTCAGGTTTAGACTGTCACAAAGCTGCTTGGCTGGAATACAGATCTGTCTGACAGCTGTGCCCATCAGCAGACAACTTCATTAAACCTCATTAAGATGTCATTTCTCTGCCTTATTTCCCACCTCTTGGCTCTAATTAAAACCGTCTCTCTCTGCATCCCAGGCGGTCCTAATTTTCTCTGGGTACCTTCTGCAAGTTTTCTCCCTTTACGACCTCAGTGAGGAAAACCAGGCATCTTAAATACTGTTTATCCAGCTCATTCAGAAGAGACAACTCTAGGCTTTCTCCTGAAGCACTCCCAGCGTATCCTGCAGAGATCACCACCTCCTAGGGCTGCAAGAGATGTGTGCTGAGGCTTTGTTTGCTCTCTAAAACTGTCTTCAAGGACTCAGCTAATGCATCCTTTCCCCTTGAGCCGGGTAATTGTCATTTTTGAACCAGGTGTGTGTCTTGTGCTCGGAGAGAGCCGCTCCCAGTCTGTCTGCAGTGCAGTGGTGGTGTTTGGGCAGTGGGATACCCTGCTCGGCTGAAGAGCAGTGTTGGGTGTATCGAGCTCTCTGGCCCTTCCCGGGTAGGCTCTGATTTCTGCCGCCTCAGATTTGTTTGAGTGTCTGAGGGTACTGGAGAACATTTCTGCGGAGCAAAAGGAGGGCTTGGAAATGGGTCTGTTTGCAAAAGGTAGGTGAGTTGCGAAGGTGCAGCAAAGGACAAAAACTTTAAGGATTACAGGTTTTGTTGCAAGCCTCCTGTGTTTTGTCCTCTGGTATTTATGATCATCAACACATTTCATTAATTTTCTACAGATGACCGAGACTCTGAGAGGGGTAAAACACCTGTCTGTGTACAGAGGGGTACAGCAAGAGATGAAGACACGGATTTTTAATCCCTGCATCTCACACAGCCCTTAGCTGGGAGGGGATGCTGGGCAGATCCATGAATCCCTTCTGCTCCAGTTCATCCAGGGCCGCCCTGTCCCTCCTCCATGGCTCTGTCCTGGGGGGGGCCTGCAAACCCTATACCGGTGCATTTCCAACCCACCAGGCCTTGCTTCCTTCCCTACCTTCTGTTCCACTTTTCATTATACCCCCTTGTACAGTAAAGCCTCCCGTCACGCTGCCATTACTATTATTATTGCAGATTTACTGCACTTGCAGAGTGAAGTGATTGCGGTGACAAGGCCCAGCATTTTTCCCTCCTTCCCCCCGCGACAGCTTGAAATCAAGCCCTTCATTTGCATTTACATGATCTTGCTGTGCAGCTTATGAGATAGGGAGATTTATTTGCTACTTAGCTTGATGTTTGATTACACTCTAAGAAGGCAGTGAGCTACAAAGTGCAGGGATACATCAGAACGGAGCTACTGAAAGCCTCTGGGGGACAGTAACTCAACATCAGGTTTAGGTAGATGAGAAAGGGAATGTTCAGTGTTTTGAGAAAGGCAAATTTGATCAGTTTTTTAAAGGTGGAGGGAAAAAACTTATTTTCCATCTCTCTCAGAAATGGTCGGGAAAATCAGAATATTAAAAGCACATGAAAATCTACATTTGTTAGCGCAGAAGAAATCCTAGCAGGGGCTGGCGGCTGCTGGGTGGTATGCTGCTAACCGCCTGCAACTTCCACTCCCAAGAAGATTATTAATAATAAGTTGGCACTTATCTTTGAAGCTTTTCATAAACATTAAAGGTCAAAGTCAAAGGAAGTTGTGATTGATGAAGGACCACAAAATCTGGCCCTGAGTTATTAAACTTCAGAATGCGTTACTGAGCAATAATCCCGCTGTAATAGCTGGGGAAACTGAGGCAGGGGATTAATGTGCCCATGTCTGACAGCAGAGGGAATGGAGCTTGGACCAGGGAAAACAGGACTGCGGATGGTGCCCTGTGTTCAGAGTGGGAGACCAAATTATTAGTCTCCCACAAAGGTGTGTGGGCCTTCCAGACGAAAGGGCAATGCTTGGGCAAAAGGCTCTCATTGGAATTATCTGGGGGTAATGCTCAGGGATCTGATATCAAGGCTCCTTTCACTACAAGTACTCCAGATAGGGTAGAGATGCTGCTAATCCAGGATACATCTACATGTTCAGTGTGCACTAACCTGTGCTCCTGACCGATCCACACTGGGAGCACCAGCCTTATTAGACAGAAACCTTCTTGTCTCAGGTCTAAATGTGAAAGATTTTCCCCTCCAGAAGCTATGTTTTGCACAAGGCTGGCAGCAGGAGCTTGTGAGGACGGATGGGACACAGGTGGCCCCCCCGCTGGGTTAGGCACCAGTGGCACAGAGGGGCTGCAATGGGCGCTGCCACCCCAGGGTTTTACCCACGCAACACCAGCCGGCCCCATCCCCTCTTCCTTTTGCTCTCCTGCTCGAGGGCAGGACCCAGCCTAGCAGGGGTGGAGTTACCAAAAACTAAGGGTTGTCTGTAAGGGTTCCTGATACAGAAGAACAGATCTGAGGAAAGACACCCGCTCTCTGGTACAGTAGCTTCACATGTGAACTGTTTGTAGTTCGCTTTGTCTTGAAAATTGCCATGAGATATGCTATTACAATTAATCATTAAAGACTTAAGGAAGAGTATACCCCATTACATAAAAGACTCCGGCGATGATCTTTATCCAACTTGTAAAATGGGCAGACTTGATGCGACTGAATAATTTTCCTCTCATCTGCACAAAATCATGAATGCTAGTCATACTTTGAGCCTGAAGTGAACACTGTGAGACCAGCCTATAATTACCAAAATAGAAAAAAAGAACAGCGTTTCCTAATGAATGACAAGCCACTAGGTGGAAATCTAATTTGGTCTAATTAAGCAGCCTTTGTGAGGATTTGTCTTTAGATGAAAAGAGGGAGCCAAAGAGATCTAAATGCAAATGAACTCTATCATTTTGGTTTTAAAGGGCCAGACAGATAGAAAAGTATTTGCTTGCACAACACTTTAATTTGTCTTCATGGGCGTATTCACCTTCTAGGTTTCCCCTGAAAAATCTTATTTGCTCCCCAATTCTGGGACTCTGAGCACTAGTCACTGCTTGAGTTAGAATACAGTGTGCTGTTAGAGGGACAATTTTAACAGTAGGGTATGAGAAATGCTAAAATTTTCTTTCTCTGTAACAGGGTTGCTTCTTTCTGCTACTTGAAAATGGTCTTGGAAAAAATCATCCTCTTTGCTAGGGAGTGAGATCCCAGGTCTGCCACTTTTGGTGTGTGGCACAATATAATTCTGGGGTCTTTGGGGGCACCTACTGGACCCTGAGCTCTTCCTCAGTGCATCTGTGTCAGTATGAATTACTTCAGCACTGATAAATCACCGCCACCTTGCCCAGTTGTGCTATTTCTGCTGATTCTGCTGACAGTCTCAATGCTGGGAGCAGGCAGCCCAGGTACAGCCCCAAAGGCTGCGACTTGCTGAGGTGTTTGACCGTAATTGAGATGGAAATATTGAAAACGATCTTCTCCTGCTCTATTAAATCTGCTCCTGACTCAAAGATAAATTTGTGTCTGTGTAAGGTTTCATGCCAGCGCTGAAGGTCAAAGCAGCATACGTGTTTCTGTAGTGGGTGTCACCGCTTGTGAAGTTCACATCGGCCTCTGCTTGCTCACAAGCCCCAAAGAAGCAGCGTGCTCTGTAGTCATGAGACAAAGCTGCTGGCAGGAAGGATGCATTATTTGGGCTAAATGAAGATGGGTACAGCTCACAGCTACTGCTAGACTGAGATCTTACCTGTACCTGATCTTCTGAGCTGCAGCTACCTCTCCTCTCTAAGAGGAGGAATGAGCCTGAGATGGACGTGAGCATGTGTGGGGAACACAGCAGAGAGGTTTGGTACAGGAAAGGTTCTGCTTTGTCACCTGGCACGGGGTAGCCCTGCAGCAGTTGAATGGTGAGAGAAGTCTGAGATGATGAAGGTGGTGTGTATAGATGGATCAGGGTGGGAAAACCAGTGGAGTAATTCTGTCTCCAGCATGGCAGCAGCTCTGGGAGCTTTGTGGAGAATGTGGGCAGAGAAGCGAGTGGCACATAGCTTTTTTTTTTTATTAATCTCTTTTACCCTCTTTGCATTTCTCTTTCCAGAGAGATGAGGGGCCTCCAGACAGTGGTTGAAAGGATGTAGCTGGGTTGCTTCTTCCTGAAGGACCACAGCCTTGGGGATCTTCGCTGTATTGTAAACCGAGATCAAATTCCGCCAGAGAATGCTTTTGCTCAGGTTCTGTTGACTTCAGTAGGAGCACTGGGGTTTAGATGAGAACAGGATTTGGGTTATTTGACTGAGAGAACATTCTATAAATGTTAAAGAGATGGGATGGCGTGTTAAATGTAAACTTTCCTTCCCCTTCAATCAGTTACGACCTTTTCTCTGTGCTTTCTCCTTAGTATTATCTATTCCATAAGCCTCCCCATCTGCTACTCTGAGAAAAAATCCCTTTATGTTCTCAAGGCCAGATGTTGTGCTGGACAAACTCAAACAACTCAACTCAGTGAAGCTGTTCCTTCAGCTCTGTACAGGTAGGTTTTAATTTCTTCCTCCTGAATTTCTTTGGTCGCTATCGAATATATTAGGCAAAATGCTGCCAGCATAGCATCCATATAGCCCCAATGACATTAAAGGAGTTGAATGCAAATGAGAGTGTGACTCTGGGCCTTCTGCAGCAGAACAAACATGGCCAAATTCCAAGTATGGCAGCATAGTTCCTCTGTGGCATAGCTATCTGATCTTAGGACCAAATTTAATCCCTGGCTGCAAATGAGATGTTGGCTGCCTTGAGAGCTACCCGTCACTTCACAGCAGAATTTGCCTGAAGTCGATGTACTTGTGGTTCCACCCAGGACAAAATATTGAAGTATTTCAGACTTACAGACAACTTGTAAAATTTGGGCAACCCCTTGGTTTAGGAATTTCTTTGCTTTCACTCAAGGAGAAACTCTAATCTCTGATCATAGATGCAGGAACTTCCCACCTTGTCACCTCATGTACAGAATAATCTCCATTTTCATTAGAGAATAGATAAAAGTTTTTGCTGTTTAAAAAAAGGATGCTGTTTCTTTAATGTAATAAAACCTCAGCAGGACAGAATGTCTTTAGTAGACTATCCCCCAGTATTCCCATAAGAAATCAAATATAATCCTATTTAAGAAGCTTTAAATAATTTTGAGCTTTCATATTGACTTATTAAAATGCAGCTTAAAAAACGCCTTCCTTGCAATCCCTTTACAAGGGTCAGGGATATAAAATTTGAAGAAATATGATTAGTAGATCAGTTGGAAAGATATATGCAGCAGCTTCCAATTTTATTATTTAAAATGCCTTTTAGAAGAAAAGGTGATTCAGTAAAAAGTGTCACCACCTTGCTGAAGGGATGAGTCCCCTGGCTTTCCAGCCCTGTCTCCTGTCTACAGTGCCCAAAACATTTGCTGGGCTTTTCTGAGACCTGAAGAGCACTTGCAGCTGGGAGTGAAGAGTTGCTTTATGTCCTCATATTGCAGCAAAACAGGGGCTTATCAGGCTCTAAGCACGGCAGTAGAACTTGTGCCTATCCACTGTTTGGTGCAGAAGACAGTGAAGGTAATAAAGATGCAAATCTGCCACAAAGGCATTGCAGAGCTGTTGTGAGCATGGGTACAGTTAGGCCCATACTGCCTCTTATTGCCTGGAAACTTTAAGGCAAGAAGAGCTCCCGTAAACTTTCAGATTTTGGTTGGAGTGGGACGAGCCCCTTCATTTTCTAAACGTTACATGCCCAATTACAAAATCAGAAGATGAAATAGGGATGTTGCTCTGCTGACCCAAACTCTTTGCAGGGTGAATTGTCTTGTCAGAGCGGTGACTGTGGACTCCACCACTATGTCCCGAGCATCCTGGCACAAATCTCCATCCAACACTTTTCAGTTCCCCATGTTCAGTCCTGTCGCCTTGGGAGGCATGTGAATTGTAACCAAGAGCATTTTGGGCACATTGCTAGAAAAAATTAGCTTAAAAGTGCTCAGCAGAGAAAATTGAGTCAGTTACAAGTTGTCCTGAGCTTCGGCTCCACAGTTCTCCTGGGATTAGCAGGGTTGTACGGATGTACATGATGAGACAATTTGACCCCCCACTCTTGAAGTATATTAAATACAGTGAAGACCCAAATTGTGCTGTCAGTTAGACAGAACTCCTATTAAGCACGGAGGGTCTTGTGCTACTGCAAGAATCTGCCCAAGTCATTTGCTCTGTCCTACAGCAAAATGTATTCAACATGCTGAAATTAAACCGCAAAACCTAGTGAGCAAAATCACACCCTGCCCATTACACTTACAGCCAGTTACTGTGAAATTCTAATGTGTCAGACTCTTTCTCTGGGAAATAAGGTAGCTAATAACTTTACTCCTGCCTAAGGCTGGACTTTGGTCAAGGCTGTCAAGGCTTCTATGATTTTCATGTGTTTTTGAAAAAATACCCGTGATTCTGACACATTGGGACTTGCGTGTGAGCAAGCAGGGAGCTGTAATAGCTCAACTTCCCCAAGAGCTGCAGAGTTCAACCTTGGGCTCTCTGCATGACAAATACCAGAGGGTCCTGAGCCCACGAGCGCCTCGAGGTCTTCAGCTCCCAGTGAAGTCAATGGCAGTCAAGCGTGATCGGCTGCTGGTAGGATCTTGGCCAGAGTATTCTCTTGTGGCAGGAAAAGCAGTGACACCAAAGGCAAGACCAGCAAATGCTGGTGAGAGCCTTAGTGCCCTAAGGAGTTGTCATGAGTTTTTTTTTCTTGCCCTGATTCCTAATCCTGCCCAGATTCCTAATTTTCTCCATTTACGACAATAATAGTTAAACTAGGCTGAAGCAGCACTGGAAAGTTGCTGCTGGATAAGGAGTTGTTGTTGCCCATGGGCTGGTCTTATCAATGGCACTAAAAATATGGCAAAAGTTGTTTGGCTTACAAATTAGTGTTCATCTTTGATATATATATATATATGGATTTCCACAAAATTCCCTTTAATCCTATATCTGATTCCTTGACTGCTTTCCCTACCAAATCTTTTCAATATAATCTCTGCTCTGTTTTTCTTCTCAATCCCGTACTTTTTTGTAAGGCTGAAACATAAGGGGTCAGATACGGCTCAGGCGACGTACACAAGTAGCCCAATTACTTTCAAAGGGGCTACTCTTGTGAGGCAAGAAAGAGTTGGCTCTGAAAATTCACTTCATAATTGCACCATATTTGCTAAATCAGATGTTTTATGTGCTTAAGAATTCTCTATGTTCCCTTCTTACTCAGCCATTACAAAAGGATCCTGCTCTGCTGGAGTTCTGACCCATATTTTCAGTGCTGCAGTCCAAATTTGGTTGCTAAAAGGTAAAGGCAAAAATCTGTCTCCTCACATCTCTCCCAACCCCTGTTCAGCTGCTGTGGTATTTCCCTTCATTATGCTGCTGCCTCAGACTGTAAACCTCTCTAATTTCCTACATCGCAGCTATTTATTTAAATGCTAACTCGCATTATGAAGTGATAATCCACAAGCGCAGGAGATAATTTATGAAGCATTTAAATTAAGAGGAGCAGCTAATTGGGAGCATGTGTCTTATAAGCCTTGCTAACACCAGAAAACTACAAATTAGGGAGAAAATGGAAGATATTTTTATCTTGCTTTTCTTTTGTAATGCACTGAGGAAAAATATTACCATACATCACACAAACACTGCCGTTCACAGAAGTCTTCTTTTCTGTTGTTAGCTTCGTAGCTAGTGTAACGCACAATGTTCTCGTTATTACAAATTCCTCATTATAACACAAAATAATCTTTGCTCTCAGAGAAGGTGGAATGAGGTGGGGTTGTCTGTCTCCAAATAAAGTGGAATAAATTTCCTAAGGAAGGTCCCTTCCCAGCTACACGTGTTAATTTAAAAGAGCAAAGACTCCCTTGTTATGTAGGGATGTTAAAATGCATTTAATTTAGGACTGCATCATGCTGTAAGCTTTATAGGCTTGTGTTGAAATGAGAATGAGCGTAAATGGCTGTGAATCAGGGAAAAGAAAATACGCTATGGCCACAGGGCCAGAGAGAATGTACTTGGGATGGTCTGTGCAGATTTCTGTGCCAAAGTCACAAACTTCAGTTTTTTAGTGGTGTTTTAGTCATAGCAACAACTACTAACCTGAATTTGAGTACTGACGTGCCCCGTGATGTGCAATTCCTGGCATACAGCTGTGTGACAGAGGCTGCTGGAAAGGGGTGGTGGGGAAAAAGAAGGGTTTCAACACTAAGCCAAAGCAACCCCACCTGGAGGAAGGGGGAGGCAGTAACCATCCCCACCTCAAAGCTGACAACCATGCACCAGAATCCCTGGTTCTTTGAGGCTTTTTTCTCAAAGGGTAAGCGGCAGCGCTGTCCTCAATAGGCAGTTGTCTTTCCCCGAAAGCAGAATGCCACTTCGGCTGCTTTTTTGGTTGCTGGTGCTTTAATCGCAAGAAATGGCTGGAACGTTCTCCCAGAGGAGCAAGAGGGTTTTTGTGCTCCCCAAAGAGCATCCAGATGATTGTGCAATGCAGTCAGGAGAGAAGTGGAGATATTTAGAAAGCTGTCAGCAAGGACTGTCTTAATATACAGTTGCTGAAGGGTGGGAGAGAACAACTTTAGAGTAGTTTCCAGTACGACTGTGTTAGATGTTTAGTTAGGATCCTCCTTTACTAGGCAACCGATTTCTTGTGGGTCCCTTGAGTGGCTACTGGAGACAGATTTGCTGTTAGAGTAAAATATTGTGCACACACCCGGCCTTGCAGGGTGCCCGTGAGTGGCGGCGAGGTCCCTGCATGGCAGGATGCTCTGGAAGTGTGTGAGGATTCAGCCCCCACGTGTGACTGCAGGAGTCTGCTGTGTGTCTAGAAAATACCCCGCTTTAATATCTGCATTTGTGTTTCTGCTCTTACAAATCTCCCTTTACGTATATCCTGTCAAAAGCAGTCAGCAAACAGGCTCTGGCGTTATTGGAGTTGCTCCTCAACTCGAAGGAAGCCATAAATCTGAAACTTCAATCATATCTTTATGATCATTCAGCAAACAGAGATGGAGGATTTATTCAACATGGGATAGCAAAGGGGAAACTGCAGGGGGTTATTGCAGGAGATATTGGTTTAGCTAAGGCAGAACTGCTCCCTCGGGCCTCTCTACGGCCGAGCCAATGAACAATGGCACCAATGACAATAACAAGGCAATTATGGGGAAGAGGGTGAGGAGGGGGTAATGCTTTGTTAAAGATATAGGTAAGATTCCAGCATGGTGTCTCTTTTGTGTGCTTTCAAAACTAAAGGATGGCGCGTCTGCCTGGGGTGGTCTTATTAGGAGCTGGTGATCCTAAAAACACAGCAAGTGCTTAAAAGAGCTTCTAGCTTGTTATGATTGTGCTGCTCTTAGAAGGCTATGAAAATTTCCTTCCTAATCAAACAGGGCTGGCAATAGGTTCCTCTAATCCATCCTGCACCCCAGGGCAGGAGCTAAGTACCTAAATCTCTGCTGGCAGAGGTTTGTCTCTCTGGCCATAGTTAATGTTGGGTTTTCTGCATTTAGGGCTAATGCTTGTTCCTGGGAGGGGGTTCAGGGCACCTCCCCTTGCTGGGGGGTTGCTCAGGCTTTCACCCCAGGCTGGTTTGGTGTTATGCCACAAATACTACAGCAGCCCTTTGGCCAACATGACCTGGTAGGGCTGTTTTGAGACTGCTCGGTGACCTGCTGCCCAGCCTTGCACTGTTCTCAGCTTCATATTTTATTTTATTTTTTTTATGTAGCCAACACTTAAAAGCCTGATGAGAAAATGAAGCCCAATCCTTAAGGCTCAAATACAGCATGACTTTGAATGCCATGAGCTGGTGCAGCAGCACTGGTTCTCATGGGGCTCAAGCTGGGGCAGCACCAGAGGGGGGATCCTGTGGTGCAACCTGCCCTCAATGTATGGTGATGCTGGGGTTGGCCATGAGCAGGGGCCTCCAGCAACAAAGTTGTCCAAGTGCAAGCTGGAAACACACAAGCTTTGGCACCACGGGGTGGAAATGTTCATAGGAGAGCTGGATCCTGCTGCTGCCGCCAATCTGCATCTTTGCAAAGTGTGTTAGAAAAATGTCTCTTAAAAAAAAAATGCAGTGGTGCAAAAGCAGGAAATAAGTGATCCATCCTACCTGTCCTGCCTCCCCTCCCATTCCGCTGGCAATTTTTCCTTCCCCCCCCCCCCTTCCCCTGTGAGCCTCTGAGCAGTTTGTTTTTGCCTGCAGAAGGAAGCTTGAAATATTGCAGAGGGGGTACAGGCAGAGCTCCCTGCGGCCTTGCCCCTGATGGCACGAATGCAGACATAAAATAACCCAGCGCCATCAGTAACCTGTCGCCAAAGCCCCACTACGAGGTGAGAGTTTTCCTCCCTGCCGTGGCTGTTAGCTGCAATGTATTTCTCCCTGCACTAAGCACCGTCTTTCCCAGGGCTGCATTACAATGATTTATAAACCCCATTTCTGTGGAAAACTAATAGATCAAAGTGAGGAGAAGGAAAAGGAGACATGAGCAGCTGGAAGAAGATATTGAAGCATGAAACAAAAACAGAAATGAAAAACTAGTTTGTGGCACTAGTGAGTTGTTCTGTGCTGCACTTCTATTATTGAAAAATAATAGGGGAATCTGTATTTTAATCCATTTTTTAAGAGCCATTCAAGTAATCTGACTAGGTCTTCCTAGAGCCAGCTTGCTTTTGTGTATTTGTGCATCTCTTACAGAACCAAGCACTTCTTGCTGTTTAGCCCTTCCATGTCTATTCATTGTTAGAACTTCTATGTTTTGGACAGTCTCTGGATTTTCTAAGAGGTTAGAAAGCATTGCATGGGGAATCGATGCTTGGCTGGACCTCAGCCTGGGATGTGCTTGATCCTGAGCTGGGTTTTACAAAGGGACATCGTGGGCTGGGACTGGGGCAGCCAGTAAGGTGCTCAGCCTTTGTTTTGGTTTCCTCTGCTGTACACTGGGGATAAACAGATGAGATTTCAAGTGTAATTCTCAGTATCAGTCGAGTTGCATCCTGACTGAATTGAGCCAGGAGTACAGACCCATGCTCATCCTAGTTTTACAATGATTAATGCATTAGTGTTTGTAAGAGCTTTTGAGATAGGAAGCTAATTGGGCTTTTGTGTGTGTTCTGCCTGTCTGCTTCAGCCGCCAGACATCCCTGACTTCAGACATAGGCAGTGGTGGAGAATTATTATGAAAACAACCATAATCCTTAGTACTTGTGCAGCACTTAATATAAAAAGTTTGTGTATGAGCCTTACATCTACAATTTCCGCACATGATGCATATATAAGTGAAAACGTTACACACAGTAGATGAAATGCACTGAATAGGCCAAAAAACAGATTTGGTGGAAAACAGACGTGTGTGGTAAGACTGCAGGGGCTTTTGTAAAAGGCTGTACAGAGCCAGGAGATAGAAGCTGCTGAACTATCCTTAGGTATGCTCAAAACTTACGAGGTTTGCAGGTTTCCGTTCAAAGTATTTTCTCTACATTCCTATTGCTTGTTTTGTTTTCACTTTCTGTGGCAATTTTCTGTTGCCAGTTAATGCTGCAGTGTCGTGTTGACTTTAGGCTGGCTGTTTTACCTTGGTTCCTGATTTCTGTTGTATCCTTTGGTGCTGGTAAAGCAGTGTTCCTGGGGGAAAGCAGGTGCAGGGATATGTTCACGGCCATGTATAATTGATACTTCTCGCAGATAACAGAGGAAGCAAGCACGTATTAAATGGGCTAGTGTGACTGCTCTGCACAATGAAACTGCACTTGTTCACCCAGGAATGGCACGGGCAATGAGGTGTATTTTCCTTTTGGTGACTTGCAAAAACATGGCCTGGAGAAGAAACGCCTAGGATGGAGTTCAGGAGTGAACATCCATGATGTAATCTGCTTTCAGCTACGCTTCATGACTACCAATAAGTGAGCTAAATGCTGTGATTTGCAAGTTCAGCACTGGCCCATTAAATCAGTATGAGATAACCAACATCCGCACAGCTGAGACTAGCTTTTGGCTCAAGGCTCTGATCAGTAAGGGCTGAGTTAACATGAAAATACTGCTCTTGATTTTTGCTCACACCCCTCTGTGATGCAATTTAACACCATACTCAAAAATATTTCAAACCAGAGGTCATCTTATTAAGACATTTGCTCCCTCCCTCCTTTTGGCTACACAGCCCCAAGCAAATGCTGCTCCACTGAGCTGTGATTCTGGTGCTAGTGGTGTAGCTGGTGCCTGGCACGGTGGCACACCAGGCAGATGCTGAAGCCCTGTTCTCACTGCCTGGATCCTGTCTGTTTCTGACCAGAGTCTATAACGCAGCTGCATCTTCCCTAGACCTTGCACTGGTAGTTGCAGACCGCATTCCCAGTTACTACAGGCAGAAAAAGCTGTCCGTGCTCTAACAGCTATTGTAACCATCCTAAAACTATGACAGCATCTTTCTTCTGACTCCCTATGGCCTAGCCAGTCTTTACTCTTCTTCTGTTCCCTGTCTGCAGAGAGAGCTCGCAAGATGAAAGACAGCTAGGAAGGTAGGGAGAGCTGAATGTGGACTAAGAGCTGCCAGAGGAATATGAGAGGAGAATTTTGCCCTATAAGCTTTAATAAGGTGGTGGGTTAAGAGAAATGCAGCTAGGGAGAAAAATGGGGAATTTTCTTTCTCCAAATGGGCACTGCTTCAGTTTGTAAAAGCACCAGGGATTCCCCATGTGGCTTAATTTATTATTTTCCCACTCGTTAAATGCCAAAACAATAAAGCAAAATCTATTGTTAGCTTTAAAATGCAGATGATTTGCATATGGCTGTGATAGTCCTACTGCTGCCTTCATTTAAACTCAGTAAGCCAAGGTACCTTTAAAAATTATGACTTGTTTTACATTTAATATACTGAACTATGTTAACATAATATTAAGGGGCTGACTTCACAGCTTAATTGCTGATCACGTAGAAGGCTGCTTTAGCAGAAGCATTAGCCTAGCAGTGCGGTAAGGCCTGATGTGGCAGGCTGGAATAGCAGGCTGCACAAAGGGGCCGCAAGCTGCTCTTTTCCTCGTGCGATGCCCTCCCGAGAGCACCCTAGAAACCCAGAATAACTACTCCAATCTTGGTTCACTCACTTGTGCTAGAAAGTATATGGTGCCCTATTGCAGAGCAGTGCCTGCGTGACACAAACAGGATGTAACTGCACGTGTAAAAAGTCATATTGGAAAATCAGTTTTCTGTTCAGTAAAGTTTTGTAGAAGGGAATGAAAATCCTATTTCCTGGCAGAGCTGAACATGTACTTTACTTTCCAGCACTGGGTCTCCAAGGTTGCAGTAGAGAGATGGTGCAGTTCTAGTGTAATTGTATATTCTCACTTTTTTTTCCCCTGCGTTTTTTGACCCTTGCTCATGTCAGGCTGAATGCAGACAGGGCAGGAACTGGGAAAGGGAACCTGGTCTACAAAGGCTCTTAACCCCTGCCTGAATTCAGAGGCCCTGTGACAGTGTTTTGGTCAATACGGTTGGCTAGTTGCAAAGACTGCAAGCTGGTGCTTGGAAGGGGGCCCTGTGCTGTTTCCTTTAAACTTTCCATATTTTCAGCGTGCTGAGCCTATGGGTCAGCACACGACGGCAGGGCATCACCTTTCAGGAGGGAGATTCTGCAAGTGGCTGACTCATAGCTGATCACCTCCAGCAGCAAAGTGGCATGCAGTACTACCCTTCTTGTCCAAAGTCAAAAATATAATTGATTACGGACCAAATACAGCCCCAAGTGTCCAAAATAAGAGGCACTCATGGGCTTTTCAGGAGCCGAAAAGGTATCCAAGCATTACCAGCCACTCGTATTTGTGTGTGTCTGACTTTCATACGTGGCTCCAATATGGGCTCCTTAAAGATCTTGTCCTTTTTTTTCTCGGTTAAAAAATTGTAGAGATTGACAGAGATGTACACCAAGTTCTAGCACTCTGATTTAAAAGAGCAAAGTTATAGGCTCTTGGAAATAGAGGTTTATAATAGAGAAGCACTGGCAAACCCTTAACTACAGAGAAGCTACCAGGCGTTGCAACAATAATTGGGAAGGGAGGGAAAAAAAATCACACTGTGTTTTTCAGTGCTTAGCTAAGAAATACAACAAGAGAGTTTATTGCTTGCAAAACACAGCTGCACTGCCTCAAATTGGATGGAAAAACGAACCCTGATAATTTATTACACCCCTAAAGTCACAAGAATGTACCCATAAATTACTTTTTTGGAGGGGGAGGGAAGTGGTACCACTGTAGTCCATTCTGCACAACCTACTTATTAGTATCATAATTTATTATTATTATGCCCTGCTGCAAATAGAGAGGCAGATAAAACTCAAATCTATTAAAACAACCGCTCCACTTTCTCTGAGCCACTGAGGGACACCATTCCAAAGGAAATGAGATAAATTACAAAGACGAATGTATGAGTCTTGCATTACAGCACACAGCTTGTATATATGCAAGAGCAGGAGGATAATTCAAGGAAAAAAGAATCATGTTAAGTTTTGCCATTCAGGATTCAACACAGAGGGACTGGAATAATATCAAGTGGTCAATTAAATATTTTAAATGTATTGATTTTTTTCTTCCAGAAGATGCTATACATTCACTCTGAATAAATGAATGTGTAGATGTGAAACAACCGCCCTGCTTCTATTTTAAATATACTTGAACCAACATGCACTTTAAATACTTTTTATCCAGCTATGCTGGGGAAGCAGCTACTATAGTGACAAGTGTGAAAATTGTATTGATAGAATACATATATCCTTGTGGTAATGATTAATTGCAAGGCTGAAGGGGATTTAAGGTTGGTGAAAGACGCTGCCTTGCAGTCCCAGAAGGGCAAAGTGGTGCAGCCAAACATGCAATTATAAAGTTCTCCATATGCCTTTGCTAATGGATTTCAGATAAGCCAGTAGGAATTTTGTGATATTTTTCCTTCTCTTCGTTTCCTTCTGGGGTATTTAGCTGGACCAGCAGTTCTTAATGGCATCCTCCCCTTCCTTGCTACTTGGATGGATGGAATAACGAACAATAACTGTATAGGGAGGTTATTGCTCATTGTTCTTCTCAGGACAGGAGTCAAATGCCTGTTAGGTTACGATAAAGTTGGAATGTTTGGTGCTCTGGGCCAGGTGTACTGGACCCCTGATTCTGGCTGAAAGGAGGCTGCTGGACCAGAATGGCTTTGGGTACAGTAAATGCCAGGTCTAAGGAGAGACCTAGCAGTAATCTGCTTTCTACGTAGCCAATTTGTGCTTTCCACTTTCTTTTTTTTTAAAAAAAAAAAAAAGACAATGATGCATACGTGATAACAAATCACACTGGACTTTTCTAAGCAATATAAGAGTTGTGGAGGTTTAGCTGGCTTCACTTTTATGAATGCTGGGGATTCTCAAAGCAAGAGTACAGGAGACAAAGCCAGAAAAACCTCAATGGTCGACAACATAAACAAACTTAATGAGAAGAAAAGAGTCAGCAATCATTTCATCTTCCCTGCAAAGCCTGCTGCTCTGATCGGGAAAACAACATCCAGGCCACACAGTAAGACACCAAGACTTTGTACTGTTGCTACAGAGAGTGGGGGAACAAGAGGGATTGTCTAAGGAAGGAAATGAGGCCACCTTCTTGCTGCGATACTGCAGATTTTCGTCTTCACAGACAGCTGGTGATGTGCACCAATCTCTACTTCAGATTGTTACTTCTGTACTCTTGCATGCTTGTAGTACCTGTGTGCATTTGTGTCTCTTGAATGATTCTCCATCCTTTCATATTCCATCTGTTGGCCTATTTTGTGTAGAGATTAGCTTTCGTGGTGATGGTTGTAATACTTAGAGTGAATAATGAGAAGTAAAAATATTTGAGATAAAATATGTATGAAATACATTCATAAAGCGATACTTAATATTGCTTCAGGTTTGGGCTTGGACACTTGTTCCTGCAGTTTATTCCTTAAAGTGTTTATGCAAGAACACAAGGGAAGAGAAGGCAGGAACACGTCCCACCTTCACTTGAATGTTAGTTGCCAAATCCAAAGATCAGCTTGTTTCTTTATTTTTTTTTTTCCTGGGCCTTTGTTAAGATCATAAATAACAAATTTCCTAGTGAAACCTGAACTCCTCTTCAAATGATAAGCTGTGCTTTGTAAGGGTTTCCCTTCAGATGGGCTATTTGCTTCTCTGGGCAAGTGCATGGTTGCTCCTTCAGTTCTTTTGGCAACTTTTCCTCCTGTTTTTGCCTCTACCTCATGGTAACGCTCCTTTGGTGTGGCCTGAGCAGTTTCTAGCATTTAGTTCAGTAGTTGGTCACCTTCTACATGAAGTTGTGGCACTATGTGCTTGTAAGTGGGAAGGAAAAGGGGGGGGGGGGCCAAGATAGGACACCACCTTTCAGGCTCAGACTTGGGCATAATATGCAGTGCTTAGTGTCTATGGTATATTGACATACAGCTTTTTCATAAAAGAAACCTGTGGTTTCCCTGTATTGGAAGCTGTGAGTAAATTTCAACTATTTTACATGATCATAGACAAGCCCCAGGACTGGCTGTGCCTGTTATGTTTTTAAGACAGCACTAAACTGCATGCTTTTCTCTGAGCAACGGCTGCTTTCCTAATGGTGGAATGTGAAAGACTTACTGAACTGGGGCTCTGAGATCCACCTGCTATTGCTGACCTACAGTATTGACTGAAAACCATGGGATAATGCCACCTTTACTGAAATAGTGAAATACGGCGTTATCGTCAAATGAAAAACCATTATATTTCCATAGATTTAACTGGACAATAAAATCATATCCGTGTTTGATTGAGAGACGTTAGATGGGTGACATTCACCTGCCTTTTCCACATGTTGTAGGAGCTCCTCTATATCAATGAATCGTGGCTGTGTTTTCCAAGATGACTGGATTTGGAAGATCAAGGGACACAGCAAGGCAGACGCTTCATAGCGTACAAAACAGCTCATTGCTGCTTGTCACAGCAATTACGTTCTTATTTCCTAACTTGCTGTGTTCCACACTACCAGTGATATTGGGCAGCTCTTGCTTGAGCTTGGCTAAGATTTTTGAGAGCTAAAAGGTGTGCTGCATGTACCGAGAGACAGGAGTGCCTCTGCCTTGGACAATCTGGCATCCTCAGACTGGGGACATCTGACCCCAGCCTGTACGTGGAGAGGGGGGCTTGCTTGGAGAGGCCAACTAGGAATATGGAAAGCTTCATCTCAGCAAGCTATTTTGTGTTGCTCTGTGATGCTCGTTACTGTTGAAACCAAGTTTCCAAGCCACTGTTTTTCTCTACAAAAGGGAAGAGGATGATAGGAGCCTAAGCGGAGCAGGGATAGTGAAATTTAAAGTATTATGACATACATACATTTAATAGTACATCACACGTAAGGAAACAAGCACATATGATTGCAGTATTACAAGATGGATATAGGTCCTACAACATTAAATTTAGTGCCTAGTGATTGATGATCCTTTGTTCGCAGGTTTTCTTTTATGTATGTTATTTCTGTAGGATAAGCATCTTACCAGCTGGAAGAAACATACAACTTTTTTATTTTCTAGCATGTAATTTCTGTTTGATTCACAGCTAATAAATAGGTCATCTTGTACTTTTGAAATGCCAACATGCAGTAATTCAGTGAAATAGAGACTCTACATTAAAAACCTGTCAACCTCAGTGCAATTTTCCTGCACCCTGCGCTCTGGAAAGATACCTTGTCACTCATGGTTCAGCTCTGTTTCCCTGAAATATCTCTTCTTCTGCATAAGTAATGAATACAGTTGCATGAAAATATCTGGCACAATGTCTGTTCTTCCTCCCACTCTAAGGAGCTGTGGTACAGAGGCTGTATTTATTGGTTGATCTTACCACACCTGTGACTTCAGGAAGATTTGCTGGGAATATTGTGGCCCCCTCCCACCTGCAGGCAGGTGTTCTCAGCTGTGCTAACCACACGGAAGTCACGGAAATGCTGCCTTGAAAAAATCCTGTTATTTAGCTGCTTCTCAAACTGTAAAGTCTACATAATACAGAACAATTTCAAATTCTTATTTGCTTTCAGTCTCTTTTCATTTCTAATGTGTCACAGAAGTCTTGCACAAAAAGAGCGTTGGGCTGAAGCAGATCCAGTTCAGGAGTTTTTAAAAGGATTTCTATTCTTTAAAAAAGAGCTATACACAGAACGTCAGCTTGCTAAGATTGTCTTCTACTTCACATAATCTGAAATACACAATTTACTGTTTTTTGTTTTGTAGTTTTTTCCTCCATAGCCCTCAGAGCTGACAAAAAGATGGCAAAACCTTCCGTTCTGTGTCTCTGATCTGAATCAACGCAAAATTGTCAAGCTGGGCTGCTGTGGCACTGCTGCTAGTGACGTGTGAGAGGGCAGTTCTGTTTATTCACAGACTTAAGGCCAGAAGGGGTCCCATGATTTTCTATTCTGTTCTGAAAAAAAAAAAAAAGAATTCATGGGATCACACTTTCAGAGACTATTTTCAGATGCAATACAGGGAAACTTCTGCAGTGGTGGTTCCAAAATCTGTGTACAGAGAAACCCACCACCCCAGAACAGATGAAGTTTCAAGCCCAAGATTTAATCCTGCAGGTGTTACTCACATGAACGCTTTCCCCTGACCCTAAGTTGGATAATGTGGTGTGAGGAAGGACAAATGCTGTTTCAACGAAAAAGCAGACCAGCTCCAACCATGAAAAATTTGGCGGTGCCTTTTGTGTTTTTACATCAATAGCAAGTTGAAACTCGTAAGATGTCAGCCCCATAAAAATGGGAAAAGCAGGATGTGCTAACCCCCTGTGAACTGAGTTTTACAAGGGATAAAGCTACTGAATCCTCACAGTGAGGTCCAAAAGTAATTTAAATCTCTTCCCCTCTCTCTTTGCTCCCAATTTCCCCATCCCAGTTGTTGTTTGATGCATCAGCTGAGAAGGAAAGTTAGAGACTGACACTAATAAGGAGGGCTCAGAATCACTAAGAGTATTAAAAGGTTAGGTCATGGTGTGTTCTATTAAATAGAATATTAATTGAATTCTTGACATCTGAGGTGAACTGTGACATGCTCATGGGATAAATATTGCATTTAACAGAGCATCATGACCTAAAGCTCTAAATACTATTGAGCATCAGTGCCAATCCTTCACAATAGATCTTAGCCTCAGTCCTCAGGGTACGAATGCTCCCTTGGAGTTTTGGAAGCTGAGCTTACAAACAGATTTCACATTTCTTGTTTCTGTTCTCAGTTAAGTCCAAAATTGGTTCTTCCATCTCAAGGCATTCACGCACTCAGGCTCAGACTTAGATTCTCAATATATATCAAGAAAAGCACATTTCAAAAGCCATGCATTACAATCTTATCGGGCTTGGTACAAGAGAGGTTGAAAGAAAATTTCTCCATCTCCACCCCTGCACCATAAAGGAGATTAAAACATTAAAAAGGCCAATTAAAAATAGGGAATCTCATGGCAACATTTTCATTAACCCTCCCCAGTTCTTCTTTCTGTCTCATTAGTCATCACAGGGAGAGGAAGGATCATTTTAATTAGCAGCATTGTAAAGCTTTATTTAAGGCAACTGCCCCTCCTGCTGCTCTCTGGATTACCCTGCCAGCTTATAAATACAATACCAAATCATTAACAGCCCAAACCACCACCACCGAAAGGTTTGGAAGAAAGAAGATCCACTATGGTCAATGTTTAGGGCTCTTTAACAATGTCCTTGCTCCTTATTCAGGCATAATTCAAGCGTAATATTGGGCTTTATGAAACAACTCAATATCCTCTTACAGCAAAGCCCTTTCTAGTCAAGGATACCATGTGTGCAACTTTCTTCCCCTTTGTTTTCAGGGCAGTGAAAGCACAGAGCCACATCTGACAGGATAGACACGGTAGATAGGATCACGGGTTTTCTGATGTCCCAATTTGGAATTACTTGTTAAATTCTCAAATTAAGGGACCGCTGCATGCTGACAGCCTTGCAGGAGGGAGGTGAGGGACCAGACCCCTCCTGCGGGAGGCTGGTGGAGCATTTTAGAAGGAGGTTTCTGTGAGTTTAGGTTAAAACGAGCACCCATGTTTCATGAAAAGCGAATTGCTTTTTCCGACCATTGCTTGCTGAATTTCATGTTTTTGTAGAAGCAAGACCCATTGGTGTGTTCTGCTAGAAAAAAACCCAGCCAATGTTTACAGCCAGCAGTTTCTGTACCTGGCAGGGCAGAGCAGAACGTGTGCCCATGCAGAAGAGCAAATTTGCTCTCCCTCACAGCCCTGCGGCACGTGCTCTGCTGCTGGAGTTGGGCAGAATGACCCCGACGGCAGCGCAGAGGCTTATTTTGGAACTACTTTGAGTACTACAGTTTTGATTGAGAATTAGATGCAAGTGGAGATCTCCCATACTCTTGTAGGGTATTCAGGGTCACATTAATGGAAACGAACAGGACAGCATGACCCCCAGGTCCTAAGTACCCCAACCCTATGGATAATCTAAAAATTGTCCTCCAGGCCCTGGCTGTTTCTTTCTCTTGCAAACAAATCGTTCTTCCTCTGTAGCAGACTGAAGCAGCTTCTTTTCTTTTGCATCCAGCAGAGTAGTGATGGAAACATCCCGTTTCTTAAAACATAAGTTGCACAAAACCTCCTCCTTACTAAGACCCCACAATTAAGACTATTAGGATTCGCTATCTAGATCCGTGGCCTATTTTCCCTGACCTGAATATGTAAATAGGGACACTTCAGCACACCTGTGTGCTGTGATCTCTAATTGTTCACCACCGTTGAGCAAAGGCAACCCAGTCTTTCCCTTAGAGCGACTTATTAACTACTTGTGGCAGTTTAAGCGCTCCTGGTACTCTGCCGTGGACTTTTCAGTGCCCATGTGTTGGGACCACAGCTAGTATTTAATTTTTCAGTTATAATATCAGACAGCTGAAATTGCCTGAAAGTCTGAGCTATCCTCTTTGCTGCTGGGTGCCAAGGTACATCAGAAGAGGACAAAAACTTTTAACCTTCAAGTCTGAAGACACAAAGTACGGTTTGTCTCCTCCTGAAATCAAGATTGTCTTGACTTCAGTTGGAGCATTAAGAAGAATGCGGAGATACTGTTTGAAAAAGTAGGCATACTCCTCAAGGAAGCTTTAAAAATGACGAGGTAAACTTGACTTTACCTCCATCGACTACTGTTTAAGTAATGAAAAAGACTACTGATGTATCACTGAATGATTAATGTGCTGCTACACGGAGTTCATTTCATATTAAGTCAAGATCTGTACCTGTGGAGGTTTGCAGGGAGAGCTGATATCTCTTATGGAAGTAACTGCTATGTGTCAGACTGTCACCAATGCAGTTTTGTAAGTGAATCTGAAATAAGTAAAACATTTCCACTTTTAAAAATGGAAAAAAAAAAAAAAAGGTTTGAGTTTGGGGCTGATCAGCCCCTCTGTACCCATCTCAGCTCATCTCCACTCGCTGTGGTGGGCCCTGAAGACAGCGGAGCAGGTCGCAGAGCGGAGCTGCTGTCACTAAATGTTCCTTGTCAAAACCGGGGGGAGGCTTCCCGAGGCCAATGTGCTGCCAGTGCCCATTCTGGAGAACCAAAGTTTCAAGGGATATCAGTCTGGAGATCATGGATGCTAAACTCACTTAAAACCAGGCAGTGACGATAGTCTGAGTAACAGTCCTTGTAAAAGTTTCTGTACAAGTCGCTTTGTTTTCTATTTACAGCTTTGCTGTATTTTTCTTATAATACATTTTTAATGACTTATAAGGCCTAGTTATTTATTCTCCAGAAGCCAAATACTTTCTCTCCCTCACAATGTGAGCAGATGAGCTTTGCACAGAAGAGCTGCATGGGAGCAGGGCAGCAGGGTGAGGGATACTGCATGGCTCTAAGGAGCCCCACAGCACCCAAGGTGCTGGTGCAGTGGGTGCCCGAGCGTGCAGCTCCCTGCTGCAGAGCGACTGCCTGCATGGAGGGCCCTTCCTGGGCCACAATAGCTCCAAATTACTAATTATTCTATCTGCATGTAAGGGAGTCACTTTCTGTGATCACTTAGCTCTACATTTCCTACTCCAACAGTAACCTTAATTAAAAACCCACCCCATGAACCTGCAGTGCCCTGTATGCAGAACCCCTTCTATCTATGTGTTGAAAAGTTAAGCAGCATGAACAACGGAGCAAACAAAAGCAGAAGATGGGATGCTTTGGTGGTTTTTTTTTTTTTGCAAGAAATGTAATTAGTCTGTTAAACCATCCTCCATCTCCAAGCACAAACATTGATTGCCTCATGATGACTCTAACCAGAGTGGTATTAAGTCTACCGTATTTTCTAAATTGTTATATATCCAATATTTTCTTTTGACTCTTCTTTATGTTTAGATTAATAACTATGTAATCACTTTATTAGTTTATTTAGATTATATCATTTTAGGAAATTATTGTTTAGATGAGCCTTGTCCTTCCCTTCTATCCGTGCCTTCCCGGAATTAAGTAGTATCAGAAGAAACCAATTAATTGCAACGCGACTGCTGTAATGGGGTCTGCTCTACAATGTGGCACCATCTAATGGAGTTTTAATTTCCCTGTGGTGAGCCAACATTTGCTTAAAGAGAGACTGTCACAGCAAACCACTGCCCCAAGACACAGAGCTTCTTAAAGTCTGTGGGGTTGAACGGGCACGTTGGAGGTGCTGCTGCTTTTGCTGTGGGTAAAATTCACAGAGGGCCATAGCTGGGGCACCAAAGAGCATCCCGACCCCGTTGTGGGCTGTGATTTCCTGTGGACTTGCAGAACACAGCAGACATACAGCCCTGTACAGCTTATGCTGCACCTCCTAACCTTGCAGGATCCTGGGTGCTAAAATGAACTCCATCACCTACTGAAGGTTTTACAATTTATTTTTTTTTTAAACACATGGCCTTCCTTAACATATAGTTATTTAACTTTTGGGGGTCCTCGCTATGCAGTTGCACCAAGGAGTCCTTGTCAGGGAGCAGGAGCCCATCGTGGTGGGGCTGAACAGAACCACAGAAAAGGAAGAGCCTCTGCCTAGGGAGGCTGTGTAACTTGCAACACACACAGGACGCACAGTCAAGAGAGAGCAGGAAACAGAGACAACAGAATTTGTAACAATATTTTTCCGTTAATTGGATTGTTCAGAGTTTTTAGTATGACCAGAAGTTACAATGGGGATTCTCGAGGGAGGCGAAGCACCCAGCTCCCTTTGAAATTCAGCAAGACGTAGCCCCCTAGCCTGCTCAGGCCCTGGGCGTCTTTGAAAATCTCAGCCTACGCTGCTGTAGACTAATGACTGTTTTGCTTGGTGAACGCTGACAAACTTCTAAAGTCGGTCTGCCTTTCCCAATCTTCTGACAGCTTAAGAGATTTGAAACAAAGCTACATTATGATGCAACCAATTTCAGCAGCATCTGATTAACAAAAAGGAGGCCACAGCTACCTGACAGCAGCTGGTGGTTATTTTTTATTTCTAAAACAAACTGATGGCCTCAAACATTCATACATGTATTTATTTTTTTGTTTAAATGTCTCATTTCCAGGGTTTTTTTTTTGGGGAATCATGCAGGGAAATAAAGTTTTGCAATTCTTCTTCTCATAATAAGTCTGTCTAAAAATGATGTTGCTCATTCTATTGAAAGATGGTTTCATTTCCTACTCAAAATTGGTATGAAAAATTTGCCTTGCCAAATGAACATTGTATACTGAACTTGTCAAATCCTCTCTCCTGACACAAATAAAAGATAACATTGGGTGGCAGCATGTAAAACAGCACTGACAAGACAGCTGGGAGGGAAGCAGAGAAATACATATTTTTTTCATTCTCTTTTCCTAAGAAGGGTAAGGGAAAGATCCAGGTGAGTGAATGCTGCTGTGTTACAGGGAAAAATACACTGTCTGAAGACTTAACAAGCCATTTCAATGCAAGTTTTAAGAGGAACATAAGCGATTCTGTTTCTGATTAGTAAAATCATGGCGAAAGTCTTGACTTTTTCAAGGCAACCAAGAAAGCTGCTAAGCAGAAAGGGCGGCTGAATGAAAGGGGCGTTCGGTTCAAAGTTCACAACTCGACTGTGCAGGCTGGGAGGGCTACTTAGAGCATTGCTGAGAATTATTCCTATTATATTTAAAAATAAAGAAGGTAATGATAGCACCTTCATTAGATCTGCAGTCACATCATGTAAGCGATTTTTTTTTCCCTATTAAAATTGTTGATTGAAGGCCGTTAGCTATTTATCAGCCCAGAATTACATTTCTCCTCTCCTAGGGGTTGCCTCTGTTAAAAATCACAACAACCGCCTGGTTAGTAACACGAAAAGACTACTAAAACTGCAGTTTCGGACTGGGAAGGAGGAATACAGGCATGAAACACAGATTGCACCTTCAAATCCCCGATGGCATCACGCTTCTTTGTTCTGCTAAGAAAAATTAACCTCAATCTCGGCTCAAGGTCCCCCGATTGATTATCATAGTCATTTAAATACTGTAATCTCATTTTCAGCATCAGGGAAAGGGAGCGAAAAGAAGAAAAAGAGAAAGAGGTGGGGAAGTGAGGGGGAGAGAAGGAGAAAACAGAATAAATTATCTGACAAAAGGAAAAAGGGCCTTTCTGCTTACGGAGCCTATTTCAGATCCTTCCACTTGATTGGAAAAGTTGATGAAGTTTAAATGAAGCAGAATTAGAGGCTCAGGCCACTGAGTATTGACAGGGGCCCACGGAAGAATGTGCAATTCAATAGGCCTGATTTCTGTGGAAAACAGGGGAAAGGCCTAAATGGTATAATCTTCAATCAAATCTAACATCGACACTGACAAGGCAGGGTAATGAGATAGGCCAGATCAGGCATGTTGGTTAAAGAAATTAATCCCTCTTGCTGCACCAAGAGTTCAGCTTTGATGCCTATTGTACAGACCCCTGTCCCAGCCTATCTAAATGCTAACTAACTGCGAGTGTGATCTGGGACTGTGCTTTTCGTTGCTGGGGCTAATCTGATAACAATTTTATCTCCCTGATTATGGAGGCAGAGAGAGCAAGGCAGCCCCTCGCGGTGGCACCGCGCGGAGCGGGAGAGGAGAGGGGCAGAGCGCGGCGATGGATGCAGCGGTGCCGGTGTGGGCGTGCGGGGAAACTTGCATTTCAGCATGTATTAGCGCTTTAACACACCGTAATACATGGTAATTATTGTCGTTACAGTCGCCTCCTGACCAGCTGATTGGTGTCTCCTGGGAACCACCGCGGGGGACATGCGGCAGCCACGAAGGTGATCTGAGGGAGCAAATGTAAAGGGCGTTGTGACGTTAAAAAGCACGCTGCACACAAAGGGTCTCCTCTACCTGGGCAAGAAGCCCGAAGCTTGTGATGAAAATGATCTTTATTTTTCAGGCTAGTTTGCTCTTCACTAGGTAGTACAAGGCTCACTGTGTTTGCTTTTCCTTTTTTTTTTTTTTCTAGCTGGGGCATTACACTATTTTTTTTTACGCACATATCAACACACTGATTTACTTAAAAAAAAAAATCAAACTGCAGCGATTTCCCCGATATTGAAATTTTCTTAAAAGCTGTTGTAGGAAACCTAGTGATAGGACCCCACTTTCACTTGTCTATGTCACTTCAAATACAGGCAAGTTGAAAAGTTGTACTCTAATTTATTTTCAGTACAAATGGTTAAAAAAGAAAATATCCTTAGAAATTCAGGTTCTGTCTAATTGCACAATGTGAGCAACAAGCAAGAACAAAACAATCTCTGCAGGATGACAAAGGCTTCTCCAATTCAATAATTAAGCATAAGAGCATCTCTAAGAATTTGCGTGGAAAGCAATCTGCCCTTGGGGAAAGAGTGGCTAAAAACTTGCAAACATGTGGAACAGAAAACGTTGGTCCCTGTGATCGCTGGGAACGTGCTTTGTTTGCTCTACATTGCTCTACATTTAAGTGCTATGCAGCACTTAAAAAGAGGGGAAAATGATTTTAGCAAAGGTTTAAAAATGAAGAAGCTTTTGCCTTTCCTTTGGGTACTTGCCCACCCGATGCCTGCCCAATGTCCCCCTGTCCAGCAGAGTCCTTGCTGAGCCTCTTCCAGCTTCTCCTTTATGCTCGGGACGTTTCCTTGTGCCTCTTCCAGAAAAGGAAGGATATTTATGGTTGGTGGGGTGGGAAGGAAATAAGGCAGAGATGTTCCTGTGCTCTTAAAAGTTTCAGCGGGGTCTGCGGTGCTGTTCTCAGCCCGGTGGGTTCAGTGTCTCTGGAGAACAGCTTGTGAATAAGGGCGCGTTATCAGGTTTTTGGTTGAAACGGCAGAATGGAATAACCTCCGAAAAGAACTGAGAGATACGTGTGGTTTGAGCCTTGGGGATTATTACAAACATTTCCCCTCTGTTTGACAGGGACTCAAATGTCCCCGACGTTTTGCATGGTGTCTTGGATCTGAAAATCATCTTTTGGCTTTACATGGTTCGGGGCCAGCACCATAAAGTGGCGTTGGCTCTCCCCCAGAGTTTCTTAAATCTCTCAGACAGTAAAGTCTGAGTTCTAGTTTCATCACAAAATCTTACAGCTGACGCCCTTCTTGTTGCTCTGTGAGTAAGGTGGCCTCATTTCAGACGTGGACACATTTGTGACCTTTTTTGTCACCTCATTTTTTTCTTTTTCTGCCTACATTCTTTCTTCCTTTAGCTTAATTTCTGATTTTATATCACCAACAACTCACACAAGGGGCTGTACAGATTTTCTCTGCTGTTACGGTCATAATGGAACAATTTGGTCTAATGGTTATTATCGTGCTGGCTGACTTCAATAATGCACTTCTAAATCAAAGGCCCTTTGAAGCTTTATTTCCATTGTATTAGACGGATAAACATAGAAGATTTTCACGAACATAAAAGGCATTCACCTTGTAATGTTTTGGGGGCCTATTAATCTCACCAATTTGCATTGTTTTGTTCACGTAAAGGATCAAAATGCCCTTTTGCTTGCTTTGCATCCTGCATGCCTGTCTTTGGGGCGAGCAGCTCTGAACGCCCGGTGCTGCTGCTGCCGCCCCTTTGCCTGCTGAATCAGCGCCGTCACTTTGCAGCCTAAATCCCATCTTCAAATAATCAGCAAAAAAATCCACTATTTTCACTCCTGCAGAATGTTTACTTGCCTCTTGGAAATGCCTTATTTATTCCAGCGGTTTCTGTGCAAGATGTGGGAGGGTACTAAAGCTCACGAGGAGTTTAATTTTTAGTGTACCAAATAATTCATTTAAAATCTTAAATGAGTTCATGCTGAGAAGAAAACCCTTAGAAGTCGGAGCATTGGCAAAACAAAGCTCAGAACCAAATCTAATGATTATTTGACTAACCAGCCCTTCATTAGTTTATTTCTCTAATGAATTATTGAGCTGTACTGGGTAGATGTTTCAGAATACATTTTAAAAGCACAATACTGGCCTTAGATTGCAAAAATATAATAGTACTAGTGGTATAATAATAATAATAAGCACACAAAATGCTGCATAAACACTAATTAATCCTCAGCGTCCCTGAGCAGCAAGCACAGAAGGCAGAACGCTCAGCACATGTAGTGATTTGAGGTAAATAGTATAATTAACAGCGAATAAAAGACAGCGCTATTCCAAACACAGCTCCCAGCACTTGTGGCTACTCTCCTCCGTGTTGCAGGGGTTATTCACCTGAGACAGGCAAATTAAAATTTGGTTCCTGACCAAGTTTCAAATAGATGCATCGAGTCCAAACAGCTGAGAGCAAGCATTAGGGAAGAGAACGGTTATTTAAATCAACAAAGCCAACACCTGAGAGAAGTTCTCTGAATGCCTGCAGAAGCTGCTTTGCTGGGCGGTGATGCTGTCGGTGTTTGCCACGTCTGAGGCTCTCTCTGGCTGCTCTCGGCCAGCACTGCTGCAGCTGCGAGGTCTCGGCTGCCGGCTGAAGCCCCGGATCAGTCGGGCAGAGCAGGGGTACGCCGTGGGGACAGGGGAGGCCATGGGGACCTGCGCTGTCTTAGTGTTTCTGGGGAGAGGGAATGATTTTGCTGTCAGTCCCACCCGCAGACACTGTACCTGCACGGTTTCTGCCAGCTCTCACAGCTCCGAGCATCCAGCCATGGGTGTATTTTTAGGGAAGCCTTCATTTTATCAACTTCTCTTCCTGCGCAGGTTAGCCGTCCTTGCACAAACGGGGATGAGGATTACAAAGGTGAGTGGCGCATCCTGGCTCCATCCTGAGACGGGGCTTGATGAGTTAGGAACATCAGCACAGGTTCACCTTGGCTCATCATGTGCCTGTGTGGGGAGAGCTTAAGAAGATGCATGGACTGGGAGAGAAGGTTTAAAAAAAAAAGAGTAAGGTGAAGGTTAAAGGCTCAAAGATTGAGCACAACATTCAGGCACATAAAAGCCCTGTTACTGCTACAACGCAGGTCTATTAATAAAAACTTCAGCTCCAGAGTGATGGAAAACCTGTCCTTTCAATAATTACTGTTGGAAGAGATGTTTTTGATAGTGGCGGTTTGCAGCTTGAAGTAAATATCCTTTTTCATACCATGCACCTGTCCATGGTTGTCTCTCACATCAGTAGCGCTTTTTTTTCATGACGTGACACAATTTTAGTTTGATAAAATGCCACCAGTTCCTTTTCTTAGCTGTCCTTTCTACGAATGTCTCCAGAAAACAAACTCAGTTTGCAACAACTCTCAGCAGTGCCTTGCTCTGTAACAAGTCCAATGGCTGACAAATAGTTCATGATAAGGTTCAATGGGCATTAAAGGAAAAGGTAAAATCTGGTGAGTGATTTCTGCCTTTACTTGGTACCCAATTTCCATCCCTTAGGGCTGAAGAGAAAAGCTTAGGAAAATGAACTCTAAATGGTCTGGCATTTAGACCAATAAAAAGAGCCCGGCAGCAGTTGTTATGTAAATAACAAGCTTTTAAAACAAATATTTTGCATTCTCGTAGTTCTGTAAAGTTCTGTTTGTTAATCTGGTTCTCTCGCAGCGCGGATGACTGGGACTGAGCCCTCCTGGCCACAGCCTGGCCTTTTTCACAGGTGCTGGCCTTTCTTAGCACCCAAAGCCCCTTTCCTCCTCCTTGGAACTGCTGGTTCTGAAACAGCTCTTCTTTTTCTTCTTCTGAGGCTCAGTTTGGGCTTCCGAATGCAAGCTGGGTGTTACTCAGCTCTGAAGCTGTATCATGGAGAGCAGCTCCCAGCCCCTGCTTCCTGCATGCCCCCTGGACACACCTGAACAGGTAAGAGCATGCTTTGATAGCTGGTCCTGCAGCTCTGATTTCACATTTACCTTCGTGTACCGGGGGTATGGGCTGTTACAGGCTGGCGATGCAATGACTTTGGCAGCCCTGTCGAGGTTAATTATGGTCTGCTGGGTGTTAAGCATGGTGAAGTCTTGTTTCCTGCCCAGGGCTGAATTATTTTTGTACCACAGAGTAGTTTTCAGTAAGTTTTTACTGAGAAAAGTGCTTTGCTAAGGCTTTCACCAGTAAAAACAAAGAACCCAAAAGTGCTTTGCTCAGATTTTTACTGGCATTACTAGATGAAATACTTTCCTCAGCTTTATGCTGCAAGAAAACAGATGTTGCTAAACTAAACTTACTCCTTGACCAACTAAAAGCTACTCTGTATTCTACGAGAGAATAATACGGTGTCCATTCTTTAGAAGGCGTTATGTGAAAAGATGCTGTGTTTGTGCTGAGCTAGCTGCTGTGTGTGGACACGTCCTGGTGGAGGACGGGCTGTGCAGCGCTGAGGCAGGAGGGTCAGCCAGAAACACGGGCAGCCGGCTGTGCAACGGCCTCCATTTGGGCACGTGGAGCCTCGTTTGGAGGATGCGTGAGAGAACGGGAGAGAAGGATGGGGGTCCCGTGGTTAGCTGCTGCAAAGCAGGAGGTCTGTCACATTTCCACTGGCTGTGCTCACTGCTCGGAGCACTGAGGCTTTCGGGGACTGAATGCTACTCAGAGGAAGGCTGGGGAGCAAGCATCCCATCCGCCACTCCTGGGCCTTTGGTTTTTCTGTATTTGCTGCCTGGTGAACCTTAATGCCAGCTGGGCATTCTTCAGGGCCCTCCCATGACTGTTAGAAGCACTCATCCAAGCAGCAGTTGTCTCAAAAGCTTTAGTCCCCTCCTTTAAACCATCTTTGTATCTTTGGTTTTCAGGTGGCAGTGCACAGCGTGAGGGTTGGGACATGCTGGCCAACCCCTCGGGCAGCTGTTTCCAAAATGCCGAGTCTCCAGGGCTCCCCTGGAGGAAGAAGGGATCCAGGACTGCAGCTGGAAGCACGAAGAGGAGACATGGCAGAGGGCTGGTGCTGTGAGCATGCCACCACCAGTGTGTCTGCCACAGCTGCCATCCCATCGCTGTGACCTGCTGGCAGCAGGGGACACGCGGGTAACTTCAGCATTCAGTGCAGCATGACATGGTGTGGGAAGGCAGCTGGAAGGTGGTCAGCAGAATTTGCTACACGCGCTTTGTGCAATTTACTGTGAGGTGAAATTGCTGCTGATTCCAAGTGTAAAAGCATCGTGGTTAGCAGCACAGCTACTTCATGCATGAGGGAGGATTGCATCAAGTGCATACAGATCTCTTTACATCCTTACCAGCTGGCTTACTGTGAAGGAAACTCTCTTGCAAGGAAGCTCTGAGAGAAGTTGTCCAGAATGCTAAAATTTATTACAACTTTTCTTCAAAACTTGGTCAAATTTTAATTTCACCTGGCCAGATAGCTGAAATCCTGTCTGAGTCTTTTTAAAACATCCCACGGTTTACAATTGCTCAGAAATCTCATTGCCAAGGTGCTCTGCAACAGTTGTGCTGGGCAAGAACTCAAGCCCTAGAGCTAAGGTCGAGCAAACTGCTGGAAACAAGGGGAGGAGATGTCACTGAACCCTACGGACAGCCAGTGCTTGGCTGAATGCTCCATTTCAGGTGGACAAATCTCTCACAAACTGACATAATCTTCACGACTGCATATAATTTACCTGCCCTATATGCGCTACAGAAGAAGAGCCACTCCTTGCAGTATTACCCCAGTTATAAATTCTTAGACCTGGAATTTTACGGCGCTGACTGGTGGTTATACACGCTTCAACTTCAGGAATATGAATGCATTGTGACAAGAAGATCAGCCCTTGCAATTAAGCCTTAACTTACCTTAACTATCATATAATTACATACACTTCTGATTTATATTTATGTATCAACTAAAAATGTATTTACTAGCATGTTTTTCTAAGAAAGGCAGGGATGGTTTGGAGTGATGGGGAAGGTGCTGCGCTGCCTCCTCTCCCTCCCAGCCACCAGAGGAGCCGCCTCCATCCCCACGGGCATCACCGCACGCACAAAACGAGTTCGGCTGCCCTGCTCACACCTGGGTCTGCCACATCCTTCTGGGGCAGGTAGCTAGGTGAGGAAATCCTGCCCCAATTTCACTTCAACCAAAGTTAAAGTCACTCCCAGTCAAATTTACAGGATCCAGAGAGAAGAAACGATGCAGAAGCTTTGGATTGAAAATGATGCTTCGAGTTATAGCACAGAACCTACTTGTTTTCTTTGCCTTCCTAACCACTTCCAAATTAAGTTTTTAAGTTTCATGAGGAAGAGCAGACAGTGAGCGTTGCAGGACTCCTGTTTTCCGTGCTATTCCACAATTTTACGGCTGCCTTCCAGGCCTGACAGTACCGGGGGGTGGGGTGGGATAACGAAGGGAGCTCAAGACCTTCAAAACCTTCCCTGCCACAGCGCAGGCTGGGCAACAGCAGCCTAAATGTCACCGCTGTCCGACTGGGGGGGGTAAGAACCCCCCCGAACCCCCCCAAACCCCCCCACGCCAGGCGTTTTTGACCAGCAGCGGCTGCCCTCCCAAGGAGAAGAGGCAAAGCGCAGCTCGGTGCTGGCCCCGCAGAGGCTCGGCAGCGGCCGGGACCCCCTTGGACCCCCCCCCCCCCGGAGCCCCCCAGCCCTCAGAGCACGGCCCCAGCCCGGCGGGGGGGGGGGGGGGGGGGGGGGGGGGGCAGCAGCGCGGGGCCGGTGCCGCCGGGAGCGGCCGAAGCCTTTCGGCTGGTGCCACCCAGGGGCCGGGAGCTGTGCTGCAGCCGGCTGGGACCGGGGGAGGCGGCTCCGGGCTGGGGGCTGCGCTCCGCGGGGCTGGGAGCGGGGCGGGGCGGGGGGGAGCCGGGGCCGGGACCGGGACCGGGACCGGGACCAGGGCAGGGGGGAGCCGGGATCGGGACCGGGATGAGGGCGCGGGGCGGGATCAGGACCGGGACCGGGGGGTACCAGGGCAGGGAGGAGGTCGGGGCAGGGACCGGGACCAGGACTAGGGCGGGGGGGGGGATCAGGACTGCGACCGGGGTGTACCGGTGCAGGCAGGAGATCGGGACCGGGACCGGGAACAGGGCGGGGGGGGGGGGGGGGGGCGGGGATCGGGACCGGGACTGGGACCGGGATCGGGATCAGGGCGGGGGGCGGGATCAGGACCGGGACCGGAGGGGTACCAGGGCAGGGAGGAGATCGGGGCAGGGACCGGGACCGGGACCACGACCGGGGGGGGGGAACCGGGACCGGGTGATGTGTCCGGGGGAAGGACCGGGACCGGAGGGATCTCGGTCCCGGGGCTCACCTTGAGGATGAGGGGGTTGCGCAGCATGCTGTCCCGGGCCACCCCCAGCCTCTCGTTCTCGCTGCCCGCCTCCACCTCAGCCAAGCACAGCGGCCGCCGCGGGGGCCCCCCCCCGCCGCCTCCCGCCATCCCGGATAACGAATTCCGCCGCCGTTCCCGGACAACCAGACGCTCGCGGACCGAGGGCGCGTCCAAAGGCAAAAAAAAAAAAAAGGGGGAAAACAATAATAATAATAATAATAATAATGAAGAGGCCGCCACCCGCCCTGCGGGCACCGGAGAGGGGCGGGGGGGGGAGAACGGAGCGGCGGCGGCCCCGTCTCCTAGCAACCGCCGCGGTCCGCGCCGGGCCGGCTCCGGCCGGGAACGCTTCCGCCGCTGGGCGGGAACGGGAACGAAGCGGGCGGGGAGCGGGGGCCGGGGGGGGCGCCGCTGAGGGGAGGACGCGGTGGGGCCGCGTGGGGCGCTGTGGTCCGGCGCGCGGCGCTGAGGGGCCTCGGGGGCCTTCAGGGTACTTAAGGGGCTCCGAGGGGGTTTAGGGGGCTTTTAGGGGGTCTTCAGGGGGTCTCGAGGTTGTTCTCGGGGGGGCCTTCCCCGCCCCGCTGCCCCCCCCCCCCCGGGAGGCTGAGGGCGGCGGCGGGGCCGCAGCGGGGCGGGACGAGGCCCCGGTAAGGCCCCGCTGAGGAGGGAACGTGGGGGGGGGGACCGTGGGGAGGTGGTGGGGCCGTGCTGGGGCCGGCGGAGGCTTTTTGGGGTGTCTGTGCGTGCTGGCGCCGAGGAACGTGCTACAATGTTCCCGCCCGCGCTGAGTAGCCGTAATTTTCAGGGGTGATCCCCGTTAAAGGGTCGGTGCGAGCTCGGCGTGGAGCTGCTGGAGCACAGGCAGAGCCAGCGCTGAGTCACAGCGTGCTCAGAAGCTTCTGCCAAGGGAGCTTGGTTGTAGCACCGATGGGTTTGATGCTTTATTTTTTTTAATTTGTCGCTATTTCAATGCTGGAAGAAGTGTTGAATACTGCAGCCTATTACTGTGCGAGTTATTCCAGCTCAACTAAATGCTAATAGTTATTGAAGTGTGTCTTTGTTGTTACAGGAAGGTGGTTTTAAGGCTGAATACAGCTGTGATGCACATCTGTTTGTTGAAGAAGGCATTGTTCTGGTCTAGTCACTTTGCACAATTTGCTGTGCTGAAAAGCAAGTATCTTTCTTATATGTTTTTAAGTTAATACTGAATTGTTCTACAGTAGTTTTCTAGTAACTTTTTTTTTACTGTGTAATAGTATATAAAGGTATGTATATTATGGTGCTTGAGTAAACTCCTATTTTATTTAAGATAAGAAAAAATATGACAGAAGAAGCAAGTGCAGAGGATTTTCAAGTTGGGGAGTCTCTCAGGAAGAAAAAGAAAAAACGCAAAGAACGCGATACGAGACAGGAAGATGACGAAAACGAAACTGTACAAGATGCAGAGCTTTTTGAAGATGAAGCAGCACAGAGCAGTGAAGTCTATAAAAAGAAAAAGAAGAAGAAGAAGAAAAAAAAAGAAAGAGGGGAGGAGGAGGAACAGTTTTCGTTAGATGATTCTCACGTAGGCCTGGAACCTGAAGTTAGTAATGAACCCGTGATGGATATTCCCCAAAAGAAAAAGAAGAAGAAAAAAAAGAAGCATAAACATGATGATAGTACAGATGGCCAAAGTGACGTAGCTTGCATCTCAGTAAATCAGCATTGTATTGGCAGTTGTCAGGAGGATGATGCTGATTACGTTTATATAAAAAAGTCTGCTAAGAAGAAAAGAAAAAAAAATCATCCAGAAGAGGATGGAGTAAGCGAGCAGCCTACCTCAGAAACACAAGATAAAAGCGATAATGAAAAACCAGTGAAGAAGAAGAAGAAGAAGAAGAAGAAGAGAAGAGTCAGTAGTACCGAAGATACACAAGAGGACACAGCTGAACCTGTTGACCAGTCACTTTTGCCATCTCCAGAACAAAATAGGCAAGAGGAGGATGCGGTGTTGCCATCGCCCACAGGAGAGGGAGGTGTGGTAGTGTCCAAGCCATGCCATGAAGATGGTGACTGTGATGCTTCTCCTGCCACATGTGAAGCCGTACCTGATAATTTTTCAAAACCTACTAAAGAGACTAATCAGTCTTCCATAAGAACTCCAGCAAGGCCCGTAAAGATTAAAAGCAAAGCTTTTATCACAGATGAAAGCTCTTCAGACTCTGACACAATGTAAGTTTAGATTTTTTTCTACCCCACTGTTTATATCACATAATTTGAGTCCCAGATTCTTTTTCAGTTTGTTTTATATGTATTTTGAAAAACGACTTAAAAAACCTAAATGTTAAGATATTACACACCTATTTTAGAGCTTAGTTATTTTATGAATATACAGTGAAAGTTTATTTGCATTGATTGAGAATAAACAAAATTCCTTCTGTTTAAAAAAATGTAGGTATGGAAATAAATTATGTGCAAAAAAAAGGCGGGGGGGAAGGAGAAATAGATTCCGGTTGTTAGGTTTGGTTTTTAGATTGAACTTGTGCATTTTTACAAAAAAAAAAAAAATAGAGAGGTGAACTAAAGAATTTAACGTTCTGAGCAAATGCTCGTGTAAATAGCACTTGGTACTTTTACAGCGTCTAGAACCCACAGTTATAAGTACTGTGAGTAATGGAAGTTTTAAAAAAAAATGCTTGAGTGTTTCAGTTATAAGCGTTATTTCTGTCCACGTAAAACCTAGACAAATATCTCCACTAGTTGGTGTGCTATCATGTGGTGTAGGATCAGAACCAGAACGTGAAGTTAATCCATTTTCAAGCTTGATGGACTAAAGCTGACATTTAATGAAAAATAATGTTAAAAATATTTTTCAGCTCTTGCTAATAAGAAACAGAAGGAAAAGTTCTGTGTTGCCACTGGTAGTGAGGGACAGTGTTTCTTCTGCATATCCATGTGTGAGAGTTCTGTGGGAAAGCTGGGGGTTTCAAGACTTCAGAAACTTTGAATATTGTGAAAATACTGAAATTTCATAAATTTTGTGTGTGTTTAAAGGCTTATGCTGGGCTGGGGTGCATGAATGTGAGAAGTATTCCTTGTTATTTAATTAACAAACATGTTCATACTTGTAGAGATGTAGATGCTCAATATGTAGAGATATGATCAAAACCCCTGTTTTGAAGCTCTGTTTTTGTATTTTATTTTACTTTTTAAAATTATTTTTTAATCAGGACACCAAAACCCACAGTGTCAAAGGAGGCCCAGAGTAGTACATGTACTGAAACCGTAACTTCTGGTGACGTCAGCCTGGATGGCGACGAGTCCCCGGACTCTATCACATTTTCATTATTCGATTTAGATACTGCAAAACAAGAATTGGAGGAGTTTATTCCTCACGTGAGGCAAATATCAGAATATTCAATCAAGAAGATGGCTGGAAGAGATCTGATGAGATTTAAAGAGTTTAAAAAACAAGGTGAGACCCCCAAAGAATGCTGCGGTGAGGAAGAAGTGTGGAGCTGTGCTAATGTTTTGACAGAGCGGAGGTAGCTTGCTGTTGTCTTGTCACATCCGAGCTCAATTAATTTCAATTCAGCAACAGTTCATGAATTTATTTAGTGACAGGCTTGCATATGTAAAACGTGCATTTTTCTAATAGGCTTTCGCTGTAATATATTTAATTGCAATTAGTGTGGTTTCTGTTTAGTTGCATCTACAACCTTATCGTCAAATTATAGTCCTGGGTACATGCTTAAGTTACCTGCTCCCAGCTTTTGCTTAGTTGCTCTTCATTTGCCTTTTTACCTTTTGAATTTGTTGATCTTCCATTATACATTTGCTAAAACATCTCTGTAAACCTGAAATGTAATGTGCAAAAGATAAAAGATTATTTTTTAATAATACTTTCTGTATATTTTAGGTATTCCTATCAAGTTTGGCAGATTTTCCCAGAAGGAAAACGATCAAATCCGGAAAAATATTGAAGAGTTCATGGCAATTACTGGAATAGACAGTGCTGAAAAGCTCCTGTTTACTTCGAGGTATCCAGAAGAGAAAAACACTATCAATCGCCTAAAAGTACGGCATCTTTTTTGTGAAAAACTTGGTAAGCACAAAGTCCCTTTTCAAATAGATGAATCTTACATTCCACAAACTGCTGATATCACTATCTATATTCACAAATCTTTTTTTTGATTGATTGAAGAGCACAAATGTTGGTAAAGCTGGCAAAAAAAAAAAACATGCTGCTGAGGGTATGTAGTTGATAATCTCCACAGTATACTGTTATTTTTTTGTTCTAGGTCATGAAAATGTTAGAGATTAAAAAGCCTGTAAGTGCTGCTGGTCATGATGAAATTTTAAACTTGCATTTGAGTTTTATGGCTTAAGGTACATTATTTGCTAGGCTATAACTAAGTTTAGTGATTTATTAATGGGAGGCATGATTAAATATTGTCTTTAATTTGTTAACTGTTCTCAGAGCACAAAAATAGGGGGCAGATTCAAGACCCAGTGATGGCATAAACTGGAAGGAATTAGGTCATTAACCAAAGTAGTTAGTTTTCCAAAATGCCAGGAAAGCACATGAAATTCCAGCTACTAAGATTCTGTTTGCAGAAGGTACAGTCTCTTCCTCGTTCCTCATTTTAGTTCTTAGACTTCTCTCTCTTGGCTAGAAGACTTTCTTGCTTCATACAAGAAATATGTTCATCTTGTAAGATCTACGATGAAGCTGCTCAGTGGCTCTCCATTTGGTGTTGGTTCTGTATTATTACAGTCAAGACAGTGAACGACAACCTGTAATGGGTTTGGATACCTATTTAATGTCCAGTGAGGCTACAGACTTGATCCTTTTTGAATTTTACATGCTCAGTCATTCCACTTGCATTGTCACATTTGCATGGTGCTGATTTCTCTTCCCATTGGGGAGGTCGTTTCTGTTCTGGAAACATTGGGCAGAAACTGGCAGCGGTGTTGTGCCAGCTGCGTGCAGCTACCAGCCTTGCGCATCGTGGGCCAAGATTGTTAGGTGTTCTCGGGTGTTTGTGGATTCTCCCCCACTTCAAGGGTCTTTCCTTCAGCCAAGATCTTTGCTTTCTTTTCACTGGCTGCCTCCATTCTCTGCTTTTCCTAATTGAAATACGCTGTATCCAAAAGCACAGTATGTTGTCAGCCTCCTAATTGCAGGCAGTCTCCTGTCTCTTTATTGCCGGGAGCATTCAGTACATTACTTGCACTTAATGTAGATATTATTAAAACAAACAAACAAAACAACTACTACACCCAGTCCGTGCAAACTGTAGCTATAGAGTAGTAGGTTTGTGCTTCAGAGTTTAAAGGTTCAGTTTTGGATATTCATCCACAAAGGTACACAGAACTATTTACCAGCTGTCAGTGTTCACAATCTTACCATGGTTGTAGAAATTACATCTTTGAAAGTCTTCAGGAGATTCTGTCCAGACTGTTTCCTGTGCAGTTCCTGAGTTACAGAGTGCTTTCTCTTGAATGGAGAGAATCTTATCACTTATAACACAATCATGAAAATGTCTTTTTTTTTTTTCTGTGGCCTCACCAGTATAAAAAAAAAAAAATTCTTTAAATTGAATTGTTTACCTTCTAGCTGAGGGCATACCACGAGCCTGGCGGCTGATATATTACCGAGCAAGGAAGATGTTTGACTCGAATAATTATAAAGGGAGGTAAGCCAGTAATTTGAAGGAATTTAAGAGAAGGTTAATATAATTCTCTGGTGTTTAGTTGTACATTAAATATAGATACAATGAAAATAATCTCTTGGGTTTGTGCTAGTTCCTGTGACTTAATTGGCAATTCATTTTTCTGACTAGTTCTTATAAATCTCTCTGATATATAAATTGAAACTGTAGTCATGAGTAACATTGAAACATCTGTGAAGAGTACAGCTTTCTTAAGGCATTGCAAGGGTTTGAATTTGTGTCTGAGGCAGTGCCTATTTTTTCTACTAGGTATACCAAAGAAGAAAAAGAAAAACTAAAGAAGTATCATGCTCTCCATGGTAATGATTGGAAGAAGATTTCTGAGATGATGTCCCGTTCTAGCCTCTCAGTTGCTATGAAATACTCTGAAATTAAGTCACGTACGTAATTTTTAAGAAAAACAATTCGTTCTGTGTATTGCAGAAACTGGAAAAAATTGCTGGAGTGATTTTGTTTGTTTTTTAACTGATTGGTGGTGGTGGTTCCTTTTTCTGTAAACCATTGTTTGTTATTTCAGACAAAGGATAAGAACAGTCTCCAACTAGGGAAAAAAAAGGGTGGGGTCTGGAGAACAGGACATGGGATTAATGCAATTCTTTCTTAAATGGAACTGACATTTTTGCTATCTAAACAGAAGCTTTTGTGGAGAGGGTGAGGGGAATTTGAGAGTTAGGTCTTAAAAAATAGAAACTAGGAACTTGTGCTATTATTTAGGCTGAACTCCTCTTATTAGAGTGAATTTTCCTTTCAAATCTGGTATGCAGAGGAGTTTCCGGGGAGCGTGTAAGAAACTGTGCCTGTAAATAAAAATAAGGCAAAGTGAAGCATTTGGGGTTTTGCTCTTTTTTTTTCCCCTAGTAATTTATGACGAATTATACCCTAACTGTGAATATTTTTCCATTTTAGCAATTAATTATGGTCCTTGGTCAAAGGAAGAGACCCGGAAGTTAATGCGTGCAGTGGAGGAGGTGTTCATGAAAGGAATGGAGCCGGAAGATGCAAATTCTGTTTCATCATCAGAAAAGTCACGTAGAAATCTCTTGATTGAACGTGAGAAACTTTTCCAGAAATTGCCATGGAATGAGATTGAAGCTAAAGTGGGAACTAGGTATTGGAGACAATGTAAACAGAAATGGTAAGGTTTTATACTAAACAGATAGTGAAATCTGTTGGGGAGAATACTTCTTTCTGAAGAACAGCTTGTAACATGGTGTTTGTTTGGCAGAATAGGTAATAGGTTGTAGACTACAAAAGAGGTATTGCAAATATGTGTAAGAGATAAATAAGTAACTCCTTGCCAGCTGTGGTGAGTTTTCTCTGTGCTGTGGTCATGAAGCCCGATAGCCTGCTGCTTCATTGCTGTAACAATGGCATCTTGAAGTTGCTTCCTTTTCATGCTTGGGATTTCATGAAATGATAGCAGCCTTTTTTGTGTGTTTTCAAAGGACTTCGATTTTAACAAGCAAGATAACCAAAGGGCAGCAGTTATATAGGGGGACCAGAGGACTACAGGTCAAGATCAATCTTATTAAAAGGTACAGTTCAGAGTTGCTGGAATGTTTTGGTATCTCTTACTGTTCTGAGCTGTGTTCATGAAAGCGTGCTGGTTGTGAATGGTATGCCTGCAGTCTCAGACAGGTTTGCAACCACATTTTTTGGACAAAATGTCCTGTAACTTTTGACTAGGAAAGCTGTGAACATTATTCAATTATTTCTTGAATTTTGCCTGCAAACTGCTTCTGTTTTACGTTCACAGGTTGTATGAAATGAAAGTGGAGGATGCTGATGAAGTAAACTGGGAAGAACTCAGCGACATAGTTGGGTAAAAACTTTTTTTTTTAAATGGATACAAAAGATAGTTGAAGCAGACTCTCTTAAAAAGTCCCCAAAGGAATCAACATTCTTAGGTCTCTGCAACCATAGAAAACACTAGTGTGATAACATACAACTGTATATCCTGGCGCAGTACCGCATGATAAACCATGCCTAGCAGCGCTGAAATTTTATTTTAACTGCTTCAGGCAACCCTTGTTGTATTCCCAGTGTTTTCTATGTATTAAAACTGTTACGTAATCTGTGCTATAGTCTTTGAAAAAGGATTTTTCCAAATGTTAATGAACAAATAGCAAAAGGGATTAGTACTGCAATGTATGATACAGTCATCTTCCAAAGAAAATCAATGTTGAATGTGAAACTACCAATACTCTGAAAGCTATACTTTGTGTAGTGCTTTTTTTCTTTTTTCCACATTTTTTTCAGCTTTCTTTGTTTCCTTTACATGTACGTATTATACATTTATTAATGATATGGTTTTGCTGCTTACCTTAAGGGGAATTACTGTCTCGCAGAAGCTGTTTTTATTAGGTTGTAAAATCTGTCTTTTCTACCTAAAACTAAGATACTGTTTGACTGGTGTTGTTCTCAGGAATGGGTAACTCAGTTACAAGTAGATTTTACTAGTTTGTTTGCACCACTAATCCTTTGAATTCTGTTTTCAGAGGTGTTCCTAAAGACTATGTTCGAGCCAGATATTACAAGCTGAAAGTCTCCCATGTCCCTTTCTGGCAAAAAAAGACTTTTTCTGGTCAGTACTCCAGCTGTTTTTATCTACTCCTTAATGTTTTTGTTTGAATCTAAGAGGATACATATTCTACTTCTGGTGTTTTCTTTCTTAGTTTTTCTCCCTAAGTAAATTGCCTAAAATCATTGGCTTTATACTTATTTTCCTAAATGCTTTTTTTTTTTGTGACACTAGTTTCCTTTCAATTGCATCTTCATACAGTATTTATCGACCCCTTTTCTTTAGTACCTTGGCTTTTAAAAGCTTTGCCTGTGCTCTTTCATTGTATCTTTTTATGTACTTTTATGCGTCTGATCTACTCTGCAGTCAGTATGATTGCCACCGAATAGTAAGATCTTTGTATTTAGTATTGATGAAATAATTTCTGCCTGTGAGATTCTGTTTCCTTATGGCACCCAGTTCCCTTACAGGTCCAATTAAGACAACTTTTTTTCTTTTTTCAAAGAAATTATCGATTATCTTTTTGAAGAGAAGCTTCCGGAATTTGAAGAAAAGTTAGAAAGTAGAAAAGGGAAACAGCTTAGTTCTGGTGATTCAACAGACAATCAACAGAAAAAGGTTTTCCGATTCAGTGATGTTTTTGATTCCAGTGAAGAGAGTGAGTGATGACTGCCTTAAAAACAATTAAGAGTCTGCAAATTTAACTGCGAAAGGGATCTGTTTGAAAGTGGGCACAGATCAACAACTGCAGGTACATGGGTAGTGAAATAATGGAAAAAGCAAAGAAAAGCATGTTGTCTTCTCTTGTTTTATACTGAAGACTGAGGTAAACACTTTTTTTTTTGGACCCCCTTTTCTTACCTTAATTTAGGTTTGATTTTAGAAATCTTTTTTTAATTGCAACCAAGTTTCTTTCTAAAAGCTTCAAAAATATTTTTTTCCCATTGCTTAGGCTTCTGTGGAGTTGGAAACTGCTGTTTACTCTTTGTCCAAGGATTTGATTTTCAGTAATTAAAAAAAATTAAATCCCTTAAAAGAAGAAGACTTCCAATGTTAGTTAAACAGTTAAACATTGAAGTAGAAGAAGTAGACTTTCAATATGTTAGTTAAATCACTAACATATAAACAAAACTTCAGACATCTGCATTGATTGAAACAGTACAACCTTGAGGGTTTTTTTGACTGATATTTTTAAAAGCAAATCATTTTTATTTTTGTTGTAGATTTATTAACTTTTAGAGAAAAGGGAATTTTCTCCATTATATTAATAAGTTGTACTATCATTTCATGCAAACCAGAACAATGTGTTTAAAGTGTTTTTGTTAATACTTGGAATACAGAGAGAAAAGACTGTGTATATATATATATGCACATACGTATTTTTTTATTGTGCCAAGGAGAGTTTTTTACATTTTAATATGAAAATAGAGGGATAAGATGGAGGTTGTACTTCTGTCTTTGTATGAGGTTTTATTAATTTGCCTAAAATTACTATTTATAAATTGACTTGAATGTAAAATAACCTTTGTGTAAAAAGTATTTGTACAGCTTGTTTATATTTCATACATGCTGCATTAGAAAGTAATAGAAAAGAGTTGGTTCTGACAGTACTTTTTGTTCATTTTGATAAGTAAGAATTTCCTTCCCTAGTAATTGTTATTGAAAATACAGAAATTCAAAAGGCTTTTGAAATAAAGGCTGTGTTTGAGGTTCTTCTTGACTGTGATGCGTCCAAGGATGTTGCATGAGAACGTTCCGTGTTAACTGTGGTTTGGTTTTAGTTTCTCTGAAGATAGAAAACTGTGATCGAGTGGGACAGGCAGGATACCACATGAGATCAGCTACTTGTATAAAGTTAAGTTTTCCAGCCAAACTTGCCTTACAAATTTGAAGGTTAAAAGTTGAAGAACTTGAGTTTTTAAATATAAACAGTTTGTGTTTTTTCTTTATTTTTTAAAATATCCTGGAAGAGGGAGATCCTCTGAATTTTCTGCAGGGTAGAGCACAAAACATTGTCTAGTTGCAGATTTTGCAGAGTAGATCTCAAAAGAAACAAACTTCTACCTCCATGACAAGATTGATTTTGTCACCTGTGTTTTTAAGGGGAAGCTTCTAAATGAAGGGTTTTGCTGATACATTCTTTCATAGAGAAACTGCATTTAATAAGGGAGGAAGCCAGGGCAAGAACTGATAACTTGGGGTCTTTGCTCCAGTGGCTGCTATGGGGGGAAAAAACAACAACAGAGCAGACCTCTCCCCACCGCACAAAGGGGAGACTCTTGTGGCCATCCTCCCCATGGGCACTGGGAGCAGAGACAGGAAACATTTCCTTACCTCAGTCTTCTTTGGTAATTTGTTGTTCATAACCATCGTGTGCAGGGACAAACAATGGGTTGGAGGAGGAGAGGGTTTCTGGATCATTGCACGTTCTCTGAGTCCTAGGACGTGAGAGCATAAGCAAGCATCTTTTCTGTGTGTGTTCCTCTTAGAAAGGAGCATAGGAGCACAGGAGGGATAGAGAGTAGTTTCAAATGCATATTTAAATATTACTAAACCCAGAGTAACTCCAGGGAGAGGTTTAAAAAAAAAAAAACACAAAAAAACCCTCCCCAGAATGAAAAGGAAAAAAAAAAAGCATTGACAGAGCTCTCTGTCGCAGGCTGTCCCATAAATAAGAGCGTGACACATCCTCTGAGTCTAAAAAGCACCGTGAGTTGCTAAAAAGCAGTGAGGGCTAAAAAGCACCCTAAAAACACAGCTGATTCAGCCAGGTACGTAACTGCCCGTGTTTTCCTCGTGTGTTAATGGTCTGAGTAGGGTAAAAAACAACCCTTGATGCTGGGGGTGATAGAGACAGTTGGGTCACCGGCCTTGTGTCTGCAGCACAGCTGCACTTCGGGGTTGAGAAGCATCACCGTGGCAGCAGCTGAAGACCAAAGGGGGCCGTGCCTTCTTTCCCCAACCCTTTTCTGCGAAGACCTAAAGAAGGGGCGCGGGGAGGCTGAAGAGAAAAGTCCCTGCGCCCCGTTCGGCTCCTGGGAGCCCCTGGCCCTGGGGCCAGCACCTTCCCTGGCCCTCCCCGGGGCTGGGGGCCGAGCTCTGAGGAACTTGGGTTTGTACGCCCCGAGGAGCAGCGATGTGCGACGTGCCCGGGCGCTCACCCCGCGGGGGCGGGGTCGAGAGAGGAGGGGGCGGGGCCAAGAGGAGGGGGCGGGGCATCGGGAAGGGGCGGGGCATCGAGGGAAGCCCGCCCCTGCCCCGCGCGCCCTGGTTTTCCAGCGCCCACTTCCGGCCGCGGCCCGGAAGTGCTCGGGGGCGGCGGCGGCGGCGGGCGGCCGATGGCGGGGGGCGGTGGCGGCTGAGGGGAGCTGAGGTGAGGGCAGGGAGCCGCGGCCGGCCCCGGCGTTGGTCCTGACCCCGCGGGCCGGGCTCCAGGCTGCGCTCGGCTCCCGGGGAGGTGCAGCCGGGCCCGGTCTGGCCCCGGGCACCGCTCTCCGGAGATCCCTCGGAGGCCTGTGAGGGGCTTCGGGCGGCACCTGGCCGGTGGGAAGCCGCCCCCGGTTCCTGTCAGGGCCGCGCAGGGCGGGCGCTGCGGCGGGCGGCCGTTAAAGCGTGTCCGGGAGGCGGGGATTCCGCCTGCTCCCGCAGGTGCCGCTGGCGTCCCGCCGGGCCGTGTCCCAGCGGTTGTTGGTGGGCTGCGCCCTGGCCCTCCCGGGTCCGCCGGCACAAAGCGGGGCCGGCAGCGCCCTGCCCGCGTCTCAAGGGGGGCGGCTTAGGCGTGAAGGGCGCTCTGCACCTCAAAGGGTCGGTTTAACGCGAAGATAAATCTATTCCTCTGAATGCCACAGCAGCTGAGCCGATTTCTGATGGTTACCGTTCTCTTCAAGGTCTCCGAAATAGAGTTGTTACGGTTACCCAGGGCACGGATGGCTGAAGGCGTCAACCCCCATCACTAGCTGCAGGGCAACACGGTTTTTTTCCATCATGTGACCGGAGAACACCTGCACAGCAAGTCCCATCATTTTCCAAAGGTAAACAACCACATCGCTTTCTTGTTCTGTTTTATTTTCCTTTGGGTGTGTTACACGTGAGGACACGCATCTTTCAGCTTTATCTTGATTCTTCTTTTGCGTTCCTTGTTGTGGTAAATACCAGTGAATTGCCACTGTTCAGTTTTTACAGTCACTCCAAGTGCTCATACTTTTACAGTACTCTGAGTTTTTTAGACTGGTGTGATCTGGGATGCCCGTAGTGCTTTTTGGTGAAGAAACTGCTTTTGAAGAATGCAGGTTGTGGTGAGGGCTTTATGATGCTTTCTCACGATAATAATAAAGACTGGAAAGCTCTGCATAAATATCGTTCCCTTTTTGACAACAGGGATTTGTTGACCTATAAATTTTAGTAGCAGACTAAGAAAAAAGCCAATTAAACGTTGTACTTACTAGACCTAGATTTCGTAGGTATCAGCAAAGTGACAGATTGAAAATTAGCATTGTGCTTCTTGAAAGTGCACAAGCTTGAACAGGGGCTTTCTGGTACGTAAAGCAAATTTTCATGCATTGCTGTTCGGTAGTTTGAAAATTGTGTAATGCGATTTCTTCACAGTGCTCTGTTTATAATGTTTGCCATGCAGCAGACCTTTTCCCGTAACTTTCGTTTAATGCTTTAGTCTGTATTTCTTTGTTTAATTGCACTTGCCTGTGTGATATAAAAGCAGCCAAGAGCATAAGCAGGTGCGCAGCTAATGAGTTGCATGAATCACTGCATCGCTCGTTACATTTGAAAATGAGGTACTGTTGTGGCTGAAGGGAAGTGCTTGGCCGCTCTGTCTTCAGTCTTCTGTTGATCATTTTCTTTCCATCTAAAGAATGAGCACATGTCGATGGTGTACGCCCAGTGGTCCCGATGCCACTGAGTACCTGAAGTGCTATGCTTCTGGACGGCTGTCCCCGGAAGATCTTGAAGGATCCAACGATGACCTCTGTTACTGCTTGGAGTGTGTGGTTGAATACCACAAAGCAAGGGAGAAATTGCAAAGCTTGCATGAGGTAATCAAGTGTTTTCACTCCTGCACTTGACTGAGCAAGGAGAACTTGGAAGTGAAGGAAAATTTCAGAAGGGGCTTCTGGGGTCTGGCCTCAGCGTACGGGGGAGCTTTGTGCACAGATTGTCTTACTGGTTTGGGGGAATATGGTATCTTGCATTATCCGTGCTTTTTTTGTACTGGGTTACAAGAGAAGACCCGCTTGTTTTGCATATATTCAAATTAGCAGTAACTAAAAGGGTGTTGGCAAGTTTCTGACTAGACATTACAGTTTGAACCTTGTTCATGGTGTGGTGATTTGAGGTCTGAAAGAGAAGAGACCAGCTGCCAAACAAACTGCTCTATTTGTAAGGTGTTTTCTTTCTTCCTTTCCTCAGTTTCTGTTCAGTTTCAGATTTGTTCCTTGTCTGGTTTTGCTTTCATTTCTCATTCATGGTTGCGACAATGAATTTCAGAGCTGTGATCATGTGAGCAAGCATGTGAGACTGTGTAATTTAAAAACAATCAAAAACGTTCCAAAACTCTTATTATAAGCTGTTCATTAGCATCAAGTTTCATATTTTGGAAAGCTTATTTTCATGTGTATGGTGCATGTGTATATATGTATGTAAAATGAACGTTCATAGCTAAGTAATTGTAGTGCAGGTGCTCTTCAAATTAAGCCAGATTTCTCTGAAGTCCACAAACATGCATATCTGTGGAGGGCAATCTCACCTGAGCAAAGACTGGGGCAACTGGACCACTGAAGGTGCCTTTGTGTTTGTATTGATTGTAGGAAATAACTCGATTTCTAATAGGAGCACTTGCTTTAGATGGCTAATACTATGTGAGAAGAATCCTGTACAAATATTCAGCAAGGCAGTCAGTCTGCTTGTATTGGTTACACCCTTCCACTGATACATTGTAAAATACATGAGAAGACAATGTCTTAAAATCATTTTTTCCCTATTTTGGAGTATGACTCTTCTGTACCGTGAGCTTCTTTATGTTGGCCAATGGAACAAAATTTTTATGTGTAATCTATGGCCTGAAATAATTATTGAAGCTGTTTAAGAGATACAAAAAAGCTTGAAGATTGACTGCCACTCTCTTTTTCTTTAATCACTTTATAATCTTATTTCTGAAGTGAGAATGTTGTGATTTATGCAATCTGAATTCCGTGTCAAAACTTTTTCACAGCATGCTTGGAAAGAAACTTTTCAAAATGAAATTGTAGGTTTCGAAAATCTAGTCAGGGTTTCTGCATATAATAATAAATGTCCTTACTTGCTTTCCTTATAAAATAAAATCTTATATTTCTTTTTTCCCCTCTTCTGAATAGGTTTTGTGGGAATTGGAAACATCCCGTCTCATAGCCCACATAGGAAAATCCATGAAAGAAGAAGCTGGAGAAGATGATGAGTTATTTATAGTGGATGAGAATGGAGAGACACAGCTGTCTGGTTACGTAGGTCCAGATTTTGAGAATAACCTGCGAGTGCCCCTTCTAGAAATACTGAAATACCCGTATCTGCTGCTGCATGAGAAAGTCAGTATGTATCTTATAGCAAATAGTTGGAAGGCATGGTGCTGTTTGTATTGTAGGAGATAAAAAATAACAAATATTGGCTAAACCAAAGTACCTTTTTTTTTGTTTTTATCAAGTAGTTGAATTTGTTTTTTGTTGTGTGAGCTTATAAGTAAGTTCTTACTGTAACTGTGTTTCTCCTTTTAGGTGAGCTTTGTGTAGAAGTGCTCTGTAGAATGGAACGTAGTCACGACTCCTTTCAGGTCTTTGAAAAATATCCAGGAATTTATCTCTTTTTGGTACACCCGAATGAAGTGGTAAGTTACTTTTTCTGTTCCGCTAAAACTTAGTTTTAAATAACATCAGAACAAATTCTTATTTTTAACAAAAAGATAAGAAAGTGTTCACATTCAGAATGTTAAATGGTCGATCTGTCTTTTTCTTGAAGAGTGTAAACAAAAATGAGATTTCAGTAGGAGCGCAGTTACTCTTACTGAAATACAGAAGACTGTTGTACTGTTTCTAAGATTGGCTTGGACACCATTGTGAAGTAAAGAATTTCAGGTTGCCCTTAGAAATGGTAAAAGATTTAGTAGTATTGTACTTAACTTCAGTTTCAGCAAGTATTTTCTTAGAGCTTCTCAGCTCAGAGAATGATTCCACCTAGACAAGAAGTGGCAAGTGTCCTCTTCCAACTGCACAACTCAACTGTTGTTGTTGTAGTATACGGTTATGCAAATAATAAATACTGGTTTAAAAAAATACGGTGTCCTGTTTGTAGTAGCAGTGACTGTTAATTGTTCAGCATTGTGATCTTAATTTGTACTTGATTTATGTTTTTTGTTTTAATTCTTAGATTCGTCGGTGGGCCATTCTAACTGCAAGGAATTTAGGGAAGGTTGACAGGGATGACTACTATGACTTACAGGAAGTGTTGGCTTGCTTGTTTAAAGTCATTGAGTTGGGGCTTTTTGAAAGTCCAGATATTTACAGCTCTTCAATGATTGAAAAGGGTAAACTCATCCTTCTGCCTGCTCATTTATATGATACTACCAACTACAAGAACTATTGGCTAGGTGAGTATTTCTGATCAGAAATGAACTCTTATCTGTAACCACTGTCATCTGGTAAGCACTTCAAGTCAGAGCTCTACTGTTTCAAGTAGATGCTGTTTATTTTGGGGAGTGTCAAATGGGAAAACTGAACGTTGCACAACTTCAGTAGTGAGGTGGTATTTAGTTTCACACTGCTGCTGATCTCTTTGGTCAAGTGTTACACTGGTAGTGATGTTTGGAAACTAGTGGTGCTTTGATTTGATGAAACTTGGACAAATTTTCAGAAATAGGTTGTTTGTTTGTTTTTCAGGGATTTGTATGTTGCTCACGGTGCTGGAAGAACAAGCTATGGACTCCTTGTTGCTGGGCCCAGACAAACAGAATGATTTCATGCAGTCAATACTTCACACCATGGAGAAAGAAGCAGATGGTAACTAATTTTGGCTGCTGAGATTAAAGCAGTTCCTGGTCTGTTTTTCACCTTTATCATTTTCTGTTATTTTCTATAGAACTTTATCATTTAGTTGAGGACATTTTTAGCAGTGTAGTGCTGAGCTGATAAAATCTCAGCCATGACGCTTATTTCTCTTCTGGGAGATGGTTAATATTTTGCAATATTTGGACAATCCTTAAAAATACTGTAAAACTACATTCAAAACAAACTCCTTGTTGGAGAGAGGATGGTAGTGCTTTGAGAGGACAAATTAATCATTTCTACCACATTATTTTCATGTAATATACAGGTTGTGTGGGAGTGAACGTTTCACTATGGCTTGAAGATTCTATTTTGAGCCCTAAAATAGAGAAACACCTTTTGACTTGTTTGAACTGGCTTAAAGAACTGACTTTTCTGTCCATCTTGTCTATCCTTCCTTTTTGTCGTGTCCCACTCCGCAAACGTTTGCAATGTATTGTGGAAAACTGAAAACTTGTTTTTAACAGCTTCTTCAGAAACTTGGAGATTTTTTTTTTGTACGTATATCTTGATTTCAAGCTGTGATTGTTCTGCATTTTTTATCATCTTTTTTGCAACGTAGGCCTTTTAAATTAAGAAATAATTAGCAATGGTAACAAAAGGAGGATGAACCTATGAGTTGCCTAGCAAATGTTAATAGTGCCAAGAACTGCAAGGCATTTACCAGCTACCCTACGTGTCAGGAAAGTTCTGAGAGTTGTTTGTTGGCAGATGATGATGAGTCTTCCAGAGCTTTACTGCAAGCCCAGATTGACTAGGCATTTGATTTTTAGGGAACCAATTTTAGAGATGGAAATGTAGGCTTCAGAATTTAGACTGGTAGCCCTTGTGCTGTCCTTGTAGCCTGTGTGCCATAGCTTAGCTCTAGAACGGCACATGAATTCAAGAGTGGGGCTGCTTCTTAGAGAAAATAACTAGGTCTTTAAAAGCTTAGTATGTCTGAGGATAAGATATCATCTCACCTTATATAAAGAAGGATTAACACAGATGAAGGACAGTGAATTGCTTCTATCTTAAATTTGAAACATAAATTGTCACAGCATGTAAGTAGTACTTGCTTCTTAGAATAACACGGCAAAAAAATAGTGTGGAACAATCCGTTTTATAGAGTAGGGAAATGCTAATAATAGTTATCCAGGTTCCTGTTGATTAAATACGACAAGCACCAGTGTCTGTCTGTATGGATAAGTGAAGTTGATTTTTTTTCTCCTCCTCCTTTTTCTTTCTCTGGGTTAAAAAGCATAGTTGCAACTTACATACTTATATTAGTGTTTAGTAAAAAACACACCTAAACAATGAAAAACCGCTAATTTCACCTTGAGCTTAGTCCAAGAATGTGCAGGCCTCTTGCATTTCAATTTTTGCCAATATTATTGTATGTTTCAGATGATTCTACTGACCCCTTCTGGCCAGCGCTGCATTGTTTCATGGTTATTTTGGATCAGCTCGGATCTAAAGTATGGGGTCAGCTTATTGATCCTGTCCAAGCCTTTCAAACCATTATCAACAGCGTGAGCTACAACAATGAAATAAAAAATATACGCAATAGCTTTAAGAGGTCAGTTTCAGTAAGATACTAG